>NC_059138.1:42849931-44098431 GCF_020740605.2 Lemur catta
GTTTTTATTTTTCTGAGTTTGGGCATTATCTCACATGTTCATTGGCCTTTTGAGTTTCTTTTTCCATTAGTTTTTTGTTCATACATTTGCTAATATTTAAAAATGTCTTTTTAAGATTTATTTGTGGATTTTGTTATTAATTTCTTAATTTATTTGATGATATTCTTTTATTTGCTACATATACCACTAATACTTTTCCTAACGTATTGTTTGACTTTTAACATAGTATTATATTTCATTATCTAATTTAATATAATCAAATCTGGACTTGTTTTTCTTATATGGTTGTTGTGGTTCTTCTTATTGAACCTCTGCCAACTCTAAGATTATAAAGATATTCTGTATTTTCTTCTAATAGTTTTTCAGTGTCTTTTTACAGAGGCGTCATTTTAGTTATGCACACCACACTCTAACATGGGAACTATTATTATGCCCACTATACAGATGAAGTGAAAAGGAAGGCAATATTAAAATGATAATTTCATATTACTCTCATTGGTTTGGTGCCCACATTCAAAATTTTAATATATAAGTCAGTAATACAGGACTGTGTTTTAGGGACCCCAATAATAGAGCTATATGTCAGCTGTATGCCCTGTACAGCATTGTTTTGAAACCCCCATATATTTACATGCAAATAAAAATAAACAACAAATGTTTCTGAAGGCAATTAAACACAGCAAAATTATAAAGTTTCATTTTATGCCCTTACGATTAGCTTATCTAATCTGTTCTGATGACTATTAAGCCAACACAGGTGAAAATAGAGAAGCATTGTTCTTTGGAAAGGTTTAGAACTTTTTCACTCAGAAATAAATGGCAAGCAAGTTTTTATAATCAGTATATATATTTGACTATGTATTTTAAGAAACATACTTTTCTCAATAATTATATGCCATTAAACACTCATAAAATTAAAGGAAGAAAAAGCATAAAATTCTATCTCAGCTAGAAATTAAATAGAGTCAAGCTGATTTTTTTAATTTACCAAAATGCATTTATTCATAAAATAACATCTGTATTATACTCAAAAGTTTATAAAATACGTTGATTTTATTTGACACATTTCTCTCAACAAATACATGTTAAAGTATTAGTTTTCTTAAATTACAGATGAAAAAACTAATTTTCTGAGACATAATTTGCTCAAAGTAAAGCAGCTAGTAAATGGTGTAGGTAAGCACTAAACCAAAACTGGTAGCTATCATCTGTTTTCTTCCTACTTCATCACATGAAATGTTCTAAACACTGGCTACAAGAAATAGTGCAGTTTTAAATGTTAAGATAAAAAAAATGAGTGTGTACTAATCTCAGAATTTAGAGAATATTATTATAAAATAATAAAAGAGGCAAGGTAATAAATTCTACTTAGCATATAGCTACTACACAAAGAAGACTAAGAAAAAAGTATTTGATGCCATTTAGTAATGAGCTGAAAAAGTAGGAAAATTACATTTGTGTCCTGGAAATTATAAATATATATGTGTGATTAGACTTTGTATACAAGGATGTTGAGTTTTGGGGAACAGAAGTTTTCTATTTAGCCATCTATTTATAGTCTATATAGAGTGAAGGATGTTCAGAGTGTATATATAACTTTTAAGAAGAGAAGAATGCCAATTACTTCAATCTTTCTTAATGTTACCAGCAAGGGCCAAGTAGCCTGCTGGAATAGTAAAACTGAGCCAACATAGTATGTCTTAAGTTACAATATTGTCTGATGCTTACCTTGCTCATTATTGCTATTTTATTCATCCACTGGGGGCCAGACACTTTACTGAGTGCTCTCTCTCTAGAATGGATGTCAGGTAATGTCCTATTTTCTTTATGTAAACTAACTTACTCTGTAACCAAATAATATTTAGGCATTAGTTGGTGATCTAATCCAATAATAATGATTTTTTCCAAACTTCACTTATTTTGTTATCACCTTCTTAGTATTTGCTGAGTGCCATTTCTATGATTATTTACTTGTCATTTTCTTATATACATTACAATAAAAATATTAATTAATTTTTCATATGTCTGTCCATGTACTACCTTAAATCATTTTACTTGCAATCAGAGGAATACAGACGACATGTTGGGAAACACTAGAGTTATGTAAAAACAAGCAAACAAACAAATAAACAAAAACAGCAGATCTGATTGAAGCTGGAGTTAAACCATTTCATGTTTCTTTTAGAAAGCCATTATTCACAGACCAATTACTGCCCTGCAGTAGCAAGACTTTGACAGAGCTGTCATATCTAGTCTTTCAGTATTCAGTACCAGCATTTAATAATAAAAACAAGATGGATTATTCCTTGTTACATGTGACAGGCATGATGAAATAAGAATTATCATAGCTATTTACTGCTTTTAAAAGAAGAGATGTGATAAGAAATGAAACCACTGGATTTGATACTTTAGAAACTTTGATAAACAGTATGTACCTCATAAAAGTGTCCATTGGAAATGCCTGAAATAATTCTTCCCAAATGCATTTACTTTAATGTTTCTTGTAAAAATATAAGACTTTTATCCTTTCACTGTGTGCAAAATTTCACAGTACTTTAAAAATTTTTTTTTTATTTCAGCATATTATGGGAGTACAAATGTTTAGGTTACGTATATTGCCTTTGCCCCACCAGAGTCAGAGCTTCAAGCATGTCCATCCCCCAGATGGTGCGCACCGCACCTAATAGCTGTGTGTATACTCATCCCTTCCCCCTACACACATCTGCCCAACACCCGATGAATGTTACTACTATATGTGCACTTAAGTGTTGATCAGTTAAAAACCAATTTGATGGTGAGTACATGTGGTGCTTGTTTTTCCATTCTTGTGATACTTCACCTAGTAGAATGAGTTCCAGCTCTATCCAGAATACAAGAGGTGCTAGATTACCATTGTTTTTTGTGGCTGAGGAGAATGCCATGGTATACATAGACCACATTTTATTATCATCACTCATGTATTGATGGACACGTAGGTTGTTTCCACATCTTTGCAATTGTGAATTGTGCTGCTATAAACATTCTAGTGCAGATATCTTTTTTATAGAATGTCACAGTATTTTTTTTTAAGTGATTGTATGATCTACTGGGCTTTGGCATAGAAATCCTTTTATTCTTGCTTTTTCTGAAGTTGGTGCACATAATAGGAGTTGAGAAAGTGCTAGTCCATGACCTGATTTGCAATGTCTCTTTAAATAAGAAGGTATCATGATCCAACTTTCAGAGGAAACACAAAGTTATCTTATTGAAAATATGGTGAATAAGAAAAGCAATATTCAGCTAATTTGTATATTTTCAGGAAGGAAGCCAAAAGCAATGAACAGATTTAAAATATGTGAGAATGCAGCTTGTAAAAATGTCTACCAGCCTAATAACTATATATTTTTAAAGCATTAATTTCTATGTATTTATTTATTTATTCAACAAATATTAACTGAACACCTACCACATGTTAGGCGATGTTCTATATTTTGAGGCTAGAGCAGTGAATAACAAATCAGGAAAAAGATCATATTCTTGTGGAGATTACATTATAGTCTGAAGACACATACAATAAACTGAAGTTGACCTTTGAACAACACTGGTTTGAACTGTGTGGGTCCACTTTTATGTGGATTTTTTTCAATAAATACTGTGGGCCCTTCTGGTTGGGGTTCCACAACCATAACCAAAAGTGGATCGAAAGTACAGTATTAGGGAATGCAAAACTCATATATGGGTAGGGCCACTTTCTGTACCCATTAGATTCCACAAGGAGGACTTCAGGTATGTGAGCATTTTGGTGTACGCAGGGGTCCTAGAACCAATCCCCCAAGGATACTAAGGGACAACTGTAAATACAAATAAAACAGGGAAAAAGATACAGGTGCAGGTGTGAGGTAAGCATTGTATTGTTTAAAAGCATGGTCAGGGAAGGCTTCACTAAGAAGACTGTTAAACAAAGATTTTAAGTGAGTGAGCCTGGAATATCTGCAGCAATAACATTCCTGGAAATGGAAGTAACACATGCAAATTTCCTGAGGTAGGTATGTAGCAGGCATATTTGAAAAACAATAAGAAATCTAGAACAGCTGAAACAAAATGAGCAGTGAAGGAAATAGTGGAAGATGAAGTCATGAGGGAGAAAGATCACGTAGACCTCATAGAATATCACAAGGGTTTTACTTTTACTCTTGAGTGTGATGGGAAATCTGGAGAATTTTGAGCAGAAGAGAGAAATAATCTGGTATTGTTTTGTCAGTATCATTCTGGCTCCTGCATTGAGATGGATGTTGGAAAAGGTATTAACAGGAAAGCCAGTCAGAAGGCTATTTCAATACCCTTGATGAGAGCTTGCCAGGTTATTGAAGGCTATTTCAATACCTTGATGAGTAGCCGGTGCTGGTAGTGCCAGCTAAGGCTGAAGCAGGAGTGGGAGGCTGAAGCAGAAGGATCACTGGAGCCCAGGAGCTGGAGTCCAGGTTGGACAACATATAATAATCTTGTTGAGAGACCCTTTGATTTGGACCAGGATAGTTGCAATGAAGTGATCAGATTGCAAATATATTTTGAAAGTAAAGGCAAAAGGATTTACTAACTAATTAAATGTAAAGTAGAAAAATGACAAAAAATAAGTATAACTCCAAGGTTTTGGGCCTAAGAAATTAAAGTTGTCATTGATTGAAATGGCAATGGTTGTGAGAGAAACACGTTTGTGAAAGAAGCTGAGGAGTTTAGCTTTTGCCAAGCTAAATTTAAGATGTCTGTTGGATGTCTAAGTGAGGATGTTCAGTCACCAATTAGATGTAGGAATCTAGAGCCCAGGGAGAGGTCCTTGCTAGTTGAAAATATAAACTTGGTGCTTATCAGTTTTATTTATAGTTGATATTTAAAGTCATGAACCTGGACAAGATCATCAAGGGCCCAGATATTCAGGAATATGAAAAGGAGTCAGAAAAAAAAACCAGTAGGGAAGGGAGGAAACTAACTCTCCTTCCCATGAGTTGAAAAAGAGTCAAACTGCTTGAAATTGACAAAGGATGTGTTTCCTTGGAAGACAAATTCAAAATGTATTTCAAGAACCAAGTAGATAATTGTTCAAATGCTGCTGATGAGAAGTGAAGGCTAAAAATCAAACATTGGATTTAGCAGTGTGGAGACATTCTGAGGAGTGCTGAACTTGAAAATCCAAATGAAGTGGGTTTAAGAGAAAATAGAGAGGAATTGTAGATGGCACATATAGATAATCCTTTTAATGAGCTAACCTTTAAAAAAAAGAAGCAGAGAAAAGGAGTGGTAGGAGGAGATACGGAGGTTTGTTTATTTTCTTGGTTTTTAATGGGACAAAAAATAGCATGTCTGTATACTGACATGAACAAATGAGTAGAAAGGATGAAGGGATGATGCAATTCAACTTTCGTAATAGGTAGAAAGAAAGGATTTTGCTACAAAGCTAATAAAGTGAGTAAATGTGGTAGGGAAGCTTGATGGATTTCTCTTCTGATTGCTTCAAACTTCCTAGTGAAATAAAGTCATTGATTGGGAAGGGGATGTTCATGCTCTGAAAAGAAATTATAGGCTGGGTAGGTGCAGTGGCTCACGTCCGTAATAATAGCACTTTGGGAGGCCAAGAGTTTGAGACTAGTCTCAGCAATATAGCAAGACCCCATCTGTATAAAAAAAAGAAATATTAGACAGGCATAGTGGTACAAGCCTGTAGTTCCAGCTACTTGGGAGGCTAGGGCAGGAGGATTGCTTGAGCCCAGGAGCTTGAGATTGAGTGAGCAAAGATGACGCCACTGCACTCTAGCCCAGGTGACAGAGTGAGATTCTGTCTCAAAAAAAAAAGATTATAAAGTTGCAAATAGGAGTGTGGGAGAGTGAATGAATTCAGGCAATGAGGAGTATATACCAGACACCAATAAGAGCTTATCTAAAGATTTTAGTGAGAAATTTAAATGCAGCACGACTGCACCACATGAATGTTTCTCTCTAGCCATGTTCAGCTGCAAGGGTGTAGGCACTGATGAGAGAAGAGTTAGATTTGATGATATTGTTGTTTTTCAAAGTAAGCATGAAGACATAAGGCAGAGGCTAGGATGTTGAGAGTGTATACAGGGGAGTGATTATGATCAATCATAGAATTTAACCTGGATATGGAGAGAAATGAAAACAAAAGGTGGTGAAGGGTAGTGAATTTTTATGAGTGGAATCAAGTTTTCCATAGAAATGTAGGATTAATGGAATTGGGTGAAAGAAGTAACTTGAAATAGAGTCAAACTGCTTGAAATTAACATTATGGATGAGTTGTGTTAAAGTCCTTGAAGTGTCACTAGCAGTATGTTAAAAAAGCAAAAACAGGCTAATTAGAATTCACTGCAGTGAGGGTGAACACCACCGTGGCAAACACTTAGCCATGTTTCGAAAGGAGAAAATTAAGAGAGGATATTTACAGGGGTGGAGCTCTGGCCCCAAATTTTAAAGTGCCTTATTTTTAAAGTCTAGGAGCTGTGAACTTAGCAAAATTTGTGACATAATTTGTTTAGTATTGGTAGACAAAACAAAGGAAGATCTTGAAGCAAGACTAAATAAGTAAGTGTTGTTTTAGTGAACTTTTTGCCCAGGATAAGTGACTTAGATAAAGGCCTTCAATAAATTGATTTGCAGGAAATTTCTGAAGCAGACAATAAACTTATTTATTGGTTTATAGTTTTAGTCTTATCTTTCCTGGGCAAAGATTTCCTGAAACAAGTCAATAATGCTGACACACACAGATGGTCTCAGATGCTAACCCTAATAGCTATGCTATCTTAAGTGAGCTGATTACAGTTCTAAATCACAGTTGTTATGGTATCAAGAACAAGGTTTATTGACAGTAGGAGTGAGTAGTGGACAAAGAATAGAGGGTTGGATCATTGGAGAAGAAGGAACCAAATGAATATTGAGGTGAGAAAGAACTAAGTCAGGAATAGTATTGACAGGGAGTTACAATAAGCCAGGAGTTATAATTATCAGGGAATGAAGAAATGACTGGGGTTCAATAGATAATACTACAATAAGGGATACAGAGGGGTATGGTATGATAACATGAAATTCAAAACTGGAAAATTTTGAAAGGAGAGAGGATAAACGTCCTGAAAAAGACACTGAAGAGCAAGAGGGACTCCTAGAGGCGCTTCTAGGCCACATGGCACTAGAGGTATGGGAAAGCACAGTTTCTAAGTCCTTTAGCCTTAGAAAGCAAATTCCTACAAGCAGCTAAGCAAGGCAGAGCCCTAGACCAAACAACTGAAATAGGATCCACAATTAGAACAGGAATAGTAGGAGTATGAAGTCAGGAGGATGATGGAAAAGCCCAAGTGTCAGAACTGAGACCAAAGGGTAGAGATGACCAAGATCAGGAAGAAGATAGTAGTTAAGCTGAAGATACAGTGAAAGTTTGGAAATATTTTATTTCAGTTCTCTTTTCCCAATGTGGATTTTTAAAAATTTATTATTTTTTTCCTAAGGCTTTAGAAATGATTTAAAGAGAAAGGTTAAAAATTCTTGAATTTATATCATAATAATCAGAGCCAACTCTGATTATGAAGTAAAAGCTCATGCATCTTAAAAATAATTCAAGATGTCAGTGAACAACTTGCCTATAGGTGAAACTGTGTCTTTTTACTTAAATGTTTCATGTGATTAAGTAGAGAATGTGCTATCCATTTCCACCGAGATCTACTAAGCTCTCGTTTGCCAAATGGAAAAGCATTTAGAGCAAATGATTAATAGCTGTGATGTGTGGTGGACGATGGAAAATTCTCATGGCCGTTATTATCTTTATGAATGCTTAATGCAAATAAAACATCTAAAGGGTTTTCCCCTTTCATTCATCACCAAGTTTTGCCACTCTGATTTTTTGAAACAAAGAGTATGATCCAAAAAGAGAATCTTTTATTTTCTCAAACGGTTGTGACCAAACCTGCTTATCTCTCATCCAAAAAAAAATTGCATATAAAATCAATTTTAGTAATACATACCTGATAATCTTATAATTTTAAAGAGTGCTAAAAACACTGATAAATTTGCAGTGTAACAATACACAATACACTAACACCCTTTCATGATAAAAATGCTCAGCAAACTAGGAATAGAGGGGAACTTCCTGAACTTGATTAAAAAAATCCACTAAAACCTTAGCTAACATTATACTTAATGGTGAAAAGCTAGAAGCTTATCCACTAAAATAAGGAACAAGGCAAGGATGCTCCCTCTCAATAGTCATTTTAAAGATCATTCTAAAAATCTTAGCTAATAAAATAAGACAAGAAAATAAAATAAAATGTCTATAAAATGGAAAGGAACAAATAAAATTGTCTTTGTTTACAGATTGTACTATTGTCTGGAATGAAATAAAAAGTGCCAAACAATCAATGAAGAAAATTCTGGAACTAATATGTGATTATAGTGAGGGTGCAGACAACAAGAATAATATGTAAAAGTTAATTGCTTCCCGGCCAGGCACGGTGGCTCACGCCTGTAATCCTAGCACTCTGGGAGGCCGAGGCGGGAGGATCATTCAAGGTCAGGAGTTCAAGACCAACCTGAGCAAGAGCAAGACCCCGTCTCTACTAAAAAATAGAAAGAAATTATCTGGACAGCTAAAAATATATATAGAAAAAAAAATTAGCAGGGCGTGGTGGCGCATGCCTGTAGTCCCAGCTACTAGGGAGGCTAAGCCAGGAGGATTGCTTAAGCCCAGGAGTTTGAGGTTTCTTGTGAGCTAGGCTTATGCCACAGCACTCTAGCCCAGGCAACAGAGTGAGGCTACCTCAAAAAAAAAAAAAAAAAAAAAAGTTAATTGCTTCCCTATATACCAGCAAAGAACAATTGGAATTTGAAATTGAAAACACAATGCCATTTATATTAACACCAAATATAAGTTAATAAATATTCAGACATAAATCTAACAACAATATACAATATCTATATAAGTAAAACTATAAAACTCTGATACAAATAAATCAAGGAAAACCTAAATAATGGAGAGATATTTCATGTTCATAGATAGGAAGAGTCAGTATTGTTAAGATGTTGATTTTTCTCAACTTGATTCAATGCAATCCCAATCAAAATTCTAGCAAGCTATTTTGTACATATTGACAAACTAATTCTAAAGTTTATGTGAATAGTCAAGAGACTCAGGCAAGCCAACAATTTAAGAAGAACAAAGTCAGAGAATTGACACTAGCCAACTTTAAGACATACTATAAACCAATAGTAATTAAGTAAGGTAATGATAAGAAAAATGACAAATAGATCAAAGGAACACAATAGACAGCTCCAAAACAGATGTACACAAATGTACCTAACTAATCTTTTTCAAAAAAGCAAAGACAATTCAACGGAGAAATGAGAGTCTTTTCAACAAATAGTACTAGAACAACTGGATATCTACATTTAAAAAAAAGATGAATCTAGACATGGACATCACCTCCTTCACAAAAATTAACCTAAACGGATCATAGAACTAAATGTAAAATGCAAAACTGTAAAACTTTTAGAAGATAACATGAAATAAAATCTAGATGATCTTGAGTTCGGCTATGATTTTTGAGATACAACACTAAAGGGATGGATCCATGGAAAAAAAATAGATAAATTAGGCTCCATTAACATTAAAATCTTCTCTGCAAAAGACACTGTCAAGAGAATGAGAATGCAAGCCACAGACTGGGAGAAAATATTTGTTAAGAGACATCTCTGATAAAAGATTGTTATTCAAGGCCAAGCACGGTGGCTCACACCTGTAATCCTAGCACTCTGGGAGGCCAAGGTGGGAGGATGGCTCAAGCTCAGGAGATCAAGACCAGCCTGAGCAAGAGCAAGACCCTGTCTCTACTAAAAATAGAAAGAAATTATCTGGACAGCTAAAAATATATATAGAAAAAAAAATTAGCAGGGAATGGTGGCGCATGCCTGTAGTCCCAGCTACTCAGGAGGCTGAGGTAGAAGGATTGCTTGAACCCAGGAGTTTGAGGTTGCTGTGAGCTAGGCTGATGCCACAGCACTCTAGCCCAGGTAACAGAGGGAGACTCTGTCTCAAAAAAAAAAAAAAAAAAAAATTTTAGCAATTTTGAAATATACATTATTATTAACTGTGGTCACAATGCAGTACAAAAGGTCACTAAAACTTATTCCTCCTCCAGTCTAATTGAAACTTTGTACTTGATCATCTCCTCTTTTCTGATTTCTCTTCCTCCATGCAGCCTCTGGTAAACCACCTTTTTTCTCTGTTTCCCTAAGACTTGACTTAAATTCCACATATAATTGAGATCCTACAGTATTAGGTTTTCTGTGCCTGGCTTATTCTACATAGCATAATATCCTCCAGTTGCATCCATGTTGTTGCAAATGGCAGAATTTCCTTTTTATGACAGTATAGTATTTCCATGTATATATATATGCCATACACATTTTCTTTATTCATTCACTCTTTGATGAATATTTAGGCTGCTTCCATATCTTAGCTATTGTGAATAATGCTGAAATGAACATGGAAGTGCATATATCCCTTCAACACACTGATTTCAAGTCATCTGGATATACACCCAGAAGTGGAATTGCTGGATCATATGGTAATTCTATTTTCAGTTTTTTGAGAAACCGCCATACTGTTATCCAAAATGGCTGAACAAATTGACATTCTTGTCAACAATGTACACGGGTTCCTTTTTTCTCACATCCTCACCAACACTTGTTATCATTCATCTTTATGATAATAGCCATTCTAGTAGGTATGAGGTAATATCTCATTGTGGTTTTAATTAGCATTTCTCTAATGATTAGAAATGTTGAGCATTTTTTCATATATCTGTTGGTCATTTGTATCTCTTCTTTTGAGAAAGTTCTATTCAGATCATTTGCCCATTTTTTAACTGGATTATTTGGTTTCTTGCTATTGAGATGTTTGAATTCCTTGTATATTCTGAATATTAGTCCCCTGTAGGATGAGTAGTTTCCAAATATTTTCTCCCAGTCAAGAGGTTATCTCTTCACTCTGTTAATTGTTTCCCCTTGCTGTGTACATGCTTTTTAATTTATTAAATTTCCATTTTCTATTTTTGTTTTTGTTGTCTGTGCTTTTGAGGTCTTAGCCACAAAATCTTTGTTTAAACCAATGTTCAGAAGAGTTTTCCCCTTTGTTTTCTTCAGGTAGTTTTATAGTTTCAGGTCTTATATTTAAGTCTTTAATCCATCTTGAGTTGATGAGTTGCATCTGTTTTCATGCCATTGAGCTGTTTGAGTTCCTTACATATTTTGGAAATCAGCCACTTATTAGATACATGGTTTCAAATATTTTCTCCCAGTTGTGGGCTGTCTCTTCACTTTGTTAATTGTTTCCTTTGCAGTGCACAAGCTTTTAAGTTTGATGCAATCCATTTGTCTATTTTTGCTTAAGTTACCTGTGCTTTTGGAGTCCTTGCCAAGATATTACTGGCCAAAACAATGTCATGGAACTTTTCCTCTATGTTTCTTCTAGTGGCTTTACAGGCTCAGGTCTGACATTAAATCTTTTAACTATTTTAAATTGATTATTTTTGTATGTGGTGTGGGGTAAGCATCGAATTTCATTCTTCTGCATTTGGATATCCAGTTATTCTAACACTATTTATTAAAGAAACTGTTCTTTCCCTATTGCATGTACTTGGCTTCTTTGTCAAAAGTCAATTGACCACAAATACTTGGATTTATTTCTGAGCTTTCTATCCTGTTCTTTTGGTTGATGTGTCTGTTTTTATGTCAATGCCATGCTGTTTTGATTATGATAGTTCAATAGAGATCAAAATATATTTTGAAATCAGTGGTGTGATACCTCCAGCTTTGTTTTTTTTCCTCAGTATTGTTTAGGCTATTTGGGCTGTTTTCTGGTTTCATACAAATTTTAGGATTTTTTCGGTTTTTGTGAAAAATGACATTGGAATTTTGATAGAAATTTTGATAGAGTCTATAGATTGCGTTGGGTAGTATGGACATTTCAACAATATTAACTCTTCCATCCATAAACATGGGTTGGCTTTCCATTATTTGTATCTTCTTCAATTTCTTTCATCAATGTTTGCAGTGTATAGATCTTTTACCTTCTTGGTTAAATTTACTCCTAAGTGTTTTTATGCTATTGTAAATAGTGCTATTTTCTTAATTTCTTTTTCAGATAGTTTGTTAGTATACAGAAACACTACCAATTTTTATATATTGATTTTTTAATCTGCAACTTTACTGAGTTTATTTATCAATTCTAAGAGATTTTGATGGGATCTTTGGCGTTTTCTATATATAATATCATGCCATCAGCAAACAGAAAATTTCTCTTCTTCCTTTCCTGTATGGGTGCCTTTTATTTCTTTGTCTGGCTTAATTTCTTTGGCTAGGACTTCTAGTATTATGTGGAATAGAAGTGGCAAGAGTGGGTATCCTTTTGTTTTTTCTAATCTTTGAAGAAAAGCTTTCAACTTTTCACAATGAGTATGATTGTGGATTTGTCATATATGGCCTTTATTGTTTTAAGGTAGATTTCTTCCATGCCTATTTTTCGGGAGTTTTTATCATGTACAAATGTTGAATTTTGTCAAATGCTTTTTCTACATCTATTTAGATGCTCATAGGTTTTTGCCCTTCATTTTGTAATATGGTATATTTCATTTATTGATTTACGTATGTTGAGCCATCCTTGCATCTCGGAATAAATCCCACTTGGTGATGGTGAGTGGTCTTTTAAATGTGCTGTTGAATTTGGTTTGCAAGTATTAAAGATTTTGTCAAGGACTTTTACATTTGTGTTTATCAGGGATATTGGCATATAGTTTTCTTTTCTTACATTGTCCTTTTTTGGCTTTGGTATTAGGGTAATGTGGCTTCATGAAATGTGTTTGGAAGTATTCCCCCTTTTCAATTTTTTGGAAGAGTTTGAGAAATATTGTTATTATTAAATAGTTCTTCTCTAAATGTTTGGTAGAATTCAGCAGTGAAACTATCAAGTCCTAGAGTTTTATTGTTGAGAGACAGAGGGGAAGTTTCCTTTTAGTATTTTTTTGTAACTTTCTCTTTCTCTAATCCCTTTGTTACTCCAATAATGCAAATATTATTTCACTTGATTGTTTTCTATAAGTCCTTTAAGCTGTCTTCACTCTTTTTCATTCTGTTTTTCTTTTTGCTCCTTGGATTGGACTATTTCCAATGAACTGACTTCAAGTTTACTAATCCCTTTTTTGCATGATCTAGTCTGCTTTTGAAACTTCTGTTGAATTTTTGAGTTTATTATTGTATTCTTCAACTCAATGTTTTCTGTTTGGTACTTTTTCACATTTTCCATTTGTTTGTTGAAGCTCTCAATTTGTTTATGCATTGCTTTACTTACATTATGGAAATATATGATTTTCAGGTGAATCACATATCTCCATGTCATAGGGTTGGCTTTTGGAGATATATATTGTCTTCTATTTGGATTATATTTCCATGTTTCTTTATATCCTTTGACTTCCTGTGTTGCTTTCTGTGCATTAGATGAAAGAACCACCTTTTCCAGTCTTGTTAGAGTGGTCTTGTGTAGGAGATGTTCCTCCTTAGTCAGCCCCACCAGAGAGTTTAGGTGCATCAAAACTCTTTGTGCCTATTCCATCTACTGTTTTCATCCCAGGAAATTAGAAAGTGTCAATTTATTCCTTGAGAGAGGTGGGATAAAAAGCCAATCCTTTGAGATGGAGCTGGAGAGGTTGGGGCATAAATGTGTTTCAGTTCCTTCTTTCCTTGAAAAGAAGCTGAGAACCAGAGTTTATCTCCCACTCCTTCTGCCCTACACTAAGCACAAGGTCTGAGGTAGATGCCTGAACTCTTGATCAGACTTCTTCTTTTGAACCTGGGCGGTTTGCTGCAAAAATTTTGTAAGTCTAAAAGTCACATTTTTGTTTGTGGTCTAGGAGACTCAGCAATGCAGAGTTACATCAACTCGTAGACCTAGGTGATTTAGGAGCCAGACCCTTGGGTGAAGGCTGTAAAAGTTAAGGTGCTCAATGGCTGCATAAACTACTTGCAGGAAGAGTCTGCATGTCTGGGTTTATTTCTGGAACAAACCAGAGAAGGAGATGCCAGGAGTGACCACTCTCCTGTTCAAGCAAGCAGAAGTCTCACGCCGTCCTAGCAGGGGGACAATTCTGGTCTGGACTTACTGATGAGGCAAGCCATAGTGAGTGACCACTTTCCATTTCAGGCACAGAGAGGTCCCCCTGCCTCCTTCCAATAAGAAATTCCCGAGTTTATCTGCAGAGCAAGCTGGGGAAGAGAGCACAGGGAGTGCCATCCCTGTCACTGTTGCTGGCAGAGGCCTCCAGCATCTTCCTGTGAAGAGATTACTGGGCTGGGATTATCACTAAAACAAGCTGGTGAAGAAAGTGTAGGGAGCATCCATTCTTCATGCTCCAGCTATTAGAAGTTTTACACATTCCTTGCAGCGGGAGCTTTCTGGTCTGGCTTATTGCTGAAGCAAGCCAAGGAGGAAGGTGCAGAGAGTGTGCACAGTCTTTTTCAGGCATATGAGGTCCTCCAACTTCCCTCTAATGAGGAATTACAGAAATTTATCTTAGGAGCAAGACAGAAAAGAAGGCATGGGGAGTGCTGCTTTCCCATTCTTGATGGCATAGAGGCCTCCAACTTCTTTCCACAGAGATACTGCAGGGCTGGAATTATCACTTGAGCAAGCTGAAGGAAAGGTGCAAGGAGTGTCCACTCTCCCATTCAAACAAGCAGAAATTTCATGTCCTCCTTGCAGGAGGAGACTTCTGGTTGGGCATTATCATATAGGGCTATGTCGGTGGGAGGTCCCATGTGAGTTGGCCTGGGTGCCCCAAGGGATGATAGAGCCTGGGCTCTCAAGAGCAGCTGCTTCCCCTCTATTGGTGTGCCCACCACACCCAGGCTCCCATAGAGAGTAAGACTCACTCCTTTTCTCTTGAAGACCTACAGTAGATCAAGGGGTGCTTGGCTAGCCCTGGCATACCCCAAAGCAGCATGCTTTAACATTCCACAGGCAACTTGAAACCAGGGAATAAACTGGAGGGATCAGAGGACAGATCTGCAGGCTGGATCCCATACCACCAGGACTCAGTTGTGTCACTCAGTGGCATGGAGGGGAGATTTGTGAACTAATCTTGGGAGGCAAGGGAACACATGCAGGCAGAACTAAAAGGAGAGTGTGTGTGGGTCCTACCCACAGTGTAATCGTGGAGCGCCTCTTCCTCCACAGGAGAGAGGATCCTGGGCAGTGAAGTTCCCAGCCTGCAGCAGCATTGCTGGTGAGCTCAGTTAGCTTGGGCTGCTGCATGGAGCCAAACACTGGAAGAGAGCCATGAGAAGGAAAAGGGAGAAGAGCAAAACCCACTGCCATATGCCAGATTTTGAATCCCAGACTGCCCCTCCCCCATGACAGGCTTTTTGGCTCTGTAGGGTCCCTTCTACTCCTCCCTGGTGGCTTTTCCCAGTGGCTTGAGAGCTGATCCTCAATGCCTGCTGAGACAACTCTTATGCCTGCGTTTGTGGAAACTGAATACAGACTCACCCAACCCAGACCCATCCAGCCCCACTCCTCCACCAGCCTCGGCTGTGATGAAGCAAAGAAGGAGTCCCCTGAGAGCCCTGAGGCCCTACCCATTGCCTAGGACATTTGAGTGCTTCTCCTGATTGACTAGAGCCAGTCACAGGTCCCAAAGAACACTACTGCAGCTGGCTCTTTCCTGTAAGTGCCACCCACTGGCACAGAGGACAACTTGTACAGCCCATTACAGCATTTACTGATTTAATCACACAGTGCAAGCCTGACTCTTAACCACAAGCACCACTTGCTGACTCAGAGATTAAACTGGGCATCCCAATAAAATTCATACTGTTAATAAGACCACAGGCCTGGTAAAGAGAAAGGATTTCAAAGACCTCCATCTCCCCTTATTGACAAAAAGTAGGGAATCTGCCCACTCACATAGTTTACCACTGCTACAGCCTACAAATAACTAGCAATTTGGAAAACCACCACAATGAGGATATCTATAACCAAGGTATCCATAGTCATCAGACTGGCCAAAGTCAACAAGAAGGAGGAACTCCTACAAGCCATGAGGCAAAAACATCAAGTAATTTACAAAGGAAAACCTATCAAACTAACAGCAGGCTTCTCAATAGAAACCTTACAAGTCAGAAAGGAATGGGGCCCTATCTTTAGTCTCCTCAAACAGAATAACTTCCAACCAATATTTTGTTTCCTGCAAAACGAAGTTTCATAAATGAGGGAGAAATAAAGTCTTTCCCTGGACAAGCAAACACTGAGAGAATTTGTCACCGCTAGACCTTCCCTATAGGAAATGCTTAAAAGTTTTCTATACATGGAACAGAATATGCAAAAATGACAGTTTCTAAGACCATTGAAAAGAAAATATTGAAACCAACCAAGAGACTCTCAACATCTCAGTGCTTGGATTATGATGTCAACCCTGACACTCACTGACATATTGTTAGCATCTAAATTATCTGTAATAGTAACAAATGTGCTAACCTTTCATCCCAATCTGTTCTAAGGATCCATGAGTACCTAGTAAATACAATGCTTTCAAGAGCATTTTTTTCCACAGAATATCACTTGGCATTCTTCATAAATGTTCACTTGGTATCCATGAAAATTAGTTTCTTAGCAAGATTTCAGCTTTACTTTTACCAAATAGTTTTTGAAAAATGAAACTTTTTAGGAGAGGAGTTATAGAATCACTGACTCATAAGCAGCCCATTATGAAGGAAGCACAGAGAAAAAAATCAGCCCCAGAAAACTTTTTTTACTTACTGTAAGGTGATATTCATAGTCTTTAAAATCTGAAAAAGAAATCAATGATTGTTTAGCCTCTTACAAAGACTGTTAGTTTCTAAAGCACTTCTGATTTTTTTAAGTCATTCTTCTGCATTTATGTCTGAGAGTGATGTTCCTGCTTATTCTATGTCTCTCACTATTGAATGAGGTCCAACTTAGTAGTATAGAAAACCCAGAAGGAAAACTGACAATTAAAAATTCCAAAGAGAGAATCTTCGATAACAACACTCTTCTCTTTTCTAACTACTTTATTTTTAATTTGCCAACAGTTCTGACCTATACTGAGCTTCATTTAGTTTGTAAAATACTTTCCTTTTTTAAAATAGAAAGTCACTAATACTTCAATTGATTGTAAAATTCAAAAGTGCTTCATATTTTCTAATGAAAGTTAAAGAGTAAATATATTTTCAAAATTTACCTGTTTTCTCATATAAAATAATTGATACCTTTTCACAGAATGTGCATTCTAATCCAAAGTGCCTGCAGTTTGCCTCACTCATTCTCCCTGGGATAGTTCTGTCCTTAAATGTAGTGAGCTCTGCTTCAGTAACTTCCACTCTTCAAAGTGAAAATTTTTGGTATAACATGCAGGGATTTTGCCGGCCATCATCTATTTGTATTAATTGGATTTGTGAAATGAAATTCCTGCATAGTCTAATGAGAATAATGTACTAAAAACCTCATTTAACTCTATCTCATATAGACAGGCTTCCCCAAAGAACAACGTAAAAACCCTGCTACTCTTCAGCACTCTGGGCCTTCTATTATAATCTGTGCTATGCATGGCAGCAACACGCCCAGTGTGCATACGCTTTTTCACTTTGGGTTATATACAAGTTGCAAAAGAAAAATAGGGCCCACACTTCCCTTATTTTATCAATGCAATTTATATTTGAGCTAATTATTCCAGAGCATAAAACCACAAAATTGACATAACTCAGAAAAATTTTCAATCTTTAAATTTAGAATGAATAATTTTAGGTAGTTTACCATATTAGAAATTTGTAATGTCAGGCAACACATTTTTAGTAGCAAAAATGTTCCTGAGGTAACAGGACATGTTCATTCCCATAAAGGCCTAGCTCTAGTAGTTATTATCATGAAAATATGCAATGGCATAATCATATATATTGTATGTCTTTCATACTGTGTTTTGTGTTGATATATGATAGATAAGCTCTGGTTTATATTGAATTCTCGAATTGTCGCTTTTAAGAATATTTTAGCAAAATTTAGAGCATTCATTTCTCTAACACTAATAAAATTGAAGAATAAGTAAATTTGTGCCTGTCTGTTAGAAATTGTTTTAGTGGCCACACTTAATCACTTATGGACATTATCCATTAATGAGTCCTGAACAAACTTTCTCAAAATAATTACTTTGAAATTACTATGCAAAAGGAGGAAAGTACTGTAGTAGTGACTGTCTAGTAGTGACTGTCCTAAGTCTTTCGGGAGATATGGATGTTTAAAGCAAAGATTTACAATACAATGTAGCACATACGAAGTGCTGTTGAAATAGGAAATCAGGGATGGTTTTCATGCAGGAGATTCTAGATGGATCCTGCTGTATAAAGGGTAACTGTTCAATCACTAATGAAAAAAGGATAAATCATGAAGGAAGTAAAAACATGTCATCACTGAGTGATAAGCATGGACCATCTCAGCATATGTCTTATGATATGACAGCACTTTTGGGAAGTCTCTGTTATTGAAACAAGGGAGGTAAAAATTGTGAAATTTGAAGGTGATAAAATTATGTTATCAATAACTTTTTTGGCACAGAATAACAGGCATATATTGACAATCAACAAATATTTATTGAATAAATGAATAAACATTTACACATATTTTCCACATAAAATGGATCATTTAATATTTTCAACCAGCCTATGAAAGGCAAAGCAGGAATTACGACCTCCTGTTTCAGATAATGAAATTTAAGCTGAGACACTTTAAAAGAATCAACCAGGGTCAGCCATGTAGTAAGTGACTGCGGAGGGACTCAAACAGGTCTTCATTTCAAAAGTAGCCACTCTCTACCACATAATACCTCTTCTACCTACATCTCTCAAATTTCAAGATGTCTGGAGAACAAGAAAATGTGTTTATGACAAAGATAAATGAGAAGTGGAAACCCTACTTTTCTTTGAAATTCATTACACAATCAAGGATGGCATTGTAAGTAGATATAGTGTGAAAGAGCATATGAAGTGTAATTCAAGACCAGAATAAGCTCCTGTAATTGGCCATGAAAAACCTGTTAACTTCACTCTAAGCAAAGAACACTTGAGTCGGAAAACAATGAGTGTAACACTGAAGAAGTAAATCCTTGAACATTTTCTAAGTCTTCCTCCAATGTGCAAAATTCACTTTACAGGATCAGAAAGCCTGGCAGTGGTGGAATCAGATTCACAAGGTGTAACAAATGGGTTTCAGTGATGTTGGACTATGGATGAGTGTTGAGAGGGCCACCTTGTGGCCAAGATTGGAGGAGGACAATATAGCAGGGACACTGCATGTGGCCAGGAAATCATCAAGAACAAGTGCACAAAGGAAGGTTGAAGGCTGGAAAATACAAAAAGGTAAAGATGGAGAAAATTATTATTTTACTTATTCCCAGTCATACTTAAGGCATGAAAGCAAAGTTTAGGCAGTAGACTATTAAACATTTTGTGATATTTCCCTCAGACTTTCAGACTGTTCTAGAGTTTTAAAGAAGTCACAAATCCATTATGCTTCATAGGGAGGATATGATACATTCAATTACTTGTGAAATCTCCCCAGCATCATGGCCACAGTTTCTCAAGTCAGACTAGAACTAAAGTTAGCAAGAGTAAAGTGATCGATTGTTTTGCTGGTAAATTCCCTTTTAAAATAAATTTGAAATATTGTATTAAATATAAGATTATCATAAACTACTAAAAGGGAATCAAGAGTAGATTGTATTCAGGAACAACTACTGAGGACTGCTTTCAAAGCTGGTAGGTTCTAGAAAGGTTTAACTTTGTGATGAGACTGAAATTGCTCTTTGACAGGTCTCAATGTCAGTTACACTGAGATTTCAGGCTAAACTGGGCAGCTGTTCAAGGGCTTTGCCTTGTTATGAAAAAGTGAAATGTTTTCATTCATGTATTCATTTATGAAACAAATATATTTATTGATTATTTACTAAGTAAGCAACAACACCCTAGGTACTGGGAATATGAAGAAAAATGAAACAGTTCTTCAGTAAGTTCATAGTCTAGTGAGAAAACAAGCACATAAACAATCATTAAACTGTACGATAGGTATGATAATGGAGTCTCTATTAATCTCTAAACACATAGGACATTAAAGAGCACAGACAGGAGCTTCTAATTCAGCATGATTGGTCAGGGCAGGTTTCCCTGAGGACAATATACTGAAACTGAGCCTTATAGAATGAATAAACATTTCTCCAACAGAGAGGAGGTAGAGAGAGGATTCCCTTAGACAGACCCTTAGATGCCATATGAAAGGAGTAAATTTTTCCAGCAGTAACAATGTTATTCACCATCGAAGTTTTCTGCTTGTTAAGAGGCACCTGAATTTGCAAAAGGCTGACCATGGCCCACAATTGCAATAAAATGGAAAATATAAGGATCTATACAAAGCTTTCAAGAATTGTTTTGACTGTAAGCTTACTTAGAATAAATTTCACCGTTGAAATGACTTTGAAGTTATGTGGCCCAAGGTAATCTCAGTTAAATAGTCACTGTGTTTATTTTTTTTAAGTGTGGTATATCTAGGAAACTCATACCTAAAATAATTTAATCTTCCAAGGAAATTTGACATTAGAAAAAAATTATGAAAGCTTATTTAATTATTACATCCAATTGGATGAATATATCCAATGGGTATTTTTTGTGATGTATACATATACATTTCACCCTTCCCCTTGTAATGACAAGCCCTCTAGAATAAATGAGATAGTGTGGCAGAATGCCCAGAAGCAGAAGCTAACAAGTGCTTTAAAAAATATGTAACACTCCTCATCACCACTTGATCTCCTGCCACTGCTATTCTGCATTGCACATTTGAACCTGGGTATGTTATACACCACACATTTGCCCTGTACATGCCCCTCACACCTGTTCATGGCTTCACTCCTGCTGTCACATGTGCCTCTTGCTGAGTAACCACCCTCTTCCTACTCCCTGAGTAACTTGCTGTAAATTGTAGTCAATCTTACTTTCTGCTCTTGTGTATGTGATAGTGTTTCTCACTGTCACTAGTTTATAAAAACACTTTGGGGCTTGAAGTTATTGTATTTGTTAATTATTTTTATTAAAGCTGCCAATTCCAATTGTGTTGAACATAAACAACTTTTTCCAACTTTAAGAAGAACTTAGAAATATTAATGTACATTTAAAAACTTAACAACTATCAGAAATCATACACAATTATGGTTTCTCCTTGGGGTTAGTGAGCTCCTATGAAGTGGCAGGACCCTATTAAGAAGGCATCTCCTTGGTAACTTGTACGGAAACTGGCAACACTTTAATTCCTCCAAGTTATAATGAGATATAAATGCTTCACTGGCTACAGAACAGCAAACATTGGAGTTTACCCAACAATTTCTTGGCTAGTAATAATATAAATATAATTCTGGAGGGTGCTAAAAACATTTGAGAATATGTGATACTGAAATAAAATGCCTAAGTAGATTAATGTCACAATTATTCGAAAGATGCAAATTAGATCAATGTGAACAATTACTATAAAACATTGTCCCAACTTACATTGTTCCACCTTTATTTGCCTTTATGGGATGCTCTGAATTTTCCCCTTTTACATTATGGCCGGAAAAACCAGGCCCATCAGAAATCCTTAAAAGCCATTGGCTGAAACTAACCAGAAGCCAGAGGGCAAGAGAGCCCATTGATGTAGCTCATTCATGCAGCCCAGGAAAGCGGAGCAGAATAGAGAAGGGGGAAGAAAGGGTATGGGGCTCCGCAGTGAGGATTTCTACTGTCCATTGTAATCAGAAAAACTTAAAATAACATCTGATTAATTTCACACCTGGTTGCATACAAGATGTTGTAGCTTCTTTCTTCCTTTCTTTTTTCTTTCTTTCCTCCTTTATTTTTATCTGAAAAATTGAGCTTTCCTTAAAAGGGTAATAAAAAAAGTCTCACTAAAGATACATCAAAGAGCTAAAAGTAGAACTACCATTTGATCCAGCAATCCCATTACTGGGCATCTACCCAAAGGAAAAAAGGCATCTGCACTAGAATGTTTATAGCAGCACAATTCATGATTGCAAAGATGCGGAAACAACCCAAGTGCCCATCAATACATGAGTGGATTAATAAAATGTGGTATATGTATGCCATGAAGTTCCACTCAACCACAGAAACAATGGCAATCTAGCACCTCTTGTATTATCCTGGATAGAGCCAAGCCCATTCTACTAAGTGAAGTATCACAAGAGTGGAAAAACAAGCACCACATGTACTCACAATCAAATTGGTATTAACTGATCAGTACTTATGTGCACATATAGTAGTAACATTCATTGGGTGTCGGGCAGGTGGGGGGGAGGGGATGGGTATATTTGCACCCAGAGGGTGTAGTGTGCACCATCTAGGGGAGACACACTTGAAGCTCTGACTCAAGTGGGGCAAAGGGAATATATGTAACCTAAACATTTGTACCCCCATAATACGCTGAAATTTAAAAAAATTAAAAAATTAAAACTAAAAAAAAAAAGATTAAAGATTAAGGAATACCTCACAGTAAAAAAAAAAAGATTTTTGTAGTAAAACTATATGGTACATCTCAGTTGCAAGACGAGGGTGTAAAAGTATCTGTCTTAAAAATGCCTTTGATTAATTCATCAGATTAGTATGCTTTAAAATAGCACTTAAGTTTTTCTTGTTTTCTGCTGAGTGATTATAGATTAGAAGTTTAATTTCCACCTTATGTAGTATGGCTATATAGATTGAAATGGTGTTTTGATATTTTAGCAGAATATACATAATAACTTATAAAAATACTAGTCTAAAAGGATATTATTTGGTAGTAATTTGTAAATTGTATGACATTACATCCTAGTCTTTCACAGTTCAATATCCTTACTTGGAAAATGTACAAAATAGAGCTGCCTTATGCAAATTCCATTTAAACACAAATAGTATTTGACAGTGATGTGAGTATTCATTTTTGATCAAAGAATTTAGTTACCCAAAACTGTTTGCAACAAACCTCATAGAAAATGACATTTGTTCCAGATAACCGATGATTTGTTTTATTTATGTTTTTAATCAGATTGTTGTGCAAGTTTCCAGATATGAATATTGATAGAATAAATGTACACAGTAAGTTTCTATATTATTTTTTAAAGTACTCTGTAGTCCAGTAGATTTGAAATTTGCAACTACTGTCTCATTTTACTAATCCTTGCATATTTTAAAAGGGAAAAATGAATAAAATATAACTACATATGACACAAATATCTAGTTGTTACTTTTTGAACATTGCTAATTTATAAAACTTGCTGAATAAGGATAAACATTAATACTATTTCCATTGTATATCTCTTCTTGGCTTCTCCTTTGATATAAATACTAGCAATAAAAATAAGCAGTAATTTATATTCTATATAATTTATATGTATATAAGTTACTAATTAATATTAGTTTACTTACAGCCTACAGAGATTTTATTGCTAATGACATAGATTGTAGATACCATATTAAGAAATTAATTTAATTAATCTATACTTTTGCTCTGTTGTCTCTTCTGGATGAGAAAAGTACTTCATTAATAATGAGGGATTTTCTAAGTTGTATTCTAGTTTAAATGTATTCTTGAAAGCAATCTGACTCCATTTATTTAAATTTAAAGTATAAATATACCCTTTAATCAATTCCATTCTAGGAACTTAGTCAACAACAACTACCAATACATAAAAGATACAATTAGAGGATATTTATTTCCATATTATATGTATCAACCAAAAATATCGAAAATAAGCTATCAGAGAGTCATAGATAAGAATAGAATAAGTTATGGAGTAGGCACTGTGTTTCTTCTGAGATGCAGATGGCAAGAGAGAATTAAATGTGAAAAGATTTATTAGGGGAAATGCATGTAGGAGAGAAAATTTGGTGAAAGCATCCTACACTGTCATGCAGTCTAAAGAAAGTTCAGCAATGCCATCAGGGAGTTTTTGAGCCTTCATGTACATGGAATCTCGATGAGCTCTGAGACAGGGAAGATTTTACAATTCCCCAAATATCTCCAAATTTTTCTACCTTTATCACTGATGGCACCATTCTCTCTACCAGGATTCATTTTTGCATCCACAAACACTGTCCAGGCTTCAAGGTTCAGCTCAAATATTATCCACAGACTTGCTACTTAAGGAATAGTCTGTGAATCAGTAGCATCCCTGGGGTGTCACTGGGTATCACAGGGTATCACTCCATAACTTATAAGTACAGAATATCAGTTCTCATCCTAGATCCTGACCTGCTGAATCAGACTAACAAGATTCTTAAGTGATTCATAAGCACAATCAAGTTTGAGAAGTACAGTCCGAAACTATAAAAGATTTTTGTATTTCTTCAGTCTAAAATAACTTCTTCTTTGTATTTGATGAAAATACTGCATATTTATTTTTGTTTTAATGAGTATCTCACCTCTGTAAATCATGATTCTCAAAAAACTTGTTTTGAGGTCAAAGTTGACCCTCAAGACTTTTGTGGCACCTGGAGCCTTTTAAAATTAGTCTACACTTACAAATCAGCAGAGTTCTCATTTAAAATTATAATTTAGACTTTTCTAGAAAAATCAGGATGTCTAAAAACATGGACAGAACAGTTGGCTGGAGACAGTCTCCCATTAGCCAGGCTTGTGTTTTCCAGGGTGCCACGGTCCCTACCAAGTCTGCACCCTGCCCTTACCTCTGGCAGCTTTGCTCATTCATGTTACCCACCTGGCATCTAAGGTTTCACTTTGTAACTACTGCATTCATACAGACTTAGAATTCCTACCTGAAGGAAAGGCATGTCTTTGTCTTGTTCAGTGTCCTGGTTATAGCAAATATCCAATAATCCTTTTCTAAATCCATGTTACTATGTTATATCCACATCTTTTAAAGGTGAGATGAAACAGAAATTTGTAACCTAGTTGTGACCTTAAAACTATATTTGACACCAAATGCTAGTGAGGATGAAGAAACCCTGACTTATATGTTGCTGGTGGAGATAAAATGGTACACTAGCCCACTCTGGAAATAATTTGGCAGTCTCATATAAAACTAAACACGTGCCTACAATATACTGCTGAGCAATTGCCCTCTTGGGCATTCATCACAGAGGGATGAAAAGTTAAGCTCAAACAAAGGCTGTATGGGAATGTTTATACTCCCAAAGTGGAAACAAACCAAATATCCTTCAGCCAATGAATGGTAAAGAACTGTGGTATATCCACAACATAAAATACCATGCAGAAATTAAAAGGAACAAGACATTGATACATGCAACGACTTGGATGGCTCTCAAAAGCATTATGTGAAACAAGCCAGTCATAAAGGTTATGTACTGTGTGGTTCCATGTATATAATATTCTTGAAATAAAATTATAGAGATGAAGAATAAGTTTAGTGGTTGTGAGGAGTTAGGAATAGAGAGAATGTGGCTATAAAGGGATAGCACAAAGGAGGCTTATGCTGATGGAACAGTTCTGTATCTTGATTGCAGTGATGGTAACATGAACCTGCACATGGGATAAAACTACATAAAACTACACACACATATAAATGTAAAATTGATGAGATTTGAATGAGCTCTGTGAATTTTACTAGCATCAGTTTCTTGGTTATGTTATTGTATTAATAGTTATCATTGGGAGGTACTGGATAAAAAGTACACAGGACTCCCCTGTACACCATTTGCAACTTTCTATGAATCTATAATTATTTAAATATAAAAAAAACTTTAAACATTTACAAAAATGTGTGTGGCAGAATTATTTGTAATAGCCTCAAATTGAAACAAACTCAAATGTCTATCAAAAATAGAATTCAATACATAAATTATAACATTTTCATTAAATAGCAATACAATAATGCTACATACAACACAGATGATTTTTCTCAAATATAATATGTAACAAAAGAAATCACTATACAATGTATTATTCCATTTGTGTAAGATTAAAAAATAATAAAAAAGTAATCTATATGCTGTATATCGGCATAGTGGTTATCCTTGAAAGGGTGGAGCCTGTAAGGGACATAAAGGTACTGATAATGAAATTTTATTTCTTGATTTGGGTGCTGTATAAATTCATGAAGCTGAACACTTGTATGTGTGCTACACTTTAATAAAATATATATTTTAAGAAAAATTGTTAAAGAAACCATTTGTATCTTTATGTCAAGTTACCTGGTGGAAGAGTAAGTTAGAACATGATAAAAAAATAATAAAAATAAAAACTTTTTTTTAAATGCTATGCTTAAACTACAAAGTATGCAAAAATGAAATGACTATTTTTAAGCCATTTTTTTCCCTAGTTAGGGATAAAACACACTGGGAGTGCAGAGGACTTCTATTTTTTTAACGGTGGCCTGAGAATACAAAGCTAGTGAGAAAAACAATAGAAATATGTCCATATGCACTTGTGTATCTAGTCCATGACTTATATGTGTCCAGTTACAAAATTTATACCAGGCTTTGATAACTTACCATCAAAGTGACAATTTGTTTCTGGGGAGCCCCACCTGATTAAAGCTGAATATGTTTACTTGCACATTTTAACATTACATGTGATTCGATTCATGTAACTTTAGAATGCTGAGGCAGTAAAGCTTTCTTAGTTGAGGCAAGACAATAGAGTTTAAATATTTACTGTATAATAGCAGGTGATAAAATTCATATTAGGTAGGAATAGTTTATTTTGTTATTTTTCTCTCAGCCAATGCAGTATGATTAGTTTATTATTAGAGTATGCTTAGCCAGACATTTTATGGCTGTAATATCAGCACAGATTTATAGTGTTGAAAGTAATGTACTGAAGATACTTATGACTGTATTTTCCTGTTTAAAAAACACAAAAGCCTAAAAACCCAAGAGGCTTGCCTCTGACTGAAACAGAAAGGTGATTTTAATACAGGATAAATATTAATAGTAAATCACTGATAGCCCATGTGGGGAGCCTTTGGACTTCTATCCGAGATGTTGCCATGTTTCACCATGATTGTTTCGTGAGCATTCAAACTCTTAAGTAAAATAGAAAGGAAAAGACTATTAAATTGGTACCTCTTAGCTTCCTGTTAATCCCAAATTCGAGATTCACATTATTGTACTCTGATATAAGCTGCTGATGAATGAGCTTTTCAGGGCTGGGTCAATGAAAGAGCCCTTCAGCACCAGGTTTCAAGGTGATGTTACTGGAACCAACAACCAGCTCTCTAATTCATGTTCACTCATTCAACCAAAGTGCAAATCAATGAGCTACACTCTTATTCAGCCAACATTTCTCCATTGTGCTTATAGGCTATTGTGGAAATGTAGCAAATGCTTTGTTGAAGCAATTAGCTCACATTTACTATCTTTCTGTCACTTACCAGTCAGTAATAATATACACGCAAAAATAAATTGATATTTCTGTGAGAAGGAAATTTAGGACTAAGGAGGTGGAGAGATTTGCAAATGACACAGAAAGGTAGTGATACAACTGGCTATAAAATAGTGTAAATATCTGGATTCTCAAATTAAGGTGAGTACATGAAATGTCATGGTAAAAGGTCTGCAAAATATGGCTTATAGAATTTTGGGTGAGCATAGGTTCAACACACCAACAACATAAGATGGCTGTGAAAAAATAGCAATAATCTTTGCACAGTTTCCAAAGTATTAAAGTTGATAGTCATAGTCTATACCGGTTGGACGACAACTAGAGCAGTGAGGTTAGTTCTTGGCCCCAGATAGGGGACCCCGATAAATTATAGCACACCACATTATTGAATATTGTGAAGGAACTGAAGCCATGCCATAAGAGGACTGTTGAGGTGCCTGCACATGTATAGGGGAAACCAGAGAAGATATCCGAGGTATCATAAAATATTTGAGAAGCTATTAAGAGGGAGAGGGATTTGATCAGGCAATACCCCACCCAGTGTGAAGTTACTGGAAGGTAGCTTTTAAGTTGATATAAATGTAAAACTAACTATTAGAGGTGTCAAAAAATTAAATGAGCTACATTGAAATAGAAAAGGATGACCTATTATTGGATTCTGCATCAGCTGAAGTTGTTAATGGAGCCAAATGTCACATAAGAAGTTAAGTTATATGACTTCTAAATCTTTCTGATTCAATTCAATTTTTAAAAATGTGGTTTTATAACTAAATGGTTTCTATAATTACAATCCATACCATTTAGTTAAGCAAAGAATGATTGTTGAATGAGTGAATGAGCATTTTCATGTTCTAAAATTCTAATGTTCGATTATATCTTTCCTAGCTAAAAACAGAACAATTAATATAGTATATAATAAGGGACTCAGTGAAATAGAAATAAAGTTTGGACTCTAAATGGTACTATATAGAATGATTAATATTCAAATTGTTTAAAACTTTCAATGGCATCTGTAGCTGTAAAACAAATAACACACTGAATTAGAGGGAAAATGTCATTGCTAAAGTCATTTCAGTTGTTAGAAGAACAAAGAAATCAATTTTTTAAATAAAAGAAAATATAAGTTATTAAATAAGGAGTGGTAGTATACATATGATCTTCTCTTGCATCACTGTTCATCCATATGTGACACCATTGTTGGGCTAGCCTTCTTATTTTTCTTTCCTCACTTTCAGTGAAACTACATACCCTGGCTTTCTCCCACTCCTCCACCTAATCATTCTCAATAAACTCTCAGGACTTCTGCTTTTCTTCCCAAACTTTAAATGTTTCATTATATCAGAAGTTGGTTCTAGGCATTCCTGTTCCCATTCTATATTCTTACTGTAGGGTATATTAACCTCCTGTGGGATTTAAATGACATTTATATGCTGACAGCCTCTAAATTTATTTCTTTATGATATAAACCATATTTATGATCCTCAAACATATATACTTAACTTTCCATTAGGTACGTTTATTGTATTAACTGTATCTTTTTATTTTCTGTATTCTGATTCTTTGACATTTGGGGCCTTGCTAAGCGTGGAAGGACTGCCCCCAGAGGGTTAGCCAACTCCTAAAGATAATAAACAATTCATTTCTGAAAATATCTTTCAAATGCAAACCAATCAATCCCAAACATACACCCTCAATCACCTCTTTTATAGATCTCTTATACTCTGGGCAACTACTGCCCTGCCCTAATCACCCCAGGGCCAGGTGCCAGACATCTAGGGACAGCCCAGACACCCCCAAGTATGCTGAAATTATGTAAATTAGCAAATCCGATGCCTGCTTACTCTGCCTCACCCATTACTTTCCATGGAAACCATGATAAAGTCTCCCCTGCTCCTGCCTCCTGATCGACCCTGGTACTGCCCTGTGTGGCACTACATGGCATGCCGTGCCTCCTGTTTCTGGAATTTATTAATATACCAAAATTCTCACTTCATGACAGTCATTTCCCTGTCTGCGTGTTTTATTATACCTAATTATTAAAACACATCCCAGGATACCCTTAAAATACATGCCAAGAAAAGGAATGCCCAGGACCAAATCTGATGAGAATTTTATAGGCTTCTATAACAAAATATTACCAAAAATTACCTCAATATCTTACCCACAAAATTTGTTCCTCCATCAGTGTTTTATGTTATAGCAAATCATACCACCATCCACAAAAATTGTTTCTGCCATACACCCAAGGTCATCACTGACATCTCTTTCTTCTCACTTCCCATGCCAATCAGTCAAAAAGTAGACTATCAATCCACCTTCAAACATATGCATATATGTATATATGTTTTGGAGATATACTTTAATGTTTTGAAGGTATATGTATATATATGTATATGTTTGTGCGAATATGTATATGTATATATGCTTTTTTCTCCATCTCTATCTCTGCTGCCATTACCTTTTCTAGGCCACCACAAACTTTGGTCTGCAGTACTTCAGTAACTTCCTAAATTTCAAATCCATCATTGTTCTAATTAATTTAGCATACAGGAGCATGAAGGAGCTTTATAAAATGTATACCTATGAGTTTTACTTCCATATGTGCATATAAGTGGTGATCAATTAATTCCAGTTTAATAGTGAGTACATGTGGTATTTGTTTTTCCATTCTTGCAATACTTCACTTAGAAGAATGATCTCCAGTTTCATCCAGGTTGTTACAAAAGGTATTAGTTTCCGAATTTTTTTTATGGCTGAGTAGTACTCTATGGTATACATATACCACATGTTATTAATCTACTCATGTATTGATGAGCACTTGGGTTGGTTCTACATCTTTGCAACTGTGAATTGTGCTGCTATAATCAAGCTGATGGGGGGTAGGGGTTGGCAAATTCACACCTAACAGGTACAGTGCACACTATCTGGGTGATGGGCACATTTACAACATTGACTCAAACTGTACAAAAGCAAGACATGTAACCAAAACTTTTGTACCCCTATAATATTCTAAAAGAAAATGTATATCTAAAGTAGCCTATACTCTTATACATCTTTCCTTTTAGCTTCATTCTAAAATCTTCATCATGCCTCTCCAGGCCTTCCAGGATATGGTTCCTACTGAGCTCCTTAGCCTTAGCTTTGCACCACTCACTACCTCTGTCTGTTCTGTGCCTGAAAGGATTGTGGACTCACATTTCAGTTTCTCAACACTCTCTCTCACCACTCTACTCAGTAACACCTACATAGATTTCAGAGCTTAGCTAAAGGTCAGTTTCTTAGAGAAGCCGTGCCAGGTTAGGCCCCCTTGTATCTTTAGTATTCTGTATCCTCTTGACTATTTATTATAGGTGTTTATACAGATTTAGTCTGTCTCCTCAACTAGATTTTCTCTAAGCTTCATGGCATGAAAAGCCATCAAAGCCATGTGTGTCTGTGTCCTGTGCCTCGGCTTGTGATGCCAATATATTTGTGGAATAAAAGTATCAATAAGTAATATTCTAGGACTTTTCTGTGTATATAACATATAGGAGTTGAATTGGATGAGGTTCTCTCTGGTTTTCAACAAAGTTCAAAGGACAGGAAGTCAATAAATAAAACAATTTCACTGCTTCTGGTGAAGAAGATATTGAAAATAAATGTCATATTTTTGTGAGCACTTACTTGCTTAGTGAAATATGGAGCGTCTCTAGCCTTATTACTCAGAGTGTGCTCTGTAGACCAGCAGCATCAGCATCCTCTGGAAGTTTGCTAGAAATGCAGATTCTTGAGCCAACCCCAGTCCTGCTGAATCATAATCTGCCTTTTAACAAAACCCCCAGGTGATTCATAAGCACATGAAGAAACTGAGAAGCACTGATCCACAGTATCTTCATATTTATGCTATGAATAATTTAACATTATTTTTATATTTTTCAATATAATGGATATAATAGAGCACACCACTGGAAAAGAGCAAACTGAACAACTGATGATTGATTTCTATCGCCTTCCCATGGATGTTCCTTAGAAGGAAATGCACAGGCCATGTTTGGCTACCCTCACAATCAAGGAAAATTTACGTGACCAAAAAGCAAACAAACAAAAACCTTCAAAGTCAAATCAATGGAGAAAGCAGATGGCAGACAGCCTCGCAGCTTATAATTTAGTCTGTAAGCCCATTTTGCATGATGATGTGTAATACAAGCAGCTAGTTTGTAGTCTGTCATTTGGTATATACCTGCAAAACAGGCATTTCTGAAAACCGTTTCATTTCAGTGACTGAGTTGCTGTGTGCAACTGCAGTTATTGAGAGTGATTTCTAATTATTTTGGCTTCCTTCCGGTAAATTACCAGAGAGAAGTCTAATTTACCATATGGCTTGCTGATACACTAATATTCACAAGCCATCTTTAGAGGCAGTTAATCTACAGTCAGGTGTTCTGTTTGTTCAGGCATATTGGAACAACCACTGATTAATATCACTGAAGAGAGTGGTTAATTTTATTAGCCACTAAGAATTCTACTGTGAATAATCTTATTTGCTTCAAGTGAACATTTATCCCAGAATGTGCATCACAGAGAATATATTTTAAATGCAGGCTTCCCTTGAAATTCATAACAACACTGGTAATGGAATTCCATAAAAGGCACCAGATTTTGTTCAGAGTCTGAGATCTGGGGTTTGAGGGGTCCTTTTTCCCCACTATGTTTCTACTGTGATTTTTATTAAGTGTTGCAGTATTTTCTGTCAGCCTCACCCAAAAAGACATCAATTCCTCTTCCAAAGGGCTTAGACTCTAAGCCAGTCTGACAATACAACTCAGACATGTTTCTAATAACTGTTTAGAAGCTCTCTGACAGAATCCTTTTTCCATTTGTCAAGAACTATACACAGCCATTTTGATCATTGTCACAATTTAGAGAGCAAGTAACAATGAATGTGCTGAGAATCTCCCTCCTGGACCTAGTGACAGATTCTGTTTGTAGCTCAAACATTTAATGGAAACAGAGGCATTTGAATGTAGAATGCATTTTCCACTTTACCTTGTTCACTCACAAGCATCATTCACCCCTTGCTCTCCCTTCCTTATGACCCTCTTTGGTTTCTGTTTTTCTTTTTCTCAAAAGTAGCAGTATAGACAGGCCAAAACAGAATTTAAAAATGTTTTAGGATAGATAGTGTCCTAAATGCATGCTCTGTTTCTCTAGAAATTTCTTCACTTTAAAAATTGCAAGCATTTGTTTTCATAATTTTACTACACTGTGAATTATTATTTATAAGAAAAGAGAGTGCATAATTTGGAGAGATGTGAGTAATTTTCCAATCCTCAAATATCTAGATTTTTTACCCATATTGCATATATCTTTTTATTGTAATAATTCTCTGAGCTCTTTGAAAATATTCCCAATAATGGAAAGAATTTTGGATATTCAGTATATATCTATTGCTAATATATGAGGTGTCAGTATAAAATACAGGGAATGATTTCAAAAGACAAAAATAATTCTTTCTTTCAATATTCCCTACCTGTGCTTATGCATAGATATAACCATTATAAAATGGACCTACTGCATTGATAGCGGATGTCTAATAAGATACGGTCATGGTTAAGAGCATATACTTTGTAGTCACACAGAAATGAGAATGAGTTCTACTCACTTCTTACCACAGTGACTTTGAGCAAATTAACCTCTAGAAACCTGTTTCCCTCCATGCTGTGAGGATTAGATCTCCCTTATAAAATTCTTATCAGGATCAAATGAGAAAACATTATCTATAAAACTGTTAATGCAGAGCCTGCCTGGCAAAATGAATACTCAATAAAATGTAGCTAATGATATTATTTCTTTTAGATGTATAAATGACTTTATATACTCACGTTCAAAACAGCTCAGCATGTCTCTCTGAGTGCTTGTTGGTCATTGGATTCAAACAATAGCTCATTTGGTGACCAAAAAAAAAAAAGTTCCTTTTGGAAGCAACGAAACCACCCACAGGTATAATATTGAGGTTTCTGTGATCCACACAATACCTCTTCATGTTTTAGTTGAAGAACACAATGGGAATATAAAAACAGCTAACAAGAAGTTTTATTGCGCTTTTGTGTGTGTACACTTTATTCCTGAAAAATAAAATAAGTAGAATACCTGGCTTTAAATTTTTTGTAATTTTTTTCTATAAAATTGTGACAGTATATGATTTTTAAAATCACAAGAAAGGTCAGTAGGCTAAAAGGCCCCAAAATGATAACTTTATAATTGTTCATTGGAAAGGGCTTTACTGTGAAGGTGATGCCCAAAATACATAAATCTATGCACATGCCTACTAGAAAATACGCTGTTACCAAACCTTGACAATAGATGCACTTCCACTTGTTAGAAGTAACAATGTTTGGGGACCTAACTGCAGTTGTCTCTATTTTCATTATCCTTTTATCCATTTGTGAAATGTGTATCCATTTTTCTCTCAGTACTTGCATGTTAGTATTCTTTTTAAAATTAATATACATTGATGGCAAAAGTGTTTTGAAAATAAAACAATTATCTTGGGAAAGTAGAACTATGTGAATTACTAATAAGTTTTTTAACCTTCATGTAATACAACTTTATGGTCCTCCTAATCTTAAAATAAAATCAAATAGATTACAAATGTAGGGATTCTAAAAGACATATCAAATTCGCCAATTCCTATGTGCACATTCCTGTGGCCAAATACAGTGTAAGCATTAAACATTCATACTCACCACCTGCAAAATATACCATGAAGGCTTGGCTCTCCCATTCTGGTAATTGCTGAAAGCTATGAATTAAAAATAAAATTGTGTGTGCTTGTTAAAATATTTGAGTGGTGTTTGCTGCATAAAATGGACCCTTGAGTAGCAATAATTAGATGTGCATACAATTCTCCTGAAAATAATTAGTATTGGGGGAATAAGAGACCTGATCCATAATGTTTATTTTTCCATTTTCTTTCATTATTGAAAGAAACTTAATTTTACTTCTAACACATTTTTACTTAAAATTCATGTACTTCAAATAATTTCCTTTAATTATACGTAGTGCATTATTTAAGGTACAAAATAATGATTACTGATCAAAACGGTTCTCTGAAATACTCAAACTGAGTCTTTACTAGGTCATTGTACCATTATTTTTCAATGAGTGACAGAGAGGACAATAGATGAGATAAGTTAAAATGTGTGTATTTTCACTCGATATAAAATGTTTTAAACACTGCAATTTAATTTTCCTTTCTCCCTCTCCTTCCTTCCTTCCTTCCTTTATTCCTTGCTTCCTTCCTTTCTTGGAGGAGACTCACTATGTTGCCCAGGATAGACTTAAACTCCTGAGTTCAAGAGATCCTCTCGCTTTAGTTTCCCAAGTAGCTGGGATTATAGACATGCACCACCTATAAATTATTTTTTGGTGTTCATTTATATTTGAAGGATTTATAATTAAGTTATATAGCTGCCCCTTGGAGGAAACATTAACTTATACTTCACTCAGTGACGAAAGTGGGGATAGGGGATGCCTGAGTGTTGGTCACCGTGCTCTGGCTAGTAAAGTTATAAATATTTTTGCTTTAAAAAGGGTTCAGGGTCCATAAACCATACAATTTCTATTCATTGTTTGAGCTGAACAGTTTAATTGTGCTCAGGCTCCATAAATGTTAGCTATCATAACTCTGAAATAAAAACTGTGCACGCAAATTGTTAATATTCCTATACTAAACTTACTCTGTCAATCTTGATACATAAACGACATTGACTGTAAGGATGTTTAAAGAGGAATATCCCTTTGTTGGCTTTCTTTTAAGAGACTTCAAAGGATCATATATTCCTTGGTCTTTGGTTTGGTCTTCCATTTCATAAGCCTCAGAAGTTCGATTTTTGTCATCAGAGAACAGATAATTATAAGAAATTCATACAAGCTCACTTACATGAAATCAACTAGAACTAAATTGCTTAATTTATTAGCTTACATTTGAGGAATACATCTACCAAGAGGATAGAAGAGGAAGATAGGCATCCTCTGGCCAGAACATTCCCTCCCTGTTGGAAAAGCCACAGGAAGCCAAATTATAATCAAAAGATTGCTTGATGGTCATGTAATCAGAACAATAAGCATTATTTATATGATTTGTATGTTTGATGGCATGAACTTCCAACCAGAGAGAGCAACCTACACACACAGTGCACTTGCTATATGACACTGAGAGAGAGTCACTGTTTGTCAGAGTCCCATGTCTCCTGGAGAAATAAGCGTGTCTGACTGATAACTGCCCATTACCACTCTTCTGACTGACCCAGCCATTCATAACTTTAGTCTTGTCTTGCAGTGTTCAGAGAGTCAATCTGTGCTTCTAAGTGAGTTTCATGACTTTTTATATCTCAAATAAGGCTCCTTACATAATTTTAGAGTGAGGGGCTCTTCCAATTTCCTGTTGCCAAGTTCTAGGGGGAATATTCCTTACACCCAGCAGAGACTTATTGAATGGACTGGTAAAATCAGCATCTCTGTCTTAAAATGAATCTGTCTGCAAAGTGATAATAAATTTCAACAGAACTTCAAAATTAAGTAAATTATTTTAACATATTATCTCATACGATGAAATAGCACTATTTTTTTTTTTAACTGAGGGGACCCTAGGGAGAACAATTTAAGGTAAAGGTATGATATAAATCAGCATGAAAACTCTTTTAGAGATATTGTTCTTTTTATCATAAAAAAAGGGATATATTTGTCTTAGCTTTTTGGCCTTGATTTTTATTCTAATTTTTATTGTGTTTTTAAATGTGGCAACTGTGGACAAAGCAATCATTTGATAAAGAATATTATCATTAAAAGTCTCTGAGAGACAATTACAATGCCAAGCAGGAGTCACAGCACTGTGCAGAATGTATGGAATTTACAATCAGTGCAAGGGGCAATTTCTTTTAGCTTTACAGAAATTATAGCAGAACAATTATGTAGCATGTAAGGAAAAGGACTGCTTGTGGAATGAAAAAGAATTAGTAAAAGCAGAAAGAGATGTGAAAGGAAGTGGAGACCTTCCCCCACAATAGTCAAAGGCACTCAAAGTCAAATGATGATTATACAATGCGTCATGTGGTTGATTTAATCCCTAAAATAACTCAAACGAGACAGATAATATTATTATTTCCCACAGGGAAAATCCTAATTTCCATTTATTCACAGAGATAGGAGAAGTAGGATCTGCAGGATTCCTCTTATTTCACTCCATGACATCTCTTTGGGTGCTTGCTTCTGGTCTGGTAGCTATAGATTATTTGTTGACAGCCCCTCCCCCCACAAAAGCATACCTCATGCACTGTCCTTAAGATTCAGGTCATTGGCTTCATTCTCTCACTGGACATTTCCACTCGGATGCCCTGCAAACATTACCAGCTTAACATTTCCAAGACTGTGCTGCTTTTTTTTTTATATGTACTCCTGCCTCACCTGACATGTTCTTGACTTCAGTTAATAGTATCACCATTAATACATTTCCTCAATAAAGTGATCAGTCATCCTCTTCTCTGTACCTTAGCTCAGCATCTTGTCACTCATAAAATCCAGTTGAGTCTATCTTAGAAATATTTTCTGTATTTTATCTCTACTCTCCTAAGATGCTGCCACTGTCTTTGTATTCTAATCACCAGCTTCCATGACTGTCGCCCTCTCACTAGTCGTATCTCATTGTAGTGTATCCTTTACATTGTACCCCAGTGATCTCATAAGTAGCAAATCTGATGGCAAGACTCCTCAACATGTCAAAATCACCAGACTCCCTTAGAATAGCAAATCAGGCCTGTGGCAAAGAAAGGCCAGCTCTTTGTCATTTTCCTTCCCTCCTGGGCAGAGAGAGAGATTATACTGCCAAGCCTTCCTTGCAATTAGATGTAGTCAAGTGACTGAGTTCTAGTCAACAAAATGTGGACAGAAGTAATGCAAACCATTTCTAAGCCAAGCTGCCAGCTGTATACGGATGCCCAGGGCTACCTCAGAAGCTGTAGGTTAAAGACGACAAAGCTTCTGTCAACCAGGATCCCTGAAAGGTCAAGTCCACTAGAGCCCTGAACCACCACAACTTGTTACATGCATTTTGGACTATAGCTGAAGGAGAAATCAATTTTTGTTTCTTAAGCTATTAAGATGTTAGAATGTATCTATTACAGCAGCTGTGATTACTTGAACTAGTACAAAACTCAATAATCTTAAACTTATCCACACCTGTCTAGATTCATTCCACATCATCCCGCATAGCCCTATACTCTGTACCGTTACCACACTGAACTTACTGCTTGTGAGTCTCTGTATGTTCTCTCCCCTTGCCTTAAAATACTTGGAAAATTGCAAGTCATCCTTTAAAACTGAACTCAGATATTACCATTGTGATGGTATCTTAATGTCCCAGGATTCTGTTAATCCACATATCTCAGCAGTTACTATATGGGCCATAACTATGTGTGTGATAATTTTGTAGAAAAATTTTTGAAGGCAAAGACCATGTTATGAATGAATACATAGCTAGTTTTCTACAGTTGGCTTTCAATAAATTTTATTAAATGAATGAATAAATTAGGTTCTGCATACTCTAAGTTCATAACAAAGAAGAAAACAATGAGTAATTAGAATTTCTCTATGAAAATCATTCTCCATTTGAGCAGGCACAATTGAATAAATTATTTTCTGAAAAAAGTATTTGCAAATCTTTCTCAGTATCATATGTAAATAGCTGTCTTTTGTTTGTTTTCTAGGGACTGCTGGGGCTGAAGCATATCTTCCTTGCCTGTTTTTACAATTTTCAAATTTTTAAAACTACTAAGATTTAGTTTTTTAAAGCTTTGCTATGCAGTATTAAGCAGAAAGATGAAAGTAGGTCGGGTTTCTGACCTGTTAGTCTTGCTTTAGTTGTATTCTTACAAAAGGCACTGGCAGGCATTTAAAATGCAGATATATGAACAGGAAGCACAATACCAATGGTGGAATCTTCCTCTTCATTTATATCTTTTTATTGTTCTCACAGCAGGATGATTTTGACAATGTGTTGTACACAAGAAAAAATAGTTTGAAATGCTGCTAGGGGCTAGATCTTTTTATAAAACAGACTGGTGCCTCCTGGTTTAAGATATTTTAGCTTTCTTTCCCTTTTAGCATCAACTAAACAATGAAGTATAATTTCCATTCAGAAATTATGATTCTTTTATTCTAAATTAATAGAAAATATGTAGGAAAAATAACATAATTTTTATCAATCTCGTTAAGTAACATTCATGGAGCTAAACCATTAAATCTTAAATGGCTGATTCTTCCAGGATGGGAGGTATTTATTACTGAACTCATTAATGTAACTTCTTACACATAGTCAAATATATATACAGCTGCTTACTAAATTCTTTTAATGATGATGATACTTGTCTCAGAATTTCTGCTATAATATGAATTTCATTCAAAATAAAAAGTGTATACAACATAGCTTTTTTTAAAACCTGGGTTATTTTATACTCAGATATATATTAGATGCCTTAAAATACTGAACCATCTTTATTGTATTTGTTCAAGATATCAAGAATATCTTTAGTGTGGTTAAGAGAACTTCTGAATGCTCAGGATTCTTGCTTACAGTATTTTTGGCTGAAAAAAAGAGAAATTGTAACTTTACAACATTTTGTCCACACTTAACTAACTTCTATGTTGCTCTAAGTCTTGATATATCCTTCCAAGGTCTGCTCCCCATTCCCTCCTAGAAGTCTTCTACCTCTTTCTTGAAAATTCAGTAACATTTTAAAATATTTAACCACCTATTTAATATGTCCATGTTTATTACCTAACACGAGTAAGGCTAACTTTCACTAGAACTTAGTTATCCAATAAGTGTTGGACTCCACACATACGCATTTATTCTGTGAATGCTGCCAAGTCTGAAAGCTGATATCCTCATTTGATCCTTCTGGATCACTGAATGAAATCGATATTGGCAGGACTGTGTTCTTTCTGGAGGCTCTAGGGAATAATCTGTTTCTGTGCCTTTTCCAGCTTCTATAGGCTGCCCACATTCCGTGGCTTGTGGCCCCTTCCTCTGTCTTCAAAGCCAGAAATAATGGACTGAGTCTTCCTCGTGCTACCATTGCTCTGATTCTCTTTTGCCTCCCTTCTTCTCCTTTTAAGGACCCCTGTATTTACATTGGGTCCATCTGGATACTCTAGGATAATCTCCCTATTTTAAAGTCTGTTAATTAGAAGACTTAATTCCACCTACAACCTTCATTCCTCTTTGTCATGTAATATTAATATAACATATTCTCAGGTCCTGGGGATTAGGACGTAGACGTCCTTGGGAGGACCATTTTTGTGTCTACCATGAATAGGTGTGGGTTGGGAAACTGACATATCTAGATTACAACTCACTACAAATTCACTAGCTTTTTGCTGTAGGCCTCTTACAAGGATAGCAGTACCTACACCATTGGAATATATAAGAAACTGTTTTTTTGATGAGTCCAAAGAGTTTGTTAGGACAGTGACTGACATACATTAAGATTTTAATAAATGTTAGCTCCTATTAAAGTTTTGGTAATCTTCTGAAATTACTTAAATTATTTGACAAAGTGATTGAGCAAAAGTTCTTTCTTATAACAAATATGATAATGATGAACAGTTAAGCTGTTAACTCACGTCTGCAACGTTTTTGAAAAAGGAAGAATTAAATTGTATAATTCAAGAAACAAGAGCTATTTTGAAACACTGCAGTTCTAATGAAGAATATTTTATAAAAGATGTACCCCCTTTGGTTAATTACATTGACTTCTTATGGAAATCTACATCCTTTTAGCACTGTCACTCAATATAATTTGATCTGGCGCATTGTTCTTCCAGCTACAATATAAGTTTTCTATGTTAAACTCTGGGACTTTTCCTTCCTGTTACAAAAACAATTTCATTTTATAAACACTTTTTGGTGGTCTCAAAATACTTTAAATATAGCCAGAGTCTCTTTTAAGCCCCAGTACCCAAAGTAGAATCTTCCAATCAGCATCATGTACTTATGTAGAGTGCATTTTTGCCAACTTTAATCTGTAAGTAAACACTGCAGACAGCTGTTCTTATTGCACAAGGCTGCGTATTAACACATTTACATGGTCTCTAAATCTCATTAGTTGCTATACTTCCCATCCCTGCTCCCAGACTCAGCTTTCTCTATAATTGTTGGGGAAAATGGTCCATTCACTTCCCTGGAGCACTTGTTTCTTTGCCTGGATTTCCAAGACAGCTTGGATTTCACAGAGCCCATATGTACATTTTATTTTGTTTTGATTTTAATTTCTTTCCATTGAAGTCCATCTACTTTATAATTTCAAAAAAGTCATCAAAGTTTCTATCACATTAATGACATCCTTTTATGTTTTCCAGTAATGCTATAGATTCTTCTCATTTTTGTTTCTTTTAGCATTTTTATGGGATTAGGAAAATGTGAGTTTCATCTGCTATTGGATCAAAACTCTAAACCCCTACACTTGATTTCTATATATGCATAAGTTAAAAGTTGATTTCCAGCAAGATACTCACATTTTTTAAATGAGCAATGTATTTTCATTGACAGCATTGAAAATATACAGTATACTAATGAAACAATAATAATCTAATTTTTCTAATGTTGTCATTGCATATACTTAGTAATAAATACATAATATTTGTATTTAATAAAGAATATAAAACAAATCGAGGTAATGATTAAACATTAAAATTAACTTCCAGATTATTGTTTAATTTCAAGAAGAAAAATACCAAACCAAAGTGGAAGAGAATTCAGAAATTCTTTATACTATAACATTGAATTTTTGCCTCAGATTTTGACTTTTGGTTAGATTTAGTGAAAGTTATTATCAAATATAATTTTAAAATTATCTAGGTTGTGTTTCTTATTAGAGTCCAAAGACTTATACTGCTATCTAGTGGCCACATTGAGTAATATTAAATATAAAATTAATCCTCTCCTACTTAAAATGCATACTGCCACACCATTGCCATTATATTTTTGAAATTCACTAGGATTGGCTTACTGTTAATCTTCTAAGAACACAAATTCTAAAAATTGCACTGTACTTGCTTATAGAGGACAAGGTAAGAATTCTTTCATTATGAATGCAATACACTTTATGCATAAACATGTATTATTTTGATAATGAATAAAATAGTGTTCAATAATGGGAACACCGAACAAAAAAATTTTCAGATAAATACTAGAACATTTAAATAATGATTCACTATTATAATACAATAATAAAACATAGCTCCTTCTGAATCTGTAAATAGATTATCCTTGACTTCAAAAAATTTCTAGGACTTTAGTTTTTACACAGATATTTTTTAGTGGGGGTACAAACTGGTTACATTTTAAGCAAAGATATTTATAAGACACATAAAGTTCAAGTAAATTCTAAACTCCCAACTTATTATTCATCTTATAAAGAATAGCTGAGATTTCTTAAAAATTAAACTATTCACAGTGAAGAAAAAGGAAAGAAAAAAATTACCATTTTAAGATTTGGTAACTGAGATTAGGATCAAACTAGGAAAATATAGTGGTTAGTTGGCCTAGCTTTTTTTAATGGCCATATTGCAACAACGTTATTGAAAAGATCATGTAAAAAGGATGATTAGTGAGGAAAATAATATATTCCGCGAATGTAGAGATTTGACAGCACTGTTGCCACAAAGAGGAGGCCAGGAAAATACTCAAATTTTATTGTTAATGGGAAGAAGGTTGGTCTCCTACTTGAAATCTGTCTCAGCTACCCAAACATGTCCCTTGCCCATGGACACAAGCTGAACACAGACACGCACCCATACACATGCGCACTCACAGAGTGCAGGCTGTTACCTGGGCCACACGGAGAACATTTAGTTTCCCTCCTAGGGTAATTTAACTGTGGTTACCCTGACAATTAAATTAATTGTAGAAATTTGGCATTTCTGGAAATAGCCCTTCGATGTTTGTACACGTTTTAAGTGGTATATAATTTGCATGTTGCTCTATAAAATTTTAGCGCTTATTTTAATCATAATACACCTAAATTTACACCCAAATGTTAAAATGTGTCATACTTATTATGGATATTATTTTAGATATCTCATGGATTTCTTAAATTCAATCAATAGATTTGAAAAAAATCATTTGGAGTTTGTATATTTTTATACTCACAAGTCATTGAGAAATCATTCCTTAACATTCTTCAACAATAAGGCAATTGCACAGTACCATGAAGGATTCTTTTTAAATTTTCAGCAGGACCTAAATTATGCCTATGAGGCGAAGAGCTTCACGATGCTATTAATAACTGAATTTCTCTAAAGATACTAGAATACACCCCAAGTCATTGTCATCAACTGCTTCACCAAACATAATGATATGAGAACAACTATTCCAAAATCATTGAATTTTGAGGAAAAGGCTGACACTACTGTTTAGTAAAATCTTGTGGAAAATATTTGTTGAACCACTAAATGCAAATTTGGACAGATTGTGTGCTAATAAAAATGCCAGCATGTGATTATTTCAATTAAAGATTCACTGACTCGGCCACATCCTTTGTGAACATCATACAAATATGGAGAGTAATCATAAGCAATGGTGCACGAAATGAGGCATTCTGAGACAGGCTTACAATGACCTTTGTTATATGGGTATTATTGTTATACTAATGTGATTTGATGTTACCTTTAAAGTGAATACAAAATATATATACACATACATATTTGTGTATATCTGTATATGTTTGTGTACATCTGTATATATATGTATGTGTGTGTATATATATATATTTTGAGAGATACTCCAAATAATAAGTGCCACCTAGTAACAATCATCTTATCTTCTTTATATAAGAATTTCCACAGTTTGATATAATTGTTCCACAATGTATACATATATCAAAACATCACATTGTACCCCATATTGATAAATATTGTCAATTAAAAATAATTTAAAAAAATAATTTTCAAAGACAGTGAATAAGTTTAGGGCCAGGTATGGTGGCTCAAAAAGTGCTGTAAATTCCAGCACTTTGGGAGGCTGAGGCGGGAAGATTGCTTGAGGCCGGGAGTTCAAGGCCAGCCTGAACAACATAGGGAGACCCCATAGTTACAAAAAAAATTTTTGAAAAATTAGCTGGGCATGGTGGTGTGTTCCCATAGTCCTGGTGACTCAGAATGCTGAGGTGGGAGGATCACTTGAGCCCAGGAGTTTGAGGGCTACAGTGACCTGTGATTGTACCATTGCACGTGAAACACTATCTCCAAAACAAAAAACGTTTTTATTTTCCTATTTACTCATTTGAAATACTCAAATAGTTTTAAGTGACAAAATCAAGAGGTAAAGAAAGAACTAAATTATACTCAGTGGAAACTTTAGATCCTTCAGCGACTAAAGAACAAAAATATGTGTGTGTGTGTGTGTGTGTGTGTGTGTGTGTGTGTGTGTGTGTGTGTGTATGTGTATGATTTAATAAAGTAATCACCATTACTTTAACACAGTTGCATTACAAAGCAGAAATATCATCTGGTGGTTTTCTAATGAGAATTGAAGTCATAATCAATATGAGATCTGATGTTGTTTGTAAAGTTGATTTCTCCTCTTATTTCCCTGTAAGGGCTTCCATCCACCAAGCTTCAATGGATAGTATGAATAATGGACGTAGAAAAGGTTTCTACTGATATCTGAAATATAAAGTAAAAGAGAAAAATCACACATGAATGAGAAAGCACAGTTATTAGATTGAAACACATGCTCTTTCATACTTTCCACTCCCAGTCCTTTAGAAATGAGACACTGGTATTTGAAACAGGGTGAGGAGGATTCCCCCTGCCTCAGTAGAGGAGGAAATTATTGCTCATGGAGAGCTTCTCTGTGTAAACTACCATTAATAACTCTCATCAGATCATGAAACAGAATATTTACCATTGTAATTTTGTTTTTAAAACCTTTTAGGTACAATTTATAAAGTTTTATATGTTCACGTTAGACTTAACCTCTTTGCCTTGTGCTAATGTTATAAAAATGTCAGTCATTCCACTGCTACCACAATTAATACAAAATCCAAATTAAGATTTTAATGATTGATTAGAGTTTTTCAAGTGAAAAGGGAAAACAATATATCAGATAAGCATATAATTGTTTTTTCTATTTATTTATTTATAAATCTCACTTGATAATTGTGGGAGACAGCATTGACTTCCAACGATTGGCATCTATTGTGAGCATATGAGCAAAAATATGGTAAATTTGGCTTTTGTCATATGTCATTCTCCTTTATCTACTAGTACTTTGTCAATCACAATACAGTAATAATACCAAAGTCATTGTTAGTATTCTTCAGCAAGCTTACAATTTAATTAGTTTTCTCATTGCTCAAATATTACAAATAAATCTTAAAATTACAATTTCACTAATATGGCAGCAGTTTACTTTCAAAGTTGGGAGTGCTTGGCTAATAAAATTATGCCTTACTTATTCACCTTTCAGAAATATTACTTCCACATGGTAAGCAATGGACTTGTTTCAAATACACTTCACAAACTAAGACTCATACTTCAAGTTCTGTTTTTGAATTTTATATTTTGAAAGTATTTATAGATGCAAAATAGTTATGATAGTTTTTCTTTTCCATTAAATTTTTAAAATAAATGAAAGCAAATATTTACAATTATTTGATATTTTTTCTTCTGGAGAAGCCAAGCCAAGCAAAATAAGATATCCAGTATTTCTAGATATCTTAATCCAGGGGAAGAAAAGAATGATTTCAAAGGAAAGTGCTTAACACATGCTTACATAAGGGGCGAGGGGAAGCTTGGAAACAGAGAGGATACACATTCTAGTCCCCTTGCCTATGATAACCTCACACTACTTTTCTGGCTGTTTTCCTCCTGCTTTGCTCCAATTAGAGCACAAATTTCTTCAAAATTTAGTACTCCATGCATGTTGGTTGACAGCAGCCCAATAAAGCTAGACATTCACACCAAAGCCTGTGTTCAATTCAGCATAAATGGACACTTAACACACCATTAAGGCCACCTTGTTTTTTCTGCTTTTCTGCCACCTGACATGCCAGGCAAAGCTACATCAAGTGCTTCCAGTGAAGGAGGCATGTCACAGCAGCAGTGATAGATTTGAAGAATGAGTAGCACTTTACAGGGTGGTTGCTAGGATGGAAAAGCAGGTGGCTGCCCTTAATGTTCTATGACTCTGTTTGAGAGCAAGGTTCAAAAAGAAAAATGCATGCACAAGGATAGGCCAATGAGTAGAAAGTAAATATTTATATACAACTTTTATTTTCCTTTGTATTCAAAAATGCTCTGCTAGTGTTTCTTGTGTCTATGACTTAAAGAGATGTAAATTCCCAACAAGCTAGGAATATGTAAATGTGTATGAAAGTACATCCAAGGCTTTTTGTTTTGTTTTGTTTTTTCTTATATCCACTATAACACAGAATCTAAAATGATTTGACAAATGAAGCAAGGTAACGATTATTCTCAGTATTGTTACCTCCCTGTCACTATGATTTAACTTGTTAAATATTCACAATTTTTTTATTTTTACAAATTATGTAATAAAATGTTAAAGATGTTAAGTAAATTTATCTGATTATCTGCAACTAATAATAATAGAGTGAAGTTTTGAACTAAGATCTGATATGCCCTACAGCATCTATGATTCACATAACATCCCATTACCTCTATTTAAAATTTGTTATTTAATCTTTGACAGCTATTAAATATGAATAAAGTTGTTTAATCTGCTGAGATCAGGTGCTAAATATCTATAAATATTATACTTCATTTGAAATTGAGTTCTGATGATTGCATTACTTACTAGCAACTTTATTGAGATATATGTCACATACCATACAATTTTCCCATTTAAAGTGTAATATTTAATGGTGTTTACTAAAGTCACAGAATTGTTCAACCATTACCACAATTGATTTTAGAACATTTTCATCACCCCAAAAAGAAACCTCATACCCTTTTGCAGTCACCCTCCCATTTCCCACAATCTCCCAGACCAGCCATGAACAACCACTAATCTACTTTCTGCCTCCATAGACATGCCTATTCTAGATATTTCACGTAAATGGAATCCAACAATAGGTGGTCTTTTGCAGCTGACTTCTTTCACTTTGGCATGATGTTTTCAAGGTTCATCCATGCTGCTGCATGACTCAGTATTTCATTCTTTTTGATCACCAAATAATATTACATTGAATGAATATATTGCATTTTATTTATTCACTCATGTTGATGGATGGACAAGATGGACATTTTGATTATTTTCACTTTTTGGCTATTATGAATAATGCTGCTATGGACACTTGTGTACAAGTTTTTGTGTGGACTTTTGTTTTCATTTCCCTTGGGCATATACCAAGGATTGGAATTGCTGGGTCCAATTGGTAACTTATGTTTACCCTTTTGAGAAACTGCAAGTCTGTTTTGCAAGCCAATTGTTTCCTTTTTCATTCCTGATTCTAGTAATTTTAATTTTAAATAAATTAAGTGCATTTTATAGGTTTCCTTATAAACTCACCTTTCCTTTTCAGTTTAGTTTTGAGAAGTAAAAATCCAAAGAAAACTTTTGACAGGAAACACTAACAAGGCAGGTTATTATTTGCATTTGTTAAAATTTCTCCAGATGATTCTAATGTGTCGTCAGGGTTGTAAACCCCTGTTGTATAGTTCATAACCCTGGCTATATATTAGGATTACTTTGGATAGCTTTTAAAATATTAATACATCTTGAATCTCACTTTCAAAAATTCTGATGTAAACTCTGTAGGTGATTTTAATGTGCAGCCAGGGTGGAGAGTCACTGCTCTAGACCAAAGATTCTCATAGTGTCCATAAGAAAATAAGAAGGGATCAGTAAAACACAAGGCAGTGGGGGAGAAGACAGCTGGTTGTAGACTTCATCCCTACCAAGCAATGGAAATATCAATAGAAACTGGATGTTACTTGTTATACGTGCCTAGTTGCCAATTCTAGTTTTAACTGTGGCATGAAACAATACAATATGCAATAGTCTCATATATGGGGATATCTGAAAAGTAGAGATACAACTTGTACCATACATAGGGAAAATTTTTGGTTCTTAGGAGAAAACCATGTAAGTCTGTAGCTCATCTTTCTAAGTATTATCTGATCGGATTCTATGGCAGCTATTTTACAACTCTGTAAATTGGAGATAACTGATAGCAATGCAAAATGATTTTTGCCTGTAGACATGCAAATTCTTCCTGTCTTAAAAAGTTCTACTGACTTCCGTCCTTCACTATAAAAGAAACTAGTTTGGCCTCCATTTGTGCATTCATTTTATTATAAATGTGTGTGTTTTTCTACTGCTCCTTTGAACTAGTTGTTGCACTTCACAAGTTTCAGCATTAGTTAAATAAAATTAACACATGTTCCTTTTTATATTTCTATGGGAGACATTTTACCACTTTTCTAACAGACTGACCCCAAACCCAGCAGAAGACGAGAAATTATTAAGATCAAATCAGAATTAAATGAAAAGGACAACAAAAATACCACAAGGGAAATTAATAAAACAAAAAGCTGGTTCTTTGAAAAGATAAACAAAATAGACACACCACTGGCTAGACTAACCAAGAGCAGAAAAGAAAAATCTCTAATAACCTCCATCAGGAACATGAAAGGAGAAATCACAACTGATGCCACAGAGATACACGATATCATCTATGAATTCTACAAAAATCTTTATGCACACAAACTGGAGAATGTGGAGGAAATGGACAATTTTTTAGAAACACATAGCCTTCCCAAGCTCAATCAGGAAGAAATAGAATTCCTGAATAGACCAATATCAAGAACTGAAATCGAAACAGCAATAAAAAACCTTCCCAAAAAGAAAAGCCCTGGTCCAGATGGGTTCACACCCGAATTTTACCACACATACAAAGATGAACTGGTGCCCATCCTACATAAACTATTCTCCAATATTGAGAAGGATGAAATTCTCCTCAACACATTTTACCAAGCCAATATAACATTGATACCAAAACCAGGAAAGAATGCAACAAAAAAAGAAAACTACAGACCAATTTCTCTCATGAACATAGATACAAAAATTCTTAATAAAATCCTAGCAAGTTATATCCAAGTGCTTATCAAAAAAATAATTCATCACAACCAAGTGGGCTTCATCCCAGAGATGCAGGGGTGGTTCAACATACATAAATCTATAAATGTAATTCACCACATAAATAGAAGCAAAAATAAAGACCATATGATCATCTCAATAGATGCAGAAAAAGCATTTGACAAAATTCAACACCCTTTTATGATAAGAACGCTTAACAAAATAGGCATAAACGGGACCTACCTAAAAATGATACAAGCCATATATGACAAACCCACAGCCAACATCATACTAAATGGGGAAAAATTGAAAGCATTCCTACTCAGAACTGGAACCAGACAAGGCTGCCCACTGTCCCCATTACTTTTCAACATAGTATTGGAAGTCCTTGCGAGAGCTATCAGGCAAGAGAGCAGAATCAAGGGAGTCCAAATAGGGAAAGAAGAGATCAAACTCTCACTCTTCGCTGATAATATGATGTTGTATCTGGAAAACCCCAAGGATTCAACCAAGAGACTCCTGGAATTAATTAATGAATTCAGTAAAGTCTCAGGTTAAAAATCAATACACACAAATCAGAGGCATTCATATATGCCAATAACATTCAATCAGAGAACCAAATTAAAGACTCAATACCCTTCAAAATAGCAACAAAGAAAATAAAATATCTAGGAATATATTTAACTAAAGAGGTAAAGGACCTCTGTAGGGAGAACTATGAAACACTGAGGAAGGATATTGCAGAACATGTAAATAGGTGGAAAACTATACCATGCTCGTGGATCGGAAGAATCAACATTGTTAAAATGTCTATGCTACCCAAAGTAATCTACAGATTCAATGCAATCCCTATTAAATTACCAACATCATTTTTCACAGATTTAGAAAAAATAATTACACATTTTGTATGGAATCAGAGAAGACCCTGTATAGCAACAGCAATTTTAAGGAATAAAAACAAAATGGGAGGTATTAATTTGCCAGACTTCAAACTATACTACAAGGCTGTGGTTCTTAAAACTGCCCGGTATTGGCACAAGTGCAGGGACACAGACCAGTGGAACAGAACAGAAAATCCAAATATAAAACCATCCTCATATAGCCATCTAACCTTTGACAAAATAGACAAAAACATACTCTGGGGACAAGAATCCCTATTCAATAAATGGTGCTGGGAAAACTGGATAGCCACATGTAGAAGACCGAAACAGGACCCACAGATTTCACCTCTCACAAAAATCAAGTCATGGTGGATAACAGATTTAAACCTTAAATGGGAAACAATTAGAATTCTAGAAGAAAATGTAGAAAAGACTCTTACAGACAGTGGTCTAGGCAAAGAATTTATGAAGAAGACCCCTAAGGCAATCACAGCAACAACAAAAATAAACGAATGGGACCTGATTAAATTAAAAAGCTTCTGCACAGCCAAAGAAACAGTCACAAAAATAAACAGACAGCCTACAGAGTGGGAAAAAATTTTCGCATACTACACATCAGATAAAGGACTGATAACAAGAATCTATTGAGAACTCAGGAAAATCAGCAAGAAAAAAATCAAACAACCCTATCAAAAAGTGGGCAAATGACATGAATAGAAATTTTTCAAAAGAAGATATAAGAATGGCTAACAAACATATGAAAAAATGCTCAACATCCCTAATCATCAGGGAAATGCAAATCAAAACCACAATGAGATATCACTTAACTCCGGTGAGAATGGCCTTTATCAAAAAGTCCCAAAACAACACATGTTGGCGTGGATGCAGAGAGACAGGAACACTCATACACTGCTGGTGGGACTGCAAACTAGTGCAACCCCTGTGGAAAGCATTATGGAGATACCTTAAACAGATTCAAGGAGACCTACCATTCGATCCAGCAATCCCATTATTGGGCATCTACCCAAAGGAACAAAAGTCATTCTATAACAAAGACACCTGTACCCGAATGTTTATAGCAGTACAATTCACAATTGCAAAGATGTGGAAACAACCCAAATGTCCATCAATCCACGAATGGATTAGTAAACTGTGGCATATGTATACCATGGAGTATTACTCAGCTATAAGAAATAACGGTGATACGATATCTCTTTGGTTCTCCTGGAGAGAGTTGGAACCCATTATATTAAGTGAAGTATCCAAAGAATGGAAAAACAAGCATCACATGTACTCACCAGAAAATTGGTTTCCCCGATCATCACCTAAATGCACATCGGGGAAGGATACCAATTGGATATCAGACTGAGACGGGGAGTTGGGGGTGGGGGGGATGGGTGTAGGCCTACATGATGAGTGCGTTGCGCACCGTCTGGGGAATGGTCATGCTTGAAGGTGCTGACTCGGGGAGGTGGGGGGTGGGGGGAGGGGATGGAGGTATGACTACATGGTGAGTGCCAGGCGCACAGTCTGGAGAGTGGACACACTTGAGGCTCTGACTCAGGGGTTTGGGCGGGACATGGACAATGTATATAACCTGAGCTTTTGTACCCCCATGATGAGCTGAAATTAAAAAAAAAATTGTATTATATTTTTGATTATTTTAATTTTGCAAATAAGATTTATCTGGTAAGGGACCTTTTTTCAAAGAAATATTTGAGCTCAGAATTTTAAATTGCAGCAGTTTGATCTTGTTTAATAGAAAATAATATTTTCTGCAAAATGTAATAATCCAGATACAACACAAAAAGTATTGCCTAGATTATTTCTTGATTAATTTCATCATAAATATGAATGTAGCAAATATGTTGTAAATAGTGTATATTTCATGTTACAAGGAGTAAAAAAGAAATTTAAGATTTTTTTCTAAAGAAAATGTCAGGATGAACCACTAGGTGGCAAAGTAACATTTGCAATGTCATTTCGAGACAGGTCTGAAATCTGTTGTTCAATGTAATTGCAATTGAAATAAAGATGCTCACTGGATTCTGATTCAGTAACATTTTCTAAATATGCTCTTTTTGGAATGAAACTATCTGTAGTTAGTATTCTCAAGGAAAATCAATCTTTATAATACACTTTCTAAAACAACACCAAAAGTTAAAAATATTGGATTGAACCATCTATTTTGAAATCAGAGCTACACTTGAATTTAAAATGATTTTTTTATATCTGAATAACAAAATCTTAAAGTGTGAAGCGACTTTAGATGTCATTTAGACTAAGCTTCGCCTTTATGCTGAAATAGAGTTTGCCATATTCCTAATTATTAATTATTTGATTAAAGTTTTCATTTAGAGAAAATGTGCTAACAAGGCAGCTTAGCCATACTGTTTTCTGTTTCTTTTTTTTAATGAGAGAGGTTTTATGTAAATAACAGAGAAAAATATAACTAACCTCCATTTATATATTATTCAGAATTTTAAAAAATATGAACCCTCAGGCCAGGTGTGGTGGCTCACACCTATAATCCTAGCACTCTGGGAGGCCAGGGTGGGAGGATCGCTTGAGCTCAGGAGTTAGAGACCAGCCTGAGGAAGAGTGAGACCGGTCTCTACTGAAAATAGAAAAATTAGTCAGGCGCGCATGCCTGTAGTCCCAGCTACTCGGGAGGCTGAGGCAGAAGGATTGCTTGAGCCCAGGAGTTTAAGGTTGCTGTGAGCTAGGCTGACGCCACGGCACTCTAGCCCAGGCAACAGAGTGAGACTCTGTTTCAAAAACAAAACAAAACAAAGACTAAACTAAAAAAGAAAAAGAAAAGAAAAAAATATTAACCCTCTGCCCATTTTAAACAGTTTCTTTTTCTTTTTGTGCTTTTGTGCTTTATATGGAGTAGAACTCTGAGCTCAGAAACTTAAGAGAAAATATAGCCCAGGGTCTGAAATTTTAAAGGGGAAAACATTTCATGACCTTTCAAGGTGGATAAAGGGAAGGTATCTAAAAGATGATAGGAACTCCCATAAGAATATGGCCGTAAAAGTCAATGTATTTTCTATTCTTCACCTGAAAACCAACCAAAAAAGAAAAATAAAAAAAGAATCCATAAATTATATTCTCAGTGGAATTACAAGGTAGACATCCACAGATTTCATATGGGTACAGACTCTCAAAAACAGCTGAGATAAAGTAGGATGTACAGAAGTGATAAAACACAGGGTAAAATCTAAGAGTGTCCATCTCTATCCCATACATCTAACTTCCTTCCTTTAACTGATATTATATCTTGGGCTTTTATTTTTCATTTTGTTTTATTTTTCATTTTTGTTCATTTCATTTCAGTTCTAGAAAATGTTTTAAATTGTTTTCTATGGTACACATTCTATTTGTTATAACATCGGTCCACATCCATAATTCTTCTCAATAGGGGAGATCTAGAGGCATTTTCATTAGACACAGAAACAGAATTAGAATGCCTTCTGTATTAGTTATTTATTGCTTTGTAATAAGTTACTATAGACTTGACACACATTTCTTATTGTAAAGTTTCTTTGGGTCAGAAGTTCAGGTATGGCTTTGCTGAGTCCTCTCCTTAGAATCTCCCAAGGATGAAATCAAGGTGTCAGCCAGGGCTTGACTGACAAAGGATCTACTTTTTGGGGGAGAATTCAGTTCCTTTCAGCTATAGGATTGAGAGCTTCAGTTCTCACTGGCTGCCACCTAGAGGCCGAACCTGTGCAGCTAGAGGCCAACCTCAGTTTTCTTTTACTGTGAGTCTCCTAACACAGGCAAACCACAATATGGCAGCTTACTTCTACTAAGCCAATAGAGGAGAGAGAATAGTAAGCAAGAGATTCTGGCAAGTGTGACACTGCAATCTTATATACCTAATGAGGTGCATCTCTTCACCTTCACTGTAACTATTATTGGTTATAAGCAAGTCATAGATAATACCCACACTCAAGGAAGGAAACTATGGAAAGACCTGAACATCAGGAAACAGATATTGCAGGGAAGGCACCCTAGGTTCTGTCTACCAATCCACTATCATTCTTTCTAGCAAACATTATACTTAAAGTACCAACCTACAAGAAAGCAAAGAATAATAGAAGTAAAACCAAATATAAAAATAATACTAATAATAAGTGTAAATGAATTTAACTCCCTAAAGATAAAATTCATAGATCGGGTCTTTTTCTTAAATCCAATTATAGGCTTTCTATTTTATTTTATCTAAAATAAAATGACACTGGAAGCTTTCAGTGCAAATGATAAATTCCTGAAATTATTTCAGTAAAAATGCAACAAAAAGTTGCCTATGTGGAAATAAAAATACAGTTCTTAATATAAGTATTAACATGCAAAAGGACAAAGTAGTCTACATTATATTTGTAAATAGTACAATTTTCAAAAACGATCTCATGCTTATAAACCTTTCCATGCTTAAAATTTAGATCAAGGTATTTATAACAAGGAAAGGCAGGACTTCTGATAATAGCAGCATGAAGAGGACAGGTTATGTCTTCCACAGAGAACAATTATAAACACCGAGCAAAAATATTAAAAGCAATTCTCTGGATGCACTGAAAATGATCAAAGGCAAAATCTTGAGAAGAGTTGGTTCATGCAAAAGTACATTAAGTAAGAACACTATTGTGGTTTTCTTCCTGAAACATTCCTCAACCTTACTCTCCCTCTCCAGTCAGGAGGTAGAAAATAGCAGCCTTAATAGCCCAAAATGGCAGATGATGGAATTTGGAGAAACAGAGCAGCTAGAAATATAATAGGGAAATTTTGGAAGTGAAATTGCCACAAAATCTGTCTATAAACCCTGTCTAAGTCTTTGGCTGACCACTAAACTATGTACACACAGGGAAGATCCAGAAAGCCTGCTGAAAACGTAGGCAAAAATTAGAGGTGGGTCTACTCTTGAAAGATAGAACTGCTCCTAGTGAGATTTGAGGGTTTGCTGCACCTCTGATGAGGTGTGTTCCCCAACCTGTACACAGCTTAGGGAGCAGAAAGCAGAAACCTTTCAAATTTGAGGTGTCAAAGACCAGAAGTTGGAGCTGACACAGCAACTTGTAATTTAGGGGGAAACCCCAAAAGCAAGGGAACCACAAAAAAGATAAGCCTCAAAAACCTAAGTATAAACTGCCTAAATCCTTGGTTCATCACTCAACTACAAAGATTCAAGGGAAACCTCCAGAGAGCCAGACTAAAAATGTAATATCTAGAAGGTGAAATAACAGAGTAGATATATTAGTTGCTGCAAGTTGCCAGGAAGACAAATTTTGCTGTTTGATTTTAAGCAAAATAATTGCATATTACAATAAAACAGAAAAAGTCCTCACAAGAACCAAAGAGATTCCAGAGTCACTACAAAATATTATCTAGTCCATTTATGCAACCAAAAATTATTAGGCATGCCAAAACACAGGACAATATGACCCATTCTTAGGGAAAAAATAGCAATTTCTGAAAAGTTCCAGATGTTGGATTTAGCAAAGACTTCAAAGTGGCTATTATAGATATGTTCAAATAATTAAATTAAAATGTCACTTTAATGAATGAATAAGGAATTTTAACACGAAGTAGAAGTTATATGTAAGAAGCTAAAAAATACAATAACTGAAATGAAAAATTAACTAGATATGTGCAAGTATAGATTTGAGATAGCAGAAGAAAGAATCTGTAACTTTGAAGATAACTCATTAAAAATTACCCAGTCTGAAAAACTAAGAGAAAAAAAGTGACTAAAAGTAAAGAAAACATCGAAGATCTGTGGGGCAATATCAAGCAGTCCAACATTTATGGAATTTTAATCCCAGAAAGAGAGAAGAAACAGTAAAGTGTAGAACAATTGTTTGAATACATAATGGCTAAAAATGCTTCAAATTTTGTAGAAAAATACATAGTTTCAAATATCTCAACAAACCTAAATTAGTATAAACACAAAGATAGCCACACTTAGATACACCTAGATGAGAGCCAAAGATTTTTAAAAAATCTGAAAATGGCAAGTGTGATAGCAGCATTATTTATAATAACCCAAACTAGAAGCCATCTCCATGCCCATCATCTGGTGACTGAATAAATAAATTATGGCATTTTTATATAATGGAACACTATTCAAAAACAAAAAAGGAATAAACTAGTAATATGAATGTGCATAACAACATGGGTGAATCTCAAAAATACCAATCTAAATAAAAGAGAGCAGACACAAAGCATTATACACTGAGTGATTCCTTTATAAAAAATTCTGGAAAAGGCAAACTCACCCAAAAAGCAAGTCAGCGATTGGGAATGGGAATGGAGAAAAAGATTGACTACAAAGAGATAGGACAGAAATTTTGGGGTGATGAAGATATTCTATACTTGGATTTTGCAGGTGGTTACAAGACTGTATTTATTCAGCAAAACTCAATACAACAAACATTTAAAATAGCTGAATTATATTGTATGTAAGCTATACCTCAATGTATCTATTAAGAAAACAATATCAGTAATGCCCACACACACATACACAACAAGAATTCTTGAAAAATATAAGAACTGGAACTTAATAGTAGCAGTTAACAGGTCAGGAAGGCAAAATAAAGCAAGTATAGAAAGCAGGAGTCAGCAAACTACAGCTCCATGGGTCAGATCTGGCCTGTTGCCTGCTTTTGTAAGTTCCTTTGGAACACAGCCATGGTCATTTATTTATGTATTGACTGTGGCTGCTTTTGCAACACAATGGAAGAGTTCAGTAGTTGCAAATAAGATCATGTAACTCATGAAGGCAATTTTTTTTATCATCTCCCTTTTACAAAAAAAAAAAAAAAATTCCTACCCCTGATATAGAGGACCAGAATAATATAATTAATAAGATTATTTACTTAGTGATATATTATGTTTATGCTATAAACCACAACAAAAAGACCATGTCTATTTATCCAAAGCTGCTTTTTGCATTTACTTAAAATGATCATATGTAGTATCCATAAAAACATACACAGGCTGAATTCTGACAAATACTGTATAGGTCATATTCCTTAATTCCTGCTGGAAAGTAATAAAGTTTAAACAAAACCCTAAACAACAGTAAAACATGTTAACAGTCTTCTGAATAATATCTGAATCAAAATTGAAGTTGCAGGCTAGTTTCATTACATCAGTCAGTAGCCATCACTTCAAACAGAAACATTTTTCATCTTTATGGTCTCATTGCTAAACAACAAAAACAGTAACATTATTTAATTCAAGAAATTAGAAATAAACTGGCAACACAACCTATGGAAAATAGAACAAAGGAATTAGTAGATATAAAATCAGAGATTAACGATATAGTAGAAATTTTATAGGACATCAACAAAATAGAAAAAATGAAAATTTTAATAAGTATTTATACCACTTTAGAAATTAGATATTACCACAACTAGGGTGGATGTCTTAAAAGCAATAAAGAATACTGTATACTATAATTGGCTACATATTTTGAAAACCTGAATGAAATAGTGGAATATTGAGGATAGCAAACATTATTCTGTCTCCAAAAATGTAGGAAAAAAAAAAATCTGAAAGCACAAACAACTGAAATCATTTAAGTAATGAGCTCCAATAGATTGATGATCCAATGGGTTTAGAGGCAAAAATGAAAGTTTTTAAAAAACTAACAGCAAAAATCTAATGCTACAGCTTCTGAAGCATACTTCTAAAAGATGGAAAGTTCTCGATTCATTTTACAAAACTATCTTGTCTTGATACAAAATTCTTATTAATATGACAAAAGAATAACAAAACTCTGTGCTATTCTCATGTATGTTATATCTGAAAGTCCAATGCTAGCAAATATAGCCCAGTTATGTATTAAAAATACTATGTATTGACAAAATAGATTTTAGTCTAGGGATGAATAAGGATGACTCTATATCTTGAAATCTATTAATGTAATTCAGCACATCACAAGGTTTAAGGAGAAACAACATATGGTAAAGTCAACAATAATGGCAATATATGAGTCATTCTTAACTTTAAAATAGTAAACTATTAGTAAACTTAGGAATTACTTGGAAGTACCCTCACTTTTATTATTCATCATTGTTTTGCCATATATGGATATGCATATGTTAGGATATACCAATATCAATAACTTTTCACTTAATTGTACTTTTGTAGATGTGCTTACAAAGAATAAAGTCATCTGAAGCTGTTACACAGGTATTTTTTTCTGAGTTTTTTTGTTTCAAAATATTAATTAAGGCAGTACAAGTGTTTTTGTTACAAGAATATCTTATATAATACTTAAGTAAGGGCTCTTGGTGCACCCATCACCAGAATAGTGTTCATTGTACCCAATAGGTAAGTTTTCATCACATACACCCCTTCCCAACCTCCCCCTTTCTTGGTTTTTCATGTCCTTTATATCACTTTGTGCCCATGTTTACCCATTGTTTAGCTCCCACTTATTAGTAAGAATGTGTGGTGTTTGTTTTTCCTAAGTGAGATATTTCATTTAGGATAATGGTCTCCAGTTCCATCCAAGTTGCTGCAAATGACATTATTTCATTTCTTTTTATGGCTGAGTAGTACTCCATGGTATACCTATGCCACATTTTCTTTATGTACTCGTAAATTGAAGGGCACTTAGGTTGATTCCACATCTTTGCAATTGTGAATTGTGTTGTGATAAACATTCGAGTGCAAGTATCTTTTTGATAAAATGACTTCTTTTCCTTTGGGTAGATGCCCAGCAATGGTATTGCTGGATTGAATGGTAGGTCTACATTTATTTCTTTGAGGAATCTCCATACTGTTTTCCATAGAAGTTGTATATACACGTATTGATATAAACTTGTCATTCTTACTCCTTTATGTCTCTGTGTTTGTTGTTATACTAGTTGGTCCTCTCAGTATCCTTAGGTCCACATCTGCAGATTCAACCAACCACAGAGTGAAAACATTAAAAAAAAACAATAAAATATAGCAATACAACAATAAAAATAATACAAATAAAAAATACAGTACAAGAACTATTTACAAGCATTTACATTGTATTAGGTATTATAAGTAATCTAGAGATGATTTAAAGTATTTACAAGGATGTGTGCAGATTATGTGCATATACTAAGCCTTTTTATGTCAAGGACTTCAGCATCCCCAGATTTTGTTATCCCTGGGTTTCTGGAACCAATCTTAGAAGATTCCAAGGTACAACTATACTTCATCTTAAATTTATCTTTATAAGAAGTTTCATTTTACTGGTAAGTTTAAATTTAAGATGAATATAATTTATGAGGTCTTATGTGCATAGGAGTGAATTTTGATTGTCTTGCACATGAACAGAAACTTTTCTAGGTATACATTTCTTGTTCAAAATAATCTCCCAAAACTGTGAATATTTTGATACACCAATTCTTAGTCTTTATTACTATACATAAATTACTAGCGTTTAACTAATGTGGATATTATAAGACTGTAAATTCAACTTTGACATTCTAAAATTTCTCCAAGCATGCCGAATTTTGGACTTTAGTTCATTTTATTGTTTGGATCCTCCTAATCCCTTAACATCTAAATATTCAGATCTTTCTCTGACACAGTGGAGTCATCTTCCTTTATGTCTTAGATGGAAGCTACCACTTTTTCCGCTCTGTACTTCATTTTTGTAGTTCCTGTTATATGCCTACTTCATCCTCTGGATCTATACCATATCTTTTCTCCTATTTTTTTTTTTCATCTTTTGTTCCTTTTCCTTTGAGTTCTACACAAATTCCTCATGCATGCCTTCTGCATCTCTATCATATCCAATATGGTGTCAATTATCTCCATTGTACTTTCAAAAATAAATCTGGCTATTCCATTTTTCATGTCCTGCAGCATTATGGTAATGATTTCTCATATTCTCCACTCTTGGACTAACTTCATCTCAAACTGGAATATTTGCTCTAATTCCTCATCTAATTCTATCATGAACAACAGTAATATTTTTGGTGTCAATTGTTTTTGCTTTTTCTCAGTAGCAGCAAGAAGTCTATGCTTGCTTTTTCTTAGGACTGGAATCTTATTAGAGACTGGGCAGGGCTCCATTTGAATCATCTAGAGCCATATAAAGGGAAAAGGACAAGAAGGTCCTTTGCCATCCTTGTTAAAGGAAAGAAGTAGCTATAATCACAAGCAATGAATTTTGACTCTGTTTCTTTCCTGAGTTTAGTAAATAAGGCTAAAATGAGTCAGACAGATGACTTTGGTGTTTTCCTAGTGCAGTTGTCCTCATTTACATCCAGTGTGGCAGTCCTACTTTTACCTGGCATGATCCCCTGCTCCAGCTCAAATGTTTCCTTAATCAAAAGGTCTGTAAGACTGCTGAGTAAAGAGTATCTTATCTCAAGAACAAAGGTGTGGAGGGAAAGAACATGAAAGCCCCTTCTTATTTCCTATTTGACCAGAGTAGTGCAAATAAGGAGGTACTTTAAAAGACCAAATTTTGGTATCTCTATCTACTTTTTCAACTATTTCATAAAATCTAAATACAGATCAAATGTTTCTGATGAAAATTTACTACCCAAATTGAGATATGCTATAACTGTAAAAACCACATGGAGTTTCAAAAGATTTAATATAAAAAAGAAAATATCTCATTAGTAATGTTTTATGTTGATCACATGTTGAAATGATAATATTTTACACATATTGGATCAAATAAAATACATTATTTAAAAAAAAAACCCTAATATTAAGAATCCTTAATTTGAACAGCCCATAGTACAGTTAAAGAAGCTTGGGATAAATTTTCTCTCATATTGGGAGATTAAGGCCCTTCTATTTTCCTTCATAAGGCTGTGGGTTGAATCTACATTTGGTACTAGAACAAAACCAAGGCAAAGGGGCATTGGACCTGATCAAAAGCCAGTGGCTACACTGGCGGCTTAATATTCTCTACACCCTGAAATAGGATTGAATTAAGGCATACACAAAGCAGGACATGTATAATATATGGATTTCACATGGATTCCCAGCAGTCTTCTGAAAGAGAGTCTTTGTTATTTACTTTTAGCACTAGATACTGTGTCCCAGAGCCAGTGACCTGTCTGCCATAACCAATAGTTGCCTAATCTAGGGATCATTCTCAAACACTGACCTAGTCAAGGAGGTAGCTTCTAAAACATCGTTTCTGTAGAAAAACATGGTAAATGCACATTAGGAAATAAGTTCCCCAATTAATCATCATGTATGCATGTCATTTGATCTCCTGATTTTTACTATATTTAAAGATTTTAATTATATGTGTCAAGTTGATGAAATACACCTAAAATTGTGCTTAATAAAATTCAAAGCATATTTAAAAGCCTTAAAAGATATGACAGATGGACATGCTTGAAGTTCTGACTTGGATGGGGCAAAGGCAATATATGTAATCTAAACATTTGTACCCCTGTAATATGCTGAAATTAAAAAAAAAGAAAAAAGAAATATTTATTATTGAATTTTGGTAAACATCCGTTCCGCATTAAGCCCAGCATTTGATTCTCTCTTTCTCTGTCCTTCCCCCTTCCCCTCGTCTTTCCTTCTCTCTCTCTCTTTTTCTTTCTCTCTGGCCTGAAAAAATATCTGAGTGGTATACTTGGCACAGAATTGCAAGATATTCTTTACCTGTATATATTTTGTAAATAAAAACAATTGTCAGGATTCTGCCTCTCATCTTCTATAACTTATAATACTTAGTGTGGTAATGTGAATAACATTCATTAATTTTATACATGAAACACTATTTGTAGATGGATAAGAGATATTTTCAAGGAGAAAATTCAGTAAGTCTACGTCATTATTGTAAGCTGAGTATAACAGGAATTATTATAATGAAAATTTGAAAAGCAAAATCTAAAAATACTAATGACATAGATAATATTGTCTCTGAAATAAAAAAGGACATAAAGATTGAAAGCTGTATTCTATGCTTGAAAACATTTAAAACGAATATTACACATTTCATCAGTGAAGAATCAACCTCATCATAATACTGACATTGACTCTAAAACCTTATTAAAAAGTAATTGGATATTCTGAATTTCCTGTATAACTGTGATGTCAGTATGCTTCCAATTTTCAATTCTGTTTTGTTGTTGTTAATGTTATTATTGTTGTTCTGATGTTAAAATCGACATATCAATTTTAGTAACTACCTTGACCATTGTCTTTTCCAAACAAAATTGTGTCCTCTACAGCCCCAACTGATACAAACTAGGTAACACTTGCCCCAGGCCACAGATGTATGTGACAGAGTCCTAAGGCATTTTCTCAGATAGCTGAGGCAATCATATTCTCTTTCACAGAAATCTGAATTGGAAACAGAGAGAAAAATTGAGGTCATTATTAGTGGAAACTAAAGGTGAAATAATGCCATGGGGTAGATTCAGGGTCATGAGGGGCATGCCAAATTGAGTTAATGAGGAGAAAGTAACTCTAAGTAGAACAGGAAATTGAGAATATGAATAAGCAAGAGCTAGGAGGTAGAGAAATAAAGTCAGAGAAGAGCTGTGTTTTCAGCATTTCTCTAACTCAGGATACTTTAGGTTTATGAAAAACTTTGAATGTTAAGCCCTAAGTCCCTATGGGAAGGGGCTGTAGGGAGACTTACACATCTAATATTCCTAAGTGGCCTATGCACTAAATTTCCCCAAGGAGCTTTTGATATTTGGCATCTCTTCAACCATCATTACCATTTTTACCCATTTCCCCTAACACGATAGGCAATATATGAAGTTTATTAAGCTCAAACAGCATTTTCTATAGATGACTGGAATTTTTAAATGTCATTTGCAATCTCCACCACTACCAACTTATTAATTCATTAAACTAATATTTATTAAGCTTTTATTATATACCAAAACATTGTTATCTGTGGCTGTATGAGGTAAAAATTGTTGAAATCCACAGGAGGATGCTAAATGATAAAAAGCTTGTCAAACAAAGAATGAATCATACTGAATGGGGAAGAGTTGAAAGCTTTTCCTCTAAGATCTGGACCAAGACAAAAATGCCCACTTTTGCCACTTCTATTCAACATAGTACTGGAAGTCCTGGCCAGAGCAATTAGGCAAGAGAGGAAAATAAAAGGCATCCAAATTGGAAAGGAAGAAGTTAAAGGATCACTTAAGGCCAAGAGTTGGAGACCAGCCTGAGCAACATAGCAAGAACCTGTCTCTACAAAAAACAATTATTAAAAAAGAATTAGCCATGTATGATGGTATGCGCTTGTAGTCCCAGCTCACTGGGAGACTGAGCAGGAAGCTGGCTTGAACCCAGGAGCTTGAGGTTGCAGAGAGCTATGATCATATCACTGCACTCTAGCCCAGGAAACAGAGCGAGATCCTGTCTTAAAAATAAATAAAATAAAACAAAATGTAGAACTACCATATGATTCAACAATTTCACTACTGGATATACATCCAAAGGAAATGGAATCAGTATGTCAAAATGATGTCTGCACCCCCATATTTATTGCAGCACTAGTCACAATAGCCAAGATATGGAATCTACCTAAGTGCTCATCAATGGATAGATGGATAAAGAAAATATGGCATTTATACACAATGGAATACTACTTGCCTTCTTGCTGTGTCATCAAAACGGTCTTTCCTTGGTATGTGCACGTGGAAAGAGAGATTTTCGCTCTTCCTCTTCATATAAGGCTAGGACCTTCAGATTAGGACCCCACACTAATGACCTCAGGTAACTGTAATTAGCTCCCAAAAGCCCTATCTCCAAATACAAGCACATTGGGCATTAGGGCTTCAACATATGAATGGGGAGCTCAATTCAGTCCATAACATATGTACATACACATTAGATGTGCAGACATGTGTGTGTGCACATGTACACCCAGCACCCAGATCTTGATTTCTAATACTGTTATCTACTAAAAAGAACCAGGACTCCTTTTAAAAAATGGATGATTTCAAGGCTGTAAAAAAAAAAAAAAAAAAAAAAAAAAACAAGACGATCCTGAAACATATTTGTGCTAGAAAGTAAGGAAATAAATGCTCAAAGAATGATAGGAACCTGTTGGAAGGGCACAGAAGCCAGATGGAAAGGGCTCCCACTGGCCATATCTGGAATAATTTGAGCCTCAAAATAAATAATCATACTAATTTATTATAATCCATTGAATAAAATAGGAATTTATGAGTCAATAATAATTAACTAATTATACAGATTGAAATTTTTATAAGGAACAATATATTTACATTCTTCATTATGAAAACTTTCTCTTTGCTCTGGCTTTTGCTCTCTTGGTTCTCCTCTGCTGCTGCCCCAACCCCTTCCTGTTGGATTTCCTGATCTCTAGCCTCAGCCCTGAGCACTTCTCACACTCAGTAGTCAATGATCCTCACAGCAATCAAGTCCTCCTTGATTCTGCCTGTTCCTAAATCCCTACATCCAAAGAATAAACAAGTTTTATTAATTTTATTTTTTTAAACCATTCCTCAAAACTTTTCTATCACAGCCTAACTACTTCTGCATTAGTACAAGCCTACATTACTGCTTCCTTTCCAGCCTCCTTGCTTCTAGTCCATTCAATAATTTATTCTGCTATTCATTCATCAAACATATATTTAAGTTTTATTGTATATTAGCACAAGACAGATAGTTCCTACCCTCATGTAACTTATAGTGTAGTGGTGATTGATGAGCTAATTTAATAAATAATTACAAAACTAACCTTTTAAGTCCAATTGTGATACTGATATGAAGGAGAACTACAGGAGTTATAAGAAGACATAACCAAGAGAAAAAATGTAATCTGGAGAATTATAAAAATCATCATCAGGAAAGTTGTATTTGAGCTGTGATCTAAAAACAAGAGTGGTTTTTCATTGTGGGATAAGTAGGATAGAAAATTTCAAATGATATATACTCCACATGCAAAATCCTCAAGGCGGGAAGAAGCAAGGTACATTGTAGAAACCAAAAGAAGCTAGTATAGCTAAAGAACAGTGAGGGAGGAAGAGAGAAGAGGTTAAATTAAGAGATACTTGGGAGGTAAAATTGACACGATTTCAGATGCATTGGATTTGGTATTGTCAAGGAGAAGGAGGTATCAAGGATGACTCCTCAGTTTCTGATTTTAGCAATTAGTTAGATGAGTATGCTATTTGCTTTGAAAAAGAACCGGAGTGATTCCAGGTTTGCAACAGAGAAGTTTACTTTCAGTTTAAGAGATAATGACTTTTATTTGCCTATGGAAACTCTTAATGGTGACAAATGGAGCTAAGAGGAGACATGTGATAAACACATAAATTTGAGGGCAGCTATGAAGGTAAGAATTTTCACAGACTGAGGAGTCAAAGAAGCTAAATGAAGGAAGCATTTCTATGTGAAGGAAGTGATTAACAGTCCCAATTTCTTCTGATATGTCAGAGAGAATAATAACTGAAATGTATCCATTGGAATTAACCATATGAAGGTCAATGTGCCTGTAGAATAAATTGCATATGACTCTTAAACATGACAGTCAATGAGAAGGCCAGTGGTGCGGGTGCAACTATCTTATGTGGCTCCTACCTGCTCCTCAGGGTACTTATTCACATTATTTGTTACCGCCCCCACCTACCAATGCCCTCTCAGAAATATTACCCTTCATTCAAGCCCAAACTCAAATTCCTCCTCTAAATCAACATTTTTACCTTGCGTTTTGACTTACAATGCCCATCACTTTCAAGGCGAATTGTGATTTTTATGCATGCTTATCTCTCACTATAAAAAATATTGGCTCTTTGAGGGCAAGGATCATGTTCTGTTCATCTTTGCTTCCACAGTGACTTGCACAGGGGAAATAAATATGTGTTTAGTTGTATTTTTCAAATTTTCTATTACTCATGAGTTTCTTTCAATGGATTTCTCATTATCCTGTTTCTCTTTTCATGTACATTTCTGAAAGAGGCTGTCAAGATGTTTCCGAGTGAGCTTTGCCAGGTGTTGGCACATTCGTGGAGTCACCATGGATACAAGTTCTGCTCCTCGATTTTGTAAGTCAAGAATCTTAATTTCACCAGTTAATCTAGTGGTGGCCAGATTCTAGAAAGTATTCACAACAACCAAGTTTGCCAGAAACATACATTATACACACACACACACACACACACACACACACACACACACCCCTCTGAAGATGTCACACATTCATATGTTAAATATCACAAATTAAACTATTATGAAACATAGAGAAATAATAAAAATATTACAATATTCAGCTTTTACATGATTTTCATGTTTGATGTTTTAAAAAAAGGAAAAGGAATGAGAGTAGACAGAATCCATAGACACTGTGAGAGTACACGATGAAGTGGAAAGAACATAGTGTGTTTGAAATCAAAGCAGGGTAAGGATTCCAACTATGGTTCTTATGTAATTCTTTATTTATGAACTAGGAATCACAAAGCCTACAAAATAGGGTTATTATGAGAATTAAATGATTCAATTTATGAAAAGCTCCTAGGATACTATATCATATGAGATATAAATATTGATTCTCATTCTTTCACTTTTGTTTCTATCAATATATTATATATGTTTTTGTCACAATTCTCCATTTAGAGGAGGAAATGTGTATTTCTTTCTCTCTTCACATTATTTCCTAGCTAAAGTACTATGTTTTGGTCAACATTTTGTGGCATTGTTGAAGTAACAGATTACAGAGACTCTGGAATAACAGGAAAGCAAATATTATCTTCTTCATTCAAAATCAAATGCAAATAAATACATGACCTACTGATCCTACCTAACCCCCAGGCCCAGATCATCAAATCATGTTAGAATGTCCAGAAGTTAACTTTGACTGGGAAAACTCTGTGTGCAAGTGAATATTTAAGACTCCTTTTATTCAGACAAGCAGAATTTGGGAGTATGTTGTTAAAGATGTGTTAACACAAAATCTCTCAGGCTCTATGTCTTGCTAACCTACTGTGAGGGTTAATTTTATATATCAACTTGACTGCGCCACAGGGTGCCCAGACATTTGGTCAAACATTATTTCTGCTTGTATGTCTACCACGGTTTCTGAATGAGATTAACATTTGAATCAGTAAACTGAGGAAAGGGATTGACCTCCATGGGTGGGCTTTATCCAGTCAGTTGAGGGCTTGAATAGAATAAAAAGTGTTGATCCTTCCTTAAGTAAGAAGGAACTTCTCCTGTTTGACTGTGTTGAGCTGGGACATCATTTCCTTCCTGCCTTTGGACTTAAACTGAAACATCAGCTCTTCCTAGGTCTTGAGACCCCCAGCCTTTAGACCATTAGCTCTCCTGGGTCTTCAGCTTGCCAACTGGAAATCCTAGAACTTGTCAGCCTCCATAAAAGTGTGAGTCCTTTCCATATCTATATGGCTCTGTGTCTCTGGAGAACACTGACTAACACACCTACCTTGGGAGAATGAAAGAGCTTGGTGAGGGTCCCCCAATGGTATAGTTAATGATAAAGCTCACAATATTTACTATCTCACAATGCATCCAGCTATCTTGATCGAGGTAGTGTGCTAAAAAGCATACATTTACTAGATATATTTAGAAGCCTGGGTCAGCCTTTGAACATGGTCTAAGGTATACAGGCAAATAAATTTCTGAGTTGTTTCTGGAGCAACACATATTACAGATTTTTCTCCTCCCTAACATATCCAGTAGTAACATCATTTCTTTTTATATCTGCAGCATTAGGTTTGTAAGGAAATGTTTAATCCATCTCAAAAGTGCTTATTAAAGACACTGTAAAAGCTAAAACATGCTTTTTGAAATTCAATGATTTTAAAAATGTCTCCTCATGCACTCTCTCTCTCGCACTCTCTCTCCCTCTGCACACATGGGCACACATACACTTGCACCATCCATAAATGTTTAAATGAGAAAAGAAGCATCATATTTTATTTGGAACTAAAATATACTAATTATATTTTATTGAAAATACTTTGAATTTTAGTTAGCCAGCTTTCGTTAAAATCTGCACCATACTTTTTTTCTAGTACCATAGCTGTGGTGGAAATTTATTTCTCTAGAAAAATATTTCTCTAGAAAAATATAAGATGCTACCTATGGTTCATTTTGCATGATTTTTTTGAATTTTAGTTAGCTGATGAGCCACAGTATAAACTTTTTACTAAAAAAAGGACTCCAAAGGCAACACAGATTTGAGAAAACTCTTCAGTATTTTATATACATACATTTCAGTCAGTAACACAATCATTACTACAAAATACGATTTCTGATGTGCCTCTTCTATTTGTTAAACTGGGCTAGATAAATGACAAATTTAAAAACTTTACTCTTTTTCTCTCCCTCATGTCTAAAGGAAAATAAATAAATTTCTTCCCTTGTCATTCACATATAATTTTCACAAAAGTGTAAAATCATGATTCCCCTACAGATATAAAAATGAACAGGTGTTGAAGATGTTATTTAACTCATAATCAGTGAGAGAACCAGGTAGACATTATAACTTGTTCAAATAAGAATAAAAAAAACAGACATTTATAGATCAGGAATATCGAAGTAAATGTGCAGATGGATGCAAAACTGTTTCCCAGTAAGAAAGAGAGGGACGAGTGGAGTCAATTGAACCTCTCCCAGATAAGAAAAAATGTCTATAGATAAGAATTTTTTTTGTACATTGTTATCAGTTATCTACAATTAAAACAGTCATAAAATAGCTTCCATGGAATCAGAATCAGATAACCAGAAGAGGCATCCTCTAAAACCTAGACAATCTGTAGTTTTCCACTGAAGCTCAAATTTTTCTTTGCATTCAAAAATGGAAACCCTAACCTGGTCCTTATACCTGTCAATGAGAAAAAATATTGGCATTTAAATCTGTTTTTGTTTTGGGGGCATATACCAACCAAAAAATTCATAGTGCTTCAAAGGGATTCCTTAAAGTCTCTCTCCTCCCAGCTAGGGAAATACAGCTCTTGAAGGACTCAGATTAATTCTTTCTGAAAAGCCCAACTGTTCAGGGTTTGTGAGGTTGGAATCAGTAGAGTGGGCAGGGATAGCTACTGGGAGCTGGCTGGAGAGAGAAAGAAGGGAGATACTGGAAAGAAAATAGGCAGATGATGATGTGCTTTATTACTTCTCTACCCTTCATGAACTAACCTTGTATCTAAAAAATAAAAATAAATGTGGGTTTTGTTATTTAGCACAATCATATTTATACAGGAATATATTATTTATATAACCAGTAATCCATTTTTTTAAATAGTGGTAAAATATACTTAATATAAAATTTACCATTTCAACTATTTTTAAGCAGTGGCATTGAGTACATTAACATTGTCGTATAACCATTATCCAATCATCCATTTTTGACCCCAGACATTTTCAGGCTATTTTCCAGGACAAACTGGAATGAGATAGTAACAGGAAGAAAATTATAATACATTTGACATTAAAAAAAGTTTCTCCTTGTCAATAGTTGTTTTTAAAAACATCCATCTATCACTAATACATAGCCATCTGTGAAATTTAATATGCTCATTAAAATTTGCCTGAAAAATTGATCTGAAATTTTGGAAAATCATAACAGACCTGGGATCTGAGGCTTGTTTGCAAGTGAAAAAAATCTATTTCTATAAGGTCACCTTTCAAAACATCTTCAACATGTCTTTTGACTACTAATATAAAAATATTAACCCCTTGCTAGACAAAAATAATAAATAATTAAAAAGCTAAGCCTCCCTAACAAAGAGCATGCATGTAGATATCTTTCACCAAAATTATGTTTCCTGCTCACCTTAATTGCATCAAATTTAAAACCTACCGTCATGCCTGTGGGGTTTCCTGCCTATGTTTTTTTTCAATATGAACAAACCATTTTACTGATTCCTAGAACCTTTCCCCAGCTTGACTCTCTATTTCCTGATTGAAGCCCACTGCTTCTGCATCTACCTGTAATCAGAGTCATACCATCCATTAAAAACAACACTAATTACCACAGCTAGCACTTATGATGTGCCAAACATTTCATTCTCACAACAACCCTATCAAGCAGGAAGTAATGTATGGCAAACTTATAGATGATGAAATTGAGCCTTTGATTGGTGAAATAGTTGGCCAAGTCATGAAGCTGTTAAGTGGTTGGACTTTGATTGATAGATCATTCTTTCATTCCTTCACTCAGGCTTTTAGTAAATATTGCAGCCTAGATACTAGAGCACAAAGATAAAAAAGATAAGAACTCAGGCCTTAAGTGGCACAGTTGTGTGTAGAGTCAAACATGGTTAGTCAGGTACTTGCTGGATCTGGACTGGAAAAATTATGATATGGGGAATTTATAAACAGTTTTTGCCCTTTGTGATGGATACCGAAATATCTTTAGGGAAGTTCTTTGTTCTTAAAAGTGACATTTTGAGGATACTCTGTAGACAAAGACTGATGAAGCAACTTCCTAGTCATTGTTCTTACAAGTCCTGATCACTGGTGAGCTAATTTAAAATCAGATGCTTCAAATATGCATATAAATGCAAATTGCATGTGCCCTGAATATTTAGAAAATATTTTCTACTAAAATTTGAATTTAGATTGACCTATATCCGAAGATTATCATTTTTTCTTGAGACGTCTATGTGTTTTTGTTCAAGAAAATTTCCTGAAAGGATATGTTGATCTAAATCAATAGCAGCATGGACATACAAAACTGGTCTTCTCTTCTACTCAGAGTAAAGTTTACAAAAAGGAATTGAATTGGATTTGGAAAAAGGCTACTCAGAGTAAGTGGTTTTTGTCCTAAGAATAGTGTTATTAAAGGCTGAATAACCTGCTCTATTCAGGGGTTTTGGATGCTTAATGTGAGCTGTTGAGTCTTGATTAGTCCTTGATGCTGAGAGCAAGCTCCCTGGAAGGAAAAGGGTAGACCTACTCTCAGTCATCCAAGGCACTGGACTCAGATCAGAAGATATTAATTCCTCTTTCCTGGCCCAACAGTGATTAGACCTAGATTATAAGGTGAAAGAATACCTGCAGATTCACACTGGTGGAAACCAACCTTTATTCTATAGAAGCCTGCCAGGAATATGTATGGACTTTGCAAATAGAGTTTGTTTCATGAGTCCTAAAACTTATTGCAGGAGGTCGTCCATTCCATCAGTTACACTCAAGCTATTCATGAGCTTTCAGTAAAACGTGGTTAAATTTCAAAGCTTAGTTTTATTTTTACTGTAGGAAATAAGGAATACTGCTTCTTCCACGGGGTGGGAGTGGGAATACCTGCATAGGTACCATCAGATTTTGACTGTCCCTGAAGAGAGGTCAATCACAGCTTTTTACATGTTTCTCTCATTCGCATATTTCATGACAATTATTTATTCATTTAGGTTTGTGTGTTTAAATGCTTATTATCTTTTTTCCCTTAGCAAACCGTAAACTCCTTGAAAGAAAGAAACCATGTGTGTCTAGTTTACTACTGCATACCCATGGCCTAGCACAGTGGCCAGTACAGAAGAGATGCTCAAAAAATTATTCCTTGAATGAGTAAAGCAGAGTTATTGACAGAAGAGGCAGTATAAGATGACAAGACAAGAAATCAGTGGAAGGAAGAGGAGAAATCTCAACCTAAAAATTAAATTTTGCTTAATTTTGGGATTGAGATTGGTAAATGCCCATAGGTATTTTGATTACCAAAAACAACCAGAAAAGTCAAGTCATAGTTGAATATAAGTGTGCATCCATGTGCAAGGGAGAACACAGTTCCACCGAAAAAATGTGAAGGAGTGGTAGGAGTGTCAACAATAAAGTATCTTTATGATTAATTATATTGCCTGAAATGGGTTAGGTCACTCTACTTGTGATAAACATGCATATGCTTGAGCCTAATATATTTCTTAGTCTTCATATACTTATTCTTAAGTCATGGATCATGTTAATAATCATAAATGATAGACAGCATGAACTAGATGGTTTAAGATAATACATGCTTTTTTATTTTTAAAGGAAGGAAGTGACTTCTTAAGAGGCGTTTGACTACAAATATGAAATAATAACTACAATTCATTATTTCATTGATCTAAAGAGTGGGATTATGTTGTAGAAGTTTCTATACTTTAAAACAAACCAGAAATACATTAATTTTGTAAAAAATAGTAGGGTTAGAAAAGCGAAAAAATTAGGGCAATTTAAAAGTCACAACATTTTATAATTCCTTGAAAAGCCCCCTGTATATTTTTATCAATAATACAGTCAGTCATCAAAAAGTCATCTGGGGCCCAGCGCGTTGGCTCACACCTGTAATCCTAAGCACTCTGGGAGGCTGAGGCAGGAGGATCATTTGAGCTCAGGAGTTTGAGACCAGTCTGAGCAAGAGCAAGACCCTGTCTCTACTAAAAATAGAAAGAAATTATCTGGACAACTAAAAATATATATAGAAAAAATTAGCCGGGCATGGTGGCACATGCCTGTAGTCCCAGCTACTCAGGAGGCTGAGGCAGGAGGATCGCTGGAGCCCAGGAGTCTGAGGTTGCTGTGAGCTAGGCTGACACCACGGCACTCTAGCCTGGGCAACACAGTGAGACTCTGTCTCAAAAAAAAAAAAAAAAAAAAAAAAGTCATCATCTGAGGCCAATGAAAGGGTGTAACAGAGGTAAAAGCCTGAAAAAGAAGGAAATGTTTTAGGAGTTGTCTCTTTAAAACCTTTAAACCTTGAGCCTCTCCCACTCTTTTGGAAATTAAAACCTGCATTCCTGACTGAGACCAGTAATCAGAAGGGGAGAGGAGTGACCTTTGTTCTTGGTACCAAAGGAGATGGCTCAAAGAAATTGTCTGGGCACAAGTCAGAAGATTGTCTTCACCAGAGAGGGGATGGATCAGAACCATCAACTATAGTTAAACAGCAATAGCCCAAAGCTGAAAACCCTCCCTTTAAAAGCTCTGTATTTCTGCTTATGGATAGGACTGTAGCACTGTGAGATTCGAGTCTGCCATACTCCTCATTGTGGCAAATTAATAAACTCCCTTTTCCTTCTCCTCTAACCACTTGTCCTCCTTCTTCTGATGCAGCCTCAGGGACAAGTGCCAAACTTTTGGTAACAAGGATACTTCACATGCCAGCAAGTCATACGCTATTTTAAAACTACAATTATAAATTCTAATGTGATTGTTTAGCCATTAAAGTTACTCATCAAAAAAATATTAATCTGGAATAATGAGTTTTGCTTTGTTTCTTTTATGTTTCTTTCAAAATCTAGCACTCTGTGTATTTCTATTATGGATTTGATTATCAGTATTTGAGAAGCAGCAGAGAGAAATTCATTTTAAAGTTACAAAAACATGAATTAAAAGATTAGGTCTTATCTATCCAATCTCCAAGAAGTTTCAGAGAGAATGATAACTGTAAGGGAATTAACATCAAGGATATTTGTTTCCAGAGTCTTTAATTCATCTTCCTTGTTGGAGGCCACCTTGTAAACTAAATTGTATTGCATAGGTTTCTGCTTCTTCAAATCCTGACACTATTTGCTATTCTGCAAATAGCACCTTTATTATCTTCATTTTAGCTGTTTCTTCTCTCTCTCTTTTTTTTGTCATGTCTGTTTGTTATCTCACCAGTAATCAATTGTGCCTTCTATGTGCTATAAGGTAAATCAAACAACAAGATTTGGTAGATCACACAAATGGATTGTTTCATGCAAGTGTGTCACCTCCTTAGTAGATTTTTCAGAATATTCACCCACAGAAGAGCATTTATCTTCTGTGGCTTAATCTTTTTAAGGGTACCATCAACATTCTCAATGATTACCATATTCTAGTTCACTTGTTTGATTGCCTTTTGTGCTCTTTGAGGAAGAACAATACAGCCTGTTTTCTATTGTGCTTTCCGAGAGCAATTTTGTTTCTTTAGACCAGGCTCCCAAATATCTTCTTGAATACAAAAGCTCTATTCTTCCATTCAATGTGAAAAAATTGTACAAATAACCACCCATACACATCATTTGATTTGAAGGAATAAATAGCACCCTTAAAATATCAAAAACATCATTTTAAATTACTTACATCAATCATTTAAAATCTATTGTCACACTTCAAACATTTGAATTGGAAAATTTAAGCATTAATATTACAAAATATTAATACAGCACCCAATATGAACTATTTCTCAACTTACATAATTTAATTTTAAAGTCCATAAATTTCCAGAAGACCTTGTATGTTTTCTTAGAAGTGTTAATTATAGCAGAATTTATGCTTTTAAAATTGGACTTGAAAATGAAAGACTCGATAGATGCCTGATCTCGTTTGTGAATTTGTAACACTGTTACAAGAAACAAAAGAATTAGGCCCTGAAGAGATATTTAGTCAGACACAATTTTATACATTTCTAAATCTCCTTCTTAGGCCATCAACATAGTGACAATATCATCAATATTATACATTATCATACTTCTACCTCTATTCCCTATATTTCTATTTTAGTCACTATATAATTCAGTACTTATATTTCAAAGATACTAGATTTGATCAAAATATTTTTTGAAATCAAATGGTCCTGCTTAGGTTTATATTTCTATTAGTAGAGAGCTTGTATTTGAATAATAAAGCAAATATTAGAGAAAATATTAGTTATATTTGATTTTTAATTACAGAAAGTCTTTTACAGCCAATTAAGGATGTTGAATTTTTCTTTTTTTTCTTTTTTTTTGAGAAAGAGTCTTCGCTCTTTTGTCCAGGCTAGAGTGCCGTGGCGTCAGCCTAGCTCACAGCAACCTCAAACTCCTGGGCTTAAGCAATCCTTCTGCCTCAGCCTCCCAAGTACCTGGGACTACAGGCATGTGCCACCATGCCCAGCTAATTTTTTTCTATATATTTTTAGCTGTCCAGATCATTTCTTTCTATTTTTAGTAGAGATGGGGTCTTGCTCTTGCTCAGGCAGGTCTCAAACTCCTGACCTCAAGTGATCCTCCCACCTCGGCCTCCCAGAGTGCTAGGATTACAGGCGTGAGCCACCGCGCCTGGCCTGAATTTTTCTTGTTATTTGATCCAAAACTTGTTTGCAAGTTTTTGAAAAACTACCTTTATATAGCTATCTATGTGTTTGCTGAAAGCCCAACAAAATTTGCTGACTAAATTTTACCTATTCTTTCTTTTCAAAGTAAAAGGGAAGTAGGACAGAAAGCACTTTTGCAAATAGGAGATGTGCCAAAAAAAGTGTGTTTCAATGGAAAACTATGCATCTCTTATAGTCTATCCTTCCAGATTATCAGATTCTGGCCCTGTTCATTATCTTTGAGCAATCTTGCAACTCAGTAAACTGTAGGTAACTGATAACTGCACATTTTATCTTCTCCCGAAGTGATTTAGTTGACTTCCTACCCTGTAGAAAGGCTAGGTTTTTTTCTCCATTTGCAATTCATCTCGATATCTATATTAATATGTGCTGTTTTAACTTTTACATTGAATCAGTTGTGACATCTATCTGGTTTCCTCATAACATGAGTAAAATAAATTAGTTAAATGTGTTTACTTTTATATCTGTATAATGAGAGTCATGATTTTACCCTTTTTCTGAAATTTTTCTTTTACCCAAATTTTCCAGACTAAGACTATTGCCACAAAATTGGATTTCCAGAAACAGATGCTGAGGCAGAGATTGGATGTTTATTAGAGCTTAATAACTGTGAAAGGGAAAGAGAGGAAGCAGAATTGAGCCGAATAACAAGAGGAACTGCAAAGCAGGCCAAGATTGCCTCTGCCAGCCTGGTGGGAGGGTTCATTAAAGAGTCCCATGCTGGCCGTTTGCCTTTCCTGCCTCAGTCACTAGATGTAGGCTGCCCTGAGAAGTCTGCTGACCTCCGCCAAGGCCAAGGAGGCTCCCTGCCCCTAAGGCAGACCCTGCGTCCTCCTTCCTCTTTCACATGCAAAGCCTTGCCTAAAAGATACCTGCAAACCACCATATAACTTCTTAACTGCACTTTCGTGGTATTTCACAAAGCTAGGTGAACTAGCTCAGGGGGCGGCAGGAGACCTCCTGGCAACTATTTCTACATGAGACTGCTAGGCTAGCAATAACACAACTGCACTTGGAAGTGACTATGAAGCACATAAATACAGCCCTCTAATCCCATGCTCAATATATCCCTTTATCAAATCCCAGAAATGCCTATAGCCTACCCCAAACCATGGGCACTAGGGAAATGTTAAGTAGGAGAAAGTGAAGTGAAAAGATGTATGACTTAACCAATTGCAGTTTTAAAAATCTTACATTTGCCAGTTTCACAAAAATAAGTATCCATGTGAACACATGGCTAGGGCACTCCCTGTGGCTTAGAAGGGAGGGGTGCGTTCTGAAACTGAAGCATCATTCTCCTCACAGCAAATCTATTTCTAAGGATATGCATGAATTCAGTGTCATAGGGGAGCACAGAAAATAGAGTGACTAATCCTGCCTGAAGAAATAAGAGGAAAACTGTACCGAGGAGATGATATTTGATCTTGCTATAGCGGCAGAGAGGAGGCAGCAGGTAGAGAGAAAGTACTGGACTCAAAAACCAACACTTATAATGAGTGTAGCTTTAAAGATCTCGTTTGAAGAAATACTCTAAATCTGAGTGTTTATCTCCACCTCGATGTTTTCTGAAAACCAACTACATTTGGAAAATAGGAATGTAAATATTCTGGGAATAGATTCTTTCAGTAGAATCTTACATCCTCTATGAACTTTTGCCTGAAGAAAACACTTGTGTTGCTTCCAAGGAGGGACAAAGCAAGTATTTGGGATAGATTTTTTTTTTAAAGGAGACACAGCGAGCTATGAATCATATTTTATTTATAATACTGATCAAAGAAAACAATGTATCTTTAATTCCTCTCCCAGACTCTCATTCCTTTACTGTTCTTGATTTTTTACTTCCCATCACCCCACTCTTTCCTTCTTCCTCTTTAATACATACAATTAAATAAAAATTCTGATTTTCCATCTTCCTCACTCCTTCCTAATAGGCCCTCCAGAAAACCTCCTTCAATAAAGAAATTCCTTTATGTCCTTTATATCTTCCTGCCACAGCTTTGCTTTAACTGAAATTTGCTTCTTTTTCCTATCTAGAGAGATTATTTTTTTAGCTCCTAAACTTAAGGTGACCATACTGTTTATCATACTAACTGGAAACTTCAAACAGCGAAAGGGGCCTATTATTACAGTGGGATAACGGGCATAAATGGAACTGTCTGGAACAAACCAGGATGTGTTTCACTCTACCTTATCCCAGACATCATGGAACTGGAACTGGTTAAGAACAAAACGTAGCCTCTTAAATTTCCATTATCACTTTCAAAATATTTTTTCACGGTTATTTGCCAATTCCTTATCCAGGTACTTACATTGCCAGCCCAGAACAGGGATCAGCAAGCTACAGCCTACAGGCCAAATCTAGCTCACTGTTTGTTTCATAAATAAATTTTTATCAAAATACGGCCACACTCTTCATTTACACATTGTGTGGTTGCTCTGAGCTACAGAAGCCGACTTGAGTAGTTGCAACAGAGCGGAATGGCTCATAAAGCATAAAATATTTACTATCTGGTTTTGTACAGAAAAGTTTGCTGATCCCTGAACCATACTATAAGCTTCATGCAGTCTGGAAATGTCTATATCTATAGATCTTATTCACCATGGATATCTAACCAATATGTCAAGCACATAATAAATTTTGTGCTCAGATTTGTTTTATGGATGAATAAAAATGTAAAATAAAGCTACAACAGCTAATACAATGTGTATTATGCGTGAAAAGACTGATCAATTGAATAGAAAATGCAGAATCTCCCTAACAGTTACCAATATTTAGTATATGTAAGTAAATTTTCTACAAAAGGAAAAAAAAAAGACTTATAAATAAAATGGAAAAAAAATCTTTCATGTGCAAAAAAAAAAACAAAAACATGTTTTCTAGTTGGATTGGCACCCCTACTTGACGAACAACTGCCACTACATTTATGCTCTCGCCCCTTAACTGCAGAAGTGACTCTGCACCTCTAATCTGGATTGGGCTCCTTGCTGTCGTACATACTGTGGGCTGTCACTCCACCCATTTTGTCTTCTTTCTCCAGTATCTTCATTTTCTACCCCTCCTGACTCTTCTTTAAGAGGAGGTGGTTACATATGAGGGCTCTTGCTTGGGTCAAACTTCCTGGGTTTGATTCTGGCTCGAATTCATCCTAGCTAATCTTGGGCAAGTTTTTTAACCTCTCTGTGCTTTACTTGCCTTGTCTTAAAAATAATTATCTCATAGATGTCTCAAAAGTTTGTTGTAAGAGGTAAACAAAACAATGCATATAAAGTGCAAGTGCAGTGTCTAACACATAGTTAGTTAATAAAATACCCATAAAATAAATGAAATTATATATAACATATTGACTGGCACACTAGAAAAAAAAATTTTCCGTGGGCCCACAGTGTTTTATTGCGAAAATAGAATAAAAACTTAGAAAACAAAATGATCCTTTCTAATTTAATGAAAAATCTGTGTTTTTTTATTGTTTTCTGCGCATGAGTTATATTCAATTAAATTGTTAATATTAATTGTAACAATTAAGAACACCAACAAGTAAGATTTTCATAAACCAACTACAGGGTTTTGCCCAGGGGACCACCCATCACGTAACATGTGTGCTACAGCACGGCTGTATGAGTTGCCCGTGCACCACATGGTTCCCAAGGTAAAGAGATGTGTGAGTTACATATGCTTCACCAGGCCCCAAGTTCAAAACTAGTGTGAGTTAGATACGACTCACATGGCAATTAATGTGTTAAAGCTATCTTATCTTTAAAAATCTAAATGTCTCATGACTCTATATCTCTCCCTTCTCTTCACAGTCAAGCTTTTTGAAAGTGTAGTCCGCATAAATTCCAATACTCTCTTGTATCTCCACCATTCTGATGAACTGCTTTTCTCACCAGGTCCCTGATGACCTAATTTCCAACACCAATGCACATTTCAATGTACATTTCTTGAATAAATTGCTGCATTTCCCCCCTGTTAATAAACAGATCCTCTTGAAATTCTCTTCTCAATTAACCATCTGTGAATAATTTCTTTTGATGGTGTTCCTGCTTATCTGATTAGTCTTGGTTCCCTCTGTGCCCCTTTTCTTCTGTTAAAAGATTTTTAATCTCCAAATTTCTGTCTAGGCCCTCTTCTCTTATCATTTTATTCCCTCTCACTGGAATTTTACATGAATGCCTATAACTATATATTTATGTTCAGAGAATATATCTTTTGATCTCTAGAGTTGTATATGCAAATGCCTTCTGTACATATCTAATTGGATACAACACAGATCTTTCACAATTATCATATCCAAAACCACACACATCATCTTTTACCTCCACCAAATATTGCATTCATTTTTTAATGGTCCCACCAGAAATCTCTTAGTCCTGTTGTTCCTTTTGTAATACTGAATGAATTATATAATGAGAAAAGCATATATTTTGAAGCCAAAACAATGTGGCTTAATTCCAGCTCTTGTATTACCTAATTGGTAATCGTTAGCATGTAAAAAAAACATTCTTTGAACTTCAAGTTCTTCTTCTTTTAAAATGGGGCAGCAGTAATATCTAAGTTCTCAGATTTGTGGGGAAGATTAAGGGGCAACATATGTGAAGGTATCTAGCATAAAATCTATAGTAGATTTTCAAAAAATGCTAATGTGCTCTGCCTCTGTCTTCATTGGCCACAACCGGTTCATCACTTCCTCAATCTTCTTCCTATATGATTTTCAAATCATTATGTCTTTTCCATCCCTACAGCCACTACCTCAGATCAGTCTTTCATTTGTTGCTCTCTTGAATCAGCAATATGAACTAGTCTCCCAATTTCCATTCTAAACATTCCCCAAATCATCCTATACCACTAGAAGTGCTTCTGAAAATTTATACCTGATTATATCATATCACTACTTTAAAATCATCAATAAATCCTGATAACCTCCAGAAAATTCAATCCAACCTTCTTATCAACCCACATTAGATTCAGGTTTCTGCCTATTTCTTCTACCTCACCCTTGCCACAGCTCCCTCCCAATCTATGCCCCCACCTTCAGCTTTCACTAAGTTTTGCACAAATCATTTCCTTGAAATACACTTTTCCCAAATGTAATTAAAGCTACTTATCCTTCAAAGCAATATTCTCACAGAATGGGAGAAAACTGTCTCCTTGGGTAGAGAATATTTATCTAGGGGTGGGAGCTTTTCCAACTACCCATGTCCCCTCCCCACTTGGAGAGTCTGATCCATTGCATTTCAGATGGCACATCATCCCATACAAGTAAATGAAAATCATTGTAACAGAAAGCCACTGCCATTGAAAGAGGACATGTTGCATCTTTCAAATAAGAACCACTGTTATAAAGCTTCAAATAAAGCAACCAATATTGTTACCTCTCTCACCTCTCCACTCCTATAGACTCTTACATATACCTCTCTCATGTCATAGGAAGAATAAAATGGTATTTTAAAATACTCTCTCTCTCCCTGGACTGTGAGTTCCTTGAGCATATCTTAGCTTGTGGCCCAGTGACTGGTACGTGGCAGGCACATTAAAATCAACTTCAAAAGTGAAAATTGACTTCAATAGACATATCTATTAAAAGTTTTGTCAAAACTAATTGAAATTTTAATAAATCCTGGTATGATAAATTCTAAAAGATATTTCTGAATTTTCACTAAATCATTTCATTTTAGTGCACATTCCTACAATCATAATCAAGATCTCCAGGGAATAGAAATAAAGAGAGCTGCTCCTCAAATTTCTAGACTTTTGCAGATAAAAATAAGAACTGCATGAAACAGAGAAAAAGGAGAGCTTGTTAAATTCATGACACAAATAAGTTCTTGTTTCCCCTGTAAAAATTGTGTTTTTTCTGTGGTCCTCCTTCAAGAAGAAGCCTGTGCACTTGAAGGAAGACCATTCCTCTGCAGTTTACCATTGACCAACAAACTGCATTTGTAACAGGTCAAAGGATGCCCTGTGCTCAGGGTGGCACTGCTTCACTGCCAGGCAGGAGGCTTCCAATGGCAGGGGTCAAAAGTAAGACCCTCCTCTGCAGAAATTGTGCCTCCATTCTCAGAAGGAAAGTCAAAGCCCAGAACTAGTCATGCTCTCATGAGATATCCTGCACTCACAGCCTGGTCACCGATCTCTGCCTTGCAAACATTAGGATTAAATTCAGAAGTCCTCTTATACCAGTTAATGCAATCACCAGAAGAAACCCAAGATTCCTAGAGTATCTGGGTCATAGTGCTGCCTAGTGCCTCTTCTGACCCTTATCTCACTCTTCCCATCCCCTCTCACTGTGACCACTGAAACTCATGGTAGGTGATCACAAAATTCTTCTATAGCCTCAACCTCTTCTGTGAACCTTTGCTGTACCTTCTTGCTTTGAAGAAAACCTGGGTTTTCCCTGAGGACCTTCCTTATTTATAGTCTTTTAAAATGATGGCTGATTTCTTTTCCACTTTCTTCTTCTTTTTTTTCCAGTTTAGTGCATACAGCTAACAGATGTCTTCAGAGTCCTTAAGTCTGTGACCAAAAATCCTGTATCCCAACATTCCACTTTCTTCTTACAAGTGGGCCAAAGAAACACTAGGTATCCTTGCTCTTCTTTGCTACTTCCAGCCCATTCTCCTTTCATCTTCCCTAGAAGTCTCCAGCTTTCAAATTTCAGTTTATATCTCCTATTGTCCCTCCTGGCTTAGTCATCTATAGCTCCCAAAGTCAGGTCCTCCGTCCTACTCCTTGAATAAGGATTACTGGGTCTTTGGATCATTACCATGCTCTCCAACATTACTCCCATCAAATATTTTGCTGACTGCAATATCCATCTACATGATCCTTTCAGTTCCATTGGTTTTTAATTACTGGACTTCCTCTCTGCCAAGGGTTTCCTCTTGCACCCTCCACAGCCACTCACTAACATGACCCTGTCCATACCAATAACTACAACTTCTTTATAGTTTTTATCATTTGCTCTAATACCACCCCCAATTTTTCCTTTTCTTTATACCTAAAAATTATTTGCTCCCACCAGCATCTATAATGCATTGAGCATGCCAAGCTCTCAACTCTCTCTCTTCTACCACGCCCATGTCTTTTCTTCTCCTTTTACGTCCGTCCCTTAAATCTTAGGATCAAATCATTGTAATTACTTCTTTGTCTATAGCCTCAATTCCCTATCCATTTACCATTTGTCTTACTTGCTTGGTTAATCCATAACCCTCATTAAAACCAGTTGTCTGCCTACTCCTTGCATGTACTTCCACAGCTGAACATAGCTAGAGAAAAAACATATAGCCATACTCACTTGTCTCAGTCACTTCAAATTCATGATCACTAACCCAAGTCATCTTTAATGCTGCTGATTACTGTATTATAAATCCACACACTATTAACTCTTTTACTCACCTAAACATTATTTCTTCCTTTATGATCTATCCTCAACCTTTCAACAATTGTTTTCCCATCCTTACTCTTAGCCAATGATTTGATTTCCTATTTTATTTTTTTAAAAAATGAAGCAATCAGAAAAGTTTGGGCATGGACTCACAAAACTAAAGTACACACCTATCTGAATCTTTGTATTCTTTCCTGTTACTATGGGTGAACTGTCCATTATGCTATTAAGGGCCAGTTTTCAATTGTTCACTAGATGCTGTCTCCTCTCACATCCTCAAGTTTATTTCTCCAGCAGTTCCTCCTCTCTCTTGAATCAACCATTTTTTCTTTCTCTTCTGGATCACTCCGTTTAGCATTTAACATTATTACTCTTTTGGAAAACATCTTTGAAAAAGATTCTCCAATAATCTCATTGCTTCTTCTTGCTTATATCTCATTTCTTTCTTTCCCTCTATGCCAAAGTTCCTTGAATGAGTTGTCCATACACCCACTTTTTCTTCTCCTGTACTTTCTTGAACCTTCTAATCAACTTTTTACCCCCTCTACTCCACAAAATATGCTCCTATTAAATTCACCTTTATACTTCACACTGTATTGTACAGTCTGCATTTTCAGTATTTTCAGCACCCATTTTCTTTCTTTCTTTCTTTCTTTCTTTCTTTCTTTCTTTCTTTCTTTCTTTCTTTCTTTCTTTCTTTTTCTTTCTTTCTGTCTGTCTTTCTTTCTTTTGTATTTTTTTTAACTGACCTGTCAACATCACAGAACTGATTAGCTAACTTTCTCTCCCTTGAAACATTCTTTTTTCTCTTTATATCCAAAACATCACACTCTCTGGGTTTTTGTCCTACCTCTCTGGACACTTTCTCCACCTCTTTGCTGTTCCATCTTAATTTCCTGGTCTCTAAAGTGGAGATCTTCTAGGGCTTCGTCCTTTGGGATCTTCTCCCTATGTCAACATTCAGTCCTTAGGGAATCTCATCCAATCTCATGGCATGATATCCCATCTATATGCTGAGGGTCCCCACATTTTTATCTCTGTGCTGAACCTCTCTTCCAAAATCCAGATTTGTATAACCAACTATCTTCTTTATATCTCTACTTAGAGTCACCTCAAGTTTAAATGTCTGGAATTGAACTCCTAATATCTCTCTACCACCACCACCAAAACAAAACTGTTCTCCACAGTCTTCCTATTTCAGAAAATGGCAACTCTGAAAGGTATATTAGAAGAAAGTAGAGGCTATAATGTAGATGTAGTTATATATTAAAACTATTGCTATTCCATTTCACTATTAAGGATTGTATATTTTTATAGATTCCATCAGTGGTATATAATTTTTCTCAAAGAATCCATGTCTTAATTTGGGTTCTTTAAAGAGAAAAAAAGCCTATACGTTAACATGCTAATTAATTGGAAGTACAATCCCAGGTCACCAAGAGTGACAGAAAAAGAAAGTGAGGTAATGAAGATGGAAAGGAAATGCCAGGTGATGTGTTACTATGCTGACTATTACTATTTGGTAAGTAGCATCTTCAAAACTTATGTAATGGGGCAGCTCATTGGGAGGAAGAATAGAGAGGAAATTTATCCGCTGTCTCTTATCAACCATTGGTCAAAATTTATCTCAGGAGAAGAATTTCCCATGTACTTTTGTGTTGTATCACCTGGTCCCTGTGGCAGCCTCTGGGGCAACCAGATCCCACACTCTTCAGTGGTAGTCGTGGTGGGGAAAACAGCACAGGATCTGAAAGCTAGGTAAGGCTGGGAAGCTTGGAGGAGACACGTGAACACTGTTTTGACAAGCCCCCAAACAACTATATTAGGAGATTTTTTTGAGGTTAATGTTTTCTAAATACCAATGGAATTTGTGTCTTCTCTCAGAGAGAAGTGCCATCCATGTATATTTTATTTTAGAGTATTTTTTAATTAGAAGAAGAAAATAGTCATTTAGAAGTATTTTCTGTTAGTCTTTATTTTAAAAATGAATATCAACTTAAATGTGGCTGACAATTGTGGAATAGCCTGAAAATACCTAGGCATTCCAGACCGTCAGCTCATCATTTTATGAATATTTACAGCTAGAGTTTCTGAATCATTTCCTAAATTATTTCCCAAATTAGAAACTGCACGATGCTATATTTTATCCTCATTGTACTTTTCAATTTGTTTTATGTTTAGCATGTTGATGACTAAAGTGAACTACATGACTTTTAATATCTAATCATAAAGCAATATTTTTCAGTTTGACCTCCGGCTATAAGGATTCTTTTCTATTTCTGTTTCTACTGTTTTTGGAGCCAACTGAATAGAATGATATTTTTGATGTGACTTAGTTGTGAGATCTACAAAGGTTTACAAATAAAATGCCACTATTAGAAAACTTACTTCAGCATTAAATTTTATGCAGGCTACTAGTGAGTGGTAATGTTATTTGTCCTAAAGTTACCTCAAGAATAAATAAAGCTGGGCATGGTGGCACGTACCTGTAATCCCAGCTACTTGGGAGGCTGAGCAGGAAGATTGTGTGAGCCTAAGAGTTTAAGACTATCCTGGGCAACATAGCAAGACTTCATCTCAAAATAAAAATCAAAATAAATAAATGAGTCTACCTAAGATATTTAAAACCCCAAACTTTGGTTACAATCTGGCATTAACTAAATGAGTAATTCTAAATTCTGGGACAGAGAAATGTTAAAGGTCTACAATTTATTTTACATACAAATAATTGAGTTCTTCTCTATAAGGAAAATAAAAAATAAATGTTAGTATCTATTTAAATTATAGTGATATGGGAAAATTTGATATTAATTTTTAAAAGGGACTATAATAATTAGTTCAATAATAAGTAACATCCGGTAGGCCTGAGGTTTCAAATAGTAGTTATAATATCAAGAATTTCCCCCCAAAATTTTCTTTTCCTTTTTTTTTTTTTTTTGTTTCTTTGAGATAGAGTCTCACTCTGTTACCTGGGCTAGAGTGCCATGGCATCAGCCTCACTCACAGCAACCTCAAACTCCTGGGTTCAAGCGATCCTCCTGCCTCAGCCCCCTGAGTAGCTGGGACTACAGGTGCATGCCACCATGCCCAGCTAATTTTTGCTATTTTTAGTGGAGACAGGGGTCTCACTCTTGCTCAGGCTGGTCTTGAACTCCTGACCTCTAGTAATCCTCCTGCCTTGGCCTCCTAGAGTGCTAGGATTACAAGTGTGAACCACCACACCTGGTCTCAAAAGTTTCGATGTAAGTTTGCTTAATGTAAATTTTATTTATATATAATAAATATGTTATGCATAATATGCATACAAAAATCATAGTATAACCAGTCTCCATATCAAGAAAGAGAATATTATAGAACCTCCCACTGTTGTAGAGTATAGAGTAAATGTAGAACTAAGGATGAACATGGATTTGCTTAAATTAATAATTGCCATCCAACACACTTCTGAGTTCATTTCCATCAGAATTATTTAAAATAATATTTACAGGACAGTGATAGTGAGATCTGAGTTTCACATGTAATGTTTGTGAGTGAACAGAATGTTCTCAAACACAAATTAAATCCCTGTATTTGAAAGCAGTCTCACATTGTCTAATATTGGCTAGATCATGTAGATAAATCTTTATTAAAATATCACTTTAATTAATATATATTCAATTATTACTAATTTGTTTATCTATAAAAGACAATACCTTATTTGCTTTTCCTAAACCAAACTGTACACACCATACTTGGTCATAATAAATAAAAGAAAAGATAATGTTAACATTTTTCTTCTAATGTGTGGTATTTTAAAAAGTTCAAAACATGAATACATTATGGTCAAATTTACAGACTATTAGGCAATAAGCTTAAAGAATGTTCATATACTATTAATACCAAGTAGTGATAAAATAGCTCTGTTATGCTATAGAAACAAAAAGGCAAATTTTATTACTTCAAAATGTGAATCTCTTTTTACAGCCCTTTGTTCTAAGATAGTCTTTTGTTTGATGTCTCAAAAATAATTTGCCTATTTTAGTAGCAGTAACTCATTAGCACTATCTACATACAAAGATCTATATTAGAATATCTGTAAAATAGAAGGAGAATGGCACTCTGGACATTAGGCTAAGTACACAACTGAAAAATGAAAGATCAAATTAATAGTGCAAAAATTTTAATCTGTGAAAAGATTCTAGTAAACCTAACCAGCAGTTGAACTAGCTATAGGCAACTAATGCCAGATTCAAACTGAAGAACAAAGATAAATTAGAAACAGTTGGGAGGATGATTTTTATAGACCACTAGGTGCCACTGTTTTGTGAAAAACTCATTAAATGATATATTTGATCTCCATAATTTATATTTCTTTCTTTTCTTAAATTTACATGTTGAATTGGGATGTTGCCATATTATAATTCTAAAGTGAGTTTTCTTTGCCTGAGATTCGTTAATCCCACACCAAAATGAAAGTAGTGCAATATTTGAAAGAAGCGATAAAGCCCCAAATTTATCATTCTCTCATGTAAATTTTTGGCTTTTAAAGCTGAGCCACCATTGATCAATAATCAAGGCATTCATGAACTGAGAACTTAAGTAGTTTGACTATATGTAATAAGATGGCTACATATGCATGTTTAAACTGTAGCATATTGCTTGGGTCCAAAATATTATCTTTTCCTACATGATTGCTCACAGAAAGTTAGGAATGAGACCACATATAAGGTAGTGTAAGAAAATTTCTTGAAAGCAACTCTCAATAATCTGTCAATTCGCATTAACCTCAAATTATATATAAATGGGTCTACAGTAAAACTACAGAGAATGAGATTATCTTCAGAAGTAACCAATCCATTGACATCCAAATATGAAAGACCCTTTTTTAATAAATATGCTGAGTTTTAAGAGGTGATTCTATTTTTTACCCTAAACGAACCTAAACAAAATCATGAAACAATCCTGTAATGTCAGGCAGAGTTGATGCCCTTTGCTCTAGAATATAATGTTTTTTTCATTGCCTATGGAATTTTGATAGAAAGTTTTCAGCAGATTGAGTTTTTATATTTTCAAATAACACTAATGTCTAAATATTTATAAAGTATTCCTTTGAATAGACTAATGACTTTCTAAATCTAACCAAGATAATTCAAGCAACTATGGTTGATTGATAACTCTCATCTTCTTATTAGACAAATGGTACCCAATAAGCTGTCATCTGGTTAATTTGTTAAATGTTAATACTCAAAGTAATGTACTGTCACAGCACAAGGTACTCTATTGGTTACCTATTACTACATAACATATAATCTCAAAATTTAGCAGCATAAAAATTACAAATATTTATAATTATCTCACAGTTTCTGAGAGTCAGGAATCCAGGAGTAGCTTAGCTGGATGGTTCTGGCTCAGATTTTTTTCCACACTATAGCAAGTATCCCCCTCCTCAAGCTGTGACCTGGATTGAAAGAGATGATAATTCCAGAAAGTGCCAATTAATACTTTCATGTTTTATTTTATTAGTCTCTAGTGATTCATGTGAAATAATTTCCTAAAATCCTAATAATCCTTGAGTAACTTGAAAAAATTATGACTGTGGCATATAATTAATTCGCAATAATTCTGTGGAATGACTGAACATGCAAACCTGAGGAGCAATTTGACCACACATACTATTCCCTATCCTTTCTTTTAAAGGTCCTTCAATGTCCTTTCAAAACCATTCTCTGTGCTTTTTCTTTGTTTGATAATTACTCTAGTTTTAGAGCATATCTTACTGTATTTGGGTATCCCAGCAGCCCCGCAGCACAGAGTATGAATATGGTGGAGCTTCTGTGGCCTCCTGGGGAAGGGTCTGGGCTGGAAGGGGTGCAGTTTGACCCTGTTGGGTGTCGTAGGTATTGCCTGGTAAGTTATATAATAAACGTTATGGAAACTAAACTGGGCAAGAGCAAGGACAGATCAGCACTGCTCCTCTGGAACAAGCCTCCCTTGTCTAAACTAGTTACGGCAAGTTTGTACCCAAAGTTAGCAAAGTCTAGCCAGGTTCAGACTAGAGTTAGGATGGCAGAATCAGACCAGTGAGGTAAAACACCAGGGAGGAGACAGGGTTTTCAAAAGCAGGGAAAAAAAGAAAAGAAAAAAGAGGGAAAATGTGAATGGAGCTGTGGTAATTATACAAGAGAAAAAACCACCACGTAAGGAGGGCTGCCATTGTTTTGAGAAGAAGGCAGAACCTTTGGGTCCTTTCACAGCCACTTCAAGGTCTCACAGATGTTCATGTTCCTTCCCTGGCTATCCTGAAATTGCCTCCCCTTCTAAGAAATACCTAGAAAAAGATAGGGCAGAATTCACTGTAGATAAAGACTCTGAAAAGCAAAATTATTTTACTTTGACTGGATCCAAGATGGTAAACTAACAACATTAGCTTTTTTTTAAAAAAAAAAAAAAAAAAAAAAAAAAAAAAGGTGGGGGGAGAAGAAGCCACTGACAAACCTGATATCATTATTTTTTGAAATTAAAAAAAATCAGTTATCAGTATCAAGGATCAAGGTGATCCTTGATAACACACACCCCCAACATACACATGCACAATTTTTAATTATGACTTTGCTAACTGTAGGAATATAAACAAGTTATGTAACCAATTTTAAAGCTTCTGTTTCTTCCTCTACAAAGAAAGAACACCTACTTCACAAAGTTAGCCTACACATTGTATGAAAGAATTTTTTTGTATTTCAGTGGAAAATTACACATCTTCTAGAGTATACCCTTCTGAGTTACCAGATTCTAGCCCTGTTGCTTTTCTTCGAGTTATTTTGCAACTCTTTGTAAGTTGTAGGTAACTGATAGATGAGGAAATTCTGCCCTGTCTGGTAGTGATTTAATTGACTTCCTCCCCTCTGTGGAAAACTAGTTTTATCCCCATTTGCAATTCATGTCAACATTTCTTCATTCCATAATAACTTGTGCTGTTTTCACTCTTCCTTTGAACCAGCTATAACATCTACCTGGTAACTTCATATCATATAAGGAAAATAAATTCTTTAACTTGTGTTCATTTTTATATGTGTATGAGTCATGATTTTATCTTTTTCTGAAAATTATCTTCTAACAAATGTGTGATAATGCTGGGCACAGTGGCACATATTAGAAGTTCTAGAATGTAAATTCTATTTCTGTTTTTTACTGTTGTTTATTTTTGTATACTCTTATCATATTTTGAATTTTTGAAATTCAATTTATTCCTCCTAAAAATAATTTATGGACATATTTTAAAAAAATAGTGCCAAGGTTCACAATGTACATCAGTGGTGAACTGCAATGTTTTATCCATCTCTCAGGACTTGACCTCACAAATCATGAACCACAACATTTATATCTATTTTCTTTGGTGTTTATCTCTACATACATAAATAATATTCTTACACAGCTATTTAATAACCTAACAATCTTAGAAACTTCCTATTGATTTCACACCATTTCTTTCATGCCACGAACCTCTATTTCTATCAACATGATTAACAGATATATCATAAATTTTACTTAAATTAAATGTCAGTGTTTATTTACATAATATGCTATATGAATGGTGCCCCAGAGGCTCGACAAAGTAGGGATAGAGATTAAATAATTATGTTCATGTAAATAGTGCACTTCGATTATTCTTTCTTTCTAACGCTATTGTATTTATTATATATTGCTGCTTAACAAATGACCCCAAAACTTAGCTACTTAGAACAACAATAAACATTTATTATCTTATAGTTTCTGTGCTTCATGAATTCAGTGGCAGCTTAGCTTGGTGGTTCTGGCTTGGAATCTTTCATGAGGTGCTAGTCAAGATGTTGGCTATGGTTGCAGGCATCTGAAAGCTTGACAGGGGCTAGAGGATAGTTTCCCAAATTACCTCATTCATGTGGGGCTGGTTGTTGGCTGATGGCCTTAATTCCAACCCACGTGGGTTCCATGGTCTGCGTGAGCATGTTTATACTATGGTGGCTGGCTTCCCTGAAAGCAAGAGATCCGAGAGAGAGCAAGACAGAAGCAAGGTATCTTTTATGATGTAGGCTCAGAAATCACATACCTTCATTTCTTTCTGCCAAAAAAAAAAAAAGATTTCTTGAGATATACTTCACATACTGTACAATTTATCCATTTAAAATGGAAATGTACAGTTTATTGGTGTTTAATATATTCACTGATATGTCTAACCATCACCACAGTCAATTTTAAAGCAATTTTGTCACCTCCGAAAGAAACCCCATATCCTTTACCTATTACCACTATAAACTCCAATAATTTGGCACCTCAACCTTAAGCAACCATTATGCTACTTTCTGTCTCCATTGATTTTCCTATCTTGGACTTTCACATAAATAGAATATGTTTACATGTGGACTTTTGTGACCAGCTTCTTTCTCTTAGCATGTTTTCAAGGCTAATCCAAGTTGTGGAATGTCACACTTCATTACTTTTTATGGCCAAATAATATTTCATTTCAAGCTCTTCTCTTGGGTTGAAGTGAAAACACATGTCTAGAAGTGGATTTGCTGATAAGTTTAATTATTAGAGGAAATGCAGGCAGTTTTCCAAAGTGTATGTACGATTTTACATTCTTACTAGTGATTTATGAGTTACAATTTCCACACACCCTCACCAACATTTGTTATTATATGATTTTTTAAATCTAGCCATCCTATTGGGTATAATGTGATATCTCACTATGGTGTTGATTTACATTTCCCTGGTGACTAATAAGGTTGACCATCTTTTCATTTGCTCATTGACTGTATGTCTTCCTTGGAGAAATGTGTATTCAGATACTTTTCTGAGTTTTTTTAATTGGATTATTTGTCTTTTATTATTGTTTCTAAAATATTCTAGATTCAAGTCCCTTATCATAAATATGATTTGCAGATATTTTCTCCTATTCTGTTAGTTGGTCTTTTTACTTTCTTGATGGTGTCCTTTGAAGAACAAAATTTATGAAGCTCAATTTATCTACTTTTTCTTTTGTTGCTCAAACTTTTGGTGTCATTTTTAAAAATCCTTTGCCAAATCCAAGGTCATGATATTTCCCTTTTGTTTTCTTCCAAGCCTTTAACTCTTACGTTTAAGTTTTTGATATGTTTTGAGTTAATTTTTACATGTGGTGTGAAGTAAGGGTTGAACATCATCCTTTTGCCTATGTCTATCCACTTGTACCAGCACCATTTGTTGAAAAGAATATTCTTTCCCTATTGAGTAGTCTTGGTACTCTTGTCAAAAATTAATTGACTGTAGATATATTGGTTTATTTCTAGACTCTTGATTCTATTCCATTAATCTATGTATGTCCATCCTTGTGCCAGTAGCACACAGTTTTAATTACTGTTGCTTTGTAGTGAGTTTTGAAATTGTAAAGTGTGAATCCTCTTTCTTTGTTCTTCATTTTCTGAATTGTTTTGGCTCTTCTGGGTCTCTTGCAATTTCATATGAACTTTAGAATCAGCTTGTCAATTTCTGCAAAAAGTTAGTTGGTATTCTAGTAGGAATTGCATTGAATTTGTAGATCAGTTTGGAGACTACTGCTATCTTAACAATGATAAATCTTCCAATCCATGAATTAAGGTCGACTTTAATTTCTTTCAACAATGTTTCATAGTTTTCAGAGTATACGTTTAGTACTTCTTTTGTTTATTTCTAAGAATTTTATCTTTTTGATACGAAAGTAAGTGGAGTTATTTTCTTAATTTTTAGGTGGTTCATTGCTAGTATATAGAAATAAAATTAGTTTTTGTATATTGATCTTGTATTTTGTGCTTAACTTGTTTATTAGCTTTTATAAACTTGTAATGGCTTTTAGTGGATTCTTTAGGATTTTATATATATACAAAATTATTCATATGTATATATATTTACTCAAACAAGATCATATTATCTGCAAAGAGAAATAGTTTTACTTCTTTCTTTCTCATCTGGGTGCTATTTATTTATTTATTATTGCTGTTGTCTAATTGCTATGGCTAGAGTCTCCAGGACATTGAATAAAGTAGAGAGAGCAGGCATCCTTTCTTGTTTCTGATCTTAAGGAAAGCATCCAGTCTTTCACCACTGTGCATGATGTTAGCTTTGTGTTTTTTGTAGATTCCTTTTACCAGGTTGAGGAAATTGCCTCTATCAAGAACCCTTGGGGCCAGGCATGGTGGCTCATGACTTAACTTTGGGAGGATGATATTCTATCTCTTGCAGGTGACCTTTGTTATTTTCTCTGGAAGCCCTTTCTTCTTTATACCTGTTATTTTGAAATGTCATATTTTGTGTGTTTTGTAAGATGTTCTTTCACTTTTTTCTATGGGCCACTTGTGTTGGACACCTTCAATTTGGAAATTTATATCTTTCAAGACTAAAAATTGTTTTCTATATTTCTTGATAGTTTATTCTCTTTTCTCTCTATAATTTGTATTAAATAGTTGCAGAACCTCATTAATTTATCTTCTTTTTTTCTATATTTCATATTTTCATGTATTTGTACAAGTGTATTGTAACTTTTGGTCCTTGGCTTTATTTTTCAATCCTTTTATAATGTTATTTATTTTTGTCATATTTTTGTTCTCTATTTTTTTCCTTTTCACAGCATTGTATTCTTGTAATATCTATTTGAGGATATTACTTTCACATTTTAAAAAACATTTCCTGTACTGTCAGTTTCCAATGGGTATTTTTTTTTATTTGCTATTGTATCTCTTTTTTATTATTTTATTCCTTTATTAGTATTTCAGCAAGTTTTGCAGAAGAAAAATGAAGTAATATGTGATGAGTCATTTTTTCAAAAAAAAAATCCCTTTTCCCTTTTAATGTTCCAAAATATTTGTTTTAGATTTTTTCCATTTGTACTAGGTTAAATAGTGTCCCCCTGTAATGCTTGTCTTCTCAGAATCTGTGAATGTGGCCTTATTAGGAAATAGGGTCTTTGCAGATGTAATCAATTTAAAATGATACCTGATTAGGATGGGCTGTAAATCTACTGTGACTAGTGACTTTATAAGAAGAGGAAAATTTGGACACAGAGGTAAACACACAAGGGAAAAGAGATGTGAAGACAGAGGCAGAGATTAAGGTAATATATCTGTAAACCAAGGGACACCAAGGATTGCCAGCAACCACCAGAGGCTAGATAAGAAAAGATTCTTCCCTAGAGCCTCAGAGGGAGCATGGCCCTGCTGACACCTTGATTCCAGAGGTCCATCCTCTAGAACTGCGATCCCCAAGCCCTGGGCCATGGACCTGTACCTGTCTGTGGCCGGTTAGTTCTGGGCCACACAGCAGGAGGAGCAGCAGGCAAGATAGAGAAGCTTCATCTGGCATCACCGCCTGAGCTCCACCTCCTGTCCGATCAGCTGCGACATTAGATTCTCATAGGAGCACAAACCCTCCTGTAAACTGCACATGCGAGGGATCTAGGTTGCGTGCTCCTTCTGAGAATCTAATGTCTGATGATCTGAGGTGGAGCTGAGGCAGTGATGCAAGTGCTGGAGAAGCAGCTGCAAATACAGATTATCATTAGCAGAGAGACCATAATATCTGCACAGAGACCATAATAAATCAATTGCTTGCAGACATTTTTGTGTACTTTATTTCTATTATTATTACATTGTAAAATACAATGCACAATAAATGTAATGCCCTTGAATCATCCCCAAACCATCCCTCCCCCCATGACCCCACACCCTGTCCATGGAAAAATTGTCTTCCATGAAACCAGTCCCTGGTGCCAAAAAGATTGCCTATAGAACCATGAGAGAATAAATTTCTATTGTTGCAAGTCACCTAGTTTTTGGTACTTTGTTAAGGCAGTCCTAGGAAACAAATATACTCTCTCTCATTAAGATGAATATAGTATTTAGCAGAAACAGAAAGATTAATTTGCTTTTGAAAAAGTTGTCTCAGGTTAGTACCTTTTTAAACCTTCCTTTTTTGAGAAAGAGAAAACTCAGACAGTTCAGCATCTAGCACTCCTTCCCTATCATCATACCAGTGTTGAAAACATTAATCCCGCCCCTGCTGGCTCAGTGGTTTCTCCTGGCCAGGTCAGTTCAAGCAACGCTAGCAATATTTTCCACCCAGTGATATGTGGGCAGAACAAAACAGTTTTTCCTATGGTGATAACTGAAGATAAAATTATAGTTTTATATATTTAACTAATTAGAAGTAGAGATAATGACTGCTTTTCATATATAATTTTGGGGTCTGGGCAGTTTAATGCCTTTTTCTCTACAATCAGATTGGTATTCATTTTCTTTTATTACTAACAATTTGTTCAGCTCTGCTTATAATTTTACTTAAATATTTTTGTTTCAAGACTATTGAAATAAATATATCATAGAAAACAAAAAAAAAAGAAAGGCAATCCGAGGGAATGACGAGTTCAAGGAGGAAAATACTCCACTTTATCAAATGCCACAAACTCCAAATACAGTCTGGAGGCTGTTTTATGTGGAGGCAATTAATAATGTCTTTGGTGTCTTAAGGAGTGTTATGAGAGACCAAACTGCAGTAGGCTCATGATTGCAGTAGAGGAGAGAAAATGGCTATGTAGGTATGGAGTGTTCTACTCTTGGAAGAAGTTTGGTTTTGAAAGGAAGAAAAGAGACGGGCAGTTATATTATATTATTTTTAGAACAAAAGAGACTAGCAGTGTTTGCATTCAGAAGAGTCTGAGGCCAGGTGGGTGCAGTGGCTCATGCCTCTAATCTCTGCACTTTGGGAGTCCAAGGAGGAAGGGTCATCTGAGGTCAGGAGTTCAAGATCAGCCTGGACATAGCAAGACCCTGTCTGTACAAAAATGTTAAAAAAAGAAAAGAGTCTGAAAGGAAAGTGCTAGTGAAGCTGAAGAAGTTGGAAATAGAGGAGACAAGGAAAGATAGAGATGAGATAGAAATGAAGAGATAGTGATAGAGGTAGAGAGAGAAAGAGGTGATAGAAAGGGAGGAGAGAGCAAAAGAAAAAGGTAGAGAGATTTTCTTGAGCAGGAGGGTGTACCAATATCCAGACAAGAACATATATTAGCATTAGCTCTGGACACAAGCATAGCCCCTGAGACTAGAAATAAAAATAACTGATTTGGCTGCAACTTTAAGAAAGTTAAGCAAAGAGAGATAGGAAATTGACAACTCTCAACTTTCTGTGGAATTACCAGGCAAAATCATGTGCTGAGTGCATTTATGGAAAGAAACTAAATTTAATAAGCTAAAATTATTATATTATTTTACCTCAAAGCCAAATAGGAATAAAATGACAAAATAAGCAGGTGCTTTAAGAGCTCTCCTTAAAACAACATGGAAAGAGAATCATTGAGTAACTTCAAGTGTCCTAAACACATGGCTTCTTAGTAAGCCATTAACAGAACTTATGGATTTCACACAGACCATCAATCTTTTATTTTTAGTTCATTTACAAAACAATAAATGACAGGTACAGACTGTGGTTTCAGATGCTAAGAGACTGGTTGGTAGGTTCTGCTATTTTATCTCTGAAGGCCCTAAGTATCCTGTTCTGGTTGAAAAAAAAAAAATAGTGCTTCCTCTAAAAGACATCCATTGAGGATGTGGCTTTATGAGGTACACTTTTACTGTATTTGCTTAAGTGCTTGTTCTTCAGAGTGTAAGTAAAAGCTGCATGGAAATTATATTTGACTTCATCTAGTAATACTGTCTTATTTGAGAAAAACACTGGTTGAAGAAGTATGTAGCTCCTGCAGACAACATGAAAGTTCCTGACATAAATTTCAAAAATCAGTAAAATATAGATAAGTTATTTACTGAAGTATTTTATGTCAAACTGCTTATTTAGAAAAGAAAGTGCTTTCATCAGCTAAGCATATAATTTATTCAACCCTCTCAATTAAATGAACACTTTCATAATTGAACATGGCACAAATGTTTGCTAGAACGCCAAGAGACACACAGAATAAGACTCTTGTTTACAAAAAAAATTGTATAAAGATATTTGTAAAACACAAAAATTCAAGAAAGAATTTTGAAAGTATTTTGGAAAGTATTGCAGTTTACATTTGTGACTCTTCTTGCTTTTACTATGTCTACAAGAGTACTCTCGACAAAAGGGAGAGGAACTGCACCACTACAATTTTTGTATTCAGCTTAGGCACGCAGCTACTTGTAGCTAGTTTCATTTCCAAGTCAAATAACATAGTAATTGGTATAGGCCAATCCAAACTTGGATGAAAACTATGTCTATTTCTAGCAAATTAATCAATCCTACCATTATGATGAACTACTTTGTAATGCTTTTCTTCCTGTCCATTGGGTTAATGATGAAAGAGCAAAGTTGCATTAAATGTGATGTCTGTCTTCTTGGTTTTTACTTTCTCTGCCAAAGATTATTTCTGAATGGATTTTAGTCTTGCAAATTATAGCACAATGTCAGGTTCAAGAATACTAAGGAAAGATCAAAAATATAGAATTATGGAAATGACCCTAGCTACACTTAAAAACATTCATTGTAGTTATGCAAATGAGACTGCTTTAACTAAAAAATCAGATAGAATTTGAGGGTTCTGATTACCATAGAAATAGAAGAACTGAGTTTTTAAAGTGCCTGTTTTCTTAACATAGTAGAGTAATATCCAGGCATTCCAAGGTTTATTGAGAAGTAGAAGCAGCAGTATGTGGGCTGAAAGACCATGTATATTTCATTTAACATATAATTAATTGATAATAAAACATTGTATTCATCATATTTTATATTTTGCACTTTTATAGCAGATTTGTTATTTTTCTTTAAAAAGAGAAAATATAACAGTTTTTAAAAAACATTTATGTTACAAAATAGAAATTTTCTTTTAAATATATAATAATTAAGCTAAGGGGAAAGTAACAAATATTTAGAGTAATATATTAGTTTATAACAGAACAAAAACACATGCAAATAGGACATTAATAATGCTATTGTTCTTGAATTCTTGACTATTTCCATGTTTAAAAATATTTTCACAAACGGTATGTAGACTGACTTTTGTGTTTGCAGTTAAGAAACCTAGATAAGCTATAAATTGATCACTTATCCTGATTATCACAGTTGTACCTACCTAAATGTCTGATACTACTACTATATATAAAATGATTAACTTCCTAGTTTGTAGTAATTTGGGTAAATTCTCAGTTTTTAAAATAGAAAGCTCATTTTATAGTTCTGCAGCCTTAGACAATGTTGGGCTTACTACTTAGCCCCTAAAAACTCATCAACATATATTAATGTTACCACGACTATTTATGGAAATTAGTATATGTTTTTGTTTTTCAGAGTTCCCTTTATAAAGCATTCCAAGTTATTAGTATTTTGGTTTGTCTAGGGCCTTATCACTCAAATGGGGCTCCTGGATCAGCAGAATCCACATCTCCTGGGAGCTTGTCAGAAATGCAGACTCTCAGGCCCCACCTGGGACCTGCTGAGTTGTAATTTACCGTTTAACAAGATCTCCAGGTGATTTGTGTGCACATTAGAGTTTAAGCAGAGATGTTCATGGGATTAAAAACTCTCAGGTGGTGTGGAAAGAAATTCCAAAGAAATGTAGTCCAAATCATATTTAACTTTACTTTTTCACATCTTGGATTCTCTTTAGAATCTATATATTGCAAGTAGGTCACTGAGTGAGTCAGTTAAACAAGTAGGCCTAGTTCAGAATTTTATAGAAATAAGAGATTTTATTATCTAGGACTGTAGATTGGAAAATTATTTTTAAGATAGAAAAATATCAAGTGATTATTAGTGACATGTTTTTCTGGTTTATTTCTTCATTATTTTAAATCACAATTTTAATAATATTCAATATGTCACTGAATCAAATGCAAAAATCCTTTAACAATGAAGTGACTGAGCATTCCATTCACTTTCTCTGCATGACTTGAATAGATTTCTAAATCTGAAGAAACTCTTAATAGAGTGGAAAGTACACAGAACTTGGTCCTATTTCCACAATGCACTGAATGCATGTGCCAGAAGTTTTCCTGCCTTCACATATTGAGTCCTCTATAAATATTTATTGAATGAATGAATTAGTGAGAAATCAGAGACAAAGACTATTCTTTCTAGAATATATTATAACAGAAGAAGATACAGGGCAATATTCAAAAGAAGCTACATTCAAAATGTTTTTGTTTGACTGTTTATAAAATCAGAAAGTCAATTTATTATTTTCAAGTAAAAATTACATTATCAAGAAGAAAGGATACTCATGTTTGCTGATCTGTGCATTCTCTTCCTGGAGAAAATATGTATCGGAAGCAATGTTATAATCAGAAAGTTACTGTGAGCCAAAGACATTAGATGGATGATTATAATGGCTAGTGCCAACAAGCCAGAAAAACTGATAGATCTGATACATAGCTTTTTACCATAAGAATATATTGTGGGTTCAGGGTACTTCATCTGATCATTGATAGGGTTTATAGAATATTTTATTACTATTTGCCCTTCTGATTCTTTTTTTTTCTTCCTTTTGAAAAAATGGAAACAAGAATGGACTGAGGGAGGCGAGTTAGGAGCCAGTTGCTCTAGTGTGTGTGTGTATTTGTGAATCTGTGTGCACATGTGACCTCAAGTACCAATTTGCCTGAAGTAGGCCTCATTTATACCTATTTTGTATTTTCTAGGATTTTTCATTTTAATCAAAATATCAGTACTAATGTTCGCATTAAAATAATCAGGGGTGAGTTTGTTAGATCTATTATTTGTATTTCCAGCTTCTGTCATAGTCTGTCAGGCACATGGTTATATGTCAAAAAAACAACCTTCCATAACCATCTACCTTTTCTAGAGCCTTTCCAAATTTAGTATAACTAACTTCTCCCTTTCAAGGACAGCATACAGTATGCTGACTGATAAAACCAAGTACACTTAGAAGTGAGTGGCCAGGGACAGTCAACTCTGCAGCTTCAGGTGGTAATGGGAGAAGTTTTGAAGCTGCAGCCTCTGCCAGACACTTGGTAAATTAGCCATTCTGTTGTGGCATATGTCACAGCCTAGAAGATGCATGAAGCTACCAGTCAAAAGCCAGGAGGGTCAACAGGAAATGTGGTAAATGAAAGGTTAGATATACATGATCCTTCTGGTGTTTAATGTATAGAGTACTTTAAAATCCCTTGCAAGAATAGTTTTGTCATTCATTGAGTCCTGTAGATCTACAAATAGTTATTTTATTATTTGGTAAAGCTTTTTTAGTTTTCAATAGACTCTTTTGGCAGCAATGAATTCAAAATATTAAAAGCATGTTTAATGAAAATTTTGGTATTGAATATCCTTTTATTAAAAGTAAGTAATATAAACTTGCATAAAAATGTTTATCAATGCTTATTCTCCATAGGAGCCATAGTAAAGTTAATATTAATAGTCACTAGAAGGCCAGAAAACACAAATCTCTGAAAAAACATCAACATCTACTTCAAAAGTTAATAGTTATTTTAAGAGGAATATTTCCAGACAACAATTTAATACCTGCAGCTGCTACATTCCATTCTGAAAATCAAGTTTTCATTTAGATCAAATGAGTATTATTCTAAATAATTTATTTTCAATCCCAATTTTTCTTATGCACATATGAAAAGTGAAGCAAATAGCACTTATGTCAGTTTTATGTAAGTGCCACTAGATGCTTCAAATAAGAAATCATATAAGTTGATTCCAATAATACTTAAGATTTTTTCCCACCAAATTCATGGAATCAAAGTGAAACCAAAGTAAAAATTTTGGAGAAAGTGAACATCTGTCATTTACAACATTATATAAAATCAGTTTAAAAGTTCAACATTTAAGATACAATTATTTATTTTTAGAGTAATAATATGAATACAAATTTTGGTGGTGCAAGGACTGTGGTAAAAACAATATTGCAGGCCGGTCACAGTGGGTCACACATGTAATCCTAGCATTTTGGAAGGCCACGGTGGGAGGACCCCTTGAGGCCAGATGTTCGAGACCTGCCTGAGCAACTTAGCAAGACCCCCATCTCTACAAAAAATATTAATAGAAAAATTAGCCAGGTGTGGTGGTGTTTGCCTCTAGTCCCAGCTACTTGGGAGACTGAGGCAGGAGGATCTCTTAAGCCCAGGAGTTTGACATTGCAGTGAGCTGTGATGACACCACTGCATTCTAGTTTGGGCAATGGTGAGAGACCCTGTCTCAAAATGAAAACAAACAGACAAAAAAAAATGTTGCAGCTAATTTAAGAAATCTATTGTATTAATTGGCCATGCCACATTAATGCTCCATTATAAATCACCCAACAAATTCAGTGATTTAAAACATTTATTTTCACGGGTGTGTGATTAGCTGTCAACTGTAAGACCAGCTAATAGATGAATGCAATAATCAAGAGTGAGACAATGGTGGCTCAGACGAGGATAGGAATGAGGGCTTGGATGGTAGTGAGAAGTGACTTAATTTAAACATATGGGTTGGCTTTGCTTCAAACTGTGGCAGCTCACAGTCAACTGACCTGAGCTCCATGCAGCTGACACCTTATTCCATGTGTTTCTCATCCTTTTCATGGGACTCGTAGGGTAGACAAGGACTTGTTCTTACAGTGATGGCAAAGGCTCAGGAGGGCAAGCAGAATTAACAAAGGCCTCTTAAAGCCAAGGCTCAGAACGAGCACACTGTCATGTGAGAACATGCTTTCCCCACCCCAACCCCAGTTAACTGTTACCCAGGTTTTCCTCTTACCTTACACTTGCCTCCTTTCTCCCCTGCCTTTAACTCTTAGCTGATACACACCCCACCTCACTGTTCGCTGAGGAAAGCTACTACAGGGGAACTCCCCCACATTCCCAGCAGCAAATCTATTCATTTCCTCTGCCACCCCTACTAGTACAGAGAACTAACTGTCCTATCAAATTTATTTTCATCAGCATGCAGATATTCTTTACTGTTTTCATTTTTAAAATCCCTCCCCAAACCCAGATTTTTTTCCAGTTATCTACGTTTTTACTCCCCTTCTGCACAGAAATTCTCTATTTAGTTGCCTTACTTACTCTCTGTAACTTTATTTCTCCAGTTCATCATCAAACTACACGTATTTTGACTTTAAACTCCCTTCCACTGACTTTATTCTTTTCAAAGGCACCAACTACCTCAGAGTTGCCAATTTCAGTTGGAATTTCAGTATGTTTAACCTACTCGGGAATGCTGCTCTTCCAGAAACCTTCCCTCCTGGATTCCTCAACCTAACAGTTCTGGGCTTTTCCTCCTCCCTCACTATCTTCTCAAACTCAGTTTGTGACGTGTGTCCTCCTGCTACTTCTGATCTCAAGATTTAGTCTTCCCCCTTTATTTTTGTTACCTATGTCTTCTTCCCAGGTTATTCCTTTCTTTCCTGTAGCTTTAGATAACATTCCTATGCTCCCATGTCCGAAATCTCTTTCTGAGGTCAGACCTATCCGCTCAGTCTGAATTAAAGACTCGTGTTCAATTGCTTATCTGACATTTTCACTTAGCCATTTGGACTGAAATGTTCAAAAGTTAGCTGGTGGTTCTCTCCACTAACCCCATCCTCTCCCTGTTTTTCTATTTTACAAAATGGCCTTGCCAGGTACTTCATCAAAAAAAAAAAAAAGTAAAAATCATGCTTCATTCCTCTGCTCCACACCACCATCCCTGAAATCCAATTGATCATCAGGTCTTGCTGTCTAACTCTGCACTGCCATTGCCATATCCGAAGTTATCATACTCTCTTTCCTAATATACTGCAAGAACTTCTTAATTACAATATCTTTCATTACCAATTCATCTATTCTCCAAACTGTGGCAAGAATGATCTTTCAAAATGAGTCAGATCATATCTCTTTTCTATTTATTCTCCTTTAATTGTTCCCATTGAATTTTTCTATGATCAAGTTCCTGTTTACCTCTGCAAACACAGGCCCTCCACATCAACTCTTGCTCACACTCCATGCTTCAGCCCCCTGGCTTCCATTCTGTTCCTCCATTACCTACCTTCCCTTTTTCTGCTTGAAGTGCTCTTCCTCCCACCCCTACCTGGCTTATTCTTACCTTCAGATTTTAGCTCAAACATCTCCTTCTGGGAGAGTTCTCCCCTTCCCAATACCATTAAAAGTGGCTGCTGCCTACTACTTATAAAAAAAGAGTAGGCCTTACCCTGTTTATTTAGCCCTACATTTGTTACCACCTGAAAACATCTTACTTGTTTTCTTGTTTAGTATCTATCTATATGAATGTCCATCTGGAAGGAAACTCCAGAAGAACAGGGACATTGTCTCTTTGGATCAGTTTTGTATTTTCCTAGACATGGACCAGTGCTAGCCCTGGATAGCACTTGATAGGCAATTGTTTAATAGATATAGAGCTAAATGAAGGGATTATTTATACAGTATATTTTTTATACAAAAGAGGTCAAGGATTGTGAAACTGGATGATTTCACAATCTAATGCAAACTAATTGGTCCAACACTTTCAATAGTCTAGAAAATTCAGAAAATATAAATAATCCAAAGAAACATGGAGCAACAGCACAACTGAAGAAAATAAAGTATTTTAAGTTTGGAGGAACACATTTTTTCCTTTCCTAAGAAGTTACATAGAAATGTATATATAACTACAGAAATCTTAGAATATATGTATGTAAGGAAGAATAAGAGTATGTGAAATCCCCTCATCTGGTTAGAAACTTTCTATGGTTTGATATGGTTTGTGTAGCCCTACCAAGTCTCACGCTGAACTCTGATCCCCAGTGTTGCATGTGGGGCCTGAAGGGAGGTGTTCAGATTGTGGGGGTTGGATCCTTCATGAATGGCCTTGGTGCTATTCTCACAGGAGTGTATGAGTTTTCACTCTTAGTGCCCAAGGGGAATGATTGTTTAAAAAAGCCTAGCACTTTCTCTTCCTCACTTCTTCTCTTACCATGTGAGCTCTACACACCAGCTCCCCTTCCCCATAAGAGAAGGCAGTCTGAGGCTCTCACCAGAAGCAGATGCATGCTTCTTGTACAGCCTGTAGAACCATGAGCCAAATAAATCCCTTTTCATTATGAATTACCCAACCTAACCTAAGGTATTTCTTTATTGCAACACAAAAAAATTAAGACAAACCTCGATTAATATTTTATTATATAATTTTCAGATTTTTTTTTCCCCGTGGAACCTATATATAGTAACTGATCACTTGAAATGTGGATTGTGTAAATGAGGAACTGAATTTTAATTTTATTTAGTTTTTAAAAAACTAAAATCAAAACTGAAGCAATCTAAAATATTTTTTCTGATAAATAGCAGTTTATTGTTTAGTATGACTACATTTCACTTTAGTTATTGCAAATATAATGTCTGAATTGAAATGTGCTATAAATGTAATATGCCAGATTTTAAAGACATAATATAAAAAAGAATACAAAGTTTTTAATTATAATTTTTTGATGGATAACATGTTAAAATGATAATATTAATATTTTGGATATAACAAATTAAATAAAATATATTTTAAAAATAAATTTAGGCTGGGCACGGTGGCTCATGCCTGTAATACTAGCACTCTGGGAGGCCGAGGCAGGAGGATCGCTCGAGGTCCAGAGTTCGAGACCAGCAAGAGTGAGACCCTGTCTCTACTAAAAAAATAGAAAGAAATTATAGGGACAGCTAAAAATATATAGAGAAAAAAATTAGCCGGTCATGGTGGCGCATGCTTGTAGTCCTAGCCACTCGGGAGGCTGAGGCAGAAGGATCGCTTGAGCCCAGGAGTTTGAGGTTGCTATGAGCTAGGCTGATACCACGGCACTCTAGCCCAGGCATCAGAGTGAGAATCTGTCTCAGAAAAAAAAATAAAATAAAATAAAATAAAATAAAATAAAATAAAATAAAATAAAATAAAATAAAATAAAATAAATAAATAAATTTAACCTATTTAGTTTTATTTTTTCTAATGTGGCTACCAGAAAATTTAAATTATGTTCTATGGCAGACATTGTATTTTTTTGAATAGCACTTTTATACATATACATACACATATATGTTTTTTATAAAACATTTTTATAAACTACTTCCTTGACTTAGTAATATAGTAAAATCATCCTTTGTAGTCAGTAAATACAGATCTATATTTAACCTCATTGAATGATTGTTTAGAATTTCACTATGTGAAATGTTAGAGATTCTTTATTAGTGAGCATTTAGATGGGTTTTAAATTTTCTCTTGTATATATAATTCTAGGAGAAACCCATTAAAGGAAACCTTTACTGGGGAGTGATGGTTATAAAGGCCAAGTATCTCCTATGGTAAATTTTAAAAGAATTGGAGAAGGCCATGGGAAGGTTTTAGAGAATGATTTTTATAAAGTATATAAACTTACATACAATTGTCCCTCAGTATCCTCAGGGATTGATTCCAGGACCCCCAAGGAAACCAAAATCTAAGTATGCTCAGATCCCTGATAGAAAATGGTATAGTATTTGCATCTAACCTACATACATCCTCCTGTACACTTTAAATCATCTGTAGATTACTTATAATACTTAATACTAACACAATGACTACACATCATTTTATTTGTGTGGATATAACATAATACTCAGTGCCTGACAAATCCATGTTGTGCTTTTTTGAACTATGAGGGATTTTTTTCTTCTAAATATTTTTGATTCGCAGTTTGTTGAATCCTTGGATGTGGAACCCATGGATACAGAGGGATGACTGTAGTTTATAAAGTATATAAATCATTATACAAAGCATATAACATATATTGCAAAGATTTCTGTAAACAAAAATTAAATTTTTTAAATGCTAAGACATTTCTAATTTTCTGAAAAAATACATATTAATATGATGATAATTTCACCCCTCTGAGAACAGTTTTTACAATTTTTGATAAATGAAATACTGCCATTTTAAAAAATGGAATATAAGCCCTTGAGACTGAAAGCTCTAGCCTATTAGTCATTTTTGCCTGTCTCTGAGAAGATGCCTTGAATATAACCTCAGAAGACAAGGAGCTTATATACAGGTACCCTGGAGCAGCCCTCCTCAGAAAATGCATGTTGTTTCTATGCTGTTGTCACCCTTCTAGGCTCTGTGAGGGGTTTGCAAAGAAGTGGAATGGAATTGTTTTTAGGCCGATGCACAGAGGCCCTTACCCCCTGAGAGCCAACCTATTAGACCTACTCCATGTGGCCAGAACCTATAACGATGTTGTCTCCAGAGAATCATAATACACTTCACATTAGAGGAAATAAACAGAGTAGGACTGTCTTGATTTTCCAAATGTTTTGAGTACTTGACCTGAGTATTGACCATATGCTTAATATTTCAGTATTATATGAATTACACATTCCCAGTGTTCCCCAGCCACTCACTATTAGGTTCCTGGACAGTAAAAAATTCAAGTTTAATATAGAAAAAAATTGCAGATACAAAAAAGGAAATATTTTATAGTATTTTATCAAAATAAAAAATAAACACTATATTGAGGAATGCTAGAAAAAGTCTTTTAGAACTTGAACCAGTTATGCTACTTACCCTAACAATGAAATCACATGACTTTCTTGGTTATGAGCAGTACACTTCAGTCTTTTTCATTTGTTTGTCTGTTGGTTTCATCTTAAGGGTTTTGCCTTCTATGTCCTGCATTGGAATTTTACTACAATTTCACTCAATTTAAATGGATAATAAGTGGTATCCAAACATTGCTCAGTTTCCAAGTTATGCCTTTTATACAATTAAGTTGGAAATTCAGTTAGAAGACATTCCTTCCTACATCATTGTTGTAGTGTTACAGGAGCACTCAAAAGCTCCGTCCTCTTTTTCTAGCTTTGCCAGTTACTGGTTATATAACCAAGGGCATGTCAGCTAATCTCTCTGAAAGTCAGTTTCCTCATCCATAATATGAGGACAATAAATCCTATGCTACCTACTTCACATGACTGTCATGAGAATCAAATGAGGTAAAATATATACATATATTTTGGAAAAAAGAGAGAGAAAGAGGTATCATTCCTGGAAGCCTAGAACAATTTTAGTAGTAATAACAATAACAAGTCCTCATTTTAGAACTATTTCTTATATGAGGAATCTTTTGATTGCAATTAGTAGAAATCAACTCAAACTATATTAAGGGGCACAAAAGGTGGAGAGAGGATTGTATTGTAAGGATACAAAAGCATCTCCTGGTAGCTGAAACCAGAAGTACATCAAGGTCTGAGGAAAGAACTGGAACCAGTTAATTCTTCTCCCTTCTCTTCTATTTGTACTTTCTTTGTCTGAAGCATTATTTTTAATATCTCAAGATAGATTTCTTCTGCTTATCCTTGAATAAAAATGTGGCTGCTTGCAGATCCAGATATATTTTACAGATCCAGCCACCTAAAGATACCAATCTCCCTTTAATTTTCAACTACTAATTCACAGGGAATCTGGTTATACGTGGATTATGTACCCACCTATAGTCCTATAAATTGTGATGAATTAGCAAGAATAAGATAAATAAAATGGCTGTTAGGTGAACACTGCTATTCTCCAATATACTGGAAAGAGACCATTTTTTTCCTCCAGAAAAGGGGTTGCTGAATATAAAATTCCTTAGGTATCCACTATTCTCTTTAACATTCCAAAGCACTTTCACATGTGAATAAAATGAGAAAATGTATTAGCTTAACAGATAGAAACAGAATTTCTCTGAGGGATGGAACTATTTTTGTTAAGAGGGAAGAAAAGACACTTTGGTAAGCCATTTGAAAGAGAAGTGAGATCTTGAGGGCACTGAGGCCAGCTGAGTCCCAAGAACAAAAGAGTGCTTAGGGTGCTTCACTTTAGAAAATGAAAGGCATTGAATTTCGTTCCTAAGAGGACTCGGGAGGAAAAAGACAGGAAGGAGGAGACTAGGAGGCAAAGAGTGCAAGAAATGCTGTGCATCAAAGCTGCATGGAGCAAAGAGCTTGTAAAAATCTCCCTGTGGTACAGTGCCCCACCTCTCCCACACCTTCACCTTCTCCCACAAAAACGCTTAAGAAGAAAAATATCCAATATGTGATTTTTGGTTGTTTTTTGTAAAATTTGAATTATATGCCCACTCTGTGGACTTCACCTGAGTGTGTGTTTCCAACTTAAGTATGTCCAGACTGCATCAGTGTGGACCGGAGGGAATGCGTGTTACGGCAGAGTCAGAGCATACGCCCCCCAGGATGTCAGGGGCAGGGAGGCACCGTGGACTCTGGGTTACAAATGCATTATTTCCTATGATCCAACCAACAGCTTGTCAAGTAATTGAAACAGATATCATTACCGTTTGACAGAAACTGAGCAATCATTTACCCAATGTCTTAAAGCAAATTAGTCTCAGAGCAGAACTAAGGTCTGTATGTCTCTTCACTCCTGGACTCGTGTTACTGCATTGAACTTTCTTCCTTCAAGGGTTATGAGAGTGGCAGAACAGTGGTAGCATACCTTAGTGGCAAGAATCAAAAAGACATTTCTTTAAATGAAATGCTTTTAGTGAAGCTACTACACTTATCTGTTATTCATTCTTCCATTCATTTAATATATTTGTTGAATTTCTGCTCTGTAACCAGCACTATGATAGGTGACAGCCTTTTGCTTATAAGAATCAATTGACAAAAATGAATCTTAAAATTATGAAAGAAAAAAAAAACTAGGTCGAACATTCCATTCACAGCATCCTTCTTGTTGGTTGCTTTTTGTACTTTTTGAAATTTCAATGACACACAAAGTCTGATCTGGTTTCAGTAGCAGAAGTGACTGAGAATTCAAAACTAACCACATCAAGCCTCATACACTGATGGTGAGAATGGAATAGTGCAGCCACTTTGGAAAACAGGTTGGCAGTTTTTCAAAAAGTTAAACATAGAGTTGCCATAGAATCAAGGATAATTAATTTAAATTTTCCTTTCTAGGATCAAGAAATGCTTAGTGCACTGCCAGTCTAAATGCTCTTCCTCATCCAGGAGTTCCCAAGGAGCATACTATGGTCTGAATGTTTGTATCTCCCGAAAATTCGTATGTTGAAACTTAATCCCCAATTCAATGGTACTAAGAGGGGAAGCCTTCATGAATGGGATTAGTTTCTTATGGGAGGAAGGTTGTTTGCCCCTTCTGCCATATGAGGACACGTAGGAGGTGCCATCCACGAGGAACAGGTCCTCACCAGGCACCGACTGGTTGGTACCTTGATCTTAGACTTTGCAGCCTCCAAAACTGTAAGCAACAAATTTCTGTTGTTTATAAATTATCCAATCGAAGTTATTTTGTTATAGCAGCCTGTGTGGGCTAAGACAGAGCTGTTTAGAAAAGGGACAGAAGCACTTTGTGAATCAAAGCACCATTCTGTCAATAGCTGTGCAACCCAGGTATCCTAAGTAGAACCTTGGTAAAAGGATGAGGTTGAATCTGTGGCTGAAGCTTGAGGGCTAGGCATTACCTCCTAGTCAAAACAAATTAAAAATGTGTGGGCCAATGGACTCAGGCTTGCTTGTGAAAAACCGTGTAACAGAACCCACTGGACTACCCAGGTGCACCAAATGGAAAACAGAAGCTCCTACAAAGGAGCTTAGAAACAGGACATACAAGCACATCATGGAGTCTGGAAGCCTGTTTTTAAGAGGAAGTCAATGTTTTGGGACCCATTCCATGTCCAAGGCTTTGGCCTACTGAATTATTTAATGTATTAATATCTTCCTGGGTGTTAGGTGTTAGTGAGCTGGGAATAAAGGAGGCAGGGATAGGTCAGGCCCAGGAGAGGCTAACAAAGATTTTCTTTCAATACGTGTATTTTGCCCAAGTCACTTTTCTCACAGGAGATTTAGGATCTGATTTTCAGCATTTGCACGCTGATATGGTTGAGTATATAGAAGATCTGGATAATTTCAGGTCTTAAAGCCTCACACGTGATTTTCCTCCCATTCAATGACCCTGAACTGTTACAAAGAGATTATTTCTTAAAAATTTAAAATACATTGTCCCTTTTAGCCCCCTAATCCATGCACAGCCTAATAAGGTATTGATATTCAATAAATGTTTGTTAAATTCCTTAATACCGTTATTTGGAATAATATTGCCACTGACAATAATTAGGACAGAAAAGCTCTCAATGCTTCCCTGAATCCCTTTGGCCCAGCTCCTACTCCCAGCCTTCTATCAACCCTTCTGTCGCAGTTCCTGCTGAGCTGAACAGGAGACACACATGTCAGCTTCACAGCTTAAACAAAGAGCTACAGTGAAAGAAAAACAGCTGAGCCAGCAGGAAGCATAAACGAGGGGGAGGTGTCAAGATAGCTATTTTTTAATCCAACGTAGTAAATAAACACACAAGCTTTAATAAAGCCAGGTAGCTCTATCCTTGAGAAGCTAGTCTATGCTTCTAGGTTGGCCCCAAGGTTTGCTTGATCCCTTATTAGAACAGTATTTTTGAAATTTTGGTCAAGACAATCAAACACTGGGGCAAAGAAGACATGACCTCATTCTTAGGCTTATTCTCAAAAAGAAAAGTAGAAAGTGTGAGAACCAGGAAAACACAAGGCAGATAAAAATCACAAAAAAAATGTACAGAATTTTATTGTTGCCCATAAAGATAAAACTGGATACTGGATCATGACTTTGACTATAATCTCTCCTCTTTGGATCTGACCCACACCTCTTATCTTAACCCTCAGAGCCCTCAACTGTCCCCACCACCTTAATCTCTTTCTCTCTACTTTGTTCTTACTCTTGGATTTTATTTTCCTTTATATTATTATTATTATTATTATTTGAGACAGTATGTTGCCCATGAAGGCTGGAACTTGAGATCCTCCTGCCTCAACCTTCTGAGTACCTGGGACTATAGGTGCATGCCACCAGGGCCTGCTGTGAAGCAGAAAGAAAAATGTACTATAATGATAAGCACATGATGCACCAGGAACTGGGTCATGCATTATGTTACTTAATCATCACAACAATTCTGATACCAACAGTTTTGAAGAAGAAACTGAAGCTTATAAATTTCAGTTTTGAATGAACTTAGAATAAATTCCCATCACCTTAGAATGGCCTGCACAGCTTCTACAGGATGTCTGGCCCCTGCCTACCTTGCAGCCCTCACCTCTCTGATCTCCCACCTTTCTCATCACCCCTATCACACTTTAGTCGGATCAACCTTTAGGTTCCTCAATCAGGCCAACCTCTGTTCTAACCTAGGGGCTTTGCACTTGCATTTGCCAAGGAGAGACTGAAATTCTCTTCCCCCAACCACGGTGCCTTTTTGTCACCTGGTTCTCAGCTCAAAAGTGTCACCTCATTAGGGTAACTTCCCTGAACACTCAGTTGAAAGTACCTAATTCTTCCTTCAGGGTAACTCCCTGTTGTGGCCATGGGGTTGCATCATTCAGGTGACCCCTTAAGGGAGTGTAGTTGGTGGACAGCCTCCAGCTGCCCATCTTCAGATCCAGTGTAGTGTTCACACCCAGGCCTGAGGCCTCATTCTTCCGGGGCTGCCCCGAGCCCATGACTTAGCAATGTAGGGGCACCAGACCCAGGCCATTGTGCCATTGCTGCCAAAAGTGGGACTCCTAGAATGAGCAATATTTACTTGGGATGGGGGTGGGGGCAGAGGTCTTGCCACCATGCCAAGACTTTCTTAGAGCTGCACCATAGGCTGAGGCTCTTCCGACCCCAAACTCCTTCCTTCCTTCTCTGTTCCCTCAGGTGTGAGAGCTGCATCCCATTTAAAGGCTCTCCCCAACCACTCCTTCTCCTTTTCTCCTTTAGCATTCACAGGCACTTCCTCCAATAAACCTCTTGCATGTTTAATTCTGTCTTGACATCTGCTACTCAGAAAACCTGAAGTGGTGTACTCTCCTGTAAAACAATCTGTTTTGTATCTTCATAGCAGTTACTACTATTTTTATTATACACCACTGAATTGGTCTACTTATATATTTATTTAATGTCTCTCTTGTACCACTGCTGCCATCTCCACATCAGTGTGATCTGTCTTATTCACCACCTTACTCCCCCTAGTGCTAAGAACAGTATACCTGGCTCATAATAGGTTTTCAGTTAATATTATTGAATGAATTGATTAATGGATTTAGAGGACTAGATTTATACTCTAAGTCATTTTATTCATTAACTATGGATACTACTCTTCTAGGTATTGGGCATAAAACAGTAAACAAAAGAAACAAAGTCTCTTCCCTTTTGAACTTATAATCAAGTGAGAGATGACAAGTAATATACAAATAATCACAAATATATATATATATGCTATATGGTAAGAGTTGCAAAGAAATTATAGTGCATAGTAAGGGAATAAAGGGTGATTGTTGGGTGCTTAGGGAATGTATCTCTCTGATAAGGTGACATTTGAACAGAGATTTGAAGGAAGTAAGGGAGTGAGTCAAGCAGATATCTGGCTTGAGAGTGTTCCAGGCAGGGGAAACATAAATGCAGAGGCTCAATGACGGAGTGTGTTTGGCAAGGTCAAGGAACAACCTGAAGGTCAGTAAGGCTGAATTATAGAGAGCAAGGAGAATGGCAGAAAACACCATGGGGAGTGAAGAGTGGACATGATAAATCAGGTAAGTCCTTGTATGTCATCACAAGAACTTTAGAACTTTTTCTCTAAGTGAGGTAGAAAGTGAATAGATAGTTCTGACCGACATTTTAAAAGGATGACACTGGCTACTAGGTAGAAAATCATAAGGGATAAAGTGGAAACAGGGGGACCAAAAAGAAGGCAACTTAATATCTTAGATATTTCAAACTAGTGTATATCAGTAGAGATGGTGATATTTGGCCAAATTCTGGATATATTTGAAGGCAGAGTTAACAGGATTTCCTAACAGATTGAATACATAAGGTTTGAGGGAAAGGAAGGAATCCAGGATGACTCAAAGTTTTTGGCCCAAGCAAATGGAAAGGTGGAGTTGTTCATCACTGTGTTTTCCTCTGGTCAAGCCCAGCTGTACAGATACAGACACAGATAGGCAAAGAGTAGATTAAACCAGATTTGAGGTTATTCTTCTTGAATACAATAGTGACGTATATTTGAAGGAATAATTATCCTGATGAAAGATGGGACATAAGTTGCATAAAGAGAGAAATTAGCACATGACAGGGCATGAAGGAAAGGGAGAAGGCATGTGGTCAATAGACAGAAGGTCTCTGTGGGATTGAAGAATTGATGGTGATGCGGAAACAGAGAAAGTGAGATGGAAAGATCACAGGGGGAGGTCATAAAGTGGGGTAACCTGGGTTTTTCCTTTATACCATAACAGTCTCCTTTTCTCCCCCTGAATAATACTTGAGAAGAAGAGTCACATGTAAAATAAAACAAATTCCAAGCCCACTCCTCCATCTACCGTCCATGTGTTTACCAGTCTCTATGATTAAAATTCTTGAAAGAGTCTCTTCATTCAGCTTCTGCATTCTCAGAGTTCACTTACTCCTTAATTCCACATGGTAAGGCTTCCACTCTTGACAGTACATCAAAGTGCTTTGGTATATTTGCCAATCATTTCTTCCTGTTGAAATGATAGACTCAGGGAAATTCAAAATAATCAGGACTGTGTAGATAATCTAATTCAACACATTCATTTTTATAGACAGTGATACTAGAATTTAAAGAGGTCAGGGGACTTTCAAAGACAGATATGCAGGTGAAGTCAGAATTTTTATTGCTCTAAGGTTATCTGATTACTGGCCTAGAGCTTCTTCGACCATATCACTATTGCTAACCCTATTTTTCTTTATGTTTGACCCTGAGGATTGTTTTTGGATGCATTTGGAATTATACAGTGCCCTTTTTTCTTAAACATCTCCTTCCTTTACTTGTTATTCTTTGATGCTCCCTGGGCTCATCAATATGACTTTCATCTTTCGCAGAAAGTTAAGTCCTCTAAAAGTGTTCCCCAAATATTTCTGAAAGTCCACAATGGTGGCATCATATTTATGTGCACTCCCAAACCAGTCTGTTGGTTCAATTCACTGCCTAATATCTTCCATGTTTTCCCTCTTCTTTTTCAGTTCTCTTTTGTCATGGCGACTGTCTATGAAGCTACTCAAGGGAGACTGAATATTGCTAATGGTGAAGTGCTCCTCAGGAGAATGACAATGTCCAAACCCAAAGCGCTGTCTTTAGACATTGTTAGTCTATCAGTGCCCTGGTGCCCTAGTGGAGGTATATTCCATGCAGAGACAATGGCCACTGCATTATCTCTGTGCCACAATGTTGCAACCTGCATACTCAAAGAATGCTGCTTGTCTCCTAAATTTCCCAGTAACAATTCAATGGGCTTTTGTTTTTTAACCTTTGCCCAGAATCTCACAAAATGTCTAATGAAAATGGTCTTGGTTTGGGTCCTTTTTATCTCTAACTATAGAAGAGCACAGATGCCATGCTAACCCTTCTGTCTTCTTAAATATTCCTAGCCTCTACCCAAACTCACTCTTTCCATCTTATTTAGAAAGCAAAAATAATGCAAACAATGGAGAGGTGTCCACTTGCCATATCTGTTCCCAACTTAGCCAGCCAACGATATACATATTACCCTTCCAATATCTCCCTCCTCTCTCTCCTCTGTCTCTCTCTCTCCTGTCTCTCTCTCTCTCTCTCTTTACACACACACACACACACACACACACACACACACACACACACACACACACACGTAAGGTTGTCCTTACTCTGTCTTCTTCTATGGTTCTTCCTTATCTTTACACTAATCCATCAACACACCAAAACAACATATCTCAGAAAAATTCTCCCACTTTTTCTTGTTTGTCTGATGACAAGATGGGTAGGGAAAGTGCTGGAGGCAAGAAGGAGATCCAAGTTTTAATCTTAGTTCTGATACTAATCCCATTTGACTGCTGAAAAATGTAGGATCTCAAAGTGTCTTAGTCTGTTTTGTGCTGTTACGCCAGAATACCTGAGACTGGGTAATTTATAAAGAACAGAGTTTTATTTCTTATAGTTCTAGAGGCTGGGAAGTCCAGGGTCCAGGGGTTGGCATCTGGAGAGGGCCTTCCTGCTGCATCATCCAAGGTAGAAGGTGGAAGGCAGGAGGAGGGTGAGGGAAGGGAGCTGACCTCATCCCTTTATCAGTAATTTATTCCCCACCCAAGATAAATGCATTATTCTATTCATGAGAGCAAAGCCCTCATAATCAGCTCATAAGGGTCCTACCTCTCAATTCTGTTACTTTGAGGATTAAGTTTCCAACACATAAACTTGGGGGACACATTCAAACCATAGAAGAAGGGCTCCTAAAAGTTCATCTAGCTCTAGATTGTGCCCAATATGAGATCATCCAGTCTATATTTTTACATCTTAGACATGAATGAGTTTCTGAGATTGCCTATTTCCTTTTGTGGGAATTGTGCACCATTCTTTTTCAGATTAAGGTAAAATTTTGTTTGCTATAGCTTTCTTTCAATAGCACCTTGAAGCCAAACAGAAAAGGTCTATTCCCTTTGATTTATGATATCTCTTTACTCCTTTGGAAAAAGCTATCACGTCACTTTGTATTTTCTCATTCCTACATTAAATATCCCCAGTTTCTTCAATTATTCCTTATGACATAGTTTGGAGCTACTTTAAAACCTGACATTCTCAGCTGAATGTGTTCTAATTTATCTCTTAACATATGTTTCTAACTCTCTTAACATATAATGCTCAGTATGATTCAGCAATAAGAGGAAGTACTGGTACATGCTACAATATGGATGAATCTTGAAAACTTTATGTTAAGTGAAAGAAGCTAGTCACAAAAGACTACATACTATATGGTTACTTCTACATGAAATGTCTAGAATAGGCAAATCTAAAGATACAGAAATTACATTAGTGGTTGTCTAGGACCTAGTAGGGGAGATGAAGGATTGGGAAGGATGGCTAAGGAATACAGGGTTTCTTTCTGGGGAAATGCAAATGTTCTACAGTTGATTGTGGTCATGGTTTCACAACTTGGTGAATATACTAAAAGCCATTAAATTGTATACTTTAAGTAGGTAAATTTGATAGTATGTGATTTTATCTCAATAAAGTTGTTAAAACAAACCAAAAAAACAAACGTATGATGTTGAGAAAAGAAAACAGTACTCTGAAGTAGAGTGCTTTAGCAAACTGTAATTTCCATTTCACTCTCTATAAAACAGATGAGTTAATAATATCTGCTCCACCTCCTTGACAAGGTTGTTGAATCATATTTTGCAACATCATAATTATGTAAGTTATTAGTTTGAGTGACTCTTACCACCTCATTTCAGGATTACTAACACAATCCACTTACTAGTAACTCAATTGTTTTACATATGGTGGTAAGAGATTTTTTTTTTAACATCTATTACCCAACTCAGGAGAATGAAAAGGAAACTTTGTACCCATTGTATCAAGTCCAACTCTTCACCTTAACCTTTAAAGCTTTAAAGCTGAATATTTAAGTTTTCCAACTTTGTCCCACACAGCCTATCATTCATCACAGCCAAACTACATTTCAATTATAAAATAATTGCTTTCTATATGCCCTATATATAAAAAATATTATATATATATACCCATATTATGGCCTGAACGTTTGTGTGTCCCCAAAATCTATATGTTGAAGCCCTAACCCCTAACATGATAATATTTGGAGGTACAGCTTTTGGGAGGTAATTAGGTTTAGATGAGGTCCTGAGAGTAGGTACCTTATGATGGGATTAGTGACCTTATAAGGAGAGGAAAAGAGACCAGAGTGCGCTCGCTCACTCTCTCTCTCTCTCTCTCTGCCACATAAGGACACAACAAAAAGGTGGCCATCAGTAAGCCCGGGAGGGAGCCCTCACTGGGGAACTGAATCAGCTGGCACCTTATTCTTAGACTTAACAGCCTCCAGAACTGTGAGAAATATATTCCTGCTGTTCAAGCCACTCAGTTTGTGGTATTTTGTTATGGCAGTCTGACCTAACTAATACATACTCCTTGAAACTCTCCACCAATACTATGTCATCATTTCCTTCAAACATTTTGTCAAAACTTTCTTCTGTTAGAATTTCCCCCATATTGATCACTTCATTACTCTGCATCCCCTTAGAAGTTTTGCTTCATGCAAAGCTAATTTGTAGGTCTTATTTTTTGTATGTATTACATTTTAACTCTTCATCTACTTGACAAACCTTTCAAATGAGAGAGATAATGGGTATAATTCTGTTACACCTTCACTTCGCCAGAACAAAAGTTTTGTAGTCATTTCCAGCAGTACTCAGCTATGATTGCTTCCTTTTTTGCTGAAGCTGTGGGTCCCACACTCTATCTGGCCTGAACTTAATAGGAAATACTCACAAGAACAGATAATACAAAATGGCTAAGACACAAACACTGTGTTGAAATTTGATTTTGTTAATTCCAGAGTTCCTGATATGCATTAACATTTAGAGGGCCAAGAATTACAAAGAGGGTAGGTGATTAAGTGCCTTTAAAGATCGTTTCTTTTTGTTGTCGTATTACAAAAGGTTATAGGAAAAGTTGAGTCGGGTCTTGAAATTGCATCTCTTGAGTCCTGCAAGTTTGACTCTTGTAGAACAGGAAAGGGCGTGTCACATAAGGAGGAAATTGCCAATCTTTGCTAGCTCACAGGCCTGGTCTAAGTGACCTACTCTAAAGCATTTCTGCCTGTATCAGCAGCTAGCATCACCTTAAAAAACTCAAGCTCAGTTAAATAAGACTTCCAGATAGAAACTAAAGAGCAACCCTAAACTATAATCATCAAGGAAGATGTTTTCTGTGCTACTAGCCCCATCCCATCTTCTAATCAGTCAACATTTCCTGTGGTGTCTGTAGGGAAAAGGTGTAGTGCAACTGACAGGGAGACACCAGAGTCTTCACATAACAAATCCCTTTATTAAAAGGATCTGCTGTGTAAAATTTGGATCCAATCAAAAGGCTGCACTCAAGGCTGCATGTTCCCCGCCCCTGGACCAGACCTTAAGCCCTTGCTCATTCATTCGGTGAGGGGTGAAATGCTTCTGCAGGCCCTGGGAATTCATTTCCCCCAGACCAGTTAGAGCTGGAAGGATAGAGCCATAGCTCCATTGATCAACTCATCTTTATGAACAAAGCAGATAAGGCCTGCAAAAAGGAATGACATGCTCAGTGGCACAGAAGTTACTAACATGATCATAAATACTGGCTCAAAACTTGGCATGAAAGCTTACATGCAGAGGGGATCTGTTATAGTGTGGAGATTTGTTTGTGTGGGTGTGTTTTATTGCTCTTGTTATTTTAAAATATACCCCTTGATTGTCTGTCTCACATATTTTTTCAGGTTATTAGGAAATCCTTCAAAAGAAGCGTGAGAATGGATGCGAAGGAGGGAAGGCTAGATAGTAAGGAAAGGGAAAGAGAAGGAAGAAAATTGACCTTGGTACCCCCTCCTAGCCCCCTCCCCTGACTTTTCCGTTCTCCACTGTCCCGGTCTCTGGTTTCACCACAGTTCCATTCCCTTCCCAGCTCCCTCTGTTTCCCAGGGCCCTGAACGCCAGCCTACAGGGGTTTACATTTTGAAAACCCTTGCGTGGCTGCCGGCGCGCTGGGCATGCTCAAACGCCCAGGACCGGCTTTTTTCGGCTTCCAACTTTGGCAGCTCTCCCGTCCCCACCCGAAGGGGCAGGTACGCACAGATCCCTGGGTGTGAGTAAACGGAAAGAAATCACCCCACTCCCTCGCAGGGAGCGGGGTACGGGAGCGCCAGGGGCGGGCGGCCACGTCCCCGCAGGGCAGTTCCGCGCTCCGGGGGCGCTGCCGGGCGGGGAGGGGGGCGCGCCGGCCCTCGGTGATTGCGCGGCGCCGGGGTCGGGGTAGCCGCGGGCGCGCGCGCCCCTCCGAGGGGGCGCTGTCCGAGGGCACGTGCGCGGGCGCGCGCCCCGGGAGTGGTCGCGGGGTGGCGGGAGGGGCGGGCAGGGGCGGGGCCGCGGCGGCGCGCGGAGGCCGAGCTGGGCTTCGCGAGGCTGCGGCGCGGCCACGGCGGGAGGGCGGTAGCCGCGGTACCCGGAGCTTCCGAGCCCCGAACGCGAGACTCGAGGGCGCTGAGCGGCGCCGCGTTGTGGGGAACAGCCGCGCGGTGCTGCTCGCTCGTTTGCAGACCGCGTTCCCCTCACTCCGTTCAGGAAGTGGTGGGGCCGTTGTGGCCGACGGCGGGAGGTAGTGGAGCGCCCGCCCGGAGGAAGAAGGAATCCACCTGCGCTTGAGACTGCACTCCGGCGCGCAGGCGGCGGCGGGCTCTCGCTCTAGGCACCATGGGCTGCACGCTGAGCGCCGAGGACAAGGCGGCGGTGGAGCGGAGTAAGATGATCGACCGGAACCTCCGCGAGGATGGCGAGAAGGCGGCGCGCGAGGTCAAGCTGCTGCTGCTCGGTGAGCGCGGCCGGCCGGACGCCGGGCGGGCGGGGGTCGGGCTGCGGGACTGGGCGCGGCCCTCGGCCTTTTGAAAGCCGGAGCGAACGTGTGGACGCGGCGAGAGCTCGGCTGGGGCGGTGCAGAGCCGAGGCGGGTCCCCTCTCCCGGGTCCCCTTCCTCCCTCCGCCCCGGCGGTGAGAACTCCCTGCTGTGGGGCAGAGCTTCACTTCACTCTCGCGCCCTAGTGTGACTCTGCGAGGAGCCGGGGAGCAATTTTAAGGTGGCGGATCGCGTGTAAACCCTTTTCTGTGAAGTTTAGTTCAGCCTTATAAGGATGTAGGGGGCATTCGCAACAAGAAAATACCCCCGTCCTCTCCTCCCCCGGAAAACCCGTCCTACCAGGTGGTGAATTTCAGATGGGCCACGTTTGGTGAAACCAGTGCACCTTTTGTGGGCCTCTGTGGGGTTGAAGTGTTTTTCCTGTTAACTTCCTATGGCGATTCACTAAGTGTTAAAAGGAGCACTAATTATATTTACCCTGCACAAGGAAATGGGCTGCTCCGGATGCTTGAATTTTATCATGGTGGGGGCATGTAAATCACCCAAGTTGGGTGGAAAGATTTGCTCCAGTAGTAGGTAAGGCAGATACTCGAGTGGTGAAAACCGCTGTGAAAGGAGCGAAAGGGTCATGCCAGACAACAGGATTCTCCCTCCGCTGCCACGGTTTCTGATGAATGAGATTTGCTAGGTACACGCTAGGCTTTTATTTGTTCTTAGTACTGTTCTCATGAAACGCTGTGGTGGAGGTCTTTTCCAGTTGTTTGAAGGGGAAGGAAATAAAAAGAGTAAACCAGGATTTTGACTGAGGGAAACATTAGGAAAACATTCACAGTTTAGGATTTTTAGATCCCTGAGTTAGGGCTTTCTTTTGTTTGTATGTTTTTTTCTCCCACAGTCTATAGGTATTTAGGTAGATGAAAGATTTCTCAGAATCTTCATTGGCATTTGCAGCGATCGCTTTTATTTTTATAGCAGTTACAATAAAAGAGATATATTGCACAAAGCTGTTTTCAGTAAGCTTCTGTTTCATTGGCTTAATGACTGCAGAAAAAATGGTGGGTTTTTTTTTTCTCCATTACTAGTAGGCTTAGAAGCAGCAAACTTGGCATGACTAAAAGTAATAATGATCTGAGTCATTTTGCAAGTAAACTGTGAAATAACTTTGCATTTTAAAGACCTGGGTGGCTTTCTTCACCCTTTTGTCCCCAACATAAATCTTTCTCAGTTAATACTGTTTGCCTTAGTTTTTACATTAATAAGAAATACTGTATTTTGAGGAGCTCAGTGTATTTTTAGCATATCATGCATGGAAGAAACACACAACTTGATGTCAAACCATGTAGACACCACTCCTTTTGTGTATTGAATGTGCCTGAGATGAGAATGAGGTAAAAGGAGGATTAAAAACTTCTTTTCCTGCAGTTTTTGCACTACTGTTCTGATACGTTTTTTTCCATGTGTTTCTGCGTGACTCTTAGTTTGAGCCAGCCATCCACCATGTTTAAAGCAACTGAAAAATGAATCTTCTTGTGGTGGTGGTTTATCTTTTAATTAGATAGCTGTTAGAGAGAGATGGAATAGGGTAAAAGGTCCCCGGAACAGGCTTTTGTTTATATCTAGAAGAGATCAGTGTTTCTTAACCTTAGCACAGTTGGCATTTTGGGCTGGATATTTCTTTGTTATGCAGCTTGTCTTGTGCATGGTGGTAAGTCCAGCAGTGTCTTTGGCCTCCACCCATTAGATACTAGTAACAGCCCCCCAACCTGTGACCCTCAAAAATGTCTCTAGATATTGCCCAATGTCCTCTGGGTGCAAAATTTAACCTTGTTTGAGAACCACTGTTCTGGATTAACAAATATAGTCAAATGTGTAATATAGAACCAAAAGTTGAATCTCTATAGCCATCTATTAAGTTATAAGAAAGGTATAGCGGAGTCCTGATTTTCAGAGAAATTATGGAATTCTTAGAAAGATTTCAAAATGATTTTTAAAAATCTTTAGGTAACTAAATTCCTTGAGCTGTCTTTTCTAGCTGTGGTCTTTGGCTTATCCCTACCTCTTTTCCCTCTGTGGGAATCCTGTCCCATCTCTGTCTTGTTGCCCCAGCACACTTCATCTGTCTTCCTCCCCATGTTACCCTTTTGCCCAGACTTCCATAGGACCCTATCTCCTATAAACAGAATGCTGGCTTATTTCATAAATCTTAATTCTTGGAATGTTTGAAAACATTTTTTTCCCCTAATGTGACTTTAGCAGTGAATTGTGACCTTTGATTCCTTTTTTAGATGTTTAAAACATATGTGTAAACAGCTCAATGAAGTGATTCCATCTAAAACATAGCAACTGAATCAACTAGAAATGTAGGATGGTTTCTAGGTAACCTATAATGAGTGTCATGTCCATTTACATCAGGTCTTCTTCCTCATTAATTATTTTGTTTTTCTCATCTAATAATTTTTTTTCCATTTAAGACATAAAGTCTCTAAAGTACATTTAGGACAGTCTATTAAATAGTTTTAATTGTATTGCATTTGTTTTTCTTACGACACGTATGTTTAGACATCTGGGCTGAGAGATTCAGGTATAACACTTGCCCATTTTTAGTAAAGGTTTTGGTACTGAGTGTCTACATGATTTAAATCAGAGGTATTTCACTATCCTTATTAGGAATAGTGAATTAGGCCTTAAAAGGGCCTAGTCTAATCATTGACCCAAAGAAAATTAAATAAAGGTTTGGGTGTTTTAAGTCTTTTAGGTTTAGTTTTCAGGCTTTAATATTAGAATAATAATCTTAAATGGTGCCGGGCATGGTGTCTCACACTTGTAATTCTAGCACTCTGGGAAGCTGAGGTGGGAGGATTGCTTGAGCTCAAGAGTTTGAGACCAGCCTGAGCAAGAGCGAGACCCCATCTCTACTTTAAAAGTGGAAAGAAATTAGCTGCACAACTAAAAATATATATAGAAAAAATTAGCTGTGCGTGGTGGCACATGCCTGTAGTCCCAGCTACTCTGGAGGCTGAGGCAGGAGGATTGCTTGAGCCCAGGAGTTTGAGGTTGCTGTGAGCTAGGCTGATGCCATGGCACTCCAGCCCGGGCAACAGAGTGAGACTCTTTCAGAAAAAAAAAAAAATAATAATAATAATAATAATCCTAAATGGAAAAATTTATTTTAATGAAATAAGTATTAATGAAAGTTCTCTTTCTATTATATATGTTTAATTGTTGCAGGGGGAAATATCTTTTATTGTTTTATCTTTGAGAATATTTTAATTTATCACCCTTTTAAGGGCGGTATCATTAGGCCTAGGTTATATTTTAGTAAGACTATAGTGTACTGCTTGTATTTGCTCAATATTATTTTATTATGTATTTTGAAGATATAAGGGGTTAGATTATATAAAAGTGAAGTTTTCATGAATTGTTCCTAAATTATTTCACTCCAAAGCTTTGAGTTTTATTCTCCTTTACTCCACCTCACTATTCTTCCTTCCATTCCACCCATCCCCACAAGCAAAAATCCATACCTTAATCTCCTTTTTTAGCTTGGTTTAAATATTACAGATTTGGGTAAAAATGAAGTGAGAGATTGAATCTCTTCTGGTTGGTGGATATTTTTCTATTGTTGCCACCAATAGAGCTATTTGGGATTTTACGTCATTAATCTTCTTTACTCCATTTGAACTTGCCCAGTGACTTCCCTAGTTGAGAAATTTTGGCACTGCAGGACCTTCGATTTTAAATTGCTTTAGCTATTTCTATTGAATTGACTCAGGATCTTAGAAGTCAAAAAGCCTATTTCCTTGGATAAATGGCCCTGGTATTTCAACAGGGATTGTGGTGCTTCTCCCTCACTCGTCTACCTTGTATTAGCAGTTACCTTAATAGAAGCCACAGGTGGTATAAAAGTATGTTTTGAATAGTTCAAATCCTTCTCTGCGTCTGGCAGTTTAGTTCCAGTAGGCTTTCCTCCTCGTCTTTCCCTCTAGCCTATACTTTCTACCATAGGTATCATGCTGTCTCCTTGCTCAAAAACCTTTGTTGACTTTTCCGTTTCCTACAGAATAAAATGTTTCTTTTACACCTGGCTTCCCTCTAACCTTATACTCTTTTCTCAGGACACCCTTCTCTTCTAAACAGAAACAGTTAGCATATGTTAAAGCATATGTGTACTTGGTTTCTATTGTTGTTAAGCCTTATGTCCTGCCTGTTTTCCTAAAGCTGTGAGCACTTTAGGGGCAGAATCTTTGTGAGTTATCTTTGTATTCCTAACAGCCCTTCTACTTTGTCATGTGTAAAATTACTATCTTGGGAGAATATAAACCTTACACTCTGCCATTGTCAGTGTCAATGGGAGTAAACAACTACCCATCCAAACAGAGTAAACAACAACAACAAAAATAATAGTAAAAGTGTGTGATGACCGAAATAGACGCATGGCATCTAAAATCAAATTGTTTGGTTTAAGAATTTTTTTTCATATTTATAAGAGCTTTTCGTAGTCGTTATATTATTTGGTAAGTTAGAGTTGAGAAAATGACAATGGATAATTGTTGGATGAGAGTTTGCTATGTTACAGTTATGGTGTTATTTCTTCAAAACATTTTTTTTGTAAAGGTAGATCTCATTTCCCTATCTTTATTTCTGGCCTCTTTTTATCATAAATAAAGTGTATGAGTGTTGTTAAATTTATCAATGATAGGAAATATAATGCCTGTCTTATAGAATTTAGCAGATGTTATTTATACCTGAAAAAGATTGCTATAATTAAACAAAAATTAAGTATCTAGCCACAATCTTGTTTTTTGTTTTGTTACGCATTTCTCACTGCCTTGGAAAATTTTAGATACAGCACATTTATGTGGGAAGACCTGAGTGTATTGGTTACATTTCTAGGTCACATATTTCTTGGTCACATGTTCTGGTATGTGGTTACCCAATATGTGACTACTCAGAGTATGACATTGGTGAAGTTCACATCCCAGATGGCATTTGAGCCTTATGAACTAAGGTCAGCTTATGGTGCTTAGGCTGCTTTCTGTCATAACTTCTTAAATGCTAATTAAAAATCTTAACATAAATAGGGCAAAAGTAATTTTAAAATGAATGCTTATTACCATAAACTTAGTGGCTTGAAACAGTGCACAATTTATTGTCATATAGTTCTGGAGGTCAGAAGTCCATAAAAGACTTCCACTTGTCTAAAGTCAGGGAAGATTCTCAGGGAGAATCCATTCCTTTGCCTTTTTCACCTTTGTGTAGAGGCCACCTGCTTTCATTGGTTCATGCTACCTTCTCCATCTTCAAAGCCAGCAATGGCTGATGGCGTCGCTTTCCTGCCTCTCTTTTTAACTTACAAGGACTCTGTGATTACATTGGGCCCACTCACATAATCCACATAACAGCCCCATCTCAAGATCCTTAACTTAATTACATTTGCAAAGCCCCTTTTTGCCACGTAAGGTTATGTATTTGCAGGTTCCGGGGGTTGGGACATAAATGTTTTAGGGGGGCTTCTATTTTGCCTATAACAGTGTGCCTTTTAGGTCCCAAAGATTCATGTCTGTCCTGCATGCACAATGCATTCACCCTTTCTTAAAATCTCCAAAAATCTCAACCCATTACAGCAACAACTCAAATTCCAAAATGTCATCCAAATCTGACTCAGGAGTTTGTAAGATTCTGAGTATAATCCATACCGGGACAAAATTCCTCTGTATTTGTGGACCTGTGAGGCTACAAAACAAATTATCTGCTCCCAGAATATAATGGTGAGACAGGCATAGGTTATCATTAAATGGGAAGGAATAAAGGAGTCATTAGTCTCGAGCACTTTCAAAACTCCATTAAGTTTCAAGGCCTGGGAGTAGTCCTCTGTGACTCCTTGTGCCACCTTTTGGGCACTGGACTCCGCCCTTGGAGTCATCCTTCTTTTCTAATGAAAGGTAGCACACATTTGCATCTGTGTGGTTTCATCAGCCTGTTTCTTGCCTGTAGAATTACAGTGATCTGAAAGCATTATTTCATTTTGTATTCTCTTAATGTACCTTTTTCCTCTCCCATTTTACTGTAACCAGCAAGAAAGAAACAGGCCACACCTTTAACACTTTGCTTGAAAATTTTCTCATTTTAATATTCAAGTTCATAGCTTAGAAGGTCTACTTTCCACCTCACTGTTGGACATAATTCAGCTAGAAGCTTTCTGCTTCTATACAAGGATCCCCCTGCCTCTAGTTTCTATTAACATGTTCCACCTTTGCATCCAAGTCCTCACCAGCAGCACGTTTAAAGTCCACGTGTCTATCAGTAGTCTGTTCATGATAATTTAGGTGTTTTCTAAGATGCTACATGTTTTCTCTGCCATGCTCCTTACTTCCTTCTGAGCCCTCACTAGGAGAGATGTTAACATATTTCTTCTAACAGTGTGTCAAGGCAATCTAGGCTTTTTCTATCATGCTCTTCAGAATTCTTGCAGTCTGTGCCTGTTGCCCAATACCAAAGCCACTTCTACATTTTTAGGTATTTGTCAATAGCACCCCACTTCTGGGTGCCTTCATGGATATTTCATGTATGACTTTAGGGAACGCATAATGATTGTAATTTTATATTCTCCAGTCCTTCATGATCTATGTAACTACCATGGTAACACTAAAATCACCGGTTTCTGGCCCTTCTTATTGAACCCATGGTATTTTACTGGTCATAATGTGAAAGAATAAGACTTTCCTTTGCCTCCTCTTCATTGACGATTTTCCTGATCATCCAGTCTAAATTTAGTCTTCCTTCCTCTCCCTTCTTAATTACACCACATTGAAATCATCTTGTGCATTTGCCTTTTTATTGTCTGTTGCCTCTCTATGGGGTTGGCTGCATCAGAGCATGAATCTTGTCTGACTTGTTTCTCACTTGATGGGATGGCACGTGCCTGGGTAGCCCTTTCATAAACGGTGGTTAAATGAATGGATAAATTATTGAACATTTGACTAGTACTCCTTTACTGGGAAAAATTGATACATTTTCCTTGTTTCTTGGGTAATTTGAGTGAATTCTCACTCAATTTTTCCTCATTTTGTCTTTTTTTATATCTTGCTGGTTAGAGTAACTAAAACCTACGATATTATTTGTAACATAATTTTAAAAGTTAAATTAATTTGGGGGACAAAAATCTTGTATGATCAGAAAAATATTGTGACTTTTGGTAAATTAAGTGGTAGAGTGAAATGTGATTTTTGTATTTGTATATTCTGAGTGCCTTGCTTTTAACAGCATTGTTGCATTGTTACTGCACATGTTATTTTACTGCTTTCTTAAAATGCATTCAGTGATACAACTAGGCCTTTAATATATTTGCACAACCATATATTGTCACACAGGATGGTGTGATTTTATGGGTAACCTTGGCTTTCAGGAGCCAGCAGAGTGCCCAGAAGCTCTTCAGCAGTCTGTTCTTTATTGTCTTGCCTGTCCTTATGTGGTGAGGATTATCACTGGTGACGTTTGTGACGTGAGTTCTGTGCTTTTGGTGTCAAGTTATGCTTTAGCCTTACCAAATCCTTAAGATAATTTACAATCTTCTTAGGGAAATAAAATATATACATAAAAATAATCCCTCATAATGGCAAATGGGGAAGAAAAAGAATAATAATAGATACTAGATAGGGGAGGTGAGCATCAATATTGGGGACTTCAGTGTTGATCTTGTGGGGCGGAGGTGGAGGTAGCATGCCTCTCAGAAATTACTGTGGCTATAAGTCTTTCATTTCCTTCGTATATTTCTGAGCTTACTGTTTAATACTGATTGGCTATAAACTCTGTGTTGTTTAGAAACTTATAATTTAGAAGAGATTTTGCTATTTATGCAAAGTCTTCTTACATTCATTTTCTCACATTTTCCATGTATAAGGAATTTTATCTCTTCAAGATTTGTTTAGCTCTGTGGGGACACTCTCCAGATAGGAAAAGGCAATTGACCTAGAACTCTGGAGGTAAAATATTTCCCATGAGACCTTGGACAAGTTGTCTAAATTCTATAACCTTCAGTTTTCTTTTTTATAAATGCCATATAATTATCTATTTTACAGGGATAGGGACAAAGTAAGCTAAGGCATCTGAAGTACTTAGAATAGTACATGGTACGTAGATTCTTAATAAATATAAGCTGTTGTAAATACTTTAGAGACTCTCTGGGATCAGCCTTCCTTGCAGTTTTATCCATTTATGGTCATAGACATTAAATCCTTCTGTTGATTTTTTTTAGCAAGGGTGTATATATAGCGAAGACATCAAGAAGTATAAAATCAATTTTAATTACTAGTTTCTGATCCCACCATAATTTCCTTGTGGGACTTGAATTTCTGTTAACAGTCTTTTCAGTGGGATTAGACTAGGTAAAGATCTGTGCTGTTTTAAGAATTCTATAGAAAATGACTTTTAAGTAATTGGAAGATTTATAAATCTTTATTAATCTCTTCATTTTATTATGCATTTATAGAATACAATGTTTCTTGCAAACTTTTTATTTTTCTTGAAAATAAAACAAAGCTGTTAGTGTACATTATGAAATATTATTTGAGGTGATACAAAAGATTGTCCATTTCTCAGGGGAGTTTATGGTTACTTCCCACAGAATTTAAAATCTTTCTAAAACTGTTCTGTTGACTCAAAGAGATTTCTGATACAACGCCAGGATTACCATGAATTTACTTTTAGAAGAAACATCTCTTGAAAATGGTAGTAACCTTGATATAGAAACAGTGAAGCATTGAATCTGTGAAAATGTTTGTGCCTTTTAATAAATTGTGAAAGGAATTCCTTAAAACTTAGCCTTGAATTGTCTGGAACTACTCCTGTTTACCTTGCCGTTCTAAGGTACAGTCCAGAATTTTTTCCTAATAATTTATCTAGTCTATAATATGTATGTTTCCTATTTGGGCAAATGCCTCTTATTTGACAGCCTTTTCTTGAGGCTTACTAATTTTGTTCTTCAGGATATTTAAGATGTATGGAACTTGTAAGTAAACCTGCAATTAAGATCGATATCACATAGTGGGAGTTAGAAGAAAACTGCCTTCTTATATGAGTTGATGGTTCTAAAGTTAATCTACTTTCAAGAATTACATTTATTTCTATACAGTTAAAAATTGGTCCATGGTATGGTAGCTAACTGAGTTTTCACAAACTGAGCACATCAGTCAGCAATCAGATCAAGAAATGTATGCAAGGGGTGTGTTGTGATTGTAAAAAGTTGTAATCCTAGTCAGTAAAGTTGCTGGAACTGATGTGATGAGGTGGTGCTTCCCTAATTTGGGGCCAGTATTCTGCACCTGTTCTCACTCGTTTATTCTCTCTTGCCGCCACCACTTTTTTCCATCCACCTGATTCTCTCTAGCATTTTCACACTGGTTTATAGACTCTTGTGTCCTGGTCCCCAAACAGTCTTCATTCATGCCTAGCATTAGAAGTAATAAAATCCAAGCAAAACTGTCTATACACCCCTTAAATAATTTTTAATTTTATTTCTACACATTTGAATTTTTCAGGATATTAGGCAACATTCCTATTTTACTTTTTCACTTTCCAGTCACTCTTTAAATTGTTTTTACATTAAATTATGTACTTTTTCATTGATAGAGAAGTATTTTAAATTGTGGAGCTTTTCATTGATATAGAAGTACTTTAAATTTTGGACTTTTCCATTGATATACAAGTATTGAGAAATACAACAGACAATCATGTAACCACACCTGTCTGTTTTTTTTTTTTTTTAAGAGGTAATGTCTTGTGTCTTTCTCTCCTTTCTTTTCCTTTTGGAGTTCCTATTTTTATATGTAGGTTGGGCTTCTCATTCTAACTTCTATTTAACCTCTTTCAGGTTCTTAATCTCTTTAACTTGTATACACTTACATATCTTCTAAGTTCATTTTATCTAGTGAGTAATAACCTACTCTACCCTGTAATATATTGAATTTTTAATTTTAATGGTAACATTTTTATTTCTGAAAAGTATTTCTAATCTCTTTTAAAAATTGTTTATTATTCAATTCCTTTATTTTCTAGCTTTTTAAAAAGTCACTTTTGTTGTATCATACCTATTTCAGTCTTTGAAAAATTCATTATTTGAAGTTCTTAGGGTTGAGGTATAGATTGTATCCTCTTGTAATTTTTCATTTTGAGCATATGTTAAGCAGTATATTATCTGTGTGAGTCCTATGCATCCGAGTTGTCTGTAGCTTTCCTTTCGATCTCTTTCGGGGATGCTGGGGCCTCCCACTCTGTTTTTCCCAGGCATCCCTTTGCTGTAGAGCCAGTGCGTGGTACCCAGGCTCTTAGCTATCTTGAGTGCCCTGCCTTCTCTGGTCATCTCAAGCATGAGGAAAATTATATGTTGTATCCATTCCACAGAGGTGCCACTGTGCTGGGGAGAGGCAGCCCAGGCGTTCCCTCTGCTTAGTCACACTTCTTTAACCAGGCTACTTGAATGCGTTGCTGCCTAGGAGACTTTCTTATCCCAAATAAGCCCCTCTGCTTTTAGCAATCTCATCATCTCAGACATAAAATTCACCTGAAACTTTGGCCCCGAGGTGAGCTTAAGATAAAGGTCTGATTCTCTACCTCCCTTTGACCCATCTGCCTTTTGCAGTTGCTACTCACTGGTTGCGCTGTGCCACCCCAGCTTGCAGGCTCTCCCTGGGATACCTGGGAAAGTAAGTCACTGTGGTCTTTCCTTCTGGCCGGATGACACCAATGTCTGCCCCTTCTCCTGTTCATGTAAATGCAAAATAGAAAAAAGCACATTAATAATTGTAAAAATATTTCTCATATTACATTCTCTGTTGTCTTGCTCTGAAATTAGGGTTTTTTCCCTCCTCACAATCATTTCTCTTGTATGTCCTTGTTGTACCACATGTGCTGACCTTATTTTTCTAAAGATGGTATTCTTTTTTTTTTTTTTTTTTTTTTGAGACAGAGTCTCACTCTGTTGCCCGGGCTAGAGTGCCATGGCATCGGCCTTGCTCACAGCAACCTCAGACTCCTGGGCTCAGGCAATCCTCCTGCCTGAGCCTCCCGAGTACCTGGGACTACAGGCATGCGCCACCATGCCTGGCTAATTTTTCTATATATATTTTTAGCTGTCCGTATAATTTGTTTCTATGTTTAGTAGAGACGGGGTCTCGAACTCCTGAGCTCAAACGATCCGCCTGCCTCGGCTTCCTGGAGTGCTAGGATTCTAGGCGTGAGCCACTGCGCCTGGCTAAGATGGTATTCTTAAACTGGAACTTTAATATGCATTGAAGTTATTTGGGATCTTTAAAATGCAGATTCTCATTCACTGGGTCTGGGGTGGGGCTGAGATTCTGCATTTCTCACAAGCTCCCAGCGGGAAGCCTGTGCTGCTGATCCACATTCCAGTCCATACTTTGAGAAGCAAAGCCCTAGAAGAGGGGATCCTCCTGGCTCTTTTCCATTTATTCATTTCATAAGCATTTTTCAAGTCTTCATGAAACCTCCCATTGCTTTATCAGTACCTTGCAAAGTAAGCACACATTATGTTTTATACATTCACATATATTTACACACACATATATAATGCCTATCATATTTACTATTATTGTTGTTCTATAATTAATCTTCTAATGTTAGCCTGGAACCCTGTTTTAGTAGTACATTTTGAGAAAAATCATTTGATATTATCTTTCATGGAAATATGCACTTCCTGAGGAGTGACCAAAAACTATAATTAGTGATAATGAATCTTCTGTGTATATGGCAAGAGTTTTTAAAGTAGAGTTCTTTTGATGATATGATTATTCAGGTCATGTTGCAAGTGAACCCATAATAATGTTTTTCTGACTGTTTCCATCTGGAAGTGTTTATGATGAAATTCATTTGTTAGAAGTAAATCAAGGATAGTTGCTGCTGTGGACTAAGTGTTTATGTTTCCCCAAAATTCATACGTTGAAACCCTAATCCCCAATGTGATAGTATTTGGAGATGGAGCTTCTTGTAGGTAATTAGGGTTAGATTAGGTCATGAGGGTTGGGCCTTCGTGATGGGATTAGAGTCCATATTTAAAAAAACAAAAAAAGGAGGTATGGGAGCTCTTTGTGTGTGTGGACCAAGGAATGGCCATGTGGGGACATAACTTGATGAGGGCCCTCACCAAGAACCAGACCAGACTGGCACTCTGACCTTTGATTTCTAGCCTCCAGAACTGTGATAAATAAATGTTTGTTGTTGAAGCTACTCAGTCTGTAGTATTCTTTTATAACTGAGACAGTTGCAAATTCTGATAAAGTTTATAGTCATTGGACTTGAAATAATTGATCATGCTATTTTTATATAACTTCAGCTCTCCTAACTATAGGTGCATCCAACATGATTTCCATTGCTTTTAAAAGGAAATTCTTATCTTAGAAAACTATCCTTCACATTAGTATTTAGTGATATATAATTAAAAAATATGAAATAATTTGTGATTAAACATAGTGTGTGAGTGTTTCATAACTTCTGCTTTCATTATGGTATCATTTGCTGGTTGGGTTTAGTTGAAGTTAGATATGACATCTGGTTCTTAGGAAGCATGCACGTGCGTATTCAACAAATATTATAATATTTATAGAATGATAGCTCTATGGCCGGCATTTTCTGGATATCTAGGAATGGAACAATTTTGGGGAAGCCGATATTAAAGTAGAGAAAACACTCTTTAACCATTTTACCACTAGGTAAAATAATATGGTTATTTTTGTTTGTTTAGCTATAAGTTTAAGTACAAAAAATGGGTTGTGGATTCGTTCCTGCATTTGTCTTAGTATACTTTTGTAGTAGATCATCTTAACTTTGTTTTGGATGATTGTGCTTTATAGGACGGGTTGCATTTTATTACTTGTTGCCCAAAACTATTCCAAAGCTTTCAGAGCTAAGACTGAGGACTGAACTCCATGGTAATTTACACTCTGCACATGGTGATGTTTAAAATTTTAGAACTAATTTCCTGAAAAGTTAGCAAATGACAGATGTAGTCTATTGTAGAATTCGCAGTCACATCTGAAATAACTTAAGCTCTAATTTAAAAAGTAACTGGTATATAAAGAGTGATTCTGAAAAATATAAAACTCTTAATAAGATCTTATTAGTGGCTCCCTTTGGAAAATCAGCAGGACTTAGGCTTTATAATTCATAGACTTGTGTAGATTTTCAGTTATATTTGGGTGTATATGGATGTTTGTGTCCATCAGTGAGCAAATGTTATTTTAAAATTAAAAAACAGACAAAAAGAACATAGGAAATTTGAGCATCTGAACAAGTCTATAAGATAAGGAACTTAATTTTTTCTGAATAGAAGTAGAAAAAAAACCTGAGGAATTTTTAGAATGGGGAAATAAGTTGAGAACTTAGTTTTAATATTTTAGAATTGTAGAGATGTATTCCAGAAATGGTTTACCATAAAGATTTATCTGTATTTCTGAAAGTAGGATTAGGTATTTATATGTATGATAGTTTTAATAATTAAATATTGTGTGAATAGGTTTACAACCAATATAGCCAGCTCATTTGATAGAACCTTTGAAGTAAAAATATAGAGGCATAACTTTCTTATATTTCTCATATGCATAGTCTGTGACTAAATAAGGGTTGGTTTTTGATAATGTATATGTTGTCTACATTTGTGGCATCTTCAAGGTTTAGTTTAATTAAGTTTCTGAAACTTGATATGTGAATGTCTTCAATTGAAACATTCAGAAAGAGCACTTTTGTTATTTTAATAATCTTGAGTACATTTCTTCTACTACTAATGAAGTATATAATACAAATCCAAGATTGATTCATACTGTAATACAACCACTGTTAGAATTTCAGATTAGAAACTTTATAAAAGACATACTCTGCAACTTTCTTGGGCATGAAGTATTACAGAGTGTTGTTCTTCCTTTTCTAGCTATCTCTGTTCCACTAATTTTATATTTAATGTTTATATGTCATTCTCTTATAAGAATCAAATTGGCATCTATGCTGGTAGATATGGCAGATACTTGGCACCATGTGAGAAGAACACTTCTGGTTTTAGGTTGGGCTCTTTATGCGCTAGGAAGAGATACTCCTCAAGCTAGTTCTAGCAAGGGGGCATAATTACACAGAAGACTCAGAGGAAATCCAAGGCTGAAATTCTCTCAAGCTTGTTGGTCAGGCACCAGCACTGATGCCAGTGGCTATGGAGCTGCATGGCACTGCCAAGGTCATTTCCATCCAGCCTTCAGATTTCCTTACCTTACGATCTCTAAGCTCAGTTCACACCACTGACTGCCTCAAACTTTTAATTAGTTTCCCCCAAATAGACAAGTCTGATTTGACTGTCTCTGCTTTTGTCCCAGGCTGTGGAGTCCTAATTAAGATTGGGCAAACTTCTGGTGAAGTATTCATCTCTGGTCCAGACAGTTGTAGGTTGGGGGTTATAGTGCTGTGTCATGGTGCCCACTTCTCAGCAAAGCCAAGGAAGGAAAGGGCTATCAGACTGATAAAGAAAAAGTTACGGTACTGCTTCCAAATCCTGTACATCTCCAGGTTCAGAAAATCATTTATTTATTGTCTTTTAAACAACAAAGAAATAGCTTTTTATTAAGCTCTTCTACCTATGATGACTATATGTTAATTGTCTCTCATGTTTTGGGGTGTTCAGTCTTGAGATTGATAAGACATAATACTAACTAATATCTCAATGTAATTTGAATATCTTGAGTTATTTGTAGCACCAGTATATTATTGTAGGAAGAAAATATGGGCATTATTCTCTTTTGTTCTAGTATGTAATTATTTTCAAATGCTCTTTCTCTAATTATATGTAAATTGTTATGTGTATACTGTGGATATGTCGGAAAATGTTAATAAACATTTGAGTAAGTTTCTTTTATCTATTTTGAATGGCTCATGTTGTACTGTATATGTGACTGCACTTTTTTTGGCTTAAATTTTTACCCATCATTAAGCATTTTCTGTAAATCTGAAGTTTAGTGGCTATGCAACAATCTGTTTTATAGATCTGCCATAATTTATTGAATCACACTAACATTGAACATTGAGGTCTTCTAATTTTACATTCATGTTTTATGCTGTGATGACCCTATTTTATGCATCTATCATTGTCTGTTTTCCTGATTATGCCCTTAAATTTCTGGATTAAAAGTTTTGTACTGTTGTAAGGCTTATGATATGTATATGTAGATTGCTTCCCCCAGATGTTCCAGTTTCTATCCCTCCAGGAGGTATATGAGACTGCTGTGTTGCACCTCACCCTCATCAGCATCCAGTGTTCTTTTTTTTTTTTTTTTTTTTTTTTTTTTTGAGACAGAGTCTCACTTTGTTGCCCGGGCTAGAGTGAGTGCCGTGGCATCAGCCTAGCTCACAGCAACCTCAGACTCCTGGGCTTAAGCGATCCTACTGCCTCAGCCTCCCGAGTAGCTGGGACTACAGGCATGAGCCACCATGCCCGGCTAATTTTTTTTGTATATATATTTTTAGTTGGCCAGATAATTTCTTTCTATTTTTAGTAGAGACGGGGTCTCACTCTTGCTCAGGCTGGTCTCGAACTCCTGACCTCGAGCGATCCACCCGCCTCGGCCTCCCAGAGCTAGGATTACAGGCGTGAGCCACCGCGCCCGGCCTGCATCCAGTGTTCTTGTAATTGTCTGCACTAAGCTGATTGGTAAAAATGGCTTCACATTCTTATTTTAATCTGAAATTTTGGATTTGCTGAGGAGTAATAGATAGGACTTTCTCTTCTAAAGAAATTAATGCGGTCCATCTTGAGATTCATTGGAACCTGTCCTATAATACTTGGCATATATTTGTATCTTTCCTCACTTGTGTACTTTTTGATTTTGTTACTTTTGGATGTAGATAGCTTATTTTACTTTATGTTAAGTGAGAAAATTTAGAATTGTTTAAGTTGTTGGCCTATATAACCACGCCTTGAGTAGTTTTAACAAGGCGTTTTTAAATTCACTTAATTTTATATACCTTCAGAAGTTTTTTATCAGTCGTAGAGAAGAATTTCTTAAACAAAAAGGAAAAAATGCAAAGTGCAGTAGACAAGATTGATTAGTTAATTCATGTTAACGTTGAAGACATATGTACCATAAAAATGTGGCAAAGAGCATACCATATACCACCTATTATGAAAGTACAAATTAAAATAGTATAAAATGCTATTTTACACCCATCAGAATCAGACGATACCAAATGTTGACTTGGACAACTTTAAAATACAGTTGGTTGGAACATCAGTTGTTAAAACCGTTAAAGCTTTGTCAGTACTTAGTTCAGGTATACATACCTATGGACTTCAGAGAAAGTGTTATATATGTACCAAGAGAAATGTTTAGTGCAACATTGCTAGTAATAGCAACATTTGAAAATAACTAAATTATTTATCATCAGGAGTGAATAATTTGTGAGCTAGAATGAGTAAAGAAATGAGAGTATGTGTTGAAAATGAAATATTGCGTTAGAACTGTACAAATGAAATGCTATACAGAGAAGGGGAATATATGATAAATCTCAATAACAATGTTAAGTTGAATGTACAGTTTATAAAATGATATACTCATATAAAGTTAAAAGATCCTCAGAACTGTACCATATGTTTATAGGTACAACATATATAGGAAAAGTATGAAGAAATTCAGGGAGAGGATAAACATCAAATTCAGAATATTGGTTACTGGTTACATCTGAGAAGGAAGGAGGGGGAGGAGGCGTCCAGGGTGCTGCAGTGTTGTAATTCTTAAGCTGGTTGCTAGACACACAGATGTTCATTGTCTTATTTTCTAGATATTTTTGTATGACTGAAATATTTCATAAATAAACAGAAATTTGTTATTGTAGACTAATTCATGTCAATTTTGGCATGTCTTTTCCTGTGCTTTCACATCCAGTTATTTCCCAAGCCTTGTTTACTCTTCATTTGCATTGCCTTGTTCATCATCTTCTTCATTCACATAAGTTAGTCTATTCTAGTATCCTCCCACCTGGTCTTCCTTCAGTGTATATCGGCCCTCCAAAATAATAGCTTTGATCTTATCAGTAACTGTTCAGAAATCTTCAGTAGTTCCAGTTATTTACAGAATATCCCCCTGTTTATTAGCATGATATGTAAGAGCCTCTGTGGTTTCAGCTTCCACCCTGCATTTCTGTGTTTCCCGTGGCTGTCCCTTTCGTCTCTGAGCACTTCCCATGCTCTCCCATCTTGATGTCTTCGTTTATGCTGTTCCTCTTTCCAGGAATGCCCTTCCACCCTTATCTGTGTCCAGTCCTGCCCAAGTATGTTCATGAGCAGAGTTTGGGATGATTTTTCTCAAAATTGAATAATATCTGGATACCTAATAAAATAATTCTTATGTATTCCTCATATTGATTTAAATATATTTCAATATCACTTAAATATACACAATTATGAAAACATATAATTAGGTATAAAAATCATGTTTCTCACTCCTAGGTAACCACAAAGCCAAGAAAATTACAGATAAAACTACAAACTAATATAATTCTCATGACTTACTCTGTGTTGGTTGTGATGACAATGAGATTTAGACTGCTTTTGAATTTGGCATGCCTACTACCAAATGGCACAAGATGTCTTAACTCTTTCCTCTCCTTTTTCTAGATGAATAGTCATCATTCCTGGGGTGCTCCCACTTCCAGTGGGATAAATGCCTAAATGAGGCATCATCTGTGATAGCGTAAATTATAAGGCTCAATAGTGTTCCCACAAGTGCCTGCTTTCATACATGAAAAAAGTAAATCTGGATTAAAAAATATATTTTATATATATGGACACACACACACACATATATATCTGGATCTAACTTTAAACTGCATAAGTACAAATAATCATTCAATAAATGTTAAATTAACTACTGTCTGCTGTGACTGTGTCAAGGGTTGTGTGAATCCAAACGTATCACACATAGATCCTACCCTCAAGTTTAGACGAAAAAGAAAACAAAACAAAACATCATGGGAAGGATAAATGTGAGGGAGTCAGATTTGAACTTGTACAGGGAGGCACCTGAATTTCAAGTTCGGAGCTGTTAACTACATAGCTCTTCAGTTACTAAAGTAAACAAGCAAGAATATGAAGTTTGTATGTTTATTTTGAGTTGATTTTTCTATGTTAATATTTATGTTAGCCAATTTACGTTAGCCAGGTGTGCCGGTCATCCCAGATACTCCAGAGGCTGAGGTAGGAGGATTGATGAGCTCAAGAGCTGGGGACCAGTCTGGGCAACATAGCAAGACACCATATCAAAAAAAAAAAAAAAATTATGTTCCCTCCTTACATTATCTCTTCTCATTTCTTTTTCATGGACCCTATGTCCTTCAGTTTTCTAGAACTAAGGTAGATAATATTAGTCTCACGTTACAAAGCAGAATATTGAGGCTTATATAGGTAAGCCATTTGCCCAAGGACATACTACAACCAAGTGGCCAGGCTGGGTGTTGTCTCTGTTTTTGTTTGATTTCCAGGTCTTAACCTTCTTAGCATACTGCCTCTCTGTCCTTTTTTGTGCTTCTATTTGTATGTTATTTCATGTGGACATTTGCAGTTGTGAAATTAAAGAGCATTTTTCCCATATTGGGGGGTAGGGCCTGGTCAAGAGTAGACACCAAGTAAATACTTGTTGAATACATTAAGTAACAGTTATATCTTATGTTGAAAGAATTAGTAAGTATAACTTAAAAAACCAATATTAACTGATATACCTAATCAGGTGTCTTAACCAGGTTTTTTAAAAGGGGAGAGTAAATCATATACATTAAATAGTATCAGTGTTTATTTTTTAAAACAATGAGTTAGAGAAACAAACTTAAGGATATAATTTGGGGCTAAGATAGATTCAGTCTCATCTCTTACATCTTCAGTATTTTAGGGCTGAAATATTTCAAATGAAAAGTTAGATTTATTTTTTAAAAAACCTGAGGCAGTTAAATATCCTGAATCTTTGAAGAGAAAGTTAATTATACTTAATACATTATATTTACCGAAGAATGTAGACGGTTATATTTTAGAAAGATTTTTTTTTTTTAGCGTTAATGACTTTCCCGTTAACCAAGTTAACTAAAATATTAAATTTGTGACACTATGCCAAATATAAAAATTGACAGGCTGGCCCCTGCATGATAGTGATGGAGATTCCAAGAGGGCAGATTTTTCAAGCTTGTCATGCCTAAGGTAGTCTTCAAGAAGGATCAGAGTATTCATTCAACTTTGCATTCTTTTTCTGTTTTGGCATAGCCTTGATATAGTTTTAGATCGCTAGTTTAAAGTTTTAGTTATAAAATGTGTTATCTTAAAAATTAGTAAGCTCTATTAATGTTTGTAATTTTCTAATAATTTTTAAAGTATGTTTGAACACTGATTTGTCTAATTATCAAGTCAAAATTAAAACCACTTTTAGTAGTACAAACTAGGAGTAATGTTGGGGGTATTTTTTCTTTGATACGGTAGGAGAAAAAGAGTGAGATGATTAATAAGACAGAAGTGGCTGGGATAGGATACTTGTTCCATCCAAAATGTTGAAATATTGTAAATATACAAGGGAGTGTTTTGGGCAGTTTATTTTGAGGGGTCATATTAGTTAATGGCCTTAACATTCTGAAACATGACCCTAAAATATTTTTCTCCAGAAGCCATGAAGAAGCAATTTATCCTTTGTGCCATGGTGAAGAATGAGAGGCAAAAATTCTTAAGAGAACAGAAAGTAATATTTTTTTTTCTTGTATTTAGGAGATTGCCTAGTTTCCTAATCTTAATCTTCTGTGACTTCTTTTTTGTTTCCTTTAGTATAACTCCTAGAAATATTTCAGGCAGCCAATTTACATAAGTTTCTATGGAAATCAGGTTTATATAGTCACTGAACTGATTTTTAAGGAAAGAAATAGAAGGGCACACCTTTATCTCAGTCATTATTTTTATGGTTATAATATCTTGTGTTTAGTTGAGTTCTGGGTTTGTACATTTTATTAAGGGTGTATTTTTAAGCCTGCATGAAAGGGGTGAATTTTGTACTTGATGAATTTATGGGAAACTAGAATTGAACTTAATGCACAGGAACTTTAGAAATAAAGCCCTAACCTTCTCTAAGTTCTTGGGGGTTTGCCCTGGAAAGAATGGCAGGGATGGTGTGACAACATGATTCTGCAAACTCTATAGAGTTAATTTCTAGAATGAAGTTATGTGGGGCTTCCAGTTTTTATTTGAGTGCTTCCTCCATAAACAAGCCTCTAGCATAATTTATATGCATTGCTAGAGTAACTTGATTTAGGTTCATGGTTGACAAATAACACACTTCAGTTATTACATCATTTTTTAGGGTTTGTTTTCTTTATATTAAAGGAAATGATGCATACATTTTATATTTAAGAGAAAACTGTATCCCTTGAAAATAGTATTTTCCCCGAGTTCCAAGAACTCAGTTTCGATTATTGTAAATGGAGCTTTAGGCCCAACAGTAGCTTTCTGGGCTGTGTTCCAGGATTACACAAGGGGTATAATTGTGAAAGACTTGGATTTACAATTTACTAGGTTATAGATATATTTTTAAAAGTGGGTTATTTTTCCATAAAATATAGTTTCATCTTTAATGGAATATGTTATTAAATACTTCATGAAAGATCCCTATTACATATTACAGAAAAAGTGAAATAATACATTTTTTTCCATTTTAGCCTGCTTTTGAATTCATTTTGAAATGTATTGTTTATGTTATAAATGTTTTATTTCTAACTGAAGTGGAGAGATTTTTCAAAATTACTGACTCAGTATGTGGGATTATGCAACTTTTGAAATACTGAGCTCTTCTTGGTAAAATGAAGTTTAATGCTTATTGTAATGTCTTGCGGGAAGGACAAAATATTTTGAGTTGATATTGATCAAACACAGGAATTATTTTGTTTTTTGGATATTTTAATCATCATTGAATAGTTTCTTCTTACATAAAAAGTAAACAAAATTTTCCTTGTTATATTATCAATTTCAGATAATTTCTAATTCTCTATTTCTATCAGATAATACATGTATCATGCATAAAAATGATTTTATGTGGGGTGTGCAAGGTCTATAATAGTTAAAGATTTTAGTGATTTCAGAGTTTGGTTGTTAGAAGTTTTGTTTTTATTTATTCTGAAATCAAATGATTTCATCAAAATTAAACAAAAACTCCTATGTGCTTACCTCCTTTAAATATACTTTATGTAGTCTAGTTTTCAAGACTTTGCACTCTTAGTCATTAAGGTGTCAAAGTCAATGAGTAGGCTGGTGTCTTTATTATTAAAGATCAGTGATTATAATTGAGGTTTTGAAATTTTAAGTAGCAACGGCATTCCAGGAGGAATGATAGCAGAGTTATGCAGGTAGATGTTTAAGAAAAAAAATTCAGTGTGTTACTGAGCAGACTATTAGGAAGTTAATGTACATATCAGTAAGCAAGTCCGCCTCTCTTCCCGGTGACATTGAAAACGAAGAACTGGAGCAGGCATTAGTTGTCTGAGGATACTATATTCATTTGCATAATCTTCCCACGTTTCCCTGTCTTATAAAAATGTTGTATTCATTAAGCATTTATTGTGTGCTTATCATGTACCATGTGTCCTGTTAAAAGAAGTGAAAGAAAATGAAAAAAGAGAAGATTCTTATACTCTGGATATAGCAGTGAGTGAAAGATTTAAGATTTTCTTCTGTAAGTTAAAACAAACACCCCCAGTGTATGTTATATGTATACTTGTTATAAAAGAGGGCTTTTGAGTACTGAAATAAAATCACTGCTTTTCAAGTCCAGAACTTTCTTTAATAGATTATTTTTTAGAGCAATTGTAGGTTTGCAGCAATATTGAGCAGAATGTACAGAGATTTCCATCTTCCCCCATCTTCTTGCATGTATAGCTTCCCCTATTATCAACATCCCCCACCAGAGTGGTACATTTGTTATAATCAATGAACCTACAGTGACATATGATTACCATTCAAAGTCCATATCTTATGTTACAGTTCACCCTTGGTGTGGTGTACATTCTGTGGGTTTGGATAAGTACGTAATGACATTTAGCCACCATTGTAGAATCACGTATTATAGTAATTTCACTGCCCTAAAAATCCTCTGTGTTCATCCTGTTTATCCCTCCCTCCCACCTAACTCCTAGCAACCACTGATCTTTTTACTTTCTCTGTAGTTTTGCCTTTTCCAGAATGTCATATAGTTGGAATCATGTAGTATTTTGTTCTTTTCAGATTGGCTTTGTTCACTTAGTAATATGCATTTAGGGTACCTTTATGTCTTTTCATGGCTTGATATAGATGATTCCTTCTTAGTGTTGAATGTACATTTATTACCTGGATGTACCACAGTTAATCTGTTCACCTATTGAAGGACATCTTAATTGCTTCCAAGTTTTGGCAATTATGAATAAAGCTGCTGTAAGCATCCATGTGTAGGTTTTTGTGTGTGCATAAAAGTTTAACTCCATTAGGTAATTAGTTGAGCATGATTGATGGATCTTATGGCAAAAGTAAGTTTAGTTTTGTAAGAAGCTGCCTGTCTTCCAAAGAGGCTGTACCAATTTGCATTCCTACCAGCAAGGAGTCAGAGTTCCTGTTACTCCACACTCTCACCAGTATTTGGTGGTGTTGGTGTTCTGGATTTTGGCCATTCTGATAGGTGTATAGTGGTATATTGGTGTTTTAATATGCATTTTCTTGATGACATACGATGTGAAGCATCATTTTATATGCTTATTTTGCCATCCGTATATCTTCTTTGGTGAGGTGTCTGTTAAGTCTTTAGCCCATTTTTTAAATTAGGTTGTTGCGTTTTAAGAGTTCTTTGTATATTTTGTGTTTTAAAAAATATATATTTTTTTAATTTGACAAATAAAAACATTGTGTATTTTGGATAACAGTCCTTTATCTGTATGTCTTTTGCACATATTTTCTCCCAGTCTGGTCTTTTCATTCTCTTGACAGTATCTTTCACAGAGCAGAAGTTTTAAATTTTAATGAAGTCCAGCTTATCAGTTCGTTCATGGATCCTGCCTTTGGTGTTGTATCTAAAAAGTGATTGCCAAACCCAAGGTCATCTCGATTGTCTCCTATGTTATCTTCTAGGAGTTTTATAGTTCTGTATTTTATATTTAGGTCTATGACCCACCCATCTTGAAGTAAAGTTTGTAAAGGTCTGTGTCCAGATCTGTTTATTTGCATGTGGATGTCCATTTATTCCAGCACCATTTATTGAAAAAACTATCCTTTCTCCATTTCATTGCCTTTGCTCTTCTGTCAAAGGTCAGTTGACTGTATTTACTTAGGTTTATTTCTGGGTTCTCTTTTCTGATCCATTAATCAGTCTATTTCACCACTACCACACTGTCTAGATTACTATAGCTTCATAGTAAGTCTTGAGGACAGATAGTGTCAGTCCTCCTCCAACCTTGTCCTTCTCTTTCAGTATTGGCAACTCTGGATTTCTCCATATAAACTTTAGAATCAGTTTGTTGATATCCACAAAATAACACTTGCTAGCTAACTCCATTACTCTTAATGAGGTGTTTGCTTAATCAGTAAGATAATATTTAGCAGTGTTTCTAGATATTTACTAAATTCTTCTTTTCCAAAGGGTGACCTTTAAAAAGTCACAGTGCAAATGGTGAAATACTGTTTTCTCAATTTACACCAAGCTATTCTTGCCAGTTGCAGGAAATTCATCCCTTTCAAATTCCTCCTGGTTCATCCTGGGATTTGTCAGGGAGGACTTCTCAGCTGTAATCTTTGACCTAGGGCTCTTGGCTTCCACATGGGCATCTTCATTTTCCTTCTTTCTTGCTGTGGCTCACAGTGGTGCTGTTTTCTATAGCTGTTGAGGTTAGAGGGGGCATAGCTTCTACCACTGCCCACAGCAGACATGCTGAGACAGCTGATGCCCAGGCTTGAGTTTGCTGTGTCTGTCTCATGACCACATGCAGTCCCTTGTGATATGTTATCATGTCAAGCTGAGTGTACCATCCAGGGCCACATAATAAATAAATCTTGTGCTGCTGGCATAAGTTCTAGTGCTTTGCACTCTCACAGTCCCACAGAGACTTTTGTGAAACAGTTCTTTTGGGTTTTACTTGCTTGTTTATTTTCCATGTTCTTGTGCCCTATTCTAGTCCAAGTCCAGATGGGCTGTCTGAATGACAGAACCATAGCTATGAGGCTGGTACTTTGTTTTTAAGCCAGGCTGTGTGAATTGATATCCCTACCTACCTCCACCTTGACACGTGTCTAGAAGAGCCTAATTTCTAGGTGAGCACAGCTCAAGCTCAAGCAGCACTCTTGTTGGCCCATAGCAGACACCTTAGATAGATATTTCTATTTACTGTCACCTTTTTACAAAAAATTTATGACTGACACATGAGAATGGTACATAATTATGGGGTACAACGTGATGTTTTAATACATGTATATGTTGTATAATGATCAAATCAGGATAATTAGCACACCGTTATTCTAAACATTTATCATTTCTTTGTGCTGAGAACATTAGGCAAAATGTTGACATTTTAAAATATTCCTTGCTTCCTCTTTGGGTGGTAGAGAATCTTTAATTATGGTTATCTCCAGGTAGATTTTCTTCATTTCGCTTTTCTGTGCTGAGTCTGGTGTTCAAGCAGGCAGAATTCACTGTGAATCTCAGCTTCTCACTGGTGGGGTGATGGCCGTCATCTGAAACTGGCAGAAAGCACCTGTCTCATAGGGATTGTGTGAGGATTAGAGATGTGTGTCAAGTGCTGGGCACGTGCTCGATGCTCATTATGTGGTACTAATGTTGACCTCTCTGAGTTAGTCAGATCACTTATTAACCATCAGTAAATAAATGAATCCCTCCTGTTACTTTGTTTCATAGATCTGTGCTTAGAGGCAGCTCTAATGCAAATCAATTTCCTTGAGCCCTTCTGGTAAGATGACTGCTCTTTTTTAAATAATCACACCAGTACCTCACAAGTGACTTTTCAATACTATATAGGTAGCCTCTCTTTTTAGTTAGGTCATTGCAGACAGTTTTCCCTTAAAAATTAAAAGGGAAGCAGAACTGTTCTCATATGATGTGAGCATGCAACAGTCAGCAGAGTGTAGATTTAAAAAAAAATTTAAAAAAATCCAGCATCCCACAGAGTCCAATTTCTCTGTAAGTTCTCCAGACCGTTGTTTGGTTACTAGGAAAAATGGGAGTAATGAACCAGGTGATCTTTTAAGAACATTTCTGTGTTGCAAGTCCATTATTCTCTAAGAAAAGATCTGTGCTCAACTTTGTATTTTAGACAGGTGGCTTCAATATAACCAGGATGTATGCTGGTATTTCCGTCACGGATTATGTAGGCATCCAGGAGAAATTCAGTGTAAGTCAGAGTTTGGGAATTGACAGGCAGGTTCCAGCCCCTTTTAGTTGTAACATTCAGAGATTTTTATTACATTTTAAAAATGAATACTTGTGATATCCATTTGTAAATCAGAGTTTTCATTTTATTTGCCAATGTACTATCTGTAGTGATTTTATCAGTTATAACTTTGAAGAAAAATATTACCTTGAATTGTTACAGGACATTATGTTCTTAAGAGCATCATGCAATCTGTTTTATTGAGAATATTTTGGAAAGATTTGAGTATTTCCTAAGGAAGGCAGGAAATATATTTTTATGTACTTTCCATTTAGTAATAATTCTGATTTTTAGAAAAAACAATATTCTGATAACAAATGTAATAGTTGAAATTGTGCAGTATGCTATCTTGTAAACAGACTTTTCCAGAACAAATTTCCACAAATCAAATAACGTGGCTCCCTAGTTTATCTAAGAAGTGCTGAATTAAAGTTAACAGATTTTTAAAATGTGATACTCTTTTGAATCTTTAGTATGCTAATGTGAATTGTGGATCTTCAGAAAAAGTACAGTATGCATCTTATTAGACTGTGTAGCTTGGTATCCACAGAATACCTGTTGGCATTCTTTATAATGTTAGGGTTCCAAGGATACAATTTGTAAGAAGCTCATTATATAGTATTTTGTAGTTTGTAAAGTACTGTTGCATTATTACCTCATTTGATTCTCATAACCCTGTTAAGTGTTGTTTTACTGGTCAGGTACATGAGCATCTGAGAAACTGTTGCTACATTATGAAGGCACATACTTATTTACTTAGAGATTAGTTTGTGTTGAGAATGAAATTAGATCTTAAGTCAGCAACAGCATGTTGTTTTGAGAAGTATTTGAGAAGCTAATTGAGTACAGTTTTGGTGATTACAGAGAAATCCATTAGAAGATGTTGATACAGAGAATGAGAGTTTAAAAATGTCAGCTATTTACCACTGGGCATGCTAGTGAAATTTTCCACTCCTTAGTTATGTTTTTGTCAACAACAAAGAATTTCTTTAAATGTCATATATTTTTAGAAGTGCCTTATGGCTCTACAGTATAAACTTTCTGAGTTTCTATTAAGTTAAATTTAAGTATATTTTAATCTATAATGTCATTGTTTTTTAATGCTGTGTTTGTTCAACTGTTTTATTAACAGATACTGATATAGTGCTTCCTCTTTGCCGGGCAGTGTCCGAAGTGATCTATAAATACTAGATTATTTAATTAATAGTTATTGAGTGTGCTATGGACTGAATGTTTGTGTCTGTCCAAATTCTGTGTTGAAGCCCTAACCCAGAATATGCTGGTATTTGGAGATGGGGCCTTTGGGAGGTAATTGGAATTGGATGAGGTCATGGAATAGAACCCCAATCATGGGATTGGTAACCTTTTAAGAGGATGAAGTGACTAGAGCTCTGTCATTTGAGAATATAGCAAGAAAGTGGCTGGCTGTAAACCAGGGAGAGGGCCCTCACTAAGAACCTGACCAGGCTGGCACTCTAATGTCAGACTTCCAGCCTCTAGAACATGAGAAATAAGTGCTTGTTTAAGCCACCCAATCTGTGATTTTCTGTTAGAGCATTCCAAACTGACTGAGGCAGTCTACTCATGTGCCAGGTAGTTTGCCCGATTCTAATGTCTTTAAGACATTTTATTAAATCCTACAGCAAATCACTGAGGAAGTTTATATTGTGATGTTCATTTTATGTATGAAGAAACAAATATTAAACCGAAGGTACACAGCTATGTGCCAAGGTTAATACAAGTGGCAGGAAAATAACTGTACTACATCTTCAAGTTTTGACTTTGTTAATGTACAGGCAAAATCAGCTGAATTCTTTTCCATTTCATGTTTCCAAAGATAAAGTTTTGTTCTTGGAGCTACCACTTCAGTAGCAATGGAAAATCTCTTCACTTAAAAAGAAGCCCTTCTTGGCTTGAATGAATACTTTGAAAAGCTCCTGAAGGTTGGGGGAGAGATGGTTAAGATACTACATGGGAGATGTAATAAATGGTCTTTATTCAACAGCACACTAGGATTTGGTGTGGCTGAGCATGTTGGGTGGATTCTGAGATACCCTGTGAAAAGAGATTTGAGAGAGTTGAGGTGGTGTTCAGTGAAGAGAAATGGGAAGGAAGAATAGATGTGTGTGGATAATATTGATTTCTGTTCTGCATTGTGTGATGTAAATCTTATTCCTTGTCTTCCCACAAAATCTTTACTAAATGTTTATTTTTAAAAATAATTTGTAAGATTGGATTTGTTTTAGGGAATGTGGCCTAGTACTGACTACAGCTTCAGGGGAGACTTAGAGGACTAGCTGAGGCCACCCAAGCAAGGGAGGCTGACACATCTAAGTTTCATTCGCCTTTCTGACAGTATGTCTATCAGTTTTATATAGCATTTGAAGGTTTTAGATGTCTAAAGTATAGAATGATCCTTACCCCTGAACCCCTCAAAATTTTATTTAAGCTAAATATTTTTAGTTTTCTAATCATCTTTATCATATTGCCCCCAGACACTGCAGCATCCTGCTAGCCCTTCTGTGGGTGAGCCCATACCTATTTGCAAAACATGGATGTATCCTGAACAATAGTGAGATTTCACACCTTGCTTAATCTCTAAATGTCTTTTTAATTAGATGGGCTGTTTATAGTAGATTCTCCATTACTGTGTGTTTAGCAAACTCATTGGCATGTTAATTGTATTATACTGAAATTCACTTATGTAATGACTTAGCTTAAACTAGTAACATATATTTGAGAAGTTGGACATTTTGAGTCTAAGATCTGTGTTTTAAATTAATTTTAACATATGCGAAGATAGTTTGTTTTAGCTCATTATTACCGAATTGTGAGATATTTAGAGATACTAGTTTTCCTTTTATCTTTCTGCACACCTTAGTCAAAGTATGAATTTTGTAGCACATTATCCACATGTTGATACTAATACATTAATCAATATTCCTTAAATAGAGTTGTCCCACCAGATAAAAACTCACCTAAATGAATTAGAGTTTAGCATTATATTCTTGTGTTGAACACAGTTTCATGGGACATATTGTTAAAGCCTTGCTGAAATTAGGCTACTTTATACAGTCATGCCTTTTTCCTGTAATAATCCTACAAACAGAACTGACCTTTTTTAGTGAACCTGTACTACTTCCTCATACCATTGGTTTCTTTTTTGAGTACTAACAATTTACCTTTTAATGAGTTGTCCTCAAAATCTTCAGAAGTTGACTCTAGGCTTTACCTGATTTTCCCACTCCACCTTATAATGTGGGGCATTTGTTCATCTCTAGTTTTCTCTAACATTCTCTGTGATTTCTCAGATTACCTTTGATGAGTTTACAAAGATAATAATAATTGGAGAAGGAAAAATGATGACTTAATAATATCTGGTTGACATTTCAGAACATTGGAGTACTACCTACTTCTGTACTTGGCCTCTTAACAGTAATAGAGAGGTGTCAGAGAAAAGTACGTATAAAAAATTAGAAAATAAAACCTATGAGCTAAAGATGGCATTATTTGTCTCCCCAAAAGAGAAAGCTAAGACTTTATATGTGAGGATGTATTGTAATGAGCAGCTATTTTGTACATTCCACAAAGACCAAACAGAAGGAAATGAATTTGAGATGTGTTATTCAAGGATTTATATTGAGTATAAATAGAAATTTTTTGATTCGAATATTGTTTATCTCTGGAGTAACTTTCTGGTAGAAGTTTTTTCTCCCATCTAAAGTCTCTAAAAATAACATCAATTTTCATCTCTCAGTAACATTGTAGTCTTATAGTACTCCCAAAGGCTAGCAGAGATACTAGGTGACCTTTACAAGTCCTTTCTTGCTCAGTGATTTTCTCTTTTCACAAATCTCATCTCACATCTAAAGATGTGTTGCATTAGACTCACTTTTATTCTTTCTCTTTCGTTTAAAGTGCTATTAACATTCCATCATGAATCTGCTAATGGAAAAGCAGCCATGCAGCTTAGTGTGCTATTCTCAGTGTAAAAATAAAACTGTACTTTATATATTTATATAACATATAAATACTTTATGCAATATTTCAGTAATTTAAAGCAACATGAGATAATTATTTTTTAATACAGTCTGTAGTTTTACCTTCAGAGTTTTGGCAGAGCATTTTTTTTTCCTATTGTGAAATTGAGCATGCCATGCATTTATTTTTATTTTTTCCTTGAAACATTTCATTACTATTTAGTACTTTTAGCTAAAATATTCTGTGACTGGAGGTATTTTCCCCCTAATACTTTTTAAAAACTAGATTACTGCTAAGTAAGGCATATTGTCTATTCCAAATGAACATATGCAATTTGGGACTATCATCCCTGAAAGTTTCTGATTGGGAAATAAAATAAATCATAGATAGAAACAGAGTATTAAAGTAAATGTGTAAATATTTCCACAACAGTTACTGTACCATTTGGACAGCATCATCACATTCGACCTTTGTTACTTTGTACTTCATTGACAGTTAAAGACAGAGAAGGTAAATTAATATAAAATCTTTGAATCCTGGATCTCTGCTTACAAATGGTGACTGTGGGCAATTTGCTTAACCTTTGTTAAGCCTCAGTTTTACCATTTATCATATAGCATAGTAATGACACAGTATGTGTTCAGGTTGATGAAAAATAAATGCATGATCCTTAGCATAGTGCTTGTTACATAGTAAGCTATAAACATAATTATTTTTATGTATTAAACAGTTTGCTCACTGCTCTTCACTAGGCATTATGTTAGGCACTGAGCATGTAAGAGTGAAAATATTAAGTTCTGGCTTTGAGGGAACTCTCATGCTTATATGGGAAGTATAGGTAGAAACAGGTAATGTGATATGAGTCATCATAGAAATACAATCTTTTTTAAAGTGGGGTTGGACAATATCTTAACTTGATCATTGGAGAAAACAGAACTTCCAGATTGTTTTTAAAAAATGAGGAGGGGATATTATTTCTTTAGATTGTTTTCCTTTGTGCAAAATATATTGATACATTGTTCTTATAAATAATCATAAGGTTAGTAGTAGAAATACTACAGTTTCATTTTTATTTGCTGGATTATAATTGTGTGTAGAGCAGGATTGGAGGAAGTGGACAGTCTCAGTTGTGTTGTGAATATTTACGTATCAATATTTAATATTCTTGGTTGCCTTTAGGATTATTCATATTGAATTTTTATTCTAATTTTGTTTCTTTCACTCTACATATTATTATTTAATTTTAGTCCTTTCAAACTACATAGGAGTTTTGACAGTAATATCTGTATTTATAAAGTTATTTTCAGTTTTATTTTCTCCCCACTAATCCTACTGTCCTAGGTTGGGGATAAAATGTTACAAATGAATATTCTACACATAATGCTTTATAAAATATATTATTAATACATACCTGTGGTTCTTAAAAGTTATTAATATTTGCTTCAGTTCCCAAAGCATGTTCCTCTTCAGTCTTCAGATTTATAAGTTGACATGGTCTGTAAAATATTTTTGTCATGACATGTTTTTTTGTCATGATTAGAGTATATTAACTGGGAAGTCATGTTGCTTGTGAGAGCTGTTGAAGTGGATGACATCATTATAAATAATAACCAGAGATAGTAAATAGGTTAATGGATTGTTGTTTCCCAGTAGTGTTTTATTCCCTGAACCATTGGTGGTTTCATAGACTTCTTAGAGTTGGAAAGAGACTTGCAGTTGTAACCCTCCAGCCTCAAAGCTAATGTAAGAATGACCTTTGCCATTCTACGTCTCTGACTAATGAACATCCAGACCTGGAACACTGCACATGGATGGAGGAAGGAGAAGAAAGTTTTTTCTTGAAATGGTTAGCATTCTGTGTAAGACAGACATTTATAGTGCCTATAATGTATAGCAGAAGTCATATGGAGTTACTTCACTTTTCTATACTTAAGATGGTGATCAGTCTCACTGAAGTGAAGATGGAGTCAGATGTGTGGCAAAGGAAAAGATGTCCTTATTTTACTTGTGAAATGCAGTAGCTTCCATCCTATCGGACCCAGTGCCCACTTATGGAACATAATTCTAATGCCCTTTATAATATACCAATGCAAAATTTGTTGGTTAATGATATCTTTATATATTTACTAATAAACAACCAGCATAACATGCCCAACACTAATGTATTAGAGAAATAAAAGAAAGTAATTTATAGTAATGTTTTTCAGTATGTAGATGTTCAACTGCAACTATTAGTTATTAGAGTTAAGTACTTGTTTCTATACGTAGAATCATTTACAGTTTTTTATACATGCAAACTGTAGCAGGTGTGCCATTGAGAGTATGATAATTAGAAATGGTGCTCAACTTTGCTAAAATTTCCAAATGATAGGGATCTAGTCTTCTGTCTGTTTCTACAGTAATTGTATTCCTGGGAAAATCTGATACATATTAAAGCCATACAAAATAGTCTGTGTGTTTATGTGGAAAATGGAGTTAGGTTGTAGACTCAGATATTTCAAACTTTTTTTAACCACCAGGATATCTAGAGGGTCATTAAGGAATTGTGCAGGGCGTGGGAAAGTACTTCATTGATGGGATTGTTCTGTGTATCACAGTGTAGTATACCCAACAACTGCAGTGACCAAAATGCTCTCACAAATTTCCATTACACTGCCCACAGGAAGGCACCACCCTTTTTGAGAATCACTGCTTGGTACTGACTCCACTGAAACTTCAACCTGCGACTTGAAGTCCTAGGAGCTACTTGAGACCAGAGAACTGACAAGAACCTGGCTAGAAACCCTCTTTTCACTAATTTACTGGATTTTTAAAAAGATTACTGTGAAATTTATTAGAAACAATCCTTCCCCCATGAATATAATGACCACAATTAAAATATCAGATTGACTTTTTTTTTATTTTCGCAAAATATGTATTACATAAAATTCATCGTTTTAATTATTAAGTGTGTAATTCAGTGGCATTAAGTATAGTCACATTGTTGTTCAGCCAGCACTGCTATCCATCTCCACAACTTTTACAGCATCCCAAACTGAAACTTGTACCCATTAAACAGTAACTACCGGTTGCCTCTTCCTCCCAGCTGTGGGCAACCACTGTTCTACTCTCTGTTTCTATGAACTTGACCATTCTGTATACCTCATGTGAGTGGAATCTTACAAAAATATCTGTACTTTTGTGTCTGGCTTATTTCACTCAGCATACTGTCTTCAAGGTTCATCCAAGTTGTTGCATGTATCAGAATTTCCTTTCTTTCTAAGAATGAATAATAACTGGATTTATTTATATATATATATAGTCACTAAATATGAAATGTCTGATTTCGAATCAAAAGTGTAGTTTATTATATCTCCACTAAGAAGCAGTACAATTAAAGTATGAGCCTAAACTGTTGACACAGTTTTGCCATCTTAATGGTAGCTCGTTTATGCCAGCAGCAAAGAAGTCTAGAGAGCCAGTAGCAGTGAAATCACAAAAGCTGTTTTCGAATTGAATATTTTTCCTTGCAAGAAGCGGTCCAAAGCCTGGAAGAAGTGGTAGTCAGTTGGTGCAAGGTCTGGTAAATACAGTAGATGACAGAGAGTTCCAAGTCCAGCTTCTGTAGTTTGAGCAGTGTTGTTTTTGTGACATGTGGTTGAGTATTGTCTTGCAAGAGGTTTGGCCTGTCTCTATTGACCAGTCGTGGCTGCTTAATCACAAGCACCCTCATCATCTCATCCAATTGGTTGCTGTCAACCTGTCTGCACTGGTTCCATGACAGAACTCATATTCGAAAATAATACAAATTTTTGACTTATCCATGGTTTCACAAAAAAATTGCTCTAAAAAATATTTGAAGGTAATCACAAGCCAAGAAATGTCAAAGTGAAATGTCAGAGATATCAACTATCAAACTTAGTACTTAAGGAAATTGGACGTTTCATACTTAATAACCTAAGATATATATATATATATATATATATATATATATATATATATATATTATATATACATATGTATATATATAATCTCCACACCACATTTGTTTATCCATTCATCTATCAGTGGCCATTTGGGTTGTTTCTACCCTTTGTTTGGCTGCTGGGAATAACGCTGCAATGAACATGACTGTACAAAATATCTGTGAGACCCTGCTTTTAATTCTTTTGAGTAGATACTCAGAAGTAGAATCATTGGATCATATGGTAATTCTATTTTTTTTTTTAGAATAAAAAATTCTATTTTTTAATTTTAAACTGCTATACTGTTTTCCATAGTGACTGTACCATTTCACATTTACACCACTAGGGCACAAGATTTCCATTTTATCCACATCCTTGCCAGCATCTGTTGTTTTTGTTTTGTTTTTTGATGGCAGCCATCCTAATAGATGTAAGGTAGTATCTCATTATGATTTTGATTTGCATTTTCCTAATGATTAATGATGTTGAGTATCTCATATATAGCCTTTGGAGAAATGTCTATTCAAGTCCTTTGTCCATTTCTAAACTGGGTTGTCTTTGTTGTTGAGCTATGGGAGTTCTGTATACATATTCTGTATATTAATCCCTTACCAGGTATATGATATACCCATTCTGTAGGTTGCCTTTTCACTTTCTTCTTAGTGTCTCTTGATGCACAGGTTTTTAATTTGAAGTTCAATTTAGCTAATTTTTTTTGTTGCCTGTGCCTTGGGTATCATATGTAAGAAATCATTGCCAAGTTCAATGTCATAAAGCTTTTCCTTTGTGTTTTCTTCAAAGAGTTTTGTAAGTTTTATCTCTTATGATTAGGTCTTCTGTCCATTTTGAATTAATTTTTGTATATGGTATAGGTAAGGGTCCAACTTCCTTCAGAATGTGGCTATCTAACCTACTGGATTTTTAAGTTTTGATTTTGAAAATTGTCATTTGTGGACTTACCTGTCTTTCCATTTTAATGTCTTTTTTGTTGTTCATTTTAATCTCTTAATCCCCTTGTCACATGTAACTATTTTCTACTTAATTTTTTAAATCATCCCACATATTTTCTAATTTATGATATGCATTCACTTTTATTCTCAGACATGTGAACATTTTATTTTCATGAATTTCTTCAATTATTTTAGCTTTGTCCTCCTCTTCAGTCTTTATTTTTAACCATCATATGTCTTATCTCTTAAATTTTTTTCACTTGCCTACTAGATACAATGTTGACTTTGAATAATATTTTTCCATTGTAAGCTAACTTTTTATTTGTTGTAAAGTGATATATGATTAATATGAAAAGGATTTACCAAGAAAAGATGTATAAGTTGGAAAATGAAAAACAATCATAAGCCTACCCTCAGGGAATAATAACAGTTAGGTGTATAGTCTTTCAGATACTGCTGGATTAATTGTGTATGTGTATATCCATACATAGATATTTAGTCATATGCTTTCATAGCCTTTTTTCCACATGATGTATCCTGTATGGTTTTCTATGTTGACTCATATAGAGCCATCACATTTTTAATATTTATTTAAAAATAGATTGCATATAACTATATCATAATTTAACAACCCTCCTATTCCTGGACATTTAGGTTATGTATACTTTTTTCATATTGTTAAAATGCATAAATGTGTTTAGGCCATGCCACTAAAAAGAATGATAGTGTTTGGATTTAGGATATTTAAGGCTTTGAAATATATTGTCAGTTGCTGTCTGAAAGGTTGTTAACAGTTCTACTCCCAGAAACAGATTATGAGTGTACTCCCCATACCACACCATTTCCAAAAATTTACCATAAGGGTTTGACTAAAAATATTTTACTACAGTTTTTATTTTTAATGAGTGAGTGTGGAGATTGGCTTTTTACATTTATAGTGCCTGTATATTTCCTCTGTTACCAGTTCTTTATTTCCTATTTCTTTATTGTTGGCTTGTTCTATCCTTTAAATGTAAATAATATTTTTCTCATTACCCTCTTTCTGTACTTCTGTCCCTGATTCTTTTGATTTTATTTGCCAAAATCAAAAGCATTTTCATGACTTTTCCATTTTAAAGTGTTCTTGGATTTAAAACAGGGAGCAAGAACCATGACTTGAAAGACAATTGTAGATTCCACATCCTACACATGGCATTTGGGATGGTGTTCCATCCTCTTGCCCCTGCAGTAGCTTGTGTCTCTCTGTAATAAAGTTCTATCATGACTTTTATATGGCCTAAAACCTTTTAACTTTTGCAAGTTGGAGACTTATGGGCTAAAATTTCCTCCTGAGGGAATATTTTACTAGTACTAGTATTATACTAAAGTAGTAGAAATACATCATTCTCTCATATTATGTATAAAATCTTTGGACTTAACACCTCATGTAAAATCACTAGTCTTTCAGCAAACTGTGTAGTCATAAATGCTAAACAATAGAAGCAGAGGAAGAATGGAGGTTTCATTTAGGAAAGGGTTGGTCTTATTTGAGCAAGGAGCCACGTGTTAGTGAATGTTTCAGGATGATGTCATCAGAGGGATATCAGAGAAATGTCTATAATTAGGTTTTTAAATATCATTCCTAAATTATCTTGCTAATTATTGATTATCAAATTTTTATTAACTTTAAAAAACAGCTTTATTAAGATATAATTGACCAAATATTGACTTACTTAAAGTGTATAATTCAGTGGTTTTTCAGTATATTCTCAATGTTGTTCAACCATTACCATAATCAATTTTAGAATATTTACATTACCCTTACAAGAAACCCTATACCCTTCTAGGAGTCCCCTCCCATTTCTCCCAAACCCCACCTCCAATCTAAACAACCACTAATCTGCTTTCCGTCTCTATAGATTTGACATTTCTGAACACTTCATATAAATGGAATCATGTAATACGATCTTTGTATTTGGCTTCTTTCACTTAGGATAATGTTCAGAAAGTTCATCCATGTGCTTCATTCCTTTTTATGGCCAGATAAATTCATTGTACAGATCGGCCACATTTGTTTGCCTATTCATCAATTGATGGACATTTGGATTGTTTCCACCTTCTGGCTATTATGAATAATGCTGCTGTGAATATTCATGAACAACTTTTTGCATGGGCTTATGTTTCATTTCTCTTGGGCTTATATGTAGGATTGGAAATATTGGATCAAATACAACTCTGTGTTTAATTTTTTGAAGAACTGCCAGAGTGTTTTACGAAGTGGCTGCACCATTTTACATCTGTCTCCACCAGCATGACGGTTCCAGTTCCTCCACATCCTCATCCACACTTGTTATTGTCCAACTTTTTGATTCTAGCCATCCTAGTGGGTGTGAAGTAGTACCTTTACTGTGGTTTTAGTTTGCATTTCCCTGATAACTAAGTTGTTGAGCATCTTTTCATGTTTATTAACTTTTATTACCTCTTAAAACTTTAGCATACCAAATCCCTAATGGGAAGCTCTAACCTGGCATTTATATCCATTAGTGAGATTGGATCAAGGGTATATATCATATTTCATTAATTCTAAGAAATACATTTTTCACATTTAACATCACTGCAGTCAGTGCCTTTTACAGTGAACGTCTTGTGACTTGAGTAAAGACAGTTTGAAAACAGAAAATTCAGTGGACAATTCAAAGGTTTATTTCTTCTGGTTCTGTAGTCCTAGGGCGGCTGGTTCAACTAGAAACTAAAGTGTTCTCGAATTAAGACCAAATAATTCCTTCTCTTACATATCATCAGATTAAAATTTTAAATCACTGATTTACCTACATAACCTTACCTACCTTACCTCTTTACCTACATAAATCTTTTCTGATTAGTTTACCAATACTTAGCAACCTATTATATCACAGCCAATCATAAGGGATTTGATGCATTATTTATCCTCATTTAAAAAAAAGAATAAGGATTTTCTTATTAAAAAACCTTATGAATTCAGTTGGTATTTACTCAAGAATTTTTGCTATATTCTTTGTAACTCTTGTCTCTTGTCAGTGTGCATGAAGGGAGTGCAGGAATTTAGTTAAAGCTGCACCATCATTTATCACTGTTAGACTCTCGACTGGTGGAGAAAACTGTTGAAGGAAAGCAGTGACGGCTTGTCTTTTATTGATCTCCACTGGACTTTGACCCTGAGCAGAAACTGGTTAATGGTCAAAATGTATGCACTCACTGTGGTCTTTTATTATTGACGTTTATATGAAACCTACATTTATTAATAATATAACTGCATGAATCAAGATTGTACAGATATCTTTAATGATTTCCATTAATGTAATCCAGTAGTGTTTTGCCTCATTTCTTTTTAATTTACATCTTGATATGAAATGGCATCCAGTGAAACTATATATAAAAACTGCTTCCCACAATAGAGAACTAAGGTGGAGTTGAGGGCAACAGTCCTATGGATAATGATGTAGTTTTATAGATTCTGGCAGAAGATTATTAATAGATTATTTCTTTTCTGGAGCCAAACTTGCTTCTGTACTACTTCTGTTATTGATCTTAATTTTAGTCTCTTCAGTGTTAAACAGTGTAATTTCTCTTTCCAGGTAAAGGCTCTTTAGCTGTTTATGAGACATCTTATTTTCCCTTAGTCTTTCTCTTCCCTAAACATTCCTCCCTCCCCCAGCTTTTCTTCAAATGAAATAGTTTTCTCTACCACCACTTTGGGCATAATCCTATTGATCAATGTACTTCCTAGAAAAATGATTTTAAAAATGGTATTTGAAATGTTAGTGGAATAGCAAAAACTATGGTAGAGCTGTCATTCTTTTTTTTTTTTTTTTTTTTTTGAGACAGAGTCTCACTCTGTTACCTGGGCTAGAGTGAGTGCCGTGGCATCACCTAGCTCACAGCAACCTCAGACTCCTGGGCTCAAGCAATCCTTCTGCCTCAGCCTCCCGAGTAGCTGGGACTACAGGCATGTGCCACCATGCCTGGCTAATTTTTTCTATATATATATTTTTAGCTGTCCATATAATTTCTTTCTATTTTTAGTAGAGATGGGGTCTCACTCTTGCTCAGGCTGGTGTCGAACTCCTGAGCTCAAACAATTCGCCCGCCTCGGCCTTCCAGAGTGCTAGAATTACAGGTGTGAGCCACCATGCCCAGCCGGGCTGTGGTTCTTGTACAGGTTTTGTCTCAACTTTTCTGTAATCTTTTACTGTCATTTCTTCTTTTTCATTAATTAAGTTCTTACAGTGAGTTACTAGATAAATTAATTTGTTGTTAAGATATGTTGATAGCAGGTGTTGGTATATTAAGTAAACTGTCCACATGTATTAATAACTTGCTTTCCTTATCACACCATCTGAAGTGTTTCCTGCCACCTGTTCCTCCCCATCATGTGAGCAAGGGCCGCAAATATTATTCCCGCTGACTCTGTCCTCCGTGTCCAGCATTATGCCTTGCCATATAGTGGGTACTTAATACATACATTTTGAATGAAAAAATAGGCATTGTGATTATTCATTTGCATGACTGTCTCCTTGTAGTCCAGATTGAACTCTAGAATCAGTCCACATCTTATTCAATTTTGACTTGATTGTCTAACATAGTTCTGGCTGTATGAATTAGGTAGATTATTTTGAAGATATATATGGCTAGAGAACAGTTGGAGGTATAAAAGTGAGGGTGAAAGGCCTTTGGATCTGATCCTGGAATGCTTGGAATGCCATGCTAAGAAGTTTGCATTAAAGACCTGATACAGATTTAAGCATTTGAAAAAATAGTTCTAAGAGGAGTATAAAAATTGAGAGAATGGAGGTAATTAAGTTTTGAATATGTTGCTATACAGGGTGAAGTTTTTCCTCTGTCTTGATGGGATCAGAATTCATCTCTTAAAAACAGCTTAAGGGGACCTTCTAAAAATAAAATAATTGGAAACATACCTTGAATATTTTATTGTAGTCAAAAATATAAGTATATTTTTATTTAGCAATCTTTTGATGTGGGGTCATGACCTTCTTTTTTTGAGGTATTACTCACTGGTTATATTTCATAGTTATCTTTTTTTGCATATCCAGAATGGACCCCTTATTTCCAGTTTCTGTTCCTTTCAAGAGAGAATTTAAAAATACTTGCAAAATGTCTAAATGAAGAGTTCTTCCAGATTTTAAAGTTTTTTCCTCCCTATTTAACAATTGTCTCACCCTTACCTAATTCAATAGTATCTGTTAGCAGCTTGCCTTATTTCTTGTCTTTCTAAGGCATTCAACTTAGTTTTTCAGGAGGAAAACAAAAACAAATTTTAAAAAACCTCCACTCTTTCATTTTGCATATGTTGATTTGCATAGTATTTCAATTAAAAAAAATTTACCTTAGGGCAAAGGAAAGAAAAGAATAGGCTTATGGAGTGTGGCAGAGACTTCTGGTTCTCCCACAGAATCCAGTGTCTTTCAATATCTGTTTTCTTGGGCACATGGACACACAGCTAATGACTCTGTTTCCCGGCCTTATTTGTAGCTACTTGAGACCGGAACACTAGGTTCTGGTCATGGGGATGTGAGTGGAAGTGATAGGTACAACTTTTGGGTTGTACCCTTGTGGGGAAAGGGCATTCCCTCCATTTCCCCTACTTGTTCTCTTCGTCCCACTGACTGCAAGGTCCATGTACCAGTAGGATCACGAACAGATATCTTACATCTGAGATGGAAGCCATGTCATGAAGGTGACAGAGTATGCTTTGTAAATATGCTTAGAAACCTGTTAATTATGTGTTAATAGTGAGGATTATAAGAATTAATTCATACTATAGCTTAGATACCAAGTAAAAAATTATTTGAATTATCCTAAAATCAGCCTATCTCCTGTAAGCCCCTACCTGCTGATTAGTAGGGGAAAACTACAAAATGTTCAAAAATTGCAAAATGCTTGAGCTTTAGTCTTCTGATAATTTAAACAGTCCGTTTATGTAGTATTCAGATAAAATGTTTCATCACTTGCTGAGTTCCCCTCCTGCTGTTCTCCTTAATTGGTGTGAGGGACAGTGGGTAGCTAGGAGGGAGGAAGGGAAGAGTGGCTTGCTTGATATTGTAGCAGGGAAAGTCTGGTCCCATAGAGGTGATGTGCTCTGTCTGCCTCCTCTGGTCTCAGAGGTGATGGCTATCACCTAGGGACTCCTGGCATCACAGTTGAAGTCTCTGGTACTGTAGTGCATGGCTTGCTTAGAGCCTGCCTGCTTGGGCTCCCACTGCAGGCCTGAGTCTCTGTAGGGCTACAGTCTTGGTGGTCATTCCTCCTCCTGCCGTACTGGGCCATGGAACAGCCCAGCGTCTGTCAACTCAGTTACCACACTTTCTGAAAATGGGAAGTTCCTTAGGGTTGGGAAACTCAACCCCAGAGGCTCCCCTGCCTAAGCATGGTGTGGTCCTTTTTAGGGCCCATGTTGATAGTGGGAGAAAGTGTCAGGAAGGAATGGAGACAGGGATGATCCTGAAACTCTACGGAGTAAAAGTAATTTGCTGTGACTAGAATGTGAGATTTATGTGCATGAGTTATGACATGGGAATGTGGGTAGATGCAAATGAGATTAAAGAAGATGATTTTATTCAACTTTAATCATAAGAAAGATGCAAATTTTTCTAAATAAATTGCATAATTTTGATTCAGTATAAAAATTTGAATTTAAAGAAATGTTTGAGAAGAAAAATCATGTTCCTCAGATATAAACATTTATGTTTTCAATGTATTTCTTCCCATGTACTTTTCTTGTTATATGAATGTATGTCTGTTTATATCTAGCTTTAAAATACTATATATGCTATTTTTTCCTATATGAATTGTTTTTCAGCTTTTTGCTGTTCTTTTAGAATATTGGTATTTTTCTTGTCAGTTAATGTTCATTATGTATTAAAGAAATCTATAGTTTGATACTCATTAGTTATGGGTATTTTTTCTTATTCTGTAGTTTGCCTATCCATTTTATTGTGATTTAAAAAAATAGGTTTGGGGGCTTTTTAGTTTGTTTATTTTGTTTATTATGTTTACATATTTGTATATTTGTTATATATTTAAATGTAGCCAACTTCTAAAAAATTTGTCAGCATGAAGGCCAAGCTCTTGTATCAAAGAAACCTAACTTGTCCATGGCTTACAGAAGATAGACGTTTAGTTCTCCCATGTCACTAATCTAAGGTTAGGTAGTACTGGGGTGCTCTGCCTCACATGGACGTTTGGGGATCCAAGTACTACTAGTCATTTTTCACTACTGTGCACTTGGGATAAAAGAAAAAACTAAAGAAGTAATAATTATTATTTTCATTATACTTTGAACTATAAATGCCCACCTCTTTAATATTGCCTGTGACCAAATAGGAAATACACCTAAAGTCCTTCTGGTATATATCAAAGTGTGAAGGTTGGTTATCTTGGGGACAAGCAGTTGACTGAGTTGTGAACTGAACTAGTTATTCTTTTCTTGGAAAACCATAACTATGGTTTGTCCAACTTGAGGATTTGGAAGAGTTAACTTTTCACTTCAGGGAAAACAGCTAACAGTTATTTGTTGCCAATAAAAAAAATTTGAGCTTTCAAGCAAAAATAAATAAATTAACTAACTAACTAACTTGTCCCTGTTATTGGGATCTTCTTGACTTCTTCCCAAGACTTAAAGCCTTTTCTGATGAGAAGGGTAATATTAAAAAAGGAATTTTAAAAATATATATGTATATATGTGTGTATATGTATATAGGTATAAAAATAATTAAATATGTCAATATGCAATTCTGCATAACTCAGTGAACCTACTTCCAGATCAAACATGGGTAAAAGACTCATTCCAAATACAAGATAGACTGATGGATTTACTGTACAGGCATGCCTCATTTAACTGCTCTTTATTGCATCTCATAGATATTGTGGGGTTTTCTTTAAACAAATTGAAGGTTTGTGGCAATCCTGCTTCAAGCAAGTATGTGGGTACCATTTTTCCAACGTCGTGGGCTCACTTCACTGTCTTTTGTCACATTTTGCTAATTCTCACAATATTTCTAACTTTTTTCAGTATTATTATATCTACTATGGTGATCTGGGGTTGAGATCTTTGATGTTACCATAGTAATTGTTTTGAGGCGCTAACGAACCATGTCCCTATGCTTAATAAGACAGCAAATTAATAAACGTGTGTGTTCTGATTGCTACACTGCCTGGCTGTTCCCCATCTCTCTCCCTCTCCTTGGCCTCCCTATTCCCCAAGACACAACAATATTGAAATTAGGCCAATTAATAATCCTACAGTGGCCTCTAAGTATTCAGGGGGAAGACAGAGTTACATGACTCTCACTTTAAATCAAAGGCTAGAAATAATTAGCTTAGTGAGGAAGGCATGTTGAAAGCCAAGACAGGCCAAAAGCTAGGCCTCTTGTGACAAACAGCCAAGTTGTGAATGCAAAGAAGTTTTTGAAGAAAATTAAAAGGGATACTCCGGTGAACACACAAATGGTAAGAAAGTAAAACAGCCTTATTGCTGATATAGAGGAAGTTGTAGTGATCTGGATAGAAGTTCAAACCAGCCACAACATTCCCTTAAGCCACAGCCTGATCCAGAGCAAGTCCCTAACTCTCTCCAGTTCTGTGAAAGCTGAGAGAAGTGAGGAAGCTACAGAAGAAAAGTTTGAAGGTAGCAGAGGTTGGTTCATGAGGGTTAGGGAGAGAAGCCACCTCTGTAACATAAAAGTGCGAGGTAAAGGAGCAAGTGCTGATGTAGAAGCTGCAGCACGTTTTCCAGAAGATCTAGCTGAGATCATTGATTAAGGTGACTACGGTAAATAACAGATTTTCAGTGCAGAAAAAACAGGCTTATATTCGAAGAAGGTACCTGCCAGTAGCCTTCTGTTGTAAGATGCCATCTAGAACTCTCATAGATAGATGGGAGAAGTCAGTGCGTTGGCTTCGAAGCTTCAAAGGACAGGCTTACTCTCTTTTTAGGGGCTAATGTAGGTAGTGACTTTTAAGTTGAAGCCGGTGTTCAATTACCATTCTGAAAATCCTCGGGCCCTTAAGAATGATGCTAAGTCTATGCTGCGTGTGCTTTATAAATGGAACAACAGAGCCTGTGTAACAGCACATCTGTTTACAGCTTGGTTTACTGAATATTTTAAGCCCAGTGTTGAAACCTACTGCTCGGAAGAAAAGATTTCCTTTAAAATATTACTGATTAGTGACAACATACCTGATCACGCAAGAGCTCTGTTGGTGATGTGCAAAGAAATTAATGTTGCTTTCATGCCTTCTAACACCATCTTTTTGCATTACTTGTCATATTAAATCAATGCTAATTTTACATTTAAAATTTTTATATATATAATTTATAAGAATGTTTTCCTTTATAGTTCATGTAAGATGTATAAACATATGTAATTATACTTCCTATGACAGTTACACATATTTATGGAAATAATTTAGAACTGCACAAGGGAGAATGTTTTTCTTCATCAGGAAATCATACATTGCTTTGTCTAAAGCTCAAGTCTAATTGTTCTCATGTTTTTGATAAGCTGTTACTATTAAGGACCAGTAAATGATAACATATACAAATTTTTTCAACTTTTCCTATGTCAAACTACAATTCTCCATAGGCCTCTCTCACATTTGCAAACATCTGTGAGCAGAGGTACCAACTACCTTTGCTCCTAACTACCTTTTCAAGGATGTCTGTATAGAAAACAACCTTGGAAGACACAGATAATAGCTCCCTCTACAGCAGAAGGAGGGTTAGTTTACTATCCAGTATAATAAAGATAATGTATCCTCTGGGACAAAGGTCCGGCAGACTTACTGTCCATTTAAAAAAAAAAAAATTGGGATCCCTAAGGTTCCTGTACTATAACATAACCCACTGCTTGGGTAGCCATCACCTGGAACTAATTTCAACTTTGAAGTATTACTATTTAAGAAACACATTTTGTGAGGATATAGCTGCCATAGACAGTGATTACTCTGATAGATCTGGGCAAAGTAAATTGAAAACCATCTGGAAAGGATTCACCATTCTACATGCCGTTAAGAACATTCACAATTCATGGGAGGAGGTCAAAATATCAACATTAACAGGAGTTTAAAAGAAGTTAATTCTAACCCTCATGGGTGACTTTGAGGGATTCAAGACTTCAGTGGAGGAAGTAACTGTGGATGTGGTGGAAATAGCAAGAGAACTAGAATTAGAAGTGGAGCCTGAAGATGTGACTGAATTTCTACAATCTCATGATAAAACTTTAACAAGGAAGGAGTTGCTTCTTATGGATGAGCAAAGAAAGTGGTTTCTTGAGATGGAATCTACTCCTGGTACAGATGCTGTGAACATAGTTGATAAAACAGCAAGGGATTTAGAAGATTACATAAACTTAGTTGATAAAGCAGTTTCAGAGTTTAAGAGGATTGACTCTGATTTTGAAAGAAGTTGTACTGTGGGTAAAATGCTATCAAAGGGCATCACATGCTACAGAAAAATGTTTTCTGAAAGAGTCAGTTGATGCAGCAAGCTTCATTGTTTCAAGAAATTGCCACAGTCACCCTAACCTTCAGCAGCCGCCACTCTGATCAGTCAACAGCCATCAGCGTAGAGGCAGGACCCTCTCCCAGTGAAAAGATTATGACTCGCTGAAGGCTCAGATGATTGTTAGTATCTTTTAGCAATTTAAGATATGTATATTGTTTTTTTTTAGATATAATGCTATTGTACACTTAATAAACTACAGTAGAGTGTAAATATGACTTTTTATATTTACTGGGAAACCAAAAAATTTGTGTGAGTTGCCTTATTGCAGTATTTGCTTTATTGCAGTGGTCTGGAAATGAATCTGTAATGTTTACGAGGTACGCCTGTGCCAAGGTATAAAAGGTTCATAGAAATGACTTCAGATTCCACATTGTAATCAAACTTTGAAGAAGTTACCCCTTTTCGAATTTTGGTATAGAATAAGAGAAGACTATCCACAAATATATGTAAATGCTATTGAATGTTCTTCCCTTTTTGAACTACATAATTACTGGAAAATGAATTTTCTTCATATATTTCAACTAAAGTATATTGCAGTACATTAAATGCTAAAGTAGATATGAGAATGGAGCTGCCTTTTATTATGCTGTTTGCAGAAATGTAAAACAGTGCTACTTGTCTTGCTATTTTGGGGGGAGGGAAAATGTAATTTCATAAGACAATGTATTTGTTTTTAATAGATATTTAGCAACTTAATGACTATATTATGATCATTAATCAAGAAAAAAAGAGGTGACCTTTTTCTTCCTCAAAGAAGATGCATGGTTCTCAATCTTTACATGCATCAGAATCACTTGGAGGGATCGTTAACACACAGATTGCTTGACCCAATTTTTAGAGTTTCTAATTCAGTAAGCTCTGGGTGGGAGAATATCCTTTGTAACAAATTCCAAAGCAATGCAGATACTGCTATTATATTAATACTTTGATAAAATGACAGTTCTGTTTCTTTAGATTTATTGGGCAAAGTTGTTGGGATGGAAAAAGATTAGAATTTTTAAAAGATAAGTAATTCAGGAATAAAGACAATGACTTGGAAGTGTCCTTAATTACCAGAAGTGTGGAAATTACTTAAAATTAAGCATAATAGTTTGTCAAGAACTGTTCAGGATCTGAGGTTTTCGCCTGCTCATAAGCTAACAAATTAGCCTACCACAGTTTCATGGTTGCTGACAAAAGACATGAGATTGCTGGTTCAGAGACAAAAAAGGACTTTATTAGAGCAATTATGCTAGAGAATCAGCATTTGTGGTGATTTTCTAAGCCACAATTCTGTAAGGGGAACATGAACAGTTCCAGGTGATGGCTACCCAAGCAGTGGGTTATGTTATAGTACAGGAACCTTAGGGATCCCAATTTTTTTTTTTTTTAAATGGACAGTAAGTCTGCCGGACCTTTGTCCCAGAGGATACATTATCTTTATTATACTGGATAGTAAACTAACCCTCCTTCTGCTGTAGAGGGAGCTATTATCTGTGTCTTCCAAGGTTGTTTTCTATACAGACATCCTTGAAAAGGTAGTTAGGAGCAAAGGTAGTTGGTACCTCTGCTCACAGATGTTTGCAAATGTGAGAGAGGCCTATGGAGAATTGTAGTTTGACATAGGAAAAGTTGAAAAAATTTGTATATGTTATCATTTACTGGTCCTTAATAGTAACAGCTTATCAAAAACATGAGAACAATTAGACTTGAGCTTTAGACAAAGCAATGTATGATTTCCTGATGAAGAAAAACATTCTCCCTTGTGCAGTTCTAAATTATTTCCATAAATATGTGTAATTGTCATAGGAAGTATAATTGCATATGTTTATACATCTTACATGAACTATAAAGGAAAACATTCTCATAAATTATATATATAAAAATTTTAAATGTAAAGTAATGATATGTTAGCCACAATAAATTGCACTTGCAGTATAATTCTTTTGATTTAACATACCTCTTCTACAGTGGGCCCTACAATGACTTAATTTTCCCATATCTTTTTCTACCTAAACTTCTCTCAGTTTCTTTTGGACAGCATGCAGTGTTTATCATTTGGCCTTCACTTGGTGCAAATGCATCATTAACCTCCTTTGTTTTTCCCTCATTAGCTCAAGATAATTAAAGTAATACTACTTGGCATAGGGTTAGTCCTGACTCTGGGTCCACCTAACAGAAAACAAATTCATAACTGGCTCTCACAGCTTGGAAATCAAGGTGGGCTTGTCTTCAGTTATGACTAGAGTGACATATTTCCTGCTTTGCCAGGTCAGTCCTGGTTAACCTGTGCTTGCTTTAACTCTCAAAAGGGTCCCAATTTGGAGGGAAAATTATATGTTCTCTCTGACTATGGGTTCATTTAAAGGTTCAAGCAGTGCTGTCCCCTTGTCCTGGTCTTCTCTCAGTCTCAGTGCTGTTTCCCTCTGTTTTGGCTCCGTCCTTTAATGGCGTCCTCCATTTTGTGATCATGGAAAGTAACTTTTTGGGGCAGGTTTCACATCCTTTCAGTGTTGTGATCTTTCTTTATAGCTGGTGCATAAAAGGCCAGGAAAGGAATCTGGTGTCTAGGTCTCACTCCTTTGTGGGGAGAAAAATCACTTTATCTGAAGTGCTTCTTTTGTAAGTTTTTATATATATTTTATATTATATATAAATATATGTGTAAAATGTTTTATTCAATGAGGAATTTTATTGCCAATGATGCAACTCTGATGGGCCAGCTGGAAACACTTGACACCTTCGTTAATGGTAAGGGATCAGGTGATTGACAGCCTAACCAGATGGAGTGGTGGATAGAGAGGTCCCCAAGACACTACATTTGACACTTGCCTAAGTATCTCAGGGAGTTTTAAAAACACACTCAAATATAGACCTTGAAATTGGATGACTCTGTTCAGATGTACGTTGGCATGCAAGTGACTCAGAATTTCTTAAGTTATTTTTAATCACTATACAAATAGTCCATCAAGAATATGCTGTGGCCTTTGGTCCTTCACCTCGGGGGTCTGTGTACTCGAATTTAGGAATTCAGTTAGCTGAATGATCTATTTGAATGCGCTGGCAGGAAAGAGCTTCAGGTGCCCCACACAATTCTTTGTTTTGTCCTACTTTTCTAGAGTAGCCTTGCATGTGCATTCATTTTTTTTTTTTAATTATTATTACATAAATGCATTCTTTCACAGTTCTGCAGGCTAGACGTCCAAAATCAAGGTATCTGTAGGGTTGATTCCTTCTTTTTTTTTTTTGACAAATAAAAATTATATATATTTACAGTGTAAATATGGATACATATATGATTAAATCAATCTAATTAACATATTGATTACCTCACATACTTATCGTTTCTTTGTGGTGAGAACATTTTAAGATCTATATACTCTTAGCAATCTTCAGGTATACATACTGTATAACAGATTTCCAGAACTTATTCATCCTAACTGACACTTTGTACCCTTTGACTAACACCACCCTAACACCTCTGCCCCAAGCCCCTGCTAATCACAGCTCTGCTCTGAGTTTGGCCTTTTTAGACTCTACATACCGTATAAGTACAATTATGTGGTATTTGTCTTTCTGTGCCTGGCTTCTTACTTAGCATAATGTCCTACACGTTCATTTATATTGTCACAAATGGCAGGATTTGCTTCTTAAGACTTAGTAGTATTCCAGTGTGTGTGTGTGTGTGTGTGTGTGTGTGTGTGTGTGTGTATGTATCACACACATTTCCTTTATCCATTCATCTGTTGACAGACGTTTAGGTTGATTCCATATCTTGGCTATTGTGAATAATGCTGCAGTGAACATGGGAGTGCAGATATCTCTTCAGCATACTGATTTCATTTCCTTTGTGTGCATTCATTCTTGCTCAATGTAATAGTGGTGATACCTATCATAGAAATGAATGGCTCGGGAGTAGTTTTGTGGGGAGTTAAGATTGGGGGAAGTCGGGTTATTTTGAGGCTTTTGATTTTGGATTTTGTTGTTTACAGCCATTATCAAATTATTCTTCCACCCAAGAATGTCAGATATACCCCATATGTACATAAATATTTATTTAAATATAAGTTCAGGGCTTCTTATATCGAAATAGGAAAGATTTTAGATTATTATTCCTGTTGGGAAATGAAAATTAGAAACAAAATCTTCTCCCAACCCAGAAATCCTCTCCACAGAACTAGTAGTGAAATAAAGCATTTTTATTATTAAATAAGCATTAAACCAGAGTCCGATATGCATCACAGGCAGTCTGCTAAAAGATTGTATAAACAAATCTCACCCCCTCATATAGCCAAGCCAATACAACCCATTACTTACGTGTTTACAAGATAAACAATGACTATGTCCTCAAGAGGACTTGATGGCACCTTTTGTCACACATAGTTCATCCTAACTTTACTGTGGCAATTGGGATGACCATCTGTGTTAGCTAATTGGCCTTATCTTGAGGAGAAACAATCTTCTGTCTTTATGACTGGAGGTGGTTTTGCATCTAGGGGCAAGGTGCCATGGAAGTATTAATGTCTCCCTTGATGTTTACATTTCAAAGAGAAGCTGACAAAGGCCTATTTAGTTTTCAAAACGATATATTATATACATTTCAAAGAGTGGGGAAAATATTTCCAGTTATAATTCTTCTAAAGTAAGTGCTGTAAGGCAGTGGTCCCTAACCTTTTTGGCACCAGGGACCAGTTTCATGGAAGACGGTTTTTCCATGGGGCATGTTGGGGGGATGGTTTTGAGATGATTTATGTGCAACCTAGATCCCTCGCATGTGCAGTTTACAGTAGGGTTTGCACTTCTATGATAATCTAATGCCACCGCTGATCTCACAGGAGGCAGAGCTCAGGCCATGGTGCGGCAGTGGGGAGTGGCTGTAAACACGGATGAAGTTTCTGCTGTCTCGCCCGCTGTTCACCTCCCGCTGTGCGGCCCAGTTCCTACCAGGCAGAAGGGGTACCAGTCCGCAACCTGGGGTTTGGGGACCGCAGCTGTAAGGAAAAGGAAGGGAGGGAAATTGTTACCCTTACTTTCAATAGGGAGAACTAAACCTCTTATTTTTTATTTATATTTGCCCTTATGCCCCCTTTGTTTGCTTCTGTATTAAATATAAGGGTCTGGATCTTGTTAATCTTATAATAGCACTATGATAAACAAAAGTGATTTTAAATGAGCTTTTAATTTAGTTTTATTTCATTTAAAACTAAATTGCAGTTTAGTCTTATTCAATGTTAACATTTTAAATTATTAAATTCTACATAAAAATTGGGATTTCTTAAAAGGAGAGTGGTGGTATCAGGAATTCAACATAAGATAACATGACTAAATCACCATGTTATAGCTGAACAGCCTTTGATATTGGGCAGCTTAGAACCCCAAAGCTAAGAAATAAATGATATAAATGTGACCCTAAGCAGAAAGTTGAACAAAGAATTTTCTTTAAAAAAAGTATTTCTTTTCTGAGATCAGCGATGTTTTTGTTTTTGTTTTGCTTTTTTTTTTAAGAAAAAAAAAAAACTTTGCCAGCAGTGAAAACTTTAAAATTTTCTGTACTATCCCTCAACAAAATCAGAGGCAGATGCTGTTTGACTGTCATTTTTATACTAGTAAGTTACATAATTCTGTTCAAGGAATTAGAGTCTAGCAAGAGTCACTTTACTTAGGTCCTGATTGGTTTGCAGTTTTTCCTCTTCCTCTCCCTTCCTTTGCTTATCCTGGCTCAGCTCGATTCATTTCCTTTCATGGATCCTATGAGTAAGCTGCTGTATGTTTGAGACCCCAAACTGCAGATGAGTTCCCTCTCTGCGTTACTGTGTTAGTGCTCCTTTGCCCGTAAAGCATCTGTATGGTGCAGTCTTCTCAGTTGCCAAGCTCCACTTCCCATACCTGCTGGGTTCAATATCTTCTGCCAACCACTTCCTTCTTGCAGGAGACCTTAGGGAGGGCTCCTTCTCAGTGTGCCGCCTTTGCTTTATAGTCGTGGGCCTCCCATAACCACAGTGCAAACCTCTCCCTTCCCGCCCCTCTACAGTCTCACTGCACAGTGACCAGCTTGTTGACAGTTCCTTTGCAGGCCACTTAGTCACCTTGACCAGCCATGCCTTGTGCCTGTAAGTAGTGTACACTCTGATCTTTCCTGATTGATAGATGTTATATATTCCTTATTTCTCTTGAAGTTGCTTTTGGTAGGGTGGGAGCACTGTTTATCCAACTCTGGATTTAAGTGAAAAGTAGGAGCAGGCTGGCTGACTACTGCTGGAAAGTGTACCTTTTACCCCAGCTCATGCCCTTCTGCTCCCCCTGTGTTGGTTGGTTTTTTTTTTTTGTTGTTGTTGTTGTTGTTTTGTTTTTTCAGTATTTCCTGCTGGCCTCTCAAAAGTGACTGTGCTGAGATTTTTAGAGAACAACCATTAACTCCTTCCTGTATATTGTATGGAGAGAATGCCAGTATTTAGAATGTTGAAACGGTAACCAGGTGGCATTTGTAATTTTCCTGCTAGGAGTCTCACTGCTTGGAAGTGAGAATTGAAAACTAATCATGTAAATTGCTAAGCTTTGAAAGGTTTTGGGGGGATTTCTGCCTGCGAGATCTCTACTCCATAAAGAGTGCTTTGTGACTAGTAAAGAAAGTAGAAATCCAGTTAGTATGACTGCCATCTCCACTCTCTAATGTTAAATAGATTTCAGAATTTTTTTGAACCATAAGCCATTGACTAGATGCTCATTACAAAGTAAGCTAATCGTCTCACATTACCAATTATTTTAAGAGCTATAAAATGATTAGAACTTAAAGATAATGTCAGGAAATCAGGAAAATTTGTTTTTTTCTCGTTAAGATTTAAAAGTTCTCAACTGTACATATGTAGTTCAACTGGAAACTGTCTTATTCTTTACTGTTTCTGATTTTCTTCCTTGTGTGGCTCATGCACCCCACTAGGTTATATTGCTTGAGCCTTTCTCTGGGCCTTTGAATTTTTTCACTAACAAAATGGACCATGGGCAGCTATTCATCAAAGCTCATTATGCCTGTGGAATGAGCACCCTTGTGTATGGATATTGGGATCTAGAATGTCCAATCATCACAGCATGGCGGCTGCTAACTCAACTTCCAGTACTCTGGAAACCCAGAACCGTCTCTTAAAGGCAGTCATGCTAGAAACTGTGTAGGTTGTGTTACTTGGGTGGACTGCCCCAGGATTAGAGAAATGCATGAGCCATAATGCCTGCAATTGTGCTTTTCACAGAGCCAAGTACACTGTTGTTGATTAATAAATAATGGGTTGTTTATCTCGGAATTGTTTTTATTGGCAGATACCCTGAAAGATTCAAAGGCTGTCTGTAAATGAAGAATGCCCTTGTTGTTTGTTCAGTGCCTTGTTTTTCTATTGTGTGAGGGTATTTTGGGAAAATTTCCTGAATATCAAACCGCAAGTAAAATTTAGGCAGTTTTATCCCCAGATTTTCAAATAGACCATTTCACTACAACCTGTTTTCAGATGCCTCTGATTGGATGTGTGTGTGTGTGTCTGTCTGTGTGGCTGGAGGGCAAAAAGGGCAAAAGGAGAGATGCAGCCCAGAAGTTACAGTCTGGGCTGTAGTCACCATCTAACTGTATCAGTCACAAATAGCTTATATAAATCCAAGGACATTTCTGGTTGGTTGACTGCATGTCTAGCACAAGCTAGCTGCTGAGAATTCAAGTATAAACATGTGCAAAGTGAGAAGCGGCAGCAGTCACACGCACAGTGGGTCAGGAGAGGTTGATGAAGGGAGGTAAGTTTGGTGGTTGGTAGAAGATCACCAAGGTGGCAAGAGCAGAGCAGACTGCATTTTGGCAGTGGAAGCAGTGTGTTTGAAGATGTGTGGCGTGATCAGCAGTGGGTGTTCTTGGAACTATAAGTTGTTCAGTAATGCTGAACATAAAGTGCTGTAGGAATGGCCCTGGGAAAATGGGAATATGGGCTTCGGTACGGAAAATCCTGGGCCCTGTCTCTCAAACAGTAATAAATTCCTCTAGGACATGTGAAGCCAAAGGATAGTTTTGTCATAGCTTCCGTAGCTTGTGTCCTGTGCTCAGATGTTCTCAATATCCAGCAATCAAGAGGAGCCTGACAAATCATTGATCTAATTTGATATCAGGATAGCGGCTGTTGTTAAGTGGGAAGGCTACTTAAGAGGTCCCTAATTTTATAAGTGGCCATTTCACTAGTACTATTTTCATGTTGGAATAACATAATGGCAGGGACTCAATCATGAGGAGACCCTGTGTATGGAGAGAGTGAGGGAGAGTTTTGAGAATGGCTCCTGGCTTTATGACTTGCATGACAAGAAAAATGAAAAAACAACTCAGGAGGAAACATTAATGTCCAGCACACCATTGCATCCCCAGTGCTAGCAAATCATATTGGCCATGTATTCGGTGTTTAATAATGGTGATTTAACACACATTGCATGAGACATAGCTATTCGAACATCTGATATTTTAAAATTATTTTTCATGGGGCCTCTTGGCACTGCTGCTGTACTTCACAAGAACCAAAGGTTAAAATTAAGATAATTGGTCAAGCAGTTAAAACACCTTCCGATGGGGAGCAAAATCTCAAATAAAACTAATTTATAGTGAGTCAATTTAAGTTGTAGGAGAGGGAACTTTTTTAATGCTTTAGAGAATATACACAAAGAACAATGAAAGCATTTTTTCAGTTGAGTTTTTTGAATTTATTATGAAGTAATAGGCAGATGGGACTTAGAAACTAATACAGCTCATTTTATTTAATTTTTAAATCAATTTTGTATGTTTAAGTATAAAACATGTTATAAGATGCATACATCAATTTATAGTAAAATGGTTACAACAGTGAAACAAATGAACATATGCAATGTCTCGTAGTTGCCCGTTTTCCCCCTGTGGCAAGAACGGCTGTAATCTACTAATTTAGCAAAAGTCCTGAATACAACACACTGTTATTAACTGTAGTCTTTATGTTGTACATTTGACCTTTAGACTTGTTCATTCTAATATTTGCTGCTTTGTCTCTCATTTTAATATAACATAAAATGGCCCTGAGAGACAGTGAGAGAGCCCGCGCTCGCACAGCAGGATGGGTAAAGGGAGAGAGAGAGAGAGAGAGAGAGAGAGAGAGAGAGAGAGAGAGAGAGAGAAAGAGAGAGAGTGTGTGTGTATGTGTGTGTGTATGTGTGTGTATGTTGGAGGTTGTATATAATTAAGTGATAATGATGAAGTTAAAAATCTTTTATTTTTTTAGGTGCTGGTGAATCTGGGAAAAGTACAATTGTGAAGCAGATGAAGTAAGTAGATTTAAACATTAAATATGTTTTCTATGTTTACCTTTCCATCAAAGGAAATTAAGGTTCTTTTTTTTCCTTTTGTCTTGTTTAGAATTATCCATGAAGCTGGTTATTCAGAAGAGGAGTGTAAACAGTACAAAGCAGTAGTCTATAGTAACACCATCCAGTCAATTATTGCCATCATTCGGGCCATGGGGAGGTTGAAGATAGACTTTGGTGACTCAGCTCGGGCGGTAAGTTATTAAGTTTGTTGGAACAGGCCAGATTGATGAGTAAACAGAATAACTTGGATGTTAATATCATACTATATAAAATAGGCATGTCAACTAAGAGGTTTGTTCTATAAAAGGAGTCGAAAGAATAGAAGTGAGTAAAGTGAGTTGAGTACATTAGAAGTGTGAGTGAAGTAAGAATATATAGGATTATGTAATCTTTCCTTTATCACTATGCTTTCGTTATCAGATGATCAACTGAATAATCACTGCAATACTTTCTTTATAGCATGTTACATTAGGTACGCCTGTATCCCCATAACAATTTTTAGTAGATAGTACTGAGCTTATATTGGCCCTCTTCAAAATCTGTTTCTATAATTTGGAATGCTGAAATGATCTAATTATTTGTATTCATGCCAAGAACTAAAAAGCAATCTAATCTTGAAAAATGAAAACAATATAAAAGTTTGCTTATCTTTAGAATAGGAAAATACTGGCTATGAAAAAATACGTACAGAATTTTAGAGCTGAAGGAGACCATCGGAAACAAGCTAGTTCCATCCCTTTATTTTGCCAAGAGAGAAACTAGAATATTTGATAGAAAGATTGCCATACAGCTAGTGGTGTAACCCAGGCACTATGCTTGTGCTTCCTTATTTGGACCAGTAAGTTGTTTCACTTGGTTTGAAACAGCCCTAAATCAATCCAGAGGATACCTTCTTTTTCTTTCTTTTCCCTCAGCTTCTGTTTGATTGCTTAATCTATTTATTTCAAGTTTGTTATTTGTATATAGCTCATGCTTTACTGTGATTCTTTTTTTAATGAATAGTATAAAACTTGACCAAAAACCTTTAGCCAAATCCCTAACTTAATTTTTTATTATTTTTTATACAAAGTAGATGTATTATTATGTTATTGTTACTATGTATTTTTATAGTTCCTTTGTATTTTTATGCATTCAGTATGTGTATGTGCTATTTGCCTACTAATACTATGAAGATTTTGTGTATAGAGACTATAACTTTTTCTTTTTGTCTTAGTGTCAGGTAGATTTTTTACTTATACAAGCCCAATTCATACTTAATATGAATGAAAAATGAATGAAAGGATCATTAGGGAATATGCACCGGAGAAATCGGTAAAATAAACCTTATTTTTTAATAAGTTACTTTAAATTTTTCTTATAAGTTACTGGGCCATATTTATTTGCTAAGGTTTTTATTTTAAACAAAGATTTAGAAGCTTAGTGTGATTCATTAAAATTTTTCAGGTAGACTTCAAGATCATTTTGAATAATTTATGCATATATCATTTATTCATTCAACAAATGCTTTTTGAGCTCAAAAGCATTTGCTGAATGAATAAATGATAAATGCCTAAATTACAGATTGAATGAGTAGTAGATAAGGCAAAAAATGTTCTGGATGTGATCAAATCTTTTTTCACAAAAGACAGTTTAGAAGAATGTTATGAATAATTATTAAAAATGATCTTGAAATCTACTTGGAAACATTAATCACACTAAGCTTTTTAATCTTGGCTTAAAAAACATACAGAGGGGAAACACTCTTAGATTAACGAGAAAGAATTAATATAAATTGCACTTTATAGCAGTTCCAATTACGGTAATTTAAACCTTTTATCAAATTCTCATATACAGTATTCTGCATTCAAATTTTATATATGGTTATAAGGGAAAATTTTGGTAGCCTCCATTTTAGGAGATAATGAAGGGTCAATGCAAGCAGTTTTTATGAGTTCTTTTTCCTTTTCAAATTTTTCTCTCAAGAAATATTGTTTTTTCCTCCTTTCTTAAAACATTTTTTTAACCTAACTTGGGCTTAGTTTCAGAACTGGAAATAGCTATTTTCTCACCATAAGCTTTTTTTTTTCTTTTCTTTTTTTTTAAACCAGTTTTCTGATGCTTAGGAATCTATATGTGGGACTGTTTTGCTCATCTTTAGTCCCACTCTTTTTAGACTCTTTCTGGCTATTCCCCAGTAACTATTTTCTTCCTACCTTCAGACTATTACTTCTGTTTGCTTTAGCCATCATTAACTCATTCACACAAACGTCTTTATCTTCTCACGTTGCTTCTGAGCAGTCCACTCCATGTTCTGTGTTGCCTCGCCTGTGTATAAGGTTTTTTTTTTTTTTTTTTTTTTTTTTGAGACAGTCTCCCTTTGTTGCCCGGGCTAGAGTGAGTGCCATGGCGTCAGCCTAGCTCACAGCAACCTCAATCTCCTGGGCTTTAGCGACCCTACTGCCTCAGCCTCCCGAGTAGCTGGGACTACAGGCATGCGCCACCATGCCCAGCTAATTTTTTTTCTATATGGATTTTTAGCTGTCCAAATCATTTCTTTGTATTTTTGGTAGAGACGGGGTCTCGCTCTTGCTCAGGTTGGTCTCGAACTCCTGACCTCGAGCGATCCACCCGCCTCGGCCTCCCAGAGTGCTAGGATTACAGGCGTGAGCCACCACGCCCGGCTGTATAAGCTTTTAAAATACTACTCAGCTTTGGACTTGTGCTAAGGAAGACCAAGATGAGTTAATCATGGCCTGGACATGAGAAAGGGACATTTGAACCTAGTATTGAAATGTGAATAAGAGTTTTCTAGACAAAAACAGGGAAAAAGCATTCTATGAATGAAGAAGAAACAGTATATTCAAAGGCAGTCAGTATGTTTCTGTTTCTGAAATATCAGTTACTGGAAGTATTAACGCTGAGCTGAAGGTTAACCAGATATTTAATTTTGATAGGTACCACAGATTTACTTTCCAAAGAAAAGCAATGTGAATCATCTTTTCTAACAACCATGCATCAACGTCTATTTTCCCAGAGTCCAGCCAACTCAGATATTAATGTTATCAACATTTTAATTTTAAACATCTGATGAATGAGAAATACTATCTTTCTTTTTTCTTCATTTTTATATTGTTGGTTTTTAGTGAAGTTGAGAATTGCTTTAAAACATTTTGTCTATTTGTATAATATTTCTCCTGTGAACTCCTCTTAGTAATCTTTACTCGGTTCTATTTGGTTATCCTTTTCACAGTGATTCGTTTTGGCTATTAGGGATAATTAACCCTTCATTATATATTGCAGATATTTTTGGCCAGCATATTTCTTTTACTTTTTTGAAATAGTACTTTTCTTGTTGCAGAACTATTGAGGTTTTCATAATCAATTTTGACTTCTCTGTGTTTTGTTTCTTGTTAGAAAGGTAGTTCTTCAACTTGCAATTAAGAATTGCAAGTTTTTAAGAATTGCCTAACTGTTCTAGAGTGTTTATAGTTTAATTTTTATATTTATCTCTTCATGTACCTGTTAATGTTATTTCTATTTGTTGCTAGGTTGGATCTAAATAAATTCTATAATCTGATCATCTCTTGCAGTGCAGCCACTTATTAAATAATCAGTCCATTCCTCAGTGACTTGAAAATGCTACCCTTAGCATTAAATTGGGTGTGTTTCTGGGTACCATTTTTTTAATTGATGTATTAGTTTTTTTCCCACATCAGTCACTTATTAAAGTACTTAACATGTAAGCTTGTTTCATCATAATAAAATGGAAATAATGATGACATCTACCTTGTAGGGTTATGAGAAATAATGACATAATGAATATTAAGCACTACTACATGCCTTGGTCATAACAGATGCTCAGTAAATGTTGTTGCTATAATTATTGTTGTTATATTTTATAGTTATTGTGTTATATTATTGTCAGGATCACATTATTTTAATTTCTATCACTTCATAGAATTAATTGATATTTGGTAGAGTGAGTTAGCAAGCATTTCTCTTCCAGATGAACTTGAGAGTCAGTTAATTCCCCCAATCCATAATTCCCCCCAAATTGAAACAAATCCCAATTCCCCCCAGGATTTGTTTCAATTTGGGGGGAATTATGGATTGGGGAAATAAAAATAAAAATAAAAATAAAACAAAACACTGGTTCTTCATCACAGATAGTTTGAGAAGCACTTAGTTGGAATACGTTAGGCCAAGAGGGAACAGGAAACCTTGGCTTGAGTTGACCTAACCCCTCTTTTCCCCCCAAGCCTCAGTATGCTCCTGTATAATGGCCACTTTTCTGTTCCAGTAATTTTGTTGTTAATTTTCATTAGTTTATATCTGTCTGCCACATGGTCAGATTGCTTTTGAGAAAGGTGGTATCAGTTTGCCTTCCTGCCAACAGTTATGAGTGCCTGTTCTTAGCACTCCAGGCAGCCAAAATTCAGGAGCCTCAGATTTAAAAAAAATCTTTGCTAACTTGTTATAATATTAGTAAATTATATGTTAATTTAATCTGCATTTTTAACTTTTAGTGTAATTGTACAGTTTTCCATATCTTTATTATTTTATTTCTCTGTCTGTGTGTCTTGTTCCTTTATTCATTTACCAGTGGGAGTCTTGGTATCTGATTATCTGTTTTCTTTGTTAAACGTACATATGTATTATCCTTTTGTCCACTAATACAAATGTTCTCTCACATTTTGTTTATTGCCTTTAATGTTATGGTAATATTATATTTTTTTATTAAATCTATTATTTCTTCTTCCATTATGTTTAAATATAGAACATTCTTTCTCAACTGAAGATTTACCAAGTATTTATGCTGTTTTTAAAGTTTTTTAGGGGAGTGAATTTTAACATTTGTTTCTGTTTGCTCTGTAATCCCTCTGAAACTTGTTTTGTTGTATGCATGGAGTAAAGATCTACATTATTTTATTCCTCTTCAGGTGGCTATCTAATTATCCATCGTGTTTTTTAAATTATTGTATCCTTCCCTACTGATTAATCTTGCCCACATTTATCATAGATGTTCAGATTTGGGTTTTTTTTCTCCTGTTGATCTACATTAATACCAAACTGTTCTACATCATCAGTCAGTCCCCAACTTTTTTGGCACCAGGGACCAGTTTCATGGAAGACAATTTTTCCACAGACGGGGGAGAGGGGGATGGTTTTGGGATTGAAGCACATTGCATGTATTGTGCAGTCAGACCTCTCTGCTGATGATAATCTGTATTTGCAGCCACTCCCCACAGCTAACATCACTGCCTCAGCTCCACCTCAGATCATGAGGCATTAGATTCTCATAAAGAGCGCACAACCTACATTTCTCGCGTCCACGGTTTACAGTAGGGTTCATGCTCCTATGAGAATCTAATGCTGCCCACCAATCTGACAGGAGATGGAGCTTACACGGTGATTCAAGTGGTGGGGAGCGGCTGTAAATACAGTTGAAGCTTTGCTTGCCAGCCCACTACTCACCTCCTGCTATGTGCAGCCTGGTTCCTGACAGACCACAGACTGGTACCTGTCTGCGGCCCGAGGATTGGGTACTGCAGTTCTACGTATTGTAGGCTTTTAATACCTGATAATATCAGCCCTCTTTCCCCAGTCTTTTTCAAAATGTTGCTAGTTATTTTTACTTGTTTCTTCCAGGTGAATGTTTGAATCATTTACAGTAGTATTCTGGTTTATGTTTGAAAACTAAGATGAAGAAACTTCCAGTTTTTTATTATTTTGATTCTGAGAAATATTGACGTAGTATGTGGCAAAACGATATTAGCTATCATTTCCAAACTAATGTGTGCCTCTAGCACAGTTTATTTCTACTTCGGTCAATTCACTTATCACATATTTCCATATCTTTGACAGCAAGTTCTGGTGTTGATACAAAGAACATCAATAATTATCCATTTTATTAATTTAAAAAATGTACATTTAAAACAGATTTGTATATTTATAAGATTTATAAATATATGCATAAATATGTAATACATTGATAAGTAATTTCCCTTCTTGACATAGCTCATGCTTCTTCGTAAATTCACTAAAATTGAGTCAAAAATTTTGCTCTCTGCAATTTAGATAAATTATTTTATTTTTAAGCTTTTTCCTCCTTTTGAACAATCTTATCGGAAAAAATTAAAATGACTTCTTATTTCCTTGCCTCAAGTCATTTATAATTTGATTACATTTGTGTTTTTAGAGAAAATGTGTTTTATATTTACGTATTTTTTAAAAGCATCTCTTAAGTATCCAATATTGGCACCATAAGCCATGGGCTGATGAATTCATTAAAGTTCTTAGGAATTTCCTTAAGGGTACACTTAATTGTATAAGAACACTATAGACTGTCTTAGACTTATAGGAGTGATAATGCATGCTGTAAAAATGTGGTAGGTTAAATATGTAAATTGGCTAATGTTGTTAATGAAATGATTATACTACATTGAAATAGGATTTCCATATATATATATATCAGTCATGATATCAATGTATTATCCTGATGGCCAAAGTTGCAAAGGTATCATTATTTTTTAACACTTCTTTATTATATTATTTAGCTTCTATTTAGAAGGACTTTCTGATATTTTCTATTTAAAGTCTTACTCTCATCCATAAATTCTGTCTTCTGTATGTCAATAGTCATCTAGCCTTTGCTTAAAAACCTCAATCTCTCACTCCACTTCCCTTTTTTGTTTTTTAGATGGCTTTGATTGTTAAAAAGTGTTCCTCTTATTGAGTTGAAATCTGATATATTTTGCTCTAAGAATGTTCCTTTTTCTGCTCTGTAGCTAAACAGGAACTCTACTCTTTCTTACCTTTTATGATTATTAATATGTCAGATGACAGCCATTATGGTCCCTCGAAGTCTTCTCTTCCCCATCCTGGGAAGACTGTTCTGAATTCTTATAATGTCAGTGACAACTTCAAAGAAAATGTGCAGTCACTAAATAAGTACAGTATGCCAAGTGTTCCCTGACCATCACTGGGAAGGGGGACCTATTAATTCGTCTCTTGACAAAATGGCATTTCATAGCTCCTTTTTGAGTTCTCAAAGCACTCGCTTATGTGAACTGGAATTTACTTTCTGTAAATCACCTTATTTTCTTTTAGTTATTAGTAATTTGAAAACATTAACGTTAGCCACATCCAAGGATTTTTCCTTCCTATTCTTAAATAGATTGCCTGGCAAATAACATTTCTTTCTTTTTAACACCACAAAAGAGTTCCTTTAAACTGCTTTACTCACTTGTAGCCCTCCTGACCAAGCTCCAGTCTTCTCTTTAGTAATCCCTATCCTTTTTCTTCCCTGTGTCACACTGTTTTGATGTACTCATGTTTATGTTTGTAAATGTTCTTAAGTAATTTTATTTCACATAAATCTTGCAAAGACCTCATTCCATGCCAAGATAAGATCATTTTCATCGTTCTGCAGTTTTTAAATTAATCCTGTTTTAGACAATGACTAATTACTAATTGTTGACTTACTAATTTATATGATTAGGTGATTAATTAGCCATGGGACTTTAAATAAGTTGCTTAAGCTCTCTGTGCCTTGGGATCTTTTAATACTAAAGAAAAGATCAGGTAGAATAATTTCTACAGTGCCTTCCTGCTCAAATTTATTATCTGAAAGCTCATCTACAGACATCTGAATGTTCTGCTAATGACATGGAGGTGAATACTCCAATTTTTCAAGGAGAAGAGGCTATTTTATTAATTCATTTTGTGAGGGAGAGATTGTAAAAAAGTTATTTGAGGTTTACAACTTGATGTTATGAGATACATACAGATAGCAAAGTGGTTACTATGGTGAAGCATATGAACATATCCATCATCTCACATACTTTTTTTGTGCCAAGAGCAGCTAAAATCTACTTATCTAATGAAAATACCTAATATAATTTTATTGACTGTAGCCTTCGTGTTGTACATTAGTTGTCTAGATTTGTTCATCCTATGTATCTGCTACTTTCTATCCTTCAAACTACACCTCCCCATTTTCTTTTCCTCCCACCTGCTTGTGGTAACCACTATTTTATTCTGTTTTTGGATATCTGACTTCCCCCCTTCTTTTTTTATTTTTTTTTATTTATTATTTTTTTTTGAGACAGAGTCTCGCTCTGTAGCCCGGGCTAGAGTGAGTGCCGTGGCGTCAGCCTAGCTCACAGCAACCTCAGACTCCTGGGCTTAAGCGATCCTACTGCCTCGGCCTCCCCAGTAGCTGGGACTACAGACATGTGCCACCATGCCCGGCTAATTTCTTCTATATAGATTTTTTAGTTGGCCAGATAATTTCTTTCTATTTTTAGTAGAGACGGGGTCTCGCTTTTGCTGAGGCTGGTCTCGAATTCCTGACCTCGAGCGATCCACCCGCCTCGGCCTCCCAGAGTGCTAGGATTACAGGTGTGAGCCACCGCGCCCGGCCTCCCCCTTCTTTTTTTAGACCTGAAGGACATTATGATAAGTGAAATAAGCCAGACACAGAAAGAAAAATATTGTATGATCTCACTTATATGTGGAATTTTAAAAAAAGGAGACATTTTTGAATGCCACAGAGAGAGTGCAATTTATAAATATAGCTTCCAGAGTTTATGTCTTTTTGTCAGGCCTTTTCCTGAAGGTTTGAAGAGAATGTGATTTTATGAACTGTACCATAGGGCATTAGTTGTTTCTGTCAAAAACTTTTCTGAAATTGAATGAAGATATTATAATGAAAACTCATTTGAAAACTTAGGTGGTACTTTTCTAAAATAGAGAAATTATGTTTGATGAAGTTTAATAAATAAAAATGGTCAAATTCAGAAATTTCTCACGTGTAGGTAATTGTTTGGAAAATTGAATAATTGTTTACTGGAATTAGGTTAATGGTGCTAAGAATGACTTGAAAGCATGTTATGTGGGGTTTATTCAGGATATTGTGCACGTGTTGCTTGCTTGCATGCATTTCTCTTGTGATTTACTAAAAAGGGAAACATATGCTTGAATAATATGTTCCCATGCTGAGAGACTTAATTATTTTTCATGATGGGTTCCAGCTGAAAAGAAAATTTTTCACAATTTGGCAACAGTATAAATTTATACTGTCAGCTAGTACACTCTGCTAGCCTGTGTCACTAAATGCTGCTTCTCTTCTGTACACCTTATCATAATATGTGCCATCACTTCATAAGCATCTGCTACAGTTTGGAAGAATGTCTCTTGAGAGAAATTAGGCATCATCCACCCAGTTAACATAAAGCTACATTTCTCAGGCTAAAGAGAATTCTCTGAAGCTAGCAACATCATATCTCTCTCTTTTTGTATTAATTGTTATTACCTGGAGACTAGAGTTATGTTACCTGGTATGGTAGCTGCTTCCCACATGTAGCTACTGAGTACTTAAAACGTGTCTAGTCTGAATTGAGATGTGCTTTATGTGTAAAATATATGCTAGGTTTCAAAGACTTAATACGTATAAAAAAGGAATATGAACTATCTCATAATAATTTTATATTGATTGCATGTGGAAATATTTTTATATAGGTTAAGTATGTCGTTAAAATTCATTTCATTTGGCTTTTTTCCTTTAATTTTTTAACTATTAGAAAATGTAGATTGCATTAGTGGCTTACATTCTATTTCTCTTGGACAGCACTGATCCAGAGTGATTAATTACTTGTAGATCAGAATAACTGTAAATATTAGTAGCCTCAAAATTTAACTTTATATACAGTATTTTAGCCTCAAAATTTAACTTTGCATACAGTATTTCTTAATTTTATAAATTTTTGTGTGCTTTCTTCTGTTCCCCATGAGTATTTGTACTTCAACTGTGTGCCTATGCTGTTTTCTGTGCCTGGATCAGCAAGCACGTGCTCCCCACTCCTGCTCCATTGAGTTTACTGTGTGCATACTTTAAGGTCTCCTGAAAATCTCAGACCATTCCGTGATACTATTCTTGCTTACTCCACTTTGATTTCTCTCTTTTCTGAACTTATTTTGCATCTATATAAAGTATATGAGAAAGCTAACACCTAATTATATTTTAAACTCATCTCTAAAGGTGTTATGTGTTTTGTAGATTAGAAGCATTTTGGGAAGGGAGTAGCAAGACATAGGTTCTTCTGTTTTCTCTAAAATGATCACCTTCAGTACAACAGGCTGTCAGTGAATAGTTGGTTAATGTTCCGTTCATGAGTTACAACTTTAGTCATTCTTCAGCTTCCTAATGCCTTGAGAGATATTACCAATACCAAAAAACATAGATTTATGGTTTATAATTATGCTCTTCTGGCCAATTTTTAAGTGGTACTTTAGAGAAAGAGAAGTTATGACACTTCAATAAAAAAGCCTGAAGGAGATTTACTATAGAATTTTTAAACTTTATAATCTCCTTTGTACTTTTTATCTCTAATGTCTACCTTTTTACTTTAAAAATGTTCTTTGAATATTCAGGATGATGCTCGCCAACTGTTTGTGCTTGCTGGAGCTGCTGAAGAAGGCTTTATGACTGCAGAACTTGCTGGTGTTATAAAGAGATTGTGGAAAGATAGTGGTGTACAAGCCTGTTTCAACAGATCCCGAGAGTACCAGCTTAATGATTCTGCAGCATAGTAAGTAATCATAACTTTAGAACTAAACTATCATGAATAATTACTTGCAAGTCAAATATACCTCCAAGTCAATTTTATTGCAGAATTGGCTGACATATTCTTGTACAACTTAGGATATTCAGGATGACAATATTTGAAAACTTTGTCTTTTTTTGTGTTTGTAGATGGCAATGCTGTTATTTCTTATGTGTTCAGTGTTGTCTCAAGAGACTCATTCTTATGTAATTTTAATTGAAACATGCAGAATGGGACTGTTTCTAGTGTATTTCCAAGAAAGTAATTGGAATTTCCCAAAATTCACTCTGAATTTAGGTGTATCTCTAGTTTACTTGGAGCTAGCCAAATGAGAGAATAACTGATTAGAGTTTTTTTCATCATACTAGTGGTGCCTGAGAAAAGAGGTACTTGCTCAATGATAGACACCTTAAGTAGAGATTTTTTTGAAGGGATGCATGGTAATCCTAAGATATTTTCTCACTAAGTAAAATAGCTCTGCACTTGAAAATTCTCAATCATGTGTGCCCTGTTGCATTAGACACTGTTTACAGATATTTAAGTACAGTGTTTTGAAGAAAAATTTGGCTTGATTTCCAAGCAGTGGCCCCAGAAAGTTTGCAAAACAAGTTATGATAAAACCTAATCAGGGAGCTTTCTGTTGGGTGATCTACATATAATTTTAAAAAATCAAGTGTTATTTCCATAATTTGGTGCACATACTCAAAAATGTCAGATAAGATATGTGTAGCATTATTTGGTCTTTAAAACGTGCTGTGCATTTATTTTATTTTCCAACAATGTTACATTTTCTTGACAGAGCTGTTGGCTCTTAGGGACACATTAAGGATTAGACAGAAGACTACTGGTATTAGAAGGTCTATGTAAATGCATGCACTTTGCCACAGTGGAAAAAAACAAATGATTACTGAGGACCTAATCTTAAGACACATTATTTATTGAATGTCAGAGTAGGCACTATGTATTGCGTGATTTAGTGTGAGTGAATAATAATACACATCATTGTATTACCCACAGCAATCTTTATAAACATACATTTCTTACTCTACATTTTACACTTACATAAATCATATATGGTATTACATATATGGTTTATATATATGTAACCTATTCTCTTTGAATATATAGCCTATCCCTCCAATGGATATTATCACTTCTACGAGGAAATGTTGTTTTACCCACTGAGTACTCATAATGTGATGTACTTTTCCTTTAGATTTACATTTGTTTTGAGGTTATTTGATTCATATTTATGTTCTGACTCTTTGATTATTTTCTGTCTCTGCCACTACACTGTAAGTTCAGTAATGTGTGTTTTTGCCTAATGGTGTATCCCCATATAGTCATCCCCTCAATATGATATTGTTTAATAATGACTGAATTAATAAACAAGACTTCACAGAGGTTAAGAGAGAAATTAGGAAAATTACTTGGAGGAAGAACACAACACTTAAGATATAATATTTGCTTTGGCACCGCTGTAGCATCTACCACACATATTTAAATAAGAATAACTATTGTAGTGAGAAGATTATTCTGAGCTGAGCCTGGCAAAAAGAGCTACTTCAATAATTAAAGGGTGCTACTTGGTCATGATAGGTTGAAGTCCTCCTCACCACTTTGGGGGACTTCTAGACTGCCTCAGTCTCTTGACCAAAGACCCTCTCTCCTACGCACACTGCTTGGAAATACATTGAGAAAAATGTGTTGCTTTGGCTTCCCATTATTTCACTTCTAGTAATTCTGACCTTAAGATGGAATAATGCAGCTATTTTTTAAGAATGAAGGAAGTAACAGAAACCTTCTCCATAGTGGTCCGACAGCATCTTGATTTCTGAGTTCCTGAGATGGTGGGGTGCTATCAGGTTGCTCATTAGGACTGTGATCATTTAAAATGATTGGATTTTTCACCGTACACTTTTTTTTCTTTTTTATCTTGTTGAAATATAAGTATGTATTATTTTTAGAGACTATTTGAACTACGGCGTTTTTAAGCAAAAGAATCTATCTGTGAATAACCAGAACACATTTTAAATAAGTTGTTCACTATTTTTAAGGGATAATCAGTAAAATCTTGTCATGGCTTGTTTTATTTGTTTATTAAATCAGATTTTGTTACAGTAAAATATTACGTATGTAGAATTAAAAGCACAGATAAAGTATGGGGAGATTATCACCAATGTGATAATAAAATTCTGTTAAATTCAGGAAATAATAGATAACTCAAACTATCATCTTTCTATGTATTTTAGTATCAACACCACTACATATACTTGACTGTCTGAAACATTTTTGTTACTAATTCAGTATTTGGATAGTTTTCCAACTCTATTCCCAACAAATAAAATAAATCAAGCTCCTTTTGTTTGCAAGACCAGGTTCTAAATCGCCAAACAACAGTTTCAGAGGGTAATATCAATTTAAAGTTTCAATAGTTGGCACCTCTCTATTACCTACATTTATATTCTAAGTTATTGGTCATGTTACTACTCCAGTATTACAAAATGTGCAGTGATGCTTCCCACATCTAGCTAACCTTATGACTGACTTCAGACTTCTCATTTAAGATTGTATGTAGCTTACTAGTGGCCTTACTCTCTAAGAAAGATGTGACTATTTTTGTCTCTATACTGACAGCTTCTCCTAGTAGCAGTAACATTCCCTTTTTTCTGCTCCATTATTCATGTTTCTATTTGTACCCCTCACTATCTGAATCCTCCTTTAATCATCTGGGTCCACATTAATCTCTCCATGCCTGGACTTTCTGTGAATTATTGACTCTACTGTATAATTTAACACAAAATAGTTTACATTGAATGGTATGATACCATTATATTTTTATATCACAATGTATCTTTAGCATCATTGGCAGAGAGTATTAGATGAGTGACTAATATGGGTATTTATTTAGAGAGCAGTAGAATGCAGAGTAAAGGAGCATGTGCAGTGTTTTCCCGTATGTAACCTAACACTGGTTGAAAAGAAACACCCCAGTCAGCCTTTGGCCAGGGATTTGCTCACTGCTCGCTCCAGAATTAAGACTTTGAAAATCTTCAGCAAAAGAGTGATGTCTGGAACACAGTGCTACATAAAAAAACTATAATAAAGAATTTTTAGAAACAAACTCATGTTGTGCATTAGTTTGGGTGTCTTTTTAAAAAAGTTACTCTCTTTCCTTTGAATTACTAATCACTGTCCTTAAGAAACAATGTACACATTTTAAAAATACTAAAGAGCTTTGTGGCTGGAGGAGAGTAAAGATTTTAATTTCGGTAGGAGTTAAATAAGATAAAAGCTTAAACTGGTTGTTTTATATCATTACACAGAAATTTAAAAACTTAGTGATTTTAGAGTATTACATGCATTGAAATGTGTTTTACTCTTTAAAAAGATCTTTATTGACTCTATTTATTGTTAACATATTGTTTTGCTTATATTTTTCAGCTATTTGAATGACTTGGACAGAATAGCACAACCAAATTATATCCCAACTCAACAAGATGTTCTCAGAACTAGAGTGAAAACTACAGGAATTGTTGAAACTCACTTTACTTTCAAAGATCTCCATTTTAAGTGAGTAACTTTGAAACATGATTTCTAAATTTAAAGTAAAACACATTGCTTTAGAAATAAAAGGTATAATAACAGTTTACAGCATTTTTACAGGTAGAAATTATAGTTAGAAGGAAGCTTTTCTTAGATGATTGGACAAAAGAATTTTGAAGTGAAAGAGGACAAAAAGAAGCATTTTTAGGAAGAATATTTTTATTTAAGAAAAAATAGCCAAGCAGATTCCTTTGCTATAGTTTCTACAGTGATTTAAACAAAAATAGTTTTTGGCTTCAGTTTCTAAATAGAAAATGCTCTCTAATATGGTGTGTTTTCGGAAAGTGTTGCCATCTATATTTAGGTAAAAAGAGTTTTACTGATAGAACATATGCTTATTTATGGAAATGTTAAAAAAGGGTGTACCTTTTTAAAATTTTTCATGAAAATTTTTATTCATAGGGAGTGGATGGTTGCACTTTTTCATGTTCATTTAATTGAAAGTGTACTGAATATTAACTTACTGAGGTCTGAGTAGACACACACTGAATTGTAGCCGTTAGAAATGGAGGGGATCTTGGAGTCCCTTTTGTCCAGTCTCCTCATTTTATAATGAACCAGGCTCAGGGAAGTTCAGTGAAACATTACATTCCAATTTACAGAACCGTGTTTCTCTTTTTCCCATAAATAACAGCTTTCAAGGTCTGAGGAAAACTGTTAGACTTACAACCAAATGTAATGTTTTAATTTTCAGATTCTTGTTTTATCTATACAGCCTTCCTAGTCAGTTACTTAATCTGTTTTACCCTGCCTGGTCATCTGCTACCTGATTTTAGGTATCATGACTTTCTTCTTCAAAATGCCCACTTACTGATTTCACTGTTCACTCAATCAAAATTGCCATTGAGTGTGCATTATTATTAATCATTTCTAATCACCTTATTCTAGTTAAAATAATAAAATTATGGAAAAAAGTGGTTGCATATTGTATTAAGATATATACATGAACAAGGTAATTTAACATCACAGGATTTTCTACTAAACCAAAACTTGTGTTTTCATAGAAATTTCAAAGGAATGTCGTGTTACTTGATCTTAAAAAATACTGATTAAAAATAATTTACATATATTTCTTTTTTTCTTCCCTTAGTATTATTTGTTTTAGTATGTTGAAGCTAAACAAAGGGGCTAGCAGAAGTTCCTTTTTAAAATCTGCTAGTTTGTCATAATTCAAATTCATTTAAATGTCACATTTCCTAAGTGCCAGTTAAGTGCTCAGCAGAAGGGACACCACGTGCAGAGCCCCTGAAGAGCTTGTGAGGGAGGCCCTTCTGAGTTGACAGTGCCTAATTTATATAACTATGATAGAGTCACATTATTCATACTATAGTAAAACCCATGTATCTCCTACATTCCTTATACCATATAAATTTTCACTAATATTCTTGGAAGTAAAAATAATGAAAATATTAGAATTAAATGCGTTGTAGATATATAGGAGGTTTTTTATTCTCATTATTTTTCTTAGTTTAACAGATAGGTTTTTTTGTTTGTTTGTTTGTTTGTTTTTTTAACCCAGTTAGGTTGAGATTGATTTAAAGGAAGATACGGCTGCAGTCATGGGCATCAGTTAGATGTCGTCTCACTTCTGCAGAGCTTTGTAGATATGTTGACTCCAACTGAGCACTCTCCAGTTGTCACTGCAGAAAATCAGATTAGTAAAGACATGTGTTTTATTTCGTATGAAAATTTTTGTAATTTTCATACTCCATATTTTTCTGAGTTTTAATATTTGCGATACTATGAGGGATTCGATAAATCATTTGTTATCTGCTTGTGATATATTTTTTTCAGATTCTGTTTAGTGGAGGTTTTTGGTTTCTTTGTAGAAATTCAAGCTTCACAAGTCTGTGTTACTATATCCACTTAGCTTTTATCCTACTCCATTCTCACAATAACAAAAAAGTAGAATGAATAGAAGATAAAAAAGCAAAAACAATAAATTATTAAATCATTCTTAGTTTGTCAAAAGGTAATTTATCTGCATATGGTTTGCAAATGAAATATCCCATATTGTTAGTGAAATTATTTTTCCTCTTTTACTTTGATTAAAAATTATGTGGTTCAAGATAATCATTCTAAATAAACCATTACTATGAATTATGGATTTTTGCTTCTAATGCTCTGAAACAGTAATGATAAAATACAGCAGAATTTCTAAAAGCATCTTGAAAAAAGCTTCCTAGTCAGAGGTAATTATCAGTTCACCTCATAAAGAAAGTTAACTGTTACAAATTGTGAGCATAGTTAAATGTATGCAACTATAGCTCTGGTTGCTTCCCTAAGTATTTTAAGTATAGTGTATTTATTACTGTCATTTGTCACTAATTTATCAGTGGTTTATGTAATTGAATTTCTAGAGAACTAAAGTTTAATTTCAATTTTCTGTGACCACTTCCCCCCAAGAAACAAACATTGCCCTGCTTTCATAAACAACGATACAGTTTATAATTTAGTTTATTTGGCAACATTAACATTATGCTTTAGTATATGGTATGGTTTTGCATATGCTTTTAATTTTTTTCTGTTTTCATTTTTTTGTAAGCTCTCAGTGGACATTTTTTGCTAATGATATTATCTCTTGTTAAAATCACTTAACCTTCTTTTAGTCTGCTTACTACTGCATCTAGAATATTAAATAACATGTCTGATCTGAGGACGACTGTCATATTTATCTTAAAAGTGTGAATTGATTTTAATCATAGATAAGTATACTATTAGAATGAGACTTTAAACTTTTAAACCTAGTGCACTTTAGATTCTTATTTTTTGTTTACTTTGTTTTAATAGCCATGTTCTAAAGCAAACTTAAATTATGTTTAGTTAATGGCTTTATAGTAGTACCACCTTATCTGTGGGAGGTACATTCTAAGACGTGTGTGGATTTCTGAAATCACTGATAGTAATGAACCCTATATACACACACAAACTATGTTTGTTCCTATACATACATACCTATGATAAAGTTTACTTTATAAATTAGGCACAGTAAGAGACTAACAGCAATTACTACTAACAAAATAGAACAGTTAAACCAATATACTGTAATAAAAGTTATGTGAATGTGGTCTCTGTCTCTCAAAATACTATAAATATTTTCAGGTCATGGTTGACTGCAGGAAACTGAAACTGCAGACAGTGAAACCATGGAAGAGGGGGTTGAGGGGGAGAGACTGTTGTATTTTTAACCAGTATAATCTGAGGAGAAAATTCATGGAGTTGGGGTTAGCAAGTAAGAGTTCTGGACCTAGTTTCCCCTTTTAATTAGCTGAGCAAACTTGGTTAAAATTCTTAACAGAGAGACTATTGCAATCTTGCCCTTTATCACAGGCTTAAAGATAAAATGAGTTATTGCCTATAAAAAATGTTACAAAGGTGAGAACTCTATAAATGACAATAAATGGCAATGGGAAATGTTAAATCAATTATTTGGTACTTAAGGCAATCTGACTATATAAAATTCACTTTTAATCTTGGTTAGGTACATTCTTAAACATTTATTTCCAGACATACTTACCACATCCAGCCTAGGTTTTTCAAAATTGTCATTTCAACAGCATTCAGTAAACTGACTCTCATCATGATCCTTCCAGGAAGTCCATTTGTCTTACTCCATTTAAACTCCTTGAGTGACATAGAATTTCAAAGGATATATTTAGTTACTATTTTCATTTGCTGACTTAAATACAGGTTTGTTAGGAACTTCAGATAAACTTTGTCATAGTTTGGATTTGAATTCTGTTAAATTACTACCATTGCTAACATATGGTTCAACCTTTGCTGTTTCTATGTTAAATAAATCTCAGATGAATGAGGGCAGAAATTCTTATAGAAAAATTCTTCTGGGAACTCTTGAATGTGGTCATGATTTTATAGTTTTGTGTTTTGGGTTGTAATTGTTTGATTTTAACTGCTAAGTAAAATTTTAGTTTCACTTATCTTTTTGTATGATTGGTATTAAATTCAAAATGAGGCCACAGGGCATTTTAAGAATTCATATTATCACCTGTGTGACTGGGCACTTAATGGCCAATGTCTCTGTGGAGTATTTTGCTTTAATCAAAGAATCAACAGTTTTATTTTACCATAATATGTTTGTCAGATATAAAGCATCCCTTCTGCTATAAAATTATCATAAGACAAATTGTATTCCTTTTCTATAGTAGTATAAATGTGTAGTGGATTTGGGAATACAACATTGTATTTATGAGTTTGATATCCATGTATGGTCGAATAGCTTTGTACTAGTCAGTTTTGGTCACAGTACTGTTAGACAATAGTCTAAAGATAAGTCAGCACCTCTTGGGATGCAGCATCTCCTTCTACTCCACCCTCCAAAAATCTCTTAAGAAAACTCAAATTCAATTCCTATTTGATGTTAGTCAAAAGTCTTATCTTTTCACATAAAGGAGAACATACCACATTTTTTATTCTGTTTTTCTTAAAAGTTCAGAATTTAAAGATCAGCATATAAAATAATTAAGCTATTTTCTTCTGTCTGTGTGGAGCAGTGAACAGTTAGTGTTTCTTCTAGATATTATCTTCATCTAGTTTTTTCTAAGTGCTAATAAAATGCTAAGCATAGTCTGATGATTTGTAATATCAGTTCTTCATCACTTTTGCTCCCCGGCTTATGGATTAATTCTCAAAAGAATTGGTCCCTAGACAAGTACCATCAGTATCTTCCACCTAGTGATTCTGAGTTTCACCAAAGTTTGAAAAGCAGTGGCTTAGACTAAAAGTTCTTTGTTTATGACCAATGTACAAAACTAACGGTCACAGAGAATGTAGGATAGAGTGGGTTGGGTTGTTATTTTATATCTGTACTGGGTGGAGGGGATATATGTGACATTTAATCAGAGCAGTTATCTAAGATAGATTATCTTTTGGGTAAATTTATTTTCAAATTGTATTCCTAGAGAGTTTAACAAATGATTTCCCAATTAAAATCATATTATTTTCTTTTATTTTGTTGTTTAATCTTTATTGCCAACTATCCTTTTTGTATCTTAACCATTTTGATTTGTTATGTGATAGAAGCATTTTGTTATATAGCATACTTAAATTTAATGAACAATTTACTAGCTAAGCCAAAAGAATGAAGACCTCTTAAGTGGTGATAAAAGTAATAATACTGGCTAATGTACTCAGATTCGGTTTATAGGCCAATGCTGCTCTGTGGGGAAAATTCTTTTTGCCTGGGAATTAAATAGGGACTATTTTAATTAGTGTACCATCTAGATAAATGGAGCCTTTAAAAATGTACCAGTTCACATAGTGTTTTCATTATATAAGTGGTTATTTCTAGGTTGCATAATGTAGTCAGTGCAAATTTAAACTTTTGTTTAACTTTATAAACTCTTGTAAGAAAAAAAGAGGAAAAATCATTGTCTTTATATTCACTGATGTGTTACTACCTCATTCACTAACCTATAAAGGTTCATGTCGTGTAAAAATTGAATTTTTTCACTCTAAATTTTAAGGCTGTTCACTTGGGCCACCCATGTATTTCATATTTCAATTCTCTCATTTTTTTCTGTACCATGGTTTTATTTGTTAAAGTAGGGAAACCTGTTTGCCCCATCCGAATTTGATTTGCTGGCCCTGCATTTTCTTACCTGGAAAATAGAATGAGACTTTAAACTTTTAAACCTAGTGCACTTTAGGTTCTGATTTTTTGTTTTTTGTTTACTTTGTTGTACATCATAGTCCTGTTTATTGCTCTGACAGAAAACACTGTTTTGTAGTAGGAAAAGAGAGGCCACGTCCTCTGCCTCTAATATTCTGTGACTGTGGTAGATTGAATATGTGCTCTTTGATCTCTGCACTCCCCAGTTGCTTTATGTGACTTCTCAGTGTTTACACATAGCGCAGTCTATTCATTTGTATTTGCTTTAATGTTCTAAGTATTCTCGTGTGTTAGTGAATGTCTTGTTTTTTGAGGGTATTTTTTGTTTTTGCTTTGTTTTAGAGATACCCTCCCTCCCTTCAAAAATTTAAAAAAACCTAGCAGGCTTTTTTCCCCTTTGAGAAAGCCAATTTGTGACATTGTTTTTCTCCCATAAAGTCCTTCTCTCCTTTCTTCCCACCCTGTATTCTCCCAGCTATCTGGAGCTTTTCTGTTAGCATTACAGAACTCCTCAGAGCTTTTGAACATTTAATGTGATGGCAACTCATTATATTTCCTCCTGCAGAATGTTTGATGTGGGTGGTCAGAGATCTGAGCGGAAGAAGTGGATTCATTGCTTCGAAGGAGTGACCGCCATCATCTTCTGTGTGGCTCTGAGTGACTATGACCTGGTTCTGGCTGAAGATGAAGAAATGGCAAGTGGAACAACTTTCAAGGGTTGAGCATAAAATATGAAGAGCTGGCAATGTTGCCAATGCTTTTTCTAAGAAAAAGTCTTGAGAAATTCTTACTAATGCCTGAATTATTTGAAAGTTCAGTCTTCCCTGTAACTTTTCTGTTGTTTGCATAAGAAAAGGGAAGTTTACTAAAGAAGCACAGATGGAGCTGGAGAAAAAGGAAAACATTGAAAGTCAATCTCACCTCAACCCTATAAGCTTAACTGTGCAGCAGCAGCATTTTCTATATCTGGTATCTACATACCGAATGAAAATAAAGTTAGTTACATAGTTGCCTAAGGCTTATTTTACATCATTTGTTACTTCTACCAGTTTAGTAATCTTTGATATATGTTATGTTTTGCTACTGTCATGTAATTTTAAGATGTGTTTAAATGTACCATTAATCTGAGGGAAATATTTTTAAGTAGAAGTTTATTTTCTTTATTTTTTTAATTTATTTTTTAATTTCAGAATATTATAGGGGTACAAGCACTTTGGTTACATATATTGCTTTTGCACTGCCCAAGTCAGAACTATAAATATAGAAATTTAAAACTGTCATTTCAGATTAACTTTAGTATGAAGTGATAAAAAAGAGGTAGAAATGCCAATTTTGTATTTTTAAAATCAAGTATATGCAATCACAGTGTGGTAGACTACATGGTCATTTCTCTCATTTCAGCACTGTACAATGTATCAGTACTCTTTTTGAATGCAGATCCTGCAAGGGCAGGAAACAGGAATTGGAGGTCTCCTTCCCTAATATTTAGAGTTTGGGGCTAATTGGGTTTCAGCTTGTTCAATTTAATTTATTAATCTTTAAAAACCTCTACTTATCTTTTAATGGAAACTTAGATGAACTTTGTAACAATGACATTTCTTTTCATATGTTCACACCAACGTGCCTGGATTATAACATCCTGCAGCAGGATGTGCAGTGGGCACTCAGCAAGTAACGGCTGAGTATGAAAGTGATGAGTGATGATTCGTCACTTGTCTGGCCTACAGTCAAAGTGTGCTTGTTCTGAAATGGCAAAATTGTATTTTTGTGTTATCAGTGCTTCAACAACCTCTGCTTAATTATCATTCTTGTTATTTTAAAAAATTATTTCTCAAAATCTTTGCTGTTACTAACAAATTGGTCTCATTTTTTTTCTATTACAGAATCGAATGCATGAAAGCATGAAGTTGTTCGACAGCATATGCAACAATAAGTGGTTTACAGATACGTCTATTATACTTTTTCTAAACAAGAAGGATCTCTTCGAAGAAAAAATAAAAAAGAGCCCCCTCACTATATGCTATCCAGAATATGGAGGTATTTTACTTTCTTTAAATAACTTATTAAGTCACATATTTCTAAGAAACTTTCCCCAAGGCAAGATTTCAGTTGTTGATTTGAATCTCTTGATTTAGTAATTCTTATGCCTTTAAGGGATATTATTTATCAAGCTGTATTTGAGCACAGTTCCTTTAGATGTGGATGAGATTACTGAAAATATTCATTTTATGAAAAAGCTGTTAGATAATTTTCAGTGACAACTCCAAGTCTTCATAAATTTGAACTATTGGTTTGCTCATCCAGTTAACAGATCCTATGTCAGGTATTCTGTGACGAAAATAAGACAGACATGTATCTGCTCAGTGTCTAATGCCAAAGACAGACATACTAAAAAACAAACCACAAGCAATAGCAGTAGAACATACTGCCAAAAAGGAACATGAGCATTATTATTATAAGAGGAAAAATGAAGAAGAAATCAGTGAGGCAGCTAACTCTTCCAGAGTCAGGGAAGGTTTCACAGGAAATCTAAACTTTAGTAATGAGACTGTTAATGGTACTTTAATTTTATTACCATGGAAAATGCCCTAGAGTGAGATAAGTAGATCTCAATCCTGGCTTTTTCATAATAAGCTATTTGATCTTGAACAAGGCAGTTAATTTACCTAGGTCTTAGTACTGCATCTGTAAAATCAGGAGTTGGACTACAACATTAGTTTTAGTTTAGTTCCTTGGAGTACCTCATGGGTTGCTGTAGAACAAGGTGGTGGAGGTAGGCATAGCTACTCCTCCCTCCCCACTCCCAATTCCTTTCTCATTAAAGCAGAGAAACTCAGCTTTCATCTGTTTTACATATTGGGCTTCTGAATAAAATTTTATGTTAGCAAAGAGAACTCTATGCCTTAAAAAAAAAAAAGTCTTTGACTATCACTGGTTTATATTATTTCTAAATCTAGGTAGTCTGCAGAGTTTAGTTACTTACTTACCCTTACTCCATCCTTCCTGTTCAAAAAAAAAGGTCAGGAACTTGTTTCATTACAAACAAAACTTTAGTGTTGTACTGAGTAAATTGTATGATGACTGTGAGCATTTACTGCCATTTCACAAGCGATGTTAAGATAGCCCTGTGATGTCGGTGCTTGAATATCCCCACTCATGCAGAACACCTGTGAAAACACCGGGGTTTGATGAAGGCACAGAGCCCAGTTCCAGACCCAAGTCCATTGCACATCTGCTCCCAGGCCACTAACAGCTAGGCTACATTTAATTAAATTCTCACTGGAACCAAAAGGAGAGGGTCCTTTGATAAATACAATCATCTTACTTATTACAGCCATTTTTGTATACCGTGAAGTTATACTTCAGTTCAAAATGATTTCACGCTTAAAAACTTTGGCTTTCTTTTTGAAAGTGGTAATATCCTAAGTCACCTTATTCGGAAACATTTTTAGTGTTTATTGGGAATAAAATTATTTGTAACTGTAATTTCAACATTGAAATTATGGAGAATCAAGGTGACTTGGTTTTTCCCTTACTTGAACCTCCCTTTCAGTTTATTTTTATCATTTCCTATGATGATAGCCATTTTGTACTAATTCATATCACCAGAGGTCCCAAATGAATCCATAAATATTGTATACCCACAGGGACTTCAGAGCAGCCAATAATACACTCGTTAGCTCTTTCCTTGCCAGATATAGAGTGTGTTCAAGAATTTTTGCTTATGCTACCAAGTTAATAAGAATCCCTGAGCTCAGAATCTTTGCACAAAAAGAATATTACATAATTCTTTCACATCTCCAGTGTTAAGATCATAATTTAAAATCTCTACTTCATGCCTTCAGTATTGATTCATTTGCTTCTTACTTAAACCTTAACCCTCAATTCCTATGGCTGTTGCTCCCTATGGAAGAACACTGTGTAGCCTGCCCCTGCTACTCACTTGATTTATCTCCTGTCTCTGTCCTCCTGTTCCCTCCTCCTCTTCTTTTTACAGTATATTGCCATTTCACCAGATTCCATATCACATTTCCTCTTCCCTGCCCCCACTTCACTGTCCTTTTTTTAAGACTTAGAATCAGTTTGAGGAATGTTCATTCATTCATGTATCTTGTAGCTTTTGGAGTACAGTGCTCTACTTAGCTACCCAGAGTATAAAGCAAATTGAACTATTCACTCAGTATAAACTATATCCTGAAAACATATATTTCGTGGTTTCATTAGTGTCTGTGGACCAACAAGATATTGTTTATTGCTTTAGAATTTTGGAGCAACAACTTACTATGAATGAATAAAATAGAATTTGATTTTTAAGAGTATGTGGTTGTTTGCTAGTGACATTAAAGCGTAAAAATGTAAACTTATTCAGAGACTATGGTTTTATTACCTTTTTATCTCTAATATAATGAGTTCCATAATTTATGCTTCATAGCACTTTAAACACAACATCCCTATGGGTGTTTGTCACATTGTATTGTACAAAGATTATATGAGATATAAAAGGAATATGGGGGCTGTGGGATGTGATGTTTATTCTTCTAGTTTAGAAGACTTAACGCTGAAAAAGAATTTAAAACTCTGTAAAGCAGTATAAGAAAAACTGAAATATAGTGTTTTTATAGTGTTGAAGAGGGGAAAACATTTTTAAGCAACGGAGAACCCATCTGGATTTGATTCGTTAGGAAAAGTTATGTGGACTGCCAGCTTTGAGCAAGTGTGAAGGTAGTCAGAGACCTCAACTGGTGAAGTACAGTGAAGTGGCCGCCCTGCAATACCACAGATGGCGGGTTGTGTTTGGGATCCTCATGACATGGAGTGAGGCCCACATGTGGACTAGAGGATCTCAGAATGACACTATAGAGCAGGCTGGGTGGTAGAGGGCCTTGAAGGCCTAGCAGAATGGATTATTACTGCAAAATACGGTTGTAAACATTTTTTTTCAAATGAACATTTTTTCAACTATTAATATGTACTATTACATTATATACATTAATATATATTATTCCAATATTATGTATATACATGTGCACACATATATACATACACACACACACACACACACACACACACACACATATACACGCCTCAGCATAAGTGTGAAGCTCATTAAATTTTTAAAACTGAACATACCAATATCCACTACTCAGGTCAAGAAATAGAACATTTCCAGAACCCCAGGAGCCCCATCATACCCCCTCCCAGTCTTAACTAATCAATCACTGCCCCCCCTCCCCCGGCCACCAAGTAATCGTTATCTTGACTTTTGTCCTTATCAATTCATTTTGATTATTTTTCAGACATTAGTTGGATCATACACTATATACTCTTTCTGTGCCTGGCTTCTTTTGTTCAACAGTATGTTCATGATATTCATCCATGTTATTATGTGTAGTGGTAATACTTTGATTCTCATTCTGTATTACTGTATGTCACCTCATTGTATGACTATATTAGAATTTATTAGCCAGCTACAATTGGTAAAATTTTAGATTGTTTCTTAAAAGTTAGTGCTGCTATTAACAATCTTTATATGTCTTCTGGTAAACATATACATGTATATAGTTCTAACAAGTGTACACCTAGATACTGAATTGTGGGGTCAGAGTATGCATGTGATTATCTTTAGATACTGCCAAACAATTTCTGAAGCATTTGTACATAGAGGAAGTCTTTAGTCAATAACCTGAAAGCAGGAGTGTGTTGTTTACTTTTTTGTAACCTCATAGCACTGTAAACTATGTTGTAGACCCTTGTAAAATTTTTGAATAAAGAAAAATGAGGGAGAAATGCCAGTTAATGTATATATAAGAAAGGGAATAAAAAATACTGATTAGCATTCAGTTAGCATTTCTTTATCCACCACTGGACAAGACCTGAAATAACATGCCACCGTCAGGCACCGGAAGTTCATTGTTGGTGTGTAGAGGACAGGGGATGAGAGAAAAAAGATGATCTGGCATTTGGAGACCCAGGCAGGAGCAAAGATCGTGGCAAGCATGGAATGCTATGCAAAGGAGATTTTTTTTTCAATTTTAGGAATAACTTACAGTCATTAAAAGGTAATTAACATGGGATGTTTTTCATTTAGAAGAAATAGTATTTCCCTTTGTAGACGGGAAAATGCAGTTAAGGCATTCACATATTTTTATATGTATGAAACTGGCTTTCCTGTTTTAAAGTCCATTTTGCGTAGTAGTATACTTATTATTTTAACTTTTTGCATTGTGTTTCTTTCCTTTTCCCATCTCAGGATCAAACACATATGAAGAGGCAGCCGCATATATCCAGTGTCAGTTTGAAGACCTCAATAAAAGAAAGGACACAAAGGAAATATACACCCACTTCACATGTGCCACAGATACTAAGAATGTGCAGTTTGTTTTTGATGCCGTAACAGATGTCATCATAAAAAATAATCTAAAAGATTGTGGTCTCTTCTAAGTTTTGCAGTTAATGGTAAAATGCATTTTCAAACCAAATGAGTACTTATATATGGATCTCTCTAGACTAGAGTCTTGCAGCAACACAGAATGTAGTATACGGGAAATGCATCTGGGATCTGACCAAAGTTGTTCTGTTTTGTTTTTTTAATTGAAAGTAACAGAGGGACCGTTCTTAAATGTGAAAGATGGTCCTGTAGTGTGAAACTGAAAGACAGTGTTAAAGCTGGGCTCTAGTATATTGATGATTTCTGTGTAAGTGTAAATATGCAAATGTATGTATACATGTATTTATGACTTTAGTTTCCCACATTACTTTTAGGTTTTAAGAGTGGCAACTTACAATTCTAGCGTGATGGCTTTGGAAATAACATAAATATTAAGTACCTTGTACTGAATGACAGACCATTACTATGTTTGCCAGTTTTAAACAGATTTATTTATGTTTGTGTCCTGTAAATTTTTAAGTACAATAATTAATATTAGAAAACATTGCAGCCCTTATCTTGATTATATGTATACTTGTATTCATAAAAAATGTTATTTGTACAAACACATTGCACAGACTATTTTAATAACATGATTTGTTCTTTAAATTTAATGTGTTTACTGAAAAGTTCTTAAAGAGGATGACTGTACCTGGCTTTGGATCAATTATTTAAATTGTATGCATTTTGATTTTTCTTTTACAAAAATAACAATTTGATTTTACATTAGATTCCACGTTAGATTTGGTTTGAAAAACTAAAATTCCAGGTTTTTGAGGATATGCTCTCTAGACTTATAAACACTTTATTCACTTTTTTTTCACTTTGAATTTTAATATTTGGCTAGTATTCATTCATTGCCTTAAAGGTGATATCAGATTAATTTTTATACATTTTAAATAACTACATTTTTATTTATAACTAAGTTTAGGTGGATATTGAGAGGATTTTTGTGGGCAAAACAAATGTCAGCATAATGAATTTTGAGACATTCATTTGTGTATTTCCTTTGGGAAGTCCCTTGTACCTAGCATACATGATAGTTCCTTGTTTGGAAGATAACAAAAAAGATCTTTGAATATTCTTTTGCTGATGTAATGCAAGCTTTAAATTTATATATGTAACTAATTTCAAATTTAATTATCACACAATGTTAGAATTACTTTTTTCCCAAGATATTCAAATTTCTTCCACTTGCTCGAGTTTCTATTATTTCTTTTTAAATTATTATTTCTGAGAATAAAATGGACAATTACAGTTAGAAAATGAGTAATAGTATTTAATAAAGTCAGTGACTGTATGCTCGATAAGTGTTACATAACAGGTAGATATTGAATTTTGATAGAATAATTTTCTTTTGATTTTTTCACAATGTGTCTCTGTGACCTTGTTTCAGCAAAATGAACAGCACTCCCCATCCTACCTCCCTTTTTTTACTCATCTTGAAAATACTGGTCTTTCAGTAAGCATCGCTGGTAAGTAGTTTCTAAGTTTAGTTTATGTGTCATCATTTTGTTAAAGTATATTTGTTAAAGTATTGTTGTGTGGGGGGGTTTACCATAAATTACATTCATGTCTGTTTCGTTTGGGAGATTTTCTTCTTTGTAACATAAAGGAATTCAGAGTTATCAAAGTTCCTTAAATGTGTTAGATTCTTTATGTGCCTTTCATGAAAGATATGTTTTCATTGATTTTACCGATGGAAGACCTGTACTCTCCACATTGTGAAGTTATGTATGAAATTCAACTATAATATGAATAAATTTGAATCATGAGAAAAATGGTTTTAAAAGTCACAAAGAAGCACATACTGGTGACCATCATTGATGAACTTCTGAACTTTATTCTGTGTAATTGTGTTACTAATAAATCCTAATAAATTTACATTTTTAAAATTTTACAAACCTGTTGGCTAAACACATTTTGCATTAGAATTTAAGTATCAGTCTGTTGTATCTTCATTTCTTCTTTCTCTGTGTTCTTGTCTTTTCGTAATTTCATCTATTCCAGAAGTTTGAGTTTTCTGGGCTCCGCATGTTGATGAATAAGCCAAATTCGTCATCATTCCCTTTAAATCAGTTCTCACATAACTCTGCCATTTTAGCTACTAAGTACCATCATCATGTAATCCTTCAACGGGGAACTTTTTAGCCATTTGGAAGTCTTCTTATCCCTCATATCCATCTCTGTTTACTGACAGTTTGATTTTTCCAATGCCATTTGTTTTTGTTTTCGTTTCCATTGCTACTACTACATCTTTGCTGAATTTCACTGGAAATAGCTTGTTAATTAAATTCCCCACTTCCCATTTCTACTTCCTCTAATCCACAGTAGTTATCCTAATGTAGAAATGTGACTGTGTTGCCTTCTGTGTGTTGAACTCAGATCTCCAGGTTCCCATGCCGGCACCTTTCCACTGTTCTGTAGTGCCACTCTCTCTTCTGTGCTTGACAAACTGTGTTGGCTCGGACTTGTTAATAAAATTAAATACAACTTTAGCCTCCCATTCAAGGCTTTTCATCATCTGAGACCTTTTCACTACTAGCCCACTCCTCTCCTACATTTCATTCAAATAAGTACCCTGTGCATAGCCTGTGCTTTGCGCGAAGCATTTCACTACATACTACATGTGGTATACTTAGAACAGTGCCTAGAACGTGGGAAATGTTCATTTGTGTCTGTTAATGTCATTATTTGTATTTATTAGCACTTATGTTTGTGATATCCTTTTCAGATTCCTCTGGCGTCTGTTCTTCAGTCTGCCCTTTTGGGAACTTCATGATTCTGGTAGGGCCACTGGTCTAATTTCACTTCCCTGGCTATAGGCTCAGTTCTGACCAATCTTAGCCTCCCTTCGTTGGACAAGTGACCCAAACTGAGCCAGTCAGAGTCCCAGTTCCAATTCCTAAAGCCCCCTAAAGCTCTTGTAGTTTCTAAAATCTCCTTCATTTATTTTCAGTACCCTTTTGAAAAAGTACTTTGATGCCTGATGTAATTCAATCATGTTCAATCTCTTACTGAAAAAGTCCTGACTAAAATGCATTTGTTCTTACTGAATGCTGACAATAACTGCGAGGTGAATCCAAAAAGGCTCAAAGAGGTTAATTGACTTGAGCAAGACCAGGTCAAGGTTTTAAATGTAAGACTTCTGACTCTATGTCAGAGGACTCCAAAAAATGCTACCTTATTTTCAGAAAATTTATAAGTAGTCTTTCTCTTGTTCCCACTCTGCCCTTCTGAGTTTCTCTGAACAATTATTCTTTTTTAGATTAAAAAACCGTATGACAACCTAGTATGTCTTGCATCAAAGCTATTTATGTTATCTTAACACTCTTTAGATTTAAAGCCACTTAAGTGGAGGAATAGTTATGTGCATTTTTGTATCATTTGTTTGCAGAATGACCTGCATTGCCTTTGTGTAAATGAATTTAGTTAATAATGTAAGTCAGTATTACAGATGTTAGCATTGTCATTGTATACAGTGTGTTATTTTAGACAGAAGTAGAAAGTGATGGTGAAAGCCCTTTGGCACTCAATCTGGCTTCAAATCCTGGCTCTGTCTCTTACTAACTCGGTAATCTTGCACAACTTACATAATCTTGCTCTCTCCCTCCTTTTAATCATCTGAAAAAAACAGGTATTAAATAATCAGACCATTAATTTTAATGGTTGTCAGTATGAAATAAGTTCACATAACATGTTAAGCACTTAGAAGGGAGCGTGGCATGTGATAAACCTTCAACAGATTTTCCTATTTGATTATAAAAAATATTTGATTTTAGGGTACCTTTAAAATAATCAGTGCTTAACAAATAGTTGTTGATATAAGCTCTGAATGAAATGCCTCAAAAACAAGATAATAATCATAATTCTTTGTAATTAAAACTGAGTGTCACATTGATATCGATACTGAAAAAATTAATCAGACAAAAATCTCTTTATTCTACTTCAGGATACTTCTCTATTATTTTAATGTAACCAATAATACGGGAGGTTTATTTTAAAATTAGTTGGGGAAATTTTCTCTTTTAGTTGCTTTTCAAAACCCTATTTTAACAGTTAAAGTGCATTAAATCAAGAGTTTTCATTTCACAACCCCACTGGCCTATTTCCCAGGCATTTTTTCCTTAACCAATAACTGCTTGCTTTGGTGTCTGTTGTGATTTCTATTATTTATTTGGATTTTGTATTTACTTTAAAAGTTAGGAAGTTTCACATTTCATCAAGTCTAGAAACACCCCAATATGCGCAGATCAGCTGCAGTTGTCCAGGCCAGAGCTGATGAGGCCTGAACCATAATAGTCCCACCATATAAAAAATCTTCCTGAGCAACATTTATAAGGTCAATTATTTTCAGCCTCTTTGATTTTCCTGCCCATCTTCCTGGGTCTCCATTCAAAGAACTATTTCTTCAAATTACAAATTAATTAATTAAAAATGAGAAAATGCTGTTGAGGAAAACATGCATGAAGACCAATCTAGACAGAGGCTATTTTAATAGCAGATAATAGAATGCCACTTTCAGTAAATGAAAATGATGTTTCTTCTTGAATGCCCTAGTGCGTCACCTAAAAGAAAGTACAGATGCTCCTTGATTTACCATGGGATTACGCCTTGATAAACCCATCCTAAGTTGAAAGAATCGTCAGTTGGAAATGCATTTAATACACCTAACCTACAAAACATTATAGCCTAGCCTAGCCTACCTTGAACATGCTCAGAACACTTCCATTAGTCTACAGTTGGACACAATAACACAAAGCCTATTTTATAATAAAATGTTGACTATATCATGTAATTCGTTGAATTCTGTACCGAAAATGAAAACCAGAATGGTTGTATGGGTACTTGAGGTATGGTTTCTACTGAATGTGTATTGCTTTCACACCATCATAAATTCAAAAATTACAAGTTGGACCATGATAAGTTGGGGACCATCTGTACATAGAGGAGGACCCTTGAGAGCCTAAGAGCCAAAGAAATTCCTCTTCCAACTGCATTTTCTGGAAGGATTCTTAAAACTAATTTTATTTCTGTGCAAAAACACTATATATGTATTCTCCATTTTACCAGGACTTTATGTTTTTGCTAAATTAGATCTACAATTTTGCAGTTATTTTTTACTGAATTGAAAAATGTTTGTACAATTTCAGCGTAAAGCTAGTCTTCAAAATAAATCACTATGAAGATTGGATATTACCTAGAATTTTCTATTATACACTCTTGAAATTTAATTATTTTCTGTGGAAACTTCACAGAATTTCAGCTTTGATCCTATTCTCACTTTTGAAAATCAAAAAAAAGCAAAGTCAAAGCTACTTCCAAACAACTCTGTCTTTAATTTTTGTTAAATAGTAGTGAATCGTCAGTTTTGTAGCTTGTGGAATGTGGACTGTTTGGCAGCAAATTCATTAATGTGATTTGCATAGGACTCACTTTCCAGTACTCCATTATAATATATAACGTAAGTTTTCCTATTCACAAATGTAAGGAATTACCTTTTCATTATAAATGACCAATTCTCCTAGCAACCTACTTCACAGGGCAACTTACCTCTAATAAATAGAACTTTTTTGCAGACTTGGGTGTACATTTTATTCCATTCTTAAATCCCCTATTATGTATGGTAGATTATTTTAATTGTGAGTCTTTTTCTTCAAAAGGAAGCTTATCTAAAGTCTAATAAAGAGTTTTTGTAGCTGAAGTGGGAGTAGAAAGCTTGGAGCCAGAATAAAGTGCCCTTTTTTCTCTCTGAGAGCCCTACCTCTAATCTACACTTAAGGTTTCTAGGTGCAGATTTGAAACAACAGTTCTAAATCAAGTCCCTGGAAAAATGTACTAACATTGTAGGATTTATTCAAAACTTTAAACTCATACATGGCTTCAACCGTGTTACATATGTTATATGATACTCTGTGCCTTCTAATACCATAAATATAGAAAGAAAATGCATATATAATACATTTTTGAATGCCTACTGTGTGTCAGGCACTTTTCTGGGGGCTTTACTAATGTTCTCATTTAGTCATCAGAGCAGTCTTGCAATGATGGTAAAATTTCCATTTTCCAGATAAGGAGACATATTTAAGAGAGGTTAGTATTTTGTGCATTGTTGACTACCTAGTAAGTGGCAAAGCTGGTAGTAAACTCCAGGGCTATAAGCCACTTGTTAGCCATATTTTCAAAATCTCAGTGGCATAAAGTTTTTCCTAAGGGCACTGCATGGTATAGTACAGCATGTCCAGTGATGTTGCCTGAGCAGATGTTAACAAGCAGGTATGATGCACATTAACATGTCTGTGGCTATGAAAAGACATTGCAGTAAAGAAGTAAATAACTGTGTTTTACAAACATTGGAGCTGTGCTAACAGTAGCCACTACCCAAACGTGGATGTAGAGCACTATTTTTTTTTAGAGCACTTAAAAATGTAGCTAATTCAAATTGAGATGTACTGTTAGTGTAAAATAAAAATATATGTAAGAGTTCAAAGACTTATACCAGGAAAAGAATGTTCATGTTGAGGTGATAATATTTTTGATATAGTGGGTTAAGTTATATATTATTTAAAATACCACTTTTTAAAAACACTTTAATGTGGCTACTGAAAAATTGTAACTACTCATGTGTCTTTGGGTTATACGTGTATTTGGGAAGTGGCACACTTTTTTTTCACCTTCCACAACATCTCCATTTGCATTCCATGGAAAAGTTTTCAAGTTTTAGAGAAGCAGATACAATGGATAGAAAGCTAAAATTTGCATGTGGAAGATCTGTTCTTGTCTTGAATACATTACTACTTCAGTGACTGTTGGAGAATGGTGAGCCTCAGTGAAAGGCTGAACTCCTCCAGTTCTGAATGCTATGGTTGGGTTTGATATAATACAGCCTTTCCTGTGGGAGACAGAAGCCCATCTCATTGTCACTTCAAATATGTCAGCTACAATAGAGGAGAGAATTACACATTTTAACACCTATACTCTAAAAACTGAGTTTTGGAATCAATATCATTATTTTTAGTTCCAATACATGGAGTAGGAGTCAACCCATCAGTGTACTGGAAAATTACTAAGCCCTGGTTTACAAACTCATCTCTTGAGTGTTCTCTAGCCAAATCACAAGATTAGTTGTTGTTTTTTAATGTTATTGTGTTGTGTTTTGTTTTTTAATATGTTTGAATTCCCCCAGACGAATTCCTTTCTTCCTCCACACCTCCCACAGGACTGAGCTGAGCACACTCATGCTTTAAAAAAGCTTCGGTACTAACTTTTGAAGGAGTAGCTCCCTGGAGCTGTGGAGGAGGACAGGAATTTGATATTCTGCAGGACTTAGGATAGGGTATCAAATATCCTAAGGTCTTAGATGCGTATTTTGGTTTTTGATAAAGACAGAAAACTGCAAATGGTTTACTGCTTAAGGGTCAGTAAAATCCTGTTTCCTAATCTGAATGATCCATGCTTACTAGATTCTCAAAGTTCCTTCAAGATTGGAGGTGCTTTGTTTAACGGGATCAGTCTGAGAAACATATGTAGCTATAGAGTCCAACTTTATCTTTCATGCCTATGATTTTTCTTGCCGTAAGGGTGTGGATAATCAAAATCAATGGTGGTTCTGTTTACTAAGTAGCAGAAGACTTCACGCACTTGGCTGGCAATCCCAGCCCAGGGCTGTTTTGACCATAACTTACCTCAAATCTTGCAAAAATAATTCATTAAGAAGTCATATAAATGCTTCATCTTTTCTAATTAAATGTTACTCCTCTTTTCCATGAATCTTTGGCAAAAAATGCCATTCTGTTTAGTTACTATCAAGGACAGCTGGGAAACACTTGACCTGTTAAGGAAAATACAGCTGCCAGCTCCACTTATAGACACTGTAGTTAAACTGTAATCAAAAAGCAACTTAAAAAATGTATATGTTCCTTCCAATAACTTATTTTGCCAAATCAATTCTAATAATTCTAATTTAGGTCTGCACAGACTAAGAACAACATTTTGTGTGTATAGCTTCTTTAAAAGAAATTACCCCTGGTTTGGATAGAACACAAACTATTATTAAAATATTGACATTGTTGTTTGTATCCCCAACCTTTTTTTCCACTAATATTTAGGAATAGGAATGTAAGTGTTTGAACCTAAGTGTCATTTACTTTTCTTTCTTTTTTTTTTTAATGTTTTTTTTTTTTTTTTTTTTTTTTTGAGACAGAGCCTCACTTTGTTGCCCAGGCTAGAGTGAGTGCCGTGGCATCAGCCTCGCTCACAGCAACCTCAAACTCCTGGGCTCAAGCGATCCTCCTGCCTCAGCCTCCCAAGTAGCTGGGACTACAGGCATGCGCCACCATGCCCGGCTTACTTTTCAAATGACTATTTAGCACCTTGTCTGTCCTATTTGGGGACACAAAACAGGAATAGTAATAAAGAAGCCCAACCGAAACTGAAGCCTGGCCCTGCCACCTCCTGTGGTGTGACCTTGAGCAAGTTACCTAATCTTTTCTTGCCTTGATAATTTCTCTGTAAAATGATAACATTAATGTCATGCTCCTATAGTTGTTGCAAGGATTAAATGAGTTAGTAATATAAGGTGCATTATGTGCCCAAAACATAGTAAAATTTCCATCACATGACAATTTACCTCTAATAATTGTGGTGGTGGTGGTGATGATGATGATATTATGAAGGCTAGAGAGGAAGAGGAAAGAGGTAAGAGAGGCAGATATGTAAGCAACTGTAGTTCAAGGCAAAACAAAATGGGCACTATAGTGACAATATAAATAGGGTGACCATCTGTTCCAGCACAGTTCCAGTTTATCCCTGTTGTCCTACCATAATTATTAATTTCATCCCTTGCGCTCTGAGAATGGACCTACGGTCTTATAAATGAAAGCAGCCTGATATAAGAGGCTAGGGGATGGCTTAAGGCCTCCTAGAGAGAAAGACTTCTGAACTGACCCATAAAAGGAACAGGGGTAGAGAGGAAAAACCATTTCTGTGTCCCTTGCCAAGCTCCTCCTGAAAGGGAACTGGATGGGTGAAAGCTATGTTTTCCTTGAGTTTTCAGCAAAGCAGAAAATAGAAAAAATCTGAACAAGACTGTGTTAGTTTCCTATTGCCATTGGAACAAATTACCACAAAATTAGTGGCTTAAAGCAATACAAATTTATTCTCTTAGATTCTGGAGGTCAGAAGTCTAAAATGATTCCACAGGACTGACTGCACATCCTCTGGAGGTTCTGGGGGGAGAATCTGTTTCCTTGCCTTTTCCAGCTTCTAGAGGCTGCCTGCATTCCTTGGCTTGTGGCCCCTTCCACTGTTTTCAAAGCCCACAGCCTAACTAACCTCTTCCCTCTGGCGTCTGTTTCTGTCCTTAGCATTTACTGTATGTGCTCTGACCCTCCTGCCCACCCCTTATGAGGATCCTTGTGATCACATTGGACTCACCTGGATAATCCAGGGTAGTCTCTGGATTTCAAGATCCTTAACTTAATCCCATCTGTAAAATCCCTTTTCCCCTGTAAGGCAGCATATCCACAGGTTGCAGGAATTGGAATACGGACATCTTTGGAGGGCCATTATTCAGCCCACCCAAGAGAGAGGTATTGCTCTCATTGATCTGCTATCAAAAGTATAGTGTTCAGAGCCAAATGCCATCCTATTAAAGATGAAAGGTTTAATATTTTAACAATCTCAGGAATGAGATTTAACATGGTTAAATTGGCTAACTGTAATTTCCAAAACCAGAATCAGGAACTTATAGAAAAAACAGGGCTCAAAACGTCAATGTGACTTTTTAGATATGTTTCAACTAGGAGAATATCAGTGCAGAAAATCCTCATCTGAGAGAAATTGGTAGTAGAAAATATCTTAAAATGAGTCCCTTTAAAATAGGAAAATCCATAGTAAATAACGCTGAACAAGGTTGACTGTTTTCTGGCAAATGAAACTTAATGTTGTAAAAATAAGTATACTGTCTATGTTTAACAAAATTCAGATTACAATTTCAATAGTTCTCATTTGTTGAACAAAGTAAAGCAAGTTGATTCTTTTGGTGTAGTGTTTTTCAAAAAATATGACATAGCATGACTGCCTTCATATTTGACTTTCATAGAATAATTACAAAGAGTTATTTCTGCACATATATTTGAGGGCTTACCATTTTTCTCAAGCATTTAATCACTTCTGAAGGACCTATTTTATCATTCTTATGAATATGTTTATTTTTTGACAATTCTAAGTCTACCAGATCTTCATTTTTTATGGGCTTTGATTATACTGTTTCTCCAACATTATTTTCATCAGTTGCATTAAATCCTATATTCACAATAGCATTTCTAATTTTACTTTATAGTTGATTTGAATCTATTTGCATAGAGCATCAGATCATACAATGCAAACATTACAATAATTAAAAGCTCTACGGGCAAAGATGTTGCTGTCCTAGGTGGGGCTATGAACTCCTTTTCACAGGAGAGGAATGTTTGAGCAGGGACTAAGTGAATCAAAAGTTCTAAATGAATTTTTCATTATATGATGATTTTTTCTATGCAATTCTTTTCTATTATGGCTAACTTGGTAATAAATACCCACATAACCAATCCAGCCTTTCACTTGAATAGAGTTGAAATAATTTGGAAAAAAATGAGGTGCTAAAATTACATTACATTCATCTTAAAATTATGTTCCTTATTTTACTGTTATATTAACTACATTAAATAGACAGGTGATTAATTTCTAATGATTCTTTTACTTATCTATAAGTTCCACAAGGGCAGTAACTATGTCTGTAATTTTCATGATTGTGTCCCAAGCACTAAGACAGGTCCTGTTATAGAGTAGAAACTCATTCAGTTTTGAGGGAGGAAGCAGGATATAAAATGTTTTAAAAGATGATTATGTTGAGAGAGCATTCACTTATAACTAATATTTACCAGAGAATGTGTTACATCCTTATCAATGCAGAATTCATTTGGAAAATTTCAATAAAAGTGGTTTATTAGTAATATTTAATGTAGGAAAAAAAGTACCATCCCTTCTCCTTGTACTTTGTTCTTGGTGGTAATTCAAACTCAGCATTTCCCATATTTTTTCTATTGAAGACAGTATTATCTAAGATAGGTATTTGGAGAACAGAGAAATTGTTTTATTAAACAAAGTTGGAGACAAACAGGATATTCTATCCTCCTCTTAGAGTTCTAAAGACTATGGTAAGTCCTGATGCAAAAAAAGTTTTCTTCATTTGCTATACTAATTTGATATGAAAGCCTCCAGTCCCTCCCCTAGCCCCTCTAAATGCCTACAAGGACACGAGTGCACTTAGAATAGTTTTAAAGAAGTACTTCCTTTTCTTTTTCCCTTCTTCCCACCCCGTTTCTATTACTTTGAAATTTAAGAACTTAGCGAGTAGAGAATGAAGGAAAAAAATATAGGGCAGTAAGGGAAGAAAGGAAGAGAGAAGGAGAAAAAAAGTTGGAAGAATAGAACTGTTCAACAAATGTAGAGTAGATGGGTGAACAAGAGGGTGTACTCTGGAGCTGTGGTCGCCAGGAGAGAAGAGACTTGGTAAAACTCCTGGAAGAAGACGTGGGTGGCCATCACCCACAGGAAGGATTTTACAGGAGGAAGTTATCCAAGGTTTCAAGATAGGGTCCCAAATGTCTGGTTGTTCATAGAGAATAGGTAGGGAAGAGTTGGTATTTTGGTCCTTTCTCTCTCAGAAAGTCCCTGGGCTTCTTATGCAAGTAGAGTTTCACCTCCCTAGAGTTTTGGGAGCCAGGGAACCAAGGGAGAGCCATGAAGGTTTATGGACTTGACTTGCACTTGTATAACTAAAGAGCACACTTAAGTGAGTCTTTATAAAAATTTTTTAATTGTGAAATTATGTATATGTTTGTGAATGGGTGTGCACAACACATAATGTATAAGATACAGATATATGGCACATGTGTAATGAATATATATGTGGCTTCAAGAAGAATAAAACAAACACTTGTGTTCTAGGCCGGGCACGGTGGCTCACGCCTGTAATCCTAGCACTCTGGGAGGCCGAGGCGGGTCAATCGCTCGAGGTCAGGAGTTCGAGACCAGCCTGAGCAAGAGTGAGACCCCATCTCTACCAAAAATAGAAAGAAATGATTTGGACAGCTAAAAATCTATATAGAAAAAATTAGCCCGGCATGGTGGCGCATGCCTGTAGTCCCAGCTACTCGGGAGGCTGAGGCAGGAGGATCACTTAAGCCCAGGAGTTTGAGGTTGCTGTGAGCCAGGCTGATGCCACGGCACTCACTCTAGCCTGGGCAACAAAGCGAGACTCTGTCTCAAAAAAAAAAACAAACAAACAACAACAAAAAAAAACACTTGTGTTCTCTATGATATTTAGAGCCCCCTATGTGTCTGCCCCTCATCACAGCTCTCTTCATCCCCTGCAGAGCTAAGCAGGATTCTGATTTTTTATTATCACATATGTACATATCCTTTATATATTTAGTTTTTCACATTTTTTGAACTTTAGATATAGTGCTTCCAACAGTAGGTGTTCTTCTATTATTTGTTTTTTTGTTGTTGTTCAACATTGTGAGATTTATCCACGTTGGCATGCTCTTCATTTATGTTCATTGCTAAATTTTAATCCATTGTATGGCCATATCATAATTTATTTAGTAATTCTCTATTTCCGGACATTTTGATCATTTCTCTTTGTTCAGCCAGTGCTGCCATGAACATACTCATCTTGAGCATATACTTAGGGAGTGCAATTATTGGGTACAAATGCATTTACATCTTGAACTTTGCTAGATGTGAAATTATTTTTAAAGGTGGGCACAGCAATTTATACACCTACCAGCACTTTATAAAACTTGCAGTTTATTCCCATCCCCAAGAACACTTGGTATTGTTAAAGTTACAACCAATTTGCAGGAGGGTAGCAAAGTTCGCTCCAGTGTCAGCTGCTAGGAGGCAGAGCCTGTGGAATTTTGAGTTTACCCTCTAAGAACACATCTGTGCTGCTTCCTGGTGAGTCAGCATGAGTTCAGACCAGCCAGGCTATGTGGTGTCCTGTTTTAGGAAATAATAATGTCTGAGAAAATAAATATTTACCTAAGATCTATCCTTGAAACTGGAAGACGGTCACCACTCCATCCTGTGCAGGTATCTGGACTAGCGAGGTGCCCCTACAAGAGGGCAGAGACGTCTGTCTTGACTTGTGAGATGTGTGTGAGCAAATCAGTGGTGGATGTGGACTAACTTGACTTTATACGCTCTTCTGTCTGGTGTTTGGAAGCAGAACTAATCTTGTGTGTGATGTTTATACTGCAAGCTGGTTAAACAGGTGATGCTAAGTCCATATTATTAGGTGATACCAAAATCCTCCTTTTGCTTTCTATTTCATTCATGCTAAATCCAACTTAAACTTCTCTGGCAAGCTGCACCCTAACCCAAGACTCTTAGAACTAGCCAGCGTTGTTTCTCACAACTCCCTCCAGAATTTCATCTTGTCTTGTCAGTTTGATCTTCTCAAAGCCTTGTGAATATGCCAAAGTTTATCATCAATATTTTCCTTTCTCTGGAATAATCTCTACTCAAGTCTTCCTCTCATGTAAGTAGTCTGAGGTTAAACTTAACGGCCGTAACTTAAATTATAACAGCTTCAAGCCTACCCCAACCTTGCCTAAAGGAGTTCCAATAGATGTAAGGACTTCCCTTTGCTAGAAATATCCAACATTTGCTTGTAGTAAGTTATGAAATATTTCTCATTGGCCTTACACTTCTTGACTCCAAGGGAGCAATACCTGAAATAAAGCTCCTAGCGGTCAACTCCATTGCTAGAACCCTTTCATCTGCAGTTGACCACAGTCCACGTGGTATTGTCAGCAGTTTATTGCTGTCCTTCCCAGTGGTGCAGCTGGATGTAAAATATCGCTGGTAACTTTGCTGGAAGCTCTAGTAATCCTGCAGGGCTATGGCTCAACTGAACACAAGTCACCTCTTCCTGAATTCCTAGTACCGCTGGTGTCCCCCACACTCCCCAGGATCCTGATGAAAACCTGTCAGTGGCTCCATCCCTTTCTTGGCTCCTTGTGAAAGGAAGGATGGCCTACCCATCAAAACCTTCTTTGTAATAGAAACCAAATGCAAATTCAAGCCGGCTTAGATTAAGTAAGCAGGTAAGTAAATACTGAGTCATAACTAGCACATCTACCTAAGTATGGAGTAGACTTCGACCACATTTCGATCTAGGGTTTCTAACAAAGCTGTCATAGTTTCTGTCTGTCTCTGGGCTTCTGTGTGATGACTTTATTCTTATGCAAGCTTTTTTTCCACATAATAGGAAAGATGGCTCCTGTCAGCCTCAAGTCAATATTCTCTATAGCTTATTAACCAAAAGAAAGAGAACGTTTCTCTTTCCTGGTGTTTATCTAATTATATGAAGGGGAGGTCTCAGGTCCTGCTTGGGTCACATATCTACCCCTTGGACTACTGCACTCAGCTTACTGTGATAAGCTAGGCCAGGTCTGGGCCTCAGCCCTATGGCTAGAAGACGGTGGAACTGTGATTGGCAGCCTGCCTCAGAACCACCTCAGATGGAAGAGGAACATTTCCCCCTCGGAAATGGTAATGGTGAAGCATGCACTCATGTATGCACACTCAGACAGACAGACAGACACATACATACCATACACACACTCCCCACTAGGGCCTTCTGGACGAAACCCAGAAGTTTAGGATCCTACACTGAAGAGTTCCATGGCCCCATGTATAAAAACTTTTTAATGGTGTAAGCTCTTTCTTACAGTAAAAACTTGACAAACTGTCCTAAGTTTTCCCTCAGCTAAAATGGCTGCTTAGAAAGTTCTGGAATTAAGTGTGCAATGTGCCTGAAAAGTAGCTTTCCTCAGATAACACACACCTTGGCACTAAGTGTGGTTCACTGGCCCAGCTTCTCTTTGTGAGGTGAATTCTTTTTAAGCAAGTGAAGATTGAGGAACCACCAGCTTCACTTAGTAGGTTCCACTCTGGTCAATCAGATAAGCTTTTACCCATTTAAACCTCAGTGGTCAAAGTATCATTTTCTTAAAAAGAATTGACCTCAGAAAGGGAAGCTGGGCCAGTGAACCACACTTAGTGCCAAGGTCTGAAATGAATGTTGTCTCATTCCCTTGTTCAACATAATCAAGTTCCAAGACTCTGATAAGTTCCCATATTATTTTCTCTCAGGGTCCATTTAGGTCCCTCCTGTATCCTTAACTTTTCCATGTTTATTTAAGCTGACATTGCTACATTCTTCCCCTGAACTGTTAACGCATTTATAGTATGTACCACAGTCAGTTGTATGTTTGAAAAGAATGTATAGTTATAGAAAGATCCATACCTTTTACATATATTGTATATTGTACATATTTAATACATACTTTTAAATAGTCTTGAAGGTCTATAAATTGGTCACTAGTTTTATGTATAAATTTCTTTAAGCTCACAAAGTTAACATAATTCAGAAAACAATTCTTATCTGTTTCCTGAGAGAGAGAGGAAAGTTCTCTGTGACACCACCCACCGTCCCTCTTTTCCCTCAACTCTCTGGGAGTGAGAAATTTACTGATTCATTTAAGCTAATGTTTCTCAGACTGTTTCACTGACAATTAATTCTGCAAGATGTCTCTCAAAAGAATTCCAAAGAAATGCTTTCCATTTCTCCCTTTGGAGATTTATAAGGCTTATTAGCATAATAAAGATTCTGAATATGTCTGCATTAAAGAAGGCTGCTTAACTTAATTTAACCCAGCATCTCCCAAATTTTGACCAGAGAAAGATACTACATGAAATGTCTATTAACATCTTGTACATCTAGTGCTTGAGAAACACAGTTTGGGAAATGCTCACAAATTCAGGGATGTGGCCTTTCCTTTAATGGCATTTATCAAATGTTTTGCCAGAAAACAGTTACTTCATGCAAGATGGAAAGAAAAGGATAAGTGTTGGGATGGTGTAAGAAAATGGACATTTATCTGGGAGAACAGTCATCTGGCCTCTGTGTCTATCATAGCACATTTAATGTACAGTTTTCACTCCTCACTCTGTATTACCTTATTGATTTTTTCCTTTGGTTCATTTCTTGATTCCTTATAATTTTTTATTTGGTTGTATTGCATGTCTTTAGGTTGTTTTAAATTCATCCTTTCATTTACACAAGAAAAGTTTATTGGAAACATATTACATATAGGCTCTGTGCCAGTAGTGGGAATGAAAAATTAACAATAGGTATATGAAAATGCCTTCTCTAATTTTCCAATTCACTGGGGATTTCAGACAAGTAAGCAAGCTATAATGAAAAGTGTCATAAGGGAGAGTGTAGGGTTTTTCAGAGGGTGTTATCTCTATGTTCTGGCTATCAGCTGAAAAAAAAAAAGCGGGTGTTATCTCAAGCTGAAATGGTCAGGTAATTTTTTTTGGAAAAGATTATATCAAAGATTTGCAGGATGAAGGAGTAATGGCGAAGTGACCGTCTGTCAGGGGCAGTGTTCCAAGTAAAAAGAACAACATGTGTTCTCCTGATGGGAGGAGAGAAAAAACATTCTGGATTCAAGCAACCAAACATTTTAGTATGGCTACACCACTGAAGGGATTTGGGAAGGGGAATCGTGGATGGATGAAGCAGGAGGATTACACAGAGCTTATGCAGAGCCTTGCGAGCCAGTTTTAAGAGTTTGGACATGATCAGATTTGCATTTTAGAAAGATAACACTGACTACAATGTGAAGAATGGTTGAAAAGGGATAAAACTAAGCCAGGAGATCAGTAGTAAGGGTCTATTTCATCTGAGGGATAGTGGGCTGATTTTTAAATTGAACATAAAAGTTTGCAAAATAGAGCAACTCATGTGAAAGCTACTCTAGTAGCTAGATGTGGCAATGAAAAATTAACAACACATATATGAAAATGCCTTCTTTAATTTTCATGTTCTTTGGCTTTTTGTAGCTTCAATAATAGAATAATGAGAAACAGCTGGGAAGCTGGACCAACAAAAAGGAGCACCAGGTATAACCACACATTAGTATAAGCTTAAGATGCAGCAGGTTGATCTATAGAACAAGCATGTGTAGCTCATACCAGTGAGCTCTCTATCCTGCCTGCTCATTAGAACCAACAGAGAGAGCTTCTAAAAAGGCTGATGCTAGTGCAGAGATTCTGATTCAATTTATCTGGTTTGGAGTCTTGGAAACATCCCTAAGTGTGACCTGAGGGCAGGAGTGAGATCCAATGAGAACCAATGAGTCTACAGAAATTCAGACCTATCTGTTCTAACTTTGTTAATTTATGTTCCATGGCCAACAGTAGTTTTTCTCAAACTTTAGTAGGTATCAGAATTACCTGGAAGGCTTGTTGAGCTCAGATTGATGGGCCCCACTCTGAGAGTTTTTGATTCAGTAGGTCCGGGTGGGACCTGAGAATATGCATTTATTTATAACAAGTACTCAGGAGCTGCTGCTGCTGGTGCAGACACAAGCTTTCAGAACCCCTATTCTAAGGCAATCATTTTGGAAATGAGAACTTTAAAATACAATTTCTTTTTTTGCTGGAGGAGCTAACATCTCATTTTATTCTTTTATTTAGGTATGTGGAGTCTTTTTAGTTTCACACTTGTGTACTGCAAAAACACCAAAATGGAAACAAAGATTGAGAAACTATGATATGCTTTTATTTTATTATAGACTTGAGAAGTAAATACAGGGCTTTGAAGAATTTTCTCAAAATACTTTCTATGCTGAAACTTCTTTTTAAAAAATGTTATTCTGATTCAAATAATGCAGGAAACCCACGTTTTTAGAATGATGCATATACAATGAAGGAATATAAAAAATAATCTGATGATTCATCACCGTTCATGATTTAGAGAAGGCTTGCCCACCATACTTATTAGAATGGTATGTCTGAATTATGTGTCTTTCTGAAATGAGTCTGCAGCTTATGACAAAAACCCAGTACCTGGGGCTGGCTGCTTGTCTCATAACTCAGAGGCAGAATCATTGCTGTCTGATCATGTTAATTCATTTTTTTTTTTTTTTTTTTTTTGAGACAGAGTCTCACTTTGTTGCCTGGGCTAGAGTGAGTGCCGTGGCATCAGCCTAGCTCACAGCAACCTCAAACTCCTGGGCTTCAGCGATCCTACTGCCTCAGCCTCCCCAATAGCTGGGACTACAAGCATGCGCCACCATGCCCGGCTGATTTTTTCTATATATATATTTTTTAGTTGTCCATATAATTTCTTTCTATTTTTAATAGAGACAAGGTCTTGCTCAGGCTGGTCTCGAACTCCTGACCTCGAGCGATCCATCCGCCTCGGCCTCCCAGGGGGCTAGGATTACAGGCGTGAGCCACTGCGCCCAGCCTATGTTAATTCATTTTTTATGTGGCATTATTGTTTTTCTGATTTTCTAGGAACCTTGGTTAGTTTATACAAGACCATCGTTTTTTATATAGTAAAATATTACCGAGGAAAATTTGATTTTATAGTCAAGGCTGACATGTTTTTCAAACACACACAAATCATTTCAAAGTTTCTGTTAAACATAAAATCTACTTTAAAAAAAACTGTGCATGATTTAATCACATCAAATATAATTTAGAAATTATATACAGTCATGCTTTGCTTAACGATGGGGATAAGTTCTGAGAAATGCATTGGTAGGCAATTTCGTTGTTGTGCAAACATCGTAGAGTGTACTTATACAAATCTAGATGGTGTAGCCTAATATACACCTAGGCTATCGGGTATAGCTTGTTGCCCCTAGGTGACAAACCTGTACAGCGCATTACTGCATTGAATACTGTAGGCAATTGTAACGCAATGGTAAGTATTTGTGTATCTAAACATAGAAAAGGTACAATGAAACTATGGTATAAAAGATGAAAAATGGTGCATCTGTATAGAGCATTTACTATGAATGGAGCTTGCAGAACTGGAAGGGTGCTCTGGGTGAGTCAGTGAGTGAGTGGTGAGTGAATGTGAAGGCCTAGAACATTACTGTACACAGTTGTAGACTTTATAAACATTGTACACTTAGGCTACACTAAATTTATAAAAATATTTCTTTCTTCAATAAGTTAACCTTAGCTTACAGTAAATTTTTACTCTATAAACTTTTTAATTTTCTTTAACTTTTTAACTCTTTTGTAGTCATATTTAGCTTAAAACAGAAACACAAACACATTGTATAGCTATACAAAAATGTTTTCTTTCTTATATTCTTATTCTATAAGCTTTTTTCTATTTTTAAAATTTTTTTATTTTTTACTTTTTATACTTTTTCGTTAAAAATTAAGACACAAACACACACATTAGCTTAGGCCTACAGGATCAGGATCATGAAGAGGTTACTAGGCAATAGGAGTTTTTCAGCTCCATTATAATTTTATGGGATCACCATCATATATGCAGTCCATTGTTGGCCAAACATCATTATGCAGTGCATGATTGTATTAAAACATATAGTATTAGAAATTTAATTATTTTTTTGTAAAATAACTTAAATTCTTTTAAAAATATAACTGCCACAGTGTCAAAGGTCTTAGCATTATTCTTTCTACTGAGAACATTAACATTTCTTGTGCCTATTGGTAAGTGAAGTCTTATGAGTAGCAAGGAATTTTTATCCTGAACAATTTATAAAAAAAACATGTTTTAAAATGTTTGGCATGTTTTTTACATACCATACATTTTCTTTCACCAGTATTATTTTTAGTTGTAACAAAATCAAATCTAGTGAAGGCCCCCAAAACATAACAATCAGTATAGATTTTACTTCTAAAAATATACCAATATGAAACATTACAGGAACTATGAATATAAAAGCAAAACCATCAAAATGAAATGATGGAATTTTGAAATTAAGGAACCAGTTGATTTCTCCTCAATTAGGAAGAAAATCTGGTTAAGCAGATGGATCCTGTACTGAGTCCTGAGGCCAACAGACTTGGCTTTATTCGACTGTGACCATTAGCCATGGCTTTGCCCTTTTGTTGTCATTAACTCGTGGTACTTTACAAACTGGAATATTCTAAATATAAGGTAACTATTAAATTAGCCTTTGGAAGTATCTTAAAAACTGACAGAAAAAGCCAACAAACCAGTACTTTTAATTTACTTATAATTCCAGATTAAGTCACCAAACAACATGAGAACTTTTAATCAATTTTGGATGTTTGCTGAATTTCATCTTCATTGAAATTTTCCCTGATACACCTTTCTTTCATAAGATGGTCTCTGTACCCACCTAAATTCCATTATGAAAGAAATAATATCATTTCTACAATCTCACAATTGTGAGAACATGTCCTGAGAACATGTCCTGAGAACATGTCCTAAGAACATGCCCTAAGAACTCATAATTATTAATCCAGAGCAATTTCAACATTTCAGGATAATGGGAAATTATTTTAGGATACATTAAAATTGTAGAGAAAAAAACTCCTGAAGCCTCTGTAAGCTCCTAGAAAGATTTACTATTGATTATTTAAATCATGCAAAAGATGTTTTCTTAAAGCATTATTTGTATCAGAATTTGTGGATACTTGATCATCAGTCAAGAAATAGTACTAAGTACCAGTGCAAGACATTGTGCTAGATGCTTTTCAACATAGATTTAGCTTCACTGTACATATATATGTTGTTTATCATTATTTATTCGTAAGTTAAGAAGACATGTTTTAACTCAAAGCAATAATAGCCTGAATGGTTAATCATGTAATCAAGTTAGCCATTAACAGAATATAATATATTAACATATATTGCATTTTTACAATACAGAATAAAGAATATTTATGACTAAAATGAGACATTGAGGCTGGCCGTGGTGGCTCATGCCTGTAATCCTAGCACTCTGGGAGGCTGAGGCGGGTGGATCGTTTGAGCTCAGGAGTTCGAGACTAGCCTGAGCAAGAGCGAGACTCTGTCTCTACTAAAAATAGAAAGAAATTAGCTGAAGAACTAAAAATATATAGAAAAAATTAGCTGGGCGTGGTGGCGCATGCCTGTAGTCCCAGCTACTTGGGAGGCTGAGGCAGTAGGATCGCTTGAGCCCAGGAGTTTGAGGTTGCTGTGAGCTAGGCTGACGCCACGGCACTCTAGCCTGGGCAACAGAGCGAGACTCTGTCTCCGAAAAAAAAAAAAAAAAAAAAAAAAGACATTGAGATAATTGAGATAAAATAGGATATTATTGGATATTATTGACTTCTTGATGTTCTAAGTGTTTGTGCCAACAAGAGTGATAAACTTGAAGTATTTTTGTTTTTAGCCAATACAATAAATGACCTGATCAAGCTGGAGCCCCAAGGAAAACCATATAAAATAATTTATGGTTCTTGGAAGTGGCTATGTGTATAGGTTGATAAATAAACAATTTAATCACAGCACTTCAGAACAGGAAGACAAATTAGAAATAATCTAGTTCCACATTCTGATTGTACTCATGAAGAAGCTGAAGCCCAGGGCTAATAGCAGTACTGTTTGTAGGTATACCTTTATTATATTTACTCTTGAAGTACAGAAAGCACATATGATGACACATTCTGGGATGGTATAGGATAAACTAGGAAAAAGTATATTGGTGGTTCTTAAGTTTTTGTGTGCTGGTGTGTTCCTTAATGCCCAGAGATCCCATCCAATAAGTCTGAATGGAGTCAGGTGTCTGCAATTTCAACAGGCACTCATGGTGATTGTGATGCAGGTCATCCTTGCTTAGTACTAGGAAACATACAGAACTACAGAATGTAAAAGTTCTGAAAAGGGATTTCATGCCAAGTGAGCATTTTTTTCAAACTCACAGTTTTTCCATTCAAATGTAATTGCTGTTATCTTCCTTTACAACTCTAAAAAATGGCGGGGGGTGGGGTGGTTGTTGTTTAAACAAGAAGCTGGGAAGATCACAGAGCAATACACTTGACTACCTGGCCACACTTGACTAATAATCAGAATCATTTGGGATACTTATAAATAAAAAGATTCGTAGATAGTTTTCTTGGAGAGTTGTATTTATAGGAAGGTATGTGGTGGGATCTGGGAATCTTTAGTTTTCAGAATCACTCCTGGTGATTCTGTTAACCTAGTTTGAAAGCTCGGCCGTGAGCTGTTGTATTAAAATATGTTTCAGTAATTTTCAACTTTGGTATCTAGAATTAGCCAGGGGGCTCTGTAAAACCCAGAGCGATAGGCCCCACCTCCAGAGCTTCTGCATGTGTGGGTCTGAGGCCAAGAATTTACATTCCTAGCAGATTCCCAGGTGCTGCTGCTGCTGCTGTTTCAGGGATGACAGTTTGAGAACCACTGGGCTAGATGATACTGTGCTGAGGCAGATGATTCATAGGAAAGTGCCTACAGCTGCTGCAATATTTCTGCCAAAACCCACAATCTGCCTACTGTTGTCGTAAGAACAATAATATGGCCTCTACTTCTTTTTTCTTCCAGATCTCAAGCAGATGCTTCTGATTAGTAGAACCTAAAGTGGAACCTCCTGGTGGAGATTCCAGTCTATATAGTTCCCAAGCTTCTAGCTGTTGCAATGGTTGGGTGCAGCAGGGGCCGGAGTGGGGTCTAGAGGGGGGGAAATGGTGTTCACTTGCCAACACAGAAGGTAGCAGATCTGCAGGTAGGTTTTAGTAGTAGTTTGTCCTAAGCGATGGAAGTCAGTTAATTTTTGACCATATTCCAAATGTGAAAGGGTTGGTAGGATCTGAGCAACTGGAAAATGGAAGAAAACAAGATACCTAAAAGAAAGAAAGCAATTTTAAGCTTGATCAGGATGAAACCAGACTGCTCAATATGGCAAATAATATAGATGCAATCAGGAGGTTTAGTAAAGCCCAAAAGAAATCTGATTAATGAAGGAAGGCAGGAAAACTATCCTTGTGGGTATGAGTGATTAGTACAGAGCAGACTTTGGAAGCACAAACAGAGACGGCGAGAAGGGCCACAGATCTGTTGGGGGGGAAATAAAGGCCTGCACGGAGTAAGGCACGCTTCACGTGATAATACAAGAGAGAAGACTGAAATCTCATCTGAATGTACAGAGGTAAGTCCCACATTCACCGGGCAAATGAATGTACTAATATGCAATGATAGAACTGAAAATAAGAAAAATATTTAGGGACAGAGAAATAAGTGAATATTCAAGGTATAACCATATGGGAAAGCAACAGCTATGGCACAAAGCATAGTGTTCAAAATTGGAGTTTAATGAATGGAAAAAAGCAAATTATGAAGATTCTAGTTAGTTTGCTGACTTTTGCCAGGTCTGCCTTTGTACAGACATCATTTTTAAAATCAGGTATTGAAACAGACTATCCCTAGTATAAAAGATTCAGTTTTACAAATGACACTAAACAGGGACATTGAAGCTGTCATTGATTTGGGTAGGTCAAGGTAACCAGATAATCGCTTTAGCACAGAGCCAGACTTTCAAGCACTAGGTTCTCTTTAATTTTCTCTTGAATCCTTATCTTACTTTTATTTTAGGGAGATAAAAAAGCAATATCCTCTGCTCAGTAAGTTAAATACATGCCCTACATTGCTGCAGTATCTAAACACATTTTAGCTTCCACTGAAGCATTTAGAAATGCTTAGGTAGAAGAAATCACAAAATCATAAACATAGATGTGGCCACATTAAAATTTAAAACTTTTTAATGTTGAAAACAAGAAACAAAAGATGATGTGTATTGGAAGGGAAGGGTGCCTATGATAGATGTGTTGAGTGAGCAAAGTGAATTGCGGCATAGAATATATACTGGAATCACATTTTGTAAGATTACCACATGGATTTGGAGAGCTATAAACTGGTGAGATGGGACATCTGGGAGTGAGGCAGGAATGAGAGAGAGGGGGAGTTCAAGCTTTTTACTTTACACACTTTGGTTCCACTGAAATATTTTATAACAGGCTTTTGTTTAATAAATATAAAACATTTGTCACTTAAATATTAATATATTGGATTGTGGAAAGTTGATTATTTGCACATTTTTATGACTCCCCTGGCTTTCGGTATTTTTTCAGCAGCCTTTTATAACAAAAATTAATGGAATGAGATATGCTTAATTGTGAGGGAAAAATTTTTCTCAAAAATGTGATAGTAATTTAAATTAAGGCCTCAGGAAGACATTTTGCAATGAGCAAGTACTCAAGAAAATATATTATGCATCTACTGCTAAGTACGACATCCAGCCAGCCACACACACACGCATAATTCATTAATTAGAAATCACTGTGCAAAAGACCAGTTATGACTATGTAATCCATTGGAACATGGAATTAATGCTAAAATAATATGGAATATCATTACAGAAAACAACATAGAAGTTGTAATGCTTGAAATAAAAGCTACATAACAAAAAATAATAATTTCTTGTAAAAAAGACAAAAATAAAAATTATGCAATGTGCCCCCAAAATGATAAAACTGAGGTGGGAGGAAGCACAATCACAAAAATGTTCTCATCTTTCGTATATGAAGTGCAGTAAATGTTGTGATGTGCTAGCCAGTGACACACATTTCCTCAGCTGTCTGCGAAGTTGCTGGGTGTGCTACCTGGTCAACATCCCTCAGTTCTCAGCTGTCTTCAGGAATTTCCTCATTTGAAGTAAATCACCTGGCCCAAGGTCATAGCCCCTTCCAGGGATAGCTGAGATACAATGACTGGTCACCTGGAATCCCCTGCCAAAAGTATGAAAAACTAAGTATCAGAGCTTTTTGTGAGTTGCTAAGGACTTTATTGGGTTTACTTAACAAACCATATTTTCTCTCTGCCAATCTTGTTTCCTTCTCTTCCTTCCCACAGGTGTCAATTCCAAGGGCACTCCCCAAAATCTTGCCCTCAAATCTCCATCTCAGAGGTTAACAAGAAATAAATTACATATAAATTATTAAAAAGAGAAAAATTACTATCTGGAAAATAAAACCCTAAAGAAAATGAACAAATGTAGAAACTCATATGAATTCCATAAGCAGATTAGTAAAAGAGCAGTATAATACAATCTATAGTTCCTCCATCTCAACAACAAAAAATCTGAAAATATAATGAAATAATTCTGAATAGCAACAAAAAGATGAAACATTGTGGGAACAAACCTAAAAAGTAAAGCATGTGATAGATATGAAATAAATTTAAAAAAATTTTTTAGAGGACCAGGGGGAAAGTCTGACTGTACCATTTCTCAAAATGTCATATAAAACTAACTATAGAGTAATTTTATCAATTTAATATTTAATATGGAATAAAGAGGTTATGAAACAGAAGCATTTAAAAACAAGCTCATGAATATATGAGGATTTAGATTGTGATAAAAGTAGCAATTTATATAAGTGGGGAAAGAAGGAACTAGTCAAGAATAGTGTTAAAATGAGTGACTAACCATTTGCAAGACATTAAGTCAGATTTCTAAATCATACAGTAGACTAAAATAAAGGCTAAGGCCTTTCCACTTGAACCTTTGATTCCCACACTTCCTGTCACCTCAGTAACTTCACTCCATACATTTTTTCTCACCCTTTTCTGTATCTTCTGCATCTCCCTCTCTATTCTATCCACATTAAAGTATGCTTAAGTCTTTCCTGTCTTAACTAACAATAAGGAAAAGAACCTCTCTCAATCCCACTGGCTCCTTGGAGCTTCTACTATGTCTCTTTCCTCCTCTTGGTTTAAAGAGCTGCCTGTTGTTACTATCTGTGCTTGTTCTTCTCCAATCACTCTTCTACTTACAGTAGCTTGCCTTTTGCCCCCATATCTTAGATTGGGTCCCTGGAGAGAGATTCTGAGACAGAGAATTTGGGCCAAAAGGGTTTTTTGTACATGCTCCCAGGAGATGCACTAGTAAGGAAGTGAGCTAGGCAGGACTGAACAGAAGGGGAGGGAGATCTATAGTGTGGTTCCTACTGAGGCCTCAGTGGATCCTGAGAGGGACACCAGGATTCTTCCAGTTGAGATAAAGGGGTTGGACCTTTATATCCCTGTATCAGGCAGTCACTGGCCTTGGCTGCCTTGGTCTCACACATGGCAGTTCTCTGCAACTGAGGGCACCTGCCCACAGTGGATGGCAATTCCCAAAAAAGGGAATGAGGTAATTGGCTCTACAGAGGGGATCTGGGTAGAGCAACACAGTATCTGCTATATCTACCCCTCAAGAAGTTCACAACTCCTTGCTTCCTAAATAATTTCTCTCCACCAGGGAAAATCTTTTCCAGGATTCTGATTGGTCTTTTCTTTTCCCCCCTGGGAAATTATGAAAGAAGGGTTAATGAAATGAACTGCAGCCCCTGTATTCCCTCCCCTCAGCTGACACTTCTGCTGCTCTAGGCAGTTTGCCTGCGTAGGTGATGCACACCATCATTCCTGAGGGGGTTGGGCCCCTTGGCATGAAGATCCTGGAAGACTGGGTGGCAGTAGTCTAAAATCCAGTGGGACAGTTACCGGGAGCAGGATCTCTAGACATGTCGAATCTAAAACATATGGGTGAAAAGCACCAATTTCCTCCAAGTGGATCACTGGGAGTGATGGTGATCAGGGCCACACCAACTTTAACCTTTTGGTTCCAAGCCTCTGAATTCTACCTTTGGGGAACATAGCTCTATGCAATAGTTGTTGATTTAGGCTGTATATGACACCCTGGAATGTGGCGCCCATTCTCACAGGTATCTTTTCCAAGATGGCACCTCAGCCATAGAGGCCAATCCATCTCTATCAGGCTGATTGCTTCTGAGTTGTGCAGTACCAGTGATAGCACCAGTGGATCCCTTGGTCTCACACAGGGCCAGGACTGGTATGAGGCAAATTAGGCACCCAGGGTGCAGCATTTAAGGAGCCACTCAATCTCAGGGTGTGTCACTTACCTCAGGCCATTTCTCTTTCCATACAAAATGGCTGACCAGGTCCACCATCAGGGGCTCTGCCCCTTGGGAGGATTTCTTCTCACCAGTGACTTTCAGGGCCAGCCTTGAGTTAGATTATAGTGCAGAAGCATCCATTTTTAGCTTGAACCTGCCATACTAACTGACCCTTCCATTAATCCTGTTTGTTCTTTTTCCTTCTCCTTAGTTGCCGTAGAGAGCTTTCTGTGCGGCAGTAGGAACGAGCTGAGGGAAAAGTGCTGTACAACTGGCAGGGGACTGGGGATCTGGGCCACGTGCTCATGCAGTTTACTTGTGCTTTCTGGTCCTGTCATGCCCCATTCCAGATATAGCAATTTCACCTTACAATGAATGGCTGCTGGGCCCTTCCTGACTTATGTGTTGGTGATTTTAATAGAATATAGCTCAGGAGGAAAACTCTGGCCATGGGGTCACATGATGGCCCAGGGTCAGGTGCTCCTGTCTATTGGGTTTGCTGTAATCCATAGTGTTTATTCTCACTACAGATAACTCTAGCATTAGAGAGTCCCAGGTTGGACAGCCTGAGTGATAGTGTCATTTACACTGTAGCATGGACTTATTCTTTTCTGGAAAGCTCTTTCCTGTTCTTGTCTCCACTCAAAGATGACAACTTTTCATGCCTTATATATATATTAGAAACTGGGCTGCATGGACGGAGGTGAGCGGAGGGTGAGCCAGGGAAGCTTCATCTGTATTTACAGCCACTCCCCATTGCTCACATCACTGCCTGAGCTCCACCTCCTGTCAGATCAGTGACAGCATTAGATTCTCATAGAAGCATGAACCCTACCGTAAAGTGCGCATATGAGGAATCTAGGTTGAACACTCCTTATGAGAATCTAATATCTAATGATCTGAGGTGGAGCTGAGGTGGTGATGCTAGCGCTGGGGAATGGCTGCAAATACATACTATCATTAGCAGAGAGGTTTGACTGCACAGAGACCATAATAAATCAATTGCTTGCAGACTCATCAAACTTTCAGTAAGTGGCAAGTGATAATTAAGCTGCATCTGGTGGCAGGCTTCACAGTGGCAAGTGGACATCTTACTTCAATTGTAAAGCTACATCTGGTGACAGGCTTTATAGTGGCAAGTAGTTGATGTACTTGAATGGTACAGCTGTGTCTGGTGGCAGGCTTTAATTCAGAATCTTACACTTATTTTAGTCTGCGTGTAGCCCGCCCATGACTTTATTTACCACTTCCATCCATGCCTCTTTCCCATACTGCATACTTGTCTCAGTCACAGTTTTGGTAAGCCCACAAGCTAACCCTAGCAAAAATGAGTAAAAACCAAATGTCACTGGACAGCTTTTTTGAAAAGGGGGAAAGACCCAATGATGAGACAGAAGAAGATTCTAAGACTGCCAACAAAGTGAAAGCTGCATTTGAAAGAAAATACCAAGAGACCTACTTAAATTATGGGTTCATTGCAACAGGTGATTCACATTCTCCAAGCCTGCTTTGTAGAGTATGTGGTGACCGGCTATCCAAGGAAGCCATGAAGCCTTCAGAACTGCTTCACCACAGGGAGACTAAGCACCCTACATTAAAAGACAAGGCTTTGAAGTTTTTCAAAAGACAAAACGTGAATGCAAAGAACAGAAGCAATTATTGAAAGCCACCACTTCATCAAAAGTGTCTGCACCGAGAGCATCATTCTTAGTGGCTAACCGCATTGCTGAGAAGCCCTTTACTCTTAGTGAAGAGTTGATCCTGCCTGCTGCTAAGAACATTTGCTGCGAACTTTTAGGAGAGGCTGCAGTTCAAAAGGTGGCACATGTTCCTTTTTTGGCCAGCAGGATAACTAGATGAATTGGTGAAATAGCAGAGGATATCGAGGCACAATTGTTAGAGAGGATTAATTAGTCACTGTGGTATGCAATCCAGGTTGAGGAGTCTACTGATGTTGACAAGGCAACAATGCTTGTTTTGTGGGGTATATTTTTCAGGAGGATGTACTCAAAGATATGTTATGTGCACTTTTGTTGCTAACTAACACCACAGCTGCAGAACTATTCAAGTCTTTGAATGATTACGTATCAGGAAAACTGAATTGATATATGCATGGATGGAGCAGCTGTCATGACTGGATGGCTTTCTGGTTTCACTACTCGGGTCAAGGAAGTCGCTTCTGAATGTGAGTCTACACACAGTGTCATCCATAGAGAAATGTTAGCTAGCCGAAAAATGTCACCTGAACTAAACAACGTTTTGCAAGATGTGATTAAAATTATCAACCACGTTAAAGTCCATGCCCTTAACTCATGTCTGTTCACACAGCTCTGTGAGGAGGTGGACACAGAGCACACAGAAGTGGGATGGCTTTCTAAAGGTAGATCACTGGCCAGAATTTTTGAGTTACGAGAGCTGCTCCAGAGATTTCTTTTAGAAAAACAGTCACCACTGGCAGCACATTTCAGGGACACAGAAAGAGGTCCAGAACTTGCTTACTTGTGTGACATATTCAACCTGCTCAACAAACTCAATCTGTCACTTCAGGGGAGAACAACAACTATGTTCAAGTCGGCAGATAAAGTGGCTGCATTCAAAGCCAAACTGGAATTATGGGGACAATGAGCAAACATTGGGATTTTTGACATGTTCAAACATTAGCGGAGATTTTGAAAGAGACTGAGCCAGGGCCTTCTTTCTCCCAGCTGGTGCATGATCACCTGTCTCAGCTTTCAAAAGACTTTGAGTATTACTTCCCAACTACAAAGGACCCCGAACAGGGAATGAATAGATTTGCAACCCATCTGTGAATAAGCCAGGTGAATCGACTTTGCTTATGCTAGAAGAGGATCAACTGCTTGAGATGGCAAATGACAGTGTCCTTAAAAGTATAATTGAGACAACTTCACATCTCCATACATTCTGGATTAAAGTCAAAGCAAAATATCCTGAGATTGCCACAAAAGCCCTGCAGAGCCTGCTTCCACTTCCAACATCCTATCTTTGTGAAGCAGGGTTTTCTGCAGTGACAGCAACCAAAATGAGATTACGGAGTAGACTGGATTTAAGCAGCACACTTCAGGTGTCATTGTCTCCCATCACCCCCAGATGGGACTGTCTAGTTGCAGGAAAACAAGCTCAGGGATACCACTGATTCTGCATTACGGTGAGCTGTATAATTATTTCATTATATATTACAATGTAATAATAATAGAAATAAAGTGTACAATAAATGTAACACACTTGATTCATCCCCAAACCATCCCCCCATTCCCTCCTCCCATTCATGAAGAAATTATCTTCCATGAAACTGGTCCCTAGTGCCAAAAAGATTGGGGACCATTACCTTACCGGTCCCGCTCTTTTCCTATTAGTGCTGCATTGGGATTTAGAAGAAATTTCAGATCTGAGAATTTAACTTCTTTGAAATTCCTCTACTCTTATAAATAAATCATGAGCCTGATCCTCTCCTTCCTCGGCCTTTAGGAGATTAGGATTTTCAGAAAAGATGCCAAGGAGTGCCTCTGACTCTCACATTTTGTCTTGGTGATTTATTACCTTGAGCCCATCTTTATCTCTTCCATGTTGGTCAGTAATAGCCACCCAATTTCAGAACGTATTTTAACTCATTCCCCTCAAGTGCAGAGATGTTCCATCAGTCAGCACATCCTTTTCTACTAGCATTCCTTCCCAGTTCATCATCAATGAGAGTTTTAACAATTGTGCTGTCACAGCCTGCCAGGAGCTATCCATATTCTAGCTACTGCCAGTGATGGGATCCTCATTGCCAGCTTGCCAGAGAGATCCATCTCCAAAATCCAATTTTGAGCCTGCTTTGTAGGACCTTTTCTCGCACCAGCTAGTTCAGATTGGGTTCCCTGAAGTGGACTCCGATGTGAGGCTTTGCAAGCAGAGAGTTTATTGGGAATTATTCTTGAGAGATTCATTTGTAAAGAAGAGATGAAGGTAGGATTGGGCAGAAGAGAAGCTGACTCATAATGCAATTACAACTGCAATCTCAGCTAACACTATGAGAACTAAGGAACTGAAATGGTCTTTCAGAGTTATCCCAGGTTGAGAGAAGAGGTGTTGTATCCCAACATCAGCAAATACTTGGTCACAGTCTGCCACTGGGGGAAGGTATGATTCTGGGCAGGGAAGTTCCCTGTGGCTGAGGGCAATTCCCACTGAGGGGTGCAGGTGAGAGCTAATAACCACAATGTTCAGAGCAGCTGGGGATGGCTGTTTGAGCCCTACAGAGGAGATCTATGCCTGTCTTGTTGCCAAATCCAATGAACTCTTTTTCCATTTTATCTTACTTAACTTTATCCCAGCATTAGATTTTGTACTCATCACTCCCTTCTGGAGACACTCTTTCTCTGGCTTTCTTGAGGCAATTCCCATGACACAATCATCATCACTTGGTTTCCCTATCTGGCCCCTTTTCAGTCTCTACTGCAAGTTCTCTTTCTCTGTATCCTTAGATGTTGGCTTTCCTTCTGTCCAAGGCCCTCCTCATCCCCAGCCAGTACTGCACTGTTGTGTACAGTCAATTACAGTCCATGTAATGACACCTGAATATAGGTCATATCTTCATACTTTTTTTATGATAGATATCTTGCTTTTTGGACATTTGAAAAGGCCACATCTAAGCTCAACATGTCAAAAATGGAAACTATCTTCTTTTCTTAAAGACGGGCTTCTCTTCCAAGGTTTCCTATCTCAGTGAAAGGCATCACTTTCCAATGATTACTTTAACCAGAAACCTGGGAGACAATACAGCAAAGCCTCAATAGACAGAAGCTTCGAAAGTTTCTGAATAATTTGTGTCTAATGAAGGCTTCGACTGTAATTGAAAAATCTCTCTAAAATGCCTGAATTTACTTTCTTGTCTTAGTAAATCCAAGTTCAAGTAATCTTTTTTTCTGCCTTCAATCTTGTATTTCAGCATTCAGAAAATAAAGCTTATTAATACAGTGCCATATAGAAGCGAGTGTTAGAAAGTAAGGAATTTAGTGTTAAATATGAACAGAGACCAGAAAATTTCTCAATTAAAAATATTTTTTAAAAAACAAACCTGGGAGACTCCTTTGTTTCCTCTCTTTCTCACATTCAATATTCTGTGTTGCCAAGTGCAGTTGATTTTACCTCAAATCCATTTACCTTCCTTTACCTCATGTGCTCCCTCTATGACAAGACTAATCAACAGCCTCCTAATTGTGCATGGCTATCATGCTGAAATCCAAACTTCTTGTGGAATTTTCTAACTTCTTTATTATTTGACCATGCCTTGCTCTTTACAGCCTTATTTCTCACCACTCCTCAATTTCTACTCTATTTAACCCCAGCCATTGACCAGATAATCCCTTCTGTCGTCTGAGATCTTAGTTGGTACTGTATAAATAGTATATAAAACAGTATGGTGTATTCGTTAATAGAGTATGTTCTGAGTCAGACTCCCTTAGGGCAAAGGCTTCACTGCTTGTTAGCTATGAGTTCTTTGACAAGTTATGAAATCTCCTTGTGCCTGACTTTTTTCCTCTGTAAAATGGGTATACATTTTCTTCCTCTTAGTTTTGTGGTGAAAATTAAATGGAATAACATATAAAATATTTAGGACATTCTATGAGACACATATTGCACTAAACAAATGTTAACTATTTTTAAAAATTTCCTGTTAAGTTCTGTTGTTATTCTTTCCGCATATCCGTTATTGCAATTGCCTATTTTTTTCCCTTAAATTCTTCCATAAAGTTCTTTGGGAACCTAATACATTAATATCTGTTCTAATCAGAGAATCCAGTAATAATTATACCAGGTGTGTGCAGAATGCAACGGCAGGGATATGGGGCTGTCTAAATCATTCTGAGGGATTAGGGAGTGTTTGAGGAAGGAATGAACACTTGAGCTCAATTCTGAATGATAAATAGGATAGGTCTCAGCAAGGAAGAGAGAAAAGGGCAATCCTGGGAGAGAAGACAGGATCCCTGAAGGCTTAGACACACTAAATCATAGTATAGCAAGTAGTTGACAAGACTGCTGCAAAGGGCAGGCAGGGAGCATGGGAGATGAAGCCAGAGACAGGTAGGGAACATATAATTACACACACAGGCCTTGTTTCCCAGGCATCCCAAAAACCTCACCAATTTGCTGTGAACCTGGGAAATGGAGGGTCTTTAGGAAAGCAAAGATGGGCTTTCTCAACATCCTGGCTGCATAGAGACTTAGAATTCTGTTAAATGTGTTTGAAAGAAATGAAGAAATGCTACTTATTTTCTCTGTGTGTGTGTCTTTAGGTATGGAGCGACACCTGCTGTAGAGTTTCGATGAAATATTACTAGCTGCACTGCCTTGGGTTTTAGATTGAATTTGAGCTGAGGCAGTTATGATAACAGTGAATACTACTTCATCAAGAAGATGTATAATAAATATAGGAGAGAGAGAAAAGGTTAACTAAGATGTAACATGGAGTCAGGGGCAAGCTGTCTGTTTAAGATGGGCAGGTCTTGAAAGTGTTTGAATGTTGTACAAAAGGGAAACCATAGGTTGATGATGAACCGGTTTCTGAGGAGCAAAATTTAATAAAATCTAAAGAACAGGAGGAAGAATTAGCCTAAAACTGAAGGATACTTCTTCCTAAGGCAAGAGGGAAGCAGAGAAGGAAGGGTACAAATTAAATTAGTTATTTCTATGTGGAGAAGAGGAAGTTTAATTATCAGGGAGAATGAAGTAGACAGTGGTGGAGTGAGTGTACTCATGAAGAAGACAGAAACTTGTGCTATGCTCCAAATGTCTGTGTTCTCAAAATTTGTATGTCAAGATTTTAACCCTCAAGGTGATGGTGTTAAGGGGTGGGGACTTTTGGGAGGCGATTGGGTCATAAGGGTGGTGCCCTCATGATTGGGTTAGAGCTCTTGTAAAAGAGGCCCCAAAGAGCTGCCTTGCCCCTTCCACCCTGTGAAGATTCAGCGGGAAGGCACCAATGTGAACCAGGAAGAGGGCCCTCACCACACTCCAAATTTGCCAGCACCTAGATCTTGGGGTTCCCAGCTTCTAGAACTGTGAGGAATAAATTTTTGTGTATAAGCCACCCAGTGAATTTATAGTATTTTGTAGCAGCCTGAACAGACCAAGATACTTAGAAAATCCCCTGAGAAGAAAAGGGAAATGAGTGTACAGGGTGCATTTAGAATTATATCCAGGAGGAAGCGAGGGTAGACCCCATATAAGGGTATAGACTGCATCTTGAAGAAAGGGGTTTTACTGAGGATGGAGGACTGATGGTCTGAAATAGCAATGGAAGCAAAAAAAATCAAACTGTCATCTCTTGTCACCTTTAACCATATTACACTGGCATTATTTATTTATGACAATGACCATCTTAAAAAAATATATTTTTCTATCCCTAACACTAGAACTAGTTTTATATCCACATGGTTAGTGCTGAAGGGAACTGACAGGGATCTGCCTGCAAAGGGAGCACTCTGTGAAAAAAAAGGTTGAGGGATATTTCCAATAAAATAAGGGTTTCAGGAGACACAATGGAAAGGTGTAATAAGGAAATAAGTTTTGGGGTCTAGGTAGAGAAAGAAAGAGAACAGAGCAAAGTTGCAATGATGATGGGCACAGAGGGGTTTGCACTGAGGCCCATTGTTAAATTGGAGGAGGGTGAGAAGCAACGTGAGATGAACTGACCTCAAGCTGAAATTCTGGCCCCAAGTTGTTTCCATATTAAAGTAGTTAAAGACTCTTTTGAGGTTCAATGCTAGATTGTGTGTTTTATTTAGGGCCTAGTCAATAATGTACAGGCTCTCCTTAGGAACACCAGTAGGATATCAGTGGGAAGTTGTTTTTTGCATGGTCAGAATCAACAAAGGAAATGGTGTGGTTAATCCAAGTCACGAAGTCATGATAGAACAGTCAGTACTAGGGTAAGTGTCTAGCTAATCCCTCAGTGTATAAAGCATTCTCCTAGATTACAGTGAGTATTTAATTCTGAGTATTTTAGTATCATTTCTGCCTGTTCCCTCCCTTTCTTTCTCTTGGCTTTTTCTTTCCCCTTTTCTCCTTGTTTTTTATCTACGTTTTATTCTCTCCATAACAATTTCTCCTTTGTGAGGAAGGGGGAAGGTTTGTGAGATGGCAGTTACAACAGAATAATCAACATGAAAGAAAGGCAGGGGTTCTGAAGTACAATGAGCGTGTCTTTTTCTTCCCTGTTATATAGAAAAATGTCGCCGCCAAGCTGTGTTTGATTAGACATAATTTGTATCAGCTGTCCAAGGTGAACAATGGGCAGGGATGGAGAAATTCAGAGTCACGGGAAACACTGAGCCTGAACTCAAATGCACTCGGCCTTTAATCCTGGCTTTGCCATTTAATATCTGTGTGACTTCTGGCAAGTTCTTTATCCTTTTAGAATCTCAGCTTTCTTATTTCTAAAATGAAAATGCTATTCTCTAACTGCAGCAAGCAGAAATTTGGCCCCCATGATCATTGCTGCCTGATGAATATATATTATTTTACATGCCAAAGGGACTTTGGGGATGTAATCAAGATTACTAATATGCTGAGTTTAAGACTGGAAAATTATCCTTAATTATCTAGATTCTCCCAATTTACTCGCATGAGACCTTCAAAGCAGGAGAGGAAGGCAGGAGAGCAAGCCAGAGAGATTCAAACCATGAGAAGTGTTCCATGTGCTGTTGCTGGCTTGAAGGTGGAGGGGGCCACATGGACATTAAGAGAAGGAATAAAATCTGGCAATAATCAGTTATCTTGGCAGAGGACAGTGGCCTCAGTTGAGAACTGCAGCCCCAGTCGACACTTTGATTTTAACCTGCTTAGATGCTGAGCAAAGGGTCCAGCTAGGCTGTGCTAGGCTTCTGAGCTGTAGATACTATAAGATAAAAAATTTGCATTGTTTAAAGGTGCTGAGTTTGTGTTAATTTGTTATGGGAGCTGTAGAAAACTACTAATGTTAATAATATTGCAAGAATTAAGGAATTGACACGTGTTGGTCTTTAGGGAGTAAATAAATCACGTCCCTTCATCTCTCAAATAAAGGACCAAGTGAGAAAGAAGGCACAATGGACAAATGGAAAATATAATACTAGTGTTATTAGTGATAAAGACTGAATTGGATGATCTGATCTTGATGTGTGGCCACTATGAGCTTTCTAATATTTTACTCTGGAAATAAATTCGTGCTTCTAGTCATGATCAAATGACCTCAGGCCTCCTCTGTAGAGGTCGACTATTTACTACATGGCTGAGAAGAGACTAGATAGCAGCCATCTCCAAAAGGAGGCAGATATGAAAGAGAGATAGACCCAGATGCTTGGGCTGAGCATGATTATCTCCTCTTCACAAACTCACTCACCAGGTAAGTCTTACTTGTCCAATGGGTGCACAGAGAGATTGGGAGAGCTATTGCAATTAAAATGCTTCCACGGGGAAAGATAATCCATGAGAATAAGGTCATTGACAAAGAACCTGGCACGAATTAAATGCCTCATATATAGTTGCTCCAAAGTGGCAATGATTTGGCTTTCCTAGCACTGTCAGCTTTCCTGGGTCTGTGACACATTCCATTCCAGTGTGGCTCCTCCTCCTGAATTTGGTCTTACTTCCTCACATTGACCTCCCTGTGCTGCGTCAAGGCCCAGAGGTCTTTATTTTGGTGCCCAGTGGAGGCTGGCATCTTTTGCTCATAGGCCTTCATATAGCTGCCCCAGCTCCATTTACCACCTATTCTGTTACCCTTTGGGATTGGCCTAGGGGGTCTCACGAACTTGGGGCGAGAGTCTCTATGCTCTGCAAGCGTAAGCGTAGAAAGCATATAAAGACATCACTGCAGATGGGTTTTCAGCAAAGAAAAAGGTGGTAGGACTCTCTTCTCTTCCCATTCTGAATATCCTGCATCCATTCCTTGGAACTCAAAAGATCCCTCATTGAACTTGAACATTCCTGGAACTCATCCAGTAGTAGCAGCCTGTTACCTAATTTTAAGAAGAAAAGGATACTAATACATCAAATTTTATACTTTTAACTATTTTTCTTAAAACTTTGCTAAATGTATGTCATCATGTAGTGACCAATGGCGTCTAATTTGGAACAAAATTATTGGTGTTGTAATTTCATGGTTAATGTTAATCAGCAATTCATAGTGCTATACAACAAGCCTAATGATTTTTATATCTTTTACCAGAACAAATCTGATAAAAAATGATATAACATAGAAGTGGTGGGAGTTTTAGACTACGTAAGAAAAGGTGTCGGGCTGTAGTTCTCTGGTGAAGGATTCTGAAGAAACAGCACACATTGCAGAGGATTCTCATAAATTAAAAACTTAAATAGTTACCAACTTTAAAATCTAGGCTGGCTCTGACTATAATACAATTTTATGCTTCTCTTTCCCAGCCAATTAAAATTCCAGCAATTACATGGCATTCCAGTTGGCTATTTTTGCTATCTGCGTAAAGGCAGGCAGTCATCTTAGAATCATAAGATGTGGAAGGGAAGTGAGGATAGTGCAAACGCCTCTTATTTAAAAAAAAAATGCATATATTTTGTTGAGCTTCATAAACAGAAAGAATTTATCTCATGACACTATCAAGATGCCATGGTTGGCCGGGCGCGGTAGCTCATGCCTGTAATCCTAGCACTCTGGGAGGCTGAGGTGGGTGGATCATCTCAGCTCAGGAGTTCGAGACCAGCCTGAGCAAGGGCGAGACCCCATCTCTACTAAAAAAAAATAGAAAGAAATTAGCTGGACAACTAAAAATATATAGAAAAAATTAGCCGGGCATGGTGGCACATGCTTGTATAGTCCCAACTACTGGGGAGGCTTAGGCAGGAGGATTGCTTGAGCCCAGGAGTTTGAGGTTGCTGTGAGCTAGGCTGATGCCACGGCACTCTAGCCCAGGCAACAGAGTGAGACTCTGTCTCAAAAAAAAAAAAAAAAAAAGATGCCATGGCCAATTCCAAAATATTTGTGGATATTGGTATGTTCATTTTAAAAAATCTTTTGTTCTTATTGCATTTATGCAAAATCTGTGGGATCTTTGACAGATTATCTTCTCTGCTTCAGCTTTCTCATCTGAAAAATGGAGAAAATAATATCAATTTCATAGGATGTTTTTGAGTACTAAATTAGTGCCTCACTCTCTCTCTCTCTTTCTCTACTCCCCCCTGCTTTGAATAGTGCCAATCACATAAAACTATATAAGCTATTATTATTGTTATTCTTATTATTCTTTAATACTATTTAAATTGAATGATATATTTCTTTCTGTGACAACATTAATATAGTACCTACAAGTATTTTCTGTTTGTGGAGTTTATTTTAGCATACAAAGCTTAAATTAACACTGTCACATGATCATATGATAGGCCAGGTAGATTTATATCCATCTAATAGATGAAAAAGTAAAAGCATAAATTCTAAGATTTAAAAAAAGTTAGTCTTAGGATTAAAGCTTGTATTTTCAGTTTCCAACCAGGATTATTTTTATTACATAATTAAAAAACTCTATGCATCTTAGTAAAAATGTTTTCAATTTTTCATCTACACAGAAATTCTACTCAGAACAGCAAATATAAGATCATTTTAAAGAGAAAAATTTTAATTTCAATTTGCTTTGAAAATGCTTCATTCTTAGTAGACAAGATTTTTGATAGAGTAAAAGGAAATACACATGTGTTCCCTGAGCTTCTGAAGCAGTAACATTTATTTTTAAGCTTATAATGGGACTCTTTGGCAAGTGGTTGCTAATGACAAATGTTTACTATTTTCCAAGCTTAGAGGAAGGATTCTTTTGAGCAGCAGAATTTATGTTGTCGCAGTACAGCAGCAACTAGCCTGACCTTTGCAAAATGCTCTAAAATTGATTGTAAGAAGATAGAGACTTCACTGAAATAAACAAATAGGATTTAAATGGTAACAAGAAATGCACACAAAGGCACACACAAATCAGAATAAACCATACATTGAAGGCCAAAGAAATCGCATGGTCCAGAAATCAGTTTGTGAGGTAAACCGGAGTGAAATATAAAATAAAGAACCATCCAGATGTGGATTGTCAGATATTTTCTTTCAAAGTCAAATGCAGGCAGATACGTTCACCAAATAGAACAGCAGTTCCTTGACTCTATTTAGCAAGACTGTGTTTAGCTTGCAAAAAAAAAAAAAAAAAAAAATGCAAATTCTTGGGCTTCCCCCATGCTTTACTTAAAGTCTCCAAAACCACACTTTTAACATACACAGTATCGGACTCTAAGGATACTAAGTTTAAGAATAGCTATTCTAACTTAGGCTTCAGTCTTCTCCTTACCATTTTGTACTCTAAGGGTAGGTTCTGAGTTGGAAGAAAAAGAAGCATAAGGCATCTTGGTGCTTGGGTGTGGGAGTGGGGAAGCAGCACAGGTTGGAAATGCAGAAGAGAACTCCACTGAAGGGGAAATTGGGAGGATTCAGTTAAAGGGAGATTGGATATGGAGGACAAAAAGATGAAATATTTCCTAGGTCAGTATTAATTATATTTCTTGCTTTCAAGTATTACAACCAAACTCTTATTGAAAGGACATTAGAGGCTCACAAAATTAATGGCAGGACAAATGATCTGGTTTGGTAAATGGGCAAAGACCAAGAGAGCTCTAGAAGGCTAGCTAATGGGAACATGACAAGATTTATGCAACAATAAGAGGTTGGCCCTGAATGTCACTTCAGAGAATATAAACTATAATTAGTAAATAAGATCATCAAGATTCATAGTCTCAGGAGCCCTAAGGTCAAACTGGCTAATCTCAAATTATGTGCTTTCTCCTAGCTCTGCTGGTATGGGGTGAGAAATATCACCCCCTTTGGTATCTATGGGGCTGGGCATGACCTTCTGTCAAGGCTACACAGAATGGGACTTTGACAACAGGCAGATAAGCTGCTAATAAGAAGTAGGACATTGGATGCTAGGCAACCAAAAACCATGTTAAATATGCACCATGAGCTCTATCAGGGATGCTCATTTGGGCCTATCTACATCATATTCAGCTGAGTTTAATAACTCTTGATTGTGGAACCTTCTTTTCTCAGCTCTTCCTTAATTCATCCCTGCTCCCATTCACATTAGGAATTACATATGTATTTTTCTAATCAGAACCTTCTCCTTCCTTGTGCTCAATATCTTGCCAAATACAGTCATTCACTATTTCCTACTTATTATCTACTAGAATTGAGTGATTTTCTTAACATGTTTGAACAGATGGAATGCAACCTTGCTCACTTCTTTTATGAAATACTACCTGTGAAGCAGTACATTATAAAGACAGAGATGGTCCAAAGCCAAAAATCAATTGTCAAAATTTTTAATTTTACTTGCTGGGTTATTGCAATGGTAGGAGCACTTCAACACAAAAAATAACTGACATGAAACTAGAATGTTTTCATATTTCATTAAGCGTGAGTCAGATTAGTTTAAAATGTATATCCAACCAGTTCATATCAGAAGGATCAATCAAATATTTACCAAATTCTGCCTTTGTTGTCCATTGTTTTTCTAGTCCTTATTCTAAATGAAATTCCAATTTAGTGGGGAGATAAAAATAAAACTAGACACATTTTAAGAATTATAAAATACCACACTTTATAATAGTCTTTGTAAAAAACACAAGATAAACCTCCATACAAGCAGTAAAGCCTGACTGAGACCTTGAAGAACAAAGGTGATCTAGATAATTGAAAGGGAGTGTATCAGAATTGGGGAAGTGATGCTGAGTTCTCTACTTAAAGGCAAAATTACCCCGGTTAGTTCCTTTGTAATAATTTAGGCATTGTGTCAACCCTATTACTTCCTTATCTGATAAGCTGGCACACCCAATAGTAATTTGAATTTCCTCTTATCTTAGAAGATTTTTTCTTTCAGCTCTACCCTTGTTGTATATGGAATTTTTGAGGGGCAGTCATGTGCTCTACTGATGTTGGATGTGGGATACTTTGCAGGCAATGCCCTTAGTGTAAGATGTCAAGAAAACATGGGTCCACCTGGAAGCATTTTAGAGATCATTGGCAGATACTTAAGCCAATTTACTTATTCTAAGACTCTTACTGTTTTTCAAGAAGCTATCTCTGAAGTAGGAGCAAAGTGGAATTGGTATACTGTCTTCTCCCTCTCCCTTCAACAGAGTAATCTTGACATGAGAATTAGATGTCAAGCCCCTGCTAAAACCCTTCAGTGGCCTCCCATTTTACTTAGGATAATATCTAAATTCCATATCATGGTCCATAAGATCCTCTGTGATTTGTCCCTGTCTTTTCTCCTACCTCAATTTGTGCCATTTTCTTCCTTCTTCACTATGCTTCAACCACACTAGACCCTCTCTTATGACCCAGATACACCAATGTCCTTCTGACCTCAGGGTGTTTGTTCTTCTTGGTAGTACTGCTGGGAATATATATTTTTTCCAGGCTCTTGAAATGCTGTCTTTTTACCAAGCTTTAACTCACATTGCACAACTGCAGAAATCCTGCCCTGATGACTCAATCTATAGTTGTCTCTCCTTTGTCCAGTTTACACTCTTTTATATCATCTTGTTTATTTGATAGCACCAATCATCTTGAAATTATATTGTTTATATATTAATTCTCTTTCTCCACTAAAATGTTAGCTCCAGAGGGGCAGGGTTGGGGTATGTCTTGATCACCAATGAATCTCCAGTGCCTTGAAGATCACTTGGCATATAGAAACTCTATAAGTAATGTTTCAAATTACTAATTATGACTCTCTTTGTCATAGATGAAGCATTATAGAGGCAATTATGGAGAGTTCAATGACAATAGAAAAAAATTAATCTTATAAGCCTTATAGTAGTGTATTTGAACTGCAGCCGGGCCATTGCATTGCTTGTTCCATTGATGGTAACAGTTACCATAAATGAGATCAATTGAATGACTGAAATTCTGGAAGCCAGACCTAGCTCTGCCTTCTCTTCACTTACTCCAAGGCCCCAATGGCCTATAGTCACTAAGAAGGGAGAGTTCTTATTAGTGGTTCAGATTTAAGTGATGTGGAGGAAAAAAGCACTCTGGAGGGGGTGAGGGATAAAGCAACATTATCTTGAGCCTGTAGATATGAATACAACAGAGGACAAAGTTAAGACTCTGAACAAACTGGATATTGTTTAGGGCAGCTGTAAGAAATAGTCTTTGGGAGTAAGGTTAGATGATTATTAAGATATGGTTAGAATAAGAATAAATTATAAATCCAGGAATAAGAGATTGGGCTTGCTGCTGGAAACACTTGGGGACAAATTTATTAACTAGTTCTTTTACAGATAAATGGCCCAAAGATGGCAATATATATAAAGAGTAATTTGTCAGTTATACACTGGGTTCATTCCATATGGGAACAAAGAGAAGTAAGATGGATACTCAAGATGTGCAATTAATGTTTTCATACCTGCCAAGATGCTAATTGCCCTTACTTTGATAAATTTTAATATTTATTTGAGCTCCTTTGCCAGAAGAACATATATTTTCTCTTTATTGCATAAATTATTGAGATTTTTATTACTTAGAAAAATTAAAAAGTATTAATAATAGGTCTACACAACTGTGTAGCAAGTAGAATAGCTGATGGGTTGACCTGAATTGATTTCTTTATATACTTTTTCTCTTCTTTCCTTCTTTCTTTTTTCATACATTCCATCTTCTATCTTTATTGTCCCTTTTTCTTTTTAGGAGACATTTATTTTACAGAGTTTTTAATGAGAGTTCTACAAGATGCTAGCTACTGTGGGGGATACATGAGAAGAAGAAATCTAGAATAGGTTCAGAAATTTGGAGGAGGGAGTTGTGAGTGTGGGTGGAGATGTTGGAGAAGGATCCAGAAATGTGTGACTGACTACAGGTCTGCTTTGACTCACTCACAGGCGCCTTTCAATTTCTTAAGGGCAGGAATCTCTCTTTATCTCCTCCCACTCTGAATTTAGCAACCCTGAAATCATTTCCTAAACTGCCAAAAAAAGAGAAACTCATAAAGTCATTTCAACTTTTGTCCTGCCTAACTCTAATCTATTTTCCATATACAAGCTGGAGATGTCTTTTTGTTTCCCAGATAAGTTTTAATTCACAATTACATTATGTGGTCCATAACACGTGAGTCATTTACACTTTATTGTGTTATCTTTTCCCTCTCTACTGACTTTAGAAGTTTCTCTTTATCCTTAATGTATGGAAAATACAATGTGGTCAGGTGTGGGGTTTTATTTGTTGCTTGTTTGTTTAATTTTTTTGATTTTACTTGGCATTCTGTGAACTTTTGCAATATGTGGAATCATATATTTCTACAGTTCTGAGAAATTCTTTTTCATTATTTCTTCAAATATTGTCTTTATTTTCTCTATTATCTCATGTGGCATTCCATGTAAATACATTTTTGAACTTTGAGGTTTGTCTTCCATGCTTCTTAACTTCTCTTTGATATTTTCTAGAGTTGATTCTCATTATCCACAGTAGTTGTGTTCTGTAAAGTCTTCAGGAATGCTGAATTAGTGAATACTGAGCCATTGCTCCTGGAGTATAATCTCACTTAGATAATAAACTTAAATTCTAAAAAAAATTCATTCTGGAAGATTTTATTTTCTTTGTTTTACAAAAGACAGAATAAGATTCAGAAATTAACAGGTACCAGAGTTGAGAATCAAACTCCGTCCAATTTACACCAGAGCCAGAGCTTCTTGAGTACAGTGTATCGCTTCCTACTTCCTCCAGTCTCTCCTCGTCTCTGAAGACTGAAACAAGAAGGCTGGACGTCACCTTATTTGACCTAGCTTGGAACATGCACATCTGGCAACTCAAATTTTTCACCCCTCTGTGCGTGTCTGTGAATGACAGCAAAAGTGCTGTGCTACTGATTTTAGGGTTACAAATAAATTTTAGTGAGTAGGCTAATCCCCAAATATGGATTCTATGAATAATGAGAATCAACTGTGTCTTTTTGTACTGCCACCAGGGAGAATTCCTCAATATTGCAGCTCATTATTTCATTTTTTCAGCTAGGTTCAGTTGGTTGTGTAACCTATGTAACCCTTCTTTCATTTTTAATTTCAAGTAAATTGGCATTTCTGTGATCTCTTATTTTCTCACTACAGTCATTTTTTGTTTCATAGCTATTTGCTTTTATGCCACAGGTGTATTTCTTTTATTTATCTCTTTGAAAAGACTAACTGTACTTACTCCAACTTCAATTTGTATTCTGTATTATCTCTATGGTATTGGGTATAAATTCTTTGATTTATGAATTTGTTGCCTCTCTTTCTGGACTTTTTCAGCTGACTGATGATTCTTAGCCATGTGTTCACTGTATGTCCTTGATTATGATCACTGCTGACACCCTCACCTTTTAGTGCAGTCACCTTCTTGGTGACGTTGTTAGGTTAGGTCTGGCACTAGTGCTAACATTTGTTCACTGCTTTACCTCTTGTATAAGGACCTTTTACCCCATTTTCCCCTCTTAATATAGTCATGTACTACTGACATTTATTTTATATACTTTCTACAATATCAGTTTTAAACTGGTAAACTATAATGTCAGTTTTAAATAGGAGCCAGACATTTTGGGGAGAATGTTCAGTCCATCATATTGAAAGAAGTCTCGCGATATTGTTAGAACCTGGTAGAACATACAGCCAAGCAAATAAAACTTCCTGACAGAAATTAGATCATAACAAAAAGCGCATCCATAACCAGTCTGCCCAAATGGAGGGGACTGAAGGAATACATGCTCTGAACTCTATTTTTTCCCTTTCTCTCATCTCTCGCTGGTTCCCCCTTTTTTTTCCCTCTGACAAGACCTAATCATTAGCCAGAGAGTTAGTAATTCCAGAAGATGTAATCCATTGAGGACTTTAGAGCAGAGGTTCTAAGAAAGATAGAGAAAAGGCAGCACATCAAATTATTTTTTCTTTTTAGTTTGCCAACATCCTCTCTTTATGTATACAATGCAGTGTTTAATTGATTGTAAACTTATAACTGAGGGCCAACTTTTTGTATTAGCCAAAATCAACGTTCCTGTTAGTATAATCTAACCCTCAAACTATGGTTTTATTTCTAGATTAAAAAATTCACTAATTTATAATCAACATCTATAATTTAGAATATGTATGTATATATAAATATAGAAAATATACATATATATTTATTCATAAATACATTTAAGTAAAATATATACATAAATACAGTTATCTATCTCTTAGTGTCTTAAGTAAGAAGTTTTACATATATTAAAGTCCACCAATGATCTCAAAGAGATTGGGGCTTGGGACACTTTAATTTTTTTCTTCTTATTAGGCCTTCTTAACACATCAACTTTCTTTTACTTTTTTTTAAGACAAGAAAGCAAAGCAGTTAAGGCGAACATTTGCTATGTTCCATAAACAATGTTCTGATGTGATAATTGATTATAATTAGGACAGCCAATGCCAGCTCAGTTAATACATTATTAGACAGAAAATAAAAGTATCACCAGGAATATAATCTACTAATTTGCTGATCATAGTTGAACACTAGCCAGGAGGTAGTAACTCTTGGTACCAGAAACAGATATTGGCTGAACTATATTTAGAAGATAGTATGCAATTCATTTTCTCTTCGATTATATACTTGACGGTCATGTATTATCTTTGGGTATTCTTGTTACTACTAAGTTTATCAAAAGTGTTATTATGATAAAAATTACATAAAACTTATATGCATATTATACTGTTATTAATATATTCAAACAACTTTAAATGCATATAACCATAAAATATTAGTGCTATGTAAATAGTATTATTTATATTTTTGTAGTGTTGAGTAACTGACACATTTTTCCTCATGTTAATTTCATTTAATGTTCACAAATACTCTCTGAGGTTGGTATTGATATTCCTATTTTGCAGCTGGAGCAAAATAGACACAGAAAGTGTTTAGTATAATTTAATCCTATATAATATACATATAGGAAACACATGAAAGAAAAAAATTGCTATGGTCATGGGTGATTAGAGAGAAGGAAAATAGACTGTAAAAGATGGATTGGTGTAAAGCCATTGAGAAGAGGCTGGGAAGGCGTGTCACATGGGGTTAATGGAAAGGAGATGAGAGACATGAATATGCAGAGCATGTCAGTAAGCAGACCAGCTTGGCTAGAACACGCATAAGGAAGAAAAATAACTATATATATGCATGTAAAACCTATAATAAAATTTTTTTAAAAACCTATGTTCAACAATGGAAAAAATCATTAAACAAATTATTGTATATTTACATGATAGAATCCTAAGTATTGAAATATGGTTTCAATTAATATTGAAAGTCATGATAATGATGAAGATGATTAGCTTTTATATAACCAATCTTTGAAAAATTAACAAATACTCATGGTACAAAATTCAGAGAATACAAAAGGGTTTAGGGTGAAAAGTAACCATCTCTCCCTAGTTCCCATATCATTCCTTACCCAGAGGCAAATGTGATTACAGGTTATTTATATCTCCAGGTAACCTATGCATACACAAGCATACACTCACATAAAACACACATATCCACTGTTATTTCCAAATTATAAATACTTGCTTCTTAATCTTGTTTTTTTTAAATTTAATAATATCTCATGGAAATGGTTTCTTATCGGTTTATATAACACTGCTATTGTTTAAATACACTGTAATTTATTGATGAACATTTAGCTTATTTCTAATCTTTTGTTTTTAAAGACAATACTGTAAAGTGGCAGAGTACATACAATTTAAATTTTGGTAAATACATCCAAATTGCCTTCTCTAAAGTTTATGTTAATTTATATCCCACCAAGGGTATATAAGACACCTTCTTCTCCCAAATTCTGCCAGCATAGTACACCGTCAAACTCTTTTGTCTCTGCCAAAATAAATTAAAATTTCTATATTATTGTGTTCCTAGTTTTTGAGTGAGGTTGAAAATCTTTTCATGTTTAAAAAAACTTATATTTCCTTTTATGGTGAATGATTGGTTAATATCCTTTGTTTATTTTGTTTGGGTTATTGACCTTTTTCTATTAATTTTAATTATTCCTATAATCTGTGTTACGTTTGTTTTGCAAATCTGTCTTTAATCCTGACTGCATTTATGATGCTCATGCCCTGTAGTTATGTTTATTCATGTGTAGTTGAGTGGATAAATTATTTCATATTTTCTTCTAGTATTTTTTCATTTTATATCCTATATTTACATCTTTGATTCCATTAGAATTTTAAAGATAATAAATGCAGGAGGGAGGAAAACTATTTGGTTACCTTAACATCACTTATTGAAAAAATTCGTCTTTTCCTCAATTACATTAAATGCGTCCATCATATGGTAAATTGACATAATTTTAAATCTATTTCTGGAATCTCTCACTTATTCATTCATCTGTGTGAATATTCCTTGTCTGTGATTGTCTGACTTATTTTAAATATATATAACTACTTAATAACCCTCATTGTCCCTCACTTTCACTCTCACTCACTCTAACTATATCTATGACTGATCATGTTAGCTGGCTACCCCTTATTATATTTATTTTTTGAAAAAATTTTTGGAATGTATACAGTGACTTGATATGCAAAGAGTAATGGAACCATGTACTGTCTCCACTTCTGCAACTAGTCCTACAGGTGTAAATGATATTTATCTTCTTCCTCTATCACCAATTATACTTTTCTCACCTTTGGCCACAATCTAGTAGCTTATTTCCTGAAGGTTTAGAGCCCTCATTACTTTAATATTGCTACTTTGGATTTTCTGCAATTGCCCATAAAATTCATCAGTAGACATGAACACACCAAGACTGTTCCAATGGACCCCTGGGTTCAAGACATACTCTTGTCCACCCACACATTGTGTTTCAGCAATCCCTCTTTATGGTATTCTGGATCATGTCCAACAATATTGTAACTCCTTTCTTCACCTGTTTTTCCAAGCAGAACCTTAACCAGCATCTGCTCTAGAGGAGCCTTCACTGTGTACACAGGGAGATGTTTTCCCTTGTTGCTTCCCTAGTGCCACCCAGGAGCTAGGTCTTCTAATCCAGCAGAATCTAAATTTATAGGGTCAAGAAGTAGAGATTCTACAAAAGAGTTATTGGGAGTGAAGACTCAGTAGGCCAATCCTGCTTCTACCCTTTGTTTCTTGGACTCAGGTAGTCTTGCCATTGGGGACACAGTATTGTATATCAGACATTAATTCAGTGCATACATGTCATCCTAGAGGATGCCCCTGTTGCTTGAGATGCTTTAATAGGTGTTTCATTATTCTACCAGGCCAGCTGCTTCCAAGATGGTGCATTGCATGATAGGATTGTATGACAGGGTTGCATTGTATGATGGGACCAGTGAATCCTGTGGTCAGGCACTGAGTGTCCTACTTTCTTTCTTAGAATGGGCCACTTGGTTTGAGGTTCTATAATATTATGGGTGATCCCATGCATTCTATAAGCTTTTGAGTTGTGTTCTGTCAAGAGGCCCTGTGGGCAGAAAAGGCAAACTCGCATCCAGAGGTGATTTCAATTCTGGCAAGAGAAAATTGCTGCCCCCTTCAGGGTAAATATAGTCCAATGTGATTGACCTTCCATAAAGTGAATGGCTGGGCTCCATTAGGGATGTTGTGATGTGTAAGACTTGGTTTTCATTTCTATTGCTAGCAGATTGGAAATTGTGCGGTTGCAGTGGATAGATCCACAGTTTCAGTGGAATAGTTGTACTTGTTTTGCAATGACCTAGGGTTGCCTATGGGAAGTTAACTCTCTCACATATCCAGATTTGCACAAGCATCAGAAATACTGAATGGATTTAGGCAGATGTCCCACATAGTGGTGGCACAGAAGCTCCAAGTCAGAAAAGAGGGCAAACAGTATGGAGTGGAGGCAAGATGTCAGGTTACAAGTGTATGCAGCTGGTTAATGCAGCAATGGCCAAAGCAAAAAGTTGGATTGAGAGGATTTGAGGTAGGGCCTAAGAGTCATCTTATACTATAACACTCTTTAAGAAACAAATCTTTGGGAATGTTAGTTTGCTTTTAGTAAAATCAAATAGAGCATGGATGTAGAAGAATACATCAAATACAAAGCTAAGAATTAGTCACTTGACAACTAGGCAGGAAAGAAAGCCTCTAATTTTAAATGGCAAATCTTTTATGGTTTTGAATGGACACATGATAAAAAAATATTTTAAGGTCCTTGATATAGTCTACTGAATTGTTTTTAAAAATTACCTATGTAAAGTATTAAATAAATTGTGTAAGAGTGTCCATTTCCTGATATTTTTGACAATATTGGGAATAAAAATTTAGTCTCAGAATTGAACAGTTAAAGAACAGCATTACATTTTAAATGTGCAATTATTTAATTACTAGTATGGTTATATTTTTAAAATTTATGTACTTATTATTCTCTGGGTGGCCAGTTCAATAGTTCACATAATTTGCCCATTTCTAAATTGAAACTCTTTGTATTTAAGCCCTGTTTATATATTAAGAATATTAACCTATTTGCCTACTGTCAATCATATACATTACAAATGATTTCCCAGTTTCTCATTGGCTTCTAATATTAATTATGACTTTCCATATTAACCCCACTTTTCCTTTTTTGTTGTAAAAACTAACATTTGAGTAGTTTCTTTCAAGTATAGCTCCCCTCCACCCTGCCAAGTCTCCTTATAGAAAGCTAAAACAAGTCTGCCAATCATAGTTGTCACTTAATTTATGTTGGTTTGTCTTTACTTATCTGTTATAATCTCCATGAGATAGCATCATTTGTTATTTTTTTAATAATTAATGAGAAATATTCAGAAGAGTTTAAAATTTGCCCTATGGAGAAAATGGCTGACACAATATACATTTAAAAACATTGTAACTTATTTCCTTCGTTTTGACTCAAAATAATTATATTTATCCTTTACCTCAAGCAATGTGGAATATTTTAAGATCTTAGATCCTTACTTTTCAAACCGTGGCTTGCAGACAGCAGCATCAGAATCACATGCATGCTTGCATCTTAGGCCCCATACAGAACTACTAAATCAGGATCTACATTTTAAAAAGGTCCCCTTGTAATTCATCTGTCATTATGTCTGAGAAGCATCATTTTGGATCTTGTAGTCTATTTTCAAGGAGACATAAAACTAGCCACTAGATTATGGATTATGAGTTTTAGAACAATTTAAATTATAGAATTACATAATAGAAATCTATATTATTTCCTAATTTTCTCTACCCTCACTCTAAAATTTTCATTTTAAACAGATGAACACATGAGTTGGCATCTGAGTTCCAGATAACTTAACGTTCTTGATAACCACCATTAAACTGAGATTCTCAGCACCATATAAAGTGGGCAATCTATAGTCAAAGGAAAAATTATGAAACCTCATCTCCGTATTTCCAGGGATAGTGATAGTCCTGACTCTTTGTCTTCAAAGAAGAAAATTAGAGGAAGAAGGAAAGGAAAAGTATTTAATTTAGGGATTCACATTCTAAGGAGTTGTATGTAGTGTATATTATAATTATATTCATTAATTCACTAACGCATTTATTTATTGTATACTTGTGTACAAGGCACTGGGCTGCATGTTATTAGAGATAATAAAATAATAACCAAAAGAAACAGAATAATATTATTGATATCAATAACAAGTACTTTTTGAATCCTTGCAATGTGCTAGACGTTTTTCTGGGCACTTTTCCAGTTCTGCAATCCTCACAGCCACACTTTGAGGTTGGTACTATTATTAATCTCATTGTATAGAAGTAGAATCAAAGGCTCAGAAAGATTAAGCAAACTTTCCAAAGTCCTACAGTTAGTAAGTAGTAAGATACCAACCACGTTTGCCTGAATCCCAGTTCTGCCATACATGGTTGACTATGTGCTTTGATTCTATCAGTAGATGACAGTTTGAAATATTGATGAAATCATTCATTTGCATTTCAGATTTCTTCCCTTTAAAGTTTAAAATATGGAACCTGAACATTTTTTTCTACAAATAAGGATATTTGTAAAATATAATAGGCATAAATAAATAAACAAAAAGCGTAAATAAAGTAAACATACTCAGTGTATTTCTACTTTCTTTAAAAAGCCTGAGGGAATAGACCATGGAGGCATGAAGCTGTACACTTTCATCTTGAGGCAGGTGGGAGAGGGACACTTTAATGCATAGAGTGAGAAGAGCTGGACAGAAGGCACCTGCTTCCTGCTTCTTCACTCTTCAAGCAAAACTGTGACAAAGAACTTGACCCTGTCCCTTGTAAAGGACAGTCTATACAGAGCTGAAAACAAACATTATTGTTTAATAGTAGAATGAATTAATAAGGGAGAAGGGAACATTTCTTTCTGTGTGTATGTGTATGTATATGTGTGTGTGCATATTTGAGAAGTATTCTTCTTGATTTTATTTTTAAAACATGTAGTAGGATAAATGTAACTATGGAGAACATTTAAGTAAATTTGGTTAAACATGTGAATGTCACATGATCCCAGCCTTGTGGTAGAATTGCCTCTTTGATTTACTGTGATTCTGTGATATTACAACTCTTTATTCCAAACAAGATACATGATAAGAGCATGGAGTGCTGGCAATACAAATGGCTTACTAATTATATGTAGATTATTTCTAAAGGCATGAGACATTTAATTTTTTCAAGTTCCAGTAATGGGAAGAATGGGAAAACATCCCTGCAATTAACTTCACGCTGGAAAAACTCCAGTTGACTCATTCTCCTTAATTGCTTAATCTAAATGATTTCTCTACAGTAGTTTCATAAATACGGTGTTGAGTTTTTTTCCTAGGGATGAAACGAATTTTAGTGACCCACTGAAGTTTCACAAATTAGGATAAAGGGAATGTAAGTTGCATCATGCAATAATAACATTCAATGATATGACTTATTTATTTATTTACTTTCAAGTACCTACTGAGAAGGAAGACATTACTTTGAAACATGCATCCTCAATGGGAGTGATATCTCCCACGGGGGCAAAAATTCATTCTTGGGGAGAAAAAATAATTTTACTCTTTTCATAATATGTATAAATCACAGATATGTGTGTAGCACATTAACAAATATATAATCCATCTGTGGTATTAAAATTTCATGGCAAGTAATTAGGAAAAAAAGTCTAAAAGTCAATAATAAGGGGGAAAAAACAGGTTGCTAAATACTGCTTTAAAATTTATCTTTTACAAGGGCTGTCCAGAAAGTATCCAGCCATATAACATGAAAAATAGAGACATTTATTACATTAACAATGGCTGGATACTTTCCGGACAGCCCTTGTATATGCCAGCCTGCAAGTCACTTCTGTATTATTTTCACTAGGTGAAGAGCATATATTGTGTCCTTTCCCCAGTTGTAACCCTCCCAAAAGCCAGTGATAGAAAACACGTGTCACCAGCAGCTGCCTCTTGTGATGTTCTGTATGCAAAATTGTATGAGCAATAAGGACTCCAACCAGCTTCCCTTTTCTAGGTCCTGTGTGCTTTTTAGCACCATACTAAGGTAGTTTTGTGTGTTTCATGACAAGACGCTGTGCATCTGAGAAAAGAGACGGAGGTCAACAGTGTGCAACCTTCCATGCATTAACTCCTGTGACTGATCTTTACATTTGTTCTATTATTTTCGAACACTCTAATCATGTAGTAGAGAGTTAAGAGAAAGAGATGGTTGACTTACTTCTTGGTGACATTCAGTCTGTTGTAGAACTTGGGGTTTTAGTAGGACCTGCCTGGTACAAAATTATGAAGTAGGACTTTGGTTTTTATGTCGCCAGTTTCCTCTTTTGGCCTGTTTGTACGCTACTGTGATCCCTCTGCTCATCCTCCACCGCAGAAACTCCCTCCCACCACACATCTTTTTCTTCTCCCTATAATTATTCAAGGATCTAATGCTGCTTTAAAAATCTTCGTATGAATTTTATTCAATATTGAATTTTCCCAAGGGATATGTGCATTATAATATTTGCCTCTAATTATGAAATGTGTTTTTTCCAGTTAAAAACATTTCAGACATTATGAAGCATATGAAGGAAAATTTTTACTGGTGATCTTCTACAAGTACCCCTGAAATAATTTAATGTAGACTGCTCTTTATTCTTTACCCTGTTTAATTGTAATGCCAAACTTGTTTCAAGAATTATTTCCTTATCTAGGTGATGGTCTAAAACCTATAAATTATTAAAAGACAAAATACAATATAGTTTCCTATGTTTCTTCCACATTTTCCTCTTGTCTCTCCTTATTTCTCCGGAATCCTTTTTCTCTAAGGTTTTTTTTTTTTTTTTTGAGACAGAATGTCACTTTGTTGCCCAGGCTAGAGTGAGTGCCGTGGCGTCAGCCTAGCTCACAGCAACCTCAAACTCCTGGGCTTAAGCGATCCTACTGCCTCAGCCTCCCGAGTAGCTGGGACTGCAGGCATGCGCCACCATGACTGGCTAATTTTTTCTATATATATTTTAGTTGGCCAGATAATTTCTTTCTATTTTTAGTAGAGACGGGGTCTCGCCCTTGCTCAGGCTGGTTTCGAACTCCTGACCTCGAGCGATCGACCCGCCTCGGCCTCCTCAGAGTGCTAGGATTACAGACGTGAGCCACCGCACCCGGCCTCCTTCTCCAAGTTTTTAACATAATTTCCTTTAGTATACCCTTTTGAAAAAGGATCTCATAATTAATATTTTATTCCAATCAATGAAGAGTTAGAGCCTAAACTCTGGGCAATTCCATTTGTATATTTTCAATTTTGATAAATGGAAAGTCAGAGTTAGTTCTGTTCCTCATGGATATGTAGATTAAGAATGTATAGAGGGAGGAAGCCCTTGGTATGGGTGAGACCTGTGGCATCCAAGCCTCTTTTCCTTTCTAAACATTCATTTATTCACTTGCCCTGTTGTTCCTTCCCTTTTCCTGTTACTTGAAATTGTCTAAACACTGCTCCAGTGTTGCTAATAACTCCAGGTTGGTTCTTTCCATATAATATTAAAAGTGAAAACAAAATAAAATAATGCTTGCTTTAATAATTGACACATTTTAATACGAAAATATGTAAAGATGATACTAACTGTATCTTACCTCCTTTATTTCTACCTTTAAAGGCAACAGTTCTCCAATGTGGTTGTATGATGAAAAATGTTGTGGAACTTTAAAAGTATAAAGTATAAAGATGCAATAGATCTAAGGATGTGTCTGGCTATTCAGTAAGATTTTATAGTTTTATTTACTTAAGATTTGATCTTTTTAAAAGTTTTATTTCTAGACAGTTTATATCATATTTCATTGATTCTAGGATGCCAGGCATTTTATTTTCACACTTTAATATCTTTGAAATCAGGATGTGTTTTACAGTCCATGACACCCTAGATGAAATGATCAATCACCCTTTTTATTATCACTGTAAATTGAATATTTTCCCCTTAAATTTACTAAAATTTAATTTAGAATGTTTTCATTTATAGTCAATAGTGAAATTTAGTCCATAGACCTTTCTGTTTGTACTGCTTTTATCTAGATCAGGATATTGTAATTAAGTTGGGAGTCTTTCCATTCATTAAATGACAGTGTGATTTCATTTTTTTAATGGTAGATCTTTAATCACCTTTTCAATCTCCCCTGTGGATTTCAGGTCTTCCATTTCTTGGATAAATTTTGAATAATTTATATTTAGCTATTATGTTGTTTGGTGAATATGTTTAAGAAAGTTGCCTCAAATTATTTGTTTATTATATACTGTAACTTGTTTCTTCTCTTAACCTAAAATTCCACATTGCCATTTGACATTAACATTACCACTCTTACTTGCATTTTGTTTAAATTTGCAGAGTATCTTTTGGCCCATTTCAATATATTCAACCTTTATATAATCACTTGCTCTAAATGCGCTTGTTGTTTGATAAGCCAAAATGGTAATCTTTGTATTTTAGGGTGATAATTCAGCCCTTACATATTTTTGTATGAAATTTATATAGTTGATTTTATTTCTATATCTTACCATATATTATTTATTTTATTTTGAGGTATTTTCCTTTCCCCCCTCTTTTTTCTTTTCTTTTCTGATAATTTTACCTCCTATTCCTTCCCTTTCCCCTCCTTTTAATGTCAGAGTTATTAAGGTTTATCTTTCTTTTTCTAGTACTTGTAATCATATGTGCATTTTCTACTATTTTCTGAAAACACAATATCCATTTTTAACCACATCAAAATGCTTTATTTCCCTAACATGATGAGAAGAACTTTAGAAAACTTTGACTCTCCAAAGCTTATTTTCTGAAGCTACTTCCTTAACAGCAAAATGCAAACTGTACTCCACCTAATGACTTCTCAGGAATTTATAAAAAGGAAATATATCAAATCTCATTATTATACCAAGGGGAGATATAACAACCAGGTGACAGGCTAAATATAGGGTGGTATATATTACTACATATTGTTACATTTCTCTGATCATAAATTCAAAACTATGACATCTGAATCTATATAATCACAAGCCGTATAATGGAAATTTGGTATTTATTTGATTTCACTGAACTTGTTCACAAAATACAATGTAGCTATACAGTTAATTTAGTTTTATTGCAACCGAATATTGGGGAATTAAATAATTGTATGTGTAATGGAAGTCTTATGGTTATAAAGTGATATAATTTCCCTGAAAAATCAGTGTAGCAAAATATTCATATATTTTTTGTTAAAGAAGAGGTTGCTGCTGGTCCACTACACAGTAGTCCCACCTTATCTGTGGAGGGTATGTTGCAAGACCCTCAGTGGATGCCTGAATTTGCAGTTAGTACCAAACCCTTTATAATACTATTTGTTTCTATGCGTGCATGCCTGTGATAAAGTTTAATTTATAGATTAGGCACAGTAGGAGATTAAAGCAATGACTAATAATAAAATAGAACTAAAATAATATATTGTAATAAAAGTTATGTGAATGTGGCCTCTCTCTCTTTCTCTCAAAATATCTTATTATATTGTGCTAACCTATTTTCAGACAAAAACCATGGAAAGAAAACCACGGATATGGGGGGACTACTGTATCTCCATATGTTAAGCAAATAATACAGTGTCATTAAATTTATTAATGCACTATTTATAATATCTTTTAGAGAAATAATTTTAGTTCAGCTAGTTTATCTTTATTTAAGCCATTGGCCTCTACATAGACACATAGATGATAATGGGTCTGAAATCCACAGGGGATTACCACAAAGGTAATAGAACATCAGAGGATTATATTTCTTGAATTGGACAATTCCCTTACAAAGCAGTACTCTTTTATTCTGCAGAACATTTATTTTAAATAATTATATTTATAATTGTTTATCTTTTTTTGGCAATAAAACATTTAATCATACATATAGTATGTGGTTAGTTTCTAATAGGCATGACAATTTTCTGTGGTTTTATAGTATTATATATTTATTAGTAAACATTAACTGATCATCTATTATGTGTCAAAATTATAGATAGAAATAAATACAATAGTTTCCTACTCCAGGGATTTTACTATATTTAGAGAGAAAAATAAAAATCCGAGGATCAGGGAATCGTAGTCACATGGAACGTGGGCAGATCTGAAAAAGGTAGGGCTTGAATCAAGTTTTGAAGGAGTTTGACAGATCAAGAAGATGAGAGGGTAGGGATGGGGCTTTCATTCTCCATAAAAGCCTCAGCATGTGAGAGGGCTCAGAGGTTCAGAAGTGTTTGACAAATGCAAGGAACTGTATGTAAGTCATTTTACATAATTGACACAAAGAATATGTTGTGTGGGGGTCATTGTTAAAGGATTACAGATAGGAAGCTTGGCCAGCTCCAATAATGAAGGGGCATAATGTGTTAGGCCAGCAGTTCTCAAGCATTCTGGTCTCAAGATTCCTTTATTAAGTACTTCAAAGACCTTTAGGCTATGTGGGTTATATATCTATTGATATTTACCACATTAGAATTTAATGCTAAGAAATTTTTAAAATGTTGGGGGGACATGGGCAATATATATAACCTGAACTTTTGTACCCCCATAATAAGCTGAAATTAAAAAAAACATTTATTCATCCATTGGATAATAAGAAACTTATTTAATGTTACATAAAGAATATTTTTATTAAAAATAATTATGTTTTCAAAAACAAAAATATTAGGATGAGTGGCATTCTTTAACATATTTGCAACTCTCTTTAATGTCTGTCTTCATAGAACACAGCTGGATTCTCACATCTGCTTCTATAATTACTATGTTCTTTTGGTTTAAGTAATAAGGAATATTTAGCTTTACAAGATAAGTATCTGGGTAAAGAAGGAGTCTTCCTACCCACTTGTTAAGCAGCAATGTAGTTCCAAAGAAGAATATCCACAATTATCTGAAAAAGTTACTAAGGGAAAGGAAATGGCCAATAAACACATAAAAAATGCTTGACATTATTAGTCATCAGGGAAATACAAATAAAAACCATAATGAGCCACTTTAAAACTGTTGGGATAGCCATTAAGAGTAATAATAATAAAAGAAAATCACAGGTATTGGCAAAGAATGTGGAGAAATTGCTGGAGAATGTGGAGGATGCTCATATATTGCTGGTGGGAATTGAAAATGGTGCTGTCACTTTCAAAAATAGTCTCGCAGTTACTTAAATGACTATACATAGAGTTAACATAAGATCCAGCAATTCCAATCCTAGGTAGATACCCAAGAGAAATGAAAACCCATGTCCACATAAAATCTTGTATACAAATACTTATAACAGCATTATTCAAAATAGCCAAAAGGTGGAAACAACTCAAATGTCCATCAATAGATGAATGGATAAACAAATTGTTGTATATTCCTATAATAGAATATTTGGCCATTAAAGGGAATGAAATACTGATACATGCTACAACATGGATGAATCTTGACAACATTACACTAAGTGAAAAAAGCCAGACACAAAAGATCACATATTGTATGGTTCCATTTATATGAAATGTCCACAATAGGAAAATCTATTGAGACAGAAAATAGATTAGCGGTTGTTTGTTGCTGAGATGGATGGACAAATGATAGCTAAAGTGTATGGGATTTCTCTTTGTGGTGATGAAAATGTTCTCAAATTGACTGTGGAGATGGTTATACATATGTGTGAATATATTACAAACTATTGAATTACAAACTCTAAATATTTGAATTATATTGTATGTGAATTATGTCTGGGAATAAATCTGTCAAAAAAAACTCAACAAATTGTAGTTTCTTAAAGGTTAGTTGGAAATGTTTCAATAAACATTTCATACTTTGTAACATGACATCTATCGATTTACCTAGGACTTTGAGTGTATCTTTTACCTGTATGTGATTTTGACCTTGCAGATCCCCTAAAAGTGTCTCAAAGACAGCCAAGTATCCCTAGACTGCACTGGGATAACTGTTGCATTGAGCTATGGAGTTTCAACTTCAGAAAGATGCAATTGGTTAAAAAAAAAAAAATCCCTCTCTCAAACTGTGTGAGCTTTTGGAGTAAACTCTCTCTTGCTAGGTTCAAAGTAATGTTCAAACATTTTTCAGATGGACTACATAAACATTTACACTTCTATCCGTCTAAAAATAACTATGGCAAATACATGTGAGACTCAGGTCCATTAAGGAGACTAGTGAGGTTAAAAAGGAAGAATTTTTGGGAAAAATTATTGAGTGGTTCCACCAGAAATTATGAGGGCACACCTGAAATACAGCATTTAATAACATGAGGAAGCTGTCTGAGCAGAGGTAGTTTTGTAACTCTGAAGAGTAGGGTCAGAGAAAGGAAAGCCAGGTACAGTATTTCTGCAGGCGGAGCCTAGGAAGCTCCTCGTTCATGTTCACTAGACACAGGGGAAAGAGATTCCTTAAGAAATGAAGGAGTGAGTTGGAGCCCAGTGACTAGCCTTGGCATGAATGAACATTCTTTCTCACCCAAAAAGTAGAAATAAGTAGTTCTTACTTATATATCAAAGGTTAAATTGAATTTTAATGACGTTTAATATAATGTTATCTATTTTTATGTATGTATAGTCATGAGAACAAAAAAATTTGGCACAACAATATTGGTACATGAAATATGTTGTGCTGGAGCAGACAGGGCAAATGATGAAAGGTATAAGAGAGATGGAGAAATTGCAGTAGGCATTGTATGACAGGGCTTGGTCACTCAGCAGCAAACTCTTCCACCTATTCTGCCAGAAAACTAGTGTCCCCAGTGTGATGAAAACTGTTCCCACACTCTTCTATTTCAGGGCTGACCTTACATATGTTTTATTATATTTATTCACTCATTCAAGCCCCTCTAGTACTTAATGACCAAGTTTTCAAAGTCCATTCGAGCCTATCTCTAGTTTATGTGCTTGTTTAATCCTGGCGCAAATACCTTAAAGGTTAATTTAGAGTTTCATCATTTCACTTGAATTTGTTTCTTAATGAGTCATTCTTTCGACAAATATTTATGAACTATTTACAGAGTGTTAGTATAAACAGCAAACTTGCTCATCCCTTAACAAAACACACTTATAAAACTTTTAGGGTAAGATGATAAATGTGTGGATATACATATGCATAACAGTTTTTAACTTCTTAGAAATTATTGCTAGATAAAAAAGGTATTTTTATTGAAAAGGAGCAGCACATTACCCTTTTTCTAGAACACACTGATTCTTATAAAATAACTTTCAGAATGAGATCAGTTGTTCTTGGATCACATTACAAAACGGCTTAATTACTAAAGCAATCAAAGATATTTATTACATAGAGCTCTCATTTATAAAGATGAGGGTCAGAGCTTGGGCTCAAAGTCTAATACACTACCTTTCAAAATTGATTTATATTCACTTTGGTTTTTCCAAGTAAAGAAATTTGATTTCATAACATTGAACAATATTATTTGGCTTTTGTAGGTCTTAATTGCTTGTTTGAACTCCACATTCTAGTTTTTATGATTCAGTAGCTAGATTAACCAACTCTGTTTGATTCTAGCTTTTATATTCAATAATTCTAATGTCAAAATGAAGGCACATTTTCTTAATTCAAAGAACAACAGTAACAACAGAAACAAGAAACAGGTTAACTGTGTTTCTCTGAAATTAACTTATCCTTTTCTGAAGAGTGAAACGTTATTGGGATGTGAGATGGAATGTGCTTTTTTAGTCATGATATATAGCTGTTGCCGAGACTGCTCTAAGAATTTCAGGTTTTTTATGGATATTATTTTTTAGAAATGTGTATTTGGTATATTTTTTGGAAATGCACATTTGATTTTTTTACTCATCTTCTTGGCCAGATAATAATATTAGAGTGACATTGCAAAATGTTTTGATATCAGGATTTTAATAAAAAGGGCATACAGATAATTCAGGATTAAATAAATTATTTCCTTTTGATTTACATAGTTAAAACTAACAACAGAGGACTACAAAACGGAATCTTGGCTAGAGAAATGCCAGACAGAACTATACATGCCAAACACCAGTATTAACTGTGATAGTGAAGGAGTGAATAGCACTGTAAAATTATCTTATGTGCCTTTCAATTGTTTCTTTGATATGTGCCCATTGTTAGGCATAAACATGCAAAGTAGGATGTAAGCTAGAGTCATAAAATCATGAGATTTAGATCTGGAACCTCTTAATTTTAATAATGAAAACCTTGGGCTAACTGGACAATGTTAGATCTCTTTATCCGCATTTTTCTCAGGTAAATTTATAGAATTTTACATTCCCTCACACAGACTTGTAATTTTATAGACCTTATTTTTGTGATGTACAGTGTGGTGCCAATTTGAATTTCTTTTCCAATAAAAACTTTCTTTGCCCTTTTAATTTTTATCTGAGGAAGGAAACGATTGTGAAACCATCTGAATTAATACACTGCCCTTTGGAACTATATTATTGATGTTTCTTACATACTGTTTTGTCCTTTAGTAAGGAAACAAACAGCTCTCTCGGTTCTTTTTTCCTGTTCTTCTATTAAAATGATTAAAATAGCCTTCACCCATGCATGTTATCAATTGCTTGTGTAGTGGTTATCATCTAGACTAGTTAGTGAGATTAAGCACTGAAATTGTGGCACCACAGCTGATGCAACACTTGCCTCCGAAGATGCCTGCCAGAAAATATGTTCAAGGTTGTTCCATAAATAGTAAATCTTTTTCCTGTGTAGTCTTTAATAAGAGCTTAAAATGGATTTTTAGAAGGTCCTGTGGATTGAACAACAGGAAATTTTAACCAAGTCATTAATAGCCAATGATGTGAACTGTAGGCAACTATCCACCATCAGTCATAGGAGTAAAAGGAGACAAAGGCCAGATCAAGGCAAGGGAATGTGGCAGCTCTTACTGCAGTGACTTCTCACTTCTTGCTTATTTGTTGTTTCAATGGTAGACAAAATTTGCTGGCTCACTGAATTTCTTCTGATTTACTTATTTATATATATCATAAATATATATGCTTATATATTTAAATGTGTTAATATAGTTATATTTATACTAATAAACACCTCTGAATTTATTGTTTTCCTTTATATTATTTTAAGTAAACATAAAATACCCTAAATATTCCTTTTTCCATATGAGGCAGACAAATATTTGTTTAACTGTACCCTATTGAGAGTCACATATCTAATAAGCATCTTGTATTCAGAATATACAGAGAACTCTCAAAACTTAATAGTAAGAAAACAAACAACTCAATAAAAATAGTCAAAAGATTTGAAAAGACACTTCACCAAAGAAGATAAATGTGCACATGAAAATATGCTCAATATCCTTAGCCATTAGGGAAATGCAGGTTAAAATACAATGATACACCACTAGATACCTATTAGAATGTTTAATATTTAAAAGATTGAACAAACAAGCGTTGGAGAAGGTATGAAGGAATTGGAACACATTTGCTGCTGGTGGGAATGAAAAATAGTACAACCACTTGGCAAAATATTTTGTCAGTTTCTTCAAAATTTTAAACATACACCTACTATAATATCCAATCATTTCCATTCCTAGGTATTTACCCAAGAGAAATGAAAGCTTATGTCAGTGCAAATATTTGTATAAGAATGTTGATAGCAGCTTTATTTGTAATAGTTCCAAACAGGAAACAACACAAATGTCCATCAATAAGTGAATGGATAAACAAATTATAGTATATAATATATAGTATATAATTATATGTACAATTGAATACTACTCATCAATAAAAAGGAATGAACTATTGATACCTGCAACAATTTGGATTAATCTCAGAATAATTATTCCCAGTTAAAGATATGATAGTGTTTTCCCAGAGACAATAGTGTTACTATATGACTCTATTTACATAAATTTCCAGAAAATGCAAATGAATCTACAGAAAGCAGATTATTTTTGCCTGGGGACATGGGTGAGGGACTTCAAACGGATACTGAGAAACTTTTGAGGGCGATATATATGTTCATTAACTTCGTTGTGGGATTGGTTTCATGGGTACATACACAGGTCAAAACTATTCAAATTGTATATTTGCATGTGTCAAAGTTATTGTATGTCAACTATATCTCACTAAACCTTTTTACAAATGTACCCTCCTTAGTTTAGTAATTTATGAATAAACATCTCTTCCAGGTCTTTGCCTCGACATCTAGACAAAAACCTGGGAGAGATCAGAGGTTCTTACGTTCGAACTTGATCCTAAGTTGGATTTTTATAAAGACTGTTTTAGAGGTGTCTTCCTCAGCTCCTCCTCCTCTTCATCCTTCAATTTTGATCTTCTCCTTCTTGTCATCTTCCTCCTTCTCTTCTTCTATTTCTCTTTCTCTTTCTACTCTTCTTTTCTCCTCCCTCCCCTCCTTTATCTCCTGCTGTTCCTCCCCTCTTCTCCCTCTTCTTAATCTGAAACACTTCCAACTTAATCTCTCATATATCCCATTTGTGTCCTGTCCTTTCTTTTGCTTTTTTACTCAGCATAATAAACACTGCCTTTGGACGTGCTTGTGGCTCTCTGATTTCTGTATCCATATGAGCTGAGTTGCATCTGGTGTCATGGCACATCAGATCTGAGTCAAAATACTAAAAACACTCCCTATTGAATTTCAGTTTAAACATCACATCTTCAAGATCTTTTCTCACCTTATACTTGATGTGCTTTCCTAACTCTCTGTTTCCACTGATTTTTATACTCCACCTAACAAAATACTCTTTATTCTTCCTTGTAAGGAATTGTTGAATATCAGTCTCCCCTTTTGATCTGCAAGATCTTTGAGGGCAGAGACCATGTTACTCTATTTTTTTGCAGCTGTAAAATACATGATAATATCTTATTTTAATGAACTGAAAAGACACGTATTAGATTAGAACAGTCTTACCCAGACATTATCTAGAGTAAATTATAAGCAGAAATCGAAAGAGGAATCTTCTTAGATCAAATATTCACCTACTATATGGTAGTCCATTGGGTGATAAAGAAATAGTTACGGGGCAGGTGAGGCGGTGGCTTCGAGAGTGCTAGTTTGCTCCCTGAAGGGAGTGAGGGCAGTTAGGTGTCCGTGGCCACTTTTGCCTTCCCCAGTTAAATTAAAAATACCTTTTGGGAATAAATTACTAGATGCTGTTTGACACCTAACAAGAGCTTAACATATGGAATAATTCTTACACATGGAGCATCAGGAGATATAAATCTTCCTCATTGGATGTCACTGCCATCCCATCTTGCATTTCATGGTATTGTTTTTTGTTTTTTTTTTTGCCTGAGTTTTACCTGTAAAGGTCTTAATATTGTACATAGAATTAAGGCATATAAATCAGTTTTGAATTATCTAAAGACCTGCAAATATAAATTTACAGGTATTTTCCTTGGAGAACTTGTTAGAGAAAGTGGCACAGAAAATGCAAGTTCCTCGTAAAATCTACTGGATTGAAAAGGCAAATCATTCCATGGCAGTGAAAGGATGGTTAACCAATGTTTTTTTCAAAGAAATAAATACACAGATTTTGTTTTGGATCCAAGAAATCACTGAAATGGACAAGAAATAATTGTCATTAATTAAAAGCCATGTTATTTTGAGTAGAAATACAGTTAACTTGATAAAGAACAGTATACCTCTCAGCATTATGATATATATTTCAGACCAATTTAACGTTCTTTAATGTTCCCCTATTTTTAAAACACATTTTGATTGTGAAATTAATGTCCTTCACAAAATGTCTTTTGAAAGCACTATTATTGTTGTATAAAGGTGATGTAAACATTTTGAAGGTAGTCTAAATATAATTTATTTTCCTAAGGATAGCTAAGTTTTGAAAAAAATTTAGACATTTGAATTTTGGGAAAAAAAGGAAATAGTTATTCATTCAGTTGTTCATCAAATATTTGTTATGGGGTACTGAATTTTGCCCTGAGGAATACCAAGAATAGACATTTCACTCACCCTTACATTATTTATAGCATAGTTGAGGGCTAACATTTACACATTAAAAGATAATTAATAATGCAAAAGACCTTGCAAAAAGCACTAATGAATGCAGTGGGTGGACCCTTTGGATGTTCAGAGCACCTAGAGTTCCCTTAGGGTCAAAAGTGGGCAGGGATCACCGGCAGAACCACAGGAGGATGGTTTGGAGGAAATGAAATAAGACATACACTTTGAAAAATGTGTATCAGGAACTTTAAAGTTTGGTTGCTACTTCGGCAGACTCAAATGCAGAGGCTTAAGCACAAGAGAGTTCATATTTTCAGGTGAAAGCAGTTTAGAAGCTGTGACAGAATCTGGTTGGAATTATGGCTTTAATTCATATTCCATGAACTCATCAGAGATTATGATTTCTTCTTTTTCTGCTCTGCACACATGATTTCTATTTTCCAGTTTATCTCGTGGCATGATGCGGTTGCTGGAGCTCTAGCAATTCATTGCATTACATTCTTAAAAGCACTAGGAAATACACTCAGTGAGAGCACTAAGTTTCTTCTATTTTGCTTCCTGTTCTATCTCTAGCATGAGAACAATGCCTAGGGTAGAATGAAGGGAGAAAGGAAGGAAGAAGGAAATGCAGGAAAGCAAATGGCATATATTTCTCAACTGAGTATATTCCTTAATGTATTAACAGCTCTTCTTTAAGCGCTGTCCTGGGCATCCCACACTACACTTCTGCTAATGTGTCAATGGACAGAATGTAGTCACATGATCACATCTAGCTACAAAGAGGACTGGAAGATGTAGTAATTACACCAGATGACAATATGCTCAGACAAAATGTAGCAAAGTGGAAGGGGGAAATGGATATTAGGATGCCATCAGCAGTCTCTGACATATATAGGTAGAAATAAGAAATTACATATAAAAGACAGGTTTATTTTATATTTTGAAGGGCTTTGAATGCCAATCAAAGGAGTTGGAGCTTTTTTACGTAGTTACAAAGAAGCCAGTTTATTATTTTGTTCGGGAGGGGAGTCAAATGAGGAAAATGATGTTTTAAGAATATTGATCTGGCTTTAGTATTAGCATATAATCTGTAAGAGAAGATTAAGTATCAGGGTGCTAACTTAGGAAACCAGTGACAATCTAAATATGAAACAACATGATCAAGCTCAGGAAGGAAGAGATGATAATGGAACGTGTGTTACATTTTTATTATAAAAAGCACCAGCTAACTTTATGACTTGGTTATAGAAAGGAGATAGCATAAATATATAATTTTAATTGTTTATCATGAATAAACTGGTCAGTATACTTAGTAAAGGTATCTTCAAAACAAAACAACCAAAATTAGCTTTAATTAACCAATAATTTGACAAAAATAACTATATATTCTGTTAAGTTGTATATGTGCTCTTGAAAAGATTTCTGTTTCTGCCTTTATTTTCACTGGAGTGTAGGCACAGCCTGAATTTCACTCACACCATCCCAGTAATTTTGTAGTTTCAAAATCAGAGTAATACATACATGAAAAAATTATTTTTGCATGTTAAAATGAGATTTATACTTATTTGGTAAATAATGCAATAGTTATGGGACTAAGATAGCAGAATTAGTCATTGATGTGTCAACCACATCGAAAAAATTTGAACAAAATAATTACTTGAATCCTGAATCTTTTATCTTAAACATTCTTGTGTAGAATGCCCATACACACTAATAATTGTATTTTGACAAAGACCTTTAAAGTTTCTTTTATTATTGCTTTTCTCTTATTATGTAAGTATTATACAATATTTTGTGTGTGTGTTAGTGTCCTTTCATTAAACAATGGTATTGAGTAAATTATTTTGATTAATTCAGTGTAATGACCACTATAGCATTTTATAGTTTATTTTGTTTGATTAGAACATGGAATAAAGAGTAGTAGACAATATCCTTTATGCTTTTAGTAGAGCTTCACTGTATCAAATAGCATATTGAAAGGCAAAACTAGACTGTGTGCTCAAATTCAATGTCAAATTCTTGGAAAACGCATGTCACTCTGTTCTTTTCTGTCTGGTAATTGACCCAGCAGTAGCAAGATAAAAGGGCTTCGGATATGAGTACTTTAGACCACATCTGTGAAACTCATGTGTACACTCTGCATGCCTCTTAAGCTTTTCTGAAAGTAGAAAATGAAATAAACAGAGATAATTATTGCTGCTGAAAAATTCAGTGCTCTGCAAGACAGATTTTATTTTGACTAGTGCATATTACAGTACACTTGTGGAACAAAAGAGAGGCTTATTTTTTTAGATGTTGTTTCCACATTCTATGTGCCTTGAATATTTTCTGACTTAGGTGTAGTCAAATGCAATAGGGTGTTTCTCCTCCCTCCCCTCACTTTCTCTCTCTCTAAAAGGTTTAACACTGAAGGAAAGCATCAGGGCCATTTTTATTTACTTATCAAGTATTTCACCATTGATTCCAGTTATTTAACCTTTTCTGAAGAAATGTAGTGGCATACATGAAAAGAATATCAAAATAGTGCAGAATCCTTTTTTATACCCAGTGTTGATGAGATTGAGGATAAACAGACACTTTTACAAAGTCATGTAAATTGTTCCAACCTTTTTAGGTACTAATTTAGCAAAATCAATCAAATTTCAACATGCACGTAAAATTTGGCCCAGAAACTCTACCGCTGGGAATTTGTCTATTGGAAGAATTTTCAAAAGTATTCAAAGATACAAGGATGTTTACTGTAATATTGTTGGTTTTAGCAAGACAATGAAAAGAAACTAAATGTTCGTTTGTAGGGGACTGGTTAAGTAAACTAATTTTTATAGAAGCTGATTAATGAAATAGATGTCTATATATAATAAGGATAGGTGATCCTGATGCACATATAAGTGTGTATATACATGCACACACACACTCATGTATATTTGCTTGGATGTTCATAGAAATTTTCTTAAAGGATACATATGGAAGAGTTAATGGATATTCTTAGAGAGAAAGGGATTCTGGGTGGGCCAGCTGGCAATGTTTATGGGCAGGTGAGGCCTATGGCTGGGGTTTGTGGGATTTGCAGTTAGATGGAGCCTACAGAATCCTTGGTTAGGTGGGGCCTTCTGCCAGTGTTTTACTGTTGAGCATGACTAGCAGGTAATGCTTCACAGTTGAGTGGGGCTGGTTGGCTGAGCTCTGTGGTCAGGTAAGGCTGCTGTCTGGGCCCCATAGTTGGGTGGATCCAGCTGTCTGGGCTGTGCAGTTTGGCAAGGCTTTCAGTTATGGTCATGGATATGCAAGGCAGCTGGCAGGGGCCATGGGGCTACCACTGAGACCTGCATGCACTGACCACTGAGAGCTCCTGCCCATTTTCTTTGTTTCTAACTGTGCCCAGGTCTAGCCATGCCAATTCCCCGAGTGTTTTATGTGAAGCAAGACAGATGTGGGCCACTTGGGCAATGTCTCAAAGTTGGGAAAGTTGTACATCTACCTTGATCTCTTTCTCCCACTAGAGAAATCATGAGTCAAGAGGATCCTTCTTGGTTCTGTGTTGTGCTGGCTTAGGGGAAGGGCATTTCAGACAAAGAAGGGTGATTTTTACTCTTTTTAATGCATTTTTTTCTCAGTTTTATGCTCTACCATGGTGCTGTACCCTACCTCCTGATTCCAGAATTTTCATAAAGGCATTTTTGTCTATGGATAGCTGCTAAATTAGTGCTTGTGTTGGAGGACTAAGGCAGGATACCACCTATTTATCCATCTTGTGACATCCTTGATCTGCTAGTTTTGCTTTTCTCTTTTTACTTCATCCCAAACTCTGATAAGAACCTATTCTTGGCTTTATATCTCATTTCCATCTCCAAATTTATCATTAAGACTTGATATATCTTTGGTCTTGATCCTTAAATGTTTACAAGTTATGGCTAATATTCTCCAGGTGAATTCAAGTAAACAGCTGCCTCAATGAAACTGACCCCAGGATCCTTGGAATCCTACATCTCCTGGCCTGTGGAATGACCCCCTATAGGAATAAAGTAAATAGTTTCTCTGTTTCATGAAAATGCTCAGGGAAAAAGTATGGGAAATCAATAGTGTAAATGTAACATAAATTTAGTCTAAAAAATCCCACATAAAAATATATATGTTTAAGTATAGCTCTCATATTGAATTCTCTAATGGGAAATAAAAATCTTCAGTTATTTGAAAATTTTCCTGTTCAATAATAGAACCAAGCACTAGTAGCCCTGTTCTGGTCCTACCTCCATGGTATAAATACAACAAATTAGATGTATGACTGATTCCAATCTACTTTGAACAGAGTAAGTTTTTTTCTTAGACTCTATATTCACTAGGCACTGTGATGTCACTTTCCTATTATCAATCATGTTATACAGAAATATGAAAACCGGACATCTCAAAGATGTAAATATAACATTTACATCAAACCATCTTTCTTAAATATATACCCTAATAGGCTTTTTAATTTTCCATATTCTGGCCGGGCGCGGTGGCTCACGCCTGTAATCCTAGCACTCTGGGAGGCTGAGGCGGGTGGATTGCTCAAGGTCAGGAGTTCAAGAGCAGCCTGAGCAAGAGCGAGACCCCGTCTTTACTAAAAATAGAAAGAAATTATCTGGCCAACTAAAATATATATAGAAAAAATTAGCCGGGCATGGTGGTGCATGCCTGTAGTCCCAGCTACTCGGGAGGCTGAGGCAGTAGGATCGCTTAAGCCCAGGAGTTTGAGGTTGCTGTGAGCTAGGCTGATGCCACGGCACTCACTCTAGCCCAGGCAACAGAGTGAGACTCTGTCTCAAAAAAAAAAAAAAAAATTCCATATTCCCTCTTTAAGGAACATTCACTAGTAAATTATGTATTACCATTTTCTGCTGGAGAGTTTTATGCATGTTTAGATTAGTCACTTAGTCACAGCTGTTGCAAAATTCTGGTGAGGAAAAGCTACTTATGTCTTTATTATTGTCTGGTGATAATATCATCTTTAGAAGTGTATCATCTTTTTAGCATTCTGGGAGGCCAAGGTGGGAGGATTGCTTGAGCCCAGGAGTTCAAGCAAGAAAAGTGTATCATCTACTGAAGGGATTTTGGGGGACCTTGCAAAGCACATATTGGTTGGTGATTTGATCCAGTCCCCAAGACAGACTAATATGCAAGTATGTTGCAGGTTTACTGCACCAGAGATTTCATAAGATTCTTTCCAAAAGTCATGATAAAGTGTTATTTCCTATTGTCACTAGGGGACAATGGAAAAGATACAAACTACGAATCCAAAGAGATGAGTTTAAGATTTAGCTGTCTATACCTGCAGTGTTTTCTTCGATGAGTTATTTTACCTCTTTGGGCTTTGGCTTATGTAATTTATCTGAAGGGATTGGAAGTATCATTTAAAGTTTTGAAATTAAAATACATATAAGATAGTTCATTTATCAATTTATCTTTTTTATTATTTTAACTTTTTACTTATCAGTTTAAGTTTTTCCTGAAGGAACAAACATTTTGATTAATTCCAATCACACTTCTATCCACCACACTCTCTGTTCAAGACTTTTTAACCACTTAGTTCAACTTTTTATTTATTTCTCAGCAATTTTGTTCAACACATTCTGGATTAAGATCTTCTGCTGTACAATACTTGGTATGATTTGGAATGTGTGATGGTTAATCTTCTATGTCACCTAGATTGGGCTAAGGAATGTCTAGACTGGTAATACATTACTTTGGAGTATATCTGTGAGGGTATTTCCAAAAAAGATTAGCATTTGAATCAGTAGACTGAGTAAAAAATATTTCCCTCACCAATGGGGAGAGCATCATCCAATCCACTGAGGATTCATATAGAAAAAAATAGTGGAGCATAGGTGAATTCACTCTCTCTACTTGAGCTAGGACATCCATCTGCTCCTGTCCTTGGACATTGGTGCTCCTGGTTCTAGGGCCTTAGGACTCCAACCAGGACTTACACCATTGGTATTGGCTTCCCTGGTTCTCAGGCCTTCTGACTCAGATTGAATTATACCATCTATTTTCCTGGTTTTCCAGCTTGCAGAGAGCAGACCATAGAACTTCTTGGTCTCCATCATTGTGTGAGCCAATTCTCATAGTAAGTCTCCATATAAAACTCCCCCCCCCGTACATACACATATGTTCTGTTTCTCTGGAGAACCCCGAATAATACGGAGTAATAGAGATAGGTCAGTTGGCCATTTTAAACCTCTCATGGCATGATCTTCTCTTTTAATCTAAGGCCACAGCGAGTTTGGAGAGTGAAAGTCTGGAGATCTAATAGTTCTTTCTTCAGATTATTTTAGCTATAATAAACAGAGCTAAATGATGGGTAATTTGGAGTCTATGGGCACATACTCCGGTTACTACATCGCTTGCTCTTGGTCTTTAAGAGAGGGATACCTGAGGCTACAGTAGCCCAAAGATTACCCTGGAAACTTACAAAATAGGAGGCAAATATTGACTTAACTCAGCATCTTTGGCAAGTCTCTATCACAGATTGCTCCAAGGAGCTGATCAGAATGTACACAAGTCTCATTCTATTCATGAGCATGTGCATGAGCACAGATACCTTCACTGGAATATTTGGCAGTATCTGGATCACACACCATAAAATATTCAATGATAATTTCTTGACAATGTGTTGTGATGGCTTTGCATTTTTTGAGGCTTTCCTCAATTTTACTCAACACTCCCTTTACTCAGAAAGAAATGGATATACAATCCTGGTATTATTATTTATAACAAGAGAATAGAAACTCCCTACAGAATATGCCTGACTATAAATAATAGCTTTTCATTTGATGTAATTCATTACTGTTAGCATAGGACTTCATTTATATTTTTACTTTTATTATTAATTTTAAATTCTCCATCCAGTAAAACGTAAGCAGCTCTTGTGTTCTCCCATCTCCCAATAGAGAAGAGAGGAGAGTTTTATGTCATGATATAGTAAAAATGGGCTCCAAAGATGTAGAGCTTTACAGTGAGGAAGGAAAAGGGCTTTCATGCTTCCTGCACTATATTGATTCTGAGAAGGGAAGTCAAAATTCCAGGCTGTCGGAGGGGAAAGTTTATCTGCAGGAGGAGGTCACTACCTGGTTATCCTCAGAGTATCTTCACACTTGGTGCTCTCCCTGCAGTGGAGCCTCTGATCTCTTTCTCCTTCTGTGAGGAGCTCTTAGGTCTTACCTTACAAGGAGAAGTGAACTATCCGTATACTATAGAAACTTCTGAAACTGATGCCAGGAAAGAGAAAAGGAGACTTGGAAAGTCTTTGGAGAAGATCAAAGTGCTGTGGACCCTTTGACTGTGAGGAAGAAGCAAAGGCTACTGTCTCCATGGGGCCTGCGCAAATTCTGCCGTGACTTTCCTGCAACAGACCTACAGGCTCCTGAAGATGGTCAAACTCCAGCTGCAATGAAAAGCTGACCTGAAGGGCTCCTTTCAGATGGTGACTGAGATGCACTTACTGCTGGGAAGCTTTCCTTGTCCCTAGGATGGGTGGCTCTCACCTCCTAAGGCCACTAGTTACACTTTGTTAGGCATGTACACACCTGGAGCATGACACATCATGTCACTGGGGATTCCAAGGAGATGCCCCGAGTCCCATCCATCCTGAAACCTTTGAAAGTCTGGGTCTAGCAACTCTCCACCTATTCTGTAGGTGTGGAGGAACCAGCGGTGTTCATTTTCTTTTAGAAAGCTGACCAGCCAGGCAAGGTTAGCACAACTACGGAACAAAGAGAATTTTCACAAGAATTAAATGTATGACCACATTTCCCATTAGCACTGATCCAGCACTGTCCACAGGCAGCACAGTCTTCCCGCACAGGACTAACTAACTTACTGTTTTGTAGCAGATTCTCTTTTCTTGGAATAGTAGCTTGTGGAAACAATATATATATAGATGGTTTCTTGATTCATCATACAAGTAATGATTCTTTTGCTATACTGCTCTAGGAAGAAAAAAAGAAATGTCATGAAAAGAGGCAACCCTGATGACGTCTCCATGTTAGGTCACCATGTGACAGACAGATGCATAGGCAGTGGAGTAGGATGGGTATAGACTGTGTGTAACTTGTTAGTTGCTTCAAACAATGAGAGTATTTTGTCTATACTTTGAAAGACAAAATAAAGTTCCTATTTGGACTAGCAGGAAAATATTTTGGATAGGACACAGTCTGGGCAGCAATGGCGGCAGGAAATATTTATAATTCCTGTTGCCTGTTTGCTGGTCTTATTTTCTTTCTTTCAATTTCTTTTTTCTCCCTTGCCTGCCTGCAATACGGTGTGAACATAAGGTCCCAGCTCTCCTGGCACTCGTAGAGAAAAGGTTTGAATAATTGCTAACGTGTTAGGGACTCAATATATTTAAACGAGTAGCTTTCTTTCCCTCTCAGGAATAGTTACAACAGAAAATTAATAATCATATTGTCTTACAGGCAGGTAAGGGAGAAAAAAATATCTTATGTAATGGGGCTGTATTTTTCCCTTTTAAGCTTTCCTTTAAGATTTTTGTATAATTATTTGTATACACATACACAAACACACACACACATACATATTTTATATGATACAGCCCAAAAAACAAAAATCAAGGTATCCTGGCAGGGTGAAAAGTAGATTTCTGAGTGATGTTTTTCCTTTCTCATTCTCATTCTAATCTGCATTACAACAACAGCTCCCTGTTCCTGTTAGTGGCCCTGAGTATCTTAACCTTTGCTGTAAGGGTTTGTTAACCAGGATGCCCGATACAGTCCACATAGCAGAATTGTTGCTTGTGCAATAAAAATTTTGACATCTGTACTCTTTTGTAATTTAATTAATTCTCTTATACTTGCAAACTCACAAATCTGTGGGGAACATGAGTGGGAATTGGGTGATGGTGGAGGCTGGAGTGTTATTCAACTAATCTAACACAATCCTGGCAAAGCCAAAACAGTCATTCAACAGACTACTGTGAAAAAAAAAGTGTGATTTATAGCTATTCTTATCTCATACCATTTCCTGTCAAAGAGAATAATAGCTATTGGGTACAATAAGAATATGAATATTTTGATTCAAAGAATAATGAAAATGGCTGGCAAAACTTTTTCTCATTCTAGTAAGTCTGTGAAATGGAATATTTCTGACTGTATCTTTTTTTACATGTTAGATCCAGAATAAAAACAAATGTTTACAATGTGCTAAGCGCAGGCTAAGTACTATTCTTAGACCTTTATACATACTGATTCATCTAAACCTCATCACACACCATAGGCAGCATGTATGATGATATTTAATTTCAGTATGAGGAAACAGAAACAGGGAGGTTAACTTATGTGGCCAAGGTCACACAGCGGGTAGTGGCTGGAACTCAGACCCAGGTTGTGCTTGTAAACACTGTGCTCAGAACCTGCCATTTGTTCTTATCTATGAAAAAGAAATTATCAATGAATTAATAGCTGACATTTATTTTGCCAGGTGTTCTCTAAGCACTTTGCCTACAATACCTCGTTTAATTTTTGCCACAATCCTCTGTGGTGTCATCAGCTTCATTTGAAAGGCAAAGAAATTAAGAGTCAAAGAAAAAAATTACTTGTCCAAATTACAAAACTGGTAAGAGGGAGACAGGATTCAGGTAATTAGATTCACGCCTTTATCACTTCTTTTCATGCTCAATGGTTTAGTCAATCATCAATATCTAGTGAACACCCATGAAGTTCAGAGTCAGGCTGACAGGTGTCTCTCCTTTGGGATATGTCATTGCCTAAAGAATGTAGTTTGTCTGGCAATGATAGCTTGAAGAATGGAGTCCAGGCAGCAACAGTAAGTAGAACCATTTAAAATCCAAGAAATTTGAATATCAGATGATTGGTTCTTTGCCATGTATTCTGAATGGCTGCAGATTTAAATCCTTCACTCTTTGCCAAAGCCTTCTTGGACTTATTAGTAATGCTTGAGTGTTTTTCCAAGACATGCTAAGCTTATTTGTATAACTATGCCTGTCTTTGTGGATTGACAGGGTTCATGTGATTTCCCTCAGTGATTACACTCTTGGGCAAGGTGGCATAAGGCTAACTAGGCACAGTATAATTTATTTCTGAACTTTGTTCAACGTTGGTATTCTTGATATATTCTTTGTAGAAAGGGGAAAAGCTAACAAGAAGAATGAACACATTAACAACTGAAGCTTTATGAATGTAATTATTTAAAAAATTAGAATAGAAAGAAATTAGATTGAGAATTGGTTGTCAGGGACTCTGCCAGGGTGGCCTGATGTCATCTGGATCCCAGAATTGTCATGTGTCAAATTGTGAGGTTGATGATCTCAGGAATATTTTTCCATTTCTAAAATTTAAATACTTTTTGTAAGAGGTCTGCTAGCACAAGATTTTCCTGACAAATAAGGGCCGGTAGCGGTGGCAAAGGAGTGGAGTATTGGGAGGTAGGGAGAGATGGTGGTGGTAGTTTGTGGATAAAGACATATAATCTGAACTCTTTTCACCCATTCCCAAGCCCAATATGTGAGGACACAGAAAGAAGACTGCCTTCTGCAAGGCATGAAGAGAACTTTCACCTCTCACCAGACACCAAAGTGCTCAGTACCTTGATCTCGAACTTCCCAGCCTTCACAACTATAAGAAATAGATTTCTGTTGTTTAGGCCAATGATGATGATGATGATGATGATGATAATAATAATAATAATAATAATGGGTGTATACCTACATGATGAGTGCGTTGTGCACCGTCTGGGGATTGGTCATGCTTGAGGGTGCTGACTCAGGGAGGTGGGGGGTGGGGGGAGGGGATGGAGGTATGACTACATGGTGAGTGCCAGGCGCACTGTCTGGAGAATGGACACGCTTGAGGCTCTGACTCAGGGGCATGGGCGGGACACGGACAATGTATGTAACCTGAGCTTTTGTACCCCCATGAAGAGCTGAAATAAAAAAATAAAATAAAATAAAATAATAATGAAAAAGCACTTTACAAAATAGACAAGGTCATTAGAATGTATTATAGTTTAGGAATGCCAGTATTTGTAGTATAGTCTACAAATATTAGAGCATTACCTATTACTAGAAGTTATATAAATTGCAAGGAATTAATATGCTTGTGAGGATAAATCATTATTTATTGATTTCTACCATGCGTAAAACACTACCATATGAATAGTAGCATAGAATGGTGATTGGATCATTGCTTGCCTTTTAAGTATAAAACAGAACAAACTGTTCTTATTTTGCTACAGGCATGAATTAATATCTATCTATCCTCTAGACAGGCGTTAGACACTGAAACTAATAATCTCAAACTAATAATCTAGAAACCCTGCAGCACCTCCCATCCAAAGATCTTGCAGAAGATGAGAGGCCTGTCAAAGTCAACTTGGCAGCAATCATATCAGGAGGTAGGGGAATGTCTTCCAAGCTTCCTTATTGCTGCTGTTTAACTTCATTTGCAGCATTATTAGATTTTTAAACTTTGATGTACCTAATAGTGTTGATGTACCCATTTAATTTTTTTTCCTTTTGTTTAAAGACAGGGTCTCATTCTATTGCCCAGGCTGGAGTGCAGTAATGTGATAACAGCTCACTGTAACCTTGAACTCCTGGCCTGGGCTCAAGCATCTTCCCACCTCAGCGTCCCAAGTACCTAGGATTACAGATCCATGCCATCATACCTGGCTAAATTTTAAAGCAATTTTTTTTTTTTGTAGAGACAGAGTCTCACTATGTTGCCCAGGCTGCTCTCAAACTCCTGGCCTCAAATAATTCTCCTGCCTTAGCTTCCCAAACTGCTGGGATTACAGGCATGGGCAACCTTACCCAGCCCCCATTTTAATTTTAATTCAGTTGACCTGAAGAATAAAAAATATTGAAATAATTTCATCCAATTACTGATTTAAAACACTCTTGTCAATAATCTTTTGTAAAGCCATATTACTGCCATGGGCTTTAGATGTTTATTGGTTTTCAAATGTTCTGCCTAAATTGAAACTATTACTGCTTAAGTAGAGTCATTTGCTAATTTTCTGCAATAGATAAGCCAATAATTTGAGAAGTCTGGTGCTATTATTTCATTTGTACCCTCTCTTTAACAGGCTCTCTCCTCTAAATCAAAAGCCCCAACCTCCTTTTCATTTCTTTCTTTCTTTTTTTTCTTTTCAATAAACAAATAAAACTAATTCCAAATAGGCAAGGTTAAGAAGGGCATCATATAAATTAGCTGAAACTCAGTGTAATTAATGAAAGTTATATTTGCAAACATGGAAGTCTACTTTTAATTATATATCGTATATTTTTTTGCAAAAGATATTCATTTGTTTATTCATGCAGAATATAAATAACTGAACATTTCCCAAGTGCTAGGCTGTGCTAGGCAATAGGTATTAGTGAAAAACAAATAAGATTTCTCCTTCTGGAGCTTTCATAATAGAAGGAAGAACAAAAGTGGACAAGTAAAAATAGTGTCTTTTAAATGATATATGTGAGCATGTAAATCAACTAGCCTCCGCATTCAGCTCTACCCTTTTGGATTTCAGTTTCCCTCCCGATAATCCAGGCTCCGTCAGTCAGCAAGTGGCTTGCACTCCACGAACCAGATAGGTTTCTGAACTTACCCTAGTGTTCAATCATCTTGTGAGTACAGAACCCTAGAAAAAGAGACTGAATGAGTGTCCCTCCCTCAAAAATCCTGGTGGCTCCAGAAAAAAATAACAGAAACTCTATATTGACCTTGCTACCTCGTGTGAATTTGTTAGAATTGGATAATGCTTGATTAAAGGTAAGCTGTTGGAGTTAGGGATTTAGTGGCATTTATTCAACCAGGTCTGGACAGGCTAGGTAGGTGAGATCTGTCTATGGTGGTGGTAGGATCAAATCAAGATGGTCATAGTTAGGAATCAGTGTTATAGCCGAGAGTTGAGCCATTGAGTCAAACTGTGAAGACAGGATGAAGACAGGAACTGAGGTTAACAGCTAAAGTCAGAAGAAATGGACAGAGAAGCCAAGTTGCAGGGGGCAGCGAATTTTAAGAATAGTGTAAGAATCCTGTCTCTGTGTCAAAATTCTTCCATTCTAGTCCAAAAAAGCATATGACACTACATCTGTGAGCAAGACTGATCAAAGTCACTTTTTGATTGTGCAGACATCATTGAATAATAGAAAAAGCAGTTAATTAAAAACAACAAAAACAAAACCTAAGTTCAAATCATGGCTCCAATATTAGTGTCATAGTGCAAAGGTTAATTAATATCTCTGAAAATCAGTTTTTTCAACAGTAAAATGGGAATAACACCCACTCCCCAAAAGAGCTTTATTTAAGGATTAAATTAGACCTGTACAGGAAAGTGCCCCCAAATGAAAATATACCATACACATGTAAAATTCACTATTAATGTGTCATTGTTTCAATTAAGAGTGCTCAAATGATAACTCTTTCAGCTGATAGTTTTTCTCCCCTATTTGATTTACATAATGCCTAGACACTTTTAGACTCTTGAGATTCCTATTAAAATTCTAGCTATATCAGAGATCATTCTCAAATAGTGAAAGGGCTGAAAGAGATAAGAAGAAGAGTATGGGACTCAATGTGGGATTAGTAGTAAGACTCCCAGCTGTGAAAAGGGTAAAATTAAAGTTCTATATGGCCAACTGGTAGCGAACCAGATCCGTGCATTTCTTTGTTTTCTGAAGACTGGAGTGGTCAGAGTAGCTGGTGTGGTGGGTCAAAGGGGTAGAGGGTAGCGGATCTCACAGAGCAGTAGCTGACCACAGGGACAGAGAAGGGACAGACAGCACTGGACATGGAGACACATGACCTGAGCTCTTACAATGACTTTGCCCCTGACCCAGTGTGGTCCTGTGGACAAGGTTAGTGTATTTTGCTTCATTTGTGAAGTAAGAGGTGGGGACCCGGTGATCCCTAATGTTTCTTCTAGTTGTAATAGTCTATAATTCTATAAATTAATTATACCCTGCATTTGCATAACATATTTCACTTTCCAAAGCATGTTGACATATATCCCTCACTGATCCCGTGAGGAGGCTTGGCATATGATGTTATCCTTATTTTATAAATGAGGAAGTAGAAATTTGGAGACTGTATCTTTTAAAGTTTCATTTTGGTGCCTGAGTCAAGGATCTAGATTCAGAAACATTTAATTGATTTAAAAATTATATCAGAATTGGATGTGTTTCTCTTTAAGAGTTCTTGGCAATTATTAAATTATTTTGAACTATCATGTGAGGTGGTGGCTGCTATGGAAACTGCATTAATACACAAAGCATGCAAAGCCTGTCACCACATCAGATGTTGCTGCCCTTTGGCTATGCTAACTTACTCATCTGGTTTTTTGAAAAATATTTCTCTCCTTCGTTTTTTTCTTTTTTCTTTTTTTCAAACACATACACAGTACACTTATCATCCAAGAAATCTCATTTTGAAGTGGCTCATTCTTATGAAATGCATTAAATGACTTGGAACAAAACATTCTAGGGGAAATACAACCTGGGAAAATAATCTATTTAAAAGTACATACATAATATTCATTTTGTATTTATGTGGCTCAAATAAAATGTGAACAGAAGCTAAGGAAAAAAAATTAAATTCATGAATTAGGATCATGTTTATATTATAATTACAAAGATAATCATGTATGAATTTAAGTATGATAATTTTTATTATAGATAATAAAGATATTTAGTATGTCTGAGTTCTGATCAAAGCTATACATTTTTATACTTTACATACTTTTGTGAAATGCACTTACAGGCATCAATGAATCTTGAAAGGGCAGTCATTGATTTTAGATCTATCATATATTTTAGATATATATACAGATAAATATATAAACATAAAATATACAGTGTCTGTAAATTGTTACCATCTATATTCCAAAGCCTCTCTGTTCCAAATGGGACTCGACTGTTTTGAAATTGCTTTCCTTGTTCCATGCAAAGAAATAGTGGAGATGTAGATCCAAAAATTATACAAGCCAGAAGTGTTTACTTCCTCCTGTGTTCGCTGTTCTTTGGCAAACACATATAACACTTTTTTTTGCCATCTAACTTGCCACCTTGTGATGCCAACTGTGGTCGAACTGGCAACAGTCAGTACTATACTTATATTGCTGCCTATTTGTAGACTATTATATGCTGATAGTCATTTATTTGTATTTCTCTTATTAATGAATTGCATTTTTTCATATGCCTATTAGTTAATTTTATAACCTCTTTAAAATATTTATTCATAAATTGGGCTATTGTGCTTAGTGATTTACATTAATTATTTATATATAAAGGGAAATGAACTTTTAAATAGTATAGAAAATATTAATGTGTTTGATATATTAAAGATTTAAATTTTTATGTAGCAGGCAAATCCATCATCTTTGTGATGTATTACAATGGTTTCAGGCTTAGAAAATTCTCCCTCTTGCATATATTAAATATTCACATGTATTTTATAGTTTCAAGTTGTTACCTTTAAACTTTCAATCAAGTTTCAATATTTTTTGAATGTGCTACAAACTGATAATTTTGCTTTTTTTTCAAAATAGTCAATTTTCCAAACACAATGTTAGATAAAATATATCCTTTTCCTATGAATTTATGATATTTTAAATTCTATATTAAGATTTTAACATTGGTTCTAGAGCTACCACATTATCTTTCCTTAGATTCTGAAGCCACCACTATACTGTGTTTATTTTTATAACTTTAAAATAAATGTTAATTATCTAATAGCATAATTCACTCTTTAACATGATTCACCATCATTCTCATTTGTTTAATTTTTCCAGGTAGACCTAACAAAGTCCCTGCTCCCAACCAAAATTCCCAATTCTTTGTCTTTTCTGTTTCATTTAGTTTGATTTATTTATTCTGCTTTATATTTAATGTTTATCTTAAACTTGGAGAAAGTCATTATTTTACCAAAAAATTGGATATTCAGAGCAGAGGTTATAGATTTTTTTTTTTTCTTTTTCTTGTCTTTTTTTTGTACAGGGCACCTTGGATGAAAAGTTAATCTATTATGGAAGGATAAGTTAAAAAGTCATTGGGGAAGTTGCTCTTGAATACATGCAACTTGGAAAATGGAAATCGAACACAGAATTTTTTTTTTTAAAGCAAAAGTGCTAGTGGTGGTGGTAAAGAATCAATAACTTATACAGAGAGAATGAGGGATGCTTAACTGGTAAGTTAATTTGCATGAGTCAATTGTAGTCTTAGCCTCAAGAATAAGCAGTTTCTTTACCTTGAGAAATTTGCTTGCAATCTAAGAAAGCAGGAACATTTCTTAAAAAGCATTCTGTCCCAGAAGATTCTCTCCCAAACCACTTTCTACCCCCAGTCACATCACAGGGAAGATTTGCACTGGACAGAGTTCCAAGAAAGACTTACATTTCCAGCAATTACTGCATTGCATGCTCTTATTCATAGACTTAACCAACGTTAAAAGAATTATAAGGCCAATAGAATTATGGTTTGGGGGCTTTACTGAAGAGAGTTGACATTTTAAGGAAGGGAATGTATATGAGGCAGTTGAAAGATCACAGATAAGCTAAGATTTGAAACCTGATTCCTGTATATACTGGTGTTTTAATGATGGACAATTGTTTAACCAATCTAATTTTAGTTTTCTTATTTATAGAATTGGTTATATTAATATTTTATAAGGAATGTAAAAGAATTAAAGGAAATAATGGAATGATGTACAAAGTAGGAATGACACAAAACATATTAATAAAAAATAGTAATAATAAATGTCAATAATGTATGTACTGTGTTTAGTGAACACTTTTTAAGAGAGTGGAAACTCTCCATAATACTAGGAGGTAAGCAAAGTACTGCCTGGGCTATAAAAACATGTAGAACAGCTCATAGACAAAGAAGGGAAGCTGTAAACAGAATTAGGACAGACAGACCTAGCTGCTCCTTTCTAAGGACTTATTAATATATTCATAGAAAAGCCAACAGTAAGACATTAAGAGACCTATAAAGGACTCTTGTAAATGGTGCTTGACTTACTGGAACTGACTGAATTAAACTGTTTCAAACTGGAAATGTGACTGATTATTTTTGTTTTTAAAAAAAGGCCCTGAAAATAACAGCAACAAAAAGAAGTGTAGATGTAAGCTCACCAACTGTGTCAAAGGGAGCCCACGAAAATTGTAGGTAAGTGATAGTTTTGGATGTATAACCAAGAACATTAAGACTGAAAAAAAAATAAGAAAACAAAGTAATTCAATTGTCAATTTAAAGAAATATGTTTTCTGTACTGGGAATGTCTAAGACCTAAATGATTAAAAATTGTTCCAAAAATGTGTCACAAGTCCCATAAAAGTTGAAATGGCTCAGCATGTATTGTGGACTATAAAAGAAACAGAGAGGCCTGAAAGTAATAACCAATCAGATGATTAGGAGAGATAAATGGAAAAATTGAAACATATTTTAAAACCTAAGAAAGGAGCTAGCTCTGATGGTCTGATTAAAACCCAGAAAAAATGCTGCTGAGACCATTTATCTCCCGTGACACAGCAGAAGTTGACGGAATTATTTTTAAACAGATTAATAGCAAAAAGTCCACTCAGAAGGTATAAATTGTGCTCCAGAATCTTCAGATAAGTTATCAACACCTAGAAGGGAAATTTATAACTCTACTAAGAGAGTCAAAGAATTATCAGGGTAAGACAACATCCTGAAAGAGATAAGAGATGGAAAATATTGAGTCTATGTTCTCCAGTTCTAAATTTACTCAAGAATAGGTAACAATTACACAGCTGAAAAATGTATGCACATGGGGAACTTCATTTTCTCTGGAAGTGACAATCTATTTTTAAAGCTGAATAGTAATAAAAAGGCACTTTTAAACATCTAAGGAAAATATTGGCTAAAATTAAGGAAGTGGTTTTCCTTATAAAGCAAACAGTAAATTCTTGGACAGGACAATTCGTCAACATGATCTTTCATGGATCTGTGACCTCATTTGATGTCCCAGGGAATTATCAGGATTGGCTTTGTAGCAGTTCCATCCAAATACATTTTATAGCAGGAAAAGATGCTGCAAAGTACAGCATAAAGAAAAAATAATAAGAAAAAAGAGAGGTAGTGCACTCATTTATTGATTTTATCACTCATTTAGTAAGTATCTACTGAGTGCTACTATATGCCAGCCAGTGTTCTAGGTGCTGGAGACATAATAATGAATGAAGCTGTCAACATTCCCTCAAATTTTTAAGTCATGACAAAATATGACAGCATATAAGTTAATTTATAATATTATATAATAGTAAGTACTATGAAAATACATAGTGCTATTATCCACAATGCCAAGTAAAGCTCAGGAGGTACAGAGTATTTCAGAAAAGGTAGGTCCAATGTAAACAATCCAAATGAACGTTCATTCAGTTTCTATGATAGCTCAGTAGTGTCTCCTGAGCACTCAGAGCTGCATGTGCATAGTGTTCTGCCCAGGACTGACTTACCACCTCCAAGCTATTGCAGAAATAGGCTTCTGACGTTTCATAGTGTACCTCACTCAAGGTTACGCCTCTTCCCAGTAGGCATGATGAACGGCCAATGTGGGAATAGATAGACTCCGTCCCTTGCCTCAATTTGAGACAACTGTGAAAGTTCACCCCAGCTCCAGAGCTCCAGGTAAGATCAGCTGAGGCCTCAGGTGAAACTGCAATGTGGGTCAGCTTCTCTCACTGTCCAGTCTTCCACCTCACTGCCTGCGTATCTCCTGAGGGCATTTCCCAAGAAACCTTCTGCCTGGAATTCTCTGCTTCCAGGAGATCCAGTCTAAGACACCAACATAAATTGGGAGGAGCCAAGGATTTCCATGTGGAGCTTGGTGAAAATTCAAAACAGTCTGTGTATGAAAGGAAATAAACTACAAAGTTTATAGAAAATTTTAAATATTGACTATATATGAAACTTGCAAATAACATCTGTCGAAAACTTTTAATGAGAAACTTGAGTTTATGTCTGTTAAAAAATTTTTAAAAATTGGGTTTTATATTTGAAAGGGCTACACACAGCTTTTTATCAAGACTTTTTAATGATGATCTTTTCAAATCCTTGATAGTCACCATCAAGGAAAATCTTTGTTCATACAAGCAGATGAAAAATCACGTAAACACATTTTACAACCATTCGAAAGTTTGGAGCTATTGAAATTATATACATATAAAGAATCTTATAGATCATCTTTCTTTCATTAATAATCTAATGATAAATTTTTAATAACAATTATAATAGATTTCAAATCTATTCAAACTTTTTCAAATCAAGAATTTCAAAATAATGATGACTCTCTCATTTGTAGAATATATGTAACACTGCTAGCGTTATGACCCAGCTACCAGGTTGGATGTCTCTAAAATGTGCCTGGATTGTAAAACAGACAGAATCCTCAGATGTATGTGAGGGCAGTTTTACCCTTGACTTTGGTCTGAACACCGCACTCTCTGGGCACCAGAAACACATGCCATGCAGCAGCTGCATGGACCCCACATCCGTGGTGGCTGCTGATGTAGATGTCCAGAGGGTAGAGGATTTCGTTCTTTACAGTAGAGCAGTAAGTGCTGGATGTTTCCCATGTTCACCGCTTGCAGGGATCTTGTGCACACTGTCAGCCTTGTTCTTCCTGGGCTACTGTCTGAAGAACTGAGGAAGAAAGACTATTTCAGGCCCTACCTGGCCTCCCTGAGGACTTAAGTGATTTGTATTTTGTGTCACATTTTTAATTCTTTTGTGGCAGATCATTGTGTGCTGTATACAAATTGGGTAACTCGGGGATATATTCCTAGGAATATAAACTCAAATCACCAATAGAGGGTCTCAGGGAAATATGCAGATCTTAAGCAGTGTAATTGGGATAAAGGCAGTGAAATTTATTCTTTTGGCAATTTGTGACACATACAAAACCAACAGCAACATATTTTGCAAGCTAGAAAACAGATGGACCTGTGGTAACTTACTGAGCAGATGTGAGGAAGAAGAATCCTAGGGCAGAAGTGGAGAGGTCTGAGAAGCCCTCTGAGTCAGGAATAGGCAACACCATGTGTCTCTGAGCTAGAAGTGAAGAGACAGAAGCTAAAAAGAGAAATTGAGGGAAACTGTTTGCAGAGCAGTTTGATCTTTAGTTCCTCTTCCCCACTAGCCCACTGGTTAGAAGATAGGGATTTATTTCCTGGAGAAAGTAAGACTAAGGGTCTTTGGAATGGGGATCAACCAACACAAATGATTGTGTTGTTATCCCACAGAAAGTAGGAGAGACAGTGATCAGACACATGCTGTGGGCTGGGCTGAAACCTCCAGCCTTCTTTCTCCACTGAACTCCAAGAAAGAACAATTATATCCTGACCTTTAACTACCAGGAAGGAGACTGGAAGAAAATATTTTGGAGAATCTGACCAGCTCATAAGAAGAGAACTAAAGACACTAACACTCATGTTTACCTACCCAGTCATCCTGCTAAAAAGTTCAACATACTTTTTCAGTGTTTTCACTCAGATTTTGCACCAGCTCTTTCCTTCATCTCTTTTGACTCTGTCCTGATCAGTTTTTATTTCCCTTTAGAGCAGTTTCTTTCAGTAGAGACGACTGTCATAGGAAAAACAAAACAAAACAAAACAAAAAACCTCTGCTGGTCAGTTTTTGAAGTTCATAGGGCTAGACTGCTCAAAGTCTTTCAGTTCTTTTTCTACAGGTCCCTAACACTCCCCCAGAAACTGGCGAGGGCATAACCCTTTCTAATTTAAGCTACTGTTCTTAAATTTGCCTGCTAAGCGTTCTAGTGAATAGTTATTGGCTATTTTGAGGTATTCTCCTTCTGAGGTGAGTCAGGCTTCCCAGGCTGCCCCTTGTTCATCTCTTCTTCCTTCCGCAGAGGTACCAATCACACACAGACATTGACATTGTTAGAATTTTGTCCCTACCTGTTTCTATTTGGGGATTCAAGGAGTAGGGTGTCACCTAGTTTTATAATAAGTCTTCCCCGTGGGCTTTTGGTTGTTATCTAGTTGCTTTGTCTGTTTTTATGTAGGAATTTAAAGAAATTAAAAAATTATGCTGCCATTACTGCCATGCTCCTAGAATATGCCCTGTACAACTATTATTTTGTTAAGTTAGGTTTATTGAGGTATAATTTACAACAGTAAAATTCATCCTTTTAAGGTGTACAGTGTGATGAGTTATGACAATCATAATATAAAACATTTCCGTAACACCAAGATGTTCTCCGATGCCATTTAGTAGTCAAGCTTTTTTACCCACTCCTAGCGCCTTGGAAACTACTAATCTGATTTCTGTTCCTATAGTTTTGCTTTTATCAGAATGCCATACAAATGGAATCATACAGTATTTGTGTTTGGCTTCTTTTATTTAGTATAATGCTTTTGTGATTCATTTATCTTACTGAATGTGTCAATAGTTCATTCTTACTTTTTGCTGAGTTATAATCCATTATATGGGCATGCCACAGTTTATTTATCCATTCACTTGATGATGGACATTTGGGTGGTTTCCAATTTTTGGCTATTGTGGACAAAACTGTTACAAACATTTACATAGAGGTCTTTCTGTGGATATAAGTTTTCATTCTTTGGGGTAAATATCTAGGAGTAGGATTGCCCAGTTGTATGGTGAATATATATACTATATCTTTATAGGAAACTTCCAAATTGTTTCCTAAAGTCGTTCTACCATTTTGCATACTTGCCACATACCCACACATCCTTTTAAACCTTACAAAGCAACGGTAGCACGTACATCACTAAAACTAAATCTATGAAAGAAGAAGTTATGAGGTTAAAACAGGAATCCAATGTAGGAGAAATGCAAAGAAAATTCCAATGACAACAGCAAGATTATTTCCATGTGACAATTGTGCATTTGGTCTGGAGAAGAGTCAGTCTAGAGACAAGGAGAATGGTGATTTCCAGAAAAGGTAGCTCCAAGAAAAAAAATAATGGGATAGGGAGAGACCTTGATGAGATGGACTTTATGCAAAAGTATTTACAGAAATTACTGGGAGCTGTGGCAAGAATTTGGAATAGATAAAAAGAAATCTAAGCAATATAAAACAAAAGCAAAGGCACTATTTACACAAGAAAAGGAAAAACAAGGGAGGTATAATTATAGTGTACTATAATTCTCAGCTTTGACTAAGACTTTCATAATCATAATAATGTAAATATAAAATGCTGATTTTTATCCAAAATTATAAAACAATTATATTGTGTGCAAGCAAGAGGGAAAGGAGAAAGGGTGATGATGTAAGAGAACTAAATCTTCATTTGTCATAATATTAATAGAAACTCAACAGCAAATATATCAAATTGATAGCAGCATGCCCACATTTCACTTGAGAGCTGTAAATGTAAAAAGAAACACTTAGTTGAATTTGGTTGTGTCAGAGGAGGCAAAGTAGAAGAAATTGGGAGTGGTGAGCAGGGAACCATACTTAGACAATATTATTTGCCCTTGTGTGTATGCATCATTTTTATGAAACAAATTTTGAAGCCACAATAAAAGTGTATCAAGTGAAAGTTCACAGTCCTGGGACCAACTCAGTGAATACAGGGTTTATGTGTAATTAGAGCTATTATTCATTCAGTGAAAATTAGGAGTATTTTATTTTTATGAGACACATAATGCTGTGATCTCTGTGCAAAGCCCCCTTAGGAGAAACTGTTCTGTTATTTCCTGATCTTAGTAACTCTCAGCTAGTTGATTGGAAAAAGAATGGACAACTGACCAATTCATTGTCTGGCTAGATTCTCTCAATAATCTGAACTGAGAAAAAGACTGTGCAGTAAGTTGGCAGGGAGACTGAGGCTGCTACTTTGGCTCCAGCAGAGATTTATTAGCGAGAAGAGAAAGCTAGGCTGGAGAAAGAAGCAAGAAAAGCAACACATGCAGAGAGGGAAAAAACAAAAAGGAAAAAGCAAAATAGACACAAAACTAATCCCAAAGTGGCCTCTGTTTCTTGTTTTCAGGAAGACTTGATGTAACTAGTACCTACCTTTGATATTTATCTATCAGATCAGGGTCCTGAAAATAATACCAATAAATCACTGATGTTCTTTGTAGTCACACACCCCAAACTGTGGCTATCATATTCTGCTACCATGTTTTTTTTTTTTTTGAGACAGAGTCTTACTCTGTTGCCCAGGCTAGAGTGCCATGGCATCAGCCTAGCTCACAGCAACCTCAAATTCCTGGGCTTGAGCAATCCTCCTGCCTCAGCCTCCTGAGTAGCTAGGACTACAGGCATGCGCCACCATGCCCGGCTAATTTTTTCTATATATATTTTTAGTTGTCCATATAATTTCTTTCTATTTTTAGTAGAGACGAGGTCTCACTCTTGCTCAGGCTGGTCTCGAACTCCTGAGCTCAAACAATCCGCCGGCCTGGGCCTCCCAGAGTGCTAGGATTACAGGCGTGAGCCACTGTGCCTGGCCCTGCTATCATGTTTATCAGCATTTAAATGACCCCCTCAGAGGAATTCTGATGATGAGAGAGGCAAATTTAGGTTAGGAAACTTAGCCAGGGACAAGAAGGTGGCAAAGATTCTCTCCCAGGGACCAAACTTTAGTTAGGCTCTTCTGTGCCCAGTGAGACCTCAGCCTTTGGATATGCCATTCAAGAGCCCGAATTTAGCAAAAATCTCACTAAGTCCTTGTCAAAATGCCCCACTCTTGATGTCTGGTCACCCTTGATATCTGACCAAACTCCTCATCCCCCACTGGCCCCCAGGCGATGTCCCATCCTGCTGCCTGTCTTCAGCAAGAATCCTGTTAGGTCGGTTTAGCCAGAATGCCTCCTGCCCCTGATACTTTCTCTTCCTACTTTTCCATCCACTGAGCCCCACCCTGCTCCTCGGCTATAAATTCCCACTTTTCCTTGTATTTAGAATTGAGCCCAGTTCTATACTGAGGTGTCTTTTTCCTTATTGCAATAGTTGTTTCTGAGTAAAATCAGTTTTTTTCCAGCTTTAATTACTAGCAGGGTCTGTTTTTTCCTTGACAGTTCTGCTGCCACAAGTCAGCTAGTATCAGATACGTCACTGGACTCCCGCCCCCACCGGACTCTCCCTCAGGACCCCAAGGGTGGATCTTCCAAGGCCTTGTCTGACGGACTGATCAGGGATCCGCTGGTGAGTGCGACTTCTGAACCAGTGATCCGGATGACAGTTTCTTAAAGCACGGTAAGGACAGACTTTGATAAGATTTTGAGTATACTCTAGAAGCTGGGTTAGAATCCCAGATAAACAGAAACTGGGTTAGAGTTCTAGATTTTTCTGTTTGTAAGAGGCTGGGTTAGAATCCTGGGCAAAGAAAGGACGAATCAGAATTTTCACTAGTCTCTGTAGGAACAGAACCTGGGCCTGGCGCGGTGGCGCTCGCCTGGGGTCCCGGCTGCCGGGACGGCTGAGGGGGGGGGATCCCCGAGCCCGGAGTTCTGGGTTGGGGGGTCCGCGGTAAGCCGGCCTCGATGCGGTCCCCTCCTGGGAGCAGGGCCCGGCAGTCTGCCCAAAGAGGATGAGCAGGCCGGGTCAGAAACTGAGTAGGTCACAACTCCCGCGCTGATCAGGAACGGACCCTGGGTTAGAGTTCCGAGTCTCTCCATTCCCAAGTGTAGAGGTGCCATTGCGGGACAGGGGAGCTTCCCAGTGGACGGAGAGCTCCCTTCTTGAACCCCTGCAGAGTACGTCCTCCATCGGCTCTCTCTGCTTCCTTTCTTGTTGGCCCGATTTGACTAAGGATCAGAGGGAGCTTCAGTGGCCTCTTAAGATCTCCCCACAGTGGCTTCTCTAGGACCTTCTCCCCTCCCGTTGCTTCCTTTCCTCCTCTGTTATCACCTTCCATCTTCCCTTCAGTTCTGAGAATCCTTCCCTGCGCTGCCTTCAAAGCTCTGCCCCCGCTGTCCCCTGCCCACCCTGCAAGACTGTCACCTTCCCACCTTAGCCCCTCTTCACTTAGCATTGGTCCCTCGGCCTCCACTGGGCCTCCTCTTAGGGGTCTCAGGGGCCCCCAAAAGCAGCTTTCTGAGGCTGGAGAGAAAAAGAATGAAAAAGGGCTACTTGGAAACAGAAAATTTGAGTCCACAACCTCTGTGAGATTGTATCTCAGGGCAAATGAAAAATCCTGTAAGTCTCCCCCACAGATACTGGTAAAAAGCATTAGGCCTCATATTGAGTAGATAAAGGTCACTTGTTCCATCTGTCAGAAACACAATTTAGATAAAAGTATAAAGTAGAGTGAAGAGGAGAGTTAACACTTTTATACAAACCAGTGAGTTTTGTATTAATGTCTACCTGACTCGTGGCTAAAATTTTAGAATGAAGCTATAAGTAATATTTTTGTTTTGTGTCTGTAGGTATGTTTATGAATGTTTATGCATATGTCTATGTATGTTATGTATATGTGACATTTTCTTACCTCTGGATGGTATTATCAGATTAATTTATAAATTTCCCTAAAAAAGTTTTATTCAAACTGGCTTAGAGATAGATAAGTGAATGCTTATATAAATTAAATATTCTTAAACCTCCCAGAAATATAAAAACTAACACAAATGGCTTGCAGGTTCACATAACTTGGGTAAATCTTTGGTAAATAAGATTAGTTTAATATTGTTGGTTTAATAAAACAGCTGTATCTTTTGATTTATCAGCATTATGTAAAATATGGGGATACATCTTTATTCTACTTGGGTTTACTAGTCATATAAGGTTAACAATAGTTAATAGGGAAATAACTTGAAATGATGGCTACCTCTGTTTGTTGTTATAGCATGTCTACTTAAAAACAGTTTCCAAAATCCTTGTGGTAACTTGCAATATTAGAGTTATGCTAAGTTAAGTAATAGATATTCATTAATAATTTCTAAGTAGAATAAACTACTGAAACACATTATTAAGCATAAGTTAGAGTTTATATACTTTCAGCTTGTTATCTTTATATGGTATAGAGAGGCTAATAAATATTTGAATCTGTTAAGAAACTTGAAAAATTGTACTAAGAAGCATATACCTCCAGAAATTGTGATACTGTGTATTCGTAAATTTGCTAGCCTGCTACAGAATAGTGGCATGTGACAGACAATTCACTATATATCCATCCTAGTTTTCTATGTAAAAGGAGGTTACCAATGATTAAATATTATAATCAATATATGTAAATAAAAGTAATAGAAGTTCAATGGGGGGGAGGGAAACAACTTTATATGCAAAATATATAAGGAAAATAGGATGTATTTTTGATAAGGAAAGGTAAGAGGCCTATAGAATATGTTTTTGTTAAATGAAGCAGAAGTAATTTCATTCTGAAGTAGAAAGACTGGTTGTTCCAAAATGAGAAAGAGAAAAAAGTAAGAGAAAAAAATTTGGATGGATATAAAAAATTGTAGAAGTTTTGTGGTAAAGGAACCTTGAAAAAGGAATTTTATGTGTGGTCAAGTTGGCTTCAAATGCATTTATTGATACATTTGTTTTTTTCTTAAACTTTAATATCAAAAGCATAGTGATACAATATTAAAATGACAAAGTTTTCCTGGATTATTGGTTTGGTCTTAGTAAAAGATTGTAAAAGGCTTTTTAAAAATCCATCCTTTTTTATTTTCCTCCACCTTTTAAGTAATCTGTCTGGGAAACAAAGATTTTGTGTCTTAGAAAAATTTTTTGTGCTTTATGCTAACCTTATCATGTCTTTGATTAAGAAAAAAGATTTCTCAGTTTTATTAATAAAAGAACTAAAGTTTTTTATATTTTTGATAATTTTGCCTTCTCAAAATCAAATCCTAGATTAAATCCTCTTCTTCTTGAACTGACTTTGAGATTTCCTGGTGGGCTTCTGTAAAATCTCAAAGGATTTAGTTTTTTTTTTCTCACCTTGTAAAGCAAAAAGTTAAAAACAATTTGTTTTATTTAATATGTTAAATTGAATGGGAAGAACTGTAAAACAAGAAGTGATGCTTAACCTTTTCTACAAATATTATCAATATAAGTACTTCAGAATTGTATAAAGATCATAGAAATTTATCAATACCATTGTTATTCACAATACTTCTTGGTATAATTTTATTAGTCATAATTACAGTTATTATTTAAAATGTATGCCACAGATTTAACAAAATTTCCTTGTCAAATCTTTAATCGTGGTCATTTTAAGTCCTTTGTCATCCATCCATCCATGTAAGTCCTTTGTTTTACTTCAATACTTCTCTGAGAGCATTTGCAACCAGCTACAGGCCAGAATGTTTTATGACGGCATTGCTTAAATAACTTTGAGACCACACCACTTGACTGAGTAAGAATTTGCAGAAACTAGAGGAAAAGTTGACAGGTTTATGAAACTGCTAACCCAAGGTCAAGCAGAATGGTTTTTGTTTTGGAACATTGCTGGTTCTTTAATGTTTTATTTTCCAGACTTAAGGAACCCTTTTCTTTTTTCTCTTGTTATACTTTTGTAAACAGAAATGAAACATTTATCTTTTCTCCCTATCTGATATCTTCATCAGAATTTGGAAACTTTTATTGAATATTCTTATTTTCATGGCACTTAATTATTGGCATAAGTTTAAAAAGAAGCTGTTCTCCTTGTAACAGGACATAATTGAGAACATTGTTTATGTTACCAAGGCTTTAACTGGACTGTCATATTTTGAGAATTATGTGGGTAGAATCTGGTTTGAGGAAATAGGTTGACTTTATGGAGCCAATATTTACAAAGCCCTTTTTGAACAACCACCCTGGTACCTGGCTTACAGGATTCCCAGCATCGGAGCTGAATAAAGAAAATCACTTCCTGACAGCCCCAGGAACTTTGAGATACCTTGGGGACCTCACAAAGACAGGAATTCACCCAAATCCACAAGTGAAGTCTGATAGTGAGTTCTTGGCTTGGCTTCCTAGACTGAAAAGGCTTCTAAAAGTATAACCTGAGATTTTGTGAAAGTTTCAGCAAAACAAACTCAAAAAGGCCTAGTAGTAAATTACCATTTTTGTTGCACATATGTAAATAATCAGGCCAAATCTAATGAGACTAGACTTATTTTGTAAACAAGAATCAAAATGGGAGTGACTGTAGAGAGAAATTTTATGTTTCAATAGGAATTTATAGAGCAGCCTTGTGAGTTCTCAGTTCTTCTAGTTTCCTCTGATACATCGCTAGAATTCTCCAACCTAAAGTTTCTAATTTTTCTCCCTCTATTCTGACTTGGAGTCACTTGGAACTAAAACTGTTCTTTCCTTGGATCCCTGCAAGCTGAAGCTGGACGATTATATATAAACTTTGGAGAAATCACCACAACAGACCATGTATGAGCAAACTTTGTGTCTGCTGCTGCGTGGGCCACTCTGAAAGTTCACCAGAACTCTCGATACCATCACCAAAGACATTCAAAATGCAAACCAGGACATCTGTTGGGTTGCTACTGCTATCCTTGAGCCCAACATCTAGAAATTTTCTAAATTGGCTGTCCTCTGGACTCAGAAACTGGGTTTCCAACTATTCATCTTTATTTGTCTTTTGTTTTCATAAAAATTCCTTTCATTATATGCCTGACTGTTAGCACCATCCAAAAATATACTCTACTACCAGGTACCCATAGATGGTTCAGCTGGTCATTAATGAATAAAAGGCAACTGAAAGAGAAATGGACTTGGACTTATATTGTTCAAGAATATAGGTATTCTTCGTTCCTTTAACACCAGGAAAGACTGATACTGATTCTTTCCTTGACCAAACTCTAGTCAGGCTTCTCGGAGCCCAACTAGGTCCTATTCTTACGAATATTCTCCAAGAGCCTAATTTTAGCAACAATCCTACTGAGTTCACCAGAATCCCCTACCCTTGATATTGAGTTATCCTCAATATCTGACCAAATTATTCATCCCCGTTATCCCCCAGATGATGTCTAATCACCCTGGCCAGCCTTCAGCAAGAATCGTTAAGAAATTGGCTTAGCCAGAATCCCCCTAAACCCCTGATGTCTCCTCTTAGTAATTTTCCATCCACCAATCCCCATCCTGTTCTTTGTCTATAAATTCCCATTTTTTCCTTGTATTCAGAATTTAGCCTAATTCTATACTGAGGTATCTTTTTCCCCATTCCAATATTTTCTGAGTAAATTCTGCTTTTACCACTTTAACTATTGACAGATTCTGGTTTTTCTCTGACAAAGGGAAATACCTGTATAGAAAGGCTAAAGAGAAAGATCCTATAGAACTCTTCGGAAGAAATTATTTTATGATGAAAACTTAAGTGGGATAAAGTTTATGATTCAGGAAAAAAAAGATTTCTGACTTAAAGATATATAATTAGTATTAGATATTCTACTGTCTTTGGTTGATAACTTCGGTTACTGATTGATTTAAGCTTGAAATAAGATATACTGTGTAACTATTTATTTTAAAAAATCAATTCTACCATTTTCTCTATGCAGGAGCAATGGATGTAAAGAGATTAAAGTTTCTTTTTTGAGGCAGCCAAGAACAGTCATCAAGCTAATATAAGATGATAATGATATTAAGCTAGATCTTGGTAATAGAGTTCTGTGATGAATTTAATGGCAGTGGAAACACTGATGCTAGTTTCCAGATGGGTGGGAGAGGACACATAATTATAGAAGAATTTAATAACAGTTTGCCAACATTCAAAGTCCACATATAAAATGACAATGATTCAATTAAGAAAGTATGTAGAGAATGTTGAATTCGTGTGAACATTTATAATGTTCCTGGTATATGGATTGATGCCAGTGGAATTTGGCCTAGTAGGATCCAAGACTAGGATTCAAGGAAATGGTGGATTAGGAAGATGAAAGTGCAAAGGTAAAAGCCCCAGACAATTAGGCACTCTAATTTACAATGGGAAGTTTGGGATAGTTCCAAAATTTGTATGAAAACAGGAAAGCTACCCTGCAGGAAGGGCAACATCTATGCAGTTTTTTACATTGTGTATCCCAGGTTAGCAGCATCCATTTAGCAATAGAAGCATGTTTGGGGTAATTTTTTTTTTATTAGCTCCTATGTAAATAAAAACAGACTCAGATTCTATTCTAATGGTATGTCACAAGAAAATCTTGCTTGTGATCTTGTGGTTTGCTTGAACTAAAAAAAAAAAAAAAAAAAAAAAAGAAAAGAAAATTTTCATCTTGTGAGACCTTTGCAGGTGTTTATGACATTAGTAATACATATACTCCATCTCTTTTGACTACCTCCTGTCTCCATCTACTGCAGCTGGAAACTTCTTACACATTGAAAACAGAGAAAAAGAGAGAGGAAACTTTTACTGTTAATGTTGTTTATATTGTAGAAATAACATATATTCATTAGAAAAAATGAGAAAATGAAAAGAAAAATCAACTATAATCAAAACACTAATACTATTTTGATATGAAGTCTTTATACTTATATAGACATAACCATAAAATATACACATATTTCAATTATAAATTGGAACAAAATCTGCTTTCGTATAACTCAATCTCTATCATGAACATTTTTTCATTCCTTGTTAATGTATACTTAAGTCGTTATTCTCAAAGATACCTAGAATTCAAATGTGTGGATTTATCAATTTTTTCATTCAAGTATCTATTAATGGACGTTAGAGTTGTTCCTAATTTGCCGCTAATTAAAGAACTCTACAATGACTATGCTCTTGAATACATCTTTGCTAACATGTACAATTATTTCCTTATGATATATTAGAAGTTGAATTTCTTTATCAAATTTTAAACCTTTTGCTGTTTATGCTGCTAAATTACCTTTTAGAAATTTTGTACCAACTTAAATTCCAAAGAATGTTGAGAGAAAGAAAATAAAACATCTTACAGATCTAGGGCAAGCAAAAAGATCTACAAGAGCTATCCATTCTCAAAATATTATGTATTCTGATGTGTGTTTGAATAAAAAAGAATCTGTTCTTTTTTATTCAAACATGCAAAAGTTTACAGTTCTCTCTGAGAATCTACTCTCTACTCTTCAAAGTTTGGCATAACAAGCATGTTATGCAAATACCCTTCAAATTTAACAATGAAAGGAAAGAATCACAAAATACTTTTCTAAACACAGTTATTTTAAAGAAGGAATTAGATTATAGAAGACAAATCCCTCAGAAACTTATGAAAATGAGGATACATCAAAGAAAAAACATAAACTGCGACTAAAACTATAGGTAGTTTTAAAATATATTAAGCACTCAAGTAGTTACAAAAAATCAATTAAAAATTTTAACGGAAAAGGGAGAATGTATATTTTTGCTCATAATTTTAAATTGAAAGTTAAGTAGAGAGTAAGAATTAAATTCTTCAATGTATATATAAATGAGAATTTACATGTAAGGATTTAATAAAGATAAAAGAGGAAATTCGTGAAGTATGAAAAAATGAACTGAAAAACTGATATAATTTTTAAATTAGTGTTAATAAAAAGTGGTTTGGGATGATTTTATAAAGGGGATTTGGGCAGCCAACATTTATTTATCTTTGCTTATTTCTGTGCTATTTTTGTGCCTTGCAGAAAACAGAGGTCCTCCTATGAGATATGAAATATAGTGTCAAGAACTGGAAGGGTCTGAAATTTTACCTGTCTCACAAGCTAACAGGTTAGTCTGCCACTGATTCATGGAAGCTGGCAGACGACATGAGAATACTGAGCTAGAGATGAAGGACTTTATTTAGAGCAACAGCTAATACCAGAGTATCTGCATGTGCATTGATTCTGCAAGACACAAATCCCACAGGACAATGCAAAGAGGAATGGGGACACCTGCACACCTTGTGGGGTATAGAAAAGGAATTCCAAGGCTAGGATAACTGAATCTTTCAAAATGATCAATAATCCATTCTGGCCTTTGTCCTAGAGGGAGACATGATCTTTCAGGCTATTTGCTACATAAACATTCTTGAAAAGATAATTTGAAATAAGGTCAGTGACTGCCTTCATTTGCAAGATGTGCAGAAATGTGAGAGACCCATGGAGAATTGTCTCCTAGCAGAAAGAAGAGAAGGAAGCACCATTATTGAATGAACAGAAGTAGATAGAGTTGTAGGGTTATAAAAGAACAGAAGGAAGTTTTGCCAGCCTTTTCTGAATATTCTCCTATTGAATCACCCACTCTGATGCTGAAGGCAGCTGAGGAAATAAGCAGTGGTTTCTCGCAACTACTTACTTCCTGATTTCTTGAATCTAGCAGATCTTTACTGCTTCTTCCAGTACGTATCTTCAGATTGTTTTGTAAGCTTTTTTTCCCCTTTATTAAATTCCTTCCTGCTTATACTACTTAGTGTGTCTTCTGTTTTTCTGACTGAGCCCTGACTGATACAGTAGGCAATGTAAGAATGCATTTCAGGAAATAGAGCCTCACAGATAGGAATCTGGCATTTGCCAATGGAAGGCCATAAATGACCTCATTATCAGTGGAAAATGGGATACTGGTAGTTGAAAGAAAACAATGGTAAATAGGTATTTGAAGGAAATAAAGAGCCTATTAAAGACAAGGCTTTGGAAAGGTTCCAGAAAGAAAAATGACAAGCTCAGAGCATAATCAGAGAAGCAAAACCTTTTATGACTGCTCTTAAAAAAATTTTTTTTATTAACTTGGGTATATAGAGGTAGTAAATATGAAACCAGAAATAAAATTTGATTGTGTGGGTTGCAAACAGAAAAGGAAAAGTAAATTCTTACTTATACCAGGTCTTTTATGTACAAATTGGAGTATTGACTGGGAAGGAGTAGAACTCTAAGAGTTGGAATGAAAACATTCTGATGGATTCCAATAAATTTGAGGACTTTAAACTGCCTTACATCCACTGATCCTTAATTTCCGTAAGCAGCAGGCAATCTTTCCTGTTTGAGGACATTAGCCTTCTTTTCCCTGAAGATTCTAAATGACTTCAGTGAAGTGTCCTCTTTTGAGGTAATGCCAGTTTTATTCAAGACCCACCTCTACTACCTCTCATTGCTTCCAGATCCTTAATTAGAGGATGAGCACAAGAGAAGCTGGAAGTGATTACACAGTCTAATCCAGAAGTGATGGCACACACACTAAAACAGAAACGATATTTTCCAAATTTATATTCACAGAAACCAGGGGAGGAATGTGAATTGGAATGACTCTAAAGATTTTATAGTAGGACAAAAAAAAAAAAAGTACTGTATCATGTACCAGGCTAGATTATTGATCTGGGCACCTTTACCAGAGACTCTGGAGTGGCTGTGATGCCTCAAGCAGCTAGGAGTGGCTCCAAAAATTTACTAAGCCTGTTGATTTAAATCTGAACATAGCAATGACCTAAATTAAATAAGGTTGAGGTGCCAGAACTTCCTTAGTATAATGTGGATTAATGAATCTAAAAGCTTAGGGAAATAGGAATGTTGGAGGATATTTATCATGGGAAATGCTCACATGTAGCCCCTTACTGTATCCTTGAGGAGGGTTTACAGAACACTTCCTTCCCCAAAGCTTTAAATTATATTAATGAAGGTGGATTCAGCATTGTTGGAAAGTGTTGGGGCGGCTGTTCCTTGCAGGCTGGGAAAGACTGTAGCAGATCGTGCCACTCCCTGATTTTAAAGGAACAGAAGATCTCAGAATGGCAGGTTAGCAGCACTACACTGCCAGAGAGGAAGCGGTACCATAGCACAAAGGGCAGAAGGGTGGAGCAGAGTAGCTTGACTGAGAGCCCATGTCTTGGTGGTTGAGCAGCATACTAAAATTTTACTTAATTTGTAAAATATATACTTGAGCTGCGTATTTGATTTTTTAAAATCCTCTAAGTTTAGTAATTAGAGATCTGAGCTGAGTCACTACAATGGAGAGTCACAGCCGCTTACTCAAATCCCAGATTTAATCTAGTTCATAGATCCAGAACCTTTTCAATGAAGAAAAGGCAGTTTCGCTTCAGGAGGACCCCAACAAAGTTACCACGGGTCGGTACTGCAAACAATCCTGTTCGCCTTCCATAAAGTGACCTGTGTCAATTTACCAGGGGTCCCATGCACTGAGCAATGGGAATGACCCAGATTTCTAAAGCAGTTTGGGACATTGGTCCTGAACTGATCCTAATCCATGGAGGTTCAAAATGCCACGGTGAGTTTGGTCTTATTGTGACCAGGAAATAAACAGAGTTTTGGGCAACAATGTCTATTCAGGTTGGAATATCTATTAATGTCTATTAAGTTGGAATAGACATAATCAGCAACTGACAGAGTCCGCACATTGGCTTTCTGAACTATAGAACAGAGCCTCTACAGTAGGAATGGAAAAACAGAAGCTGAGGAAGTGGCTCACTCTAGCAAAGCCGTAAATGAAAATTAATGCCAAGTCATGGGCAATTGCAGACGAGTGCCACTATCAAATGTGTGAGTGATGCAGGGTAACATTTTTTATATCACATTCCCATTTAACTTACCTATTTATTTTGTGCAGAAGACATATGGACCTTGTAGAATATCAGTTGATGGTCATGAAATTAATCAGGTCATGATGCTAATTTCAATTGTCATTCCAGATGTGGTATCTTTATTGGAGTAAATCAATTTAGCCTCTAGTAGGGAGTATACAGCTATTTATCTGGAACTTTTTTTTATAGTAAATACTGAAGACCAACAGAAAGCAATTTGCTTTCATTTGACAGGGACAGCAGTACATCTTCATCATCTCACCTCAGGGCTGTATCAACTCTTTCTCTCTCATAATAGTTTCTACAGGGAGTCATCACACAGGATATGAGATCGGAGGCTTGGGGCCAGGCATAGTGGCTCTTTAATGCTAGTAATTTGGGAGGCCAAGGCAAGAGGATCTTCGAGGCTAGGAGTTTGAGACCAGCCTATGCAACATAGACACCATTTCTACAAAAAAAAAAAAAAAAGGAAAAATTAGCCGAGCATGGTGGCACACACTTGAAGTCCCAGCTGCTGAGGAGATTGAGGCATGAGGATTGCTTGAGCCCAGTAATCTGAGGTTGCAGTGAGCTATGATGATGCCACTGCACTCTAACCTGGGCAACAGAGTGAGACCCTGTCTCAAAAAATTTTTTTTAAAAAAGAAAGAAAAAAAAGAAAAGAAAAGATAGGAGGCTTGATGACACAGATTTCTAGGGACAGTGTACGTGGATGCTCACAAAAGTATTCCAGAGAAGGCTCTCAATAGTAGTTGGACCCAATCCATTCCGTGCAAGTCAGTTTGCCTCTTTTCTTAGCCCTTCCAGTGTTGATCACTGGACTCATGAATAAAATGGCCATAATAAGGATGGAGTCTAAAGAACTAAAGATTCTTTTTTCTCACAAAGCCTGTATGGTAACCACCACAGCCAAATAGTTACCCAACCAATAGTGCAGACCAGATCTGAGCCCCTGCTACAGCACCATTTCCTAATGTGACTAGTGAGCCCCTCAGTGGCAGAATGATTTGCCTTGGACCCCGGCCATTGTGGAAGAGGAGAAAATTTTGCCTTTGGAAAAGATACTTTGAATATGAATTTGTATTTCCTCCCCCACAATGCTTTTGCCAGCATCACCAACTGCATATTTATGGAATACCTTATTCTCCATCTTGGTATCCCACACAATATGGCTTCTGACCAAAGAGCTCATTTTACAGCAGAAGTGTGACTCATATCCACGAGACTTACCAGTCTTACCATGTACCACATCATCCAGAAGCTGCTGTCCTAATGGTCTGTTGAAGAAATAGTACATTGCCTACTGGGAGGACAAAAAAGCCAAAACACACAAATAAAACTTGCAAGTCTGAGATGCCATCTGACAAGATGTAGACTACTTTCTGACAGCAATTGTTAGCAACAGAGGCTAATACATGATGCTGCTTCTACTGTAGCCAGGACACATGCCTCCAAGAACTAAGGGATTGAAGTGGGAGTGGTTCCTTCCCCGTTACTTCCATGATTCACTCACTAAAAATTTTTTTTCCTATTTCTGTAACTTTGAACTCTGCTGGATGAACAAGTTTAGTTCTCATAAAAATGGTTCTACTCAACTGGAAATTTGAGAATTCCACTGAACAATTTTAAGCTCCTTCTACCACTGAACCAATGTACAAAGCAGGAGTTACACTTCTGGATGATTGATCCAACATATCAAGGGGAAATAAGGTTGCTTTTATACACTCTAGGGCATTACTACTACTTCCATTACAGCTGCTACTTCCGCTGCTGCTGCTACTAATACTACTAGTAACTCTTTAGGAATAACATTTGGTCACTTAACCAGGTAAAGAACAATGGCCAAACCAAAAATGCTGACTGAGAGACAAGAAACAAGAACTGGGTACTGGAAACAGGAAGTTCTAAAACCCAGCTATAACTTGTTGCTATGTGTATTTTCATTATTGCTTTGTTTACAGATGTACACAATGGCAAATGTTGACAGAATCAAAGAGTTAAATTAAAAAATATATTATTCAACATTCACAAAACTAAATACATGTAAAAGAAACTCAAAAATTAAGCTTTCAAATGATGCTGTTTTTTAAAGTTTGCAGCATTTGTTATTTCCAAAGTTATTAAAGCTTAAAATCTCACTAAGATTTTTGGGGCTAACCTGTTTGTGTGTGTGTTCAAAATTATATATATATTAACCAATTTATATTTTTCCCTCTCCTCTTACTCTTCTATTGTATATAATGTCTTGTTGCTGGTGGTTATGCTTATAATTTAGTTATTAAATATCAAAGAGGGATTTTAGAGTAGGTATGCATATTTTTCTACATTATGCATATATTTTTATGTATAGGTTAATGTTTTCTTCCGTCCTTTTCTCTTCTTTTACGAAGGGAATATGAAGTTATTGGCACATTTCCAAAACTGCTACTAGAAGTTCTTGTTCACTTTTTCTCAATCTCAACATCTACAGGAACAAACACAAACACTGGCTACAGGAGACGAAATATTCCAGCCTGCGCTTGAGGGAGCTGTAATCTGTTTTCCTTCTGCATCCTGCATTCTTTCCCTTAAATGTTTTTCCAGGGTGTTGCAGAGCCCCAGAACCCTTGGTAATTTTGCCAAGAACAAATTGTGAAGTGATTTCGGAACCCATTAACTTACTAAGATGTTATTGTACATCTTAATTTGATAAAATATACATCATTGGCCAAGAATAATGTACTTCCTTAAGTAATAAGGGAAGGTGTAAATAATTCTTAGATGGCTCAACTGTAATTATAACCTCCCTTTGGCCAAAGGGGTAAATCCTGGATTGAGTTTTTGAAATATTCTTTTAAATATTCTTAATTGTATAAAGAAATAAAGTGGGCCTAAGCGCGCGCGCGCGCGCACACACACACACACACACACACACACACACACACACACACACATTTTTGCAGTTGAGTTACAGCTCTTCTGCTTTAAAATCCTGTGGAAGATTTAATCTGCTATGATCTCTGGGAAGTCACAAAGCTAGATAAACTAGCACAGTGTTCGGGATAAGCATTTTCAAGAAAAGTCACTGAATGGATATGGATGAGGAAAAAAGCTTGCGAAAAGCATCAGGCACTGCAAACAACAGCTGCAGCTGCACACCAGAAAGCACTCGTATCTCTGTGTGACAGCTTGTTCCTCAGCCTTCCCAGGACTAGGGAGTGCACACAAACAACGCAGATAAAGCCAGAAAGAGTCATTTATATCTTTACAATGTTTGTGTTTGTGCACACGAGTGAACAAGAAGTGTCATAGGAACACATTTGAAACAGTGCTCTGTGACTAAGAATTTTGTCTTATCATCAAAGTCATAAACTGTATGAATTGCCCTCATTTATGCTGAAGCTCTGAGAGGCGCCCCAGCAGCTAAGCTGTCACTGCTAGATGACAGCAACTTGAAGACTGGGGATTCTGTGTGCTCTTGCTGCCGATAACCCTGCAAGACAAAAGCCATGTCTATTGCAGAATATCATGTATGAGAACCCTCCTCTGAGACAGGGGTGCAGGGGGCTTGGATTTAAGCAGGGGACTGGTGCAGAGAGGGTAGGAAAAGGAGGGGAAGGATAAATCTAACCTGCACTCTAGAGGAGAGAGCTGGCTACATATTCTTTACAACTGCACTGGTTCCCACTGTGGGTAGCATCAGGAACAGTGTCTAAATTTCTATTGCTATGTATCTACTACGTACCTTGAAGCATAGAGTCTAGTGTTAGGAAAAGGAGGGGAAGGATAAATCTAACCTGCACTCTAGAGGAGAGAGCTGGCTACATATTCTTTACAACTGCACTGGTTCCCACTGCAGGTAGCATCAGGAACAATGTCTAAATTTCTATTGCTATGTATCTACTACGTACCTTGAAGCATAGAGTCTAGTGTTAGGAAAAGGAGGGGAAGGATAAATCTAACCTGCACTCTAGAGGAGAGAGCTGGCTACATATTCTTTACAACTGCACTAGTTCCCACTGTGGGTAGCATCAGGAACAATGTCTAAATTTCTATTGCTATGTATCTACTGCGTACTTTGAAGCATAGAGTCTAGTGTTTTTGTTTTTCAACATGTTTTGCTATTTGATTTCTTTTCTAATTGAATGTTATATAACATTTATAATTTTGTGCTTAAAATATAACCTCTCATATATAAGAACAGTAACAGGATTTCACAAACACCTGTAGTTCTGTCTTATATCAAAATAACTGGCACTTCTATATTAGATGTTAATATATAGAATCTCATTATTTTGGTATATTATATGCATATTAGTTATGAGCATCTACCATAAGAATATGATAAATCATGTAGAAATAAGTGATTTTTAAAAAAAATTGATATAGGGTTTTAAGTTGAATATATTTCAGCCATATTATATATTTTTTTAATCCAAAATATATTTCGTTTCCTCCTTCACCATAGTGAAAAATTATCAGCAGGAGATATCTATTGTTATTACAACAACTATTAAAATATTTCCAAATTTATGTCTCTAATCTCTTTAAAAGACAAAGAACTTTCACATTTAAAATATTATGAAAACAAGATTGCTTAGCTTTAAGCAAGAAATTAACCATGTAAGAGCAATGGTTATATGGAATACATTAGTAAGAACTTTCACTGAGAAGCAAAGAGGGATTTTGTCTTTCTCAGTTAGTGACTCAAAGGATAAGGAAATGGAGATTTTAAATGAGAAAGTCACACTAACTCTCTGCAATTGGAGGTTTCCCAGAAATACATCTGGGAATTGTATTTCCCAGGCTTGAGAGCCAACCTCTTGTAAGTTAGTGTTATAAGGTGGTTACATGGCTGTCACCTCATCTTTACAGGTACAGGAGCATGGTGGAATTTTGGGGATGACTGGATATTTTCAATGAATATTAGTCATGAAAAAGACCCTTTTAAAAATTAATAGATTTTTCTAAAGTAGTTTTAAGTTTACAAAAAAAAAACCTGAGCAAAAAGTAGAGTGCTCTGGTATATCCCTAGTCCCCCACTAATTTCCCATATTTCTGACATGAATTAGCGTGGTATGTTTGTTACAACTGATGAGCCAATATTGATAAGTTACTACATACTAAAGCAATAGTGTACCTAGAATTCACTGTTTGTATTGTACAAAAAGCGGTTTTAACAAATGTACAATGACCTGTAACCACCATTACAGTATCATACAGAATGATAGTTTCCACTGTTATATTGTGTTTTCATTTAATATTTTAAAAAACAATCTACTGAATACATTTTGGGTTAAAGCAGCTTTCACTTTGTGCTGGATATTCTCCCACTGTTCGTCCAGATCATTTATTTCTCTCCCTCTGTCTTGCTCTGTACCCCTGATGGTGACCTCCGTGGAATGCATCCCTGCCTGGGACTCTTCTGAATTTGCCTTGGGTTTGATCAGTTAAAGTTACCAGCACATGATCAGAGGAGAAGAGGAGAAAGAGGTCAGAGTGTTTATTCCCTGCTCCTTCCCTGTCAAGTTATGATTTTGGCAATGACCGTGTTCCTCTACCCATGGCTACAGCAAGCCCTTTCTCCTCAAGTTCAGCTCTCACCTGGTTGTAGAAATACCTAGCTCTCTTGTCCCCTCCTGTCACCCCTTCCTGTTGTAACTAGTCCTGGGATACTTTTCCATCTTTTATTGGTTTCTTTATGCTGCCCACACCTTTGTAAACAGACTCTTCAATAAATTTTCTCCAGTCACCCCTTGAGTATGCCTCTGTGTCCTAGGGAAGAATACATTCCTATTTCATTGAATTCTTAAGAGTTCTGGCCTGTAGGCTTGTCCTCATTTATAGCCATCTCCCTATGTACAGAGTATTTGGAAAAATGCTTTGCTATTGTGTGGTATGTTCATTGTTATCTAAAAACAAAAATCAATTTAAAAAACTATCTATTTTGGAAATACTGAGTTTATAAATGAACTAAATCATTTAAAAAAGTGTTGAAGTAATATATATGTTAACTAGTTTGAAGGAACCAATCCACAATGTAATGGAGAGAAGCAAATGTGTTCACAATATATTTAGAAACATTTGGTCACTGCTATGGTTGGAAGATGTCCCTCAAAGTTCATGTGCTGGAAACTTAATCCCTAATGCAACCCTGCTGTGAGTTGGGGCCTCATTACCAGTGATTAGGTCATGAGGGTCATAAATAATGTCGTTATTCCAGGAATGGGTTAGTTATCATAAGAGTGGGTTTGTTATAACCCCGAGTCTGGACCCCTCTTGCTCACTCTCTCTCACCCTCTTCTGCCTTTCCAAATCCTGCCATTAGATGGTAGAGCAGGAAGGTCCTTGCCAGATGCTGGTGCCATCCTCTTGGACTTCCCACCCTCCAGAACTATGGGCTAAATAAATTTCTCTTCATTATGAATCACCCACTCTGTGGTATTCCTCTTGAAGCAACACAAAACAAACAAAGATGGTGACTGAATGCATTAGGTGGTTGAACAGACAGAGTCGAGAATGACAAACATTTCTCCCAGGTTATTTTACTACTATTTAGCATTTCCCGATAATAATATCTGAGAGATTCTTTATCGCAAGGGATCTTCAGCCAAATATCAGAGAATGCTATCTATTGCAATTTAATTGCGCTCTTTGCTTTTAAACTGTGTTGGTTGAGAAAAAAAGTTATGAATTAATGTTGTCACAATTGACCCTTATACATCATCTTGAGATGAGTAGAGAGTTTTCACTTACAAGAAAAACATTACTGTGGGTGCACAAATGACCGCGTTTTAAACTTAATTGATTATATATGGGTAAAAGAAAGATGTGCTTTGTCAAATTTTAAAATACAACTAATGTATGTATTTCATTTTGCTTTTGAAATGTCAGTTACAGCTCTCTTTAAAGTACACAGTGGTGAGAAAACACAACACTTCAAAACTCCACTAAGAACTACTTTGTAGAAATGGCAAGTTTAAGAGCAGAGTGGTTGACAAGGTTCTCAAAATCCTAAAGGAAAATTTTCCAAATATATCAGGAGAGTGAGAAATGAATTGGAGAGATGGATCTAATCATAGTTTTCAACTGCAATTCAGTTCCATCAGTAGATTCTTGAATTTCACTGATGATGAAATAGCTGACACAAAGATATTATATTTGGTGACTCAAAAATTTTCCTTGCAATTGAAGATGAGAGTCAACTTATTTGGATGTGTGCACACCATGAGCATTTCAGTCATCAACAGTGAATCTTTCTTGAGTCCTTATTGTGTGCCAGGCCCATCTGCAGGTTGTGGAATGCAGCAGTGTACGTGCGGGATGCAAACAGGCTTGTTTCACCCTGTGTCTTTTCACACGGACCTGAACTTGATCTCCTAGAGAGACTACCTTGGTAATATCTTGGGAAATTTCAGGCATTTTTATAAAAAAGGAAATATGTTGAATTTCACATTTTTCCTTTCTCTTTCCCTCAAAGTAAATAATTTCTCTTTAAAAATAAATGGGAAAGAGGATATTTTCATTTCATTTTGTAATTTTCTTTCATAAAAGAGACCTAGGTATTAAGCATTCTATATCTTTCAGTTTCTACTAAGTGAAGCCTTTCACATTTTATTCTATGCTCTAAGAAGCCATTCAACTATTTTAGGCAGAAAATTTGAGGAATGCACATGAAACATTGAAAACTACAGGCTCTGGAATGAGAAAGACCAGAGTTTGTATCTCAGATTTGTCACTTATTAGCTATATGTCCACAAGCAAGTTACCAAAGATTTATTTTTTCTTCTGTAAAACAATGATATTTCAGAGGATTAAATAGCCCTAGAATTGCTCGTTTTTATAATCTCTCCCCACCATCACTATTATTATTAAAAGTATTCTTTGCTAAGGTGAAAATATTACTGGGAAAAAATCAAAATAAGCAAAATTTGTGCAAGTAAATATAATACTTAATTGTCATGTTTAATATTCCTAACGTGCTCAAACAGCATAAAAATAAAAAAGCTGCTAATATTTAGGTAAAGTTTCCTCCCTTTTCTTTCTGTTTTTTTCCCCATGTTGGAAATAAATAGAGTGAAGGCAGAATTCTTGCAAATATATAAGTTAGACAGCATTTAAATAATTGAAAGTTGACTACATGAATCTTTCATAACAATCTATTTGTCTCCTGTTTCTCAAATAGCTTCTTCCCCTAAGCCAGAGGGGTTCTTAGCAAGTCAAAGAAAATTATTAGAAAAACATTTTATACATAGGTTGTCTGAAAAGGACTGGTGAATGGTATGAATTTTGGAGGGCTATGTTCCCTACATTGCTGTTTTACCATGAATACACTGAAATCCTTCTGCTGAAACAGTTAGGGAAGCCTTCATGAAAATAGTCTTGAATTTGAAAAAAAGTCAAGTCTCACTTCAGCTATATGATACTTTTGATATACAATAAATGTATTTTGAAAATCAAGCTCCTATGTAAAAAATTTAAATAATACAAAAAGCCCAGTAGGCCTATTAGTAGACTAGTAATTTGTTTTCTATTCCAAGCATTTTTCCTCTTTAAATATTTGCGGTTGCTCACTTTGTAACATTGTTACTATGATTGGACTAATGCCTCAATAAGAGCAATAAGAAAATATTTCTGTTATTGTTCTTCTCAATTTTTTTTGGTACTAAAAGGAATTATGTTGCCTGTGGTATAACATGTATTATTCAGGTTCAAATGTGACAGATGTCACACATGAGTTTAAAAAATAAGATTTATTCAATCAGTATTTTACATATAGAAATAAAATTATAGATTATTTAAGTTCTTTTACTTCATTAATGAGAAAACTGGTGAATAAAAATTTGACTTTCTCAAAGACCAACAGCTGATTTCCTTTATTTTAAATGAGTGAGGAGTAGTTTTGGTTCCTAACATAGTGATGAGCTATAAAAATATGCACATTTATGTCATCTGTGCAACTGCAAACCCTCTGCTTATTCATGGATCTATTTTTATGAGTCTATTTATGGATATTATTTCTCTATTTTTTTATGATGACCATGATGATGATAAAAATAATGAGAAAACAGTAAAGACTGACAGTATAAGGATCAGCTTTACTGATTTCAGATTTTAATTTTCACTAGGATTTCATAACCACCAAAAAGATGATTCAATGATATAATTTTCACTTCTGTGTCAGTTAGACCCATAGTTCTCCCCGATTCTTCTCATCCGCACCACCAACTTTGTTACTGCTCAAAGTGTGGTCTGCACTGGCATGCCGGGAGTGAGTTAGAAGGCAACGTCTCAGGCCCTGTGCCAGATGTACTGATTCAGAATCAGGGAGCACATGAAAGGTGCTCTGGTAGCTCTCTGATAAGAAGTTGGTTAATGCAGATTCCCTGAGCACAGCTTTAAGGTTGCAAATATCATTATGCTTTGAGTTTGAGAAAGGTACAATCAATACAATCCAGGTTCTTTTTGTGGCACTTCTAAAATGTTTGCTATTGCCAAGAAGTGAGCAATGTTAGGCTCTCACATCAGGATTTGGTGGCAGCTGTGTTCATTACCGTTTCACGGCTGTGTGGTATACTCTACACTTAGAAGGGAGACAGTGTACTTCATAGAAGTGGCTTTGCACTTCATAGCTGTTAAAACTTTTGCAGAAAATGCTACCAGCTAAATTACAAGGGTGAATTAAAGGGTGCCCTTTATAAGTAGTCACAAAAGACCTCTGCAGTTGATTATAGTGTGGGTGTAATTTGGAGAAAGGTTTGCTGTAGGCATGAAATTATACTGCTATTGGAAGATAGCCAAGAGCCTAGCCGTTTCCAGTACTGTATCACCACCTGCTAGTACACTTATTCAGGTTTGAGTCAGAGGGGTGGGTGAAGTTTAATGAGTCATCAAGTCTTCATCTAAAACACTGAATCTAGCTATTACTCTTCAAATGAGCCTTGATTGAGCCAGACCTTTGCCACGGGTTGACCTGAAGTCCTAAGGATAAAAGCTTCTTGCCAAGTGAACAAATCACTTCACACAGTTTTCGTTCACAGTCATTCTCAAAGTTTTGTCTGGATCTCAGTTCTCTTGGGGGTCTTCATACATGAAGACAAGTCCTAAGGAATCTTTAAGTCTTCTTCTTGGGTGCTGTGCTGTTTTAATTCTGCAACCAAAAGTTTCTAGAGCTAAGCCAGCCTGGAAGTCGTTAGTCTTAGCTCCTTTTGACTCAGAATGGCCTGGGAAATGCATCTTCACATTGCTGTTGTTATTCAGTAACAAGTTGCTTGCCACTAATGTCTGCTGTGTCTTGGGGACAGTTACCTAGGAAGCAGTACCCTCTTCTAAGACTTCCTTTCCTTCTAAATAGCCTTCTGATATCTTGTCTGAATTGGACCAGGATTTATTTTTTAAAGTATATCTGAGTGTGTGTATGAAAGTTTAATGTGCCTTATATAGTAATAATAATAGCTACATTTATATAAAACTTACTATGTACAAGGCACTGTTTTTAGCACTTTATATATATATATAAAATCTCATTTTATATACTATCACTATGACTTAGGTACTGTTATTATTTGTTTGCAGGTAAGGAAACTGAGACACAGAAATGTTAAGTGCCTTGACCTAAGACCATAAAGCTAGAAAGGAGCAGCCATGATGCTAATTGCATCTAGACAGTAGAGATACTAATTTATGTTGTAATTGTACATTAGTTGATGGTGCTCCTCCCTTTAGTAGAGGAGTCAGGGCAGAGGAGTAGAAGAAGCCCTGAGAGTAGGGACCTCTTATTAGGGTCTGGGGAGGAGAAAGTCCTATTTTTCACTGGGACCTGAGGCTGATAGGGTAGTAAAATAGAGGCACAGGCAGTTCCTTCTGTCTTTTCTGGTGAAAAATCAAGGGGAGCAGAAAAGCAAAGGGAACATGCTGGCAGGCAAAATAAGGAGCGAGTCACGAATTCCTCATTCCAAGAAGCAAATATACCAACTCCTAGGCAGGCCCATGTGGCTATGCACTTAGGATCCCAAGCAGACACATGTGAAGAGTTTTACCATCGGTCTGCTTTCTCTGAGCAGGAAGGAGCCAGGCTGACCCTAGGGCAGTTGGCTAGACTGTCAGAAGTTAAATGGAAGTACGTAGGCTGATGGAAGCAGATCTGAAAAATCCTGTTTCAGTTGTCCGTGCCCAGATGGAGGAGGAGGCACTTGTGGGCAGAACAGGGTATGGTCGGGTCAGCTGCAATTTCTTGGGGGCTGGAGAGAACATAACAGCTAGTCCCACTCTCTCCCTACTTTGTGCAAAATATTCCCAGCTGTATTCATTAGATTATATAATCTTGAGTATTGAGAAGAAGATAGAATTTCTTAAATTCAGCAATGCACAAAGAATTCTTCATTAAAAGTAATTTGTTACACTTTTAGAGATAGGCGACACAACCACAAGAAAATATGCTACTGTAGAAGAAAATGCGTTTAATTAATACTGTCATAGTGAAGACTCTTCTGGCATTGAGAACATTTAATATTAAAGCAAAATGTTGTCTGCCACTTCCTTTTCTTTTTAGATCATTAGCATAGGATTAAAAAATTTTAAATGGGACTTTAAACAGGCAGCTGTGCCTTCTATTACAAAAGACAATACACTCATACATATGTATTATGCACTTAATTAAAATTGTTGATTTTCATTATAAAAAAGTTCTGATGATGTCCTGAATTTTTATAGTGATTTGGATCTCTGGTCTGACACCAGTTTGCATACATTAGGTGGAAAAAAAGGGTTTGGGTGGGATAAGCATTCCAAAGTTTCTATATTTGGAGGGGCATGGCCTGAAACTAGCTTTACCATTGGCTTAAAATTCCACTTCTATATTTATATGGAAGGCATCAAGAAGTTATTTTCCCCCCTGAATTTTTTTTACTATAAGTAATATGTGTTTATTATAGTGATTTTAGAAAAATATAAAAAAATTAAAATTATCTATAATTCTATTCTACTGAGACAAACATTATAACTGTATTGTATATTTCTTCTCTATAATTTTATTGTCTGTTATCTATATATTTCATGGATTTTGAATCATACCATATTCATAAATATGTATTTTTTAGTGTTCACTTAATTTTAAGTGGTCATTATTTTCCCATGTCATTAACTTGTCTTCACAAATATGAGTTTTCATGGCTGCATAGTAATAATAATAATAGTTTTAGAATATTTGAGCTTTCCACTTTTATAATGTATGTAATTTGAATTAAAAGGGAACTAGAAACATGATAGAACTATATTGAAGGAGGGAGGAGAGAGGTGAGAAGTAGTCTAACATAAATCCTTAGCGATTAAAGCAAGAAGTAAATTGATTATGTGTAGAAATGATTTTTTTTAAAAAAGGAAATAACAGTATAAGCATACAAAAGCCAGAAAATTTCATTTTGCTTCTAGAAAGAGAAACTAGAATTCAAATAGGCAACTGACAATTTTTATTATAAATTCCTCTAAATTACTTGATATTTTAACCATTTGCATATAACTTTTGGTTTTTAAAATATATAAATTAATTCTGGCAAAGAAACATTATGATTACTGTCAGAATCTCATACCGGAAAGGAGGTGTGCGTGTTTATGTGGGAAGCAGAGGCTGGTCTGTGAGGAGTGGCCAGGTGGGGCCTGGGGGTAGCCACCAGGGAGCGCTGCCCTCTGGGATAGCACCAGGGCCTGGGGGCCTGACCACAAGAAGCAGAAATGGAGGGGAGAGGTCGAGGAGCCCTTACGCTCTCATCTCACAGTTTTGCTTTAGGCTAGACTTCCCAAGAAGACCTCATCAAGTAGGAGGTAGGATCCCAAGAACAAAGAATTTTAGACCTGGAAAAAGGGCAGTGCTTCCAAATGTTATCATTATGTAGAAAAACAAGAGGGCAGTGTTCTGAGCAACATGTCTATGCATCAGTGATTGACACACAAAATCCCTTCCTTATAAACTTTATAGTGTGCTCTAGTCATTGTTGCTGTGGTGTGATTATGTTAAATATATAGCTAAAAATTACCTTTCCAAGCTGAAATTTTCAGAAAGGAAAAACCAATATTTCTGGGTTTCCTGTAGCAAATTATGAGTTAAAGTAAAAAGAATCTTAACTCCATAGAAAAATGGGAGGTATCATGCCTCACATCATCTTCATCTTCTTCCCTTTTTTTTTCTGTTCTAAATGGAGTTGTGCTATTGCTTCATTTGATTTGTGTATGTTGAAGTTTAGCTAGGAAGTTAGAAAATTTGATCAAGACATCTGATTAATTTATTGATTTTATTTGTTAATATCTTGAGGTGTCTACAATGTGCTAGGAACCCAGTTAGCTGCTGGTTTACAGTGGCAGATAAAACACAATCCCCACTCTCTTGAAACCATCCATTTGGTTTGGGGGGAGGGCAAAGCCATAGTAAACAATTTGGTCATGACAGTAGGAGAACTCTGTGAACAGCTCAGCCCAGCTGAAATTTCTTGTCATATATATTATAAAATGTTAAAATACAGCCATTCTGGAATGAGTAGAGGAAGAATATGTAAAAAAGAAGCAAAAATTTGAAATTATTTTTTTGTTAAAAATTCATTAGAACCTGTTATATCCAGTCCTAGGCCACTAGGTGAATTTGCTTTAAAGAAAAAATTGAGAACATAGATGAGATATTTATTAATAGTTTCTGTTTTGGTTGAGCTTTTCCAACAGAGATTTATCTTATCTATTTTTATCTCCTTTCCTCCTCCAGGTAAATGTAAACAGTGTTTCCACAATTATCCCTCTTATCTTTGTCTTTTCCATCCCTTCTCCCTCCCTCCTTCTCCTAATAGTTTCTCTATTCATTATTTCTAACTTTTTTTTATACCTGTTTCCCATTTTTTTCTTCTCTTTTTTCCCCATTGCTTTATCATAACTGCCAGCCATTGAATAGTTTTAAATTATATGAGGTCAAATCCAGCTTTAGAAGATACATGCACTGCAAACAGGACATTGTATCCTTGTTGGGACTCTAAAATGAGTTATGCCTCCCTTGTGGAAAGCAAAATAATGGCTCCATAATATATTCATGTATTCATATCCTTCTTTCCAACACCTGTGAATATGTTGGATTACAAGGCAAAGGGGAATTAAGGTTGCTAACCAAATGACCTTGAAAGAGGGAGATGATTCTCAATTATCACAGCGGATCCAATTTAACCACAAGCATCTTTAAAAGTGGAAGAGGGAGGCAGAAGAGAGGGAAACAGAGAAATTGCAGTGTTAGGAGAACTCTGCCCAACTTTCTGGCTTTGAAGATGCAGGAAGAGAGGGTTATAAGAGCGAAGGAACGTGGGTGGCTTCTAGAAGCTGGAAAAGACAAGGGAAGGAATTCTCCCCAGAGCCCCCACGAAGGAACGCCCTTCTGCTGCCACCTTGATTCTAACCCAGTAGGCCCTGTGTTGAACTTCTGACCTCCAGAACTGAGAATAAATTTGTTTTCTTAAGCTACTAAATTTGTGGTAATTTGTTACAACAGCAATAGAAACTACCACATGCCCCCTCACTTTGCAAGAAGTCTGGAGAAAGGATGCAGTTAGGGTTTGTTCCTTGTCTAATGACTGTAGACCCACTAGATGAGAAGTGATTTTAGAGTTCACTGACCACTGTTGTTTCTAATTTAAAGCCACAGTGCCATCTAAGAGAGAATAGATATCGAAAAGGGGCCCAAAATATATACTTAGAGATGCAGGTAGCCTGAGGAAGAAGCCACATGTTTCTGGAAACGTGGGGTTTTTGTGTGCCTACACATATATATGTGTACTTCAGGTATATGTTGTTGTTATTGTGACAAATAACATGAAAATACTATCAGAAGCATTATTAGTCCCTTTTCTCCTCATGTATTTTATTAATCAGCAAATTCTAATATTTCAGTTAATATCTTATGATGGTATTTGAGAATTTTTTGTGCTATGCAAGTGTATTCAGCATTCAAATGTTTAGAAATTTCTAATCCCTTCATTTTCAAGAGGAGAAAACCAAGAAGCAGAAACATAAATAAATTTACCTCAATCAGAATAGTTCACAGGGGCAGAGGTGGGATGAGACCTCAGTGTCCTGATGCTTGAACCCCCTTTCCATAATGCTGCACTGCGTTCAGCCTGTAAAGGTTTCAGAGAGGCTTTGCCTACTCTACTCTCTTGTAACTGAATAATCATAATCATCATCATCATCATCAGAATAAAATTACTTCATTTTTATTATGATAAAAGCCACTCTGTGATTTCCTGTTTTAAATGGGCATGTCCCTGGGATTTAGCCCGTTATTAACTTTTGCATAGGTCCATTTTGGGAATGGAAATAATTACTTTGCAAAATATATTCCTAAACCATAGGAATGGATGGAGTACCCAATTACTCTTAGAGACCCTTTTCCATATTTATGTTGCCTACTTACTTTGAGTGTCTAAGATTTGGATAATGTTCAAGAGTTTTGTTTTTTCTTTTCTTCCATGCATATATTTCATGGGGTCTCTGTATGCTCTACATTCTCTACCCCAGGTGTTTTGTTTTAGTGAGTCAAGCTGGATGTCAGGATTCCAGGACAGTAACAGAAGCCATACTTGCCTCAGGCCTGCATCAGCCAAAACTGTGAATAACACAGCATTTGAACCAGCTGGGTATTTGAGCTTTTCTTAAACACTTAGATAAAAATAATAGTAAGGGAAGTGGATGTATCTTACTGTTCTTAATGTCTTTTGCATGTTTGATGAGCCTAAATTTGGAGTAGGTTTCAGGAGGAAGGATGAAATGAAATGGGAAGTACTATCCCAGCTGCAGGAGAAAACTTTATATTATAAAAACAACATGGAAAAAAAAAAAAACCCAAAAAAACTAAATAGCCAAAAAAAAAACCAAACAAACAAACAAACAAAAAACCCCAATCCCAAAACTGAATATAGTATGCCATGAAACTCAGAATGTATACAATTACAACATATTTAAAGGCATCTAGGTAGTAACTGTAAAACTCAAGAAAACATAAGTCTGAAATCTTTATTCATGTCTAAGAGCTATTTATATAACCAAAATTTACTTCAATTCCTCTTCTACTTTTCCAGATGGCTATAGAAAATTTTTGTTGAGCAAGGTCTTTAAGGTTAGGGTGACATAAACTAGCATCACTGTAGTTTCAATTTGTTCATGCCATTTTGTAGCATTTCTTATGATATTGGAACTCTGAAATTGATACAAGCTCAACTCACTGAATTTGAACAAAAAGATTGGAGCAAAGTCAAGGAGCAAATAATTTTAAGGTATAACTCTCTGAGTTTAAAAATTCTTTGTCAGCATGCCTGTTCATTCATTCAACAATTATTAGTTGAACATTTACCATGTAAGGCATTATTCTAGCAGCTGGGAATACAGTAATTAATAAAACAGAAAAATGATCCCCACTCTCTCGAGCAAAATTCTAGAAGGTGGTCATAGACAATAAACAAGGTAAATAAGTAGAATATACCAGACAGTTTCTATGGAGAAAAAAAAAACAAGGAAGAGAGATAGTGTATAAGGGAGGAGATAGGGATTTTTGCTACTCAGAAGCTGCCACTTGAATAAAAGACCTGAAGAAATTAAGGGAAGAAACCATAGAGATAGCTAAGGAAAAAGTTTTTGGGTGATGGAACAACTAGGGAAAGATCTGAAAGTGAGAGAATGACAGCAAAGAAGCCAATGTGGCTATGGTGGAGAGACAGGGGAGAGGTGACAGAGTAATTATGGATGAGGGAACCCTATTGTGTAGGTCTTTGTAGGTCATTGTGAGGACTTTGGCTTTTTCTCTGAGTGAGATGAGAAGCTATTGGAGAGTTTATTAACCTACACAATTTACAATATAAATCTGAAAGATGTGTATTGTATGAAATAGTAGCCTTTAGCTACATGTAATAATTAAAATGAAAATTAATTAAAAATGAATAAAATTCAGTTCTCCATTCACAGTAACCACATTGCAAGTGCTCAATAGCCACATGTGGCTACTGACTACCATGTTGGGCAGCACAGACATAGAACACTTCCATTATTGCAGAAACTTCATGGAAAGTGACATTCTATACCAAACATACTATTTATTCATTAATTTTATAAAAATGTATGCCCCTAAAAAATTGCCAGATATTATAGCAGGCTACACACACATACACACACACACACACACTAAATGGGCTTTTCTTTACAGAATCTTCAGTCTTGTAAGAAGAATAAGACACAATAATAGTCAGAGAATTTTTACTGAGACATGTTCAGGGTATAGGTTTCAAAGGAATGAGTGGTCAGTTATTCAGTTATCTGGGGGAGAGGAATTACCCTCACAATGAGTTGAGAAAGTGAGTTATAGGTCACACAATGAGTAAGAGTATTTTAGGTAAAGAGATTAGGTTAGTAGAAATAGTAATATTCAATAACTACCATGATAAACCTTATATCTATGGTTGTTCATTTAACTCTCACAATCATTTTGTGAGAGCAATATTGATATCTAATATTACAGGTAAAGAAAACAGAGATTCAAAAGTTAAACAAGCTGCCAAGATCATATGAGATATATGAAAAACAACTTTATATATGAAAACTTAAGGTAAATTAACTGTAGGCAGAAAAACCAAGTTACTCTTATAAAAACTATGCTAATTGCAAAAGATGGTGATAGAATGGCAATTTGAACTCAGGGTGTCTTACTTTAAAGGTTTCCCTTTTATTTATTTACTATTCTTTACTACTTTTCTAAAAAAAAAGGGTATTGTACAATACTAAAGAGAAAAACAAATGAACCAAGGTATATAAGCAATGTGAACATATATACATTCAACAATATAGCCTCAAATTGTATCAAGCAACTGACAAGAATGCCAAGAGATAAACCAATAGAATAAAGCTGAACTCTTACTTTACTCCATATGTAAAAATTAACTCAAAATTGATCACCTAAATATAAGAGCTAAAACTATAAAATCACGAGAAGAAAACATAGGGTAAATCTTGATGACCTCAGATTTGGTAATGGATTTTTAGATCTGACCCCCAAAACACAAACAGTAAAGAACAAATAGATAAATTAGACTTTATAAAAATTAAAAACATTTGTGCATCAAAGGACATTATCAAGAAAGTGAAAAAACAATCCACGGAATCATAGAAAATACTTGCAAATATGTGATAAGGATTTAGTATCCAGAATATATGAAAACCCTTACAATTCAACAAGGAAAAAACAAGCAATCCATTAACAAAATGGGGTAAAGGACTTACATAGACATTTCTTGGAAGAAGATGTACAAATTAGCAATGTGCAAAGGAAAAGATGTTAAACGTTATTACTCACTAAGGATAAGCAAATCAACAACCGCTTGACATCTGCCATATAATCAACCTGAGAAGAGCAAATGTTGTGGAGAATTTGGAACCCTTGCACATGGGTGGGGATGTAAAATGGTGCAGCCACTGTGGAAAACAGTTTGGTGGTGCCTTAAAAAGTTAAACATATAATTACTGTATGACCCAGCAATTTCACTTTAAAGTATATGCCCAAAAGAAATGAAAACATATGTCCACACAGAGACTTTTGTACATTATTCAGAATAGCCAAATGGTGGAAATGATTGATATGTCCATTGAGGGGTGAATTCTATTATTATTCATTATATATAATCATATATAATATTTATATAACTTTTTATATGATTGTGAATTACATTAATAATATATTAACTTGTGGTACATACATACAATGGAATATTATTCAGCCATAAAGGTTAATGAAGTTCCAATACATGCTAAGTGAAACAAGCCATACACAAAAAGTCACCTATTGTATGATTTCTTTTGTATAAAATATCCAGGGTAGGAATCCATGGAGACAGCAAGCAGATTAGTGGCTACCAGGAGATGGAGGAGACGTAATGGGGAGTCTTTATTTAATGGGTACAGGGTATTGTTCTGGGGTGAAGAAAAATCTAGAAACTAGAGAACTGTGAATGCACTAAATGCCACTAAATTGTACATTTTTAAATGCTTAATTTTATGTTATTTGAGTTTTATCTCACTATAAGATTTAAGAAGAGAGGAAGAGGAGGAATAAAAAGACTATAAAGAAAGTCTCAATAAATTCCACAGAATAAAACTTTTGAATTTATGTTCTCCAATTGAGTATAGTAGAATTACAAGTTAAAAACCAAAACAGAGCCAAATACCCAATACATTTGGAAACTAATAAATAGAGTAATTTAAAATAACCATTGTGCTAAAAGTCATAAAGGAAATTGATAAATATTTAAAATTTATTTAAATTATTTAATTTAACTTATAATATTTGTAATACTTAAGCCACCAATAAAAATTTGAGAGGCAAAACTCGAGTACTATTTAGAGGGAAATTCATAGTTTTAAATATGTTTTTCTCTAAACAAGAAAAGAAAAAAAATAAGTAAACCAAGAATTCAACATAAGAAGCTGGGAAAGGATTAACGGAGCATAGAAATAAGAAAGAAGGAAACAATACAAACAATAATGATAATAAATTATGCAATAAAAATAAAGAGGTAAATAAAATTAGAAAAGCAACAAAAAATAGAGAAATGAAACAAAATGAAAAACTAATCTTTGAAAAGGCCTATGAGATAATGCTGGTGAAGTTGGGGAAAAGTAAAACTGGATCTCCATGTTTGACCCAGTCTTCACTGAATCCACCCAAGTTTCCTAGTTCTACTTTTTCTGCCATTTCCTCACTTCTTTCTTCTGATCCTGTGCTTCTAAACTATGAGAAATTTCCAATAATTTTCTACTTTTGAAAAATGTTCATAGAAAGGAATGATAGCAGAGCCCATAGTATTTATTTATTTAGCCCATAATATTTGTGGTTTTTGTTTTTTTTTAAGACAGAGTGTGGCTTTGTCGCCCTGGCTAGAGTGAGTAGCCCAAAATATTTGTACCTGTTTCCCCTCCTTCCCTTCTTCCCTCTTTCCTTCTCTCCCTTCCTTCCTCCTTTCTTACTTCCAAAAAAGGCCACCTATATTTATGTTTTAATTTTTTGTTATTTATGATGGACAACTTGCTTGTTATCGTGGGACACCGTATTTCTTCCATCCTTAGCTCTATAGAAAGAATATACAAAGCAATGAGTAAAATACATTTTTACTGTCAACATTTTGAACAACGAATCAGATTATAAATCATGATTTTGACGGGGGAAAGAAAATGATCTTAAGCTTCACTGCCTTCATTAATGGGCATGCACTTCAGTGAGTCAGGCTTGACTAGTTTTATGATGCAGTTTGGAGTCAGATATGATTTCTAAGCAGGTTTCTAACCTTTCTTTTTTTAAGGCTGTCCTTGCATATAATAGTGTCTCCTAGCTATGGATCATTTGCTGTAGTCACACAAGTGATATTATTTCTTAAAGACAGAAATCATAACCTTTTTATAATAAGTAACTACTCTCACCTCTTGAGAACAGAAAAAAAACCCAGAGATAAATCTCGGCTGTGATATTAATTATATGTATGTTTTAGGTGGTAATACATTTTTCAACCATTTCTCCTGTTAGTATGCATGAGTAACAATACCATGTTCCTCTTCAACTGATTGTATTCACTATGCAGCCCCAGCCTGTGGTTTCACCAATTCACTATGTAGCACAATGTTTTTCAGAACTTAATATATCTATTCTCCCTTGGATCTATTTTATTTTCTAGGAATGAGCAACCTTTTGGAAGGGCCTCTTTGTTGGTAATGAAGTTCTGTAAACCTCTATGGTACTGATGAGAAGAGAGGATGCCGGGAGAATTAGCAGGAATCAGTTTCTTTCACAACTATTAGGCTGCTTCTTGCTTGTCTGCTTCTGCCAACAGCATTCCTTACCACTAAACTTATTATTATACTATTTTCCCCCAACCTAACCACAGCTCACCCCGACAATCTGGAGGCTGAAGCCTGCTCCTAGTCCTGAGCTACTCTTACCAACATAGGAAGTGTACCTGTAGTCTCAGATCCATCTCTTAGCCAGGAAGTGGGATGAAGTCATGATTCCAGGCTCAGTGACAGCTGCTAGGCTCGCTTTCACACCTGCTTTCCTCTAGTTCTCTGAACATAACTGATTCAGAATTCTATGGCATCTGGCCAGGGTCCTTCAGCTCTTGTTCCTTGAGTTGGATCAAATTCATGTGTCTCTCATTTTATCATTCATTTACTAATTTAGCAAAGGTGTACTGAGCACTTCTTATTTTCCAGTCAATTTTTTATCCTCTTGGGAGAGAGCAATGAATTCAACAAATTGCCTGTTCATACAGATCTTAGTGTGAAAGAAAGAAATGAACAAATACGTCTATAATACAAGTTCTGGTGGATCTGGTGTATACAAGTATTATGAAGAAAAGTCAGATAATAAAATAAACACTCATGAAATGAGAAGGCCAATGTGGCTAGAGCAGATTGAAGAATGGTTGAGGCAGGCAAGGGCCAGATTATGTAGGATCCTTGTAGGCTATGATGAAGAGTTCAGATTTTATTATAATTGTGGTGGGAAGTTATTCAGTGGTTTTGAGCCAGGGGATGACATCTTTCCTGTATATTAAAGGATCTTTCTGCTTTACGGACAATAAACTGTAGCAGGACAAGAGTGAAAGCACAGAGACCAGTTAGATAAAAGGCTATTGCTGTGGTCAAAGTGAGAAATATTGGTGACTTAATTAAAGCATGATAAGTGATCAGAATCGTTACACACTTATGAAAGGAATAGTACCATGGAATCCTGGATTCTGTTCCTTGATCACTCAACTTAACGCCATGGGGCAATTTGTGAAGCTATTGGGATTTGAGCTTTCTGGTTGCCCTCACTATTGTCAAATTTTTAACCTCTTTTAACTTCTCCCTACAAATGATCCGCAGTTTTGCCTAGTGCAAGAGTAGTCTACATTTAGACGTGAACTTTTTGATTGGCCTCTTTAATCCCAGACTGTAACTATCCAACACTTTTCACCTGTGAGGGAGTCTCTGCTTGGTCCCTGCTCCCTCTACATTCCCATTGGCCCTTAGCTTCAGAAGCTTTGAAGGCTCCCCAGTGCGCCTGTAAACTCACGAATACCATTGAAAACTTGACCTGTGTAAATGCAAAATAGTGACTAAATGTACTAAGATAAATCTGAATTTGCTGTGTTTTTCCCTTTTGTGTGTTTAAAAATATTTCCTTTCCCTGCACTTACATGGCTTCCTTGTATGTCCAGTACAATTCCTTAGGCTCAGTCAAAAATAAGCAGCCTGTATAAAGAGAAGATAAAATAATTAAACCAAAAATAACAGAAACAACACTAGGTAGAAACAGAGCAACCCATAGTTAGTGAGAATATTAGAAACATAAGACATGAATGTAAAAAGTAATTTTATATTCAAGGAATTAAAATCAACATTAAGATTTTTGGCAGGGAATTTGATTCCATTAAAAAATAACCAAATGGAAATTCTAGATTTAAAAAATACAAAATTATTGAAATTAAGAAATCAGTGGATGGGTTTAACAGCATATTAGACAAAATTGAGGAAAAATAAGTAAATTGGAATATGTCCAAGAGTTATATGTCTGAGCTCAAATTTCCATGTCAAGAAATGGATTTTTAAAAATAATTTTTTATAATTAAAAAAGGTTCAAATTTGGGTTCTCCTGCACACAAAGTTAAGCAAGTTTTTCTAAATTTTTCTCAATTATTCTTTTAAGAAATAAATTCTCTCATCTTTTGGGAATTATTTGGGTAAAGAAAATAACAATCTCATTGAGTTTTCCTTCATAGGAACAGATAATTTTATCTCTCTATATAATTATAATAATAAAATCATTATTTCTAAATTAATGACATGAACTATTGACTCATAAATGTTGCTAAATTTTTCCAGTTTTCCTTATCACCATTGTCAATACTATTTTTTAGGTACTAACATATTTTATATAAGTCACTGTCACAAAGTCCTCTTTTCCTTCCATTTAGTGTTCCTTAATTCAAATCTTTCTTCACATAGCTGCTCAAAAGATCTTTCTAAACTGCAAGTTTGATTGTAACGTTCCCCTACTTACATGCTTTGCTAGATCTTGTCAAATTTATTTCTTCATAATCTTCCTCTGTCCTGATTGGCCCTCATATTCTCTATTTTGAATCTTGCTTTGCTGGTCCGCGTGACTCTCTATTTTCTTCCAACTCCTGATTTGGTTAAAATATATATATTTATTTGTCAGATACAGTTGTTGAATGGAAAGCTGAGAGCCATGTTTGAAGGACCCAAATATATTCAGGGATTGCTGAGGGCACAGTAGAAGAAATAGAGCCCCCAGTGCTGCAATTCTAGGTCTAGGGACTAACTACAGAACATCAAAGTGCTGAAAATGTAGCCAAAAAAGAGGAGAGTATGGACAGAAGTAATACTTTTATGAAGTAATTGCAATTTGAGTTAAAATCTCATTAAATCTCTGTGTGGAACTTGAAGAAGCAAAAAAATAAGTAAATTAGTGGTCATATGCGCAATATCTATTATAATGCTGTCTATACTAGACTCAAATCACATTTATCCTAGATTACTAGAATAAAAATTTTATAGTGTTAATAATGTTAATAAAACAAAAGTTATTAGCTCATCTTGATTTTTAAAGTATTTTCTGACTTATTCCTGATATTCAGGAACTCTTCTATACTAAGACACTAACTCTCAATTTTTCAGTCTACAACTGTAAGTTAACCATTAGTTCACTAGTCTATTCAATTATTCTCAAGCAGGTTACCATTATGGCATGCAATTTTCAAAACTGTGTTTTTCTGCTGTTCTAAAAACATGGCAAGTTCCCTTACTGGAAGAGCAACTGGTATAGATTTATTCCACATACCTTGGAGACAGATGTTATCTCCAAGCTGTGCAAATTCCTTGAATCATTCAAAGTAAACATGGTGTCCAAGAAGGTAAAAAATTTCAGCCAAACATCCATCCAAGAGCCAGCTGTTTATGTAGTTAGAAAAAAAGATGCCATTCAGAGCTTCTCTTTTCAGTTACAGGATTCTGTAGCGTGTTTTATAAATGCTACAAATATTTACTTTTCTTTCAGAATAGCAAACAGATTGCCCACAAATTTACTCAGCATTTTGTGTTTCTCTTTGCTTTTCTTTGATGAAGACTGAATGTTATTTGAATTGGAGCAGAGTAAATCTTGGTGGATTTTGAGCTTTGGAAAACTGTAAAGCCACCCCTGTGATGGCATGGAAGAGGCCATTTTTGTTTTTTTAAATGGACACTTTTATTTAATTGCTTGGATATTTTTCTGGAAGCCTCCTAAAGTTTTTTCATTCTGATTTCCCAGGTCAGATCGTTGTTACTGCCTCTGGTGAAGAGAATGAATGGTAAAAGTTAATTATGACATTTTGCCCTGAAATGTGAGTTCTGCTACTCTACAGAAATATATATATATATATATTTTTTTAGCAAAGCGAGTAGAACAGAAATAGAATAATACAGGACCAAGTGTCAGCAATCTGCTAATTTTCAGTGACTGCTGGTGATACTGGTTTTTTGTGTCACTCTGACTCAAAAAATATTTTAAAATTTAATATTACTATTATAAATGTCTTAAAATATGTCATGTAGGCCACATGACTCAGAAAAGAATGACTTTACAGGATACATGCCAAGGGTGAATGCCTGCATAGGAAAAGAAGTTAATCATGAAAATCATTAATATACATTTTTTAAATCAAAACATGTCTTTCCATTCAAACTACTATTATCCTATATAAGAGCCTCATAATCTCTCATTTGAGCTATCACAATAACTCTGTGACTGGTCTCCCTTCCTCCATGATACTTCCACCTTTCCCACTACTTCCCTTTCAATAAAGAAAACACCAAACAGATAATATGCAGGTGAGGAAGATGCAACCATGGGCCTATCTAGATTTTGGGGGGGGGGGCAATTCTGAGTGTTCTGGCTACTATTCATTTTTTTCCTCCCTCTGAGAAAGAAAATAAGAACATAAACCAGTGAGAGTGTTACTGTCTAGATAATTGCACTACTTTTTTTAGTTTAATCTGAGTTTTTTTAATCATTGAAGTATTATTTATATACAATAAAATCCACCAATTTTAAAGATTTTAATTTCATGAGCGATGACAAATGTATACAGTGATATAAACACCACCACAATCATGCGATTAAACATTTCTAACACTCCAAAAAGTTCCCTCAAGTCCCTTTGCCTTTCATCCCCTTACCCCAACCCTTGTCCCAGGAAAACAACGATTTTCTCTCTGTTATAATAGGTTTGCCTTTTCTAGAATTCATAAAATGGATTCATAGAGCATATTGATATTTCCTTATGTATGGCTTCTTTCACTTAAAATAATGCTTTAGTGAGTCACCCATGTTGTTGTATGAGTATTTCATTCTTTCATATTGCTGAGTAATATTTTTTGGAGTAGATATACCACACTTTGTTTCTACATTCCAGTTGATGGACATTCAGTAGTGTCCAGTTTTTGGCTATTTTGCATACAACTTGTAAATATTTGAGTACAATTCTTTCTGGGAACATAGGTTTTTGTATCTCCTGGGTAAAATACCTACTTGTGGAATTGTGGTTATATGGTGAATGTTTCTTTAAAATTATTAGAAATTTCCAAATTGCTTTCAAAGTACCATTTTATGTTCACAGCAATAATGTATGAGACTTCAAATTTCTCAGTATCTTTATCAACACTTATTATAAGACTTTTTAGTATAGCCGTTTTGGTGGATATGTAGTCCTATTTGATTGTGGTTTTACTTTGCATTTCCTTAGTGATTAGTGATATTGAACATCTATCATGTGTTTATTAGTCATTCTTACATATTTGTTGTTTAAGAGTATGTTGTTTGCACTCTGGGGCTAAGACACCAATCTTGGAGGCATCCTTTCCTTTTCTTGAAGCTTTTATAGGCATCTTTCGCGCCTGTAGAATTTAGGGACTCCCAACAGCCTTCTTTCATTTTGTATTCATCCTCTCTCTGTCTCTTTCAAGCCTCAGGCCAGAGGGTGGAGCCAGGAGCCACAGAGGATACTCACAGACCTTGAAACCTAATGAAGTTTACCCAGTTGAATTTTGAGGGAACTGAGACTCAGAGAGGTCACATTGCTATGCAAATAGAAACCTGAGTCTCACTATAAAGTCAATACTTTGTTTCCTTTGATCATACCACTTTTGGGGTATGATGGGTTATATAGCAGTTCTTTGATAAAAGGGAACATATTAGTTCATTAGGAGAATAAGGTATTTTCTGGATAATAATATCTGAAAAGAAATTATTCTTTTGTGAAGAATATTGAATAATGATAGAAGTACTTAACAATGGTTTGACATGAGACAGAAAATTTATTCACTTCTTAAAATTTCAACTTTAATAAATTATGATATTAAAATATATCTAAATGAAGATATTTATGTAAATAGATAAATAGTTGAAGAGTATGAACATAGCTTTTGGGTTGAATAAGTCTATATAAAGCAGAACTAGGGACATTTTTGTAATGTCCATTTAAAAATGGCAAAGAAATTTTATGAAGAATGCCTAAAATTATATCTGATTATTCTGCAATGGCAATAACAGCTTCCATTTTCAATGATCTGGATTAGCTTTCTCGGTACTATTTTTTTTGTTGGTTGGTTGGTTTTTTGTTTTTCTTTGCTCCTGGTTACTCTATTTCATCAGTTCATTACAGTTTTTATCTTTTATTTTCTGCCATTGTCATGTTTAACTTCCATAATGTACATTACACTTTAAAACATGGATTGGTTATTTTTTTTATATCTAAGTACCACATTCAACTATCTTGTATAAATTCTTTTTAGATTTATTTAAGAAATTTTGATTTTAAAAATAGTGCTTTGTAATAATTATTATTTCTCATCTGAGTGAAGGACATGAGATAAATTTCCTACTGAAAAGAATATTACTATTTTGGTTAAATAATTGTGCAGAGACCATTGGCTAAAACTGACATATTTATTTACATATGGGCCAAATTTATAATGTGTTCTTTAATCAAATCCTTTCCTTAGGAATTGGTTCTTTTCTTATTTTTGAATCTTATGTCTCTTTAATAATCAGACAACATGGTGTTAATGCTTATTCTAAGCTATCGTTTTACTTACCATTAATTTGCTATGGATTGCTAAGGACTTTATAAGACTTTGGAAAGTCTTATAAAATTTCCTCTATAACTGTGAGAACTGTCTTCTGATGATCAACCATTTATATATGGTATATAAATTTCAGACTATACTATTTCTATTAACTAGCTAATATTTATCTAGTACTTACTGTGCTAAGTAAATTATTTCATTAGATTCCCATACAGCCTATGTGATGAATACTATTACATTGATTTTAAAGGTTAGAAAATTGAGGTTTCAAGAAAGTAAGCAACAAGTTTACATAGCTGCTAAGAGATGGAGAGAAGACAAGTTTCTGTGAGGTTTCGGAGCCCACACTGCCACTGCCATGCAATTCTGATACCTTGAGTGGACCCCTCCATTGCCTCAACAGATATTCATTATATGCTGACTGTATGCCAGTCACTGGAAAGGACACTCAGGATGCAAAGGTGATTCTTACATACATGGTTCCTGTCTGTGGAACATTCAATCTAGACACAAATAAACAATCGTGGAATGAAAAAAGGTAGTTTGAGTAAAATGTTTTAAAACACTGGCAATTAAATTTTTGAGATTCAGTCACATTAAAAAAATTCTTTCTTGATATCAATACTGGCAAGGGAAAAACAAAGAAAAGGAAGGGAAAAAAAATTGACTGATAGGTAGATCTGTTTACCTGTTTAGATCTCCCCACCCCGGTTTAGAAAGCTCAGAGTTAAAGAGGGCAGGGGAAATAACATTTTTTCGACTCTTTCATAATCTAAATAAATAAAACACTGCACACTATACATTGGAGTGTGGGATATTATTTCCATTTTAAAAACAAGGGAACTGACTCTCAAATACATAGAAAATAGCTGCGGAATTGAAATTGTAGTTTGTGTTCAATGTCTTAGCTTCATTTAAAAACCTTTGTAATAAACTTTTCTTTCCTCATTCTTCCTTTATATTAATGCCATCTCTTCAATTGCTTTTTCTTTTTCTTTCTCTTTCTTTTTTCCTTTCTTCCTTTTCTCCTCTCCTTCCTTCCATTTTTTTTTTCCAGCCAGCTTAAAATTTTAATGGTACCTGCATGTCTTAGGTGAGAGTTCCTTGGAAGCAAAATATGAGACAGGGATGTAGTAAATGTGATTTATTTGGAAAGTGATCTCAGGTCAACAGGAGTGAGAAAAGTAGGAAAGGGCAAAGAGAAACAGCTGATTGAGAACTTTGTCTCAGATGGAGATGTTCACTCTGATTGCACGGGGACGCTAGGGAGCAGGAATCGTGCCGTGGAGTTACTCCGTCCTTGAAGTGAGGGGGCAGCCTTTGGTACCCTAGTGCTAGTCAACCTTTGTTGGAGGAAAGTTTTTCAAGGAAGGGGTAGCTGTGACACACTAACAGTCAACTCTCAAAGTAGCTGGGAGACAGGTGCACCTGCAGGTAAGGCGCTTCTGGACAGGGGGCCTACACCATCCACTATTCATTTATAATTTAGACACCTACAATATAACTCTATGCTGAATACTGTCGGCTGAGTTGCTTTGAATTCCTATTTGTGTATTCTCTAGGCTCAGTTAAGAGCTCCTGGCACTTGCTAATGACTCAGTGTATGATTACCTAGAGGCTCAATAACTAGTGAGCCAGAAAGCTATTTTGTGGAAAGACAAAGGTTGTTTTTGCCTGGTTGGTCAGTGACTTCTTTGGAATTACACCCCACACCTTAATTTTCTAGTCCTTTAGTTAACACATATGAAAATGCTGCCTAATATAATTGCAATGATAAAGCCTATGTAAACTCTATTTTTATATAACTTGTTTACTCCTAATTATTGTGTAGTTCAGCAGTGTGGCATTATCAGATGGTGTGGGCAGTCATCTAGGGGTTTTTCCTTCAGAAAAAGATTGCTTCAAGAACATGGAGTTATTTAGATTCTTCTGCTATTGTCTTTTGTTTTTTATCATTGAAGCAAGAATGAGGCCTATAGTAGTATATACACACTTTATTATAATAAATCACTTACACAAACCTTTTATCTAAAGAAAACATTCAATAAATGTGAACTGAATCAAACCTGTTGGGTTGGGATAAAAAATGTTAAATTCAGCAACATGATTCTTTTAGGTAAATGACACGTCACACATTCTTGATTACATTTATGTGTTCAGTAAAAGTCATTTTTTTTTCCTAATAAGGCATTTTTGCTTGAGGAAATACAAAAAGAAATTTTTGTTGTTTTCCTTCTGATTTGCTTCTTTCTGGTTACGTTTGTACTAACTACTGAAATAACAGCATTCAATACCCAGACAACTGGTTGAATGTTAAATGCAGTGTGTCTCTGCCACCCTAGTCTATATGAAGGGGTATCAGTATTTTATTTGAAACAGTACGTCACTTTGGGTTTTATCCTATGATTATCTAAAATAGGGTCTATGTTTAGCTGAGACAATAACAGCCGTAACAACCCACAGTTTAGTAAAGCCAAGGATAACTTTAAAAGTCACAGATGAAAGAGATCTGAGGTTCCCTTTTCTGTATACTCTTATAGGCTTTTGTTTACCAGCCACGTTTTGGAGGAATATGAGAGTATTTAATCCAGAATAGAATACACAATTATAATTCAGAGGGAGAATATGGAATGAAAGTAAAAAGAATGAGAGGCAATTGAAGGCAAATAAGAATTCTAGTATAAAAAATATGTTATAATGTTTGAAAAATATTTAAATGACTATATAGATTCCATTCCTAACAAAGATAGACTTTAACTAAAAAAATTAGATAATTAATAAACACAAAGTTTCAATTCATGGTCCTTTTAAGAAACCATAGTTTATTTATAGACATTTGGAAGCAGTAAGTATACCCTGTTGACCATAGGCTCTGTGTCTTAAAACCATCACATTTCTTTGAGTCTTTGGATATGTTGACAATAGAGTTTCAATGTATTTCTTAATTAAAGATTATGGATACTTTGAAAATATAAAACAAATGTTCTATTTTTAATATAGCATTTGAGACCTAAACAATTGAAGAAATTGTAGAGAAGTTTGTCATGAGGACAACAGGAATGTATCATAGATTTACAGCAAACAAAAAGGTAAGAGTAAGTTTTATAATTTTGTTCTTTGGAGGTAATGAAAAATAATTTATTAATATCTTTGAAATCCACTGATTTTGTTTTTCCTTTAAAAATGTAGCAAATTAATTTGAGAAAATGATATATTAAATGTGTGTCATGTAAGAAAATTTTTAGGGTTTCAATATTTTATTTTACCTGTACTGGCTTATGAAAAGGAATATGGTATCATCTTGTCTGTCCAAAATCATTAGGCTATGAGTCATTTGGAGAAAAAATATTTTTTAATTAGTTAAGGATTTATTCCTTTACTTGCTACAGGATTTCCTTATATTTTAAATATTTTATAGCAAATTTTTAAAAATACAGTGTGTGAGAGTGTGTTTGTTCTTAGAGTACAGAGTGTGATGAGTATAATTTGGGCATCATATTGAGAGCAAAGATCATGGGCTTTCACATTGATTAGGGTTAGAATTCTAGTTTTACCATTTAGCCACTTTTGGTAAAGTTGTTAAAATTTCTAAGTCTTGGCTTTTTTTTTAGGGGGGGTTGTTTTGATTTTGGTCTGTGATATAGGGATAATGAGATATATTTCCTGTAATTGTTATAAAAATTAAGTCTGATAGAACTTACACAAGATTCCTGGCACTCATCCATCCTTTAGATGTCTCAGGACTGTCCTTCAGAACATCAGTTGAGAGATTTGCATTGTTTGACCATATACTAAATAAGATTGAAATTTTGAGTACCTTCATCAGCTTTAGCTGATTTCTTTCTCCTTTTTTTGTTATCTGTCCTCTAATTTGCTCCATCTAATTCACTGTAAGCCTTGAAAAACAAATAGAAGAAGAAAAGGGAATAAAAATGTCAACAATCAAAAAGCCAACTAAAAATAATTTTTTAACCACTACACTGTGTAGAACTGTACTGTTCAATACAGTAGGCTCTATCCACATTTTAATTTTACTCAAAATTAAGAGTTATCATTTATTTGTGTTAGGAACATTCCAATTCCACTTTTAGTTATTTTAAAGTATACCCTAACTTATTGTTGATTATAGTCACTTTGTTGTGCTATCAAATATTGTTCATTCTGTCTAACTATATTAACCATATACTTGCACCCATTGACAATCCCCACTTTATCCCACCTTCCCCTCTACCCCTTCCCAGCCTCTAGTAACCATCATTCTACACTCTTGTCTCCATAAGATAAGTTACTTTTAATATTTAATTCCCACAAATGCCTGATGAATATCCCAATTACCCTGATTTGATGAATTCACATTGTATGCCTGTATCAAAACATCACATGAACCCTATAAAAATATACTATTATGTACCCATAATAATTAAAAATAAAAATATTAAAAAATGGAGTCGTACAATAAAAAAAAATTGAGTTAAATTCTTTACATTTCAAATGCTTGATAACCACAGCAGCTAACAGCTACTGTACTGGATATCACAGGGAAACATTTCTATCATCACAGAAAGTTATGTTGGACAGTGCTGGTCTACAGTGTTTAAAGCTCTGAATTTGTGTTGTTGAATTCTAAGATGAGTGGAATGTAGCTCTTGCTTTCATATAACTTTAGTGAAATAAATAAGATATTTTAAAGACATGTTTGGAAAATAAAAAAAATGCAGTGATACAGACGATAACTAATTGAAAAACATGGGAGAGTTAGTGTAAACTGTTCAGGATAAAAGGAAGAAACAACTGAGGTGAAAATAAAGCATAGTTAATGGCATTTGTGATTCCCAGTGCATGATGGATTATAAAATGTTCCAATTTAAATGGACCACTTGCAAGAGGAGACAAGGGGAAGGGACAATTATATTTACATTCAGAAGAATGCTGTATTTTTCTTTTAAAAGAAAAATGTATTTAAAAATATTTACTATGGATATGTATTATTTCAATGATACAAATTAAAATTTTATTTAAAAATAATCAGAAAGTTAAGACTTTCTGCCTCTTTCTCCATCTCTGAAAAAATTTCCTGGCATCCCTTTCCATTCTTGCCTTTTTTTTTAAGCTTGACCACACTTAAGGAGTCATCTATCCTCTTGTCCAAACCTATTGTATTCTTCTGAGCTTGAATGCCCTTTCTTCCTATCTCAAATATTGCCTCATATTTCATTCTTTTTCTCCTCTGTCTTCAAACACCTCTGTCTTCAAACATACCATTTCTACTATTTTCCTTTCAGCCTATAAATATATGTAAGATTCTTATATCAAACTCCTGCTTTTGATTTTACTTTTCTGTCACTTTCTTTTCTACCAAATTTTCTAAAAAGAGTAGCTTCCATTTGGTGTCTCCAATTCTTCATTTATAATTTACTCTTCAACTCTAAAATTCAATTTTTTTCCTCACCATTAAATTGCTATATCTTTTACCAAGGTCTCCGATTATCTTTGTAAACAATTACTGCTGTCAATTCTAGCAGACCCTTTACAGTCCTTCTCTTTCTTGGTAAATGTGTTGGCCACCCCATTAACTATGTTGATGCCTCCAAAATCTGTCTCTAGCCTATGTGTATATAGGTGTGTGTGTGTGTGTATATACACACACACACACACACAGATATGTCTGACCACATATATAACTGACCGTTAAATAAATATTTTCACAAGCATTTGTCAGAGGCAATTCAAACTTTGCTTTAACATAAACATAATCTCACCAAAAAATTTCTTCCTTCTGTTCCTCCTACATTTTTTTTCTCTTGGGCAACTACACCACCATCTACTTATCTTCCCAAGTCAAAAGCTTAGAAAACCCTCTTCTTTACCCCAAATATATTTGGTTAGCAATTGCTGATAGCTCCTTAAAAATCCCTCTAACTCAATCCGTTCTTTCTATCACCACTGACTTTAGTGCAAGTGTAACTTAGTTACAAAGCCTCTGACCTTCGATTCCCACACTTCTCCAATTCATTCCTCACATTGCCTCCAGGGTGATCTTTCTAAAATCAAATCAGCTATATCAGTCTCTGTTTCTTTTTCTGTTTCCTTTATTTTTAACTTACTTTTAAACTTACTTTTCTGCTAAACTCTCTGATAGTTTCTCTCGCTTTTAAAAATAACTATTGCCTAAATAAATATTTTTCTTGTTAAAACAAAGCAAATACAGAATTTTCAACATTTGAGCACTGCATTGAGAATCTAAAGAAAAACATCCAAATATGACACTTTTGCTTCAGTTTCACTCTCCCTTCAGGGTCTCTAACAGTCACTACTGCCACCACCACCATTCTAGGTCCCGAAGATACCACTTCTCAGATAAATTTTGGTCCCAGACAATACCCCTTCTCTTTTGCACTATATTCAGAGTGACGAAGTATAAGTCAAATTATAACTAAATTTTATAAAACATATAATTCAAATTTTGGGGAAGAAAATGAGAAAATCAGCAAGGAAAATTAAAAGTTTATTGGTTTTATTATTTTAAATCTTGCTACCTTGTTTTTAACAAGTTCTACAGATCTCTTAGGCCAACATTTTACATGAAGAGAAAGTAGGCTTCTAGCAGGGCTATTCCACTGCTTTGTTACTTTATGAATAAATAAGCCAAGAATAATGTAGTGTTGATGTTTCCATTGCCTAACTACTGGGTTTTGAATGTCTGTGCAGAGGCAGATAGATGCCAGGCTCTGGCAGAACTTTAATGTGGACATGCAGTTGTGATACATGATTCACATCTTAAAATCCCGTAAGAACCAGGGTTGGCAGGCATTAGCCTGGCAGATTGAATAATTACTTTGATGATGTGAAAGTTATGTTTGAACTTTCCTATAAAATATATGTGAATGTTATGACACTGCTTTTAGAATTCAGTGAATATTCCCTCATGAATAGGAAACTTGCTCTTGATAATGCAACTAGGACTAGTCTCAAAAGACAATTGGCTCAGTCTCCTAATACCATCAGTACCATCAGTTTATTATTTGTTATTTTTAAATTACTTTCTTAAACAGTTTCTAATATTCTGTCAGTTTGTTTATGCCAAATTGCACAGAAAGCTGGTCAGTTTAAAAACCTGAAGATGGCTTTTGCAGCTAATTTGTACTGGGTGAGAGAAGGGGAAGGGCCAGAGGCATGGATGCCACTTTGATAAAAACTACATGGTCACTAAGAATCTTATTTTTTTAAAAAAATTCATTAAAATATATCAGGCTTCAATAAAATAAAATTTGTCCTTATAAACTGAGACTGAACCCATCAGAAGTATGTAAAACATGGTTTAATTGCTTTAGTTCAATGTGAATTAAATCTTTCATGTCATAAGTATGTCTGCTAATGGGCCCTATGTGTGTACCTATGGTGATGTTTATGTTCATAATAATGATCCTGAACTATTTAGTAAAACTGAACACCCTCATGTTTTTAAACATATTTGCTTCAATTCATTCCAATGTTAAAGTTAATTTAATTGCAATGAAAGTCTTTCAAAATTCTGGGATGAGTGTGCTCTGAATTGTAATCTTCATCAAGTATATTTTATTGAATCATAGAAATAAAAAAGACCTTTGAAATCATGTGGTTTATTGATTTACAAACCTATTTATTGGTCAGCATTACCTGGGGTTTTTTTGTTTTAGACAAAGAATGTAGATCTCTAGGATTTGCCTAAAACTGATTAAAACCCAAGAATTAGGGTTTTAAAGAAATTCCTTAAATATTGCTGTTGCTGATGGACAGCTAGCATGGGAAGGAGTAAAAAAAGAATAAATTTATGCTTTCCAGCTTACAGAAGACTAAGGCAGGCCAAGAGAAGCAAAGTGATTTCCCCAAATAACATAGCAGATCTGAGACAAGATTCTAACTCCTGACCCAGTGTAATTTCCATGAAAAAAATATAGAATTCCTTATATTTTCTAAAAGAAGCAAATTATCTAAAAGGGATTATATGAAAGAGTAGAAAATATATAATTTCTGTGATTTAAGCATGGGTGTTGCCTATTAGGAATAAACTTGTTTCCTTCTATCTTAGGTGTTACTGGGTCAGATTCTCAGTAAGTTATCTGTTTGCTTGAAATTTTTGCTCTCATAAATTGAGGCCATGCTAACACAAATATTACATGTGACAAGAGTAGGCATATTGTCAATAAGAGTATGCATGTTAAAATAGTACTACTTTTCCATATTCCTCTAAGAAACTCGATGTGATATTTTCCTTCAATTTCCAGCTTTGTGGTTTTTATAAGCTGGATTTTCAAATGACATTAAATTGCAGCATTATGTTCTAAAAATATATTCACTTGTTCCATAATACAACATTGCTAAGACATGAGCAATCACTTTTTATGCTGCTGCAAAGTTACAATGATACTAAATTCTAGACAAGTCAATAGGTTCAACTAGAGCAGCCATTACATGAATCGTAAGTCACAGCAAGGACCCATATGATACCTTGTATTTTTTTTTAATATCTGAAGAACCATGCATTAATAAAGCAGCTAAAATCTATGCTGATCTTTATTAATTTCTGCCTATTGACATTCTTCAGTTTTACCTTAGAACTCACTGATGATAATAAGTACTCTGAAACATTTATATGGTTCAGAATTCAGCTCTAAGTGCTTTGGGTAGAATAGCATTCTAGGTCTTCAAAGAATGATTTGTTAGCAATAGTAATTATTTACTCTCATACTAAATTGAAATTTCAGCTCTCTCTTTGGAAAGCCATTGCCATTCCATTATTTACTGGTCCTAGAAAGTACCATTAAACTTTGATAAAGCAGACAATCCTTTTATTTTTACCATTGTAAAATGTCTTCTATAATATATCAGTCAGTGCACTTCCCTGCTCTTAAACGAAAGGCAGAGGAGTATCTCTGGCCATTCAGTTATCAGTGTACTTTGAAGTTTTATTATGTGGGTCAATAATCATCATACATGCTGAAGAAGTAGGAGCCTTTGAGAGTAGTAGCTCTGTTCCTAAATAGCAGATTCAGATTCAGTGCAACCACTACAACATAAGGGGCAGAAATAGAACATCTCTAAGGAGCTTATAGGTCCAAAGGTCTGTATTATTTTGTAAATGAGAGACTGGGCCACATCTGTACTGACTTGTTGATGATCTTAAATTTATAGCATCAACCTCTTCTGTCATTTTTAGACTGCTATTAAAACTAAAGAGAATATTCTAGTTAACTGAGGTTTAATCTTAATTAGTAAAAAGAATAATTAATCAGAACATTGATTTACTGAGCATTCCAGCTGATCAAGCAATGTGAATACTATCTGTGCAACAACAAATGTGGAAATAAATGCCTGTTAAAACGTCCTTGTTCTGTGGTCCTCTCATCTTGCCCAAGTTCTCCTGTCTTGTCTGTCATTCTTAGGATAAAGAAATAGAGCAGAAATGACTCAGACTTCCAACAGCTGGGGCTTCAGTTTTTTTCTTCTTTTTTTCTATCATATTGTCATAAAAATGGGCAAAAATAATTAGAAAAATAATCCAGTCTACTTAAATTTGTTCTGAAGTATGTTATAAATACTAATCAAAATGACTTTATTACAACTTTTGTGGGTATCACATGCTATTATTATTGGTTGTGTTTTAAAACTATGTGTCTAAATATGGAGTTAATTTAAAACATAAAATATGTGTAAGGTGTAAGGAATAATAATTCAAATGTATGCTCTATTTAACATTTGGTTTTAGAAAATGATTATTATTCCCTTTGAAATCTCCTATGTTATTCTGAATTCTATTCCCTTTTCTCTTAGCTCAGAGGAAATTAAATCATCAATTTTGTGTTTAACATTGCTTTGCTTTTTGACTTTAACTATATATCTTTCTATGCCAAAACAATGTATTGCTTAATTTTTGCATAGCTTTAAATAGGAATTACATTGCACACAATTGTCTGATTTGCTTTTTAGTTTTATTATATATTATGTTTCTGAAATTTATTCTTATTGTTTGAAGATGCAATATATTTATTCTCACTATTGTCTAATGTTAACACAATATAAATACACTGTGATTTATTTATTGCTAATGTACATTTAGGTTGTTTCCATAACTGTTCAATCCTATTAGGAGTATTTTTGTTCAGATGCACTTGTCCTGGAATTCTCTAGAGTAAATACCCACCATATTGAATTATGGAGTTTTAGGTTAGACTTTGTTAAAGAACGTAAATTTGTTTTCCAAAATGCTTGAAGCAACTTGCATTCACATCATCATTTTATGAAAGTTGCATTTGCATCATATTTTACTAACAGTTGGTATTGTCAGACTTTGATGCCATAACATTTTATTAATCATTTCCTATGTGTACGTGAATTTTTGTATCTTATTTAAGATAACCTTCCTTAACTAACAACGTAAAGATAAACTTCTGTATTATCTTTTAAAAGTTTTATAGCTTATATTCCACATTAAGTCTTATACAATTAATATTTTTGTATGTGATCTGAAGTAAGAGTTTGAGTTGGGGTTTTCATAATAATAAACAGCCGTGCCAGTACCACCTATTGAAAACCCTATTCTTTTTCCACTAGCCTGTATGTCAGTTCTGTCATAATCAAGTTTCCAAATATGTGTGGGGCTTTTGTTTTCTGCAGGGGAGAGAAGGACTCTCTGTACTGTTTAATCGGTTTATACCTGTACCAATATCAGATTATCTTAACTACTATAACTTTATAATATTCCTGATAATTGATAAGGAAATTCTTCTCAGATTTTTATCTTTGTAAAGAGCATCTTATTTATTCTTTGGTCTTTGTACTTTCATGTACATTTTTGATTCAGCCTGTCAAATTCTACAAAACAATTTTTTGGGATATTGGCTGGCAGTAGTTTCAAACTATTGATCAGTTTTGGAAAAATTGATATCCCTACAACATTGAGATCTGTATTTATTGTTCATGGTATATTTTTCTATATAGTCATGTGCCACATAATGACATTTTGGTCAATGATGGGCCTCATGTATAACGATGGTCCCATAAGATTATAATGTCATATTTTTACTTTATCTCTTCTATGTTTTGAAATGTTTAGAAATACAAATATTTACCATTGTGTTACAGTTGCTTAAAGTATTCAGTACAGTGACATGCTATACAGGTTTGTAGCCTGGGAGCAAGAGGTTATACCATATTGCCTAGGTGTGTAGGAGGCGATAGCATCCAGGTTTGTGTAAGTACAGTTATAATGCTTGTACAATGATGAAATCACCTAACTGTGCATTTCTCAGAACATACCCCATTGTTAAGCCATGCATGACTGTATTTTGTTTTTTTAAATGTTTTTTTCAAAGGGTATTATAAGTATGTCTATAAAGATTTTGTAATCTTTGTTAAACTCTTATGTATTTTACATTTTTGATGATATTATAAGTGACAAGTTACATTTTTAAATTAATAGACTTTATTTTTTAGAAGTTTTAAATATACAGAAAAACTGAGTAGCTAGTACAGAGAGTTTCCATATGCCTCGCCCCAACTCCACAGTTTCCTTGGTTATTAATGTCTTACATTAGTGTGGTACATTCGTTACCATTGATGAACCAATATTGATATAGTAATATTAACTAAAGTTCAGATTTCAGATTTCCTAAGTATTTTTCTAGTTCCTTTTTCTGTTCCAGGATCCCAGCCGAGATACCATGTTACATTTAGTCACCGTGTCTTTGTAGGCTCCTCTTGGCTGTGACGGTTTCTCAGACTTTCCTTGTTTTTGATGACCATGGCTTTTTTGAGTATTACTTACTGGTCAAGTATTTTGCAGACTGTTCCTCAGAACCTGTCTGATGTTTTTTCTCATAATTAGTCTGGGGTAACGGATTTTGGGGAGGAAGACCACAGAGGTAAAGTGTCATTTTCATCATATCATATCAAAGGTACCTACGGCCTACAAGATTTATGACCGTTGTTGTGACCTTGATCATCTGGCTGAAATAGTGTTTGTCCTGTTTCTCTGTCGTACAGTTACTCTTCCTCTGTCCTCCCATTTTGCACTTTTAGAAGGAAGCCACCATGTACAACCCACACTTCAGGAGTGGGGAGTTACACTCCTTCCAAAATTACTTTTCTAACTTTATTTACTTTTTTGTTGGTGAACAGAAATTAATATATTGATTTTTTTATGACCAGCAACTTGCTGAACTCCTATTATTTCTCTTGTTTGTTTTATTTTTTAATATAGACAATAACACCCTTTGCAAATAATATCAGCTTTGGTTCTTGCATTTTGATACTTATTTCTTTTTATTGCTTTATTCTATCGGCCAGGTGCCCCAGTATAATTCTTAATAGAAATGCTGATATTGGATATCTTTGTATTTTTGCTATCTATCCATATATCTGCTTTAATTTAAAGTGGACCCTGCTTGATTGTGTCCTCAGAAACCTTGCAGAAACAAATTTGGAAAAAACAAATTTTTAACCAAGTGTGGTAAATTGTATTACATTGCAGCAGTTAAAAATTCTTTTCTTTTCTCCCAAATTCAGCCTTATTAGTATCAACCTCTGGCTAAGTTACCTAAAATGTAACCACAGATCAATTTTGTGACACAACTAGGAAGCACGTATCTTTGTTTTCATGAAATTGTCTTCTCTCCCGCTTCCTGTGTGTCCACAATACCTTTTCTATCTATTTCATTTTCTCTTTTTAATTCCTAACATTTCTGCTAATATTCAAACCTGCCTTAATTCTATTTTTGCTCCCTAAAGAGATATCCTGAATGTAATATACATACTAGAAAATCAGCATTTACTTCAAAAATTACAGCTCTAGTAATATTTTCATCTTACTAAAGTATCTTCAATGTGGTTCCTTAACGTTCTGAACGTGATGTTCAAAGCCCTCCTCAAAATGATGATGTCAGTGTTTGTTTTTTCAATTTGTATCATCACTGCCCTCTTAAATTTTCAAATAATAAATTCATTAAATTCAGAGTTAGTATGTCTTGACAGTAAAGTGGAATTTAAAATGAATTTTTACCATACACAAGCAATGGTTTTCAGAACATAGGCGGAGAATATCAGCCTTTTCTTCAGTGATGCATCAGTCTGCTCACAGTGCTTAACACGCTAATCCAAGTAAGGGAAGTTAGAAAACTGTTTTTCTAACCTACCCCTGACCTATTGTACTCTCCTGGGAAAGACTGCTTGTTCTTGTTTGCTTGCCTGTAAAACAGTAATCATAAAATGTTTAATTCTTGACTATCACCAGGTGAATTATATTCATTGTAGATAACCTTGATTTAAAATCCCTGTTGGCTTAATTACGCAGAATAGTGGAAACTATCTTTAGTTGAAATTATATATTAACTCTTGTTTACTTTCACTCTTTCTCCAAGTTTACTGCCCTGCAAGAGTGCTTTTATAAAAAGATTAATATTTTCACATTTCTAATTTCTGAACAATTATTTCTTAATTATACCTTTAAGCTGATACGTTTTTATTACTCTGAGAAGCAAGGCTAGTTATCTCTAGCTTGGAGTGAAAAGTAAGGATGAGGTGTCAAGAGGGAAACATTAAGTAATGTTTTCTAAGAAAGCAACATTAACTAGTGTTTTCTCATCCACATCAATAATATTTTTTAAACAGAAGTGCTTTGATATTTAATGATGGGCCTGGCAAAACTGTAGATATTTACCTGGGATAATTTCTGAATTTAATTTGAATATGGATTATGCCTTTACTGTTTCTGTTACCTTGGGCATATTACTTAATGCCTCTTAATCTCCGTATGCTCGTGTGTAAAATGGGCATTATACGTGTTTATTTTGGTATACAAAGAACCTGAGATAATGACCTTGGAACATATAACATTGTTGGAGAAACCTTGAGCAGACACTCCTAAGTGTCAACTGTTACTATTTTCGTAGTAAGTGAAATATAAATTCCAGACCATTAAACATACACATAATCCGATTTTTAAAAAAAATACTCAATTTCTGTTGATTCTTTGAAGAGACAAAAGATTGTGATCACTTCACATTTTCCATGGAAGGACTGGAAACCTTGGCAGCGTGAAAGATTTTTGTTTCACAGAAATATACATGTATCTTATTTTATATAAGAAATGCTCTTATAAAAAAATCATGTACGATTTGACATATTTATAATTAAATGGATTTTAATAAGCAGATTTCACCACTTAAAAATTCTTTCTTATAATATGATTGGTTGTACCCAAACCTCCCTTAGAAGATGAATCAGACATGTGCACTAACACTTATAATAGAAATATGAGACATTAGACCAGAGGTTCTCAACTGTGGTTCCCTAACTGCAGCATCCTTATCACATGGGGACTTGTTAGAAATGCCAGATCGTAGGCCCTGCACCACATCTACTGAATCGGAAACTCTGTGTATGGGGCCAAGCAATCTGTGTGTTAACAAGTCCTCCAGGGGATTCTGACGCTGCTGCATTCCGGGAGCCACAGCATTGGAAGTTTAAATAAATGAACAACAACACTGGGGTACAGTTATGGGAAGAGAAAGGAAATGATTGTATCTTCTTTGCTTGAGGGAAGTGTGAGATAGCCACTACTTTTGAGCTGTTACTTTGTCCTTACTCTGAGAGGCAATGCAGAGCAGATAAACTTAGCTTGGAAAAATGATAAAGTGATGTCCAGGAGAACAAGGTGGGGATGAGAGTTAGGTCACCATATTACATTTACGAAGCTGAAAGTTCTTTTGAATGCACAGAACCAAGGACAGTAGCGAAAACTTTAATTAATTTAGTTGAAAACGTTTCCATAAGTTTCCAGACTGCAGAATTTGTTTAAAAAAAACAAATCAAGAAATCAGATTTTGGTTTACCGTATAATCAAGAATTCCCAGCATCTAATGGTTCAGTGGTTGGACTACAGCATCAAGAAGGAACGATAGAAATCTAAGATGGGAGGGGATGTTTATTCTCAAGGTCTTAGGATTCTTAAATCCCTAATTAAAGTGAGATCAAGGAAAAGATGAAGTCTACATCCAAACAATTAGGACAGGAGTGAATTCTTTAAACTGCAATTTGCTATTTCTGTCTCTCAGTTATTAAGAAACATTTAAATATGTATTCCAAACTGTGTGGATTGGAACTGACCTACTTTCAAGGTATTCCTTTGTTGAATGAATTATGTGAAGGTCAGAAGTTAAAACAAAACAAAACAACAAAAATCTGCACCAACAAATGCACGTGTGTGTTTTGCTTCACTGAGCAAATTCGTGATTGCCCTGAGGCACAGCAAATCCCTTTCACTCCTGACCCTCTGCTGCGGGCCCTGCCTTGCCTGCTATGAGGCTTTTTGAGTTAGGAAAATGTGATTGTAAACATATGTTTGGAAATGATATTATTCTGGCTTCAAGGCATAAATTCTGTTACTTAAATTATCAACTTGTATGTGCATGTTAAGACAAAAAGGTTTAGGAACTATTGGAAGTTAACTCAGCAGCCTGCTGGCCTGTTCTGTGAACACTGTCACCTTCTAAGGAGGCAGGAGACCCAGGGGTTTGCTTTGTTTTTTAATGATTCTTTCTCTTCTTTTGTCTTTAGTAAGTATCCGTCTTTCTAATCAGGGGCAGGATAGTAACCAGGGTCATAAGAATTTTAACATCTTATTTTTAAGGTTTTTGGACTTAAAAATATCTCAGATATCAACATCAAATATAGTCCTTGAACTGTATTAAGAAAATAATTTTCCTCATCATTCATTCATCAACCTAAAAATCACATTTGTCTGTTAATTTTTGTCAACATGCTATTTTTTAAAACTGTTTTTAATCCCCACACCGTTGTGTGATTCTTCCTTCCGGATCTTTCTCTTATTTCACTCTTAAATTATGAGTCCTTTGAACAACCTTCCCTACATCTTCAAGCACCTTATACCTTCTGAAATTAACTGAAAATAATACTCCTGATCAGACCTGTTCCTCAGATGCCCAGCTTGTGGAGAATGCTCCTTCTCTCACCTTCCTTTTACCACAGGGTCTCAAAACAATGGTGGTGGAAGGGTTTGAATGTGTTCCCCAAAGTTCATGAGTTGGCAACTTAATCCCCATGCAGCAGTGTAGGGAGGTGGGACCCTTAAAGGGTGATTGGGTCCCGAGGCCTCCAGCCTCATGAATGGATTAAAGCCATCATCGTGGGAGTGGCTTTGTTATCAGGAGAGTCTGGTCCTCAGCTCATGGATCATCTCAAGGGTAGACCATATATTAGGACACAAAACAAATCTTAAAAAATTCAAAAAAGAAACTGAAATCATACCACATATTTTCTCTGACCATAATGGAATAAAACTAGAAATCAATAACAAGAGGATCATTGGAAAATACACAAAGACACAGAAATTAAACGATATGCTCGGAATGACCAGTAGGTCAATGAAGAGTTTAAGAAATTAATAAAAAAAGTTTCTTGAAACAAATGAAAATGAAAACATAACATATCAAAACCTATGGGATACAGTAAAAGCAGTAATAGAAGGAAAGTTCATAGCAATAAGAGCTTACATCCAAAAGGTAGAAAAGCTTCAAATAAACAACCTAATGATGCATCTCAAAGAACTAGAAAAACAGGAGCAAACAAAACCCGAAAGTAGTAGAAGAAAAGAAATAATAAATATCAGAAGAGAAATAAATGAAATTGAAACTGAAAAAATACAAAATATCAAAGAGACAAAAAGTTGGTTATTTGATAAGATAAACTAAATAGGTACACCTTTTGCCAGAGTGACTAAGAAAAAGAGAAAGAGGACCCAAATAAACAAAATCAGAGATGAGAGAGGAGACATTAGAGCTGATACTACAGAAATGCAAAGGACCGTTAGAGACTACTGTGAGCAACTACATGCCAATGAATTGGAAAATGTAGAAGAATTGGATAAATTCCTAGACACATACAACCTACCGAGATTGAACCAGGAAGAAATCTAATACCTGAGTAAACCAATAACAAGAGAGAAGCAGTAATAAAAAGTCTCCCATCAAATAAAAGCCCAGGACCCGAAGCTTTCACTGCTGAATTCTACCAAGTGTTCAGAGAAGAACTAACACCAATCCTCTTTAAACTATTTCAAAAAATCGAGGAGGAGGGGATTTTCCCAAACTCATTCTATGAAGCCTGTATCACCCTGATACCAAAACCAGACAAACACACAACAAAAAAGAAAACTATAGGCCAATATATCTGATGAACACAGACACAAAAATCCTCAACAAAGTACTAGCAAACTGAATTCAATAGCACATTAAAGAGATTATTCATCCTAATCAAGTGGGATTCATCCCAGGGATGAAAGGATATGTTGATATTCTCCATGGCTATTGTTATGAAGCCTCACCTTTTCCTCAAGCTGTCTCCTTGCATGATCGCAACCTAGATCATTTCTGTCTAGAGATGATTTATGGTCTTACCATATATGGAAAATTAAGGTGATCAGCTATAGTAACAAATTATAATTTCTTTGTTAAGACCCTTACCACCTTCACTCTAGTCCCAGTAGACAAGCTTGCTCTTGTCTAATACATGATAATTCTACTTTTTTTTGTTCTAGATCACATACCTTCAGCAGGACAATAAATTGCATACGCAAATAGCTTCAAGTCCATTTCTTACTCTTTCCTTAGCAGCTGCCTCATTCCAATTCTCATCATCCTTTGCTTCACTGTTGCAACAATCTTCTATGTGATCTGCTCCAGTTCATTCTCATGCTGCTCTGGTTCATTCTCATACTGTCGTTACAGTAATTCCTTTTAAAACATTTGGATCCTGTGATTCCCTTGTTAAAAATCCTTTGGCAGCTCCCCACTGTATGTATGGTAAAATGCATACCCCTTAGCATGTCATGCAAAGCCAATTGTGTAATGACCTCTTCCTCTCTCTCTCCCACCTTGTTTCTTTTTAAATTGGCAAACTATTATTTTTTTTAAAAAAATTGAGATAATATTTACATATAGAGAAATGCAGAGTCATCAAGTACCATCCAATGTGTTTTAATAAATATGTACACCTATGGCATACTATTTTAAAACTTAAGCTCCTAGAATAATGAACTACTTGTATTTCCTAAAATATGTATGACTTTACTACTTCTGTACACATATAAACCTTTTCTCCCTTGACCTGGAATATTTCTTCTCCTGTCACCTATCAGAACACATCTTGCCAAAGTACCTTCTGGGAATTGTATTCACTCACTTTTTGCTTTTATACTTAATACCTAACTGTCATGGGACATATAAAGCTTTATTGGCTTTATTAATCACGTCTGTATTCTCCATCAGATCATACTCTTATCAGGGTGAGGTCCATTTTTAAAATTTTTTTGTGAATATTTAAGCCTTAGTACTAAGTAAGCATGCAATAAATATTTGTTGAATAAAGGCACATAATAACACTGAATACAAAATTTTTTAGTAGGGCATTTCAGATGCATGAAGCAATAAGTAAGGGCAGGGACTGGAGGACCTGGCTACTTGGGTAAAATCAGGGCTCTGCTAAATATTGCCTTCGAGATTTTGGGAAAGTTATGTAACCTATATATGACTCAGCTTTCTAATGTATAAAATGGGGACATGCATTACACATATCTCATAGGTTTTTATAAATTTTAAAATTTTTAATCTTTTTCAGAGTGCCTAGAACACTTTCTGGCACTCAGTAAAGATTCAACATTATTGCTATTACTATGTACATGATTAATTATTTTAATTAATTATTAATAATTTTACATTAATAAAATAATGTTACATTGAGAATATTTAAAATTCAGCTAGTCTAAGGATGATCAAATATTAGATCTTATAAAATTCTTTCAATTTGATCAACTAGGAATGTCCTTCATGGTATCTCTTATAGAGGCTGAGAAGAAAGCATTGAAATATCAGAATCCTTATACCACTGGATTGAGAATCAAATGTGTTTATATATGTTTTATGTACATTTATTTTTTATCGTTACTATTATTATTTTTATGGTTATTATATTATTACTACATGATACATACAAATTAGTGTAACAAACCAGATTTAAACCTATATTGTCAGTACAGGAGCTCACAAGAAACCATACAAGCACATAGGACAGAATGACATCAGCAAACCCCACCATCCAGAGCAGTTCAGAGATGCATGGACAACTGATCAGTTTTTGAAAAATGAGAAGGAGAAAAGGTTGGGAAAGTAAAGCAAGGAGAGTATACATGATTGGAAACAAGTGAGATTGTTTTAGAATGCCTTCCAAAAGTAGATGCTGATTGCATGGGAAATTCTTTTATAGTCCAGATCTGGTGGTAGCTTGTTTTTAAAAATGATTCTTTTAAAAGGCAACATAGTCTAACTGATGGAAAAATAATGAGTTGGCAGACCATTCAAATGGAAAACTATTGTTAATGAAAATAATTTAACACAGCAGGATTTTGCTGCATTATATTTTTATGTCTGTTCAACTAAAAATAAAATCAGGATGGAGACTGCAGTTCATTTTTTCTATGTATAATCTGTCTTTAGATTCCAAAGTACTATAGTTTTATTTCTGCCATCTGGTGGTAGAAAATATTGGTGTTCTTGCAGTCTGTGAAGCTATATTAATTCTACATATACACATAGTAATATGCATATCTTCCCGTGGTATAATTTGTCATAACTGAAACTGGCATGCATTTCAGTATATTTCACATGGAAAAATGGAATATATTTTTCTGCTCTGAATTCTTCAATCAAAATTTATGAAAATTGATTTATTAAATTATTTGTGTACAAATATGTTTTAGTTTGTTGAATCCTATAAATAGTATTTTTTTGGAATACAGCCTTTTAAAAAATTATTTCAATATACTCTAAATATATTTTTCTCCACATTTTTAAAGTTAGTGCATTTCCAGATTACCAAGGAATTTTTAGGTAGTTTTAGGATAAATTATTAATTTTGATTAATGTCTTTTCAAGAATGAGCAAGTAAAATTGAATGCAAAACATAAAAGCATAGTGCAATTATCAGTGGAGTTGAAAACAAGGAACTATAAGATTGCTTTTGAGCATTTGGTCCTACTTTCTGCAAAGTCCAGTTTATTGTACACCTTTCTAATTCTGCAAAGTATGTAATGCAGCAGGAGTGCATGTAGCAGGGGAGTGGAGAATGAGAGACTACACACATTTAAGTCATCACAGTGGAAATAAATTTAAGATATCTCAGGTCACGTTGTCAAACAAAAGGTCTCTTCTCCCCAGGCTCAGGGTCAAACCTAATTGTTTACCTCCTTTTAAGACCCTGACTTTGGGCTCATGACTGACCTTCAAACATTTTTCTCTTACTGGTTATCAAGAACTCTTGCTGACTTTCCTGTGGCTATCAAAGAGGACTTTTCAACACTATGGAAAGTTCTTCCTCTTACAGTGGTGTTTCTCCTGTGTGGCTTATTTCTTTGTTTAAAGCTTTGCGGCTGTATGTGCAAGAGAAGTGGTTCAGCTTGGACAAGAACATTTTCAATATTGACTAAAGTTTTGTTTGCCGTTTCCTTTGAAGCCTCTAGGCTTTTTCTATTTTGGGGGGGAAAAGGACATGGAATTTAGAAGCAAGCTGTCTAGATTCTAGGCCTAGTTCCTTCTATTAATTGACTTCATTGAATGATTTAGGGTCTCAGTAGACTCATCTGTAAAATGGAACTGATGATAACACATCCCCTATCTGCACCAGAAAGTTTTTGGTGATCAATAAAAATACTAGTTATTAAAGATTTTTAAAATTAGATTGCTAAAAACAAGTAAACAGTATTATTCTTTGTCAGCATTTCTCCTGTTCTACTTTTCTCTGTCACTAGTTGCAGTCAGTTCAAAAAAGAGGAAGGAATAATATTTACTAGAGAAAGAGAATATTATTTGAGAGAGAAAAATTTTCCCCCAAGAGTCAACTTATGATGTAGCCTACGTGCATGGGGAGCTACAAAATGTGATTTTAGAATAACAATGAGGCCTTCTCTAGACAGCTCCCACCATCGACAGCTGCCAAACTCAAGTTGAAATTTTTCCATAAAGATGTATCCTTTTAGGTCTTCATGACACTTCCTCTTCAAAAGGTCCCTACTAAAGAGAAAACACTTTATAGGGACCCAGCATTATTTAGTTATCAAAAGCATCTTGACAGAATTGGAGAAAGGTCTATGGGTCAGAGGTCAAGCAATGTGTGTGGGTAGGAAAAGGATCTTCTCCTTCACATTCATCTTCACCTTTTAAGTGGATTTTCCTGAGGCTAAGTCCCATTTGAATGACACTTTTTCTTTTTAGGAAATTACATGGATTCACTAAAATATAATTAAAATAAGTATTCACCAGAGATATAGATATTCAGTTCTGTTTTCCTTTAATATTTTCTAGGCTTTCTCTAAGTTCAATTTTTTTAAAAAAATATTTTTGAATTTGTACTATGTGCAGTTATGACTGTGGTAACCTTAGAAATAAAAATATCCCTAGCACATCCTATACATCTAAGACATTGCTATGGATAACCTTGATATGTTGATGATAGCACAGAAAATTTTCCTTTCTCATTTAAGAAATCTGGGTGATGATTTTTATATTTCTAAAATTATTCCCTACCAAATATATTTTGTTCACAATTATAAAAATGATGTTTAGAATGGTGACAGGTTGTGATCACAATTTTCTCTGTGCCAAGAATGAATTTTTAAAAATATCATTCTTGCAAGATTGCCAATCATCATTTTATATTTCTTTCTCATTATATTTTTGAGAACTAGGTCTATGAAATAGATAAGATAAGAAGGAAACAACTACATCTCAAATGATATTCTATATGTAGTATAATCTTGTTAGATAAACTTGAAATTAGAAGCATGCAGAAATTGCAAATATGGTCCTTCATTAAATATCCTCAGAATATCTGTTCATTCATTCATTTACTGCTTAGAGCTAAGCCAGGAATTGTGCTAGGTGCTAGATATACAAGGATGAACTAAATGGTAAGTACAAAGATGCTAACTTGCTAAGTTGCTTGGATAATATGTGTAAATATTTAACATGGACTCTTTCTTTAAGGAGCTCATATATTTCAAGAGAATATAAGGGAGATAGTTTACTATGTAGCATAATAATATGAGCAATATAACATATGTAAAGTGGAATCAGAAAGAATGACAAATTTTTCTTGAGAATAAGAATGAAGAAGGCTTCGCAGAACAGGAAAAAAATAAAAAGGAGCTGAGACTTGAATGATGAAAAGAATAGATATTTTACTTACCAGATAGATATGGTGGGTAGAGATGTGGGTGAGAATTGACATTCTGAGTAGATGGAGTGACATATATAAGAACTGCATATGACATAAACTAATATTTAAATTATAGATTCCAAAAGAATGGAAATTGATTAACATTATATGTTAATAACCCACGTAGGTTTTTAAAAATTCCCTCATTGGTGTAATAACTAAAAAAAGAATGAAATTATTGTAAAACTTAATCTTTAACCATTTTACCTATTTGGCTTGGATCCGATATTTTAAAATGTCAGTAAATTATAAATATGCAAGAATATATTTGAATGCTAAGGAAGCATATGAGGATTTATGAATTTATATTCTCTCCTTAAGATATGTCAGTATGTTATAAAATTAACTTTGATATTTTTTATATCAGAACATGTGAATATTTTAGTGTTTCAAAAATTCTGAGGTGTATGAGCACATAAATGTTGATCAGTTAATACCAATTTGATGGTGAGTACATGTGGTGCTTTTTTCCCCATTGTTGGGATACATCACTTGGTAGAATGGGCTCCAGCTCTATCCAGGATAATACAAGAGGTGCTAGATCACCATGTTTCTTTGTGGCTGAGTAGAGCTCCATGCTATACATATAACACATTTTGTTAATCCACTCATGTATTGATGGGCACTTGATTCTCAATTTCTAAATAAGGAGTTAACATTTGGAACAGTTAGCTGCAAAGTTAACTTAAGTATATGTTAATCACCAATAGATTAAGAATGATAATACTAGGCCAAATTATGAAATGCTAGTTGCAGCTTAGAGATAATATAATTTAACTTCAAAACTATCTTTTTACAGATAAATAAATTAAAAACCCTAAGGCTTATGTGAAACAATTTTTCCAGCTAATCAGTAACAAAATTAAGACTAGATTCTATTCATATTTAAGAACTTTCACATCAATATTCTTTTAACTCTATAACATTGCCTCCAATAATTCTGATGTTTTTTGTATTTGTTTGAAAATATTTTAATAATTTATTTTTCAGTCTTCTAATGAAGATATTACAAATATAAATGCAAATGAATTTATTAAGTGAAAAAAGAATCCTAATGAAACTTGTACTGCTTTGGGTCATTTTGATGGAGTATAATGTTTTGACAGTCTCCATTTTTTACTGCTATACTGAGTGAATTTACAACGTTCCTCTGTGATATAACTATAAGTGATTTAACATACTTATATGGTAGCATATATAAAACTATAAACATAATTTTTAAGTTAGGTATCAGTTTAAGGCCATAAACTGGAGACATCAAATGGAGAATGTGTTTCATGGGAAATTAAACAAAAAAAAAAAAGGAAACTTGACAATTACTATATATAATAGGCATTTATAGTTTTTGAAAAAATTATATATAATTTTTTTCTTAATTTGAGGATCTATAATATCTGTTCCAATTTTTAAAAGTATTTATGTCTCAACTTCAACATTTTTAAATACTACGATAAGTATCCTGGAACTATTTATTTTCTTTTTTTTATTTTAAAATATTGTGAAATTAAATGTTTTTGTCACATGGATGCACTCTATAATGTTGAAGTCAGGACTTTCAGGGTGCCTGCCACCAGGACAGTGTTTATTGTGCCCAACAGGTAAGTTTGTATCCCTCAACCCTCTCCCATGCTCCCTCCTTCTTTTTAATGTCCTTTACATCTTTTTGTGCCCATGTGCACCCATCCTTTATCTCACACTTATTAGTGAGAACATGTGGTGTTCGTTTTTCCATTCCTGAGATACTTAAATTAGGATAATGGTATAATGATCTCCAGTTCCATCCAAGTTGCTGCAAATGACATTATTTCATTCTTTTTATGGCCGAGTAGTACTCCATGGTATGTATATATACCACAGTTTCTTTATCCACTCATGTGTTGAAGGGCACTTAGGTTGATTCCATATCTTTGCAATTGTGAATTGTGCTGTGATACACATTGAAATACAGGTGTCTTTTTGATAAAATTATTTCTTTTCCTTTAGGGAGATAGCCAATAGTGGTATTATTGGATCAAATAGTAGGCCTACTTTTAGCTCTTTGAGGAATCTCCATATTGTTTTCCATAGAAGTTGTACTAATTTGCAGTTCCACCAAAAGTGTATAAGCGTTCCTTTTTCTCTGTATCCACACCAGCATCTGTTGTTTTTTGACTTTTTAGTAATGGACATTGTGACAGGGGTAAGGTGGTATCTCATGGTGGTTTTAATTTGCATTTCCCTGATGATTAATGATATTGAACATTTCTTCATATGTCTGTTGCCCAGTTGTCTGTTTTCCTCTGAAAAAATTCTACTTTTTGATGGAATTGTTTGGTTTTTTTCTTGCTGTTATGTTTGAGTTTTTTGTAGATTCTGGATATAAGCCCTTTGTCAGATATACAGTTTGTGAATATTTTCTCCCAATCTGTAGGTTGCCTGTTTACTCTATTATTTCCTTTGATGTGCAGAACTGTTTAATTAAGACCCATTTATTTATTTTTGTTGCTGCTGTATTTGCCTTTGGCGTTTTAGTAATAAATTCTTTGCCTAGGTCTAAGTCTATAAGAATTTCTCCTACATTTTCTTCTAGAATTTTTATATGGTTTCATGCCTTACATTTAAGTCTTTAATCCATCTTGAATTAATTTTTGTAGATGGTGAGAGGTATGGATCCTGTTTCATTCTTCTGCATGTGGCTATCCAATTTTCTCAGCACCATTCAATAGGGCGTTCTTTCCCCAGTATATGTTTTTGTCTGTTTTGTCAAAAATCAATTATTTGTAGGTTATGGTTTTATTTCTGGGTTCTCTATTCTGTTCCATTGGTCTATGTCTCTACCAGTACTATGTGGTTTTGGTTACTATAGCCATATAGTATAATTTGAAGTCAGATGTGATGCTTCCAGATTTTTTCTTTGTGTTTAAGATTGCTTTAGCTATTCAGGCTTCCTTGGGTTCCAAATGAAGCTTAGGATTATTTTCCAGATCTGTAAAGTAAGACAGTGGTATTTTTTAATTTTAATTTTTTATTTTATTTCAGAATATTTCAGGGATACAAATGTTTTGGTTACATAAATTGCTTCTGTACTATTTGAGTCAAAGTTATAAGTGTGCCCATCACACAGATAGTGATATTTTAATGAGAATTGCATGGAATCTATAAATCACTTCAGGCAGAATGGACATTTTAATGATGTTGATTCTACCAATCCATGAACATGAGATGTTTTTCCTTTTGTTTTTGCCATCTATGATTTCTTTCATCAGGGTTTTGTGTTTCTCCTTGTAGAGATCTTTCACTTCCCTGGTTAAATATATTCCTAGGTATTTCATTTTCTTCATAACTGTTGGAAATGGTATTGAGCCCTTGATTAGACTCTCAGCTTGACTGTTATTAGTATATAGAAATGCTACTGATTTATGTACATTGATTTTGTAACCTGAGATTTTGCTGACTTTATTTATCAATTCTTGGAGCCTTTTGGTGGAGTATTCAGTGTTTCCTAGATACAGGATCATATTATTAGCAAACAGGAATAGTTTGACCACTCTTTCCTGATAAGGATGCTCTTTATTTCTTTCTCCTGTCTGATTCCTCTTGTTAGGACTTCCACTACTATGTTGAATAGAAGTGGTGACAGTGAACAGCTTTGTCTTATTCCAGTTCTTAGGGGGAATGTTTTAAACTTTTCTCCATTCAGGACGATGTTGGCTGTGGGTTTGTCATATTTGGCTTCTATAATTTTGAGGTGTATTCCTTCTATGCCTAGTTTGTTGAGAGTTTTGATCATGAGAGGGTGCTGGATTTTATCAAATGTTTTTCTTGCATCTATTGAGATGATTATAGGGTCTTTGTTTTTGCCTCCATTTATGTGGTGAATCACATTCATTTATTTGCATATGTAGAACCATCCTTGCATCCCTTGGATGAAACCCACTTGATCATAGTGGATTCTGTTTTTGATGTACTCCTGAATTTGGTGTGCTAGTATCTTGTTGAGGATTTTTGAGTTCGTGTTCATAAAGGATATTGGTCTGTAGTTTTTGTTTTTCCTTGTTGTTGTTGTTTCCTTTCCTGGCTTTGGTACCAAGGTGATACTTGTTTCATAGAATGAATTAGGGAGGATTCTCTCCTTCTTGATGTTATGGAATAATTTCTGTGGGATAGGTGTTCATTCAGGCTGCTGGGGGCTGGGCTGCTCTATGGCTGGGGCTCTCTCCTCACACAGGTGCTGCTGGAGCTGCTACTGTGGGGTCTCTCCAGTGGTGTGGGTCCTTCTCCGTTCGAATTGCCTGGTGGATTGTGGGGCACATGGCTTCCCATTGCAGCTGTGTGAAAGTGTCTACACTCCCTACTCCCTCCTTGGCCCAGCAAGGGACATTGTGGGATTAGTAGCAGTGAAGCTGATCTCCGTGTAGACCAGGAGCTCATAGTGGCACCAGCTGTGGCAACCCAGGAACAGAGGCCAGTGAGTCCTCGCTGAGCCTGCTTTCTGATGCAACTTTAGCATACAGTCTCCAAGCAGTTCCCTGGTCAGAACAGAGGCCTGTGATGGTGGTAGTAGGGGACCCCCACAGCTTGAGTAGCAGTGTCTGCAGGAGGAGTGTGGAGCCTTGAGGTTCTCTCCTTTATCCCTTCTCTGCATGTAGGCATCTCCCCTAGGTACCTTCCAATCTTGGTGGGTGGATCTCCCCATCTGCATCACACAGAGTGTCTCCTGTCACCTCTCTGATGTTTCCCAATGCTCTCTCCAAGAGGGTCCAGCCACAGGTGGGCATCTACTTGCAACTTTCAATTCTCTCATCGTGAGTGGTGTGTGCAGGCTGCTTCTACTCCACCATTATGCCCTCCCCCCCTCAACTGCTTTTTACCCTATTTCTCAAATACAAGCCAACCTACTTTGAAAAGAATGGTTCACTAAAAGAGATTTGGAGAGAGGGGGTGATACTAAGCAATTCAGGACTTTATTTTTGTCTCTCTGACTAGTACTTGGAGTACTACTCTTCCAGTTGCTGGTTAGTTAAGTGCAATCATGTTGTAGCTTGATGGCTGTAGAAAACAGTTGTGCAATGTAAGATTGACTTCTTATGGAAATTAAATCCTTAACAAGGGTAAGTTTCCAAACAGAGGTTATCCCATTTCTGCTAGGAGGTAAGCGAAGTAGAGAAGAGAGATAAAGATAAGAGGATTGAAGATCATTGACTCACAGGTGCTATTAGACCTTAGTTTGATGAGATTATTCAGTGAAAGCATGGAGAGGACCAAAAAGTGATATGTGAAGTATACTTAGAAGAAGCCAGAAGTCATATGAGCACCATGAACCTGACAAAAATAGTGCTTTGGTAGTCAAGGGTGAAAGTATTTCAAGAATGAACTGGCCTAAAATATAAAATGTCAAAGAAGAACCATATAGGATTAAACTGAAGGTTAGCCATTATTTAGGCAATTAGGATGTTACTACTGACATTGTTTTTGACAGATAAAGGCAGATTGAAGTGCATTTAGCACTGTGTGAGATATTAGAAATTTCCTAGACTTCAAAGAAGTTTTACTGGGAGAAAGGTATAGAATTTGTTTGATGATGATCTAGGGTAGATTTAGGACAAAAAAGCAGAAAATGTTTGTAGCCTTAAGAGGGGACGATCTTTTGAAGTTACAAAAGGCAGAGAAAATACTTAATGGAGCAAGTCCTGCAGAGGTGGAGGAGGATGAAATCAAGATCACAAGTGAAAGAGCTAGTCTTGGAAAATAGAAGGCATACCTCTCATTTAAATGTGAAGGGAGAGAAGAATGCCTGAATATAAAGGTAGGTGTGGACACAGGGAGAGGGAAGGGTTTTGAAAGATTACCCTGTAAAATCAACTTTTTAGATGAAGGTAATTATAGTGAGAATAAAATAAAAATTTGCAGATATTGCTCAAAATTTTGAATAACTACTTTGAGAAAAGGAATTTGGGACTGATTAGAGTCAAGAAATAGAGTTCTAAATCGATTATGGGGTAACTAGAAAAAAGCCAAGCATATATCAGTAATGATACCAAGATGCAAGGCTTTCTGATTCTCTTGGCAGCCTAAGAGATTTGGAGTGGAGGAAGTTAATAGATTTTTCTAGAGATGGGATTAGTAGGCTAGTTGTGGTAGAAAGACAAATAGGACCAAGGACGTATAACTGAACTGGAGAAACAAGGCTCTTTGGATAATCTGAATGAAACTACAGGTTTTGGGATGCCAAACTAAAGGTTGAGTCAGAGAACCTTTGGGGCTTAGGATGTTCCTTCCAGTTTATTTTCTGTGTAGATTTATTTCTGTCAAAATTTGTATCAGGACTAAGTTGAATGATTTGATCTCAATTATTTCAACTCTGATTATTCGTTTGCTATAAATATAGGCCAAAGGAAGTGGAAAAATTTCAAGCTCAAAATGACATTCGTAACTTTTGCTATTCTATATACATGATTTATATGAAGTAATGAGGCAGAGAGGAACTCCATTGTATAAATATTTATAAGACAGTTGTAAAGCTTGATGAAATTACACTGAAACTTTATTAGAACAGAGTCTAAAACCTAATCACCAATGATAACCAAAAAATACAAGACCCAAAGTTAAAGTTACTCTTGGTTAAAGATAATAAAGATATTGATGTATTTTGTTTTTTCACAGTAGATTCTCTTTTTACTCAGAAAGGCAGAGAGAGATGAAGGGATGAGATAAGATGTTCACTTAATATATTTAGCTTATTTTAGCCTTGAATGTAGCCCAAATTAAGCTGGAAATTTTATTTAGTAGCTTTAGCCATTCCTTTATGTTTAATCAATGATATGTAGAAATAAATTATTCCAAATAGGTCCATAATATTATTGAGTGAGAAAAAATATTCATTAATTTGCTTTACTTCTTGGTTATCTCAAATTTATTCTGAAATGTTTTATGTTATCATCATAGATTGTGAATTCTCTCCTTGAAAAGCTAACATTTGAGAGTTTGGGCTTTTGACCTCTGGAGCTATTGTAAGCACTAAAGATCAGTCTTGAGTTGATGAGGATGGACTTTGGGTTAAATATTCATCTGTATTAATTTTATCCTAAATGTGCACGTGAGGTCTTCTGGGTAGAAACAGATTATTATTATTCACTTAAGAAGCAAATAATGACTGTGTAATATTCCCCATACTCTGATTTTTACTCCTGGGCAGTGTGATGAAACCTAGGTCTAATGTCTTCTGAAGGCAAACTTCAAAGTTTATCATAGGAGAAAAATGGATTTTCTCTGCTTATATACAGGAGAAAGAGGAAACTGCTTCTTCCTACATCCTAAAAAATAAGGGAGAAAAATCTCTGCTTCTCAGACATGGATGGGAAGGATCCTGTGTTCTCAGTCTAATCTTTTGGAATGTAAATATGTATTTCCAAGGCCCCTGGATTATGTGACCTAAAGATATCTCCAAGGTTCCAGGCATCATATTCCCTTGAAATGTAAATTCATGCCCCTAGAATTAGGTCAGTCTCTGGAGTTCTTTCATCACCTATACAGTTGTAAATTAACTTCCCCAAATTTTGCTCTTACCTGAGAATCCCTGTTTCAGCCAAATTAATTTAAAAGGCCTTGACTCCCCAGAAATACAAAAATATTTCCTTTTTTTCCCACAATAAGTTATCTAGGACTATCTTGGAAGGGGATAGGAAAATTGGAGAATCAAGTAATAAGACATACGCAGATGCCAATGTCTCTTAGCCAAGATGTAGGCTGAAGTAACGACCTGACAAATGACGTGTTTAGAACATGCCCCTAGGGAAGTCCAGGGACAGATTCAAAGCAAAAGTCTTTAAGTGAATGAGGTCAGCATCAGGTATAGAAACTCAGAAGCTTTGATTCAGGGTACAGAAAGATTTTTTGAAAATGTCTACAGTTGGAAGAAGTATCAAAAAACAAAGAGACATAGAATAATGTTCCATGGTATATGCAAACCTGCCCCCGAAAGCTGAGAGGGCTGAATAGCTGCAGAAAGGCTGGCTGACAAATCCAGGTTCTCTGAAAGAAATAGTTACTAGAAACTTACACATAGAAGTGATGTTTTGGGCAGCCATGAGAGGATAGAGCCCCACACCTGCCCCCCAAAAAGTATCCTTTGTATAGCAAGTTTTAGGGTACAGATGTGTCTCAGACTATCTTGCTGAAACTCATGACTACTGAGGAGGTTAGACAAGCGTCTTTATGAGGAGTTATCTATGCTACAGGCATTGTTTAAAGACCTTGTGGGAGAACACCTTGATACACAGGAGTCAAACATTGGTTATTATGGCAGTTTTGCTTCAAGATAGCATCATCTCTCCATGCATCCGGCTGTTTTCCTACAGGTAAGGACTTGGTTCTTTATGTTATGAAATTTCTAAATTATATAACTAGATGGGGTCATTTAAAAATATTTATTCCTTCAGGACTTGTATACTTTTTCCCTTTGAAGACTCATGTCTCCCTTCAGTATTGGAAAATTTTCTTTTATTATTTCTTTGATAGTTTCTTTCCTTCTATATTTTATATTCCCATTTTTTTAAAATGCCCATAATTAGGTGCTAGATTTATTGGATAGATCCCCTGACTCCTCTCATATTTTCTGTATATTTTCTTTTTGCACTTTGTTCTATATTCTGGATGATTTCCTTGACTATTGTTCCCATCTTTCTAATTTGTTTTTATTTTTGAAAATATATATTTAAGTTATAAAAACTTACTATTCTATTTGTCACAACTTTTATTTTTTGTTTTATGAATAGAATATCTTCACACATATTTGAGGGTAATATTCAGAATATTTAATATTTGAATATTTTTTAAATTATCTGTTTCCTCTAAAGATATTTCTTTCTTGTTTTCTCTACAAGAAAGAAAAGTAGCTCAAAGCAGTATGAAGAATATAAAGTATGTCAAATTTATCAGTCTCAGAGAGACATGAAAATGAATCTTAAATCACCCCCCCATCCCACACCCATGCCTGGGGGCAAATATTTAAGAGCATTTTGTTCTTTCTTTTCTTCCCTGTAGTTTCCAGACTACCTGATAAATTATCTAAAATGCTATCACAAGTTGCACAGTATGACCCTCACCGGTTATCTTCATTTCCTGGAATTTGTGATACAAAGAACAAAATGTAGACAATCAATAGCTTATGCTCAACTTAGGAATTGCCTCTTCCTCCTTTTTCTTTTGAAAACACATTTGGAACTGCTGCTAATCAAACCACATACTCAGGGAACTTGAATCTGTGTCTCCCAGGTTGCAGTTCTCAAATTTGGCCCAAACAAACCCTCTATTTTATTAATTTTGCCTCAGTTTTTTTCTTTAGCTTGGCACCTATTTGACTGTGGTTTCATATTAGAGTTTTTTTTTTCAAATATCATATGACCTATGATTATCAGTTTTTAGGACATGGCACATACAACATAGCAGGAATAATATGATTGCTTATGTTAGTAAAAGTAATGAAATCACAATATTTAATATAACTGAACTGCCATGACATCTAGAACTACTCTATATCATATGTAGGTGCATTTATTTCCTTTGCACTGTATTCTTTAGAATGGTAGAGAAACATACATATTATATATGTAATACACTAAATTTTGTGTTTCAAATTACATTTGTATTTATATTTCAGAATATATGGAAGTGTTTGTTTTTTTTTTTTCTTTCCCTAGAGATGTTAGAATCTGGGAGTTTGTAAAGGAGGAATTGGGCAATTCTTTCACTCATGGTGTTTTGGTCTCACTGGCAAATTAATTATAATACTTTCTGTCTACAGTACACTTGGGGAATTTATTTAGATCTGCTCTCAGAGCTGACTTCTCAAGAGAATACAAGTCAATTATAGTTCGAGCTCTTCTTGTCTCATTAGCTACTTGAATAATAATACATTTGAATGACGGCCCAGGAGATTAGAATTAGGAAGTGCTTGACTCAGTCCCAGAAGAGTTTCTTAGATAATCCTAAGTGTCCATTATTAGTTCAAGCTGTGCCATAGGACTAACTCAGAGATGTTCTCCTCACTTCCAGGAAAATCCGGTGGGGTGTAGCTTATTCTGCTCTTAATATATAAAAATTCAATTGTACTAGACATCTGTAGGTTGGCAAATTACTTTTTAAGTCATCAAAATTGCTTCTAAATCAAAGGAAGATTCAAGTTGTATGTCAGTTTTGCTTATTTTCCACTTATAAAATAAGTAAGTATTGTGTTCTAAAGAATTGAATTTTAAAGGTTGTTAAAAATGACTATTTCTATGTAACCCAAATCACACCCAGTGCAAAATTATTTTATTATTCTCATGGCCAGCCATCTTTTAATGGAGTGAAAATAAGCTGTGGAACTTCCATAAAATTTTACAAATGATTATGACTTGGATCATTATTTAATTCAGTTGGTTAAGAGAAATTATTATTTTATAAAGTATTTCCCAAGTACTTGAAAAAAGAAGGGCTAGGTACAATAAATACAGTATGATTGAAGTCAGAATTCCTAAAGGAAAAACAAACCATATTGTAACAACATGAGCAATAGTCCCAGAAGAAATATGAATGTTTCTTTACAAATTATATTTTTAAGTATCTGTATATATAAAACTCAGAAACAAAATCAATTAGGCTTTGAATTAATTTTTATAACACACTAGAGAAGGTGAGGTAAAAGAATAAAACCCAGTGGTATTTTCCAGTCCCTAAAGAGAAAGTGTTTCCTGTATGATTAGAGCTATGATTTGGTAAAGTATTTAGCTGACCTGGAGCCATCATTTCTTACCTGTCTTTACAGCTCATCTCTCATCTTGTAACGTGCTGATCCACACTATCTGGGACATTAACACATCTTCTCAGAAACCCCAGAATTTAGAGATAGTATGAATATTTCCCTAATTCTATCTAAATTTTATATTTAAATTGTGTGTGAATACAAAATAAGACACTAATACTAGAGAGTCCTGGATTTCTTATAAAGAGCTTTCTGCTTTTTGTCTAGAGAATTCGTGAATGTTTTATACATGTTCATACACATTTTCATACATTATATGTGATATTAAGTATATGTTGGATTTTATGAGTTGATAGATTGTTTCATGCATGAGAAATGATTAGATTATGGGTGAGTCAACTTTTCACATTGGCATCTTCGTTGATAGATGAGGATTATGACATAAGCAGTTACCCATGGTGACTCATTGCTCAGCAAAGAAATTACAGAATTTAGCATGCCTGTTGCAAGTTCATTCACCAATTAGAAACCTCCCTTCCATTAACACATTTCATTTAAGCATAAAGACCTAAACTAAAATGGAGATCAGATTAGTTTATAAGGGATTAGTATTATCTTCTATGATAAGATAAAATTTAGGTTATTAAGGATGAAATGTCCAATTTCCTTAAGTACCAAGTCTGACAGTTGCTATCACTGACATTTCACTTTGACACTCTTGTTTTATTTTTGTCGTGAAGGCACATCCTCAGTCTTTCAAATGTATGTTTTGGCTTGTGATTATCTTTCAAAAAATTTTTAGAGCAATTTTTGTGAAATCATGGATAAGTCAAAAATTCATATTATTTTTGAGTATGAGTTCCATTGTAGAACCAATGCAATGCAGACAGCTCAAAATATCAAAAAAGTGTTTAGGAAGGATGTAGCTAATGAATGCACAGTATGTCAGTGTTTGAGAAGTTCCATTCTGGAAAAATGAGCCACGTGGGTGACCTGAGACCAAGGTGGAGAATGATGAGCTGAAAGCTGTAGTGGAAGTGAATACATCTCAATCTATGTGTGGATTAGCAGCAAGGTTTGATGTCACTGTTCCAATAATATTGGACCATGTGAAACAAATTGGCAAGGTAAGGTAGCTGCATAGATGGGTTCTGCATAAATGAAAGGAGAGTCAACAGAGAAGTTGTCTGGAAGCTTGCCTTTCTTTGCTGTCATGACATGAAGGTGAACCATTTCTACACCATACTGTTATGTGTGATGACACATGGATTCTTTTGGACAATCACAGGCATTTGGAACAATGGCTAGGTAAACATGAAGTGCCAAAACACAGTCCAATACCAAATATTCATCACAAAAGCTAATGGTGACTGTTTGGTGGTCCAGCGCTGGTATTATCCACTACAACTTTATGAAACCTGGTCAATCAATTACAGCAGATCTCTACTGCAACCAAATGGACAAAAATAATGAGGATGCTTTCGATTAAGCAGCTGAGATTGGTCAATAGAGACAGGCCAATCCTCTTGCAAGACAATGCTCAACCACTTCACATAAACAACACTGCTCAACCTACAGAAGCTGGACTTGGAAACTCTCTGTCATCCACTGTTTTCACCAGACCTTGCACCAACTGACTACCTCTTCTTCCAGGCTTTGGACCACTTCTTGCAAGGAAAAATAATCAATTTACAGCAAGCTGTGGAAAACGCCTTTTGCAATTTCATCACCACTCACTCTCTGGGTTGCCTTGCTGCTGGTATAAACAAGCTACCATTAAGATGGCAAACTGTGTCAATAGTTTAGGCACATACTTTGATTAATTGTACTGGCTCTTGTTGGAGATATAATAAACTACACTTTTGATTTTAAACTGGACATTTCATATTTAATGACCTAATGTATCTCATTTTAATGGATAGTATTTGTAAAGAAATTGAGTTTATTGCAATTATTTTAGAATGAAAAACTTTCTCTATAAATGTTTTAAGTAGATCCCTAATAGTAAACATTCCAACATAACAGATAGCCAGCCCCTTCCTCCAGTCTGTTTCTTTTCATAGTTTGAAAACAAATACCTTGGTCTATGTAATTGAATGGTTTATTGTATTTTGTTTTTTGTTTTTTAAGCAGAGAGTTTCAGGAAAATGTAGGTGAATTTTTTCTAATGCTAATATAAGGATGTAACTGTTCTCATTAGATAAAGGAGCATGCTGCATGTATTATTATTCTAAGACTTCTGCTCACTTGAGTACTTTGAAAGCATTCTGCCTGCTCTTCAAAATATAATGACAATTCTCTCTAATTGGACTTGGCAGTTGCTATGGACTGAATTGTGTCACTCCAAAATTCATTTTGAAACCCTAACCCCCAATGTGTCTGTATCCAGGCATAGGCTCTTTAGGAGATAATTAAGGTCAAATGAGATTATAAGGCTAGGGCCCTAATCCAATAGAACTGTGCCCTTATAAGAAAAGGTAGATCTCTCTCTCTCTCTCTCTCTCTCTCTCTGCCGTGTGTGGACACAGCAAAAAGTTGGCCATCTGCAAGGCAGGAAGAGAGCCCTCATCAGAAAATGAACTCTGCTAGACCTTGATTTGGACTTTTCAGGCTCCATAACTATGATAAAATAAATTTTTGTAGCTTAAGCCACCCATCTATGGCATGTTGTGTGGCAGCCTGAGCTGACTAATACAGCAGTTTGTAATTAGTGTGCTTTGATAAAAGGTCTGTTGGCACATTTAATAAGCTGTATGACATATTTAAAAACAAACTGATTAATTTTGAGTTATAATTAATTGGACAATAGCCACAGTGAAAAATCAACACTTTTTCTTACAATTATAGGATGAAGAATATCTTTCATCATGTCACTCCTATATTTAAAAAAACTTCTAAAATACTATGCTTATTATATGTATGTCTATAAGAATCTTATAATATTTATAACAGTAGTTGAATAACTATATGAAAACAAAGATACATTAAATTCACTGAGTATTTACTATGTTCTAGGAGACATAGTATTTAAACTTAGTATGAAGTAGATACTGTTATTTGGCTCATTTCACAGATGATGAAATTGACCACAGATAATGCAAATAATGAGAACACAGGGATTTCATAAGGTGATCTTAATGTCTCATTAAACCACAGGATCCAATGCTACGTCTTCACCATACGGAAATATCTGCAGCATAGGGCTAGCATCTGTGGAACAAGGCTTCCCTGGGTAACGGTGTAGATAACATGCCAGTTTTCTCTTTCTTCTCTTCTTTTTTGCAGATGGTGTTTAGACCATTTTTTTTTTATCATAAACTCATTTTTTTTTAAACTTCAGACAGAAAAAAAAAAAAACCTAGATGAAAGTTTCCAGTTTTGCTTCCTTGAGCTTATACTCGGGATTAGTTTGATTAAATTGGGGGTGTTCCCAGACACACAATTAAGATGTCTCTTAAAAAGGGCTAAACTTATTACTTACATATTGAGCCCTTCTAATTTATTCTCTGAGAATAATTATAATTTTTAAAAGTTCTTACTCGTATCCCTACTTATAGAGAAAAAGTAAAGGGGGAGAAGAGAGAGAGAGAGAGTGTGAGCACCATCTGTCTCTCTGCACCCCAGGAAATTTCCAGAGTAAATCAAGTATATCTTTCCTTTTCTTGCATTCTATATTTTGCAGTAGGTCCAGGCCCAATAAAAGTTTCTGAACATTTTTGAGAGCCACCAAATAAGTACATCAATAATCCATAGAAATCGTTTTCAGGATGATGTTCTGTCTCTCCAGCTTCTCCGAGACTGTTGAAATGAACAGTGGTGGGAGAAAGCAGGGAGGCATGCCCAAGAGAATCCTCCTGTGGGCATAAGGAAAAAGGAAGAGAATGAAACTGCTAATAGTTACATTAGCCTCAACAAATATATATACCTTCCTGTGTTTCCCGCCATGAATGTCTACTGAGAGGATCAGTACCACCTGGCCCCTCATTATCCAGACATCAGTGGTCTAGCCAAGCAGGCTGTCACCACGTTTTCCCCAAGGCCAGCGTTTATTATGTCACACGACAGGCATTAAACAACACAAGTTCCTCATATAAAGAAACGAGTGTATGGCATCCAATAATAATATTTTAAGGGTAACATTTGCAGCAAGTGAATTATTTTCTCTATGAGAAATAACCTGTTGCTCTTAGGGGTCAGTTAAGAACTTGCTGGTTGGTTAAACATTTCTTGAAAGAATAGGAAGTCTATTTAGAGAGTCAAACAAGTGGCTATGGAGACAGCTGAGTCAGAGAAGGCTTCCCAAGTCTCTGATTTATGGTGTGGAATTTATCCGTATGCCTAACACATGGCCATGATTGTTGTGAGCATCATAAAACAATTTATAAAATAAATTAAAATAGAAGAAAAAAAGAAATATGTAAAATGGAGGTAAATTAATAAATGTAAAACAGACAGTTAAGGAGGGATTAAAAATGAGAAGAAAATAGTTCAAAATAAATCAGTGAATTAAAAAAAAAGTGATATCTGATTTAAAAAATGAAAAAATAGTCGGGCGGGGTGGCTCATACCTGTAATCCTAGCACTCTGGGAGGCTGAGGCGGGTGGATTGTTTCTCAGGAGTTCGAGACCAGCCTGATCAAGAGTGAGACCCTGTCTCTACTAAAAGTAGAAAGAAATTATATGGACAACTAAAAATATATAGAAAAAATTAGCCGGGCATGGTAGCGCATGCCTGTAGTCCCAGCTACTTGGGAGGCTGAGGCAGGAGGATCACTTGACACCAGGAGTTTGAGGTTGCTGTGAGCTAGGCTGACACCATGGCACTTTAGCCCAGGCAACAGAGTGAGACTCTGTCTAAAAAAATAAAATAAATAAATAAAATTGGAAAAATGAAAATCAGAAAAATTAAAATTTGGGAATAAGAAATAAAAGAGAAATAAAAATTATATATAAGTTAAAAGAGGTAAAGAGTTTATAAAATATATAATGTGCATAAAATATGTCTGTCAAAATGTTATGAACATATAAGCAAGTAGGATTGTACAGTGAGAATAAGAATTGAGGATAAAAAACATTGAGTATGGATTTCAATGCAAAACCATGAAAATAAATAAGACCAAGAAAAACAAACACAAAAACAAAGGTAACAATGATTAGACAGCTAGTTAGCAAAATTTAAAAGTTATAAAAAATAATTAAAATGTAATAAATCAAGATAATAAAAACTAAAAAAAATCAGTATGATTATTTGGATATTGCTAAGATGTGCAAGATCTTGAGGATGTTCTGACATGGACCAGCCGAGTCAATGGCATGAGCTTAGTATGGCAATCAAAAAATTCTCTATAGGAGAAATTACTAATTCCATGAAAGAAGAAACTAGTCTATACCTATCTGAATACACTTATCTGTCTATATTTTAAAGGTTAATGTTTTGAACTACATAAAAAAAATTCTAAACTTCTGTTGGGTGGAAAAAAAACAATATTTTTGTTTTAGAATAAGCTAAAGTACATATGGATGATTATTCATGTCAAGATAATCTATCTGAGGCATATTTTTTTTTCTGTGTGATTCTGTCTTGGAACCCGAGAATAATCTTCAAGAATGAGAATAGTGAATAAATACTGTGAGTCAGATGAGCATTTTTATTATGGCCTTTTAAAGTCCATTTGTTCCTGATGCTGGTGTGATGTCCTTTTGTTTTGAGTTCAGCAGTGGAGAATGATGTGGCAGACAGCCTTGAGAAGGTAGGATGATGAGTCTGCATGAGCTATTAATACCTACATTAGTTTGTCCCTGCAAGAGAGTCAAACTCTAAGAGACAGCAAGGGGAACAGTAGGTTGAGTCACAGGTGGAGAAGTTCTGTCTGGGTTATAGTGGAGGACACAGAATGAGCAGATGTCTGAAGGATGAGATGTGTAGATCTATGAACTGGTAATTGGGAAATCTCAATATTATTCTATAGAAGATGAAGATTATAGATCAAAATGCTTATTTTACATCTTAGTTGTTCCTTCAAGGACCCCTCCCGTAGAGAGGCATCAATAGGAGACAGAGTTTAGCTTTGTCTTCCTGTTTTTCACTGGCCCAGACCTGTTTCAAGCATCATTCCCTCCCCTGCCTTTATGCTCTATCTTTCTTATTGTCCAAAGCCTCCTGATATACCAAGAACCCACACATGATCACCTCCTCTGCTCCCTTTAAAGCATGATGTATTAAACCTTTTTTCTCTGCTCAGATTCTTAGTTGAATCTGTTGTCAACTGGATTTAAAAAGAAAGCAAGATCAGATTAGAGTATACTAATTGATACCAGATGTATGAATAGCTGATAACCCTACTTACTTCTAAACATGTTGAGAAAAACTTATATTTTAAAATATGACACTTTAACACTAATAAATACTCAATTGATGATAATTTAGTCAACATGAGAAAGAGAAAAAAAGAGAAGAAAATATCAGGGATTGTGAGGAAATCTGGAGGGAGAAGGGGTATATTTAATGCCTTCTAAGGTACACAATATAAGTGGTTATGTACTTTATCTCCCAATTCTATTCTTGAATGCTGGGATTAACTTTTTAGTGCCTGGTCAAATATTTTCTGTGATTTTTCCCGTTATTGTATGTATTAATTAATGTAATGTTTTAGGTGCTAGATTCATCTTGGTTACTTCCTTGATAAAAGTTTTAGTGCTTATTGACAACACAAATTACGAGAATAATTCTCATCTTGCTCAAGTTTCTTTCCAGGTCATAATAATTGAGTTTCTGCTCATTAGAGTATTGAGTTTTTGTTTTGGTAAAACAAGTTCTATTTTGTTAAAAAGACAGCTATAAACAGAGGTGAAATGACCTCTATAGATGAAACAAACAAACAAAAACCAGCAACAGACCTATCAGCATAGTGAGAAAGAAAAATGCTTACATATTTTCTATTGACTGAAGGTTATGTGTAGATATTTAATAGATGTATTTATCCTTAGTTTTTTTCCATAACCTTGAACATCCCCCACTAAGTTAGGTAGAAAATATATTATGCAGCAGAGGTGAGATATGAACCTATGTTTTGGGCTGTTATCTTTTGTTCTCCAAATTAATCTTTTGCTGGAAACTGCAGCCTTCTGATTTCAAGATTGTTCTTTTTTAAGCACCAAAAGAGGCAAGAAAAGCTTCATCTTTCTCTGCTGCACCCCTTTTAATAAAAGGATTTGTTCTGTAAAATTTGGATTCAGTCAAAAGCTTATATAGTCAGGGATCCAGAAGGCCACATGTGGACCAAGGCCAGGTTCCCCACCCCTTCGAGGGTGTCAAGTCTAAGGAAATTGCCACAATGCTGGGAAGTGACCACATTTGAATTTGAAATGCATCTGGGGAAAGATGCCCTCCAAAGGAAATGCAATACTGGGCAAATAGGTACAGAAGTAGTCTGAAAAGAATCCTAGAAGCAAAAGAGCTCTAGCTTCAAAGTAAAAAATTAAATAGTTTTTAGTTTATAACCCTGCCTGGTCCCCTCTTGTTTTTATGAGTGCATCAAAGACGATAAAATACATTACTCATGAAGCCCTGTAGACTTGGGCCTGAATTCTAATGCTGCTCCTTACTCAGCTGTGACTTTAGACAAGTATTAACTCTTTATTTTCTAATAGCTAAAAATAGGTTTAAATATGAGTACTCCGATTAGTTTATATAGTCTTTGGAAGACTCAAATAAGATAATAGATATAAAAGTTCTGTGGACTATTAACTTATTTATGTCCAAGATTGTCATTCTTTCATAGAATTTCTCTTTGGAAACAAATATTAATAGCAATACCATTTATATTGTTAAATATTCATATCTGCTAATATGTTTATAAGAACTGCCAACTCAAGAGAACAATGATATATATAAAATATTCATTTTAGTAATATTTCAATAAATTAAGTGTTATACTGAATATATGTGGTAGACTAATATGTGGATATTCAGCAATGGTAATTTGCTTTTGTACTAAATGGAATATTTTACAAATATAGTTTATAAAAATAGTTTGCAGAAAAGCGTATGTTATTGTTATGGATTGAATATTTGTGCACCCCCAAGCTTATATGTTGAAGCCCTAACCTTGAAAGTGATTGTATAATATTGAAGATGGGGCCTTTGACAGGTAATTAGAGGGGTCATGAGGCTAGGACCCTCATGATCTATTATGCCCTTATGAGAAGAGACACCAGAGAGCTTGCTCTCTCTGTACATTCACAACGAAGTCACGTTAGCACACAGTAAGATGGCCGCTGCCTACAAGCCAAATAGGCCTCCGAATGAAACCTACCTTGTTGGTACCTTGATTTTGGCCTTCCCAGACTCCAGAACTGTGAGAAGTAAATTTCTGTTGCCTAAAGTATGTTGTTATGGCAGCCTGAGTTAAGACACTTATGCAAACCTATTTTGTTGAAAACTCTAATGTGTATATATTAAGAGAAGAAAATGGAAGCATAGAAACCAAACATTCAATAATCATTAGTACTAGAATTTAAGAATTCAGGGCTCTTCACTTTTTACTCTATAAATTTTTATATTAATGTTTTCTAAAGTGCATATAATACCATTCTAATTTGGAAAAAAAGAAAAAAATAATTATTTAAGAGGGAAATCAGAATTAAAATTTTAGAAAGAACACTTGAGTTTAGGATCAAAATGATTGATATTAGTCTTATTTTATGTAAAAGCCACATATCTTAGGCAAGTTACTAAAGCTTCTTAAACCTCAATCCCTTCATTAGTAAATTATATTAATACGTAACGATATTTGCCCTACCCAATGTCTGGGAATTTTGTGGGGGAAACTGAGATAAAGCATAAGAAAGATTTTAGAAACCATAAAAGTACTTTTCATATGTATAGTATATCTTAAGTTAGTCATTAAATATGTTAAGAAAACATAAAAAAGAGATAAAAAAGAGAAAAAAAAGAAAAAAATAAAAAAGAGAAAAAAAATCTTTAGACATGAGAAGTTTAAGAAATAGCTAGCAAGACACAAAGATGCTTTAAAAAATGCTATTCATCTATATGAAAGGGCATAAAAATTGAAACTGTTAACATTGCCAACCATGTCTGGGAACAAAGAGGACTATCCTATTATTCTGAGATGTCACATATTTCCAATGATAAGGTTCTTATCATCTCCTTTTTTTTAAAAAAAAAGCATTATTCAGATGCTTATCCTTTATTCTATTTTCTGCTAAGCTTATCTTTTATTCTATTTTCAAATTTTTCTACATTTATGTCCTTTGAATGTGTATTTCAGAAAATTGAGACTGTTAATATCCTTAGCTCTGATCATACTACATTAATCAAGATTTGTGGTTCCTCATCACTTTCAATAGTTCAGTAAGACCTTTTGACAAAAAACAATGCTCTGAATTTTCCCGTGAAAAACAATATGTGCCATTAAAAATAAACAACCCATTTCTGTGTGCTATCTTGATTGATGTGGGATTAACTTTAGCAGTGTCTGCAGTAAGACATTAAAAACAAGCGAAGTTTGACACTGAGCAGCTTCACTGCGTATTTGACAGATCATTCACTTTGAAAAAAGTAGTCCCATTTTCCTGTCACTTACCTTCATTTTATTGTGGGAGTAAAAAGCTTGGTGAAACAAAGGTCATATATGGTATTAAATTAAAAAAAAACCGACATTGCTTTTTTAGAGGACAAGTTTTCTATGGAATAACCGGCGCCCACAGCTAAAAATAAGTTTGTCTTTGGTATCATCTTTACCTCAAGAAATAGATACATCACCTTGTAGAAGACATATGGATACTCTGTCATGTGTAGCTGATCATGGACATCCAAAACTTTATATTTTCCATTTGCAAATTAGAGGGGTAGAACATTTCCAATAAAGAAAATTCGAGGGTACAGGCTTTGAGTTGCCCATCCAGATGAAAAAAGAAGTATTCACTCTTTGTTTCCACACTAAGTATAAAATCAGTCTGGCATTCTACGAAATTTCTTTAGTCTGTGCTTTTTTAGAAAAAGGTAAATAAAAGTAGAATTTCCTCTCTAGGGTTCTCTACGTTCAGAGAGTGCCAGATTAATTGGATGAGAAGTAAATATTTATGTAAAACACAGGAAGATGTGAATGTCAAACCTGAGTATTTAGAAATGAAAATGAGGTTAATTCAAAGAAGTTACACTTTAAAAATGATAGTACTTTATTTTAAAGAAAAACAATTTTTAAAAGTTTATTTGGATGCTTTTTAGTGATTTCTTTGTTTAATTTTATTTTGTTAACTTTATTGAAATATAATTCACACACAATATAATTCACTTATTTAAAGTGTACAATTCAGTATTTTTTAGTATTCCTACTTGTGAAACCATCATCACAATCTAATCTTAGAACATTTTCTTCCTCCCCTAAAGGAAACTCTGTACTTTTTAGCAGTCAGTCAGCATTATCACCCACTCCTACCCTCCAGCCCTGATCATTTGTTAATTTACATTGTATCTCCACAGATTTGCATATTCTGGATATTTTATATGTGCAGAATGATACAATATGTGGCCTTTTGTGATTAGCTTCTTTACTTACTATAATATTTTCAAGGTATATACATTGAAAACAAATGTGGTTCCACGTACCAGTAGTTAATTTTGTATTTCTAGATAATACTCCATTGTATGTATAGACCATATTTTATTTAGCCATTCATCAGTTGATGAACATTTGTTTCCACTTTTTGGCTATTATGAATAATGCTGCTAGGAACATCTATGCACAAGTTTTTGTGTGGCCATATGTTTTCTCTTCTCTTGGGTATATAAATAGGTATGGGATTGCTAGGTCATATGGTAACTATGTTTAATTCCTGAGGACTGCCAAAACATTTTCCATCTTGGCTGCACCATTTTACATTCCAGCTAGCAGGATAAAAGGGTTCATTTTTCTCCACTTCCTCACTAACACTTGTTATTTTCTGTGTCTGAGTATCTATTATGTAACAGCTACTCTAGTGAAGTGCTATTTCATAGTGGTTTTGATTTTCATTTCTGTAATGACCAATGATGTTGAGAGTTTTTTCATGTGCTTATTGATCATTTGTATATCCTTAGAGAAGTGTCTATCCAAATCCTTTTCCCATTTTTAAATTGGGTTGTATATTTAGTACTGAGTTTTAAGTGTTCTTCATATATTCTGGGTACAAGTCCCTTAACAGATAAGTGATTTGCAAACACTTTCTCCCATTCTGTAAGTTGTCTTTTGACTTTCTTGATAGTATCCTTTGATCTACAAACTTTTAAAATTTTAATGTAGTATGATTTATCTATTTTTTTGGTTATGTTTGCTTTTGGTGTCATATCTAGTCCAAGGTCATAAAGATTGCTTATATGTTTTATTCTAAGAATTTAATAGTTTTAGCTTTTAAATTTGGTTCTATGATTCATTTTGAGTTAATTTTTATGTATTGTGTGAGGTAGGAGTCTACCTTCATCTTTTGCATGTGGATATCCATTTGTCTTATTAGCATTTTGAGTAATTAAAAATGTAAAAGCTTTTATCAGTACTCTTAATAATTTTTTTATCCCTTAAAGTCACCAAGTCATGCTGTTGTTATCCTTTATTTTAAATTGCTTATACATCTTATTTGTCATTGAGATTTTATTATTCAAAGGCAAATAAAATATCATTTGGCTGCTGCAAAATAAAAGAAAAAAACTTTTTTACTTCATGAAGAATGTATGCAGATATAAACAGAATAGTAAAGTGTCATGAAATGTCTATGTCAGGACAAATAAACATATTCAGCTATATATATTTCCATGGTAAGCAACAAATATAATCAAAACCAAATATAATTATTTGGGAATTTTATGCTTGAGAATAAAGTCATTAATAAGCCAATGTATGCTTTGGAATGGATTGCTTTTCTTTATAATTAGTATGTGATGCATTTTATCTCATTTTAAAGACTAATCCAGCTTTCAAGTTACAAAAAACCCAATCCAAATTGATGTAGGCAAAAAGTGAGTATATTTATTCATATCAGTGAAAGGACCATGGGTAGGTCTTCCTTCAGATACAATTGAATTCACAAAAACAGTAATGAACAATCTTCATTTTTTTAGATCTTACTTTTCTTTACTCTCGGTTCTGTTCTTTATGTAAGGTTAACTTCCAGGCTGGCAAAATAGCTACTATGAGCTATAAGCTATGTGTCAATGTTCCCAATCCATTTGATAAGTAAACATTATTTTTATTAACATTTTAAACCAAATTTCTGTGCTTGACTGTCTCTTGAATTAGGTTCTGTACCCACCTGTGAACCAATTCCTATAGCTAGAAAGATGTGGTGACTTTACTGAATGGGATTGAGTCCCAAATTGACTCTTGGAATCAGGTGTAGAGTCTATTTTATCCAAAGCTCATGTGATGGTTAATTTTCTGTGTCAACTTGGTTAGGCTATGGTGCCCAGTTGTTTGCTCAAATGAGATGTTTCTGTGAGGTGTTTTTGAGATGTGATTACATTTAAATCAGCAGACTTTGAGTAAAGAAGATTTCTCTTCATAATGTGAATGGACCTCATCCAATAGTTGAAGGCTTTAAGAACAAAGACTGAGGCTGACCAAACAGGGAGGATTTCTGCTACTACACTGTAATGTAGAAATTTTGCATGAGTTTCCAGCCTTTTCACTCAAGACTGCAACATTGACTCTCAGAATTTTTAGCCTGCCCTGCAGATTTTGGACTTGCCAGCCCCAACAATCATGTGAACCAATTCCTTAAAATAAATCTCTCTCTCTCTCTATGTATATACATCCTATTGGTCTGTTTTTCTGGAGAATCCTGTCTAATATAGGACATGAATAAAGATTAGGGGATAGATGGTTTCACACAAAATATCAAGACTATATCAGAAGAAAAGGAATGGATTATATGTTAGATGGTAAATCAATGTCTATACTACTAAAATTTGCTAATGTTTTAATCTAATATATAATTTATTTTGAAAGTTTCATTTGTAATGCCACTTTCTGTGTTAATACACAAAAGGAATAACAGAGGTTTAAAAGGTAAAGGAGAACCCTGATGGGTGCGCTCTTTTCTTTCTCTGTACTATAAAGATATTAGCATCTATTAATTATTTTCTATCTTAGAAATTTGGGAAGAAACACAATCAGACATTAGACAGTATATAACCAATAAGTTGTTTTTATTTCAGAATTGTACAGGGGTTCACACATTTTGGTTATTTGATTCTTGATCCACCTGGCTCTGTTCTTAGGTGGTAGTGGTGTGGGCCTCATATCCATGGATTGTAATTTTTAGAAGAAGAAGAACCTAACAATTCCCGGGTTTAGCATTCCAAGTCAGGGTCTTGAATAGTGCCTGTCCTTGGACCTATAAACAATCTCTCAGACCACAAGATTGTTACACAATGAAATGGGAGAAGAATAGGTTACTATGAAAAAAAGCACTCAATTTCCTCAATAAATATAAAAACAGAAATCATATGTGCCAAATTTAAGAAAGAAAACAGAGTTATTATGATAACTCAGAAATAATAATTAACAGGGCTAGAATTAATTGGGAAGCCTTAATGGAGGATATAGGTCTTGTGTGAGATTGTTACAGTAAAGATAACAGGAAAGTAAAAGGAAAGAAAAGTAGAGATTATTCCAGAAAAAAGAATAGAATGAGCAAAGACACAGAGAAGGCCTTGCACAGGTGTATTTAAGAGCCAATGAATAGACCAGGCTGACTGTACTGAATACCATGTGTGGAGAGTGCGATAGAATGCAGATTACAGAGGTCTCATCCACTAGTGTAAGGCTGTGTTCCCCAACCCCTGAGCTGTGGACTACTACCAATCTGCGGCCTGTTAGAAACTGGGCCACACAGAATGAGGTGAGGGTGGGGCAGTGAGCAAAGCTTCATCTGTATTTATAGCTACTCCCCATCACTGGCATCACAGCCCGAGCTCCACCTCCTGTCAGATCAGCAGCGGCATTAGCTTACCATATGAGCACTAATTCTACCGTACGCTGCTCCTTATGAGAATCTAATGCCTGATGATCTGAGGTGAAGCTGAGGCGGTGATGCTAGCACTGGGGAGCAGCTGCAAATGCAGATTATCATTAGCACAGAGGTTTGACTGCACGATAAATGTAATGTGCTTAAATTATCCCCAAATCATACTCCCCTACACTGGTCCATGGAGAAATTGTCTTCCATGAAACTGTTCCCTGGTGCCAAAAATGTTGGGGACCACTGGTCTAAGGGATTTGAGTAATCGTCCTGTTGATAGCAAATTATACAACTGCACAGAAAACTCAACTGATGTGTATGAAGCCTAAATTATAGTTTTCTACTGACTAGCTTTGAAACCTCTGGTAAATCATGTAAATTATCTAGGTCTAAGTTTCCTCATTCACGCAATGAGAAGATTGGAATACATGATTCCTAACTTCCTTTCCAAACTTTATATCCTTTTGACTCTATAAAACTCTGAAATGCCATCACTGTGAAAGTTTTAAAGCAAGAGATGAATATAGAAAGCACGGGGTTAGAAAGGTAGGACTTGGGAAAGTGTCTGAATCACTTTGAATGAAGAGGACCTGCCCTCAGGGAGTTCAGGTAGGAGACAATTATTATTTAGGCATCACGTGATAAGAACCCTAACTAGAATTGTAGCTATGGGAATAGAAACAAAAGAAAGGTTGATTGTGAAAAGAAAACATTTCTGGAGATTTAAGACTTTTGACAGAATAGATGATAGGGAATAGGAAGGTGAAATAAATCAAGATCAGTTTAGGAGTGTGAGCCTGAGTAATGTATAAAATGTCAAAACTATGGAAATGCACAGCAGGAGACAGTTTGAGGAAAAGCTATCATGGAGCTGTCTGAATGAAGATGGCCATCAGGCTCCAGAACGTGTGCTGAAATGTGGCTGCAAATGGTGGATTTGAGACTCATTCACAGAGGGGCAATGAGTGATAAGATGAAAATAAAGGTAAGATTGGAAACAGAACAGAGCAAAAAGGAAGGAGGCAAAATGATGATTCAAGGGTGTATCCATATTTAAGCAGTTGATGTGAGGGTGAAATTTAAGAAGGGAGGAAAATAGAGCTGAGTTCTGAAACTGAAGAAGAAAACCATGTCAATGCTGCAAATAGTCATGCAGAGCAAGAATAGAGATATGGCTATTAAATGTGGTAAGAAGGAGCTCAAACATCAGTGACCTTGAAGAGAATAGTTTAGGAAGAGTGAGAGAAATAGTACTATAGTTACGAACTCAAAACAAAGGGTTAAGGAGTAAGAGACGGAAGTGGCCAATGCAGACTAATATTTAGCAATTTGGATTTTGAAAAGAAAGACTATGATAGGACTATAGCTCAAAATCGAAAAACGTGTTTGTGCTTAGAGAAGAAAAATCAGTACAAAGAAAAGAACTTTAAAAGAGAGGGAATCACTAATTGAGAAAAGTAGAAGGTAATATGTAGAACCTAAAACAAAGAACACAAGTGTAGGGTAGAACCTTTGAAAGAACAAAACACCCTTCTCATAAATACATGCTGAGGTAGAGAGCAAAGTTGCTTTTAAAGAAATTTTGGTTGCAGAAAATATTAATTAACTCACTGAATTATTTTGACATTTATTAAGAATGTATTATATTCCAGGAAACATGATAAGTGCTTTCTGCATGGAATTTAATTCTCACAATAGTCTTATGGGATAAGTAATATGTTATGGGATAACTCACATTTTATAGACGAAAAAACTAAGGCTTAGCATTTGGGCAACTTATCAGAGATCAAGATCACAGAAAAATGAAGATATGATTTTTAAACCCAGGCCTTTCTAACTGTTTCTAATCATTGTACTAGTTTTTTTTTCTGTTATGTTGGCCTTAATCTTTTTCACAAATGAAAAGAGGGCATTATTTGCTGACATTTGAAGTGAGTGTGGCATGCTTGTGGACAAGATTTGTGACCTATTTTAATGTATAGGAACATAGTCTAGGGTGGACATAAAATATGAAAGCTTACATTAATTATTTGTGATTCCTAAATTTCTATCCGGAACAGAGGAAACAATGGTATGAAGGCTTGCAGAGGCAATGCAATGTTTATGAATTCACAGCTTTGCCCTTCTCCACTAGGGAGCAGCACAGAACAACATATGCACCCATTCACTGTGCGTGTAGTACAAGTGAGACAAAGAAAGACTTTCCAAGACTCCATTGCATAAAAGCAGTAAAGAAACTGAACGTTTGATAACTGGGTCCTGCCTTCAGAAAGTATTTAATGAAATAAGTGGATTACAGTTTTGTTCCTTATTATATTATATTTTCATTAGTTAAAAGAGCTATGTTGTCAATCCTATTTGAGAATCATAAGGGAGCTTCTTAGAAATTGAACTGATCATAGATTAATATCAAGATTAGGACAGGCGAGGTGGCTCACGCCTGTAATCCTAACACTCTGGGAGGCCGAGGTGGGAGGATCACTCAAGGTCAGGGGTTTGAGACCAGCCTGAGCAAGAGCGATACCCCATCTCTCTAAAAATAGAAAGAAATGATCTGGACAACTAAAAATGTATATAGAAAAAAATTAGCCAGGGATGGTGGCGCATGCCTGTAGTCCCAGCTACTCGGGAGGCTGAGGCAGAAGGATCGTTTGAATCTAGGAGTTTGAGGTTGCTGTGAGCTAGGTGATGCCACGGCACTCTAGCCCAGGCAACAGAGTGAGACTCTGTCTCAAAAAAAAAAAAAAAAAAAAAATCAAATACATTTTAATTTAGTGTCAAACATAAATATAATCCTTAAAATTCAGAATAATAAAAGGAATTTTTCAAAATCGATGCTTGGAAATCGATGCTTTAAAGATTTTCCAGCATTTAAAACTTTGGAGTTTTAACAAAAAAGTTATATCTGTCATTGACTATATGAAAAAGAACATGGTAATACTGCAAATGGAATTTATTTTTTGTATTTAGCACTTCTAGGCCATGTCAAGTTTTTGTTATAAATATAACACATCCCACATTTGCTGGTTTTCAATTTGGTTCACATCACTGCTATTACATTAAATACTTTGCTTCAAAAATTATTTTTTGAGTTTGATAGCATAATTTTGTTTTTGGTTTTTTTTTGTTTTTGAGACAGGGTATCACTCTGTCACCTGGGGTAGAGTACGGTGGCATCATCATAGCTCACTGCAACCCCGAACTCCTGGGCTCAAGAGATCCTCCTGCCTCAGACTCCTGAGTAGCTGGGACTATAGACATGCACCTTGCCTGGCTTGCTTATTGAATGATTGATTGACTGATTGTAAAGATGGGGATCTTACTGTGTTGCTCAGGCTGGTTGTTCCTGGCCACAAGCAATCCTCCCATCATGGCTTCCCAAAATGCTAGGATTATAGGCTTGAGCCACTGTGCCCAGCCTGATGGTATAATTATTTTTAAAAAGAGAAGAAAAATCATGGTTTTTCTTGGTTTCTGAAGACATAGACAAGAAATGTAGAAATGGAAGAGCAATACAAACCATCTAGTGACAAAGGCTTTTGGTTAAAGAAACATTATGTTTCAAGTCAATCTTTGATCTTTTTACTTAATAAACACAAAGCTTAAAAAATAAATATATTAGTTCTAGCTTAGGAGTGTTCAGAATTACCTGTAGGAAATAAGCTAATATTTGTTGAACAACCAAACAGGAGTTTTCTGGATATCACTTAATTAATAGATAACTATTTTACAGCTGAAAAAGGAGGCTTTAATAGATCATATACTTTATCTAGCATCACACGGCGTCCAGTTTGAAACTAGGATTCAAACACAGGTGAACATAACTCCAGATCTTATGATCTGTCCAAAATACCACACCACTTCAATCCCATGACCCTAATGTAAGCATTTGAGTCCACTATATAGAATGCTTTCTTGTGAGTTAAGAATCCTAAGAAGGATTGAGAGCAACAGATGGCTTAGAAGATAAGCAACAAAGTAGACTACCTGGCAAACATTTCCCTTTTTACTCTTCTATCAGTATATTTCAGAAGATAATCCCTAAATCTAAAATGGTGGGATGGTGTAGATTAGCTCTACATACACAAGGTATCTGTCATCCAGAAAAATGGTAAAGGAGCCATGTCCTAAAGGAACTGTCTCCTTCTTTTCTTCTCATGTCTCTCTTCCTTATGAATGCTCTCCTCCTCCTTAGGTAGCCAGTTTCCCTTCATTCTCTTCTCCTGTATCACTCCTTGTGCTGGGCTGTCTTCTCTGACTAGTACCGCATTACTAATCTTTCAAATGGGCTACATCCCATCAACATGCAAGGTTCTGCATAGGGACTGCTAAGCAATCAATGAAGTACATTGAGTGATGTCTGTGCCTCCTAATAAAGTTTTTGGATTTTTTATAACTTAATTGAGATATAATTGAAGTATAATACACTGACTATATTTAAAGTATATAATTTGATGTAGTTTTGATGATTGTGAAATACCTGTATAACCATTATCTTAATCTTAATGATGTTTACAAATATTTCCATAACTTCAAAAAGTTTCTTTGTGCGCCTTGCAATCCTTTCTTCTACCCTTGTTCCCAGGCAACCACTGACTTGCTTTCAGTTATTATAACTTTGGTTAGAAGATCTAGAGTTTGTAATGTATCCATACAGTATGTAGAAGATGTATGAATGGTTAATAAGCAGATGAAAAAATGTTTGTAGTCATCAGGGAAATTAAAATTAAAACTACAATGATACTGGTATGCACTTATTTTAATTACTAAAATTAAAAAAATTGGCTGGGTGAGGTGGCTCATGCCTGTAATCTTAGCACTCTGGGAGGCTGAGTTGTGAGGATCACTTGAGCTCAGAAGTTCGAGACCAGCGTGAGCAAAAGTGAGACTCTATCTATACTAAAAATAGTAAAAATTAACCAGATGTGGTGGTATACACCTATAGTCCCAGCTGCTCGGGAGGCTGAGGAAAGGGGATCGTTTGAGCACAAGAGTTTGAGGTTGCTGTGAGCTAGGCCGATGCCATGGCGTTCTAGCCCGGGTAACAGAGTGAGACTGTGTCTCAAAAAAAATAAATAAATAAAAATTAAAAAGACTTATGATTATACCATGTGTTGGCAAGGGGAAGCAACTAAAATTTTCATACACTAGTATGAAAATGTAGCATGGTACAGTCACTTTGGAAAACAGTTTGACTATTTCTTAAAAGGTGGAACATACACCTGTCATATGACCCAACTAATCCACTCCAACATATTTACCCCAAATAAATGAAGGCATATGTTCACACCAATGTTTGTACATAGATGCTCATAGCAACTTTATTTGTATTAGACCCAAACTTGAAACAATGCAAATGTCCATTAATATGTGTGTGGATAAACAAATTATGGTATATCAATATAATGGAATTGTGCACAGTAATAAAAAGAATGAGCTGTTGATACAAGCAACATGGCTAAATCTCAAAAGTTTCTATTTTTAAAGCCAGTTTCCTGCCTTTAAGTCAGAGTTTCTTAGGGAGAGTGAGGAAGAAAAAAGGATGAAGAGAGATCTGGGTTTATTGTAATCATGCAAAGATTTTGTTCCTCAAATGTAACACACAAGATAAATTTCATGAAGTATATAAGACAGGGAGAGAGAAAGGGGAAGAATACAAATATGTTAGCAACCTCTTTTCCTGTCTCTTCTGTTTCTCTTACTCCAGGAGAACTTCCAACGTGGCAGTGTGATAACTAGATGTATTGAACTTTCTTAGCCTGTCTTCAAACTACACAGCCCTCAGCTCTTCTTAGGCAGACTCAACCCTAGATATTGACAACATGAAAATATCCATCATTCTTAAATCTTTCCCCCAAAAAGAACAGACCCATGATGAATAACAGATAAGGAAACCCTCCTGAGCAGAGAGATCTACTTGAATTTCCAGAGCTCAAGTAGAGACCAAGCAAACCTGAGAGCCAGGGTATATTTTCTTTTGGGTAGTATTACTTCAGAGCTGTTCCACTTTGAAGAAGCATATCATGAGTTAAAGCAAAATATTATCTATTTAAGGAATAAGCAAAATCATTCTATTTCTATTATCAAGACTTTTAATTCTCCATGCCCTAATTTATTTTATAATTTGTCATCCTTTCGTAAACCTCTTCTCAATTCAGATATCCTCTTACTATATATACAGTCATAAGCTCTCTTTTTGTTATTTATTCTGAATGAAATGATTGCTCTTCTTGTTAGTATGAAAAGTTCTTGCTTATGGATTTTGGATGGTCTAGGTGCTTCCAACTGGCTCATGAGTACAGTGACCTTTATTCGTTCTCATTAATGGCAATCCCCCACTCCTCTCAGGCTTACAATTAGAGCAATTAAAAAAACTTGTGTTTCTTTATCATCTCCCTTTTCTCATTTTGATTTCATCTTGCATTGTTCCAATAAACAAATCTACATCTTTATTTTTCAAGCTGATAATACAGCACATAGTCAGTGAATCCCACATCTCTATACACGACCTAGATGAAGGGCCCTGCTGCTCAGAACTGACCTTCCGCATTTGCATGCATTCCATATGCCCTGTGACTATATTTTTGTTTTCTCCAGATGTTTTATAATTGCTCCCATTCTCTCTCTTACAAAAGAAAACCCTATAATATTAATTAAAAGCAATCTTTTGCTTGAATCAGCTAGACTAACATATGACAAGCAAAAATCTCTTAGATAATAACAGGATCAGAATCTTCCTTCAAACTTGGGGAAGGCAGAGCATTGGGAAAGGCATGATCAGCATGCACCTGTCACAAATTGAAAGACATGTTAGTAATTTTAAAATGTTGGGTAAAAGTAGAGGGAAATTAACAGATCCATAGACTTTACAACAAATAAGAAGAGAATTACATTTTGCGTTATTTTTTAATATAGAAAGCATTTAATCTGATTGAAGTAATCTGTAAAATCATGCTATTGCAAGGTTGTAATTAAGAATTGGAAAATGTAATAAATATCTAATAAAGTAAAATTAAATGCAATGAAAATTAAGTGATTTTAATATATAGTAAAAGTTTATTTTTAACTAATTACTATTAGTAGCCACAAGGACTCAATCTTCCACACAATCCAAAAATATAGGTTCCAGTGTTATTAGAATTCCACAAATAGGTGACTGAAACTCAGAGAATATAAAGTAAGTTGGAAGATACAAACAAGTTAAGCCAAAAAGTCATCATGAGGCTATATGGTGGAATCAAATGCATAAGAATGTAAATCTGCTCCCAGGAGGGGAGAGAAATGTCTCTATCTTTATTATTTTGGGATGTCTTTATTATTCCATGGAATTAAATAAAATTATATGAATTTTTTCCAGAGGGAGTCTCTCTACCTCTATCTTTCCCTGACTCTCTGCTTATATAAGCATTGCTAAAACAATAGTTCTGGAGCAGATTGGCTGTTAATGCCTGGATGTGGAGAAACACGGGCGATTCATGGAGAATTGTGTCCCTGCAAATAACAGTGGGAAGATCCTCTATGTATCTATAAAGGGGACTGAGTTCAGGAAATTAAGAAAGTTTACTGAGTTTGTGTTATACCTACTCTTGAAAGTATATAGTAGGCTCAGGGTCATATTTCTGAGGCTTGAGCAGGGCTGGCTGCAGGACTTTGGAATACTAGGAGACATAAAGAGCATGTCAGGTGGTACTAAGGAGATTACCAGTTTTCAGATATTTCAAGAAAGGTACAGCCTATGAAACACAGAGAAAAAATAAATAAATAAAAGATGTGTCATCAAAAGGAGAGAAACAGAACAAGACAGGGAGAAAGATGAGGTGGGGTGGGGGAGAGAGAATAAAATTATTTGAAAAAAACTTCAACTAATTCTATTAGGGCCTCCCCTACCTCCTACCACCACCACCACCACCACCACCACACACACCATTAAGAAATAATTGGCTTCTGGGAAATAGAAATTTAGAGAGATGCTCAAGCGGTGATAAAGACAAGAAGGCCATCATACTAACTGTAAATGAAGAAGGATCTAGACATCTAAGACCTGTCTTGTGAAATCATTTTGTGATTACATGGCCTTTGGTCCCAAATCACTATTTGCAATTTTCAACCTGAATGAATTTAGCTGGATAGGTTTGGAGCCACAGAGATGTCCTAGACGAGGCAGCCCTCAAGGGCCTAGCCCTGGTATTGTTACTCTGGCCCCTCAGTGAGTGGGAGGCAACATCAGGCCTCTTAAAACATCAGTAGCTTAGATTTTGTATAGACTCAATTCCAAAAGAAGTTTCATGATTTTCCACCTTCCTTTAGTATAATGGCTTTTGGATTTTCTCTTCTGCCATTCGTGTATTTCGCCATATATATGTTTGCTTTTCTCTTTTAATTAGCAAACTCACGGGAGTGAGTGGCAATTTTATCTTCTTTCTTCTGGATAGAATATTTTTGCCCATCCCCAATATGAAAAATAAAAGCGATAAAGGCAAGTTATAAACTTTGATTGTTTTGCACCTCTGCCAGGAAATTTATTTAAAAATACTTTATAGGTGAGAAAAATTAATATAACACAGATTATTTTAAAGCCAATCACTCAATCTTTCAGTAAATAATGATGGCAATGTTATTTCACATTACTCAAACTAGTCTACCTTCACTTAACTTGGATTAAAACAACAAACCATGTATCTATTTATAGTAATGTAATGGGGATGGTTATAAAGTTTAGAGCACTATATCTTCATGAGTTTGACCTAATCTGAATTTCATTAATCTTATTGCCAACATCATTCTTACTAATTTTTATGTGTAGATACTGAATGGAAAATTGGATCAAAAGACGTGATTCGCAGATAGCTCATATTCAAATTCAGCTGATAATCATTGAGAACTATGAATCTTAAGAACTGCAATGAGCACTTCGGATTCACTATCTCATTCAACTTGATGGAAATTTTAATTGAGCACTCTACCATTTTAATTGAGCAAATTCTGTTTAAGAGAAGCTGAATTATTTATTGGAGGTAAAGTTGTTAACAAAATGGTAGAATAGGGTGAATCTTTTCGTTAAAATTAAGTCATATGCTCATTGAGTAGACGGGAAAAGGAGTTCAGGGCCAGAGAGACAACCTTGAACATGCTGTTGGGAGGGACAGGGCTTCTGAAGTCTTGGCAGAAAGGCTGCATTACAGCACGATCACTAGCTTCATCAACAGACAGGCTCATGATGTATTTAACAGAAAATAAATAAATGTAAAAGGAAGTTAAAAGGATGAGTAAGAAAGTAGGGATGATTGCTGTTTTAAATGTGGGACCAATTATATTTAAAACAGTGATTGTCATTTGAAATCAACACTGCTTTATTTCTCTTTTCCAAAAAATAAAAAATAAAAAAGTTGTCAGTATTCACTGCCACCATTATCCCCTTATTCTTTAACTTAATTAACTCACGACTATCACTTTGCCATCACTGTCAGCTGCATCTCTTTGCCAAAGCTTTTTTGTCAATAACATCTGTGTCATTAATTCCAATGGATATTTTCCAGGCCTCATCTTAGTCAACCTTTTTGCATACTTAATACAATTAATTGCTCTTCTTTGATTTTGAAAAATTCTCCCCTCTGTCTCAACACTTCACATTCCCTAGTATGAATCCTACATCTTTAATTTTTCTTTCCTTGTCAGTATCCTTGGCAATATCTTCCTCTTTGCCAAATAACTGTTAGAGTTCTTCAAGGTTGTATCCCATGATCTTTTTCTTCCTACTCTATATTTTTATACAATCTCAGTTGCACCCACTGTTTCTAACACTATGTATCCTTGATGATTCACAAATATCTATCCCTAATCCAGAGTTCTGTGAGCTGCAGTCCAGAGTTTCCAACTGCCTACTCAGCTTTACTGGGATATCTCGAAGGCCTCTCAGATTGCTCACGTTCAAAGCCATGCTCATGTTCCCTTCTCCCTTCCTCAAACCTGATCTCTTTTACCAGAACCTACCTTAGCAAGTCACAGCCACCTTTGGAACTTCTTCCCCAGACAGCCCACTACACCCTATCATATTTCACAGTGATAAATTAATCACCAACATATGTTGATTTGGCCTCACATTATACTTGCATATGCTTTTATATTCTTCACTCGTCATGAGTGTCCTAGTTCAATTTATTATGATTAATATATTAACTGCCTTTGGAACATTTCAAATAGCTTTCCACTCCTACGTACAAATATATGCTTTCTCTCTTTTGTCATTTTTCCACACCACACTCAAAGTGATCTGTTCCAATTGCAAATCTTACCATCCTATCCCACTACTGACCACTTGATTTTGAAAGAAAAACTTCTTAATGTATTTTAAAAGATGCTGCATCATCTGATCTTTTCAACCTCTCCTCACTCTATTTTCTTCCTTCCTCTTTGAGCTCTAGCCACCTCAGTTTTTTACATGCCCTGTGATTTTTCTTACCTCAGGGCCTTTGCACATACTCTTCCTATGGCCTGGAATAATTCCCTTCCTTAATGTCATAGCTGTATCCTCATCCTCAGTTCAAGTTTGTTTACTCAAAGAAAACTTCCTAATCCCTCTGGCTAGATCACTGTTTATATGCTATATGCTTGTAGAATCACATCCTTTGCCTTCAATGCATATATTGAATTTTATACAAATTATATTATTAATCTGTATAATGGCTTTCTCCCTCCTAGACTGGAAGTTTCATCAAGGCAGGACTCATGCTTGTTTTGCTAATCATTGCAGCCCCCTAATTTGACACAGTGCCTATTCTATAATAGGTGCGTAATATGTATTGAGTAAATGAATGAATAATTGAATGACTTAATATGGTCAAGGATGGAAATATTAATATGACCTTTATCACATAATTCCTCTTGAGATACATAGTGTTTATCCCTTACACTATTTTGAAAACAGACACTAGTTGTGTACACTCATACTTCCCTCACATGTCTAAGTTTGAATTTAGTAAGTGCTTTGCTCACATTTAAACTGAAAAAAAATAAGTGGAAATAAAACTTAATTCAAATCAGTGTTTTGTTTAGATGTGTAAAGCAATCTCTTCCCTACTGTCTAATCATGAGAATCACAAATTCTTGGGTGTTCTTCAGAGCAACAGAATCAGGTAGAAAGCCATGAATCTGCACTTTTAAACAGTTATCTCAGCTGTTAGGCAAGTTTTATAAACCTCTGTTTAATACAGCTAATATATTTATATTAACAATAGACATAGTGATAAGGAAAAAAACAATGATGTCATTCACACGTCTTGAGGAAACTATGTTTTCTTTCATTTTACTTTCCATTCTTTCTTCTATCCATTAGTTTATATTGATAGAGTCCAAAATCAAAATCAAGTTTATTTAGGATAGACTTGTAAACATTGACTTCTTTTTTCCTGGTTCATAATTACACTTTGGATTTTATCTGACCAATATTTTGCTAAGGGTGGAAATGTGTTTGTCCTCTTGCATAATAAAGAAATTGTTACTTATGTCTTGAAGTAGGAGATGTGCTAGTGAATGCTGATAGTGTGGTTGTACCTAATAATATGTGATTTATCCTAATCTACTATAGTGCAATTGTCTCTCATACAGTTGACTGCATATTCTTTTGGGAAGTATCAACCTAAGTGCTAACATTTTTCTAGGTTCAATGATGTGGGTTAAATTGTCTAGAAAATAGCTAGGCTTAGGAAGCCATGTTAAGATTATTACAACAGAGTTTTAGTGAAAAATTAGAGTGTCAAGGAAGAATTTTGCTCAGATGAATAACCTCATATTGATTTTATACAAAGGGGAAAGTGGTTTCCTAGAGAAAAAGAGAGAGAATCTTGTCTTTTGTTTGGCATTTTAAAATGATAATAAATCAGATTAATAACATTCTAATGGTTCCAATTTTGGAACATGTAAGATTTCTGCTAGCGTGGAATTTGGGCTTAAACATTACAATTTCATATCTTAAATACAGCCATCTTTATGTTTCATAACTTAAAGATAACCATCTTTACTTCATGCTCAATTCACCATGCAGAGTCAGGATGAAAATTAATTACCTGGAGAACTCCAAGGGCCTCTCTTTATTTAGTGCTTTTTTTCCCTTGAAGACAGTTTCACTAAAATCTCTTCCTATAGCATCTAAGTTCCATTCAGAACAGAACAATGCTGGCTGCTGGCACAACCCCATTATCCATAAGGTGGCTTCACCAGGCCCAGGACAATATTCCCTCTCCTGGGAACCAGCCTTTGTCAATCACCAAAGCTGCCTTTTACTGTAAGCATAGCTGTTTCCCATGTGTGTGGTCTATCTAAAGGAATACAAGTAGTGCCCATACTCACTTTATACTGAACAGAATTGATAACCAGGAAGTAAGTAGAAAACGTCTTTGTACAGAAAGCTCTCTCTAAGTCCATGCAATAATGTTATTGCTCTTATTATGTAATATTTCCCAAACTTAATTTTCCAAAATACTAGGTACATAAGTAGTGGTTGCAAAAAGAAGGAGCTCTTATACAGCATTTTCTTTTCAAAGATACATAACAGTATAGGAACATGTTTAACTATTTAACCTTGTATGTTAAAAACTTGTTTGATGAAAGTAATCCCTTGTTTTAGTTCATTTAGGCTACCATATCAGATTACTACAGACTGGGTGGTTTATTAACAGCAGCAGTTCGTGTCTCATGGTTTGGAGGCTGGGAAGTCCAAGATCAAGACACTGGTAGATTTGGTGTCTGGTGAGGGTCCACTGCCTAATTCACTTAGGGCAGCCCCCTCCCTGCGTCCTCACATGGCAGAAGGGGTGAGGGAGCATTCTGAGGCTGCTTTTATAAGTCATAAAGGCTCTACCCTCATAACCTAATCACTTCCCAAAGATCACATCTCAGTATACCATCTCAGTGGGGATTAGGCTTCAACATATGAATTTTGGGGGGACATAAACATTTAATCTATAGCATGTTAGCTGACAGACACCTCATAGTGAAGTTTAATCATTCCACAGTAACTTTTAAAGTGTTCATTCACAGTAGTTATTTGCGGAAAAATTGAATGAATAAATGGATGGATTAGTAGATGGATGGATGGAGAGTGGATGAAAAAATAAATAAATGAATAAAAATAATCCATAGGCCTAACACAATGAATATAATTATTAAATATAGTAATGGTAAAGATGTAATAAAGGTTGCTAAAGTCAGATGTTACTGGTAAGATGAACCGATATTTGCAATAGATATAAAAAAATCTTGTCACATCATCCTTTTAATCAGTGCATTAACCTTTTAAAACACACGCCTTCCAAATCTTTTTCTCCTCTACCTCTGTTTTTCAAATCCCTTCTTCTTCCCTGACTAGGTCCTCTTCTATATTATGAACCCTCTTTATATTTCTATCATACAACATTACAATTCACGTTAACTTTTATGCCCTCTCCATTAACAACTATTATTCTCTAACATGTGCCAGGTACTCTTCTAAGCACTCCGCACAGAAATAAATTATTTATTTCTGTAGTCTGAGCTGTAGCTGTTATTGTTTTCATCATTTTATAGATGTGGATATTGAGGAGTTAAGAACCTCATGCCAGCCTGTGCAGCTAATAAGTGAGAGAGCTGAGATATCAGCCAGATGTCTAACTGAAGAACCACTTACTGGCACTACTCTCCTCTGTTTGTTAATACATTCTCTCCACATGAGAGAGGATGCTTCTCTTGTTTGTTTGCCTTTAAAGGAAAGAGACTTTTCTCCTGATAACTCGCATTAGCTCCTAACACATATGAGTTTCTATAACAATGAATAAAATGAAACCCACATGCCTGAACTGAAACTCGAGTATCATTGTATTACAGTATAGTAATTATTGTTCATCATAATGATTGTGAGACACTAAGAAAAGGATAAACTGTTTTGAAAATATTCTACCTCAGAATACAGAATAGTCTGTAATATAGTCCAATTATTCATTATGGTTTAAGGTATGGGGGTTTGAAAGGAGCATATCATTTGTCAGTCTGAAAACACACTATTTAGTAAAAAAAACCTCATATGGCCAGATGGTCAAAAATAAATAATGCCCTTTGAGTTGTAGTTAGCACAGTTTTAGCATATTCATCTTATACAACTTGCATATCTAAACAGAGCTTTTTCCTGTCAAAAATTTATACTCGGCTATCTATTCCTTGCTTCATGACATTCCTTGTTGAAATTGTAGTAAAATATGGCCTTATATGAGTTACTTGATGAAGTGATTTAAAACAACATGTTTCCCATGTAACTCTAACATCAATAGTCAGCTGACAGTTGGAGATTAATGTCACAATTAATATGTGGATATTTAATATGCCAGCCTCCTGGGTTTGAAGCATTCATAAAAATGCTGTGGGCTCAGCTGGGCATTTTGTTGTCATAGATCACAAAGGAAATATAAACAGACATCTACTGGGCCTCTGCTGAGATGGTGTTTGAAGATTGGCTTCTCGTAGAGTAAGATTTTATCTAAGCTAAAAAAAAGACTTTCAAAGTGAAAATATTATTTTCAGCAGGTAAATGTCACAATGCTTTTTTAGACTATTACATGATCATCAGAAAGTCTAATTGTGTACACTCACCATTCATGCTCTGGATGAGTTTAATAAATTGCAACCTGGTTGTAATTTGGTCTGGTCATGATGCGTGGGGAAAAGTTTGCCTCTTCAAATTTCTTTAAAAATAGAAAGTGAAGCTATTTATATTTTTAGAATAGAAACACAACTGAGAGATAGCACAAACTGAGTATATGAACAGTAGAAAGTCATTGAATCTGCCAGAAGTTTTTAATTTTTCATTAAAGAAATCCCATGAATTGTGTATAAAAAATTACAACGTTCAACTTAAATTTATGAGCTTAAGGACTAAAAAAATGGCAGTTTTCACTAGTTAATTAAAAAAACCTCACATCTATAACTATAGATAGCAAGGGTATTTTAGATATTCATGAAGCATGCGATATTGTAGTTGATTATATTCAACAAGTTGGCTTGATGCTTTACAGCAAAAAGATGAAACCTTTGAAAGTTGCTAGGCTTGATGACTTTGTAAGTTTACTAAAGGATAATAGAAGAAACTTGAACATTTTAAGGTGATTTCCCTAAGTTACACACACGTGTGTGTGCCTGCACGCACACAAATATATGAAGATATATGTAATTTTGTGATTAATAAAAATGATCATTCTCCTCATACATATAAATCTAAAAAATAGAAGCACAATAAATTCCTATTAAACTGGATTTTTTTTCACTTAGCATGAAGGCATGAATATTCATTCAGAATTTTATTATTAAAGAACATAATTGCTAAACTTTCTCAAGAGTCTATTGATTTTCAACTAAAATCTCTCATAAGTAGCTAAATATATTCTTCTATATCTCAGTGAAGGAAACTTTTACATAAAGACTTTAAAATGTGAAAAATTTAAAAGGAAACAAAATACGTTCATATTATAAAAAACTACAAATAAGAGTTCCACTATTATCTACTGATGTTTATAGATGTTGAAGGGTCATTCCCTTGTTCTTTAATTGTCCAGGTTATATTGCAAGTTTTGCAGTGTAAGCATTTTCCAAAGCTCTGTGACAGAACTTTACTCAGGTAAATGGTTTGTAATCTCTTGGAATGTTACAGATAGTGGTTATTTATAGTAGAGGTTGCTACTAACTTTAAAAGGTACTGATAATTTGGGTGAAAATCTGTTTTAGGTTTGTCAAGTGGTTGGGTATGCAGTTCAGAATCTGCCCTGTTACTAAAGAGACAAAAGCTTCTCTTGAAAGGTTTAGAGACAGTAGGGGAAAAAGAGTATCAAAAATATAGTGGTGCATTTAAATAGGTTCTCTTCTAATTATTGTAAAATATTTAAAAGTTATGAATAGGAAAAATTAGCTGGGTGTGGTGGTGCATGCCTGTAGGCCCAGCTACTTGGGAGGCTGAGGCAGGAGGATCGCTTGAGCCCAGGAGTTTGAGGTTTCTGTGAGCTAGGCTGATGCCATGACACTCTAGCCAGGGAAAAAGAGCGAGACTCTGTCTCAAAAAAAAAATGATAAAAAAGTTATGAAACAAAATGTTTAATTAAGAATTTTAAAGGTTGATTCGTTTCTTATTGTGTTTTGCTGCTCTGAGGACAGTGCTTCCTCTGGCATAATTCTGCCTTTACAAGCAGTTAGACTAAAGAAATGCTCCTAAACCCATTTCAAGGTTCATGTTTCTTATATACTGGACTGACTGACAAATCATTACAGGCCTTTGTGATGTGCTGCAGTTGGTTATCCAAAGCCTCAAAATCCATTTCCCTTGCATGTCTGCTCTGGGTTTAGCAATTTTATCTCATGCCTTCTGAGACTTGGAGGTAGGTCTCTGTTTACAGAAGCATCAGTCAGGCAAAGGCAAGAGTTCTATTGCTTTCTTTAACATGGCTTTGGGATTCTACTATTATTTCCTTGAATAGTAAAGGGCTGGTTTCCTTTCTAGAAGCGTGTAACTTAATGACACTAATGGAATGTGGTAAATGGCTTTGGGAACAGACAGATTGCCGGTGTATTTATGTAGCCTCATTTAAAATGTAAAATAAGGACATAAAGCTTACCAATTGGAAATTTTACCAAATGCATTCAAGATTTTTTTTCAAGTCTGAATTAGGTAGAAACAACTAATGCCTTTTTACTCCTGATATATCATTTTCTTTAGACATTTTTATTCTTCCTCCCTTCCCTATCAAGATGATTAATACAGAACTGGGAACCTTAAAACATACACACAGACACAGAGTAACAGAGAAAACATAACTACACTTATCCAAAAGTGGATTTTCTGGTTTTTGTACTATTCACAGGGGCTGAAAAGGATTTACTTCACTTTGTTATCATAATAAGGCTTATGAAGAAGGAACTACAAGGTGGTCAGGGAGCACGCAGGACAGATAGGCTGCCAAGACCCGGCAGATGAAGGGAGCATTTCTAAAAAAACTAAAAGCTAAAAGGCTGAGTTATTCAAATGATGGGGAGAAGTCAGAAGAGTGTTCTAGGACACAGGATGTTTGTCAGTGAATTTGGATTTCAGAATGGCCAAAGATTGGGATAGAGAGGAAAAAGGTGGTAGATCATGGAGAACATTTAAACATTATCGCAGTTGAGCATGGTTCTATGGACCCTGGAGAACCATAGAAGAATTTGAAGTTATGTAGTGTCCTTGTTCTGAATTTTAGAAAGATCACCCTGGCAGTGGTGAAAACAGATCAGATGTGCCAAGAATGGAGGGAGTGTGGACAGTTTAAGAAGCTGGTCCAGGAATCTCTGCAACTAGACGAGGAGCAGTGATGATGGAGAAAGGCAGATAATTAAAGAAATATTTAGAACAAGACTGTAGAATCAACAGAACTTGATGAATAATTTGAGAGGGGTAACAGGTGAAAGAAAAGATGGGTAAAACCTAATCCAGCTTGAACAGCAGAGAGATTACAAGAAAAAAAAAATTGCCTGGAGCATTGGCTCCAGCCTGTAGTCCCAGCTACTTGGGAGGCTGAGGCAGGAAGATCACTTGAGGCTGCAGTGAGCTATGATGATGCCATTGCACTCCAGCCTGGGCTACAGAGTAAGATCCTGTCTCCAAACAAACAAACAAACAACCAAGTTTGCTCTAGTATCAATTTTCAAAAGAAATTGCTGACTCAGAAGCTTAATGTACTTTGGTCTGTGGTGATTCTTTAATGTACTCTGTTGTGTTCATATATAGGTAAGAAAAATAACCACCTAAAATAAACAAACAGCTGTTCAGTATCCCACAGGGGTGGCTGGTACTCAAACTGGGATTTAAAATCAAGTCCTCAAGCACTGCCTAGGGTTCCTTACAGTGACCCTATCACTTGTACCAGGAGCGAAAATTCAGTTCAGGAGAACTTTTTTTGCCACAGATTTACAGTGAAATACGTGATTAATAATTTGCTGTTGGAATGTGAGAGTTTAATGAAGCCTACTGAGAGCACAGAGTCCAGAATGCAACTGCCCACATACTTTCACTACTATTTCAAGGTAAAAAAGTCCTCAGAAAAGCATAGCAAAACAGTGTGGCTGTTGCTCAAGATCGCGAAGGAGTTGTAGGGGAGAAAAGCAGTATCTTTTCCTTACCCATCACTAGGTTCATGGCTGAGACCCCTATAACAAAAGGCAGGTTAACGAGAGAAAGGCATACAAATTTAAAACAAGTTTTATGTGATACAGGAGTCTTCAGAATAAAGACCCCAAAAAGCAGGGAAAACATGTATTTTTATGCTTAGGTTTAATGAAGACTGGACAGAGGTGCAGAAGTGTGATTGAACAATGGTAATAAATTGGGGAAGCTTTAGCAAGGCTTGTTTGTTCAGATTCTTCTTGGCATCTCTGTGTCTTCATTTCTTGCCTTGTAGTATAGGGAGGACCCTTCTGGCATGAGGCTCTAATGGCCTACTTAATAGGAAGGTCAAAAAATTCTTTTATGGCTTGTTTTAGGAGAGAAGGTCAGGGAGACCTTCCTATTTCTCCTGTTTTCCCAAATGCCAAGGTGGCACATTGTTCAGTACATGTCCTGAACCCTATCACAGTTTCCTTTTTATATTTACAAAATAACAGAATTATGAAAAAAGAATAAGCATTTGTGTTTATTTTTATGTAATGTAAAAGGTTTATATACATTTTTATATAGAATTCTCTTCTATCTTCTGTTTCAGTCCTCGCTGGGTACTGACAAACTTACTGTCAGTGACTCTAACTCCTAGGGAAATAAAATTGTTTCTTTTGCTGGTAAATTATCTCACATATCTTGTGCTTTATATAAATGTACACTTCTCCACCAATATTTTAAGTGTAATAAAGTACTCAGACTTTTTACTGAATAATTGTAGCATAGATCATCTTTTTCTTTGGCATTCACGATGGAGTGCTTTTTATGATAAACTTTCTTGTGCTAACTCTAAGTACAATAATTTAGTTCTTTTCTTCAGTGTAAGGCTTTTAATGAGTTAAATATAAATATTCTCCCTTGTTTTTAATATTATGATAACATTTAATATTTGATCATTTTTATTTTTCCGAAGAGAAAACTCACAGCAATATACATTGAAAAAAATGATTTTAAATCGCATATATGAGCTTGGTTTTGTTCCACTCTGACCACTTTAGAAAATATGAATGTCTTTCACATAAAATAATGGCTTTGCCTGTGTGTCTCATTTATTACTCTTTATATGAAAGGTGTAATAATTAGAGGACCATTCCTGTGCCTATGAAGTAAATTAGGGTCTTTTTATTTCCTTTTTCTTTCATTTGACTCTGTTTATTACTTAACTAGAGTGACTAAATGTGGCTTAAAACAAAAGTGGTGCTATTACTAATGAAAAATGTGCTGTCAGCAGCAATAGTGGTAAAGGAAAGTGTCACAGATTTGGTGGAGTGGTAGTTGAGAAAAAGTTGTAATAAACAGAATAATGGAATGGTTGATGTTTTAGCAGGATGGAACTTTACTATGATTTACTGAAAGGATACACATTAATAAGCAGCCAATTGATTACAACTCACAAAACACAGTAGTTGTCAGGCATCAAATTATATTTCTTCTTCTTTTCACTGTGAGCTAATCAAGATTTTTAAACACAATACAGAATAATGGAAAAACATACTTTATAAAATTAATGGTACTTATATTTAAACAGAAGCTTGAAAATAACCAAAAAAATAAATAAATAAGTAACAAGAGCATGAAAAGAGACTATATATCTATCTGTGTCACATTCTACAAATTGGGAGCTGTTTCAACAGTTTTGCTAATCACACATTAGACTAAAATATTGTATATTATGATTATCAGAAGATTATCATGTACTATTGAACTAGAAGCAAAAAAAAATGAACTAGGGTTCTTAATAGAATTTTATTATCTGTTTCATTAAAGTTATTGGTAATCCAAATGTATTATGTTTTTAACATTTGGGTAGAAAAACACATGATGTAATTGCGCCCCCATGTGGCTATAGAGTGGTTTGTAAGAAAGTCAGAAAAGGCATTAACGTAAAGAGGGCTTCAGTTGATTACATTATCTAGTCAATACTTCATCCTAAGCAGAAGGTTGTCTCTCCTATTTTTAAGGTTAGTCTAGGTGAGAGAATTTCTAATTTCTTCCATAATTCTTACTAATATTTTATTTTTAGTATTCATTCATTATACATTTTAACCAATGTGTCTACCTCTAATTATGAAGTGGTATAACACAATAAAAGCACATAAACCAACACAAAAGATTTATTTTTCCTCATGTACATAGTGTTTGGTTAAGCCTAAATAATTCTCTGCAAGTGTTTTAAAATACATTTTGTGATTAAATACGATGATGGATCTGGTAAGAAAAGTTGTTATTAGGACAGGCCCATAGTCTGAAAAAAATAGTTTGCCCACTTATGTGATGTACATGAAGACTATTATTTGTTCACAACTTTTGTTATTCAATAGGATATTGGATATTTATACTAGATATTAGAGAGGCCACAGAATTTAAAACCCCTTTTCCATAGAGCGTCTTTGTAGAGGAGACTACTTTCATAACATTTTGACACAAAGGTGTTGCCCTGTTAATACTCTTTCATTTAACTCTGTCGTCCTTAGTGCCAGGAGGTAAAATCTAATCTGCTGACCAGTTCCTGCATCTGGAAAAGCTCTGTGAGGAATGGTTGTCAATGACCCCGTTGGATATAAGCCCACAGTTTATCTCTGAGGTAGTGCCTAGGGACAAACCTCAGAAATGAGTGAGTTGAAAGTGTTAAAACTCGAAGGCAAGCAGGATTGGGGAACATTCTGAGTCAGGAAGAGAAACCTCAAATAACAGAAGAGTAAAATGTCAGTATAATCATGTGTGAACGTGTTTGAGTGGAATTCATTTGCTTTTGTTGGTCTGAACATCTTTCATTTGCTTGAACACGTGATTGAACGGCAAAGACAAAGGCTGCCTCTTTGGGATGCTGTAAAGCAAGGGCATTGATGGTACATTTGGAAGCCTGACTTTCCAATTGAACAGGTGTTTCAATTTTGACCAACATTGCTGGTCTCAGTGGGAGTTTTTACAGGTTAAAAGCAAATCTTCCTGTATTATCAGTTTGTTACTTTATTTAATTAGCTCCAAATGCTGTGCCTCTACTCCAACTTTTTATATTAAAAATTAAAAACTAAAATCAGAAATAACATAAACTTTCTTATGCTAACTCTAAGTGCAATCATCTAGTTTTTTTCTCCAGGGCAAGGCTTTTAATGGTAAGCCTTTAAATTTAAAAGATTGCAATCACTAAAGAATTAATACAAACATGTATTTTATTTTTTTTTCTGTACTAAAAATTCTCTCTCCTTAATTAAAATTCATTATTTAGCACAGTAATATTTTTGATTGTGAAGAAAAGTTTTCTTTTAAGTTAAATCATAGTGTTGGAAGGACTTTGACAGTTTTTCTTTTTTAATAATCCAAACTAACTTGCAGTTTAATTTGGTCATTTAACATTGAAACATTCTCAGAGGACAATATTTCATAAAAAATATTGATGCCTGTCACTCTTTGCACAGGTCAAAATGAGTTATGTATTTTTTAAAGGCAAGTTGAACTGTTGTTGACCCCACCCTTTCCATGTACATCATCTAAAGGAACCCCAAAGTTAAGTCAGAATAATATTTCAAATAATATTTTTTCCTTTTTGGGAAGTTCTCACATTTATGGAGAAACACAGTTAAAGGAAATAGCTGGCAAAAAAAGACAAAACAATGAATGAAACTAGTATAGTATTTGTAATCTTAATTTAAAATCTCATAGCTTCAAACATCTCCTAACAAAATGTTTGGTTGTGGTCATATAAATATTGGTTCTCAGCCAGAAAACTTTATGGGATGCCTGAACTAAATGATTTCTCAGGCTTTTCTTGTACTTGGTATCTTAGGCTTCTAAATAATTTACATTCTATGAAAGAATTTTCAATTTTTTTAAATATAACTTATTTTTTATTTGACTATATTTATTGATAACTCCTTTCTGTTTTTGAAACAAAAATCATAAGTATTCAAGTCAAGGTTACTTACTGGGTTGTAATCATTCTTATGTGTTTAGAATGGAGACTTGTTACAGAACAATGAAGTAGTAACACTGGAGACAGAGCTACCTAAATCCACCTGAATGGCAGATTGGCAAATTGATTAATGTATGTTCACTGCATCTCATCTAGCTTATAAAAACCTAACTAAATCTTTTTTAAGAGTCATTATAAATCTTATGTGCTGACCTAATATACTGATTATATATCAGTTTCCGCAAGTGTAGAAGGATAAATGATATGGAGGTGTGTTTTAAGAGTATATTTTAGAAATGGTAGACACATTTAAAAAAGAAAATAAACTCATCTTTTTTCCTTATAAATAACATGATTTAGTTTGTAAAGCACCAACTTAGCTTTTAAAAAGAAAACTTTGACCATTAGAATACAATATGACAGAGTACATGATACAGTGCTAACAGAGAAGCTCTACTTTTGCCTTCTAAAATCTATCTGCTTGTTCCTACTTCTTATTCACAAAACACAAAACATACCAGTGCTAAAACATCAAATTATTTTTCTCTTTTGCAGTCTAGAATTTTTGTCCCAAAGCCCATGTGATCATCAGTTGCGATAATGTTCCATGCCACTCTGGAATAAACTGTGGAGAATGGGTGCTCTATGGGAGGCTGTCACTCCACTCAGCCTATACAGCCTTACACTGTGTACTTGACCATACACTTTCCCTTCTCTTCAACCACGGTGGAACAAAAAGATAAATTATTGAAATTTTCAACTCTAAGGGTAAATTCAGCATTAATGACTTTTAAGAAAACAATATAGCAGATAATATTGTATATATTTATTTTGCATATGTAATTTACCATTAACAAGAAAGTGTATAGTACACATTTCATTTGCAGCTGACAAATACAGAAATAATTGACCAATAAAATGCCTTGTGCTATTTTCAAATCGTCTGTATAGCACCCGCATGGTTACATTATCAGCAAAATTGAATGCTTCTCAAAATCTGGCCAATGGAAAAATATAGAATTATTATTTCATATTTTTAATTATTCTATGATTAAAAATAGGCCACATGTAGCAGTTTATTTCTAATAAAATTCAGTGTCACTGATGTGTACTGTTGTACTTATCAAAATATATCAGTATTTAGATATGAGGACATCAAAGACACCCTGTTCTCCATGTCCCAAAGAAACTGATGCCTATCCAGACACAGATGACAATACATTCAAATTTTTGCATGAAAACTTTTTGCTTTATAATACTAGTTACATTACTAGATAAGTTGATATAATATATATTCAAACTAAACACATCACACAGCACCTTTTCTTTTATATCCTGAAAAGTAACCACGAGTAGGAGTGGAAGAGAAAACAATTGATTAGAAAAGCCCACAGTCTTTCAGATTCTCTTTGATTATTATATCTGTAACTGCATCAAACACGAACTTGACATTTTGAGTATCAGTAGCACAGGTCATGTGGGAATAAATTTCCTTGTCTTCTTTTTTTAAGTTCAGGTCTAGAAATTGGTTCTTGATGTAGTTCCCTGCATCTTCAAATGTATTTGGCCCTTGTTAAACAAAAAATTTGAAGAGGTAATCATTAAATGCATGTTACAAAGAATAAAATTATAAATAATGTCAGTAAATTTTAGAATTTTACTCTGATATACTAAGTATTGCAAAATCAAAATGGCAAGGATCATTTATCAGGGATGTGTGTAGCATCTACTTGGTGCTGGGAACTACACTTATTCCAATGAAGGCCTCTGGTGGCTAAAATGTAATCTTTGCATCAAAAAGCTCACAATACAGTTGAAATACCAACATATTTATGCAACAAAGTGAGTAATACAAACCGATACACACACACACACACACACACATATATCTCAAATGTTCTCTGTGTTTGTGGGTATGTGCGTGTGTGTGTGTTTTAATATGAACTAAGAGAAAAAGAATAGAATAGACAAATAGGTACAGAAAGAGGTGGTATTTGAGCTGGACCTTGAGAGAGAGCTAGAAGAGAGAAGAGAAAAAGTATGAGTGATAGCAGAAAAGTGAAAGTGAAAATTGCCTGTACTACTAGACTTTAGGGTCAGGTTGGAAATAAATTGAGCTTTAAAGAATGTGGTCAGATGAAAATGAAAGTTTTTTGTAAAGGAATTGTAGGAAATCAGGTAGAATATATGTTATGAGCTAGATTATAGACTATGTTACTAACTAAAGGAGCTGAGATGAGATAGGGAAAGCTGTAGAGAACTATTCTTGATTGATATTTTAGTACAGTGGTAATATGATGAAGGCTGTGCTTGAGAAAGTTTAGTCTAGTAGTAGGACATACAATAAATCACTTGGGAAAAGGCAGAAATAAAATAGGTAGGCTAACAAATGGAGGACAGCTAAAAATGACCCATTGATTGGCTTTATGACAGAGTATGCTTAGAGGGAACTTAACTTAGGATGGAGCAGTAACATAAAGATTTTCAAAGGAGGTAAGATTTTGTTTCCCACTTTATTGTAACTAGAAACAAAATTCCACGGCTATCATTAATATGGCTAAAATCCAAAACACTGGCAATGCCAATGCTGGCAAGGATATGGAGTCAAAGGAGTTCATTGTTTCTGAGATGCAAAGTGGTGCAGTCATTTTGGAAGGCAGTTTGGTGGTTTCTTACAAAGCTAACGATAGTCTTACCATAAAATTCCCCAGTCATACTCCTAGGTGTTTACCTAAAAATTTATGTCCACACAAAGACCTAGATGTTTGTAACAGCTTTTTTCATAATTGCCAAAAATCGGGGATAACCAAGACATCCTTCAACAAGTGAAAGGATAAACAAACTGTGGTTTGTTTATAGAATGGAATATTATTTAAGAACAAAAAGAAATGAACTATAAATCCATAAAAAGACATGGAGGAAACTGAAATGCGTATTGCTAAGTGAAAGAAGCCAGTTAGAAAATGCTATATATTGTATGATTTCAGCCACATGACATTCCGGAAAAGGCAAAATTATAGAAAAAGTAAAATGATCAGTGGCTACTGCTCAAAATACAGTTGGAGGGGCCAGAGGAGGTATGAATAGGTGGAAGACAGGAGATTTGGGGGCCAGTGAAGCTATTATCTATAATGCTGCAATGGTGGATACATGACTTGCATTTGGCAAAACACATAGAACTGTACAACACAGAGAGTGAACCCTAAGTACATTATGGACTTTATTAATAGTTAATAGTGTATCAGTGTTGGTTCATCAATTATAACAAATGTACATCAATGCAAGATGTTAATAATAGGGAAACTGTGGGAGGGGACTGGGAAGGAAGCAATCATACTCCTAGGTATTTACCTAAGGGAAATACCTTGGAAACTCTGTACTTTCTGTTCAAACAATTCATTTCTCTGTAAACTAAAACTACTCTAAGAAATAAACCCTATTACCTAAAAAATATATATAGCCCTTAATTATGAGTCTATATTCAATTTGTAATATTCCTATTGAATCATACTTATGTTTAACCACATGATAAAGGTATGAACATATAAATATTTATGATTATAGAAGAAAAATATGAACACTAATTATAAATTAACTAGCATAAATATTTTTGACAGAATGCCATGTTCCTAACAACTGGGCTACTCCACATACCTAACTGGTGATGTTGGATTTGTGTTCTTGTTTAAATAATAAATATTTCCATCTTACATAATTTCATTAACAACAAAGTATCCAACTATTTACAAAAAAAAAAAAACCCAAAAAAACCTGTTCTGGAACTTGATATTTATAGTCACTGAATAACAGGATCAGCACAAAAATTCTGGGACCTAGGAAAACTGTAAAAAGAGAAGATGTCACTATTCTCAAATTCATTCATGCTGTCCCTCTGGAAACAATGCAGACATTGAAGAGCCACTGAGATTTAATTTATAGCATTACTATATTTCATTAGGAAATTCATTAAAATGCCAATTTGGAATAAAATTTGCATTTCTATTATGATGTTGAACACAATACAGTTTGCAATGTTGCTTGATCTGTTACAGAGAGTAGCAACCCTGGTCCAACCCTTCTGCTTCATTCATTAGAACTTTGCTTTAATGTAAACAGTAAAGAGAAAGCTACTCTTTATTTGTCAGATTCTTTCCAGTTTGGATCATACACATGACTCAAGAAAATGCTTATAAGCCTAAATATTAAATGTCAAAATCCAGATAGGAAAATATATATCTATACAAGAATTTATTACTACAGAACTAAAGGAAAAGAATCTTACCAGTGTATTCTGGAAAGCAGATGCTAAGATGCACCTTGGTTACTTTTTCTTGAAAGAGATCTTTTTTATTGAGGAATAGGACAATGGAGGTGGTTGCAAAATACTTGTGATTACAGATACTATTGAATAAGTGAAGGCTTTCATGCATTCTGTTCTGTTAGGTATAAGAAATGAGAATGTGTAGGATTATTATTTGCAAAATGAGAAGGCTGGAGATCATAAATGAGGATCTAGAAATAGCATTCATTTTTGGAAGGACTTCATTGAATTGGGCAAAGTGGTAGTACTATTGGAAAGCACAAGGTTTGTAATTTATGCTGGCTAGCCTTGTTTGCCTTTTAAACTTACCACTTCTTCGTCTTCCACTAGGACCATGTCATAGGCACTGAGTGCGGCACAAAATATAATGCACGTGACTCCTTCAAAGCAATGAATCCATTTCTTTCTCTCTGATCTCTGTCCACCTACATCAAACATTCTTTAAAAAAACATCAAATGAATAATGAATCTTACAAATATCCCTCAAAATTTGCTTTGAGGTTAACATTTAGAGTTATAAATGGATGCTCCAATATCTTTAAAAGGTATTCCTTTGATTATAAAATAAGTCTTATTTGGCAAAGTTGCAGCTCAAGGACTAAAGAAAAAGGAAACATTAAGTTTTTAAATTTTTTTTCTTTTTTTTTTTTTTAAAGAAGGTAAAGAGAGAGTAATAAAGAGAGAAAGAGAGGAGGCAGAGGAGGAAGGGGAACAAATATTGTCTTCATGCAGACTAGATTAAAATAATTTACACACTGTGACAAACTAGGAAGTTTAAAGAAATTTAGAAATTTAGTTAAAAATCATTAGCTTTAAAAGATTTTGATCAAAGCTTATACATAGTCTCTTGAATGAACAGAAACTGCAAGAAGACTGGAAGCTACTAGAGTTCTGATAGTATGATTCTTACCTGTTATTTGATGTTCCTACATTTATTTGTTTATTCAAACATCTATCATTTGCATTCTATGTGCTAGACATTGTGCTACATCTACTGACACAAAGATGAAAAAATACAGTCATTATTTTCAAAGAACTCTCTGTCTGGTAGAGAGAAAAACAAGTGAGTTATTATAATATGTAATATTATGAAATAGATATTCAAATATACAAGGTAAAATGTGAGTACACAGGAAGATTTAAGGCAACCAAGGAAACAGCAGTAGCAAAGGATTTGAGAAGGCAGGAGTAAGTCTCAGGTGATTGGCCAGCTATGGGTTTACTGGGTCTTTCATGTTACATGAGAAATTTAGATTTTATATTGCAGATAATAGGTGATTATGGGAAATTTTTAGGTAGGAAATTGACATTTTTGGGTCTTTTTGTTTTGGTGTGTTAGATCCCTTTGATCTGAGTCCAAAGGATATATTTAATGAGGAAGAAATTAGAGGCAATGAAAGAAATTATGAGGCTATCATAATAGTTTAAGCTTAAGATATTAAGTACCAAAAAACATCCAAGCTGTACAGACTTCAAGGGTAATAACTATATTTGGAGTAATAAATGTCAGATTATATTCAGTAAATTTACTTATTGAAGATATTTCCCATATGAACCAAGTAGAGAAAATATATATAGAACTAAAGTTTCTCAAATATGTATATGTTTCTGTCTCTGTATGTGCATGTGTGTGTGTGTGTGTATATACACTAATGCAAAATCACTCCATTCAATAGTAGATTAAAAGAGAAGATGCTCACAATATTGAAGATAGTAGTTCAATTGTTAGTAGTCTGGAAATCTAAATTCAGTGTCAATAAGGAATAGTGTATGTGCTGCTAAATACCAAACCCTCTGAGGTTTTAGACTTGCAAAATAAATGGATGAAAGGGAAAGAATTTTGACTTTAAAGTTATATGAAAATTAACAAATAAATTTAATTAAAAAATTAGTAAATATTCCTATAAAAGCAAGAATGATAAATATATACTCAAACACTTAAACTTTTAGTCAAATATTTTAGTAATTCATAAAAGCAATGTTAGTTTTTTTTGCCAGACTTTGAAAAACAGAATTTTATCTATTCCTTTATTGAAGCCACCTAAACTATAAAATGTGGGAGAAATGGAAATAGTTCAGATCATGACTTTTATTTCCTCCTTAAATTTCCATCTCACCAATTATAGTGGATTGATTTTAATTTAACACACCTAACAAGAGTTTACTATCTGCTAGGCATATAAGCATCTTACAACAATTGACTTATTTAAACCTCACCATGAACTTGTAAGGTAGTTACAATTCTTATTCTTATTTTTTAGATAAGTCCTTAAGCAACTTGCCTAATTATTACTTCAACTAATATTTGTTGAGGCTGTTGTGTACCAGGCACCATGATAGGTTCTGTGGGATAGTTAGGCTGTGAAAGTTGTTAACTTGTTAAGTATAAATCTATTTACTTAGACCAGAGGTATTAGTACTCTGCCTACAGGTAGCTCTCAGACCTTCACTAGTGGATCGGAACTAGTTCCACTGTGGAGTCCACCTCTCTCCCCAGGCCAGGCAGTAGTTCTATTTGTTTTCAAAGAGGTCACTGGGCAAAAACTTTAAACTCCCTCTTTCTGGGGGGTTTTGTTCTGTTTTTTTTTTAATGAAGATGATGACCTTCTGCATTCCAGATGTTATACATATTCTCCACCTGATCATATATGAATATGTTATTGATCATTTGTTGGCAAAGAAATGTGATAACTGTCATTGAACAAAGAGGCATTAACTTGTGGATTTTGGTGATTTCAGGGTGGAGTATAAATTATTAGGTTTAAACTCCTGGTGGGCTTCTCAAACTCAAACCATCCCTCTTAGCCCCACCTAGTAGATGCTAACATGTAAGAACCTCCATAGTTCTAGCCTCCTCTTTTGCTCTAATCTCCCACTCAGGGGAAAATTCCCTTTCCATTGCTTACTGGAAAGCTAATCATGGAACTAGGACAAAGGTAATTTGGATGAATGGAATGTTAGTGCTAAGACAGCCCAATGTTCAATTTCCACAGTTGGAATAGCAGTGCTGTAGGAAAATTCTAGGACAACTTCGTTAAGTTTTCTCCACTAAGCAGTCCTTGAATTATCTTTGTTAGCATTTATATTTAGTCTCCATTTCTCTACTTTGATGCCCAACTATACCATTTTTCTTCATTCTGATTAATGCTTTTTAAAACTGTCTTTTAACAATGTTTATGTTTTCAATTAGATTATATTCAAATCTTAAAAGTGTGAGAAAATCCTTCTCTCCTTAAGGTGATTTTGTGTATTTGCTTAGATTCCCTGAATGTGACCAGATATTTTACCTCAGAGAAAATAATCTTATTTCTCTCATGTTAATAGAGTTTTTTATTTTGTTTCATTTTTGGCAGGGAGTCACTAGTAATAAAAACAATAACAAGAATTATCAATATATAGGAATCCTATTTTGTGGACTCTATGGGGAACATAAATTCCCCAGGAGAAGGGAAAAAAAAGAAACTTTATATACTTCCTACATATTTAACAGCATAATGGTTTCAAATGGCTTTCCCCTAAATTAACACATCTAAAGAATCTCTGAGATGAAAATCAGAGTGACAGCAAGCCCAGCAAACTCACTGGCTATGTCTTGACTTTCTCTGATGATTCAGCTTCTTTGGGGCCTGCTAGTGTATTTTACCACCAGGTGTAAGAAGCAGCCGTTCTCCTCTTCAGGTAAATACATACAACTGTGATAAATAACAATAGTTGGAACAATACCTTACAGTTGTATAAAAGTCATCTTAGAATTGTGTGTTCTCCTTGAAAATTAAATTCAAATCTACGGTTTTATTTGCTCCTCATAAAAATTCTTTGTGTCACAAGGGAAAAGAGTATTATGCTCGTTTTACAAGTGGAGAAACGGAGACTTCGAGAGGCTAAGTGATTTGTTCCCAAACTCACAATTAGTAAGGACCGGCAATGATGTAATATGACCCTTAGCCCAGTGTTCTTTCAGCATATCACGTAGCTTCCAATAAACATGTTTTAATAAGCTTTGCTTTCTCCCAAGGAAGAGAGGACAAAGATTACTCAATCTTGGTGTTAGCATTTTATTCATATTGATAAAATAGCTTCTGAAAGTCTATCTTGAATTGAATGCTTATAATTTTCTCATTTTATGACTCACTTGATAAAGAATACCTTTTTTTCTGTGCAGTCTGATGTAGGAGACATAGGTCTGGGGAGCATTGAACATTTCCCTAATGCCATCTGCTATTGTTGAAATGAAATGCTCATTAGCAAATCAGACAAAGGCCAGAGTTTTGCTTTTATATTTATTCTCCTCCTCGACATAATGATAACTCTAAGAACAGTTACATTTTGTTTTGCTATTATTGTAGTAATTTATTTTTCATACATCTCTTTTCAATTTTAGCTTTCTTCTAAATTTTAATTTAGGTCTTATTTTATAGAAGTATAAAGTTGTACAATTTATTAAAAGAATTTGGAGATTCCCAAAGTGAAGTATTTATTTATATTTTTGACTGAGGAAGTATTTTCCTTACATATAAACACAAAAACAAAGAACTCCATTGTGATCATTCTGTGAAAAACAAAATTAAAATTAGAGAAAAACATGTATATGTGCTGTAAGGCAATTTGGACTAGTAAAACATAAAGGACAATTAGTAAGGGGAATGGGTGTGCTGAAATTCATTTAATTCTCAGAATATAGTAATGGAAGTCTTAATGATGTTGAGTAGAATTTACAGTCTTTATTCTGGGTTTTTGTCTTATTTATTTAATATTTTAGGAATGGTAATACATATTTATTTATTAAGTCTGATATTTAAGATAGGGTTCTTAAAGTTAAAAAAAATTTTTTAAATGACTGATACTTATGATGTAGCTAAAAATTGACAGGCCAGGCTTTTAAGTGACAGCTAAACCTTGATTATTTGTTAAATTGCACATGGAATTAATATAGGGCAAGCCACCAAAGTTTTATGGCTTTATATTAAACAGTTGAGTAACAGTTGAGTTTTATAGTTATATTTTAAACAGCTGGCAAAGCTTCAACCTTTATGGATTTATGTTAAACACTGGGCTATTCAAACTTCATATCAGAATAAATTATTATGACATAATTTGCCCTTTATAATTATTATGAAATGATTACATCATCTATGATAGCTAAAAATCAACAATGCTACTGCAGCTAATGTATTTGTTAGATGTCTTTGTTCATCCTATAAGCACCTGATTATGTTTGAAAAATCACAGTTTCTGACATCTTCTACATATTTGATGACATAAAAATAAGGTCTTAATCTGAGTAGGAGTTTATTCTGTTGAATGGGATTTATTCAAGATGTTTGGCTCTATCAGAGTTGGTATAACCTCTTAAGATGGCTCATGTGAGAGGGTCACCAAGAGGATCTATGTCATTACTAAATCGCCATAGCAACATGGTCTAACCAAATCTTTCCCTTATGTCCAGTTCTGAAAATAGAGAAGAGTAGATACTTGTGGACACAAAGGATATGCACAGTGGTCTTTTTAAATCCCTTAATTGCTTATGATTTAAAATCAGAATTACAAGGACTTATGCCTACGAGCGGGTCAGAGTCTCCAAATTCCCAGGTTAATGCCATTATATACTTTCTACTACGTGTTTGTGTGTGTGTGTGTGTGTGTGTGTGTGTGTGTGTGTGTGTACTCACATTTGGAAACTTTAAATGCCCACTAGATAATTTTCTGATTATTGAATAATGTAATTCATAAAGTCAATAAAATAAATTCTGTCACTATAATCAATTAGACATCATATTATGTAACTTATTATTTCATAATATTAATCATGAACATGCCTGAAACAAATATATATGAGTTGTTGCTCTATGAGATATAATAGAGAATAACAAAGCTGAATTAAAATATAGCTGCTGGGTGAACAACCAAACTCCTAAGCTTAGATGATGCATACTCCACACAAATGAACACAGTATACATGATTCAACTTCATGTTTCAGGAAAACTGTAATTATTTTATATAATAGATCTGTTCAAACATTGGTGAGAACAGTTATGTTGAACTTACAAAATCTGAAGCTGTGTGTTGTAATAGTTCCTAACCTTTTTTTTCTTTAGCTCCCATACAGTTTTAAGTCCTCTCAATTCTGTTTTTTAATCACTAGAGAGAAAATTTTTTCTCTATAATTGTTTGATAAATCCTTGCAAATCTATATCAAAGTTACTTGTTCTGAGGAATTATTCTGTAAAAATAGCAGAGCTCACATTTGCATTGCATTTTCCACTTACATAGTACTTTAATGTCTGTAAAGATAATTTATCTTACCAGTTTGACAGTTGGAGTTCTGGTTTGATAAGAACTCTCAGGTAATTTCCATTAAATTAGATGATACACAAAGATGATACAGTACATTGGTAGAGAGAATTTTTCATGTTAGTGTTCCTATTTAAAATTCTAGAGTTCTCTAATTTAATATGTAAATTAAGTCTTTAGTTTTAAATAGTCATAGGATGATTTATGCTATGTGAATACAAATCAATGCTAATGCAATATATTTTAATACCTGGGCACTTGCTGAAATGAAGTTGGAAGGTACATGATTTTTATACTTCATATTTTGAAATACTATAGAATTTAACACTACAAAAGCCTGTGAAATTTTGGACAATCCTATTTAGCACCTGAAATAAAATGATTTAGCTGTGAGAATTTATTAACGGATTAATATATCTCAATTGCTGTGACTAAACTTTAAATGATTTTAAATAGCTCCTTAAGAAAAAAAGCACCACTTAAAAATAGTTTTGTAGCAAAATTTAAATATTATTAAAATTTTATTTTTTAAATAAAGACTTTTTTTAGAGAAATTCCTTATATCTGAGTAAGGAGCTACGGTAACTTTCATCTTCTTCCTCATAGAAAATGCTTTTAATATTATAACACATCCTCTTGAGTCAGAGGGAAAACAAAAGCTCTTAAGAAAACAGAACAGATCAAAACCCGTTTTAGTGGAGAGCAAAGAGGTGATAGTTGTATGGTCAAGGGAATGTTATGTCAAAATAATTCCTAACTGGCCTTCACAATTCAATTGACACGTTACATTTTAACATTGATACTGTAATAGAGAATTAGCAAGACTCCCCTCATTGCTTCATAAGGGCCAGCAATATGAAAGTAGAATAGATCACCTTCTTATATGACTTAAGACAGTGCTTCACAAAATTAACCACAGAACTACAAAAGGACTGAGGAAAATGATCATGTACCAATGGGGATCTGGAGGCCTACTTTGAAGAGAGCTTGAAGAGGGCTAAGGAAAGTATATCTTTAAAGTAGTATTTCATTTTTTAAAAAAATTAAAGCTGTATTCTCAAAAAATATTTGTTTCAAAAATTTCTGATTACTTATATTACTGGGTACTGAATGAAATAGGTATTCCATGACTTTTTGAGGTTTTGTGTGTTCAATGACAATTGCCTTGTACCCTGGTTTTAGAAGCACTGACTTGTGAAGTACCACAAGACCCTGCCAACTCAAAGATAGTTCCCCAGCAGATTGTCATTTTATCCTCCCTCCCTGCTTCTCTCTGAAATTATAAGTGACCAAAAACATTGGAAAAAGCATTTTACAGAAGAATGGTTTCCACCCCAATTTATCTAATTACCCATCTGTGATGTACAGTGTAAGGGGTGTGGTCTTTGAAAACAGAAAGATGTGCATTTTAATTCCATTTATAGCACTTCTACGTAAGACCTTGGGGAAATATTTGATCTCATTCTGACTCCATTTCTTGATTCTTTATCCTACATACAGATAGCAATACCCAGCTCATCACGTGCTTAGCATACAGTGTTTACTCATTCAGCAAAAATTGACTGTATTCTTACTCTGTGCTAGCCACTGTGATAAGCATATCAGGTAGAGCTATAAGCAGATGTGTTCCCTGGCCTCCTGGAGCTCAGGGAGTATGAAGCAGAAACAGAAACAAAAAGAACAAACTAATAAAGAAACAAGGCAATCTCATACAATGGTAATTTTAAAAGAGGACAGCAGTGTCATGTGTTAATATTGTAATGGAGATGGGTCACACTAGCATGGCTAGTGAAAGCTGTTTAGTTGCATTTCTCCCCAACTCTGCATTAAGTGACATCACCTTGGTAGGTTGAAATCAGTGATGGTGGGGGTATTTACACCAGGGAAACCATCAAGAGCTACAGATCAGCTCTCCACCCTGACTCTCCTCCCTGCCCTGGAGAGCCTGTTGTTAAACGTTTACCAGCACGCTGTCCAGTATAATAGTTGCAGTCAGATATGCAGGGATGGGAAATAGAGAAGATGGTCGAGGCTCCATGAGAGGGCGGCATTTGATTTGGGAACTTAATGATAAGAAGAAGATGTTCCTTGCAGAGATCCAGAGGCAGAGCACTTCAGGCCAAGGGACTAGCAAGTGCAAAGGCCCTGAGGCTTGGAATGTTAGAGAACAGGTAAACATGGTAATTTATAAGAGTGACCATTTCTGTGACAATATTTTTTGGTATTGTATAGCAAGTGACCAGGGCTATAAGCTTTCAGGTGGTCAATAGATGACATTAATTGACAAAACTGGCTTAGGATTGAGACAATTTGGAACCCAGAAAATTCCTTTGGCTTATGAAAGGTAAGCTATATCAAACTATAGCTCTCTGCTAGGACTTCTCTTCATGTAATCTTCACAACAAATGTATTAGGCAAGTAAAGAAATGGTATCTTTGTGTTTCTTAACTCCTGCTGCTAATTATTGAAGAGCCTGGAATGGGAACTTTGGTCTGAGAAACCTCAAGGCCACATTCAGTTCTAGTCCGTGTTTCAGTGAGACATTGGGGAAAAGAAAGGAGAGTAAGACAGAAAAGGGACTGTGTCAAAAATGCTTTGACTAGGGTAGGAGCGACAGAAGGGGGAAGCAACGGGACTCAGGCTGCTGAAGGAATACTCCAGAAACTGTGTCAAAGATCAGGAGTCTGAAGAAAGTTTTTGCCAAAGAGGAACAGTGAAGCCAGCACTGACAACAAACTTTTCTTACATTTGCCAAGAGAGGATGTTGATTCCAATGTGTGCAGTCCCTTTACTCTAATTTAATCTTTGGCTCACTTTTCAAAAAATTAACTATTTGTGGGCCTGAAAGCAGAGATTTCTTTTCTATTAATTGTGAATATCTTATCTACACAATAGCTATTCTAATTACATACCGTATATAACCTACTGTTCCCTTTTTTGTCACAAATGGATACATATAATTCATGTCACTTTTCTCCAGTTTTTCTCCTCTTTAAAAATGTTCTCATTATTGGATGCATGAATGATCTTAGTAGTTGCATTTTAATAGATTTTTTCATTATTACATAATATAACTAGAAACTGGTATTAATGTTTAATATTTCATTAGGTGCTTAAGTATCAAAAATATTTTCTAGCATTTTAGCATGGGTTTCCATTTCTTGGTATAGTAAATGAGTAATTTTGCAGTAGAATTTCTGGAAAGGTCTTGATAATGGAACAGCAATGAAAATAATGATTCATTTTCATACTCAAAACATGCTTATAAAAATATGCCTTGTTGTTCCAGTAAATAGCATCACATTCAAATAATACTCTTCTTAATTATTTGCATTTTTTAAAATTAAGGGAACAGATGTAACATGAATATTTCAAGCAAATGGGAGAGTAGGAAGACAAAGGAAATAGGATTCCTGGCACCTGTGGCTCAAATGTTATTTAAATATATTTTCTTTTTTTCCCCCCAAAGCACAATGTTGCTTTTAAGTATGAGGAAAGTGAAAAATAGCCACCACCTGTTCAAGACAGAGGCACTTCAGCCTGGAAGGAGGGATGAGGCTCGGGGTGGGGGGTGGGGAAAGACTTCAGGGGCGGAATAAGGGACAGTGGGACTGAGAGGGAACCAGGCCTAGTGAACATGCCCCAGGATCACTGCACCTGCCTCTGGTTAGAGATTGTCTTCATGAAAAAATATCGAGCCCGGTGCATACTTCTGTTCATAGTTAGAAGAGACATTTGATCGTACCTGAAGTGCAAGTCTTTAAAGGAGAATTGAGTTTCAATGATCCCAGTCGTTTTCACTCGAGAATGTAGAACATCTTGCTCATTTGGCACATACCCGGGTGCTGTTATTCTATCTAAATCATTAAGGTAGCTAATCAAAACAAAATGAAATAGCAAATAAATTTTTTAACTTTTCATTTGAAGATCCTGGGATTCGGTACAAGTGAGTTTTTAGTTTAGGATCCATTAAAAATAATAAACTCCAGACAATTGCTTTTCAAACTCTGCTCATCTGCAGTAAGGGTTTGGCACCTAGGAGGTTGCAGAGCTGCAGGGCACTGCATGTGGCACACAGCTGACCCCCGGGGGCCTCTTCTAAAGGCGGCTAAATCAGTGTTTTCTTAGCCTGTATTTCATGAGGTTTATGTGATAAATTTGCCGGTACATGGATAGCAGTATGAAAGAAAATTTCTATCTTTAGGGCCTAGATCATTATAAAAAGAAAAAAGCTGCCTTGTAATGGTAGTCTCCAGACTATCCTCAAAACTGTAGTTTGAATTTAGGCACTCTGGATTTTAACAAAGTGATTTTAATGTCATAATTTGAAGGTTGTTTGTTACTTTTGCATGGATTGCCTAGTTAGGACTCAGCCATTTCCGTTACATGCCTTGATGATATCCAGTTATCGCAATGAAAGAAGTACCTCTTGTCTCTCCTGCTGGTCCATGCTGGAACTAACTCAGGAAATTGCAGATCCAGCCCTGAGTCCGCACTCCTGGGACAGGAGCTGGGAGAGGAGGCTGAACTTATCCACTGTACCCTCTCCCACCTCCTCATCCATCAGCGCATTGTTGTGCCCTTAACCCTTCCAGGAAACTTTATTAAAAATCCTACTGTTGTCAGGCTGAATACTGTCTTCTTTCTGCTCACAGGATCTACGGGTGGGGATGAGCAGGAATAAATCTAATTAAGCTGTGTACCTTCTAAGAATCTGGTAGATTAGAGGAAAAAACTGTTCTTCACTTCTTCATGCTTGAAACCAGATAATGTCTTTAGGCTAAAGCAAAGTGTTTTATTGCTTGAAAAACATTTTGTAAACCACTATTCTAGACTTTTGATTCCAAATCTTTAGTAGCTTAGCAATGTGGCTATTTCTGTGAAAATTTTGAACATAAATATTAGTAGTCTGGTAGTGTTTTCATGACAAATTTCAGCATTACATTGAACCTAATTTATTTATATACATACTATATATATATATATATATATATATCTTAAATAGAAAGATAAAGGTTGAAGTACTTCAATTGAGATAGAATTTGAGAGCTAGAATCCAGCTGAATGTTAGTGTTCAAAAATTGAATTCATTCAGGGATTAAGTTGAGGAGCTATTATGTGTAAGGCTAGCACAATGCCTTAGAAAGCAAGTTGTTTTATGATTAGAAAATAAATTAAGTAGCAATATAGGTAATTAATTCATGGAAGATCTTTTTACTTTTAAGCTGAAATAAAATAAGAATGGACAGATATCCTAAAAGGATGTTGTTCAAGGACAAAAAGAAAATCACATGTCAGAAACACACACATGTATAATGTGAAAATTTAGCAACATTGTTTTATCCTAATAAAGATTCAGTTTTCTTTAAAAAGGAGCAATAAGATATAAATATATTAAAGAAAGTATTGACTGATTTTGCTAGTTTATTTTCTATTTTGGGAAGCAAATCCCTTTGTGAATTTTGTATTGATTAAGTGGTAGGTGCACTATTGGTCAGTGGGTTCACACAGGAGTAAAAAAATATATAAATAAACACATTTACCAAAATAGAGATTACATTCATTTTAATGGTAGCTAAATGAAAACCTTGGTAAAGACACCTTTTAATGCACTTTTATTTGCGTGTATAAATCATTTCAAGCAAAGCAGAGGCGTTAGCAGACTGACACATTTGCATTTAAAATGCTTGTTTTAATAAACAAATGTAGGATTTGGATGTTCAAGCCTGCAGTCTAAAGCTTAGACCAAACAGAGGCCCTTAATACATATGGCTTAAGCCACTTGCAAATACTGGATTTTTTTCGAATCATGTAAAAATCGTATTTTTCCTGATAAACTCTATGTTAATTCTTAAAGCACATGGAATTTAAATGGCACACTAGTTGGCCACAGTCAGTAAATCATGCAGTCCTAACCAAAATCTCTCCCCTGCTTGCCACTGCCATGTCCCTTTTCTTTCAGTTTGCTAGAACAGATGGGACTGTTATGTCACCAACTACAGCATTCCTTCCCCTCACTCTGATCAGATTCACCTTGTTGTTGGCCTCAACTTGAAGGAGCTCAAGATTTGAGAAAAAATTCTTATTTTCACCAAAAGAAAAAAGAAAAGAAAAGAAAGGAATGTTCAAGATCTTGCTCTATATAATATATATGAAATAGACCTGCAGTGTAATACCAATCTGATTGTATACATAGTTTTATAATATAATTAAGTATTTGAAAAAAAATCTGCTCTTAATTTCTGGAAGCAAGTAATGTCCATTCAAAGTTCTTTTGTAGCAAGCTTTTACTTAACTTTCCTTTTGAGGAAACTTAAAGGCAGAAAAAAATTAACATTTTAATTTTTTTGGTTTATGTATGTATGAAATATTTCTGAGACACAAGGGGCAGAAATCAGCTTTCCTGTTGTTATTCTACTGTCCTGCAAATTAATCTGGGTAGTCAACTATTCCAATATGGGCAACTTCACAAAATGAATGCCTATTGATATTGCTTAGTCGTATTTAACTTGAAGAACATATAAAAATTTTTAATATGAATCTATAGTAGGGTAAATAGTCCCAGTGTAAAACGTATTTTAATTATTTAAACAAAGGAAAAAGCTAAATTTAAAGATTAGAGAGTACAATAAAATATTATTTTATTTGCCCATTTTAATTACAAGATTTGTAAATAGCTTTTTGCTATCAAAGAGCAAATAACTTGGTAAACACAATGGTAATTTTATTGCAAATAAATTGCTTTCAATATTCTAAGGGAAAAATAATGTTTAATCAATATCATGTATCCAAGACTAAATAGTTTAGTCACAGCTCACTCTTATCTGTCTCTCCAGAACTTTACTAAGCATGTTTTGTGGGAATATTCCATAATTTAGCTTCTTACTCATTGCGATTGTCTTTATCAATGATTATTGTAGAAAAGTAATGTTTTAATACACTACAGAGATCCCTTTTACTATTAAAATGTGATAGGCACTGAGAAACTTCTAAAAGCAGTTATTCAAGTTTATGTAATCACAAAATGACACCCATTTGGTCCCAGAGATAAGAGTAGCTCTTTCCTCCAAAGGCAATGTGCCCATTGGGATTTGGGGTCTAAAATAAAGACAAATGAGTGATCACAGAAGACTGGTTTTGTTCCCCCTAGAATTTATGCACATACATATGCATGGACAGAAATATAAAATAAATAGATTGTATTTACATACATATAATGGTGGGATAGGTTAAGAACCACTTGCTAAAAGGAAATTTTAAATTACTTTGGTAATGAAATTATAATGTCACAATCTCCTAATTTCCTTATAGTTAATTAATGCTAACTGGATGATATTGGCAGTGAAAATTATATAATCTTCCCTGATATTCCAAAAGAGTCGCATATTCTAAAAATGTTTTGGAAATTAATACATTAGTTTCTTCTAGAATTTGTATCATGTTAATCAATCCAATGAGCCAAGGCATGTGTCATTAATAAAATTATTCTAGGAGATGGTTTTAGTAACATGAATATAGGTGAAATGAATAGCCCAAAACCTCAGGGTGCATGTCACCAGTGTGTGTTAATGGTGAGTGCTATCATAATGGTTAATTCTTTTTCCTCAAGGGAAGATATTTGTAACATATGTATCTTCTCAGACAAAGAGTTTCAAAATTAGTTATTTAAAATGCTCCCCTGATTATTTATTTTTTATATCTCATTTATGCCATCTTAATGACATTTGTATCTCAGTTATGTCATCTTATTCTTTTTCATTTTTCTTCCATTGCTTTTTATTTTACTATAATAAAATGTAAAGCTTTTTACTTTCCTCATTTGTGTTCACAAATGCACAGTATGCAGAATCATATTTCTCAATTTTAAATGTTTCAACTGTAATTCCTATCATAACAAATTCACTTACTAAGCAGCCGAATCGTTGAGCTGATATTCAGATGCCCTTTCAAAACAGGCCTGAATTCCTGGATCTTTCCACAGTCGTTTTATTACCTCAGCCAGTTGAGGCGTCATGCCACCGTCTTCCAGGGTATTTGCCATTGCATAAAGTTGTTCTTGATCTTCCTAGAGGAATGTTTTGGTGAGAAGGATAAAAATCTCTTATTTGGAATCATATATTCTGTTTTTGATAGAGAATTTTAATTTGATGATTTTTATCTTATTCCTTTAGGTAATAATTCTGCTGAACATCTTTTCAAAATATATTAAAGTCAGAAGAACTAACGTTCCTTATAATGAATGGCTATAATGAATGGCTATAATAATGTCCAAAAGAATTCTTTACAAAAACTATGAAATATTTTATGGAGAAATTATTATATTTTGGCATATCACTGACTTCTGAATATCATATCAAAAAGGATAACAATACCTTGGAGTATGTCCATTGAGCTTGTAGAGGGTCAAAATGCTAGGGTAACAGAATAGTGAATATAATCTAATCTTACATTTTGTCTTCTTTTGATCATAGCTCTATATTTTTCAAGAAAAAGAAAATGCTAAGTAAAAATTAGAGTAAAAATAAGAAATAAATTCATTATTCTAAAATTGTATTTTTTTTTAATTAATATATATATTCTTTGGCATCAGGTACCTCTTTGTAATCATATAAATAAGCAATGGTAAACATTTAGATCCACACAAAAGTTTTGAACATTCCTGTAGGTGTTGTTGATTGCATGCCTCTGGAGCAAATCAATTCTTACCTCTAGAGGTAAGAATTCATTAAGAAAAGTAAAGCAAAGCAAAGCAAAGAAAGGAAGTATTGTGTTATCCCTGCTGTTGGTATGATATTTGAAAGTTGCAAGGAGAGAAGTTTAATGAGTAAATACTGTAGTCCACAATTTATTTAAACTAATAATCGAAACTGTTTTTATAACAAAACTTTTTTTTTTAAGGTTAAGAATTTGAGTTTCAGAGTAATTAAATTGACTATGATAATAGTCCAGGCAAAGTAATAGAAGTCTAGGCTCAACCTGGTTGGCAGCCTCTAAAGCTGATATCCTTTCTAGCTCATCCTTCTTCTAGTGCATATTACTAATATTACAACAGTTTTCAAGATAGCACATACAATATTGCACATAATCCTCACAAACACAGTGAAATAGACACTGTATTTTCTCCATTTTACATATGAGGGATCTAAAACTCTCAAAGGTTAATTTGTGAGACCGCTAAATACTATAAGCATCAGAAAAGGAATCAAACCCAAGCACATTTTGTGCAATGTCAAGCTGCTACCGGTGAATTATGTCTAATAAGAACCTGCTGCTTCTCTGATACAATTCAATTTAATATTTTTTTAAATTGACTACAGGCTTATTTTATCGTTTTATCAAAAATATGCTGTTTGTATGAAAAAGTAAAGGTATATCTCTAATTGTTAAAGAGAGACTATGTTAAGGCTAAAAAATCTTATTCCATATTTCTTTACAATCAGATTTTAGTGTTAAAAACAAACTGATCCAATGATCACTGGGCCAGTTGTTAAATGGCCAAAATCAAGGCTTGACCTCATTTTCTTGCATCAACACAGGAATAAATTTTTAAAATCCTTCTTTTGTATTGGAAGGATGTGAGAGAAAACTGCAAATCCAGCAAAATATGACTGGTCACTTTGCTGGCAGCATCCTATTTGGCTCTTTCCACTATTAAAGTGCCATTTAGAAAAAATGGTGCAGTGAAGCAGCTGCTACACAGTTTTATCCCTAAAGGGAAAATATGATTTGCCTTGTCAGCATATCTTTATAAACCAACGTTAATATACTCTTTCGTTTCTTTTAAAACATTCCATTTTTCATTTCAATATACTTTATTTGCATAGGTATCATAGGTATCATGAATGTAGTTTCACTTTAAACTTTAAATGTTACAAAGTCTTCGTTGACTACCTCTTGAATCCTAGGACCTCGCCCACAGGCAAGTCATCCTATCAGCGTGGTTTTTCCTCTCCAGACCATTTATTTTTATTTCTTCTTACTTTTTAAATTTTTATTTTTTTAAATTTTAGAATATTACAGGGGTGCAAACGTTTTGGTTACGTAAATTGCTTTCGTACCGTTTGAGTCAAAGTTATGTGTGCCCATCCCACAGTTAGTGTGTACTATACCCATTAGGTGTGAATTTACCCATCTCTTTTTCCCCTCTCCCACCTGCCCGACACCCTATGGATGTTATTTCCCATATGTGCACATAAGTGTTAATGGATTAGTTCCAATTTAATGGTGAGTACATGTGGTGTTTGTTTTTCCATTTTTGTGATACTTCACTTAGAAGAATGGTCTCTAGCTCCATCCAGGATAATACAACATAATACTTATTAGTGAGAACATATGGTGTTTATTCTTGAGATACTTCACTTAGGATAATGGTCTCCAGTTCACTCCACATTGCTGCAAATGACATTATTTCATTCCTTTTTATGGCTGAGCAGTACTCTGTGGTGTGTATGTATTTTTTCTTAATCCACTCATGAATTGAAGTACACATCTTTACAATTGTGAATTGAGCTGTGATAAACTTTGAATGCAGTTATATTTTTTAGTAAACGACTTCATTTCCTTTGGGTAGATACCCAGCAGTGGGATTGCTGGATCAAATGGTAGGTCTACATCAATCTAAGCACTTGACCTCTCCCATCCAATCCACTTCCTTAGTGTAAATCATATGCCAGGGTGTAATTGTATGTCCATAACACCTAAATTTAGGTCTCTAGCCAAAGTATCTCTTTTGAGCTTCAAATGCACATTTGCAATTGCTTATATATGTAGATATCCCATAGAACTTACAAACTCAACATATCCCAAGCCAAACTAATTAGTTCTTCCCCATTCCCATTTAATGTAGAACTATTCTTAGTTCCACAAATAAGGATCTACCTTCACATTTAGCTGTGCTGCCCTTTTGAAATAGCAGATGCTTTGCAATTACTTGTTCAAGATCAAGCTTTCCTGTCCCTATGGCATATATTGTTCCCATCTGAGTTACTTCTGAGCTCTCAGTATATTCTGGTATCCAACCAAATATCTTCCATATAAATAATGGTTTAATAAAAAACCAATTTTTTTCAAATGATGCAGGATGTATAGATTTCAAAACATAAACTTTGATGATCCTATATTCAAAATGCTATTGAAAAATAATAATACTTAATATTTACTGCAAATTTATTATATGCAATAGTATGTATTGTAATAGATTACTTATGTTCCTGCTTCCTCTTTTAATAGTTATAATTCAATGAGGATAGCACTAACAATTTTTGGATGAAGAAATTGCAACTTACAGAGGTTAAGTAACTTATCCAAACTTACGGAGCCAGTGACTAATAAGCTCACATAAATTTTCTATAAGAACTTTCGCCCTTTGAATGACAATCTGTGTGATGATATACAAATGGTTATGTAAAAATAATTACATTTGTATAAATAAACATATTAGAAGCTAGTCAGAGCTCTGAAAGCAACATATAGGTAGTGTTTAGCAATTAATCTGTTGAATAAGCAGTTTAAATCAGATAGAGAGTGCATTAATTTTAAAATCAAATACTAAAGCATGTGGTTGAAACTTCTAGAGTTTACATCAGTTGAAATCAAAATATGAACCATGAAGTTCCTGGCAACCATGACGTTCCAATATTTGAGAACAGAGGTACCCCTGAGAAGTTATGACAATTGCTTAATGGCAGCTTAAGTTGCTCTGTTATACCATTCAATATACACAGTTTAAATATATTGTACTTATTTTTACTTTTAGTCAGCACAATGGCAGCAATGGATAGAGTCTATTATTTTCACTCCACTTGTATGTCAGATCATCAAGACTCTTACCCTCTTAACAATAGATTTCAGGATTTTCATGATGACTGGTATCACCGTTTTGCAAACACTGGGCTATATGAAGTACATAATATATTTAAATAAGTAGCAATAGGCAAGGTTGTGATTTCCAACTTCTCTGACACAAATACATAGAATACCATATTGCACATACAAATTTGAACATGATTAAATTATTCTCAAAGGAATTCAGAAGGTACACCTATTTCAGTAACTATTATTGCCTAGAAGAAAAAAAAAATCAAATACATTTTTCTAATCATTCAGTCCTTGTATAGGGAAAAGCACTGTAATGGGAGCCAGGAGAAGTGGGTTTTGCCTAAACTCTAGCTACTTAACATAAACCAACTAATCTTTGAGTCTTATGTTTCTCATCTTTAAATTAAGGGGGTTATAGGAGGTGGTCTCTTAAGGGCCTGTTTAAAATCCTAGGTTCTCAGGAAAAGCCAGGGACAGAGAGATAACTGAAGTACTTTTTTGATGACCAAGTCATAGAACAATAAAAAATGAAAGGATTTTGGAGTTCAGCTCCTCCAGGTTCCCCTTTTATACATGAGAAGGAAACTGGAGCCAGAGAAGTAGACTGGAACCAAGTTGTGGGGAGAGTTAGAAATGGAGGGAGAATCAGTAGAATCCCTGACTCTCTTTACAAACTATCTACCTACGGGCATATTTAGTATTTTGTTGTTCTTTGAAGAAAAGTGAACGGGTGGAAAGGGGATTTACCCTTTCCTTTAAAATTAACAGCATGGAAAAAGCATTTTTATCATTCTAATGATTTCCACTGGTCATTTACATGGGCTAACCCTAAGCTGGGTGGGTGGGGAGTACAAATGTCCTTTTCTTTTCTGTCATTATTATACTGTTCCTCTCTATTTTTATTGTTCCTATGGCAAGGTCTCTAAGAATTACATTGGGAAGAGTTCAGTTGGCATCCTCTGGTACTAACCAGCTGCCCAGTGGCTCCTGGACAGGACATGTGAAAACAGGTGAATTCTTCCTGTGGATTGTATTCAGTTACTCTTTTTTATGGTTGGGGTCAGCTATTGCTCTTTGAATAAGACTATATGTTTAATTTGCCAACTAAAATAGTTTATATGTTTGCACATAAGCTTTTCAAGTAAGTATACTTCTTATTTAATGTAAAATAATTATGTTATAAAATATAAAATAGGGAAAAATGAAATTATTTAGATGCTACCATATAAACAAAACTATGACTACTTGAATATATTTAGTATACAAGCATTTTGCTTACCCACACAATTTGAATTCTTTTTTAAAATGTTAACATTATAAAATAAGCATTTACCTGTTGCCACATAGTCTTTGTAATCTTCATCAAACATAAATTGTAGTGTTATTATTAAAAGTTTTTTTTAAAGTCCCTATGAAATGACTCATAATTAAAGTGAAAAATAATGTAGAGATATTTGCAGGCTAGCTTTATGCAATAAGCCCTTTTGTATTTAGCAATCATAAGTAATATTTTTCTTTATTATAGTATATTATTTGATATTAAGTTTGAGCCTTAGTAAAACAGTTAATGTTGAATAAGATTATAGCACACAGTGAAAAAGAAAAATTCACTTCAAGGAAAATAAGGAATCTTACACTAAACCGAATTAATACTTCATATGAAATATGAAAGTCATATTTCATATTTTTAAACTTTTGGTATAGATTAGTACTACAAATTTATTAAGTCCTACTATTTTATGTCTCAAACTCTATTGTAGAATCTACAACTGTCATTATTTGCATACTTACTGCACTTCTTGGATTTACATAATCAATTCCAAGGTTAGTCATGGCTTTCACAATAGCCAGGATGGATTGCAAGGTATTGCTGTAAACTACTGCCTTGAATTCAATGCATTCTTGCTCACTGTAACCATTCTTATGGATGATCCTATGATGAAAAGGTGAAAAGCTTTTGTGAGTTGAATAATTGATTGTAACACTAAAGTATATCAACAGTAAATTGCTTGAATAAAATGGGAGTATATGTTCATTAGAAAAGGTCAAAGAATTTTGACAATATGTACATACTAAATCTGAATAATTTTATGCCTTTGGATTTTTATTATCATTGCAATTTAATACAATATTTTCTTTCTGGGCTACCCATGATAAACATGAAGAGAACTTACGGTTTATTCTAAACAAAACACTTTTTACAATGAATAAGTCATCAGCGTTTACTTAGAAAGCTGCTTCTTTTCAAGAGAGAAAAGGCCAGATTCCCAGGATGAAGATACATGCAGAGTTCTGAAACTTCGTGTTGTGTTTACAACCTGATGTCTGGAGGAAGTGAAGTCATTTAGTAGAACATTCATGTCTTTCCTATCATTTAAAACACACTGGAAAATAGGAGTGCCTGCTTTCTATTTACAGCATTAACAAAGGCATCTTTTTTTAATGCAGGTAATTGCACACTGTTAAATCCCTGTCATTTTTCCATCTGTGTTCGTGCCACTGAGATCTCAGAGTTGAAATGCTGAGACATTTATTTGGCTGACCTCAACTCTTCCTTCCACTCATTCAGTCAGAAGTCAAGGTTTTAGTAGTACTTTAGGAATAATAGCTTAAAATAGATTTACCTATTAAAAGCTAAAATATTTGGGTGTACTACATATTTGCATGTACTAATTACACATTTTTGCATCTTTATTGCATGATATGTTCTTGTTTCTTTCTCTTTTTTTTTTTGAGATAAGATCTCACTCTGTTGCCCAGGCTGGAGTGTAGTGGCACAATCATAGTTCACTGCAGCCTCAAACTCACGGGCTCAAGTGATCATCTTGCTTCAGCCTCCTGAGTAGCTAGGACTACAGGTGCATGCCACTAGGCTCAGCTAATTTTTTAAATTTTTTATAGAGATGGTGTCTTGCTATATTGCCCAGGCTGGTTTGGAACTGCTGGGCTCAAGTAATCCTCCTGCCTCAGCTTCCCAAAGTGCTGGGATTATAGGCATGAACCACTCTACCCAGCCCTTTTTTTTTTATTGTTTTTTAAAGAACCTTGTGCTCATTAGACATCTTTTTGTATGTCATATTACTAAAGGTTCATGTTGTGTCCATACACATAGAGACATTAGCATGAGGGGGGAAAAGAAGACAAAGCCCTCTTTAATATCTTTGACAATATTAGAACCTTCAAATAAAAGTATTCTGAACTGAAAGGGTTAAAGGCAGTGCCTATATTTATTATGTATTTTTTATATTTACTGCCATAATTTGCTGAATTTCTACTTTAAGCATGGCCATGTTTGTTTTATTGCATTAAACAATTAAATAACTTAAATGAGTAAAAATTAGACAATTAAAATGGTCAAATACATGGACAGGCATCCAATATTAAACATTTGAAATAGTTGTGTACCTACTTCATTTGTTTAACGATAGTACTTTTCCCAGATTCTCCAGCTCCTGCAACAAAAAGAAAAGAATGTTATCAACTGACACAGCAAATTTGTATAGACATTGAAATCTGATTATCATTTTCTCATGAGAAATCTTTAACAGACACCTCTCCTATTATATCTTCTAAAGCAAGAATTATATATTATCAGGGAAAAATTATATTTTTGCATTTGAACATAATTTGGGAAGCTGTGTGTCCTGGCTTTGCAACCCAAGAAAATGGTCCCCAACTTCATAGTCTGTAGATCACTCTCATGCTCCCAGAATGTCACTTCGTATATCAGATTTGATTAAATAGCAAGATAAAAGAAAAAAAACAGTTAATAACTTTTTATTTCCAGAATTTTGATTGGATGATAGGCTCTTGTCTTTAGCATTGTATTTGCCTTAGTATGCGGTAAAATTTCTCCTGGTTTAACAAAGGAAGTTGCTAATAGCACTAAGCAATACTAAGGAGCCTGTGGATAAGAATAGATATGGGAGTGTCTCAAAGTGGGTTACAGTGACATTCCTAGGGGAGGAGCTTGGTGTGGGCAAAGGGGGAGCTGGCAGTAATGCCACAGAGAAACCTGTTGTATTTATCTGGAACAACTATTTTAGCTGATGATATAAAATATACAACTTTATTTTGGTATAAAGTCAACTCTGCAAACATCATGTAGAGGAAGACAAAATGCATATGATTTTCTAAAGATAAAGCATGACTCTCTTTTTTATTATTTGTGTAAATTTAAGGCGTACAAGTGCAATTTTGTTATATGTATATATTGCTTAATGGTGAAGTCTGGGCATAGAGTGTATTCATCACCTGAACAATGTACATTATACCCATTAAGTAATTTCTCATCATCCACCCCCTCCCTCCCTTCCACCCTTTCAAGTCTCCAATATCTGTCATTCCATATTCTATGACCAAGTGCACATATTATTTAACTCCCACTTGTAAGAGAAAACATGAGGTTTTTACTTTCTGAGTTATTTCACTTTAGATAATGGCCTCCAGTTCCATCCAAGTTGCTGCAGATGACATGATTTCATTTTCTTCTATGGCTGAGTAGTATTCTATTATGTGTGTGTGTGTGTGTGTGTGTGTGTATATATATATATATATATCTCATATTTTCTTTATCAGATTATTCATTGATAGACACTTAGGTTGATTTCATATCTTTGCTACTGTAAATATTGCTATGATAAACATAAGAATGTAAGTATCTTTTTGGTATAACAATTTATTTTTTGGGGAGTAGATGCCCAATAGTGGAATTGCTGAATTGAATGGTAGTTCTATTTTTAGTTTTCTGAGAAATCTCCATTCTGTTTTACATAGAGGTTGCACTAATTTATATTCCCACTCGTAGTGTATAAGCAATTTTGTCCCGCATTCTTGCCAACATGTTATTTTTTATCTTTTTAGTAATAGTCATTCTGATAGTGTAAGATGATATCTCATTGTGGTTTTAATTTCCTTTACTCTGATGATTAGTGATGTTGAGTATTTTTTCCTATGCCTGTTGGTCACTTGTATGTCTTCTTCTGCAAAATATCTATTCATGTCCTTTGCCCACTTTTTGATGACTTTGTTTGTTTTTCTTTGTTATTGTTGAGTTTTTTGGGTTCCTTATAAATTCTGGATATTAGTTCCCTGTCAGATGCATAGTTTGCAAATATTTTCTCCATTCTGCAGATTGTCTGTTCACTGTGTTGATTATTTCTTTTGCTGAGCAGAAACTTTTTACTTTAATTAAGTCCCACTTGTCTATTTTTGTCGCCTGTGCTTTTGAGGTGTTAGTTGTGAATTCTTTGCCTAGACCCATGTCCAAAAGAGTTTTCCCTAAGTTTTCTTCTAATATTTTTATAGTTACGGGTCTTACATGTAAGTATTTAATCCATCTTGAGTTGATTTTTTGTGTATCATGAGAGAGATAGGGGTCCTTTTGCATATGGTGATCCAATTTTCCCAGGACCATTTATTGAAAAGGGTATCCTTTTCCCAGTGTATGTTCTTGTTAAGTTTGTCAAAGATCAGTTAGCTATGGATGTGTGGCTTTATTTCCGGGTGTCTATTCCATTCCATTGATGTATGTGTCTACTTTTATACCAGCGCCATGTTGATTTGGTGTTATAACCTTGTAGTGTAATTAGAAGTCAGGTAATGTGATGCCTCCAGCTTTTTGTTGTTGTTGTTGTTGTTGTTCAGGATTGCTTTGACTATTTGGGCTTCTTTTCGGTTTCATATAAATATTGGGATTTTTTTTCTGCTTCTGGAAAATTGATATTGGTATTTTGATAGGAATTGCATTGAATATGTAGATTGCTTTGGGCAATGTGGTCATTTGAACAATATTAATTGTTCCAATCCATGAGCATAAATGTTTTCCCCTTTGTGTCATGTACAGTTTCTTTTATCAGCATTTAGTAGTTTTCCTAGTAGAGGTCTTTTGCCTCCTTGGTTAAATAAATTCTTAGGTATTATATTTATTTTGTAGTTATCGTAAATAGAATTGCCTTCTTGATTAGATTTTCAGCTTGTTTGTTATTGATGTATAGAAATGCTACTGATTTTGGTATATTGATTTTGTATCCTGAAACATTACTGAATACATTTATCAAATCTAGGGGTTTTTTGTGGAGCCTTTAGGGTTTTCTAAATATAAGATCATATCATCAACAAACAGAATTTGCTTCCTCTTTTCCAATTTGGTTGCCTTTTATTGGTCTTGCCTGATTCTTCTGGCTGGGATTTCCAGTACTATGTTGAATAGGAGTGGTGAAAGTGGGGATCCTTTTCTCATTCCAGTTCTTAAGACACTTTTAATTTTCCCCCTTCAGTATAATGTTGACTGTGGACTTTTTGTATATGGTTTTTATTATTTTGATGTATGTTCCTTTTACAAATAGCTTGTTTAGAGCTTTTATCATGAAGTGGTGCTGGATTTTATCAAATGCTTTTTCTGCATCTGTTGAGATGATCATATAGTTTTTGTCTTTAATTCTGTTTATATGATGACTCACATTTGTTGACTTGTATATGTAAAACCATACTTACATCCTTGGTATAAAAACCCTTTGATAATGATGTATTATCTTTTTGATGTTTTGTTGAATTTGCCAGTATTTTGTTGAGGATTTTATGAAAAATTAGTGGTTATTTCAGGCTGTGTCTCAAGGTCTTTTAAGGATATATCTTCAGTCTGCTTTGCCATTAAAGAGTATTTCTTTCGAAAATGAAACGCAAGAAGTACTGAAATAAAGTGTGATAACCTAGGTTTGAGTTTTTTCTCTTCCCTGTGTGTGTGTGTGTGTGTGTGTGTATAACAGCTTCAGTAAGCCCTCTAAGCCCCTCAATTTCCTCACCTATAAACTGAGAATACTTAACTCACAAGATTATTAGAAGATTCTAATAACATAATAAGCATGAAATTGTTTGCAGACTACGGCACAAAATTAAACATAAAGCAATGTTGTTAGAGAATCCAAGCATCTAAGAAACATTGTAGTGTTTTGTAAAGACAATATCCTATTATAGATACCCTATATGTATTTAGCAAATAATGCTGGAGCAATTGGGTAAATATATGGAAAAACACATTGACTCACATCATAACATACCAAAAATTAATTTGAAATGGCTCATAAACTTATATATAAAAACTAAAAATATAAAATTTCAAAAGAAATACATGTTTAAAAATATTTGCAACCTTCAGTTAGCCAAAATTTTACTGGCAGTTTCAAAAATTGGGTCATAGGATATCTTCAAAATGTCAGAATGGCTATTAATTTTGGACAGATTTCAAAGTAGCACAAGTAAGGCAATTTTCAGATTTTCCAGGAAGAATCCAAATTCAGGAAAATTGATAAACATTACCATGCCTTTATCAGCATGGCAGTCAACTGCCTTGTTTTACTAAAACTAGTATAATTTTATGTAAGCAAAAGTAATATGATTTTTGTAACTCCAAATCTCAAAGTTTTATTCAAATTGTATTAAAATATGTATTGAATCAGAGGATACTGACTACCCTATTTAAAATTCTAACCCAACTCTCACCCACTTAATCTTCCTTTCTCTACTTTACCTTCACTTCATTCTTAACAGTTATCTTTTTCTATATGCTTAAAAATCATTCATATATCATTTTTAATGTTTTCTGTCTATCTTCCATCACAGCAAGTTAAATTTCACATTGGCAAGAGTCTTTTTCTCTTTTGTTCACTGATTTATCCAAAGTACCTAGAACGGTGCCTAACTCAGTAGAATCTCAATGAAACAAATAAATTCTTTAAACTCATATTTCAGAAAAAAAGATTTTGTCCTTTGTACTATATTTTTTAATTGAGATATTTCTGCATGATTTGCAATGTTTTCTTAAGTGTTGAAGGGATATATAGCTACACCTAAATTTGATTCTATTTCACAACAAATTTTTTTTTTGTCCTAGGCTCCTAGGCACATCTAAATGTATCTAGTTTCTGTAGTTTTCTGAAACAGCAACCCATCTTATGTGATATTGAGGAAATTATAATGGTAAAGCTTTAGGAAATAATGTTATATATTTTGGTGATCATATATAGATTCTTTCTCTTGGGTAAACTTCCAGAATACATCTCTTTAGGATTTTATGCTATTGTGCTCTACAGCACAGGTAGTGAAATATGACAACAAAGTTGATAAATGCAAAAATCAACCAAAGTAATTTTTTAATATTTCTCCATAGATTTTACTTAACAGAACTAAACACAAACTGGCAGATTGGGTACAACCATCTCATTTAATAGAGGCTGCAATGCCCAAGATTAAAACTATTAAAAATGAAATAAAATCACATTAGAATACCACCTCTCCAATTTTCAGAAGACAACTGACTATATTATTTTGGAGGGCTGAAAGTTATTTGTTTGTGAGAGTGGCAGAAGCAAAACAGTAAGCTCTGCACAATATTCCGGTTTGCTGGCATTAGATAATTTGCTATTTTGCTATAGGATGTATATCAATTTGAATGGAAAGTCATTCAATAAGACTATAAAACTGTCCTCAACAGGTTTTGTTTTAAAATCCCTAACAATAGAAGTGGATATTAGAGATTGTAGCATCATTCTACATAAGTGACAGATTTGGAGAATATCTCACTTCTCCAAATACATTTATTTTACTGTCTTGAAAATTACAGTTATGGGAATGTGGGAGAAAAGTCAGTGAGCCCAGTAGGAACTTCAGTCCTTGCTCATGCAGGTGTTATTTAGTGTTGTGTTTTATTCAACCAGAGTGAAAATACAGGGGGGAATCTGAGACTGAAAAAAGAATGTCTTATTTTTTAATATCAATTAAATTCCCTCAAATAATGCTATAATATTTATGATTTCTATAATGAAGTGAAAATAATTTAGACTATTTTTATTTTAATGAATTATCTACCTTGATAATAAGAGAAAAAGTCTGTCAAGAATTTTCCAGAATTGTACCAGAATGTGTATTATGGACAAATACTGTATCAGTTAAGAACCACTGTTGTACAGTTAAAAAATAATCACAACCAAATTTCATTCTATTCACTCTGTTACTTTTTTTTTTTTTTTGAGACAGAGTCTCGCTCTTTTGCCCGGGCTAGAGTGAGTGCCGTGGCGTCAGCCCAGCTCACAGCAACCTCAGACTCTTGGGCTGAAGCGATCCTACTGCCTCAGCCTCCCAAGTAGCTGGGACTACAGGCATGTGCCACCATGCCCGGCTAATTTTTTTTTTCTATATATATATTTTAGCTGTCCAAATCATTTCTTTCTATTTTTAGTAGAGACAGGGTCTCGCTCTTGCTCAGGCTGGTCTCGAACTCCTGAGCTCAAACGATCCGCCCTCCTCGGCCTCCCAGAGTGCTAGGATTACAGGTGTGAGCCACCGCGCCCTGCCCACTCTGTTACTATTGACTGGTCAAAAATATATGATAAATTTGGGGAAAAAGTGACTTTCAGACTATGCAAGAGAGTCAGTGTACGTTTAGAATGGTCTTCTGTACTTCATACTGATGACACTAAGACCTGGCATTTCCAAAATTATTTCTGAGGCTAGATGGTGTGTTGTTATATAACAGTTCTTTGTAACTTAGCTGGTAATTCATGATGTATCTAAGGTAAACAGAATAATCAATCACCTTTAAAAAATAGCATTTACTTTTGAATGAAACCGTATATTTAAAATTAGTATTTTCCCTTAGAAATCTTTTAAAAAGGAGTCTAGACCATCCTTGCTCTATGTAGTGACTTCATTCTTCTATGTGAAGGTCCAGTATAGTCAACTACAGCATTAACAGGAAAATTCCTAAAGAAAGGCCAATCTATCTAAAATCTCATTTATTATCTGCAACTCCAGTGCAAAGTTATTTCAGAAATAAATTATTGAATCCCATTCTCACAATGATTCTAGGTCTTAGTTCACAATAGCCATTACATTCTTGTAAGATTAGATTATTTTATAAAGCCAAATATAGACATTCTAACAGCAAGTTCCCATATGCTGAGGGTGTCCTGAGATAATCGGTTCCTTCCAAATTGCAGTCATCACTAAAATTATTTTCTGGGTCAAGGGGTACCAAGGGAATTTTAACAAGATATGCACTGTTTCTTTGAAATAGATAATGTTTCCAGTAATTAAATATTTATTTTTATACTTAAGTTTTACTTTGATACTCACAAATGATTTTATTTTTAATAAGAAATCAGAGATTCTGGTCCACATTTTTTTATTTGAAAATATCCAAACAATTTTAAAGCGACCTAATGTCTATACCTGTAACTAAACTTCAACTGAATGTAAATAAAGTTTGATTTTTCATTTGATACAACTTGTTAAAATAGGCAAAATGAGATTGAACACTTTGACTTATAATCATATGTAAGATTTTTGTATAGGTAGTCTTAAAAATCACATAATTCTAAAATAGAAATAAACCTTAGAAATCAACCAGCTATGTACTTCTCTTCATTCTCTGCATGAAAAAAACGAATCCAGTAGAGATTATGGTAATCATGCTAAGTCCCAGATCTATCTTAAAACAAAGAAACTATGTCTTCTGACTCCCATATTAAGATTTTTAGGGTAGTCTTTTTGAACCAATTTAATTTATTCTACTTATTCTTTCCTTTCATGGAGCAACAGGAAAATTCTCTTTTTTCCACATGACAGTGCTTCAAATAGTCCAGACATGGTAGAAAAGTGCAATAGGCATAGTCGTGTTTTGGAATTAAATAGATATGGGCTTGCACTCATTTCTGACTTCAACTAGGTGTCTTGATCAAATTTAATCTCTCTTGAGAGTCAGTTTCCTCTTATAAAATTGTGTTATTAATATCTACCTTTTAAGTCTTGGAAGGATTAAATTATAGATGTAAATTACTTACAACATACTCTAGCATCTAATGACCTCTCAACATTTTCTCTTATTTAAAGAACGTGTTCACATCTTTTTAAAGATATGTTTCAAGTATAATATCTTCCATTCTTTTAATCCTTTCTTGTGGAACATGATTTTTAGACCCTTTACCCTCTGAACTACATGCTATGCAAGAGCCAATCTCCTTCTGAAATGCTGGTACTGAAAATTTCGCTGTAGATATCAGCGTTATGAACAGCACTGATATTCTGATGCCATAGGATAGGGATGCAACCTAGATCTGCCTCACTCCTGCTGATTGTGTTTAAATAGAATATTTTTCTTAATAGGGACCATGACTAGTTTGCCTCCTTTATTTTTTTTCTTTGTAGCATTCTTTACCTGTATTGAGCTTGTAGTAAATAAAATTTTTTTACTTTTTTTTTTACATCAATTCTTATCAAATACTTTTTCCCACAAACCACATGTATTTAATTGATTTTGAACCTTAATAAAAATATCTATTAAATATCATTTTGCTTATTTGAGGCAAACATTTCTGCTAGTTGAGATCATTTGGAATTCTAACTTTGTTTTGTTAATATAGCCTTCCAAACTGAATTTTACTCAAGTTTGAAATGCCTGCCTGTCCACCTTCACCCAAATCCCTGATAGGAGTATTGAAGAGAAGAAGGTCAAGGACAGGAAACTGTGTCATACCCTACAGTCTATTCTGTCAACAGGAAACCCATTAATCATCATAAGTCCTTCTTCAGTATCTGTAGTCAACAATGCTAAATGTTTGCCATTAAGTATAATAATTACTCGTGGATTTTGTGCACTGCATGTTTGGCTCAGGAAATCCCCTTCTATTCCTAGTTCAGTAAGTGCTTTTTATCAGGAATTGATGAAGAATTTTATTTAATTAATTTATTTTTTTGCATCCACAGACATTATGATTTTTCCCTTTTAATTTGATACTGTAGTGACCCTTCTCCCTGCCCCCTTTAAAAAAATATACATTGTTGGCATTAATTTTCTAATATTGTGCTTTGGTTTTTGTATTTATGTTTGTGAGGATGATTGGCCTGTTATTGTCATTGCCAAATTTTGTAAAGCTTGTCAAATGATGAATTGAAAAGAATTTCCTAAAAATGTTGATGTAATTTTGAAATAATCTGTCCCTGGGCTGCTTGGTAGAATTCACTTACAAAGCAATATGAATAAATTTGCAGATAAATTTGTACATTTTCTTTTGCCAGAAAATAAATAATAGCACAATATTTGTTTGTTTTTATTTTTCACAAACTTTTTTTTCAGAGACAAGTTCTTGCTGTGTCGCCCAGGCTGGAGTGCAGTGGCACAAACATAGTTTACTGTGGTCTCAAACTCCTGGGCACAGGCCATCTTCTGCCTCAGCCTCCCGAGTACCTGGGACTACAGGTGGGTGCCACCATGCCCAGCTATTTTTTTAGATTTTTTTTGTAAAAACAAGGTCTCACTTGTTGCCCAGGCTGGTCTCAAACTCCTGGCCTCCAGTGATCCTCCTGCCTTGGCCTCCCAGAGTGCTGGGATTACAGGCATGAGCTACCATGCCTGGCCCCAAACTTATCTTGATAATTTAAAAACATACAGAGGTTTGAGGAAATAGTACTTTAGAAGCCTGTATTTTATAACCTTTGCCTTTACCAATTATTGATGCTTTGTCATGTTTGCTTTCTTTCTTTTTTTAATATATACATAAATTTACATATACATCCTATGTACATATTTTCATATGCTTTGTTTTGCTGAATCTTTATCAGACATTTCACCCATAAATACTTCAGAATGCATCTTCTAAGATTAAGGCCATTTTTCTTAAAGACCGCAATACTATTTTCAAACTTAAGAAAATTTATGTTAACTCACATGTTATCTAATACTATTTACTCCATATTTAAATTTATGATTGTTTTAGAAAATATTTTTCATATCTTATGTTTCATGGATTCAAGATCCAATCAAGTTTCACACATTTTTTGTTACGTTATTTAAACTCTTTTAATTTAGAAAATTTCCTTTGGTATTATTGTTATTTTGTTTTCCTAACATTGACATTTTTCTAAAGTCTAGGACAATTTTCTTATATAATGTCCAATATTATAATTGTCTGATGGTTACAGTCAATGGAAATATTTTAGCATAAATACAATATGATGTGGTTTTTCAGTGCGTGATATCATTAAACACTGAAGATATAGCCCTATGCCTATTATTGTGTCCAGATACCTATTTCTGTGATATAGAAATAAGCATCATGAATCTGTAAAATTCCTCATCAAACTATCTAAGCATGTTTTATTTCTGAGAAAGAATATTATAAGTATGTACTATCTTTTCTTTTTAATCTTTTATTCGAATATTCTAACTTCCAATTTATACTTCATTTAAAAATATCTGATAATATTTGTACCTATAGTTTAAAATACCATACTATATATTTAAAAATTTGCTAAGAGTATAGGTTTTATGCTAAGTGTTATTATAAAATAATAATAATGATGATAAATAAGAGGACAGGAAGAAAATTTTAGAGGCAATGGAAATGTTCACCACATGGATTATGGTGATGGTTTTACAGATGTATGCTTATCTCCAAACTCATCAAGTTGTATGCATTAGATATGTTTAAAAATATGAGTTTTCTTGCATTTTGAGAAGCATTTGAGCATATATATCATTCTTCCTATTAGGCTAAAAGATAAAGACATTAAAATACAAATTGACTTTCTCCACACAGGCCTATTTTATTAATAGATAGATATTTGTCTGAGTGTTCCTTAATTGTGGGAATAGTTGTGTATACAATCTTTTAGTATAAATTAATGTTTCAACAACCAAAAAAAGGCCTTGGGTAATCACATTGTCAGTCTATACACACTGGATATCTGGAAGAGTAAAAATATAAGTAAAATGAGGAACTCAATATATCAAAAACAAAGTTCTCACTAGAGTTATCCTTCCTAATTTCCAGACCCATATATTGACCTAATATATATCTCCATTTGGTCATACTAAAAAAAATCATAAATTTGAATGTTCCAGATTGCTACTTCCTTTCCCCTCTTCCCCAGCTTATGTCCTCATTTTTCTTTGTTTTACATAAAAGGAAGACAAAAGGAAGACAAATTGTACACATATACTAAAATTTGACTTTTTAAGATTTGGGAATCTGTAATGCAAAAGAATAAACCACATTTGTCTGGATTTTTACAATTTACCAAGTACTTTGACACCTATCATTTTTCTGAGGAAAATGTGGCTAGCCCAAGGTCTCTCTGAGAGATAAAAAAGCAAAATACTCAATGAAATATTAATAAATCAATTTTACCTCAATGACTTAAACACATTCTTCCTAGCTGGTATTAAGTTTTATTCTCACTATTCTATGTGGTTAAACTATTTAGTTCATTCTGCTGTGTAAGTTTTATTTTACCAATTATTTTGTAACAAGCCCTTAGAAGTGTCAAATCATAATTATCATAACTCTCCTCCTGTAATACTAAAAAAGTCATACTTTTCAAAATATATTTGTTGAATAGGTAAGACTATTTGAAAAATTTGAAAATATTGATTAGCTATGTTAATTATAATCACATTTAAAGTAGATATTCTTTGATCTCTAGATTCCATCCATATTCATGTTTCTAAGGGCCAGATGATTGGAATAATATTTTAAAACACTAAAACTCATATGGCACCATTATGAGAATAGTGTGATGCTTACAATATAGCACAAAGAAACATTAAAAACAAAAAGGTTTTAGAACTGAAGAAAAAGAACACCCATGATGAACTTCCTGTAATAGTGCTGGAAATACCTAGCTAAAAGCTAATTATAATATCATAACTGAGAACTGCAGAATGAATGTTAATTATATATAAAATGTGGCAGAGTGTTTTGGATATGAAGAAAAAAGAAAGCTATTCTTTTTTCCTGTACTTTCCACGAGGCTTTAAATTTAACCAGCTCTTGTGATGGAAATTTGTAAAAACACAAAGAAAAGTAATGCAGTGAAATAAATTTAAACTGAAATTTGAAGTAATAAATAGGAAGAGAGGAGAAAGAAAAGATGGAAACATGATCCATATTGAGTTTATAACTAAGTAATAGGTATTTCTTTTGAATAGCAATACAGTTTAATCAAACATTTATAAATAAAATTTTTAAAACTAACAATCTACCAAAGAATATCTTATTCATTAGAATTTGTTTTTCTTATTAAAATGTATTCTTTGGTATGTATTTATAGGCTAATTATTTTTCAGAGTACATGACAGTATTGTCTTGGTTGCAGTTATCAAATGTGTCAGCAATGTATGAATCATCTCCAGTGTTTCCTAAAAGCCTGCCTTTTGCTGAAAAACACATATTTGACATCTATTCTGTAATTTTACTGAAGGTCTGAAAAATGTAATAAGAAAGGAATCTGTCTGCAAGGAGACCCTTTTATTGTAAAGTAGCACTTTGATAGGTTTTCAGATTCATTGAAATCTTGTGTTCAGTAATGCCAAATGGTTACATCTACTTTATAGTACTCTGTTAAATTTGGAAAGGTAATGTTGTGTTTAGGCACCTAGAAATTCACCAGATAATGAGGATCAGCATAGACAGTAAATTCTGTCAAAAATGTTTGGTAGATTTCTCATTTTTCTAAATGTAGCGTTAGACTCAGGATCTGATCATTACTAAGGTTAAGCTGGTTAGTCCCACATGCCATCCATTCATTGGTAAGCTTAGAAACTTGTTCAGATCACACTGATGAATAAAAATACTGTTTTGATGATGGGACAAATTAAGTAGGTTTCACTGGTGAGGAGATTTAAGGATGAGAGAATGGGAAGTGTTAGTTTAGTTCTACTGAACACTTTTATGATGTCTTAAGGAGACCAAATTGAATTTAACAATTATTTGAATTCAATTAAAAATGAGAATGATGCAGAGTTTTTTCAAAACTTTGTTGTTTTGACTTTGATAATTGAAACAGTATACATAGAACTCAAAAGGAATCCAGGAGGGAAAACTCAGTCAAATGCTTGGAATATAATTAAAATAAGAAAAACTTTAGAGAATTTGATTTATTTTGTATAAATAAAATATGATTGAGAAGTTTGTTGCACACAAATCCAAGCTATGATATGATAATGATTAAAATGAATGTATAAAATTATGATAGTGTTAGAAAAGTTAAAGGTATACTAGTACCACTAATGATTCTTTTATACCTCTGGAACAAATGTTACTCTTTCTTCTTGCTCTAACTTACCACTTAAATCTAAAAATAATTTATATGGTTTCTTTTTCATTTGATATCATCGTCCATTAAATTTGGGCCCAAATCAATAGCTCTGTATAAAGCTGTAACTTTTCTGATTCCATATATCAGTAATCTACTGATTCTCAGTCCAAAAATTTAAAAATTTATCCACTTCTCCATCATTACACTGTACCTTTTGACTAAATTTTCATTGATATGTTTTCAGTCATCTGCACATATTATTTTTTAAAATTTTTAAAATTTATTTTTTAAATAGATAGCATTGCATGTTTTTATTGTGTACTACATTATGTTTTGAAGTATATGTACATCGTGGAATGGTTAAATATAGCTAATTAACAAAGCATTACCAGGTGATTATCATTTTCATGGTAAGAGCATTAATACTCACTCTTTACATTTTTCAAGAATACATCATCCTTAACTATAGTTGCCTTGCTGTACAATAGATCTCCTGAAATTTATTTCTCCTAATTGTAATTATGTATCCTTTGACCCATATTCCCTCCCACCCTTCTATCTCCTAATCTCCCCAGCTCCTGCAAACCACCATTCTGCCTGGTTCTTTTGTTTCACAAGTGAATCTCCAGTTGACCACCTGCTCTGATGTGTTTATCTCAAGAGTCATTGCTTTTTGGCATGTTTGATAGCATTTGTCTTTGTCTAAATTTTAGTATCCTTTAATTTTTTCTTGGCTTTCCATTTCTATTTTTATAAAATAATAAGTGAAATATTTTAAAAATTGGTATGTACAAAATATGTTTATTCTTTAGAAATTTTATTCAAACATAGGGATTTTTGTTGTATTTTATCACTACTCTTATACCAGTGTAGTGGTATTATGCTTAGGACCAGAGGAATATAAAATGCATTTGTATGAATGCTTGGCTTTCTCTCTCACCTTTTGTTTGTGTTTTCTATGTCCATATTACTTTCACACTTGATCAGAGCCCCAGAGCATTCTCTGAAGTGTCAGGACAAGCGTATTGCATGGTGTCATAAGCACTTATTCCAACATCCTTCTAAGTCACCAACTTCTAGATGGTTGCTGGCAAGTGCTGTGGGCATGTGTGCAGCCACAGAATTTATGTGTAAAGGGAGAGGACATTTCCTTTCCTTTGAGGAGCTGGGAGCAAATTAGACACAGTAAGGGAACACTAAGAAAATGAGGAAATTTGTCGTGTGAAAGATTCACAATTCTGAAACACAATCAAGTCCTTTTGTGTATAGCCAAACTCAGAGAGAGCATACAACTCTGATTAAATCAAAGCTCTTGTTTTGTATCCTGCTTTATAATAGGTCTTTAGTTTTTACTTCAAAAATATAATTCTGTTTCAGTGACCACTGCATGTTAAATGTTTTATTTGTTACGGAAAATGTGTGATAAAAATTATTTTCATTCTTTCAATTAACTAAACATTTATTGAACTTATAGTCATGGTAAAATATTTTGCTGAGATTTGAGGGAATGAAAAAAGTAGAAGAGATGTAATTCCTGACCTGAATGAATACAGAAATGCTCTAAAAGGATTTAGATGGAGTATTTCTCAAGTGTACAGACAATATCACAGGTGATATTCAGGAGCCTAAATAACAGTAATATAAAGTACTTTATTATTATTTTCTAAATCACTTGAGGCCGGGCGCGGTGGCTCACGCCTGTAATCCTAGCTCTGGGAGGCCGAGGCGGGTGGATTGCTCAAGGTCAGGAGTTCGAGACCAGCCTGAGCAAGAGTGAGACCCCGTCTCTACTAAAGATAGAAAGAAATTATCTGGCCAACTAAAAATATATATACAAAAAATTAGCCGGGCATGGTGGCTCATGCCTGTAGTCCCAGCTACTCGGGAGGCTGAGGCAGTAGGATCGCTTAAGCCCAGGAGTCTGAGGTTGCTGTGAGCTAGGCTGATGCCACGGCACTCACTCTAGCCCGGGCAACAGAGTGAGACTCTGTCTCAAAAAAAAAAAAATAAATCACTTGAGACTAATTGATTTTAAAAGCACAGGTAAATAAATAACATATTACTTTTGATATTAAACAACCCAAGATACTTCCGTACAAACAAAGTAATGTAGATCTTTATGATGTGTAATTAAAGGATTATTTTCAGTATTGAAAAGCTGACATTCAGAAAATGATTAGGGTGCAATAAAATAATAAATGTGTATGATTTTTATATAATAGTAAATCATATTATTGACAGAGAAATTGAGTTATCTACTATGTTCCTCTTTGCCTAACAAAAAACATGTAATAAAATACCAAACCAAAAAATATTAAATATTTATAGAGCTCAAATAAAGTCTGCTTAAGTTTCCAAATACATTTTCATAATAAATCTCCCATGTTTTAATATATTTAGGAAATTAAAGTTTGAGAAACTAATACATCACAACTAAAGAAAAATCAGGGTTTGGAAAGCAATAGGGGAAACATATTACCTAATAGTAGCAACTTTACAGTTCTTGCATCTCGCTCAGCATCCTCCTGAAGCTTTTTCTCCAGTTCTTTTGACCTTTTGGCTGACTCCTTGCTCTCTGAACTAATTTTACTTCCCATCTTCTGGTTTTAGATACTTGTCAGTTTATTCACTCAAAGTTTTCAAATATAGAGCGCAGCTCTGGTTTGGACATAGGACTGAGGAACAATGCTCTGCTGAAGTATCCAACAGCCCATTCCCTCACGCTCTGAGATTCTGCTTTGACTAAGGGGATGCTTTCTCATCTGTCACCTGATCAAGGGGTAGAGCCATACAACCCTGATGGAAGCTAAAGAGGAAATTCATTATGCTTTCAAATTAAATGGCCACTTTTGGCACATCTTCAAAAACAGGCTTATCTGCCTTAAAGAGTAGCATAAAATACTGTAGAAAGTTGTCAGAATCTGTACACCGAAGATGATCTACAATGAGCAATTCAAATGGAATGTTTCTCACTAATAGGTAACCTCTATTCTTGTGACTGGAAATTATTATTACTAATCAACAATGCTTACATTTTATCTTCAGATATTTGGCTCTTCAGATGCTTCCTAATCACTCTTGCATCACAATCACAATATTTATATTAAGCTATTCAAATGTCATGGTCTCCCAATGCTGAGATTATTACTTAAAATTATTGGGCATCTATTAGTGTCAGTGAACTAGAAAACATCTCATTTTAAACAATGGAAACAAATACATATAGTTTTTATGTTTATACATATTGTATTGCTACAAATATAGTATTCAACACACAATTTTCTTAAATTATTGATTTTAGTCTCATAGGCTCCATCTCTATAAATTGAGCTTTTATTGACTGTGAGAAAGTCAATTAGTCAACACTAATTGAGGGCCCACTTAGTGTAGACACTGACCTATATTCAATTTAGGCAGTACATTAACTCTTTAGGGCCATTAAGCAACTGCTGCTGTGCTGGAGGGACTTTTGTTGATTTGGTGCCAAGGGAATAAAAACCACTGTTCTTTGAAACAGTACGTAATTTGGCTTTTCCTGAAAAGTAAAGATAGTAATTACCCCTAAATATGTTCCATACCTTTCAACTACCCCAACGGATATCATGTACTTCTTGGAAACCTGCAGTCTTGAGGGCAGAGATTATGTTGCATAATTTTTGATTTACATGAAACACAAAGCACTGGGTAGGTAGTCAGTCAATCAATACTTTCCTTAGAAACAGAGTTGGTTGCCTGTGGCAGCAGGTAAATCTTTCAATGTACATTCTGAGATTTGTAAATGTGCTTACCCAGAAAATGCTAGAATTCATTCAGTCCATCAACCTATCAGTGCTGTTCTTCTTTTGGGATCATGTGCAAAGTTTGAACAGGTGGGTTTTTGCATATTCATATGACAAGAAAATAGGCTGCCAGATTAAATACATATTCCTACTTTGTTTACCTTTTCACATTAAAAATATTAGGCTGAAGATAATGTAAACATAGTCAAAGCTTCCTGGATTTCACTCCTCCAAAGCCATATTATGATAGTATAAAGAAGTGGAATGGTAGGTATGCAAGGATTTGTGCAAATCATGTGCTATTGCTTTTACAATGCAAAGGGCCTGTCCCAAAGGAAGGACATTTGCACTGCCTAATGCTCACTCATGAACACAAAGTCCACTCTGGAAGCAACACGTAGTTTATTTAATCTCCTTTTGCCTATTGCTTTTATATAAAAATTGAATATGCATAGTACCCCAAATATACATGATTCTTGCATGTTGCATGGCAGCAATTAACTAATGGTACATCATATAATTTGCATTCAAGTATAAATATGCCCTATAGCTTTTTAACAGGGACATACCCTGGTGTTGAGAGGATACGTGTTTTATAAAAGCTTTCTAACTAGATTCCTAACTAAAGCTGACCAACTCTTTTAGGAGTATAAGTATACGTTTTCTGCACTGTATAAAATGAACTTCCACTTTTCTGGTGTAACTAATCATATCAACTTTGTGAGATTATTACGTTATTTTTTATCAGTGATTAAAATATCCTTGAAATAAAATTCCAGTATGTCTGTGTTATGGAGAGGGAGGCTAGGCAGAAGCAGAGAGAAAAGAAAGGATTTTTTCTCAACCTTCTCCCTTGGGAGCCTGGGACACAGCACCACTAATGAGTTGGAGTTGTTAATACAGCTATTATTTCATGCCGCTTCACTTAAGGTTATAGCTTTCTGTACCTAAAGTAATGATGAAAATTGAAATAGTAAATTCCACTAGAGTAGTGATAACATCTCCCACAGTATTTCACACAGTACAAGCCATAGGAAATATTCAAAAATTATTTCTTGCTGACGAATTGATAGAGACCTGGAGCCCTTTCCTTTCTTGTGCTGAGTGACAGCATGGTTAGATTTTTCTCTCTTAAAAATTTTATAGTGACAAAAAAAATCAATGAAAAGCCCAATTTTAGTTCCACATAGTGTCAATATACACAGTTGCAACTGTTAGTCCAACATTCACAAATTATTTTGTTCTCAGCCTTAAAAATGATGGCAGTGTGCTCCCTTTCAATTGCTAAACCCTGCTTTACAGTGAGAGAAAATTGATAGAAGATGATGACAGAAAAGGGAACTAAATTAAATGCTATGGGAATGAAGTTTGTTTTTTCTTGAAAACAAGAAACATAAAGCTATCCAAAGTGCTAACATCACGTTAGCTATATACACATTGGCCAACTAAGAGGGAGAGATTGCCCTGTAGATGCACACATGCACACACAGACACACAAACCCAAGCACATGTGCAAAAAGCAAGAGAGTTTGTGTTGGAGTGATGTGGTTTTTTAGAATAATCATTGAAAATGATTTTTCAGAACTTTGAGGCTATTTTTTTTTTTTTTACGTTACAGCAAAACTAACTTGAGATTGAACACAGAAAGTGAACCCTTAAGCTCTAAAGGTCATTGAAATACCACAATCCTGGACAATGTGAACAGTTATTCTTTTGCTATTTTTGGTTAGGACTCTGTGGAATCTTTAGAAGGGGACATTAGCCTTTAAAAAATTTGAGTATTCATTATTATACATTTATAATTAAACATATAGCTTGAGATGACATGCACTTATTTGCCACCTGTTTTTAATAACCAGATTTCAACCTATGTTTTAGGAGATGTCTCTTTTGTCAATATTACTTGCATTTCTAGTCATCAAGCTGGATTTCCCTTGCTGTTACATATGGCTGACTTCAATACGTGGACTCAATGGCTCACTGAATAATAATTAGGTTACTAAATAACATACTAATCTCATAAATTTGATGACTGAACATTGCTGGTTCCAACAGAAAAGTGGAAGTTAGTTTTGTACAGTGTAGAAAATGTCACATGTTCTTTGATAATTCAATTGTCAAAACAGGCTGTTATCTGTACAATTTTTTATTTTGTTTCCTTGTCTTATAGGAGGTGTTGATTTTAGGCATTGAGTCCCTGGGAGGTTTGAGTCCTAGCTGCCTTAGCAATGGCCTTTATCCTGGGATATTCCCATGAAATTTGAGACAAACCATCCCTTCTTTGCTAATGGTACTCAAATGTGCACTTCTGGGAGCTCCAAGCATGATATTTCCTCCAGAGTTCATGCCTTTTGGGGCTTCCTAAGAGCAGTCTTTAGATCTTGAGGGAATGAAGCAAAACTTGCTGTTTGAAGTTAGCACATTCAGATGGTGCAATAAGTTTACATTGCCAATGTTAAACAGCTCTTATGTCTTACTAGGTAATACAAATATGTATTTTTATTCATTAGAGTTGATTTATATGTTTCCTTGGTCTTCATACCCTTCTTGATGGATTAGGATATAATTACATATAATGATTATTGTATGGGAGTCACAGGTGTTTTCCAGTCTCAAATTCTGTCTCTTTTAAGATTTTTTATATGTCTCCCATGAACACATTTTCATTCCTAATTGCTGCAATCATATTACTCAGTAACTTCAGTCCTGATTTTTGTAACAGCCTCTTAGGTTTCCTGATTCTAGTCTCCTCCCTATTCCAGTCCAACCTGTCTGATTGTGCCAAGATAAATTCTCTCAAACCCAAGTTTTATTATCACTCTTTCCTTGCTGGAAAAACAAATGGATTCATATTTATTACTGCCTTCTGTCTTACTGCCACTGCCAAATGCTCAATAACTAAGTTAGCACTACTCAACCATCTAAATACATTTCCCAATGTAAGCATATCTCACAGATATTGTGGGTTTGGCTCCAGACCGCAGCAATGAAGTACGTATCACGATAAAGTTGAGTCACACAAATTTCGTGGTTCCCCAGAGCATACAAAAGTTATGTTTACACTATATTGTAGTCTATTAAGTGTGCAACAGCATTTTGTCTAAAAGAGCAACTTACATACCTTAATTAAAAATAGTTTATTGCTAAAAATGCTAACAAGCATCTGAATCGTCAGTGAGTTGTAATAATTTTGCTGGTGGAGGATTTTGCCTTGATATTGGTGGCTAATGGCTGATGAGGTTGGTGATTGCTGAATGTTGGGGTGTCTGTACCAATTTCTTAAAATAAAACTACCATGAAGTTTGCCACATTCACTCTTTCTTTCACGAAAGATTTCTCTGTAGCATGTGGTGCTCTTTGGTAGCATTTTACCCACAGCAGAACTTCTTTCAAAATTGGAGTCAATCCTCTCAAACCCTGCCACTGTTTTGTCAATTACATTTATGGAATATTCTAATCCTTTGTTGTCATGTCAACAAACAGTGCAGTCTTCACAGCATCTTCACCAGAAGTAGATTCCACCCCAAGAAACTACTTTCTCTGCTCATCCGTAAGAAGCAAATCCTCCTCCCTTAAAGTTTTATCATGATGTTACAGTAATACAGTCACATCTTCAGGCTCCACTTCTAATTCTAGTTTCATTGCTGTTTCTACCACATCTGCAATTAACTTCCTCTGCTTAAATCTTGAACTCCTCCAAGTCATCCATGAGGGTTGAAATCACCTTCTTCCAAACTACTGTTAAGGTTGGTATTTTTACTTTCTCCCATGAATCACAAATGTTCTTAATGGCATCTACAATGGTGAATCCTTTTCAGGTTTTCAATTTACTTTGCCCTGATTCATCACAGGAACCACTATCTACGGCAGCTATTGCTTTATGAAATGTATTTCTCAAAGACTAAGCCTTGAATGTAGAAATTAGTCCTTGACCCATGGACTGCAGAATGGATGTTTAGCAGGGATGAAAACAACATTAATTTCCTTGTACCTTTCTATCAGAGATTTTGTATGATCAGGTGCATTGTCAATGAGCAGTAATATTCTGAGAGGGATTTTTTTTTTTTTTCTGAGCAGTAGATCTCAACAGTGGACTTAAAATAGTCAGTAAACCATGCTGTCAATACATGTGCTATTATCCAGGCTTTGGTTTTTCATTTATAGAACATAGGCAGAGTAGGTTTATCATAATTCTTAAGGGCCCTAGGATTTTCAGAATGATAAATGAGCATTAGCTTCCATGTAAAGTCACCAGTTGCATTAGCCTCTAACAAGAGAATCAGCCTGTCTTTCAAAGCTTTAAAGCTAGGCATTACCTTCTCCTCTCTAGTTATCGAAGTCCCACATGGAAACTTCTTTCATTATGACATTGTTTCATTTATATTGAAAATCTTTTATTTAGTGTAGCCACCTTCATCAATTACCTTAATCTTCTGGATACTTTGCTGCAGTTTCTAGATTAGCATTTACTGCTTCGTGTTGTACTTTTCAATTATGAGAGGATTTCTTTCCTTATACCTGATGAACCAACCTCTACTAGCTTCAAACTTTTATTCTTCAGCTTCCTCATATTTCTAAGTTTCATAGAATTGAAGAGAGTTTGGACCTTGTTCTAGATTAGGCTTTTTCTTAAGGGAATATTGGCTGGTTTGCTCTTCTGTTTCAAACTTTCTCCGTATCAGCAATGAGACTATTTCACTTTCTTATCATGTGTGTGTTCTGCAGTAGCCCTTTTAATTTCTTTCAAGAACTTTTCATTAGCATTCACAAATTGGCTAAGTGATTGGCACAAGAGACTTATATTTTGGCCATCTTGGCTTTAAACATGCCTTCTTCACTAAGCCTAATAGTTTCTAGCTTTTGATTTAAAGTGAGACAAGTGTGACTCTTCCTTTTACTTTAACATTTAGAGGTCATTCTAGGGTTATCAATTGACCTAATTTCAATATTTTTGTGTCTCAGGGAATAGGCAGGCCCAAAGAGAAGGAGAGAGAGATGGGGGAACAGCTGGCAGTAGAGCAGGCAGAACATGTACATTTGTTGATTAAATTTGCTGTCTTATGTGGGCGTGATTCATAGCATACCAAAATAATTACAATAATAATATCAAAGATCACTGATAATATCACCACAACAGATAAAATACTAATACAAAAGTTTAAAATGTTGCAAGAATGATCAAAATGTGACACAAAGACATGAAGTGAGAACATGCTGTTGGAAAAATGGCACCGATAGACCTGCTTGATGTAGGGTTGCCACAAATTTATAAAAAGTGCAATAAAATGAAGTATGCCTGTACTTCTCATAACATTTTCTATTTTAGGTGGGTTTTATCTCTTTCCTAGATTAGGAGTACCATCTTAGTTTTCACTCTTGCTTTTTTTCCTTATTAGGAATGTCTTGCTCCTTCACAGATGACTTTTCTTCCATAGTACCCATTCTTTAAGAAGGAACCTGACATGTATGTATCAGGAGACAGTCCAATGCAGGCAACTTCTTCTGAAGGGATTGTACTGCACAGAGGAGTCAGTTGATTTTTGTTGCTGGCAGCGCAGGTAGAACATCTGGCAGAGGCAGTGATTACGTAAGCCTCAGTCAGTGGAAGTTCATGCTGTCAGGCCCATGGATACCTTCAACCTGGCTACCGTGGCTACTTCATTCCTAAGCCCAGGTCTAGCATTGAGGGTCTCCTGACAGAAGCTGGGTTGGTATCAGCTTGTCAAGTGTTTATGCCCATTGGTTGCTTAGAGCCTCTTCCATGGTGGATTCCATTACTGGCTGTTAATGTATGATACAAATCTCCAACAGGTTCATTCATTTTCTTCCCCAGACCTCTTTGTCCCTCCTCTTCTAATCATTTGAGTCCAGGACCCAGAGCATCCAGCCAATTTATTTGCAGCTACTCATAGATACATTTTATTCTTACTTAGGGTCATTTCTCTTTTCACACAAAGTGGATAACCAGGTACAATTACCACATCTCCATTCACTGGAAGGATTTTCCCCTTCATAGCTGACTTTCAGTTCCCCTCCTAAGTAGGGAGATGAGACAGCAGTTGTTTAGTTTTGGTTTGCACCTTCCTATCAACCTGAGTCACCTGTGAGCTTAGCTTGGCCTTTTTCCTCCTTCACCACCTGGCTATTAATGTCAGCTAAGGGAGAAGCATTGGTGACTAGGCCATTTGATTATGCAGCTTACTTGCGCCCTCTGTCCATGCTGGGCTCAAACCCAGATGTATTAATAACACTCCCAATAACAATGGATTTGTGTTAAGCCCACCCAAATTTATGACTTGGTGGATCTTACAGAACCCATCTCATGATAGGTATATCTGTCCATATGGTCACTTGATATCCTATAGTCTGATACCCTAATTCTACCAGGGCTCAGTAGCCTGAAAATAGCTGTCTTCGAATGGTATATAGTTCTTCTATAGATGGCATTGCTTTGCTCCCTATGGATCTGTGTTATGATTCTCTTTTTAAGGCTTTCCATTATTTTCTCACTATAGAAAACCATAATGCAATGAGTTTCAACTACAGGTGATTCTGCCTCCAGAGCACATTTGTCAATGTCTGGAGAGATTTTTGGTTGTCACAAACGGGAAGTGAGTTTGCTATTGGTATCTTGTGACATCTGTTAAATATTGTACAACGCACAGGACAAACCTCCCAGACAGCAGAGGATTACCCAACCCAAAATGTCAATAGTACTGAGGTTGAGAAACCCTACCCTAATACTGTGAGTCTATTGAGATGTATTTGCTCACGTAGCAGGGCTTCTTATATAACTTCCTAAACATGCTGCAAGTTCCTTTGTTGTTCTGGCATCCTTTTGTGTCACTTCATAAATAAGCTGGAGCTGGAATGTGCTGTCTCTATCACCCAAGGAAACCTACCTTCCTTCTTAGTGACTAGGTGCAAGAGACAATAATTTGTCCTTTATTTTAGAGAGAAGGCCTGGATGTTCCAGACTACTAGAATCCTAGAAACTTCACTGATATGCCAGGGCCTTGAATCTTTGTAGGGGTTTTTTGCCCATCTTCTAGAGTTCATATGTCTTACCAAGGCTTTCAAATAAACTTGCCACTTCTTGCTTATCTTGTCTAATTAGCATGATGTTATCAATATAGTGGATCCATGCAATGCTCTGAGAAATGTTAAGAGAGTTCATTTCCCTTTGGAATATTTATGACAGAGTATGAAAAGGTTAACATGGGCCTGCTACAAAGTCAGTAAATGCTTACAGTCATCTATCCTACATGAATGCGAACTGTTTCTGTTTCTCTTTACAGATAGGAATGGAAAAAATATTTTCACTAAATCAATTGCCATATACTATGTACTTGAAGCTATGTTAATTTGTTCCAACAAATTACCATAATGGGCAAAGCAGCTGTAGAGGGGTACTGTGGGTAAAATGCTACCAAAGAGCACCACATGCTACTGAGCAGCTGTAACCAGAGTTACTACTTAGCTCAGTTTGTATCAGTACACTGTTGTCTGCCAGGATCCATTTGGTTTGCACAGTGTCTCTTAAATAAGATATGATGGTGTCCACCATACCTGAATCCTTTATTTAAACTGACAACATGTATTTAAACTGACAACAATGCCTGCCATTTCCTCTAAGGTGCAATATTGGTTTTATTTATTTTGATGGCTGGTGTATTAGTCTGCTCAAGCTGCTATAATGAAATACCACAGACTGAGTGGCTTAAACAACAGAAATTTCTTTAATCACAGTTCTGAAGGCTCAAAGTCAGAGATAAAGGTACTAGTAGGATTGGGTTTTGGTAAAACCTTTCTTCCTGGCTTGCACATGGCTGCCATTTTGGTTTGGCTACCGTCAGTCTCCTAAAGATTACTCTTGACTCTTCCAGTTGTTTAAGTTGAGCAGTACTCACATTGGCTGCTCATTTATTTTGGCTCTAAGAACACTGTGTTCTATTAACTATTTCCATAGATCTCTGCATGTCAGGATCTCCTGGCAACCACTCTGACCTTGACTTTCATTATGATATTATACCTATTTTGATTCTCATAATTAAATGCTAGCAACTGGACTCTATTATTTTGGAATCTTACCATTCCTATGCTTTGAGGGGATGCTTATGCTTTAAGGAAACCTAGGTCTGTAACTGCATTTTCTGTTATCAACTCCTGACTATAAGGAACAGTCTCAATGATTAAATCCCTTTCACTAGAGGATTTCTTTTAATTTCAGTACATGGAAAGCTTTCTGGACGCTTCCAAAGTCTGATTGATTTTCCAGCCTTCTGTATTATTCATTCTAACATGTCATTGTCTCTGAGTCTTTTGTTGCCTTTCTCTGCCATTTTTCACAGGAAAATACTATATCCAGGCTTCCAAGGGTCATCCTAGAAAACATTAATACCATCTTTCAGGGTACTGGATTTTATATCCTAGGAAAATGCTTCTATCTTATACTTCTCCTTTATCCAACTTTATATTCCACCTTCCTTTGATCCAGCACTCTTAGAATCCATTCATTCATATATGTATATGTGTATGTGTGTGTATATATGTATGTGTATATGTGTTTGTATACATATATATGTACATTTATGCTCTTTTGGCACCTTCAATGACATATTGGCTAGGTTCTGCACATCTATTGGTATATGGTCCCTTGTCTTTCTTCTATTAGCAGGTCCAGAACTTCCCTGGCTAGGCATGGTAGGTAGATTATAGTTATTGACTTGGTTTCTAGGAGGATAAGTAAATATAAATCCTAATAAGGTGCATGTTATCTTATATGGCAGAGGCCTTAGCACTGTCTTCTTGTAAGGGGGATTGGTAGCCTTTAAAAGGGAAGAATGACACTCTGCTAGCCCAGAGCGTCCAGGGGAATGTAAGAAGTCAAATTTCTTTCTCTCTCCCTCTCTTTTTTTTTTTTTTTTTTTTTTTTGATGTGTCAATCCAGGCATCCCTCCTCTTAGTCTCAGGGCCCCACTGCTTCCCAGTAAGGACCTTGACCATGTTGTAGTTGATTTGCCAAGATTGAAAATTCAAACTTTTCTGGACTCTGCTTTCCTTGTAACTAATCCTTTACCTGATCATCACTTCCTCAACTCTCACTGCCACTACAGGAGATAAAACTCTATTTTGATGCAGCCAAGAGGGCCGTTTGGCTTTTACACTTTACATTAATTGGTGGTTGATCACTGTTGTCCTTCCATTGTCTTTCTTTTGTGATTTGATAGTGCTCAGCAACAGCCATCAGTGCCGTAGCCCTTATTATTTCCACTTTTCCTGTAACTCTCAAACATCGAGATTTGCTCCACCTGTGCATTGTGTCTCACTAGTATCCCATCTCAGGTCACCGTCAGTGCAAGTTTTAAAAATTGTGCTCCTACTACAATCCAGGAATATCAATAATACACCTACCACTAGTAACAGGGGTCCTAATTGTCCAGCTGGCTGGAGAGGGGTAGGGGATGAGTAATCTATTTTCAATATCCCATTTTAGAGTCTGCTTTCTAGGACCATTCCTGGTGTTATATCTCTTAGACTAGGTTTTTTGGAAACAGAATCTGAGATAGAGGTTTGCATGAAGAGAGGGAATGAGGAGATATACCATAGGTAGATGTACCTATATGGAATGAAGGAGACAGGAGTAGGCAGCAGGAAATGTTGAACTACAATGAGGTTACAAGAGAGGCCTCAGCTGATTCTGTGGGGAATCTGTAGCTGGAAGGACTCTTCAGAGTTATAACTCGAAAGGAGAATGAACCCTCATACTCCCAAGTAATCCAAGCCATTGGGTGTGGACTGTCCTCAGGTAGGGGTTATAACCTTGGCCAGAGGAGCTCCTTTTGGTGAAGACCAATTCCTAGAGATAGCCTCAGATGTCAAAACTTCCTGGAAGAATGATTGTCTTAATCATTAAAGGAGTTCTCTGTGGAACAGCAGAGTGTTCATTCTAGTAACATTTGGGAAAAGGCAATAAAGAGATAAGTTAATAAAAAAACACAGGTATCTGGAAAAGACAAATCTGAGCAATGGGAATAGAAAGTGCAAAAGCTGCAAGGCAGGCACTTGCTTTGCATATTTGAAGAAATGCAAGGGAACCAGGGTGGCTGGGGCAGAGTGAGTGTAGGAAAAGTAGTAGAAGAGGAAATTGGAGAGTCAGTGGGGAAGGAAGTGGACTGTCCAGATTGTTGAGAGTCTCTTAGATTAAGTCAGGGCTTTAGCTTATACTCTGTGAGAAACTGAAAAACATTGCAGTGTTTCAAGTAGTGTAGTAAACTGATACGACCAACATGTTAACAGGAGCATTCTGGATGACATGTTGAAAATATACTGAAGATACCTAGGGTAGAAGCAAGAAAATTAATTAGAAAAATGTTACTGCATCCAGGTGAAAGCAACATGATTTAGAATAGATTATCACAATGGTAACAAATGGTCAGATTTTGGATACATTTTACGAGTAGAACTGACAGGATTTGCTGAAGAATCTGATGTTGGGTTTGAAAGAGAGAGAGGGGCCTGAGTCATTGTAAGAATGAAGGCATACACTGAGATGGGAGGAGGCTGGGCATCAGCAAGATGGTGGAATGGGACTTGCCAGTGCTCATCTCTCCGCAGAATCAATGTGAATAGCTATCCATGGATGAAAGAGCTAAGAGCTAGGAAAACCAGGTGAGAGATCACAGCACTTGTGTATAGCACAGAAATAATAAAGGACACATTGAAGCAAGTAGGAAAGATAGTTCTACATGACCTACGGCCACCCCTCCCCTAATCCCAGGCAGCACTGTATGGAGAGATACCCTCTCCATAGGATGAAGGAGAGGAAAGTGACCTCTGACCCCAAAACTGTCCTGTTCCAATAAAATCCAGGCCTGGGCCATCCTCCACAGTCCTAGACTCCAGGATGGTACTTGTGGACTCAGCCTCAAGGCCTGCCTTACTACTAGGCCTACCCCAGTGGCCCCAGACTTCAGACTACTCCCAGCACAAGGCGAACACCTGTAGTTTTGCCCATAGCCTGTGTATATTGGCTCTAAGCTTGCCTAGCATCAGATCATCCCCTGATGCTCCAGGCTCTAGGTCCACTGCAGATTCCAGACCAGGCCAAGGTGAGGTCAGCTTATGTAGCCCTAGACTTCAGTACTGCCCTAGATCCAGGTTGGAACTTTTGGCTTCCAAGTCCACACTTACAGATATAAGCTCCAAGGCCACCTAGTGCCAGGCTGGTCCCTGTGGCCCCACCCTCCAGCATTATACCCAGGGTCCAGCCCTAATTCTGCAGATCTAGGTTCCAGGCCTGTCCCAGTAGACACCAGCACTGAGCTGTCCTTCATGCCCCCAGGATCTAGGACTGTCCCTGTGGACCCAGATTTCAGGCTGACCCCACAACCCCAAAGCCAAGTCAGCCCTCATGAAACCTGGCCAATACATACACACCCAGTTGCAGGTTAGTCTCCACATATCTGGCTCCAGACTGGTCTACATAACCCCAGGCTCCAGGCCAGGCCCCTGGCTCTAGGAACCAGGCCAACACTCATAATCCCAGACCCCATATTGGCCCCCATGGCCCCAGGCTCCAGTGGACCCAACATCTAGGTCTGCTCCAGCAGACTCAGGATCTAGCCCACTTCAGTAAACCCCAGTACCATGCCAGCCTCCACAGACTAAGCTTCTAGGACCACTCATGAAGACCCAGGATCCAGGCAAGCCTCTGTCAACCCAGGATGCAGGTCTACCCCTAAAGACTCAGACTCCAGGCTTGCCCCAACACTAGGCCAGCACCTGTGGATTCAGGCCCAATGTTCATCATAGCATCAAGTGAACCCAGGCCTTAGGCTGGCCCCCAGAGAGCCAGTTGCAAGGCCCACCCACCTGCTGACCCAGTCACCAGGCTAGCCTGCTTGAAAACTCCAGCAACAAGCCTGCCACAGGTGTGCACTATGCAGCCTTCCCAGAATCTCTGGGTGGGCTCATTGGTGAAAAGCTTTCCCAGAGAAAACCAGTCTACAAAGACTGAAAAAGTCCCTATTCTTCAAATGCACAGATACCAATTCAAAACCATAATAATCAAGAAAAATCAAAGAAACATGGGACAGCCAAAGGAACAAAATAAGCAGCAGTAACCAACCCCAAAGAAATGGAGCAAGCAGATTTTAAGGAGAAAAACTGCTATGGTTCGAATATGTCCCCCAAAACTTCATTTGTTGGAAAATTAATCCCTCTACCCTCTTGAAGGGTTTAATGGATTAATAAGGGCTCTGACCTCATGAATAGATTAATGTCACTATCACAGGAGTGGGTTTGTTATCACAGGAGTGCCTTTGTTATAAAAGCAAGCTCTCTCTGGCTCTCTTGCTCTTGCTCTCTTGCATGTGATGTTCTCCTCCCTGTTATGATGCATCAAGAAGGCCCTCACAAGATGCCAGTACCATGCTCTTGGACTTTACACTCTCCAGAATGTGAGCTAAGTAAGATTTTTTCTTTATAGATTACCCAGTCTATGGTATTCTGTTATAGCAACAGAGAATGGACCAAGAAAGTCAAGAGCTTAGGTTTGAATATCATATGTTTGAAATAAGTATTAGACAGCCAAATTCAGTGTTCAAGTAGGTCATCCTATATATGAGTCTAGATTGCAGAATCATGGCTACAGTGTAATTTGGAAGTCATCAGCAATTGATGGCCTTTAAAGCTATAAAAATAGATAAGATAATCAAGGGAATATGTGAAGATAGAAAAGAGAAGAAATCTAAGGACTATGTCCAAGATCATTTAAAGGAACTTGAGCAGTTGCCTCTAAGGTGGAAGGAAAAAAGTCAGGAGAATATATTGACCTCCTGGAAACCAAATGAAGAAAGTATTTTAAGAGGTGGGAATGACTCACTCTGCTAAATACTGCTGATTAGTCAATTAAAAGTATATTAGAAATTAATCCTTGAATCCAGCCAGGCCTATATTTAACATTTTCAAGGCCAAAGTATCACCTGAGGCATATGTACTACATGTCTAAATATTTTCATTTTCAATCAAGCTAACAAACTATTAAAGAAATACGTTATTTCCTCTTAGGTAAAAAATAAACTTCATAATGCTGTGTAAGGCCACGTTGAAACTTAGCATCCTTTTATTTTTAGAGTTCTATACTTAAATATGAAACTGCAAAGATTCTGCTCCCATTTATCTCCCAGAGGAATTTCCAAAATCAGATGTTTGTGGAGGTATTAACAGAGCTTGGATAGAGCTTGCCTGTGCAAGAGTTCTGTCATGGCAGAGTGCAGAATTGATAGTGGGAGGAGAAGGGGCCTCTCTGGCTACTGTTCGAGCTGGAACATTGATCTTTTCCTCCTCTCAGTGATCCTGGTCCTGAAACCTTCAGTTTGGAACTGGACTCTACACCATTGGCTCTCTTTGGCTCTCATGCTTTTGAACTACACCACTGGCTTTTCTGGGTCTCCAGCTTGCAGGCAGATTATGGGACTTCTCAGTCTCCCTAATTGCATGAGTCAATACCTTACAATAAATCTCTTTAACAATTCGTTGCAATTTATTTAAATTATTTATATATCTAGATTATCACCCATGTTAATTGGTAAACTGTAGATTTTGGAGCCAGAGAAATCAGAATTGTAATCCTGGTTTCATCATTACTTACAAGTGGCTTAATGAATGGTCATTATGTGGTTCAAATGTGTTCCCTCCAAAATTCAGGTGTTGGCAATGTGATAGTATTAACAGTTAGGGTCTTTAACAGGTGATTAGGCCATCAGAGCTCCTTTCTTGTAAATTGGATTCAGGCCCTTCTAAAAGAGGCTTCATGCACTATTCACCTGTTTGTCCTTCTGCCTTCCACCATATGAGGACACACTGTTTCCCCTCTCTGGAGGATGCAGCCCTCACCAAACAACCAATTCTGCTAGCACCTTGATCTTGGACTTCTCAGCCTTCAGAGATGTGAGAAAATAAATTTCTGTTATTTATAATTTACCTAGTCTTAAGGTATTTTGTTATAGCAGCACAAACAGATTCATGCACTCCATAAGCCATTTATATTTTATCCTTCCATTAATTTCCTTAGGTAATTATATGGACACAATATTGTTAGGAGATATAGTCCACACTTTTGTCAGAAATACTGGGTATATTTGAACTGTAGAACAAGCATATATGATGAAGAGTAATATTAAGAATTTCAATTACTGGTTATTATCTGGGGAAATGGATGCTCCTAAAATGGTAGAAATCTAAATTGAGACAAAATATTTGGTAAATTTAGTCTGTTAATTAATATTAAGAATCTAGCCTAAAGAAACAAAAATACTGATGTATAAGTGTATTTTTTTTTCCAGGGTTGTCATAACAAAATGCCATGGACTGGTTGGTTTAAACAACAGAAATTTATTTTCTTACAGTTCTGGAGGCTGGAATTCCAAGATCAAGGTGATGGCAGGTTTGGTTTCTTGTGAAGCCTCTGTCCATGGCTTGAGAATAGTTGCCTTTTGCTGTGTCCTTAGATGGCCTTTCCTTTGTGCATATCCCTGATGTCTCTCTGTGTGTCCAAATATCCTCTTTTTCATAAGGGTGCCAGTCAGATTGGATTAGGCCCACCCACCCTAACAACCTCATTTTAACTTAATCATCTCTTTAAAGGGCTTGTCTCTGAACAGAGTCACCTTCAGAGGTATTGGAGGTTATAGTTTGAGCATGTTAATTTTGGGGGACACAATTCAGATCATAATAATAAAGTACAAGATCATTTTTGAAACAGTTTCAAGTTAGAAACCACTTGAATAACCATGGTACGAATGAATGAATTATGATGTATTTATACTATAGAATCATAACGCAGCTATTAAAAATAAATATTTAAATCTATAGTGATTAACCTGGAAGGCTGTCTGTCCTATATTGTTAAATAAGAAGAGCAAGTTGTAGGGAAATATAAATAGTGTGATCCTATTGTTGTAAACAACTAACAAAACATAGCTCTTTTACATATGTATGTTTGTGTATGTTTGTATGATGATGGAGAATGTCGGGGAAAATATCTTTACCAGGAATGAGGACGGTGAAGGGAGAGGGAGAATAGAGGAATATGAGTGTGGGGTACTATTAGTAGCTTTTTATTAATGTAGCTTTGAATAGTTTTACTTGATACAGAAAGATTTGTTTCTTTATGATGCCTTTGAAAACACTAATAAAAAGTAATAAAACAATAAAACTTAAATATTTTAATCACTAGAGCATACTATACGTTACTTGTACTTTACTCAGAACTAGGCAATAGAAGCCTCTGGAATGACGGAAATGTTCTGTGTCTACACAGTCCTATATAGTATCCACTAGCTACGTGTGGCTATTGAGCACTTAAAAGGTGGCTATTGTAACTGAGGAAATAGATTTTGAATTTTATTTAATTTTAATTATTTTGGATTTAAATTAAATAGCCACAGGTAGCTAGTGGCTTTTCAACATTATGTGTTGAGACTGCCTACGGACATTGAGATTTCCTGAATAATCTTCATCTGCAGAATCCATTCATCTTGCCACATGTAAGCCCTTGTGACTACTGCGACAAGATTCAACTTCCTCCTTCACCTAACCATTACAAAATTTCACTGTATGTAACAACTTTGGCCCACTTTCTATGACTCATACTACATGAGTCCTAATCTAGCTTTTCTTTTTTCCTCACATGACCCCAAACATATGAAAGCTAATAATAAGTAACAAAGCTATTACTCTCCTGATACCAATTCACATTCCAATGTTTTCATTCATCTTGTTATTTCCATTTTCTATCTATTTATGGTCAGAGAGTCCTTACTAGCTTCTTGAAAGTAACAGGAAGAGAAATTAATCTATTTTAATAACTGTGCATTTTCTCTCCCTTTTTTGTATTGACTAAAGAATCATTTCATATCTCCATTGAACTATCTTTTCTCCTGTAAATTCTCAAATGCCTTTTCTTCCTATTCAGCCCTACTTATATATCTGCTGAAATTCTGAACTACACTCATACTAGAGAATGATGCTCTTGAGAAATATATAGTTAGGGCATTAATACGAGTACACATGGAAAGAGAACATGTTATAAAAGGTTTTGGTAAATACTAAGTGATACACGCACACACACACACACATAAACATACTTGTATGCACACATACAGAGATAAGATTCAAATAATTTAGAGGATAGATCTATTACTTTTATATGGATATCATGAAATGTTATATGAAGAATTTATGACCTTAACGTGGCTTTGAATTATAGGTAAAATTTCAAATGGATATAAGAATAGGCATTCAGAACGTAGTTAAGAATACTAGAAGCTCATGGGATTTGTAGGTTACACACCAGGCAGACATACCATTCTCTTGACAGTCTTGATAGTTTTGTAACCTTGTGTAAATTTCATAATATAAGTAAACTTATTTTCCTCCCTTGTAAAATGACAGACTCACAAAGCTCTTTTGAAGATTAGAAATAATGTCTATAAAACTCCTAGCATGGTGCCTGGAAGATCAATACAGAATAGCATTTATGACTTTTCCAGATGAAGATGTCCTGAGATCCGGAGGCAGGAATTTCCACAGACACAGGTGAGATTGATAGTGCAGTGAGTTACCATGAACAGATCAGTTTTGTTTGAGAATTGTGTTTATAAGGGAGCAATAGGAATCAAATAAATATAGAAAAATAGATTCAAATAGGATTGTGGAAGGCATTGAGTTCAAGGGTAAGGAGTTATGATATAGGTTGGAAGCAGCCAATATTTCTGAGTGAGGGAGTACCAAGTGGAAGCAGCATTTTAAGAACAGGAATCTACTAGTGCCATGCCAGGTGGATTGACAGAAACGGGACTAGAAATAGAGATTCAAGCCAGGATCCTAGTACAATAATTAAAATGGTAAAAATAAGAATGAGAATTAGAGCATTGAATGGAGGAAAGTAATTTTAAAATAATAGACAAATACCAGAAAAAATAAAAGATGCTTGATAGGAAGAGGAACATGGAATGAAAATTGGTTCAGTGAAAGGAACATCTTTTTTGGAGTCAGCGAGTCTTGGGCTCAAATTCTCTTTCCTAGATTTGTGACTTCAATCATATACTCAATCTCCCTAAGACTCAGTTACCTCATCTGTAAAATAAAATGATACCAGTTAATTTGCTATGGGATTGTAATATGATAAAATACTAAGGTGTATTTTTTTATTTCAGAATTGGGATAATGTTAGTATAAATAAAGAAGATCATGGGTAACAGAAAACACATGTGAAATAGAAAATAATAAGACTAACATTTTATTTGTTTGATTTAATATAACAGTAGTATCTCCATGAGGAAACATAAAACAGACTTTTGAAAACGCATGACTAGTACTCAAGGGAGAAACTATGATTTTATTTTTTAAATGGAAGATATCTTAGAAGTATGAAGCAGAAATTAAGGGCTAGGATGACACCAAATTGTGAGGTTTTATAAATATGCAACCCTTCATCTCTGAGTTCAGACCATGAAGAACTTTATTTAGATCATGGTTTAATAGGTCTCTTAGCTAGCTGCTCTGACCTCTCCCATTCCTTCTCCATAACATGGCTAAATATATTTTCCTAAGCCCCATTCAGAAACCACTGGTTTTGCAGGTTTGATATTCTCATCTCTCTGCTGTATGGCTCCAATACACCCTTCTAGTCCCATATCTCACCACATTTCTGTACATTTTTTGCTGTTCTAGGCAAGGTATCCTGGGGCTTTTCAATGTTTGTCAAAGTAAACTGTCATCATAAATCTCATACATCTTCAGGATTTCAGGGTGTATTTATTTTAAAATTGAAAATTTGTGCTATGCAAAACAGAGCATTTCTTTTAGGTAAGCACAGATCTGGCTGTCAAGCTATTACACTTATATCATGTTATGTGTTACCTCAATTTGGGTCAAATACAAAATGAGTAAGAATCAGATTGACTTTCCTCTGCCTTAGCTTCAACAAATATTGCAAACCCAACCTTTTCTCATTATTGGAAGTGGATACACCATTGGCAGAATGTAGAGAAAGTCTTTATTATCCTTCATGGTGTTTGCTTAGAATGGACAGACAACATTACTATATAATCATTGGCTTAATTTTATTTTATTAATACCTGGAACCAACCCCTTGACAGAGAGGATTACCCTTAATGTGAAATGAGTGAAATCATTATTTGCTCCACCCTACCTTCCTTTTAAGAGTTTAATCTCTTCTGGTCTCTCTTGGTACATTCTTCTGTAAAAGCTCAGAGGCCTCCCATGACGTCTCATTTTCCAAATAGCACACTTCACTCAAACCCTTCCACTCAGCAGAACACCGTAATTCTGATGTATTTCACCCCCGAAGATGGACGTTACCAAGGCTCTCTTAGTAAGCAATATGAGATAATGGAAAGTGAAGTTCAACTTGCTGAGCTTTTCTTCTTATCTAAAAGGGAAAACATTAAAATCTATCTATTGTCACAGTGAATGCACTAACAGATGACAGAATATTAGCAAAGTATCTAACATGTGGCAGTTGTTCAAAAATGATAATCTTCCCTTGTTCTGTGCCAAAAAGAGTTGTTGTGACAGCACTTACCTAATCAGTGATGATTATATCTCTTACACAATTCTTTGTCTTGACTGGCCTAATGACATACTTACTAGAAGATCCCAGACGTATCCTGTTGGGAACACATGTTGGGCTGAGATGTTGGGCTGAGCCACCCAGGATTGAAGGGCTTACTCCCCTAGTTGCTAGAATGCTGCTGCCTAATAGCTAAGATCTGTCAGTTCTTTCTAGAAATTTCCCTCAGCTGAAGGATCACATACTTCCCTGGGGGATAGTCTACATCTAATGACTGGTGCTTCAAGTTGGGGTAAATCTGAAGACCCATTCCAGCTTCAGAGCTCCCTGTGGGGTTGGCTGAGACCTTGTTATTGCTTTGTTGCAGCCCAATTTGCCCCTCTGATTAATCCTGCTATTTACTTTCACTTCCCCCCAGATGTTGACCCTGGGAGCACTCCCTGATAATCTTCCTTCACACTAGTCTGTTTCAGAGTCAGCTTCCCAGGAAACCACACCAGTAAAATGCTCTAAGCCAAGTATGTCCAAAGCAGACCACCACCACTACCTCCACCATCACCTCTTCCTCCAGCAAACCTGTTCTTCACACTGTAGTTTATGTGCTGAACAGTGCTCTTTGACTCACAGTTAATTGCCCAAGGCATCCTACTCATTCTCACTTCCTTTCCCCATCCAAGGAAACACAGAGTCTTGCCATTTTTAACTCAGCAATTTTTCTCTGACCTGTGACACTTTTCCATTCATATTTCCACTGCTTTTGTTCAGACATTCAGTTTTTCCCTGCCTCATTGTAAACAGGCATAAGAAACACATATGTTTTTCTTACGGTTCCTCTTCAACACATTTGAAATATTTTATTATGGATTCATGTAGACTAACTGATTTCTCTAAAGCGCACATGGACACGCTTGTGATTTACAATCATTTAGAGGACAGGAGAGTCTTAGATTATTTGTTCAAAGGATCACCATTTCCTCCCCACACACAAAAAATGTAGGTATTTAGAAATGTAAATTTTTAAATAAGCTTAGATAGATTTAGCAAGGAATGTTGTATTACCAGAAACCAGAGTCATTGCAGTTGTTATTATTCTTTCTGCTTGGTAGTCAATGAGCTGAAGATCACGTTCTGAAACTAGGTCTTGCTAGGAATTGGAGCAGAAGGCCATGAGGACTTGGAAGCACCTGGAGGTTGTGAAAGGAGAACACCAAATGGGAACAGTCGGGCAGAATAAATAAACTGGTGTCACAATTGACAACAGTAAATTTCAAGTTCAATGAAGAGTGGCCTTTCTATAGCTCATTTACTCTTGAAATTAATTGATCTTATTCATTGACATCACTCTTAGCATCATCTTCCTTCACTTATGACACCCTTGAATGTCCTTTGAGAACAATACACCCATAGTTTTGCCTGCAGTAATAGTTTTCCAAGTAACTCACAGGAGAGAAATAACAGAAGTTAACTGCACATGTTCAGACATGTGTTACCTGCCTCTGGGGAAGAACTCGTGTGTGAGCATATGAATCACCCCCCGACTACCCCCACACTCATTCACTCAGGCTGCCAGATAGACAGCTGGTTGACTTGGTTACTCAATTCAAGAAGCAGAGGTTTGCCTTACTAGTGCCCAGGGCCCTGCATGATCCAGCTCTTGCTAAACTGCAGCCTCTTTTCTTGTCACCATCCCAGCTTCAGAGTTTCCTGTGTGGTTGTCTGTGACCTTGTTAGACTTTTCCATAAGAATCTTATTGTGTCTGGGGAATGGACACACTTGAAGTTCTGACTCTGGTGGATGGGGGGGACATGGGCAATATATATAACCTGAAATTTTGTACCCCCATAATAAGCTGAAATTAAAAAAAAAAAAGAATTTTGTTGTGATACTTATGGGAAATTCTAACACCACACTCCCACTCTAGTCATACTAAGCATCTTAGCCACCACAAATACGGTATTTTTTCTCTGGATTCTAAGATTTTGCACAATTGCTCCCTCTATATTGTATATCCTTACTCCCTTAAACTCCCCCAATATGGACAGCTCTTTCTAATTTTTCAAGTGTCAACTTTGATGTCTTATCCTCTTAAAATAAAATCAAAAGAAAAAAAAAAACCTTTCTACTACCCTAGACTGGGTCAAATACTCTGCTCTGTTTTGCCCTATGACTCTTGGCTTATCTTGCTAATAGTATTCACCAATACATAAAATTGGGTGATGTAATTTTGAACTCTTCAAATTCAGGCTTGAAAAGAACTAGGGAAGATGCTAAATATTATTCACCATTGTAGTCAGGATCTTGGCATAGCACCTGACATATGGCAGGCATTCAAAATTTGTCAAAAGAGTGATTTAGGTGTTGAAATAAGTATTCTTTTGGCTACCTTGAAAAAAGTCAAATTGTTGATTTGAATGTGGTTAGACATGGTTCTAAGATATGGACTTTTTTGAAATTCTTTTTTAACTTGAATTTATAATAGAATTGTAGGGCTCTGCATCTGTCAAGGTAGAACGAATCATATTTGCGTTAACAAGCAATGCCAAAAGTCAGTGTCTTGAAATATGAATGATTTATTTCTTGCTCACTGCCATAGTCTAAATATTTGTGTCCTTCTGAAATTTATGTGTTGAAACCTAATTCCTAATGTGAGGGTATTTGGACTCGGGGCTTTAAGAGGTGTTTAGTCATAAGGGCAGAACCAGAGGGATTCGTTGTCCCTTTTACTATGTTAGGGCATAACAAGAAGGCCCTGACTATGAGGGAAGTGATCTGACCAGATACTGAATCTGCTGCTGCCTTGATCTTGGACTTCACAACTTCCACAACTGTAAGAAATAAATGTTGTTTATAAACCAACCAATTTATGGCATTTTTTATAGCAACCAGAATGGTCTGAGGCATTACACTGTATATGAATAAAATTACATGGAGAGAGTATTCATAGAATGAGAACATAATTCTGAAAGTAGAGTTTTCCAAACATTTAACAAATAAAATGAAGAAAATCACATGATGAGAATAATTTATATCAGTTTCTATTTCACCAAAATGCATTTATGTACACCTATGTGAACACAATTAAAGTTAATAACTGAGTATTTAAGAATATTTATATATTTAAGCTATTGCCATTAACGAAATTTATCTAAGAAAGTAAATCACTTGTCTTTGAATTATATGACTATTTTCTCTAAAGGAGTGATTTTTTACTTTTTAAAACTTCCAATAATCATGCTGAATAAACAAACATGAAAGGTTTTCTTTTTATGTATATGAATTAGTCAAAATGTAAAACTTTCTCATAGAAGACTTTGATGACAGTTTGCAAATTATTTGCTACTTACTATATTTCTTTCAGGTTTTATGTTTTAGATTAATCCTAATCAAATTCTAAGACCTTATTTTTTTATGTTTTCTTGAAATATTTAATTATTAGCAGTTAATACAGGTATTTGGGGAACTGTTGTTTCCCTTACTGGTGTGCTAGTATTCTTTGGCTTATTTCTCACAAGTGGAAAGAATGTCTTACATTCAGAATTTTATTTTTTTAACACTTTTTACTATTGAGAATGCAGATTATGGTATTTTGTTAAATGGTAATATATATTACCTCCTAGTATTACTCAGTTGTTTTCTAGCTTATACACTGACTTTCTCCTTCTATAGGCAATATTCTCAAGACAGGACCAACGCTGCTAATGAGTGGAAGAGGCAGATTGATAAATGTCTGATATAGTTTGAGTGGTTCCAAATTTCTTCACAAACCAGTCCCTGTGTCTCACACTCTCACGTTGGCAGCACTTGTTAAAAGTAGCTATTTTAGCACTTTTATAAAGTTAACTCAATAAACAAATTTGTTTATCTGAGTTCTCTATGTTGCTTCTCTGTTTTCATATTTCATTTCTCAGAATTTTAAAGAACAAATTGTTAAGCTATTCTAAAACTGTAAAGAAAAAGGAATGGAGAGGCTTCAGTCACAGGGCAGAAACTATTAGCACAGCTCAATTCAATCACTGTGTTTCTCATTCCATAAGATTACTACTCAAGGAGAGATGAGAAAGGATCAAGGAAAGCTATCCTTCTTCTCATGACTTGGAAATATATCCTCTCTTCTGTGAAGGGTGGGGGAATGTGTTTTTATACCTATGTATCTGTATATCTATATATATCTCCATACACACACACACACACACACACACACACACACACACACACACACACTCATTCTTAATCCCCATTCCATTCACTTAATTCAAAATCTCCAATAATTCATTTCTCTAATGATGAAAGGTAAATGGTAGAGGAAGCCATTCAATTCTATTAAAATTATTGCCATACTGCTTGGGCAAAATTATATGTGTCTGAATTGACCTGAGGACTTCCTGAGTAGAGTGATTGCATTTTATTTTTAAATTTTCATGGTACTTGGCACATCAAGGCATTCAGTAAATATTAGATTAACGGATGAATGTATGAATTGATGAGTATACTTTAAAACATCATTTAAATATTAAAGTGATTTCCCGAAGAAAAATATAAAAAATCTATCTTTTGAGTGGTTTTAAAGAAGATTTACAATTAATTTCCCAGTGAGATGATTCAAAATACTCAGGTAAATTCACAAGATTGCTGTGAGTAATAAATAAAGTAGTAACTAATAAAGATAAATAATAAGCAATAAAAATTAATAAGTTTTAAAAATGTAATAGATACATTTTTAAATGTAGGCCAAGTATCCCTTTGTGAGAGACACAAGGCGCTCAGTGAATGAACTACCTTTATAAAAATGTGTTTTCCAAGGTCCTTTTGACAAGTCATGATGTACCAACCATAAAGGACAGATAATCTGCTGGCAATTCCACCAAGCAAACCACATCCATATCAATTCAAGTAGGCAATTATTGGGGCACCAAATATCTCATGGGGGAAGATTAATCACACTGTTTTTGGAAAGCTCTTGGGTATGAAGGTTAAGTTGGGGGTGGTCTTCTTATTTGAAGGGGCAACACAGTTGCTTCAGAATCCTATGACCAATTAATTTTCCACCTTAGATCTGCATCCACCTAAGATCTGTCATATTATTTAATTTGCCTTTACTCTTTTGTCTAGTTCCTTCCTTAACATGACTGTATCTAGTCTTGATTGTCCTGGATTCATCAACTCTGGTGACCTTAAACATGGTTGAAATTATCTTTATAAACAAATGCAAAGAATATTTATGAACATGCTCTTTAGCCTGTTTTCAATAGCATAAAAAACATGTACCATGCAATCTGGTATCAGACATAGCTTAGAAAAATGTGAAAGGATCACATGAAAGAGAATGTTTAATTAAAATTTCAGAATTCTGTTTAGGATATCAAAGGATTCCAAAGCTTTAAGCTAATTTATCTTCAATTAATCATGTACTCATTATTATATACATTATTGTAAACAGATGAGAATGAAAATGTTTCCATTTTTGCTATCATTTACTATATTATTCCGTAAGTAATTTTGAAATTTTTGCAAAGAAATCTTAAGTTGTTCATTTATATCCTTTTTAATATTCCTTAAAATAAACTTTCTTGCATTTTGTTTTCTTATTAGGCAATATAAGTGCAGAGGAGGAATCTTGGGGATTATTGGACTGATAAGATTCTCTAAAAGAATTTTTTTCCTTGAACAAATCTGCAATTTGCCTATAGCCTAATTTCTCTAAGGCTTTAGCTTATTGACTCATCTTGACAACCAGCCAAAAGGAAATTCAAGGCAGGCACAAAGTGAAAAGTCAGTGTTTTCTTCACTTCTGGGAATGCCTTTCTGGGTACCAAGTTATTCTTGATTTGTTTTAGCTAAAAGTCCCACATAGGAAAATTTATAGAGTGGAAAATTTGGGGGCTTAGGTTTTTGAGTTTTTTGAAACCCATTTTGTCTTTATAAGGCTCTCATTGCTGTTAGAAACTTCCCTTCCCTTACCTCCTCCTCTCTCCCACTGGATTCTGATAATCTTCCTACTTCCTTCTTAGCTTCTGCAAGAATCAACTGTGGAAGTCAGGTAACTTAACTCGAAGATCCTTCTGAGCAGGAAACATGTTTTATTAATTTTTTTAATGTTTATATCCCCTAGAGTCCTTGAGGCAAAGCCTTAACACATGTTTATTAACTATCTGACTGCCTTACTAACTTAATGTCTATGTCAATGAGAAAATAAATGAATTAATACTCATAGCTATTGTTACAGATAATTTCCTACATTGCTTCCCACCTTATTCTTTCAAGTTATTTTAGGAGCACAGTCATTATAATTAGATATTCACTTATTCTTCATTGTATTTTCCATTTTTAAAAATGATTCTTAATATTATTTTGGTTTGGCCTTCAAAATAATTGTTAAATGCCTTAGGTTTAAAATTAAAGTAATGTACCCTTATAAATATATGAAATCAACATTGTTTTCCTTTTCTTCATTTCTCTCCTTTTCTTTGTATTTTGAAAATACTAGGGCCAAAGAATGCACAATTTGTTCAGCTGAAGGAGGTGTTTTCCTCTGGGAACAAATAGAATCCACTTTCTTATGATTCTTTACCTGAGCCTATAAGGCTTTCAAGAAGCAAGCCCCAGAACCTGTTATCCTTAAGGAAAATTGAGCAATGCTTTATTTTGCTTTCTGTCTCATACTAGCTCTACAAACTCTATGATAATAAGAAGAAATGAAAGATGAGATAATATGTATCTCAGAAGTGCAAACTAAAAAAAAAACATGAAACCTGGAGGCATTATTTTAAGTGAAATTAGCTAGACACAGAAAGACAAATAGGACATGATCTCACTCTCATGTAGAATCTAAAAAAGTTGATATCATATAAGCAGAGGGTAAACTGGTAGTTAGTTACTAGGAGCTGGAATCCTTGAGGGGAGGAGAGTTGAAAAGATGTTAGTCAAAGGATACAAAAATCCAGTTAGATAAGAGGAATAAATTCAAGAGCTTTGTTGTACAATATGGTGATTGCAGTTAATAACAGTGTGTCGAATCTTGAAAAATGCTAAGAAAGTCATGCAAACTGTACTCACCACAAAACTCATAACTATGTGAGGTAATACGTATGTTAATTAGCTAGATTGAGTCATTCCACAATACATATATACCTAAAAGCATGTTGTACATAATGAATACATACAATTTTATCTGACAATTAAAAAAATACAAAGGACAACAAGAAAAGAAAAAGGGAGCAATAAATAAAATGGAACTGTTACTATAAAGAGAATGATCAAAATACAAATAAAGAGTATTGTGATGTAAGATATTAATAAATTAATGATATAAATATCTGAGAAAAGCCTATAAGTTTATGAAATGTACAGAAAAACAGAAGCTTGGGATTTTATGGCTAGATGATATTTAGAGATTATGTAAATGTACATATTGGGGGAAAAGTTTTTATGTCATGGATCAAAAAGACAAATATTTTTCTCAAATAAATCAGCCAGTTTAGGGACAACACAAAATTAGAATCCAAGTTTTCCTACTTCAAGTCTAGTCAAGGATAACTTTAAAAAGATCTTTCATGTCATTAATATAAGCTCTCTGAATACAAGGATTTTGCCTTCTTCACTGTGTATCTCTAGAGTCTAGAACTAGGCCTGACCCTAGTATTGGGTACTCAACAATATTTGTGGGATACATGAATATGCACTAAATATTCATTAAGACCTGATTTTTGAAGGGTTTATGATAAAGCACACATAATAAATAATTAAGATCCAAGGTATGAAAGCCCTATAAAATGTGATGTTATTTTCTTTAAATACTTATGAATTTTTATTAGCTATATTAAAACACATATTAACTACTGATAACTGAACATTTTGACCTATAAAAATGGCAATTTCATGTCTCAATTTAAAAATCAGACATAACTTCAATAATAATTCTAAGAATCTTAAAATAATAATCCTATATTATGTTGAAAAAATAATCTATCAGCTATGCTAATGATCTCTGATAATGGCAAAAGGGTTTTATTTTATCTGATTAGGCTAGATGGTTTAACATAAGGATCATGCTAGGAGCTTGTTAAAAGAGACTTTTGAGTCCCTACCAACTGGGATTCCAGCCTGGAAAATCAAGTCTAACTCGGCCTGGCATTCAAAGCCCTTTGTATTAAATCATAGCTTCTGTGTCCAACACTATCTCCTCATCAGGCCCCCTTTCTTCCCTCCAGTTTCAAGCATACATTATGCATCCTTAAATCTCCTTGTCTTTGCCATCTCTATCTGAAATGCTGCACCATTTTGTCAAATTAATACTTATAAGCCCTTTCTTCATAGGTTTATTTAATTATTTATTATCTGTCTCCCCCACTAGCTAGTAAAATCCCCAGTGGCAGGGCCATTCATTGGCATTTATCAAGACCCTGGTACACTTTTCTGGTAAATAGAATGTAATTGATAAATATTTTTAATTTCCATAATTGAATGACATGTGTCTGCTTTCCTATAATGTGAAGCCAAATAATCTAAATATGCAACAGATAACCCATATTCCATGCAGAGCAACTGCAGAGGGTAGAGTTACTGTTCTCCTGGGGTGAGGGATAGTTTTAGGAAAAGCTTTACTGAATTGGTGGCAAGTCAGGGTTGAATTTATGATCGAAGGCTAGAGATTTTGTCCATAGGCAAGTACTGACTGAGGTTCTTAGTTTTAGTTCTCTTTGTCTCTTTCTCTCTCTGTTCTTACTCTCAAAATGGAGCATGTGATAAATGTCTTTATTTCATTAACTTTTCAACTGTCATGGTTTGTTACTATCTATACCTTATTGTTCAAGAGCTCAATTTTTATCTCACTTGGTAGTTTTGTCTTTTTTTATATTTTTCTTTATCACAACTAGTGTGACTGTCCTTCTCCTTCATAGTGAATTTCTATTAGATTTCCATAATTCTCTTGGAATTTGTGCTCAGTATAAAAGGGAGTTGTCTTTTGGAAGCAACCCAGAACCTTTGACCTATAATTTACAACATTTACTTAATGACACAAAAGACAACAAACAAAAGAACATTTTTGAATGACCCTAGAGACTTTCCCCATTAAATCTAATTTTAGATTGTTTCAGTTCCTGCTATTGGAGGTCTTGGAAGCTGCAGTTCACACAGTGCTATCAATTTTAAGGAGAAGGCAATGGGAACATATGGGACCAAAGTCCTGTTTTTCATATTCTCCATATTAACCTCTCCCTTTAAAATTTAATCAGCATGAGAGGAAATAAACATTTTTTTGTCTTCATTGTACAGTGGGAGTGATATCCTCTTCCATTTCCCCAGTGATAGATTTCAGATAGATTAAATTTTGTCTTTAAGTGTAAAATTTAAATCAGGTTGACTACTAAGAGCAGCTTGGGAAATATTTTTACTAAGCAGAGGAAAACTGTTTCTAACATAGAGCCAAAAAGCCAAGTATTGCTCTAAGACTAATCGTAGGATTTACAATTCAACTTCAGAGTACAATAGCTTGCATCAAAGAACTATTTGACATTTCACCTGCAATTTAACCCAGAGGGGAAAAATAGTTATGAGAGGAAGACTTAGGATTAATAGAGCTTTATATAGCTATGTAAACTGAGAATTGTGCTTCAGAATGTTTTCGGAATAATTATGAAGATGTAAAATTAGAAAGAAATAAACAGAATTATTAGAAACTCATTGCTTTTTCTGAGCTGTTTCTACTGATTCATGGAAAAAAAGAAAGAATAAAGTACTTACAAAAAGCCATAGTTCCGAAGAATTTGACCCATTTTTGGGGGGGTTCATTAAGTAAGAAACATCAAAAATCATTAAATATCAATTGTTCCATCCTGATGTGTGAAAAGTACAATTGTCTAGACAGATATTTACTCCCTATATTGTTCACACTTAATGGTTCTACATTTTAATTGACATCAGAATTAAAAACAAAAGCTTTTTTACTTTAACATTAGAGAAAAGTATTCTAATTTTAAAAGAAGGAAGTTTTACCTTTCAGTGATTCTATTCTTTTGATGAGTAATTGAGTCTCTTTCTCTTTTTTTTCTTTTTTCAAGGAAGACTTGACAAATTTATATCAATTTCTAGTTCAACAAGTCTTAAGGCAGACATAATTATTGTTTTTCCTTTATTATTTGTTAAGATATTTCCAATATTTTTGTCACTGCCTGCATTCTCCTTCCAGATAGCTGCAGCAATTAGATCACTTCATCAGTTAAAGAAATTTTTTTCCCTCCACAATATACAATACATGGGTACTATTTTAAGTAGCAATTGTTCTTATTTAGTGAGCTCCACTTGTATATGAGGGATTGTGCTAGGAACTTTGTATATACCTCCTTCAACTTATAATGGTATTTACGTCCTTGTTTTGTTGTTTGAAGTAAAGAGTTGGTGAATTAAAACACTTTGAACAGTGGCCACTGGCCACATAGTAATTTCTAGGCATTAACTAGTACTTAATATAATACGTTAATATATTACTTAATAGAATTGTTCTATAAGGTATGTAATTCTTTTAACATTTAAATATTGAGGAAATTGAAGGTTAGGCGTTTTAAGTAACTTGTTCAATTTCACAAAGTGAGTAGAGAAGCCAAAATCAGAATTCATGTCTCTTTTATGCCAAAACCCTAAATTTAAAATCTGCCCCTCCTATTGCTCCAGTGTTCCTCAACCCACATTGTGCCTCCCGGCATGTACAACATAAAATGTGACGGAAACACAGCACCTTAAATCACATGCAAGTTTATGTGCATGCTGCTTGCCGGAGAAGCACTTGCCTGAATTACACTTTACACATGGGATCTTTCATTCTATTTTGTTTAATGGAGGCTACTCCTCTTTTTAAGTCCCATTTCTGTTTAAGGTTTGTTGCTTTCTGCCTTTCCTGCTTTAATCTCCCCACTATTGTGTCTTTCATCTGCAAGTTTAGAGGAGGAAGGTGACTCTTTTAAAATAAAGCTATCCTGTCTCTCATGGTGAAAACCAGAAAGTACTCCCCAACAAATTCTCAGTAGTCAGTAGGCATGGCTTGCTTCATTTCCTCTCAAAACTCTTTGTTACTTTTAGTTTGCAATTTTAAGGAAGGTTCAGACTATCTCAAATGAGTCTTAGAAGATTAAGATAGACTTTCTTAAGCAACTGGGTAAACTTATGTTGAAGAAATTAGACACCAAAGCTATTTTTAGTGAATCTGGTGCTCAGAACCAAATAACACATGATTCCTGTGATGAGAAAAGGCTCATCCTTCCACACGACGGCTAGCGGAAAAGTATTTCATTTCATTTCTTCTTGCATTGCATAAACTTTGTAAAAGTAAAACAAGGCAGAAAGGAGTAACCTGTAGGCAAAAAACCTATGTATCAGGGAAAAAATTTTGAGAAAATTTCTTTTGAGCACTAATTTTCATTTTTGATAGAATAGAAAATACCTGCTTATCTAAGTCGACAGACTTTTTTGCCTCTTTAATTAACAAGTTGTAAACATGTAATTACTGGGATAAAAATCAAGAGGAAAAGTCACCCTGCTACTTCCTGCCTTTCAAACAGGAATATAGGCAGACTTTCTGTTCTCTTCCTGTTCACTCAGAATTAGCCTCCATCCCACTGGCCCAGAGATAACCTTTTGTGATAATAAGTTTCTCTAGTGAGAATAAATTAATAATACTTTCTCCTGCAGAGACCAATTTGCTGTAGAAATAGGGGCTGCTTATATTGATATTTCTCAAGATACTACTCTAAAATGATTACTTTGAATAGTTCAATGTTTTAAATGTGGTAAGCAATCTATCAGGACATATAACATATATAATGTATAATATATCTAGAAATCAGTATGGTTCTATAATACAGTAAGATGTCTCTTTTTTGCTTTTACCAACTCTGTGCCACAAATCCTTGAATGAATTCATCAAGTCAAGTTGATATAACGTGACTAACCTAGAAATAATTGAAGAGGTCAATTATTTGTTCAGATGACTGAACACTTTGTTTGAAATAAGAAATTTATAGAATTAACTTAGGATTATTTTTCTTTCATACCAAAATACCATGAAGAAAGTTCTAATTCAACTTTCAGGTGCTCAACTCTCAGTGATAACTTTTATTTATAAGACCAAATATATTATTCTATAACTTAGTAATTCATCTAAACATTTCTTTTCCCATGCATCCACATCTCTTCTGTTCAGCCAGTTTTATCTCCAGTAAACACTTTTTATTTTGTTCAATTTACCAAATTTTATGACCTTCAATTCTCCATGTATGACTCAAGAGTCCTATGACATGCACATGTTTAAGCATGTGATCAGTGTGACTATTGAGTTTTGGGGGTAAATGAGTGTTGATTTCACTTGGCTGAAAGCTCAGATTCAAGTCTCAAGGATAATTTTTGGACATAAAAAGTAATCTACTAGGGAATAATAAGCACCAATGTTTTTTCATTTCTCTAGAAAATTGTCAATTACTTATGGAAAACTTTCATTTTCCTTTCCAAATTTTTCACTAGTTTCTCATGCTGAAAAATATTTCCTTATGGTGTTTCATTTTTGCTTTTGCTATTGTTTATTATTGTTTTTATTTATCTTCACTAATTCTTTATGATGCCTATTCCACTCATAGACAACATGTGCTAGATGAGTATCTCTTTTTTAAATTCAATTAAATATGCAAGTTTTTAGAGTTTATTAGCTGAAGGCCTTTTTCTGGTGTGTTGGTTATATTGTTTACATAGATGAATGAGGCATGTACTAATCCCAGCCCATGTAGTGCTTGCAATCTAGTAAGCAGAAATCAGTACATATACTACAACTAGCTAATAATACAAGTCAAAAAACTCAGAGGTGGAAGGTGAGTTACATCCCATTTGCCATGTGAAAAAAAAAGAAGCAGAAGAAAGAAAGATTTTCACCTTGGGAAATTATTTTATCCTTAAGGAACAAATTGTATTTCTTTAAAAATATATTTAACATTTATTATTAAAATTTGACCAATACATAAAGTCAGAAAGTAGAGTGAACCACATATACCCAACCCCTCATATTTAGCTATTATTAACATTTTGCCATAATTGTTTTGAAAAAAATGGGATGTTGGTGGTGAAAAATTTGGGGTGGGCATTCAGTTAAAAGCAACTTTATAAGGAAAAATATCAGGATAAGGATATTCAGGGACTGTGAAAGAACAAGACATTTAGGAGGATAGCGGCAAAACAGAAACCGAGGTTATTTTATAGCTGGTGTGTGGATCATATAAACATCAAGCTCAAGAATGTGTGTACATAAAGGAATGGTGGGGATAGAAGAAATCTAACTTCTTTTGTGTAAATCACTGTGCTGCATCCTGCTCTCAGCTATCTTATTTCATATAAGATATTTTGGAACTTTTCTTTTTTTTTCCTTTTTTAAAATTTTAATAGATTTAGGGTACAAATTGAATTCTTTTACACGTATATATTGTATAGTGGTGGAGATTGGGCTTTTGGTGTACCCATCACCCAAATAGTATACACTGTACCCTCTAGGTACTTGTTCATTTCTAAGCCCTCCTACCCTCCAATGTCTCCAATGTCCATTATACCACTCTGTGTATCTTTATGAAGCCATCATTTAGCTCCCAATTATAAGTGAGAACATGTGGCATTTTTTTTTTCTGTTCCTGAAATACTTCACTTAGGATAATGGCCTCCAGTTCAATCCAAGTTGCTGCAAAATACATCATTTCCTTCTTTCTTATTGTTAAGTAGTAATCCATGGAATATATATGTATATATACACCACATTTTCTTAACCCACCCATCAGTTGATGGACACTTGGTTTGATTCCATATCTTTGCAATTGTGAATTGGGCTATAATAAACATATGAGTGCAATTTTCATTTGGACATAAGGATTTCTTTTCTTCTGGGTGGACTCAGTAGTGGAATTGCAGGATTGAATGGTACATCTACTTTTAGTTCTTTGAGAAGAACTAAATCTATACTGATCTCCATAGAGGTTTACTAATTTACATTCCCATCAACAGTGTAAAAGTGTTCCCTTTACACTGTATCTGTGCCAACATCTATTGTTTTGTGACTTTTTAGTAATGGCCATTCTAATTGAAGCAAGATGGTTTCTCATTGTGGTCTTAATTTGCATTTATCTGATTCTTAGTGACATTGAGCTTTTTAAAAATATATTTGGCCATTTGTATATGTTCTTATGAAAAATGCCTGTTCATGTCATTTGCCCACTTTTTAATGGGATTTTTTTTTCTTACTGAGTTGTTTGAGTTCCTTGTAGATTATGGACATTAGCCCTTTGTCAGACACATACTGTGCAAATATTTTTTCCCATTCTGTAGATTGTCTGTTTAACTATTTTATTATTTCTTTTGCTGTGCAGAAGGTTTTTAACTAAGGTTTTAACTAAGTCTCATTCGTCTGTTTTTGTTTTTATTGCATTTACTTTTGGGATGTTAGTCATAAATTCTTTGGTTAGACCAATTTCCAGGACAGTTTTTCTTAGGGTTTCTTTCAATATTTTTATAATTTGAGGTCTTAAAACCTAAGTCTTTAATCCACCTTGAATTAATTTTTGCATATAGTGAGATATAGGGATCCAGTTTCTTTCTTCTGCATATAGTATTCAATTTTCCCAGTACCCATTTATTGAATAGTGTGTCCTTTACTCAGTGTTTTTGTCTGCTGTCTCAAAAATTAATTGGTGTTCAGTATATGGCTTTATTTCTGAGTTCTCCATTGTGTTCCACTGATCTACATGTCTACTTTTATACTAGTATCATGCTGTTTTGGTTACTATTACCTTGTAGTATAATTTCAAGTCAGGTAATGGGATGCTTCTAGTTTTGTTCTCTTTTCTTAGGATTGCTTTGGCTATTCAAGCTCTCTTTTTCTTCCATATAAATTAGATATGGTATCGATTTTTAAAATTTTATTAAGACTCGTTTCATGGCCTACAATATGATCTATCTTGGAGAATGTTCTACGTACTGATCAAAACAATGTATATTCTGTAGTTGTTGGGTAGAATGTTCTGTAAATATCTGTTCAGTCCATTTGGTGTAAGGTCCAATTTTAGTACAGTGTTTGTTGAATTTCTGTCTCAGTGACTATTATTTTGTTGCTGTCTGCCAAATTGATCCCTTTATCATTATACAAAGACCTTGTCTTTTTTTTTTTTTTTACTGTTTTTGATTTAAAATTTGTTGTATCTAAGTATAGCTACTCCTGCTCACTTTTACTTGCCATTGGCATGGAATATCTCTTTCCTTCCCTTTACTTTCAGTCTATATATGTCTTTATGGGTAAGGTGGATCTCTAATGGTGGTATATAGTTGGACCATTTTTAAAAACCCATTGTGTCAATTTATATCTCTTCAAAGGAGCATTTAATCCATTTGTGACCTAAAGGGCATCTTGATTTGGGTTACGTAGGAGAGTGTAGATTCACAGCAGTAAGTGATTGAAAAGCAGGAAAGCATTTTCAGGCATATTGCTGAAGCCGTGTGTATTCTACTGCATTTTCTCTTATTTTAATTGAATCTTTCTTAGCATCAAACAGTGACTTTAAAATATTATTTACTGAGAGCTCAGTCCATTCCCTTTGTAGTTCTTTAGGTACCTTGGTGATGGTGATATCAACTAGGTGAGGCTGAAATGCTAATTTCGGTGTGATGTCATGATTCTCAAAGTCACCAAAACTTTCATTGCATTCTCCAATTAATGGGTCTATAACAGCTGCATATTCCTCAGATGATTCACATATATCATCCTGCTCATCAATGACCTTTGCTAACTGGGGAAAATGTTTATCTGAAATTTCCTTTTGAAGAAGTGTCTTGAAAAAAGATAGCTTATTTTTTGAATTGCTTGGATTTTTGCCACATATCATGTATAGACTTAGTTTTACCTTGCAAAGAAATATTCAAATCATTTTGACTTGATGTGATATCACAGACATTATATCAAACAAAGAAATCCTGCATTCCTATAGAAATCTTCCTTCAATAATTCACATTGCTGATTCTGTTCTTCATAATATTTAACTATCCATTTTTGCAGAGATAAAATTTTGGCTAATACTCATCCCTGCTATAGCCAATGCACTTTAGAATGATACGGCAAATCCACACCGAATACCTCATTCTTTAACTTTAGCATGTTATGAAACTGATGATTCTGTATTGCATTTTCATGAATATAATTAACTATACTTATAACTTGTTGCAAAGCATCACTTAAAATAGTAGCTATAGCACAGAGATTTTGCTGATGCAACAAAATACAATGAAAAGAAATGAGAACATCTGGATCTGTTGATATTTTTTTAAATCTGTGCAATAAAGCCTTCATGTTTTCCTGTCATGGAAGGTGCATGTTCTGTACATACACTCACTAAATTTACCAAATTCAGTTCAACTTCATGGCATTTATCTTGAAAGTTGTTGAAGATGTCTGTTCCCTGAGTTCTGTTCACAAGAGTACCCAAAGCAAGTAACTCTTTGTAGTAAAGAAAATTTTCTGTCATGACCTGAATGAAGTATAAAACCTGTGCCAAGTCAGTAGTATCAGTTGATTCATCCAAAACAATTGAATAATATATATTTTCCTTTTTAAGTATTGCATGAAGTTGTTCTGTTAAGTTCAAGGCTAATTCATGCTGCCAATCAGTTATGGTTCTCTTTGAAAGAGGCAATTGTTTGTACTTTGAAATGTAATTGGGGTCTAAGTATCCTACAAATTAGACAATGCACTTCTTTCAAAATTTCTACCTCACTGAATGGCTTCCTTTTTTTCCTGAGTATATAAGCTACTTTATAAGTTGCTTCAGTGACATTATTTCCAGGTCTTATTACTGCTTGAAAGAATTGTCTTTGTTTTAGATTTTCATCTTTTAATTTCTGCAATACAACCTTTCATGCCTCTCCCTCTAACTTAAAATATTTGTGGTCCTTATGAGTGTTATAATGCTGATGAGCATTGAATTTCTTTAATGTTGATATTACAGTATCACAAAGCAGGGAAATCATCTTATCTTTAGCAGAAACAAGTAATATTGCAATTCCTAATCCTCATTAAAAATTTTGTTATTCCTTCAGCATTCTCTTGGTCTTCTTTGACATTATGGGCTGTTAAGCAGACAGAATTAAAAAATACTGTCAAGCTGTGCAACTATTCACAAATTCCACTTCAAACAAAAACACTGTACCATTGTCAAAAGCTGGTAACAGACTGGCAACCCCATAAACTCTCACCAACCAGCCTCATGTGGTGGTGACGCCAGTCAGGTGGGGGAAGTTAGAACTAAATCATGAGTGTAGCAGCTGTCAATTTAGCCCTTATGGCTTACTAATATTTTAATTGTGTCAGTCAATCTGGGAGGATTACCTCATTGAATGTTATTTATTCTTTTGTATTTTCAATACATTCATTTTAAAAATAAAAATACAAAAGATGAACAAAGATGCATTAATAAAACTAAAAGGATTTGATCTGTAAAATTTGAATTCAGTCAAAAGGCAGCAATTAAGGACCCAGAAGGCCACATGTGGCCTTAAGGCCGCAAGTTCCCAACCCTGATCTAGTCTATTCTTGAAGCTTTAGAATGTGTTTTGTATTTCCTTCAATGAATCTGTCAGCTCCAGAATTTCTGTTTGGTGTTTATTTATAATATCTATCTCAGTAAATTTCTCATTCAGACCCTGAACTGATTTTATGATTTCTTTGTATTGGTTTTCAGATTTCTCTTGTATCTTGTTGAGCTTCTTTAGAATCAGTATTTGGAATTCTTTATTTGGCATTATGAGGAATTTTTTTTGATTGGGATACGTTGGTGGACAATTGTTGTGGTCCTTTTGTGGTGTCATATTTCCTGCTTTTTTATGTTTCCCGTGTCTTTGTATTGATCTGCACATCTGATGTAGCAGTCTCTTGTTCCAACTTTTTGAAATTACTTTTGAAGGGGAGAATTTTTTCACTGAGATATATATATGTTTTTGGTTGAGTAGAACACTTTGGATTTGATTTTGGGGGCCTGTAGTAGCATGATCTTTGTATAATTTCTTAGGCAGTACAGAGAGTCAGTGGTATCTATGATCCTCGGTGGCTTAGGGAACAGTTGTTAGTTGATGCTGTGGGGAAGCTTTTCTAGGGACTTGAATGCCAGACAAGACAGTCTTTGAGTCCCAGTGGTGGAAGCAGTGGGCTGAGTATGCCTGATTTTAGGCCACAGAGCAGCTTACTTTGGTAGCAGGGTTAGTGTGTCCTGGGGGGCCAATTCTTGGGTCTTCAGATGGCTATTTCAGAAGCTGGTAATTGGATCAGAGGGCCAGGTGTGTGTGTGTGGGTGTTCTCAGGCTCCTGAGCAGGTGGTGTGATGTGGACCATGGCAGTAGTGGTGGCTGAGCTACCCACTAGGATGCAAGTGGTCCATGTTGGTGGTACTGGTAACTGCAATGGATTGGACAGGCTAATCCCCAGCCCCACAGCTGCCTATAACACAATAGTGGGTTAAGTGAGCTTAAGTGTGCTTAGGAGAGCTTGGTCACCTCTGCACTTTTCTGGCTTAATGGCAGCTGTAGCTAAGTCAACTTGGACTCAGCCCAAGGGTGGGGCATGGCCCAGCATTAAATTCTCAAAATCGTGCTGGTTGTGGGCTTGCAGTGAAGGATGGTAGGGCCCCTTTCAGACAAATGGCATGGGCAAGAAATTGTGGAGGGTGCTGTCTGCTTGTGTCTCAGTCTCTTAGGAGCCTATAGTAGGGCAGTGGGAATTATCCTAGGTGGTGCAGGAGAGCTTGGGCTTCCTTGTCCCTCCTCAGCTGGGCAGGGCTGTAGCTTCATCAGCCCAAACTCAGCCCGAGTGCGTGCACTGTCCAGCTTTAAACTCCCAAAATGGTACCATGGGCCTGTGAGGAGAGAGGATGGTAAGTAGGTAAACAGTGTGGGCAAGATGCTGGGGGCAGTGCCATCCACTTCCATCTGTCTCACCACGGCATGTGGCAGGGCAGGAGGAATTGTCCTAGGTGTATGTAGGAGAGCTTGGGCTCCCTGTTTCTTCTCTGCTGGGTGGCAGCTGCAGCTGTGTCAGCCAAATTCAGCCCAGGGGTGGGGCGTTGCTCAGGCTTAAATTCCCAAAATTGTGCCTCGGGCCTGTGACCAGAGAGGGCAAGGCCCTTCTCAGGTGGGCTGAAGTGGCAGGAAACTGTAGGGAATGCAATTTGCTCGAGTCATAGCAGTTGGCTGTAGCATGGTGGCACTGTCCCAGATGCATATTGGAAAGCCTGGTTTCCCTGCCTCTCACCAGACAAGTGGGGGCTGCAGCTACATCAGCCCAGACTCAGTCCAAGGGTGGGGCACATCCCAGTGTCAAACTCTTAAAATGGTGGCTTAGACCTACAACTGGAAAGGTTGGGGCCCTACCCAGGCAGGCTGAGTGGGTAAGATATTGTGGAAAATGCTGTCTGCTCACATCTCACACTAGGGCAATGAGGACCTTCCTAGGGTGTGTGGGAGTGCCTGGGCTCCTCTATTCCTCCTCAGAGCCACTCAGTGACTGCAGGTGTGACCATGGTTTCTCACTATCTGTGGTCTCAGAATGATGTTCAGCTCAAGTTGCTCTAGGCTCAGGTGCCTATGGGATTCCATGTGGTTTCCGTTTTTGGAGAAACATCTCTGCGCAAATCTCTAAGCAGTTCTTTATGTTAGGCCCGAGACAGCATGGGTTGGGGTTCTCTTGTAGCCAAAATAGTATTAATGAAAGCTCATGTCAGAGAGTAGAGCCCTAGGGGCTTCTCTCTTACTGTTTCCCCACATCCAGGGGATTCTCCTGGCTGTTAGGCAGTCCCTGGCTAAGCAAGTTGCCCTGAACCCTCTCCTTATCCACTTGTGGTGCTTCCCATTGCTTCCCTGGTGAATCCTAGTGTTCTATCCTAGATGATCTGTTCAAAATATGTGGATCTGCCTACTATTCTGGTTCCTCTCTATGGAGAAGTCATGTACTACCTGTGTCTTGGTGTCCATCCTATCTCCAGGGCTTTTTCTTTAGGTGACAGATCTTTGTAATCAGAATTTCTCTTTGGAAAGAATTTCTAGCATATTGGGTTGCATGGCTTTCAGGGAAGAAAGCATGAATACATGGAAGTCAGTTTAGGGTCTAGTAAAATAGTCACATGAGTGATAATGAAATAAAGCTGAGAACAGGGCTTGGAGGACAAGAAGCTGCAAGTACTCCTTTAGGTTAAGTTTCAAGGACATGAAAATTGACAAGGTATGAATTATGAGAGAAAAGAAAAAGGCAAAATGAAAAAAATAAGCTGATATTCACTGAACACTTCCTGTGTGCCAAATACTGTACTAAATATTTAAATTATTTCATGTTGTATTTGTAAACCTCAAATACAATTGTTTTTCCTATTTAAACAAAGAGAAAACTGAGTAAGAAAGGGCTTAGTAAAATTTAATTAAAAAAACAACTTGCAGGTAGAAGATTATGTTGCAAGTGCAGTCTGATTTCATAACCTATTATTTTTCTATATTACCTCCCTAAATTCACTTAAATGCAAAAAGAAAATTAGGGGTGTTAGTGAAGGGAAAAAAGATGATGCTTTTAGTAATGACAAGAGGAAAAACTGGCCATGGAGAATGATAATGGGTTTGGTTTGGATATTGAAGCAGAAACTCCAGTCATCTTTCAATACCCATTCTCTTCTTCTGCTGTAGTAAATCACCTTCCAATTTTTAACTAGTCCCTGGATGTCTAGAATAAAGAATACCTTTATCAGCTTCTCTTTCAGACATGTGTGAACATGTGACAAAATTCTGGCCAGTGGGAAGGCGGTGAAATGCTAAGTGTAGTGTCCAAGGAATGTCATTAACAAAGTTAGGTTCTTCTTCCATACCTCCTATCTGACAGGTAGTGTCAGACCCACAGGTTAAGGGCTCAGTTCCACAAGACTGCCACCACTTCAGACCCAAGTTCAAGTTCAGGTTGTCACCTGTGCTTCTTACTGTCTATAGATCGGAGGTTCCCATGATTCTCTGTGGGTTCCATCATTTGCTAGAATGGCTGACATAACTAACAAAAACAGTTTACTTACTAGATTACCAGTTTATTACAAAGGATGTATTAAGGGATACAAATTAGCAGCCAGATGAAAAAATACATAGGACAAGGTAGAGAAGGGTCCCAAGGATAGGAGCTTCTGTACCTCTGGAGTTTGGGGATGCTTCCTGGCACATGGTGGCATTCTCATTAACCAACCTGGAAACTCTCCAGACCCAATCCTTTTGAATTTTTATGTGGACTTTATTACATAGGCATGATTGATTAAATCATTGGCCATTGGTGATTAAGTGAATATCTAGTCCCTTTCCTCTTCCTGGAGGGCAGGAAGTAGGTTTGAACATTCCAATGCTCTAATCACATAGTTGGTTCACTGGCAACAAGCCCTATCCTGTGGTTATCTAGGGGTTTTCCAAAAGACACTTCAGTAACATAAACTCAGGTATGTTTAAAAGGGCTTGTTATGAATAACAGAAAATGTTCCCTTAATTTTTATTGCTATCATCACTTAGGAAATTCCAAGAGTTTTAGGAACTCTGTGCCAGAAATGGAATAAAGACAAAATATATATTTATTATTATAAATCACAATATCACAATGTCTAGGCCATCCAGAATACTATTGCATTATATTTACCTGGTCCAACTTGCATAATGTCATATGGTCTCTCCTTACAGAAACAGAGAGACATTCTGCAGAATATGAAGATAATCAAGCATTCTCTGCATTATACTGTGACAGAGACAGAAAACAAGCAGTTTAACATAGACTGGACCATAACTGTGAATGCTTCCTACTGCCCTTCCCATGTAAAGGCAGACTAATTTTTTTATTCTTTTATTTATGGAGATAGAAAAAATATATATGTTTTCTAGATCCTTAGATATATATTCTACTAAGTATCAGATATAATTTATCGATATATTCAAATAAAATAACACATCCACACTGCAACTGCAATTGGGGCCACTTGGTTAAGTCTATGGTAGACCATTACCATCCATAGAGTTTTGCAAGAACCATTCAAATGAATTCAATGGGAATATCATGATAAGCACCACACACCATATTCTTAAATTTTTGAGAATGCTACTAATCCCTGTGATTATATCTGTACTATGGTTTTGCATTTGAAATTTCAGGAGTGAGAAATTCTAGGGACATTCACTTTTTTTCTTATGCCACCCTAATAACTCTTACTCCATGGGGCAAGAAACAAATATAAGGGTTTTACCAGCTGCAAAATGTATCCATCCCAGCTTGGCATTTGGGGATCAAGAAAATACAGAGTAGGTCTTTGGACTTGAGCCCTAGACTCTCTTTTTTTTTATTTCATCATATTATGGGGGTACAAATGTTTAAATTACGTATATTGCCCCTGCCGCACCCAAGTCAGAGCTTCAAGCGTGTCCATCCCCCAGACCGTGTGCACCACACCCATTAGGTGTGTATATGCCCATCCCCTCCTCCCCTCGAATGTGCCCGACACCTGATGAATATTATTACTATATGGGCACTTAAGTGTTGGTCAGTTAATACCAATTTGATGGTGAGTACATGTAGACTTGTTTTATTACCTAGTCTACTTTATTTATTTCTTCTATCTAATTGTATGTTTATATCAATTAAAAAAACTTTCTTTATCTGTCCCCACCCCAATACCCTTCTCAGCCTCTGGTAACTATCATTCTTCTCTCTACCTCCATGAGATAAATTTTTCTAGCTCCCACATATGAGGGAGAACCTGCAGTTATTTGTCTTTTTGTGCCAGCTTATTTCAGTTAATGGAATGACTTCCAGTTCCATTGATGTTGCTGCAAATGACAGAACAATATTTCATTCTTTGTCATAGCCAAATAACATTCCATTGTATACACACACATGCATACACACACTACATTTTCTTTTTCTTCTTATTTCAAAACATTAAGGATGTATAAGTATTTGTTACATGGGTAAATTGTATAATGCTGAAGTCAGGGCTTTTAGTGTGCCTGTCACCAGAATAGTGTTCACTGTACCCAATAAGTAAATCTTTATGGCTCATCCACCCCCGACCCCCTCCCTTGCTTCATGGTTTCCAATGTCCTTAACATCTCTTTGTACCTATGTGGACTCATTATTTCGCTCCCACTTATAAGTTAGGATATGTAGCGTTTCTTTTTCCATTCCTGAGATACATCACTTAGGATACTGGTCTTCAGTTCCATCCAAGTTGCTGCAAATAGAATGCAAATTTCATTCTATTTTATGGATGAATAGCACTCCACAGTGTGTGTGTGTGTGTGTGTGTGTGTGTGTGTGTCACATTTTCTTTATCCAGTTATCAATTGATGGGTACTCAGAGATGTTGTTTCCACATCTCTGCAATCATGAATTGTGCTGTGGTAAACATTCTAATGCAGGTGTCTTTTTGATAAAATGACTTATTTTCCTTTGGGTAGATACCAAATAGTGAGATTACTAGATCAAATGATAAGTCTACTTTTAGTTCTTTGAGGAATCTTCATATTATTTTCCATAGAGGTTTTATGAATTTGCAGTGTAAAAGTGTTGCTTTTTCACTGCATCCATGCTAGCATCTATTGTTTTTTGACTTGTTAAGAATGGCCATTCTGATAGGGGTTGGTAGTATCTCATTGTGGCTTTAATTTGCACTGTGCTGATGATTTGTGACATTGAACATTTTTTCATATATTTGTTGGTCAATTCACTATATTCTTTTAAAAAAACTCTGTTCATGTCTTTTGCCCACTTTTTGATGGGGCTGTTTGTATTTTTCTTGCTCATGTGTTTGAGGTATTTATAGATTCTAGATATTTGTCCTCTGTCAGATGTATAGTTTGTGAATATTTTCTCCAGTTCTGTAGGTGGTCTATTTACTCTGTTGATTAATTTTTTTTGCTGTGCAGAAGCTTTTTAATTTAATCAAGCCTCATTTATTTGTTAAATATTTTTGCTGTTGCTGTATTTGCCTTTGGGTATTTAGTCACAATTTTTTGCCTAAACCAATGTCTAGAAGAAGTTTTCCCATATTTTCATTTAGAATTTTTATGGTTTCATGCCTTAGATTTAAGTCTATACTCTGCCTTGAATTAATTTTGGTATATGGCAAGAGAGAGGGATCCTGTTCCATTTTTCTGCATGTGGGTATCCAATTTCCCCAGCACCATTTATTGAATAGTGTCCTTTCCCAGTGTATGTTTTTGTTTACTTTGGCAAAAATCAGTTGTTCTTAGCTATATGGTTTTATTTCTGAGTTATCTATTCTGTTCCATTGCTCTACATTGCTACTTTTTTATGCCAGTATCATGATATTTTGGTTATTACAGCCTAATAGGATAATTTCAACTCAGGCAATGTGATGCCTCCTGATTTGTTCATTTTCCTTAAGATTGCTTTTGCTATTTGGGCTCGTTTTTGGATTCATATGAAGCTTATGATGATTCTTTTTAGATCTGTGAAATATGACATTGATATTTTGATGGAAATTGCACTGAATCTTTAAATAACTTTGGGCAGTTTAGGCATTTTAATGGTGTTGGTTCTTCTAATCCATGAGCAGGGATGTGTTTTCATTTATTTGTTCCATCTACGATTTTTTTCATCAGTGTTTTATTGTTCGCTTTGTACAGATATTTTACCTTATTGGTTAAATATATTCCTAGGTATTTTTTCTTTTTTGCAGCTATAATAAATAGTATTGAGCTCTTGATTTGACTCTCAGTTTGACTGTTATTAGTGTATAGAAATGCTACATACCAATGATTGACTTGGTTAATTTGAAAGCCTTGTCTTCAGGCTGTGAAATTCTTTTTTTCTGCTTGTTATAGCCTGTTGTTAAAGCTTTCTGCTATATTTTGAAATTCTCTAAGTGACTCTTTCATTTTTTTACATTCTGTTAAATCTTTTGTTATGTTGTCTGTTTCTTTAGGGAATTTTCCTGCATGTCCAGACATATGCTTTGGGCTTCTTTGTGCTGTTTTTCAAATTTCTCATCAATTTCATCCATCACATTTACAATCCATAATCTGAATTCCATATCTGACATTTTGAAAATTTTCTTTTGGTTGGAGTTCATTGCTGGAGACCTATTGTGATCCTTTGGGGGTGTTGAACTAGCTTTTTTTTTTTTTTTTTAATGTTGCCAGAGTTTTTATGCTGCTTCTTTCTCATCTGAAACCTCTGCTCTCAGCTCAGGACAGTTAAGTTTGTGGTGTGCTTTTGTTTGTTTTGCGTATCTTTTGCTATTTTTTCTTTTCTTTTTTATCATTACACTTTGGTGGTTTTCTGCAGTGGTAACATTAGAGTTCTTTCTTTTCCCCATTTGTGTGTTTCCTCTACAGGTGGCATGCTCAGGCATTGGGGGAAAGGTTCCAGGCTGTGTGGGCTTGTCCTCAGCTCCCCTCATGGTGTACAGTAGACATAGGCAATGGTGTGGAGGGCAGGGTGATCCTTAGGATTCTCAGTTGAGTGTTTAGGTGGCAGCAGCTATAGAAGTAGTAGATAGGGAGAGCCTGTTCTCGGGGCTTAGGCAAGTGTGCTACAGTCCTACTGTTAGGGGAGGCAGGATTGCTGTTAATGGCAGTAGCCTATAGGCAGGTGGCTCTCAGGTTCTGGGGAACACTAGCTTTGGCCTTTGGTGGTGGCAGTAGTGATGGCAGAAGAGGTAGCTTTGGGGAGAGCCAGTCCCGAGACTGTACATGAGTATGCATGTTTCAGATTCTGGAAAGCACATGTTTTGCCTCCCTTTGTCTCGGGGCAGTCTCTCTGGTACACAACACCACCTGTTTTCCAGTATGCGGGACACTGTGTACTAGAGTGCTAGGGACCCTGATACTTTGTTGGGTCCAACTAGTGTCACACTGCTGTAGCCTTCTGGGTGGTAGCAGGGGGAGATCAGCGGTGTTCCAACAATGTAGAAATGTTGGGGCTGCCTTCCTGGGCCCCCTAAAACTGGAATATTCCCATCTTTAATGCTCCCCATGTGTATTTCTGTCCCTGCACTTGTCATGCTATTTCGTGTTAATGCTGCTCTCTCTCTGTGCCTTTTTCACCAGACTGTGAACTTCTTAAGGGTTAAGAATATAGATTATAATTCTTGCATCTTCTATGCTTGGAATGTAGGATATACTTTATAAGTATTTCTAGAATAAATGAATACATGAGATATTGTCTATTTTACTAGATGACTATGATTCCACATCTGTATGATAGAAAGAAATGTGGCTGTGTAAAAGTCAAAGTACAACACAAGATGGGATCATAACTTCGTAATCTTCCTGTAGTCATTACATTATTTATTATAGAATTTCATATATGCTCTAACATTTCTATCAAATGACTTTTATAGAAGTTAAATTTATCTAGTGTAAATGTCTGGGGAGATAATTTGTAAGGGCCTGGAATTCTTAGAACATTGTTTTTCAGAATTTGCCATTGTATTAGTTGTATTCACTTATCTCAGTTAACCACATTTAAAAGTTCAGTTTAAAAGATAATAATTGAAGTGATATACAACATGATCTAAAGATTTTTTTTTTTTGCACCCAATTTTTTTATTCTGATGATCTGTCTGGTTTAAAGTAATCCAAGTCAAGGTTTTCTCCCATTATCCTGAAAAATTGAATACTGGCTGTATGCACTGTTCCCTGAACATCTAAGAAATCGTTTGACTTATTGTCTGGGCACTTCAGAATGTCAGCATGAAAAACGTCAAGCAAAATGTAAGGAATATTAAGCAACCACCTGATACCCCTAGTGCCAAAGTCAAAGAGGAGCATTTTGTTTCTATGTTATAATGAGAAAATTGTGATTTTTCTTGAAATTCAAATATTATGAGCAAAAAACATTAATATGATATCAAGGACTAGGTCCCACCCACTCTTCTCCATTTAAGTGAACAGCATGACTTTAGCAGCAATTAAAAGCTAATGATTTGCCAATAAGCATCAAAAAGATAGATTAAAGGCTATTTAGGACTTGTTTGGTTTTGACTTACACCCATTCCCTAGTGTATGCAATTACAAGAGCCTCATCAAATAATGACGTTAAAGTTATTTAAAATGGCTTTAGCCCATCAAAATAAACCTACAGATAAAAATAATTTTCAAGTTCTTCCAAATATAGCAGAATAATTTAGTCACCTATGAAGAGCATCAGACTTTTGAATTAACTAGGTTCCATTCAAATAGAAAACATTCCAAAACATGTAAGTCTTGGATAGTATGGGTTAAAATAAAGAAAATATGAGTGATGTGTAACTTTCAAAGAGTGACTGAATCTCTTGGTTAACAGAAAGTAGTTAGAATCAAATTTAAACAATACAGAATTAATTTACCCCCTTCAAATCAAGGATATGTAATTTGAAACATGTTACTAAAACTGTGACGCAAATATCTAATTGTTATTACAGTAGCCCTGTAGCCTACCCCCGTTCCTGCCTTGCCTCCTTTCCCACTCAGACCTTAAAGAAAGTTCACTGAATTTGGGCCTGGGTTGCATCAGTCTTTGGATCTTAGACAAGCTAAGAAAACCTGACTGCAGAGGGTACAGTGACATTGTGTCTTCTCTATGCCAATTTTCCTTCTCTACACTAGAACCCCAGCTCTGTAGACCTTCCTGCTTTCAAATCTTATCTTACCAGCCTCTTCCTCCATAGCCCTCTTTGACCACTTTTCTTTGCTGTCAATAGCTGGTCTTAGTCCTATTTGTTTTATTTCTACTTGAGCACTAATTAGCACAGTGCTAATGTAAAACATGGCGTTAGCTATGAAATGAAAAGAACCCTTTCTCAAAGTAAAACCAAGCCTTCAGACACTAATGTCCTTATGGCCCATGATTAAGTTCTGCCTATCATAAATATTAAATAATCAGTATAAGTGCATTTTTTTTTCAAAAGAGGGAGCAAATGGCAACAACTCAAGAGCTTTTGGCAATGGGAGATGAGAAAGGCCAATTCTAAAATAAAGGAATTTCACAAGAATGGGAGGCCAGGAAACCAAAATAGACTTCCACATAATTCAGATTTTTGTGTAGGAAGCACCCTGGGTGTTTTAGTTTTGCAACGGTTTCATCCTGGGTGTTCACAGCTGTTCTGAGCTTCTGCTTAGTGCCAGGTTTTGTAACAGGCACTGGGATGTGCCACAGTGAAGATAAGGCTACAGGATTGGCAGGGCAAATATGGTTATTTCTATTTAACAGAAAGGAAAACTGAGCCCAGAGAGGCTTTCCAAGTGACTTTCCTGAAGGTCTTGGGGATAATCTTGACAAAACTGCATCAAGAAAAAAAATCTTATCATTTGTGACAACATGGATGAACCTGGAGAGCATTATATTAAGTAAAATAAGCCAGACACATAAAGAAAAAATACTGAATGATCTCATTTATATGTAGAGTCTAAAAAAGTTGAACTCATGGAAATAGATAGTAGAATGGTGCTTATTAGGGGCTAGGGGATGGGGGTTTGGGGATGTATTGGTTCAAGGGTACAAAGGCCCACTTAAACATGAGGAATAAGTTTGGGAGAGCTATTGTAATCTATTATAGATCATGCTAAATATAGTAAAAACAATGTATATTAGAAAGTTGCTGAAAGAGTAGATTTTAAATATTCTCACTACAAAATTTGACAAGCATATGAACTGATAGATATGTTAATTAGCTTGATTTAATCACTCCACAATGTATATATTATCAAATCATCATGTTGTACCCATAAATATATACAATAAAATATTGATAAACATTTCACAATATGAAAAAGGAAAAAGGATCCAGGTCTCCTCTTTGCTCTTCATTAATACCGTAACTACTACTTTAGATTTTAGCCATTAGATTTTTAATAAGACATTGGCGTGTTTCTTCTATCCTGTGCTCATTTCCTCTTCACTTCAGTTACTACAGTATCGTTCTTAACCATTTTTCTGTCCTTTCCTCTACTTCCCAAGCACCTTTTGCTCTTTGCCATTGTTATTGCATATGTCGCTCCATCATTTTAAATACATAGATACAGTCAGAAATTTCCATGACCATCTCTGCTCTAAGCGTGTTGGCCAAGACTTCCGGAAGGAAGACAGGTGATGTGCCAGCATATTGCATAAGCACCTTGATCATGTGATCAGACACTGTGGTACAGAACAAAAAATGAACAGGGGGAGCAAAATCAAGGGGAAAGGGAGAAAAACACAGAACAGCTACCACATTGCACTAGAAGCAGAGTAGGCTAGTAGGTTCTTAGGCAACCACATTGTTAAAATAGAGTGTGCTGCTAGAAAGAGGTGTCAGTAAAACTCAGAATCTAATTGTGTGAAGAGTTATTAGGCCACTCGATCCATGATCAAAGGCAAGACATAGACATGTCTTTTGCAACACAGGGCATGCACCCTGGACTTAGCGTCTCCTTAGAGCACTTCGGATACACAGAGCTGTAGTGAGGGATCTGGTTTACTCACTGATATTGTTTGTACCTCACTTTTCTCTGAAATTTGTTGCAGGTTTTGTTCCAAACGATTATAGGAGAATTGAGAAAATTCTTAGAATGTTCTTTCATGGAATCTCTGAAGTGTCACTTGTTTTAAAACTTTGTAAGGAAAGGAGTTCCCCTCCATGCTGGATTTTTCCTATTTCAGGCACCATTGTCTTCTGTTCATCTTCACAATCATTTTCAAATTTCATTACATATTTGGCAAAAAATGAATGACCAGTATACTCTGATTTTATATACAGTAAAACTTAGAAAATGATCATGGTGAGGGGTACTTGAGAAAGGCACTAATGTCTCTATCCCTCGCTTATAAAAGAGCCTCAAGATTATGATATTTAAAAAAATCATCTTGTTTAAATTCTGCTGTTAGTAACTTTAATGTTACTCATTATTTATACCCAAGACTTTGTAAATAGTATTACAAAAAGAAATATTCTGGGCGTGGGATATATAAAAGATCTCTGGGTGTAGGAGAATTTAGGATATGAGCTCATTCTATTTATTCACAGCTTGATTTCTCTAGGGAGGAAAAGTATTCGCTTTCATTACAGGATCTTCCAGGTAGAAAACAATTGTTCTTAAGCTTAGGACTTGAAACTGGTTTTTATTCAAGGCTGTATAAATCCTGGAGTTGGTAGACAATTTTAGAGAGGAAAGTACAAGAAGGAAAAAAGGGGACAAAGTTTATAAAGGCAATGATTTGAAATGTTTTTTTTAAAATAAGTTCTTAAGTAATCAATTGTGCAATCAACTCCCTCAAAATTGAATGAATACTAATTTTAAACTGAATTAATACTCATAACATAGTCATAAAAATAATAGAAAGAATACTGTTTGTGAGACAATGCCAGTTCTATTTCTTATACTAACATAAGTAAATAAACATTTGTATGTTTATTGCTTATACTATTACATGAACTAAGAATTTAAATATAACTCTGGTAGGTAACCTAAAGTGGTATTTCCTGGGAAAAATATTCAAACTGTAGCCTTCATATTGTGGTTCTAGTAATAATTTTCAATTTTAAAATATTAATGCTTTTTGTTTTTTTCTGAACATGATCCTTATACATAATTAGGGAAATAATTAAAATTGAAAAACATATATATAATGTTGTTTTACTCCACTATCTAAGGATGACCACTCTGAAGCCTTCTGGTGACAAGGATATTTCTTATTGCTTGAGAGTTGCACGTAATAAAGGGCAACCATTGCATGGAATCAAAAGGAAATTTAATGTTATTAAAATTTTAAAGGTATGATGGAATTAACATAGTCATACTCACTAAATCCATCATGACAATTTAATTTTCCTCATGCATTTAGGCTTTACCCTTACTGGATTCCCATTTTTTTTTTTTTTTATTGCAGAAGCATTTTTCTGACATTCTAAATACCTATTACTATGTTGCATTTTGTCTGCTATTCCTAGATATTATGATAGCAGATATCTACAGAGCATAGTAAAAAACTTTGATTCAGATTTCAGGCCTTTTGTGCATCTCAATTTCAAATTTATGTAGTAATGAGTCAAAGGCCAAGTTTAGAACCTATACAGTCTAATCTTCAAGGGTCCAGGATTGTGACATCTCTTATTCATAGGTGAGAAAATGTGTTTCTTGGCCTTAAAAAGTTTAGTTGAAGCAACCAAGTACTGAGAAGTCATCTGAGTGACAGTATATTTGGAAAATATAGATTCACAGGTGATCCATTATTTTTCATTCATAACTGAAGTTGTGAAAATAAATACAACTGGCTAACTGGATAAGGAAGGATGTTATAATCAACTAAATATTGAAATTTAGTGTCAATTGGTCTGGCTAGGGTAGAGAATAATACTTGGTTGATAAGATAGAATTCTCATCCAGTTGATAATCTGCACTGTAGTGTTCTTCATGTGAGTGATTTAACGTGGCTTAAATGAGATGGTTAATGTGTTAGCTCTGTAGGGTGAAATGTAGGAGTAGGAGTAGTACAAGAGTGGTATAAACTGCACATTGAGTGAACACAAACCCTAAATCATGCCTTGGAGACAGAAACTCAGGGTAATGTAAAGACCAGGAGTCAGTGATGGAGTTGGCCTCTAATGGCTGTGGAATTTTGAGCAAATCATTTATCTTTTCTCATCTGTCATATGTGTAACTTGAGTTAGCTCTATTAATTTGCATTCACTTTGAATTAACTACTTTATGCATATGTGTCAGCAATTCTGATTTTCAAAATCATGACAAATCAGAAGTTTTCTCCAAAGTGAGCTTTAATCTAGAGAGTCTGAACCCAAGAAGCCACAATAAAGAGCTTGACATTGGAGAGAATGCTGAGATCTAAAGAAAGAGATAGTTTAGCTTGATTTTTAAAGTCATTTAAAATGAGCTGTATGTTAGTCTCTGAACCAACTATGGCCTCTGTATAGATCTTTATCCACATACAATCCAACAAGGTGAACCAAGACATCTGGAGATGTGCAAAAGAAAATCCTTGTACCTGATGGTGACTCACTGTTCATAATTCTGATAGTAGAGGGGGTCAGAATTCAATAAAATGATTGATAATTGATTATTCCATTAAAGTATTCATGAGTACATGCATTCAAAATCATTATTGAGCACCTGCTATGCTCTAAACAGTGATGACTGCAAAGTCACAATCACTTCCCTCCAGAAGCTTCTACTTTAGTGGATAATGATAATTAATAGCACAAGGCAGTATTTGTTAATTTCCAAATGAGCATCACTGACAGTAAATTCTTCAGGAGTTTATAAAAAGAAACCATCCCTTTGGATGGAGAAGTTCATAAAATCTTTATGCTCCCCGACAGTAATCTGTCAAACTTTCATGAATTACTAAATTCTCAAGTTAATGTAGTTTCTTCCCCAAGGAGAATAGGCTGGTGTTTATAAAGAATTCCTTTTGGCTCAATTTTTGCTATAAGCAATTTATTCATTTTTTTTGTGTTTTATAAAATGGCTGAAAGCAGCAACAAATATAGATGGAGACACTAGTAATATAATTTCCTAAGAATTTATACTGTTTAAAAACAGATATATATTTAAAGGTATGCTGCAAAATTACTAGAAGTTTCTATGATATGATTGTAAACCTTAAAATACTTTCTCAAAAAGGAAACTTCTAAGATACAAAGAACAATAGAAAAATATTAATCCTGCTGATAAACTAAATGAAGTAATGGTTTATTTATCTAGGCTCTAGATTCTTGATGAAGGACAAAAGAAGTTGCCTTGATGTCTTGATTCAATATCTTGCATTGTAGTTGTGTAGATAATTCTAACATTCTATTAAGCCACCAAAATATTTAACTTAACTCTCCCCTCACGAAAAGAAACAATGATAGCAAAGAAGATACGGCATATGTTTGTCAATTTGATAGCATAACAAAGTGACTATAATCAAAAAATAAATTAGGGTATACTTTAACTAAAAGAGTGGAAATGGAATGTTTCTAACACAAAGAAATGTTAAATGCCTGAGGTGATGCATACCTCAATAACTATGATTTGATTAATTTGCATTGTATGCCTGTATCAAAACATCACATGCACTCTATAAAGATATACAACTATTATGTACACATAATAATAAAAAATAAAAAATTTAAAAATAGTTATTTAAAGACTGCAAAAGAAAGTTTGTGGATTTATAGAATTATCAATGGAAAGTTAGACGACTGCAACAATTTCTATTAATTCCATGAAATCATTCAAATCCATTGAGATATGTCACATAACATAGGGATATAAATACATTTTCTAGTTCTTACCCTATCTAAATGCTTTTCAGTTTTAGAGGATTCTTAGAGATGCTCTAAATGTTGCTTAGTTATTTAAGACAAATGAGTCCATTGTTGAGACTATCCTGAGGATATATTAAAACTTTTTACAGGTCAGACTGGTATACAACTTATTTATTTTCTATACTTTGTTCTCATGAAAGTGGGAGTGAAATTATCAGCGTGGCCAAGAGGAGGAAGGGAATCTGGAAACCATATTTAGTTGTTTAGTGTGAAAAAATTTTCAAAGATGGGAAGGGAATGTGGGCATCAGTAGAGAGAAAAGGAGGATGGAGAGTCACTGGTCACATGCACCTTTTATTTTGGGGGTCACTTGGTGTTCATTGGTGTGTGGGAAGATTTGCAGTTGTCATTGGGTAAGCTAAAGTAATTCTCTCATAGGTCCATTGCTTACATGGCTCAAAAATGCAGTGGGTGATTCTTATCCTCAGAGAATTACTAACCCTCCTTTTAATGACTCTGTATCACCATTGTAGCATAACCACCTCTCTCTCTCTTTTTATTTTTTAGTTGTGAATGACCATTTCTCTGAGCATTTTTAAAAAATCTTCTATAATGTCTATTTTTTATTATTTTTGAAATTGGAAGGTATTATATTTTTTATTACGTTCATGAGGTTTTAAAGTATATGTACATTGTGGAATAGTTAAATATAGCTAATTAATAAATGTATTACCTTACATGGTTATTTTTGTGGTGAGAGCATATAACATCTACTTTCTTCGTATTTTTCAAGACTGTAACAGGTCAACATTAACTATAGTCACCTTGCTGTACAATAGATCTCTTGCAGTTTGCTTCTCCTATCTAACTGTAATTATATGTCCTTTGCCAGATACCTCCCCATCCTTCCCTACCCTCTAACCACCCCACCCTCTGATAACCACCCTTATACTCTCTACTTCTGTGGATAAAAAACTTTTTTTAGATTCCACATATGAGATTATTCAGTATTTGCCTTTCTGTGCCTGGATTATTTCACTTAACATAATATCCCCAGTTTCATCTCTGTTTTTGCAAATGGCAGGATTTTATTCTTTTTTATACAATAATAGTAGGGGACTTTAACACCCCACCTTCAGCAATGGACAGTTCATCCAGACAGAAAATCAACAAAGAAACATCAGATTTAAACTGCACTCTACACCAAATGCACCTAAAGGAAAGGACATTTATGGAACATTCCATCCAATAGCTGCAGAATACACATTCTTCTCAACTTCACAAAGGACATTCTCCAGGATAAATCATATGTTAGGCCACAAAACAATTCTTAACAAATTTAAGAAAATCAAAATCATGGCCGGGTGCAGTGGCTCATGCCTGTAATCCTAGCACTCTGGGAGGCCGAGGCGGGTGGATCGTTTGAGCTCAGGAGTTCGAGACCAGCCTGAGCAAGAGCAAGACCCCGTCTCTACTAAAAAATAGAAAGAAATTATCTGGACAACTAAAAATATGTATATATAAAGTTAGCTGGGCATGATGGGGCATGCCTGTAGTCCCAGCTACTTGGGAGGCTGAGGCAGTAGGATCGCTTGAGCTCAGGAGTTTGAGGTTGCTGTGAGCTAGGCTGATGCCACAGCACTCTAGCCAGGACAACAGAGTGAGACTCTGTCTCAAAAAAAAAGAAAAAAGAAAAAAAAAAAAAAACCTCAAAATCATATTAAGTATCTTTTCTGATCACAGTGGTATAAAATTAGAAATCATTAACAGGAGGAACTTTGGAAACTTTACAAATACATGGAAATTAAACATGTATACTCCTGAACAACCAATGGGTCAATGAAGAAATTAAAATGGAGATTTAAAAATTTCTTAAGACAACTGAAAATGAAAACACAACATACCAAAACCTATGGGATACAGTAAAAGGAGATCTAAGAGAGAAGTTTATGAGAGTAAATATTTATATCAAAAAAGAATAAAGATTTCACATACACAACCTAATGTTGTACTTCAAGGAACTAGAAAAATAAGCACAAACTAATCCCAAAATTAGTAGAAGGAAAGAAATCATAAAGACCAGAGGAAATAAATGAAATAGAACTCCCTGCCCCCCAAAAAAGCTCAACAAAATGAAGAGGTGGTTATTTGAAAAGGTAAAAAAAATTGACAAACCTTTAAGCTTGTCTTACTAAGAACAAAAGAGGACTTAAATAAATAAAATCAGAGATTAAAAATTGATATTACAGCTGACACCACAGAAATACAAAGGATCATATAAAACTTTGATGAACAATTACACACCAATGAATTTGAAAACCTAAACAAAATGGATAAATTACTGGACACACATAACTTACCAAGATTAAATTATAAAGAAATAGAAGATCTGAGCATATCTATCTCTCAGTTGCCTGTTCTGGTACCTGGAAACACATTTCATTGACTTGCTTATTGAACAATTCATCCAATCAATTTCATGGAAAGCCTTCAATGTGGCAGATCCTGTGATGAACAAGGGTAAACTCATTAACACTGAATTGTGACTGGCAAATAACTAACCCAGCTCTCCAAGGGAATTTATGTTGTAATGTGACAAAGCTTCCATCTAATATTAAGGCAATGGAATAGAGTTCTCACTTGAGGTATTAATATTACTGAAAAACATGGAGGAGACATTTTTGGACTCAGTGATTTATATCATCTCTTTGACCTCACAGATACCTTAGCACTACAACTAACATACAATAGCTAAATAAATCCAATCAGTTTTCTCTGGGTTGTGAATTGCAAAACAAACATAACATTTAGTGACTATGTTTTTCCTAGTGACTCCTGACCTTGGTGGTCTTTGCAATTCTAATCTAATCTCTGTTTTAGCTTCCAACTTGCAATATTGAAATACCTGTTTACTTTTTATGTGTCCCATATTTCCTTTCCTATGCATTATGGCCTTTTGGCAAGTGATTTGCTGTCTCAATGGCAAATGTTGATGAACATTGAGCTAGGGGATGGTGAGTTGGGACCATTTTATCATTTATCTCCACTTCTTTTTTTTCTTTTTTTTTTGAGACAGTCTCGCTTTGTTGCCCAGGCTAGAATGAGTGCCGTGGTGTCAGCCTAGCTCACAGCAACCTCAAACTCCTGGGCTTAAGCGATCCTACTGCCTCAGCCTCCCGAGTAGCTGGGACTACAGGCATGCGCCACTATGCCCGGCTAATTTTTTCTATATAGATTTTTAGTTGGCCATATAATTTCTTTCTATTTTTAGTAGAGATGGGGTCTTGCACTTGCTCAGGCTGGTCTCGAACTCCTGACCTCGAGCAATCCACCCGCCTCGGCCTCCCAGAGTGCTAGGATTACAGGCCTGAGCCACCACGCCTGGCCTTATCTCCACTTCTGAAACTATGCATAATACAAAGGCAAAAGACAAAGAAAACCATAATAAAAGTGATTTTCAGATTGTCAACAAGATGAGTATAAAGCTGACTTTTAACTTTGTAGGAAGAGATAAGTTTATAGAAAGATCAAGCAACCCTAACTGTTCTTCTTCTGTCCATTAAAAAAATATAATTATCAATTCTTTTTTGCTTTATGAATTTTACATGCAGTTGAGTCTTTATATGAAAGACACTCAGTCTTCTGTGTTTCTAAGTTTCCTGGAAGGGGCAATGTTATGTAAACCTTGATCAAGAGTTAGACCTTGAAATCTTATCTGTTCAATTTACCCATTTCTGTTGTGGCCGTTGTTAACTTAAATATCAAATTCCACAGGGCTGTGTTTGTTTTTTAGCACATCACTTACGGTTTGAACCAGATGTTTCCTTTAGACTAGGTTAGAGCTTCTTCTTTGCTTCTCTTTTTTTCTCTTATAATACGTATCTACTGACATCTTCCATGCAGTCCTTTGTGGGAGATCACAGTGTAGAGTCCTTGAGCTGGCAGTTTGCAATAATGTCTCAGGGACAAGGAAGGAAGCTCTCTGGGAAAAATGTGGAATTTTTTTTAAAAAAGGCAACAAACACAGTGTATGACTATACCAGATGAGCCTAAGAAAAAAATAGACAGCACTCTCCAATTTGTTTAACTGTGATTTTTAATATAGAAGAAAAAAAAAAGTATTATGGGGAAACATTCTAATTTGCATTGTAAATGTAGCTTAATGTTCAGATAAACTTTTAAGAATTGTCTTTTAAAATATGGCTGAGTATTTACATGGCTTAATATTCTCCTTGCATAATTAAATTTTTCTGTTATGTATCATTTAAGGGAAAAAACAAAAATATTGCCAATATTATGCACTGTGCTTCTTTTGATGTGATTTTTGCTCCATATGACTAAATAGAAAATACGTACCAAGAAAAGACATTCAGAATTGTACTAGCACTATAAAAAACAGATCTTATTAATTTAAAAATATGCATTTTATAAATGAAAAAATTACAGTTTAGAGAGATTAATTGGTCTGTTTATGATCATGCAGCTTAGAAGTGGGAGAATCAGCACTTAACCCAGATCTCCTGACTCAAACTTGTTTTATTTTCAAGTGCTCCTATTATATGAAAAACACATTTTTGACAATAAGATAAAAATAGCATGTTAAAAAACTTCTCTTTCCCATTTTTAAAAAGTCTTCTACACAAAATGCACATGAATCTCAACCACTGTGTCATTTAATTTTCAAACATTTGAATTGTTGAGTTCTGTATTTCATCTAAAACTCTTTGCAAGTGGTTATATAATGCTCTTGTCTGAAAAACTATACTTGTTGTCAAGATTTCATTAGGTTTAGAACCAGCATATTTTCAAAGAACAAAAATGACAAGACAGGATCTTTTTTTTTTTAAAAAACAAATGCTATAATTTAGGAATGGAGGCCAACTTTCTAGAAGTCTCTTCAAAATAAGGAGTTTATTAAGTAACTTTATAGACATGTACACAGTATATAAATAAATTCCTAAAGTACTCTTAAATACTAAAATGTCTTTTTGAAATTCATATATGACAAATGAATTTGAGAAGCCTAAATAGACTTCATCTTTAAACCCCAAACTGTTAAATACATGGTGAGCATGTTGGGCACCACCTGAGTGACCACTGAGAGGAGATTGATTTTTCCAAGGTCTGAGACCTCACCGAAAATTTTCTACTCAAGAAACTAAGAAACTGTAATTGCTGGTGGAATGGGCCTAGGCAAAGACCCTAAGATAAAGCTAAGATCCATATTTCATACAGAGAACCTATGAACACTAAGTTCCATGGTGAGGCTTGAAGTTAAAATCAGAGAAGTGTTCAAAGCTAGATGAGAGAGTTAGGAATGTGATGAGCACAGGTTAGAAATACATAGGCAGATTTGTGTTTCACAAGCTCTTTGAGCCGAGCAACACTGTTCAGAGGTCAGGGGATGCAGGCTGATTTCTTACATATTCTTAATGGAAACCAATGTCAGCAGTTAAAAAGATTCAGGAATGTTCTTTTTCTCCCTGCTGTTTTTTTTTCCATCAGAAATAATGGCCTATGCTCTCAGAGGCCTCCCACCCTCAGCTCCATCACACATACACACACACAAACACACACACACACAGGCTATTTGAAATGGACGAAAGCAGAAAGAATACGATTACATACTTGCACGTTCAACAGTTTCTGGGCATCTGCCTGCTGGCAGGTTTATGGCACTTACACCAGGCACATCACAAAACATTTATAATTTCTGGAGTCTTTCTCTACTGAAAAATGCATGATAGGCTCCCACCCAGTGTATTATCACTCTCTCTGGCAGCTGTTGAAATACTTGGAGGAACGTTAATGAAAAAATGTCCTCAGGTTCCACAATCATGATGTGTCTCAGAACAAAAGATTACCTAAGGATAGGTTGCAGGGTCAGGGTTAAAATCATACTAGTGACACACGTCAAATGCACTGCTGAATGCGCAGTCCTAAAATTAATACATTAACAAAACAGGTGATATCAGTAAAAAAAAGTTTTCCAAAATTATATGGCTAGAGTGAATCCGTAGTTTTCAAACCTTTGATCTTTGTTCAAATGATGACCTAGCCAGGCTTCTATGTCTTGGCTTTTATATTTTATCTGGCTCATTTGGACTGACTGACATGTAATAACTCTACAGGGTTTCCTTAAAATTTTTTATTTGATTCTGTGCACCTTCAAATAGAATTTGAAGTAGCCTACATTAAGTTAGAATTATCATTGCTTAGTTATCCCACCATCAGCAATAATAGACAACAATGTCTTTAGAATACCACTTACAATTTAGTCAATCTACTTTATTTATTTGGGCTTGAAAAGGCAAATAAAACAAAATGAAACGTGCACCTTATAGGAGAAAAGCAAACTAAAATTATCAGGGAAAGTCCCCAAGACTAATTTTAGGAGCTTCTAGAAAGCTTACAATTGTGTTTCTAAAAGAAGAAGATGTTTGAGAATATGAATCAGTTAAGAAATTAGGATAATAAACCTGAATTAAGACCAAGTAGTAGTACGTAGTTTATATACCAATTTTGGTTATAAAAACACCATCAAAGATCAAAATTCTGTATCATATCTACAAACACAAAGGCCAAGGTTAATATCACTAAATTTAGCTTACTTCTTTCAGGAATCTATGACTGTTGTCCCTAACTTTGATAATATATCAAGCAAGTATGAACAGCCAATATATAGGGTTTCTTAACCATCTAATAAAAGAGACAATACTAATGAGTTTTTGAAGTTATTTGAAATTTATCTCACACACAAATATAAAAACATCTTGTTATATAATATTATTATTAAGTCTTTATACTTTATGCCAAAATTGTTTCTATGTCAATAGATATGAAATCTCTTCTCCTATACCCTCATATTTATGACTGATTTCTGGCTATATGTTGAGTCACCTGCTGTATCATGGACATGACCACTCATTATACTCTAAACTCAGTAATAAGGTACATGGACTTGACATTACTTTCCCTTATCTTCCTCTAATCGTAAATTGATACAAACAATATAAAATATTTACTGAAATAAAAGTACTACTTACAGGTACCTAGATTATACCCAAGAAATAGTATGGAAGATATTCAATTTATAAGCTTAGAGTTCCAAGGTAAAGTGCATAAATTTTGTATTTTAATGCCAATTTGTGAATAAGGAAATGGAAGATCATGGACAATAAGAGCTTTCAAAAGTTTAGAATAATAATAATAGTAATATCAGGGCAAAAGTTAGCATAGATGTCTTGAATATTGTTCTAAATTTCTTTTTTACAAATCTAGGACACTTGCAATTTTCAAGGAGAGTTGAAAATAACAAAGCAAAGAGAAATTATGAGCCAAGATATGCCAAACATGAAGAAAATAAATTGCACCAATCTTTCATAAATTTTCAATATGACGCCAATCCCTACGGAATGAATACCTTGGCCAAGCATTCAACTCCTTCTGTGATATTTCCCCAGTTTTCTTTCCTTTTTTTCTCCACTTAAAATTATTTTCTACTTCTTGAATTAGCAGAGCTTCAGGCAGCTTGAATGCTTCTCTATTTCCTGTATACATATCCCATAGGTAAGGGCCTCCAAGTCTTTCTTCACACTGTTCTACCTAAAGGCCCATTTCTTTCTCTTTTCCACATATTCAAATCCTACTGATTTTTCAAAGCTTTACATAGTGACCTGCTATCTCTGCATTTCCTCATCTCTCTCTAAGGTCTCAAAGCAAATTATTTATGCATATCTTACAGTTTTATAACTAGCTGCCTCATATTATAACTTTCTATCTATTATTGTAAAGCAGTTTTTCCCATTCATTTCTAATATTCAGGATGATAAAAAATGGTAAATATGTCTGTTTCAATTCCTATTTTAAAATCAATTTGGAATATAACTGTTTAAAAAAAGAAATCAACAGTTTCAGATCCTCTTATTTGTTGCCAAATGAGCACACATTCAGTTTATCAAAACTAAACACAGCTATAAAGACAGCGTTAAACTTTATTCAATTTCAAATTATCATTTTTCTTATTTTTAAAACTTTTATACATCATTGGTTAAAGATATTGAGAATTATAAGGGTATTGAAAATCATAGATGAAAGTAGAGAAATCTCTTTGTGTATATATATAAAATATATATGTATCTGTAAATTGGAAACACTATCAGATTTGAAAATTACATTAAGTTGATTAGTATTTCAATACAGCAGAGTTGTTTCTAGCATTTTAAAACCAGTGATCAAAAAGAAAATGTTGTGTCATATATATTTATTCTTTTAATCTTTCATTTATTTGTACAAAAACAAGTCACATCCAATAGTGCAACTGATGGAGAAGTATTTTCATTAAATAGCCTGCAACCTTCTTTCTTATTCCATTATTAAGAAATTAAATACTAGAAATATAAAAAACAATATTATGTAATTTAAAGTACGAAATGCGAACATTCAAAGAGCAATTAAGGAAGGAAGTGTTTGTATTTGATGACAAAAATAGTTAAGCTTACTTTTTACTATATATTTGGTACTGAAACACATTAAAACTTTTAATTAACGCATAAACAAAGTATGCTCTTTATTACCTAATTATTTGAAAGTAAAATTTCTTTATTAGTAGTTTAGTACTTAGTTTTCTATTATGTGAACCTTAATAATTTACCAATACAATTAAAATCTAACTCTTTATCTCATAATATTAAAAATTAATAATATTTTTAAACACTAAAAGATTTATATGTAACTATCAAAACAGGCCCAGGTCAGAAAATGTGTGGAAATGTTGATTGACTAATAAAAATAACTAAAAACTAAATATAATAAATTAATACTTTACATTTACTCAGAAATTTGATGTATCAGTAAGTAGATGAGTAAATACATGCAGTGAAAAGTGAAGGGAATAGCTCCCCGAGGTCAGCCTGTAGGAGCTGAGAGCCAACAGACAGCAAGGAAGCAAGGAGAGTCCTACAACCCCGAGGGACTGAAGTCAGTCAATGGTCACATGAACTTAGAAGAGGACCCTAAGCCTCAAATGAGAATTTGGCTCAGCCAAAACTTTGATTTCAGCCTTGTAAAACACTGAGAAGAGAATCCAGCCCCTTCATGCCAGACTTCTGACACACAGACCTATGAGGTAATAAATGGGTATTGCCTTAAGCTACTGGTTGTGATAATTTGTCATGAAGGAATAGAAAACTAATAAAATAAGGGTTTTCTTTTTTTCTTTTTTGCTGTTAATTCCTACCATTTCCTATATCAAGACAAATAACTTGAAAGCTATGTATTATATTATAGATTTTTCATTCCTCACAGATATTCTTTCTTGGAATTAAGGTTCAATGTTAAATCCTAAACATTTTTAGTTGTGAGTTAATGCAATAAATAAATATATGAGAAATAGATTATTCAACTAGTCAACAAACATTTCTGGTATGCTTTTTAAGGACCGAGTATGCTTCTAAGCAGTGTGGATATGGCAGTAAACAAGACAGTAAAAACTCCTGGCCTCAAGGAGTTTTCATTTTCATGTGGAGGATGGGTATTAAAGACTTTAAAAAATACCCCAAAATTAATATGTGATAAAATAAGGCAGCATAATAAATGCAATAAAGTGGAGTTAGACGATACAGTTTGATGAAAGACTGTTTTAAATAGTGGCCTCTGGAGAGGTACCATTTGAGTAGAGAAGCTGAATGGAGAGAGGAGGCAGGATGGGCACACACACGTCTGAGGAAAGAGGGGACAGTGGTGGGCACGGCCACTGAAAGTTCTGGAGGTGGGATGCAGTTTGGCATATCCCAGAAAGGCCAGTGTAGTTTAGCAGAGTGCAGGAAATGGAACATAGTAAGAGATAAGGATAAAGAAATAATCAAGGGCCAAATCATGTGAGGTCTTATAGATTCTGAATCTTTGAAGATAATCTCTACCTCTGAACCTCTTATTAGAATGCTTGGGAGACACTACCTATTTTAATGTCTATCATTTATAAATATCTTCTTAGTCAAGTTGCCTTAGAGTTTAGTGCATGAAAAAAATCTGATGTCTTCTGTAGAACTTCTAAGTTTTCTTTTATCTTGATAAGAGCTTTGAAACATAGTTCAGTTCCTTTGTGGTCCTGGCTGCCAGGAGACACCAAGTTTGAGCTCCAGTGAATGAATGGTCCTCAGCTAAGGTTTGGGGTAAATCCATCTCCCCTCCTCCATGACTATTTTCTTTGTTATTTGTTTTATGTTTCCATTGATTTTATGTTGTTTACAATTGTTTCAAATACCTTTCCGAATAGGTATAATTAAAAAAAACAATAAAACCTCCACATTTGCCCACCTGGAATCTTTCTTTCTAAAACTAATATTCTTATGGAATCCATTTTTTAAACAATTGTTTAGTATAGAGGGACTATAAATTAAATTAAATGAATAAGCCCTTAATTCTGCCAATGAGGTTAAATATGGAAATTAAGTATGATAAAATAAGATTTAAATTGACAGGTAAAATAAGGCCTCATAGACAAAACTATGGGAGGTCACTACAGGAAGAGCTTTTCTTGGCAAAGGGGAATTGAAGAAGACATCACAGAGAGGAGCTGCTTTCATTGAATTATGAAGTAAGACTACTGTGTGCTGCTGAATATGGTAATGCCTTCTGTACACTGCACAATCCTAAAGGGTGTCATTCACATTTTATGTGTGATAATAATATATATGATATATTATACATGACATATGATTGTATATGTCATACAGATATAGTGTATGTTTGTATATATGTGTGTGCATATATGTATAATGGAAATTTTCCTGCAGAGTGCAGTAAGGTATCTTGAAGAAATCATTCCTTTCATTTGCACAAAGTTACCCTATGGGCTAACGGTAGCACTAGCAGTAATTTTTAAACACAGAAGTTCCCCTTAATTCACATTCAGTTTGACTAAGATGGGAATTAGACTCTTTTTTTTTTTTCTTTTAAAGCTTCAGGTGTACACACCTTGTTAAGAATCATTTAATTTGGAGAGTAACATCTAGGTAGAGAATTGAAAATTCTGGATATAAGAATTATTTGAAGCAGTGAGAGATGCAGGGTGAGAACGCAGGGACTATTTTACTGAAGAACAGACTTGACTCAGGAATAGAAATGATAGGTGGAAGCCTTAAATACTGGTCTAAGGGCTTTAGAGTCCATTCTCACAGCTATGAGGATTATTAATGTTTTATTTTAAATAAATAAATCATAAGACCTAATTTGTATTTAGGAAGATTAACCTGATAAATGAGAGGGGAGCAAATCCACATGCAGGAAGATCAATTAGGCAGTCATGGCCATGGTCAAAGTGGGTAGTGATAATAACCGGACTTATGTAGAGGCAGTGAAAATGAAACACAGGAGAACAAATAGAAAATATATGGTGAAGTTAGAGTTGTTAGGAATTGGAAGATGATTGGGTGTGTGGGTGACAGTTTTAAGTTGGGTGACAAGAAGGATGGTAATGAAATTTATAGTGATCGAGGACACAGACTTAGAGATAGGGAAGGGGAGGTGTGTGTTTAAGGCAGCTGGGTACAGATGTCCACAGAAGATTGACCATACAGTTATACCACAGTGAGTCAGTCATATCACAAACCGCCTAGCAGTTTAAGACCGGGACCCATGGAAATGTGGGCCCAAGTCTGGCCACATGGGGCACTACAACCGACAGTGGTGTAAGTTACTTAACATTTTAAACCTATATTTAAATTTGTAGAATGATAAATATTAATATCATCTCAAGTTAAAAAATTAACTGATATAGCAGACAGTATACTAGTGAATAGAAAATTCTGAAAAGTGCTAACTAATTTTACTATTAGGATAGAATTTAGGGGTTCAAAAGTAGATTTTTGGAATGAATTGTGCATTGGTGCTAAATTAAACCCAGAAAGAAAAATCCTTTACCAAGGAAGAGAAGATATAGGAAGAAAAGAGAAAATATAGGCCCAGACCTTGAAAGATATTAATAACTACATTTTGAATGCAGGTAGAACAAAGGGAACCCAAAAAGTAGACAGGGAAAGGACAGCCAAGAAAGTAACTGATCTTTACATTAAACATTTGCAAAAATGGAGGGATCATGTGTGAAGTATGATATAAGGGCTGGAGGTCTCCATTCTAGAGCTTTGCTAGAACTTTTTTATCGACCTCAGGATTGTCCTCCTTAATCTTCCTATGTTTCCTTCGAAGAATAGAGAATGGACATAAAGTTCACCAGACACTGCTGTGTACAATTGCTCAGCAAGAAAGTACATAAGAATTGTTTGATTCGTTTTTTAATTAATTTTTATTGCAGCATATTACAGGGGTACAAATGTTTAGGTTACATATATTGCCTTTGCCCCACCTGTGTCAGAATTTCAAGCATGTCCATCCCCTAGATGGTGCACACCGCACCCATTAGGTGTGAGTATACCAACCCCTCATCCCCCCTACCACCTGCCCTACACCCTATGAATGTTACTACTAAATGTGCACATAAGTGTTGATCAGTTAATACCAATTTGATGGTGAGTACACGTGGTGCTTGTTTTTCCATTCTTGTGACACTTAGTAGAATGGCCTCCAGCTCTATCCAGGATAATATAAGAGGTGATCTAGCACGGTGTATAGCAGAACTCCATGCTATACATATACCACAATCTCATTACTGGGCATCTACCCAAAGGAAAAAAAAGACATTCTATAAAAAAGACATCTGCACTAGAATGTTTATAGCAGCACAATTCACAATTGCAAAGATGTGGAAACAACCCCAGTGCCCATCAGTACGTGAGTGGATTAATGTAATTGTTTTATTCTTGATGACTGTTACCTGATAACATCAAAACAAACTTTTATAAACATAAAGTGCTGCCACATGGAAGTAATAATTATAACAAACCAAGGCTCTGTGTCTGATTTAAAAACCAGTGGGACATCTGCTTGGCTGCTACCATAATTGGCTACCAGCCTGTTGTTTTGTTGTGCTGGAAGAGGGACTTTATGTCCTGTGGATATTATTTGCTCTTGGTCCAGGGGGACCCAAGTTTCCATTAGATTACAAGTTCTATACACATTGCCAGATATGTGCAAGACTTACAAATTTTCTCTAAATCATATTTAACTTTTTTTCAAAGGAAAAATAGTATTGATTTCTTTTAGTTTTCTTTGGTCTTTCCTCTGTGAGAATTAAGTATCTCTGCAGATTCACAGTCTCTAAGGTGTTACTTGGTGTGTTGTGATGTCTCTTCCATAGCCTTGTGAAAGCCTATGATACCAAAGTAAACAGATATATTGATGTTGCATTACCACTGTTCATTTGTGTTCAGATTGGAATCAGTCCTGTCCACTCACTCATTCATTTATTGATTCTTTCATTTAGAAAATATTTTTGCAGCACCTTCTTCATGCCAATCACTTAGCTAGATGTGTTGTCATATGTTACCTGAAAAATGAGTGTATGTTAGAGTATAGAATGATTTCTAGAATAGCTTCAATTTAAAGACTTCCTCAATTAATGTCATTCTCCTTTCCTCCACACAACCACCACTGTAACCTGTTGATTTTACCTTCTAAATATTTCTTAAATCCATGTTTTTTCCTTCACTTTTCCTGTATCCATTGTAGGCCCAGTTATCATTACAGTCAGTAAAACGGCCTTACTGGTTTCCCACATCAGTTCTTACCTCTCTTCAATCCATTAACCACCTGCTGGCAGTGCTGGCAGACTTTGTCTTTTAAATGTAATTCAGATCCAGTTATGTATCTTTCCAGATTAAAATACTTTAAAGGCTTCTTGTTGTTCCTAGGATAAATCCTTAAAAATTTCTATGACATCTGACCTATCCTTAACCCTCCTGCATCACCTCTGAATTTCCCTCTCCTCTGTCATCCAGCCACATCGGCCTTCTGCTTTCTGCCTTTAGTCACTTGACTCTACCATGCTCCTTCCGTCCATGGCAGGCTCACTGCAGTTGCTTTTCCCTTACCCCTGAATGCTTTCCTAATTCTTTGCCAGCTAAAACCTGCTCAATTTTAGATATTAGCTCATTTAGCTCAGATATATACAATATACGACCATATATACATATAATATCCATATATATCCATACATAAACAATATATATACCCACAGCTGTATATTCATATACACATTTACACACACATATATAACATACATATATTTTATATGCATATGTATATTTGGAAAGTCTCTCTTATCTCTCAGTTTAGCTTATCTCATAGAAACTTTGCTTGTTTTCTTCATTGAACAGTAATATGCTTGAGAGCACAAATTTTGGCACTTTCCTATTTTTCCCCCAAAGGAATAGCATACTCCTATGAGTATGAGTACATACTCATAAACAGAAGCTCAATATATCTTGGTACTGAATGAATAAATAATTAAAAGACTACCCATCCACCTTCAAAGGGAAGAATGTTGCTTTGGGCTATACTGTTTCATGTAAATTGCTGATAAGGTTTTTACAGTTAATGAAGATGACATTAGAAGAGATAAAAAAATAAGGTTATGATGTTTAGCAATAATTTTATGCTTCAAAGACTTAAGAACACTATGCTATTAAATTATTTTAATAGTATATATTTCTATCAATCTTCATTATTTTTGAGTAGCAAACAGAAAAAGCACTCTCCCCTAATGTAAGTTTTTTCAAATATATATTAGTTTTTAAATTGGCAGATAAAATTATATTTTTTATTGTATATAACATGTTTTAAAGTATATATACATTGTGGACTGATTAAATCTAGCTAATTAACATATACATCACATAGTTATCATTTGTGTGGTGAGGATCCTTAATGTCCACTCTCTTTGCATTTTTCAAGAGAACAATATATTGAAGTTAGTTATGGAGACAATTGCAATAAAAACATCACCTTAAGCTGATGTTTGGAACAAGCACATTTCACATACATAGATTTGAGACATGCAAGTTAAGCAGAGAAAATTAATATTAAACCTTTGTCACAGTTCTCCTGTAGAAAGGTGCTCCTTATGAAGGATGTGTCTGGGAGAATTTGTATATTCCATGCTAACAAAGAAACACATAAACAGAAAACTTTGGTAAGAAGAGTGTGCTAATAGAATTAGCCCTCAAATGTCTTCCAGATTCTGAATTTACATTTTAGGCAAGCTGATAATTATACAAAGGTGTTTTTCAAGTATGTTTTTTGTAAACACAAGTTATCAAGGTTAACATGTAAGTATCTCGGTGAATAATGCTCATTGTTTTCAAGCGAGCAGAGGGGTTTATGCCAAATTTTCTCTAGACGGCCACAGACTGTTCCTTCCCGGTTATGTTACGGAGCCAGAGGTTCAAGAACAGTTCACTGTGAACTCTGACACAATGGGCAGAGATACAAAACTAAGGGGCAAATCTTTGGTTTAAAATTTTTATTTCTCTAAAAGGATTTTTTAAGGCATCATATTATTAATGTAAAAGTGCTAAATACATTCCACCATGCCTTGCTTAGGGATGAAGTAAATGTCATTAATAACACTGGATGAGGCACACTGATGGTGGTTGAATGGAGAAGAAAAATATCTGAAAGAAGGAAAGCATCCAAAAGACATCAGAGAAACAGGACATGGGAGGTGTCGGGTAGGGGAGAAAGTATGATTGCCACTACTGCCACCATCACAATGATGCTTTTTGTGTATGTGCAGATGAATTTAACTGCTTGTTCTGAGAAAAGATTTTCACACAGAAATAGGAAATTCCATGATAATGTCTTGTGAGGAACAGTTTACCAACAGCTGGGAACAGCTGCTACTAGCAGTAGGATTGTTACTTCAATTTTAATAGCTTGAAGTTAGGTCAGGCAACTGATCAGGGAAAAAAAAAGTCCTAGGTTCAGTGATTTTTCTCTGCTGACATGTTAAATTGTGAAGATAGTTGGTGAAGAAAATTTCTGGGGATTCCCTGGTTGGAGGGGTCAGTGTTCTTGTCCGGGTGGCTTACCACACAGCCATAGTCCTTTCTAGCTCATTCCACCACTGCACTTTCCTCTCCCTCACCACCCACCCCTCACAAGCTGATGCCCAGCAGGGAGTAAAAAATTTAATGATACTGCCTTTATAATTTATGGAAAGGAAATTAGGATTTCCTATTCTTACTTACAGTACATAACCCATATTTGGAGATAATAGTGCTTAGAGTGTCAGAGACATGCTATGATGTTTATTGTATTTCATAGAAAATATGCATAGATGTGTTCACTGATATTTTAACATCTTCTCACTTTTTGATAAAATCATTTGTTTAAAAGTTCCTCGTTCAAGTAATAGAAAAATTATTTATACACATGGAATTATAATCTTTCATAACGTAAAAGGTCATGTTCTATGATATTTGCAAATATATGGCTCTACTTTTCATGCAAAGATCTCCCTGGTATGGACCCCCTGTCCTGAACGACTGATTCCTTGCCATCTGGTTCTCCTTCTTAGTGGATCAGACCTCCAGTTGGCTGAGAGGTGGGCATCAGGGCTGGCCCCCTCCAGGCTCTGGAAGATCAAAGTCTGCTTGTACAAACTGGCAAGGAGAACTTGAAAAACATAATTGCAAGAGATGAGAACCCTCCCTGGCTAGAGTTGTGGCTTATGGATCTTCTCTCTTTTCCTGTGTTAGGGAAATAATGCTTCTGGGGATTTCCTGGTGTCATAGCAATAGTCTGTAGATACTCTGTAGGGACCATTTCTGTGCTTTCCCTAACTTTGTTTAAACAAAAAAAAAAAAAGAGAGAGAATAAAAGAAGCCTTGGAATTGCTCAAAGGATGGCCAATTTGATGCAGTTTAAGTGTGGATGAAACTCATTTTTAACCTGTAAATATATTGTAGGATGGAAAATAAAACTTGCTTTCAAGTTAAAATTGTGTGAGTTAGACTTTCTAATGAATCACTTATTAGCCATTTGTCCATTGTCAAAACTTATCTTTTGAGTCTCAGTTTCTTTTCCAGAAAGTGGGCCTCAAAATATTAATTTGAAAGGCTATTTTGGGATTAGGAAAACAGAATGAAATTATATCATAGATACTTAGCAAAGTGGGAAGCACATGGGCAGTGCTCAATACCTGGAACCTATTATTGAAATATTATGAAAATACAGGTTTGGATATTTTGACAAAACAGCCATTTTTTTGATCTGGAATGGCGAGTACTGCTGGTTATAGAACAGTTTTATTTAAAAAGTGGTAACTCTAAAGTCCATCATTTTCCTTTAATGCCATTCTATAAAAGAAATATTAATTGAAAATACTTAACACTTCAAAATATCAAGAGTAATTTGACTCTTTTCTAGTTTCTCTGATCACTTTAACATAGAATTAGAGGTACTTAATATATGACTTATTGTTAAAAATTTTGTCATTATATCTTCAGAGTAACAACTTTAATCACAAGGTCTGTTTGGGCTGAGGGTAGAGCCTTATTCATGTTTACCAGTAGTACTAAGCAAAATTCATTCTAAATCAACTACATTGTACAACTACTTCCAAAGATTTTTTATAAAAACAATAATTTAAACCAAAAGACCCTGGCAAGGTATGGCACTTTCTGTCTCATTAATTGAAGCAAAGAAAAAAATGACCAAATTACTACTGAAAACATATAGGAGAAAAAGTACTAAGAGAGTTTACTAAATAGATACTTACATTTCAGGGACTCACCTGTAAAAGTTACTGAAACAAAAATCTGTTTGTTGACTCACAGTCAGTATTCATTGTGTTGCTCTTATACTTAAGGAAGGAAAAACTGAGCCTGTCTCTATACTATCAGAGCAAAAAGTAATCATGAAGAAAAGCAATTTGATTATTGACTGATTATTTGAATTTCCATGTTTCATAAGCACAGCAACTATCTGTTATGAGGCATAACAGGTTTTAGCAGGAAAAGGATTAAAGGTTTTATTTTCCTCAACTGAGGCACAAAATGAGATTTTTCAAGTTAACTTTCATTTCATTTGGCTCAGGTGTCAGGGATCTATATTTATCTCGTGTTAGGCATGCATCTGAAGCGCTGGAAGTCTCGGGCTGTCAATGGCTTTCAGATGTCAGGATAACCTTGAGGAGAGATGAGATGAAGGCTTGAGACCTGTGCCTCATTTCTGAGTTCCCAGCTGCTGTGCTGTGGAAATCATGTGTTTACTCTCTGCGTCTCCTCCTGCAACAGTCTCTCTGAAGCCAGTCTTGAGGTCCTACGTCTGGGAAAGCAGGCTCTGCTAGAAGTTGGTGAGCAGAATTCTTTTTGTCTGGGAATATGGCTATAAATGTCTTTGTAGTTCATGCATTATCATCTAGTAAATAGCAATTATTATTTTTGAATCCTCTAGAAAGATAATTACTACCTGGTATAATAATTTAGTCTGTGATACTTCTTTTAACATATTTATAAATTTTCAACTAGATGGTTGAAGAAATCTGACTTTTAACCCTTAAATTTTACATTTCCGTAAGTCTCTAAATTCACCCTATGAAATTTCCAATTGCACATTTCAAACCTTTTTTTAGAAGGTGTCAGAGAACTTAAACTCATGATTTCAAAAAGTATACTTTCAGTTGAAGTTTTTATCCCTTGAGATTTTTCTTAGTTGATCTGGCATGTCTTAATCTAGACATATTTCTTATTGAGTTTATGTTTACCTTCTTATAGGCTTTTTAGAATATTAATCTTTTCAAAAGGATACTCTAAAAATCTGACCAATTAGATTTTTCTCTTCCAACTTGGAAAAATATTTCATTAAAATGAGACCAGAAGTTGGATGAACTTTGCTCATGATTCTGAAAATGTGTTTGGCTTATTGTCACAACTGACAAATATATTTAAGAAATAATCTCAATGACCCATCTTCTTAATTTAATTCCTAGAAAGAAGAAAAACAAAAGTCTTTCCACACATAAAACTTATTAATTATTAATCATTAGTGACATTTTATTGATTGTAGAGAGAAGATATCTTATTTGTGGGGTGGGAAGAGATTTTGTTACATACCAGAATTTTCTTATATGATGTGTTTCATAATATGGCTATACAAGACCAGGAAACAATGCAAGGAATAATGGAGTAATGACTTATACAGAAAGTCAACTTAATGGTATGCCTATTTAGAGACAAATACTGATATGAAAAAAAAAAAACAACACAACAATTCCTTCTGTCTCTCCATGCTATTCTACAAAGCCTGGAAATGAATTGAATAGGCTTCTTTACCTTTAAAAGAAGGTCATTTTCCTTTATTCTTTGGGGAATGGTTCCTTGGTGCTATACTGAATTCTAGGGAACCATTCTGGGCTGATACTTATAAGAGCATAAACTTCTTACTCTCCGTGAGAGAACTCAGAACTCAGTGGGATCTGGATCAAATGAAGAGAAATAGGCAACCTGTCTTGTTCTCAGGTATATCTGAGTAAATAATAAAAGTGGATTTGTGGGGCAATATATGAGATTCCTGTAATCTCGACAAGATGAAAGGAAAATATTTTCAAATGATGTACTACACACACACTAATTATTTGGAATCTGATCCTTTTGTAAAGGACAATGACAACTTTGTAATTAACTGTTCTCAGAATTTAAGAAAGCAAGCAAACACCTGAGGACAATAAACAATTTTCACCTGGGAAAAAATCTAAGCTCTTGAACTCAGAAAACTCATTATCAGGCAAAAATAAGTAAAAAGGCTTTAAAGTGCTGACAAATCAGTGACAAAGATGGTTTAAAACAGCAGAGTTGGACAGTTAAATAAAAGAAATGTTTCTCTCATGGCAAAGAAATATAATATGTTGATGTGACTGGCTCATATTTCTTCTGGAGCAAACCATTGATATATTCTTAATATTTATAAACTAATAGATCTTCACAGATAAATTCTTTGAAAATATTCACAAAAATGTGAAATTAAGAAGAAATGGTATAAAATTAATGAAAAGGGGAAATGTATTGGTCAGATGTTTATGTTTTCAGCCTTTTGGATGAAAACTGTAATGTGTGTCACCTCTGTCTTGCAACCTAAAAGGAGTGGTCCAGAATGAGGAGCAGGGACGTTGGGGGGGGGGGGCGCGGCAGGATGAGGCCATGTTTCCATATCAGTGACCAGAACTCTTAGTGATGTCTAATCTACAGTGATTCTCTCAATCACAAACAATGAGCTGTTATCAGAAAAAGGAAATCATCTAAGTACACATGGAATATAAAAAGAATATAGTGTTGTAAAAAGAATATAGTATACTAAATAGTGTTACTGTTTTGTTTATGTATGTAAAAGTACAGAAATTGGCTAGGCCACTGGAAACTTTTTTTTTTCTTTCTTTCTTTCTTTTTTTTTTTTTTGGACAAAGGGCAGTTAGTATGCCATTGGTTCCACAATAGGCTTTTTAGTCATTTCTTTATGGAGAAAGTGGGGTGATTTAGTTTTGTGTCTTCTGATAAATTCAGCTATGTGGAGAATAAGTAACACTTTTAGATAGATGGTTGGTGACACCCTGTTAAATAGTTGAAGATGTTTTGAAATACACCCAGAGACCTTTGTCACACAAACACTATCATATGAAGGAGGAAATGACAGAGAATTGGCATGCATTATGGAAGGGACATAGGAGACAGCTTGGCTACATTTACCAAGGACTCCAGAGTGTGTTCAAATGGAAAAGCATTGTTTGCCCTTCAATGTTTGTGAAGTTTAAAAGTGGAACAAGGACGGTTTTTAGTGTTTCTTCTCATGAAATCTTCCCAATATAAATCTTACACTTTGCTCATTTTAATTTTTAGGAAATCAAAAAGGATATTTGTAGTTATGTCCTGTTTTAAAGTATCACTTAATAAGAATACTTCAGTCTAACTGAAATTCATTTGGAGGCTCACTTTGTCCTATTCTGGAACTTCGTTATGACTGTTTAAAATGTAACAAACACTATTGTAAGGTCTACTTCTTGTATCTCATTTTGGGAAGTTTTAGAAATGAAGTAATAAAAATTAGTGTATTCAGTACGGTTGTTCCAAGGCATAGAACCCTACATAGGGACTTTTGAGAGCAGACATAAATTTTTAGTAAGTAAATGAGAACTTTTCAACAATTACTTTAAGATTGAATCCTAGAACACCAAAAACTTAAATTGGTTGAAAAAATGGAGTTGCTATCTTTCCAACTTATTTATTCATTGGCATATTTTTTTCAAAAATATTTAATGAGTACCTCTGTGCTCTAGGGATCACTATTAGAAATAATATTATGCTTAACCTTTGTAAGAATCCAGGATCATTTTACAGGTGGTTCTAAATTTTGTTCATATGGAATGAAATATTTTGGTAACAGTTAAAAAGAAAAACAAACTGTTTGCTTAGTAAATGATGAAAGCACAGGTTGAATTTTGCCACTTTCCCGACCCCACACAAACAGACCCCTTAATGAGCTATCAATCTCTGGGGAAAAAATGGGCCAAACAGGTGACAGTTATATTTACAGAAGGAGTAGAAGGAAGATAAGAGTTGTTTTCCTTACCTGTTCTAAGCTTTTTGTAATTGCCTTTTCAAATACATGATTTACTCTTAAAATGCTAAGTAATTTCATACAGCATATAGAAACCCCTCAAGAATAAAACAACATAAATTCAGCGTGAACTCTCAGCTTTAGGTTTGATAACTTCCATTTACTTCTTGTTGAACTGTTTTGTCTGAAATGGGAACAAACACTAAGTTTATACTTGGTCTCTTGGGGAGACCTCTAGTTTCTATAAGCCCCATCCTTTTAAGAGCTGCTTGGGCAACAGTACATCTCATCAGACATATAGATGCAGAATTACGATGCAATATGGTACAAGTGGTACACAGATATGGTAATATACGGTCATAAGGGCACTGCTCATAGACCTTCGCTATTGCTTATAATCAGAGCATCCTGGTAATACATAAACTCCATAAAGGCAGGGGTCATTTGTAACTTCTTGTGTTAGTATCAACAATGTCCCAGTGCTTGATTCATGCTAAGCACCCAATAGACAGATTCTATTCATTTATTTTAAAATATTACATCTAAGTCTTTCCTAACCTAAAATGTTCACTTTGACTAAAAACTATGAGTAACATTTTAAGAATTTTGAATCATTAAAATAATTTAAGACATATTTCTTATGCTTAGTACTATTTTTTAAAAGTATCCAAATTATACCATAAAATATTAGTCTGTGCAGTTTTTTGTGAGTGAAATCCTCAGGTAGTCTTATGTAATGTTATTACCCCTGCCTTTTCTAACATGTTTGTTTTTCCAGTATCCTCTACTCATAAAACTATTTCTGAAATTTAATAGACAAATATTCTATAATTTATATTACCCTAAGTATGTAGACTCCCAGATGCTGAGAATTTCTCAGTGAATCAGTCCATGAAGCGCATTCGTTTCACCTAATACAACTCACTGATGTCTTAGAACTTTTTGGCAATCTGCATGCAAAACTTAGATGTGCTTATTTCTGGGTTCAGTCTCTTAGATGTCTGTGTTGTGTGTATTGAGTTTTGGATGAAACCAGAGAGAAACATTCAGCCAGTTGGTTCCACACTGGGTCCAACGGTCATCTTGGAGATTTGCTAACCTTGACCCCAGGTATGGAGTTGTGATTTCTCCACTTTTCACTGTACGAACAACCATAGCATGCACAGAAGCTCTTCTTTGCTAGCCTAGTCACACAGTCCCCCCAAACCCTTTTTCGGGGGTGGAGGTGGTGGCCGGCTGTTGGTAAAGGTGCAGTCATTTTTTCTCCATCTGTTAATTCCTTCGTGACTTCATCAAGAGTCTCTTGAAAGTCCCTTCCCCTTATTCTTCCAAACTTCTGTGTATTGCATCCTTGTACTGTAGTCCTATTACAATAGTTCAACGACATTCTATTTGTTTTACCAGATGAAGTCAGGAAATATAAGATTAAGCAAGGGAAAAAGCAAATCCTAGTATTAAGAGGCAAACAGAAAAGAAGCTTACTATAATTATTCCCATTATCTCCTCTACCCATTAACATTCCTATTGAGTATTAAAGGTGCCATTTTGTTCTTTCAGATCTCCCATGCAAACTTCTGTACATAGTAACAGCAGAGCATTTCTGAAGCTGAAATCTTGTAGAATAAATAAAAGCAGTCAAAACAATCTGAATGGTCTTTTGTAAAAAAAGGAAAGCTTTTACTAATTATTTACCATGGCAAAGCAACAGCTATGAAGCTTGGCTTTTTCCTGAAGCTTAGGGTTGGAAATCTACTTTCGGCTGCTCTCCTAATGTTTACATTTTTTCACAGCAAAAGCTGCAAACATTAGACATGGGAATAGTTCTTAGCATACTCTTTTTTTTTTTTTTTTTTTTTTTTTGAGACAGAGTCTCGCTCTTTTGCCCTGGCTAGAGTGCCGTGGCGTCAGCCTAGCTCACAGCAACCTCAAACTCCTGGGCTCAAGCAATCCTTCTGCGTCAGCCTCCAAGTAGCTGGGACTACAGGCATGCCCCACCATGCCCGGCTAATTTTTTCTATATATTTTTAGTTGTGCAGATAATTTCTTTCTATTTTTTAGTAGAGATGGGGTCTCGCTCTTGCTCAGGCTGGTCTCGAACTCCTGAGCTCAGATGATCCACCCGCCTCAGCCTCCCAGAGTGTTAGGATTACAGGTGTGAGCCACTGCACCCGGCCATTAGCACACTCTTAAACCACTAATTTTTACAAAGAAGAACTTGGAGGCTAATAGAAGTTAAGTGAGCTTTTATACCCTTGCCTAGTCAATTGTTTTTCCTAGTTTCCATTTCTGCAGATTTTCTAGGCTCTTCCACTACATGCCCTACTTTCTAAGTGATCTTAGCCATTTTCAAGACATCAACTGTGATCTGTATGTGGAAGAGACCCCGATCACTCTTCACGCCCATTTTATCTCTGTGACTACTGGTTGAGTTTTAGATGTGGACATTCCATTACTTGAGTTGAAAGTATCTAAACTCCTTTAATACATGACATTGTCACTGTGTTCTGATTCATGCTGTGTATTATCTTTATGTTCAAAATTAAATTATAAATAATCCCAAAGTGAGTGTGTCTTACACTATGCTTGAATCTATCCTATTGTTCAGTAAAATGTGTCCACTGCAAATTATTTTTAAATAAGTGAATGGATTAAATTATAATAGCTATTCAGCAACTGCAAAGCACTCTGATAATTATGTAAAGTGCCTATTATTTAATGAGAAAAGTCATAAATTATTGGTTGAGGCACACTATTGTCAGACTGCATAGGTTTGAAACTTATCACTTCCTAGCTTTGAGACCTTGAGCAAGTTAGTAAACCTCTTTGTGCCTCTGTTTTCCTATCTGTAAAATAGAGATAATAGTAACTACCTTATAGGGTAATTGTTCAAGATAAGCAAGTTAATACATGTAAAATATTTAATGCAAATGTCTTGTATGTGGTAAATGCTATGTAGGGGTTAACTATTTAATTTTTATAATAATTTTAAGTAGATAGTGTTATCCCCATTTTACAAATGAGTAAACAGACTTGGAGAAATTTTAAAACTGGCCCGAGGTCTTGCAGCTAGTTAGTGAAAATGCTAATATTAAACCCAGACTGGGCTAACCCCACCTCACTCCCAAATCTAGTCCTACCTCTTTCCTCTCCAGGTTAATACTATTTAATATCTCCTTTCATCTTGTTACTGAAGCCTGAAACCTGGGACTCGTTCTTGATTATTTTTCCCCTCTGCCTACGTAATTACTCACCAAGGCTTAGCTATTTATGCTACCTTCTAAATATCTCCCCACATACACTAAATATTTCTGAAATCTTTCCCAACTTCTCCCTCTCTAGAGCCTCTTTTCAAGTCAAACCATATAATTTCCTGCCTAGATTATTTCAGTAGGTTTCTTCCGGCCATCTCTCCAGTCCTTTCTCCATGCTGATGCCAGGGCTAACTCCTAAACCCAAATTTTGTCATGTACTCCCTCCCTAAAATCCTTGTATTCCTATATGCTTTCAAGATAAATTCCTGAGGGAATACATTTCTAGGTACTCAAGGCACCTGCTTCAGTTTGGTATATTATTTGTTGTATTAGGGCCTCACAATCATGGTCATCTGTGCCCACCTTTCTAGTGTCTTGCTCTCCCAAAACTCCTACACTGTACCAAAGCTTTACCAAAATGTTTCCCCAGTTGTATGTTTCCTCTTTTGTGTGCTTTCTCATGGACCTCTGTTTGGGGGAAGGCCTTTGATCTCCCATAACCTCTTTACCTGAACCTGTATGCTACAGTCCTCAAGGAAGGTATCACTTCCTCCACTAACCCCAGCGTTCAGTCTCCCCCTGGGTGTAGGTGTGGCAATCTATCATAATCGCTTGTTTGTGAATCTGACTTCCTAGACATGCTGTGAGCGACTTGGGAGGGGGTTGTTTTGTTGATTCTCATATTTTATTCCAATTAAAAGTCCAGACTAAGAATACTTACGGAATTTATCTTATCTTACTCTTGCAAGGGCTACTTATTAAAAAAACATATGCTAATGTCAGTGGGAAAATAAAAGTATAAGTAAATTTAAAGAAATAAAGTTACTGATTCAAACTATGATAGGGAAGTAATTTCAAATGTAAGCTGAACACTTCAACAACAAGAAAGAACTTGATGGGAGAGATAATAACAATATTAGAGCCAGAAGATAATAACAGCAAAATGGCTGGGGCTAGACTTTGCCTATCTTCTAGCCTGTGGTCTGCTAGTAAAGGCAGCCAGATCAGAATGTGGTTCAGCTTACAGACATGATTACCCAGCAGGTGCTTGCCATGCAGGCAAAGGGTTGAGGGTAAGATAAGATTAGGAAAGGACATGCACTATGAAAGGCGAGCCAAGCTCAGCTTCTGATCTAGTTTTAAGTCCTTCCTTCTCTTGGAAAACAAGGCAAGTGAATGTTAGAAACTGGAGAGTGAGAAGTATTATGTCAAAGCACACAGCTCAGTTTTAACAGCTGATTAAATCAGACAAGGCTTAGCACAGTCATCCTCAAAAATTGGTATGCATGAGAGTAATCAAAAATGCTTAATTTGGTACTCACAGTGCTACTTTTACTGAATTCATTTTTGCTATATTACTATTTGTAATATCATCATCACCACTACTCTTATGGTTTTCCTAATCTGCATTTGTACCCTGTAGTTCCCACCTCATTGATTACCAAGGTTTTCTTCCCTTCTAAAGACAGAGTGTATTTTAATCCCTTCTAAGAAGTTATATAAAATTCACCTACCATTATTTTGATAGCCATTTACTGGGAGGGTTGTTATTTTCCTAATGATATTTTTCTATTCTTATGTCCTCTTTTGTAGAGATAAGAATAGTATATCTTAAATGTGGTGGCTGAGATATCTTCTCTTTAGTGAAGTTTTGGTGATATGGATTCAGAATTCTCCTCTATCATCTTTTGAATCAGATGCATAATAAAGCTCTTGGGAGTTTCACCTGTGGGGCTGGTGTCACCTGGGATAAGAACAAAAAGATTTCTCCCTGCTCCTCCCTACTATTGGCCTGAGGCAGGGATGCAGGTTTCAGTTCTCAAAATAAAGAGTGGGAGAAGTTTTGAAGGACAGCAGATGACCTGTCCCTCTGTTGTAACCTGGCCATGTTCCTCATCTTGGCTTGCTCTTTTCTTCCACTCTTGACAGGGCTGCCCTCACCTCAAAATCTTTGTCTAATGTCATTTTTCACACCCATAATAATCTCTTCTGTTCCTCATCATGATGGCATCTTCCAATTTTCCTTCTTTAAAGTTCTATTCTTAAAAATTCTGAGAGATTGTGCTACCAAATCTGTCATAACCTCCTGATAATACTGATATTAGGAGCCATGCTTTTTAAGTGACTTATTACTGTCCATGTCTTTTAGCCAAAGACCACTGGAGACACATCTGTAGTTGACCAGTTGAGTTCGTTACTCACTGCAAAGAGAGAGAGAAGTGTATCACAGGGAACTGAGGGTGACTCAGTAAGATAGTGTTAGAAAAAAAGTCTATTATAGAATTTGGACTTTGGTTAGTTGATTGGGGGAGGAGGGTGATGATGAAGGGAGTAGAGGTTTGCTATTGATTGGATGTTGTCAGGAGGAAGGGGAATTTTACTAGTGAGTGTCTTAATCTCATCTAGGAGGAAGGAAGACTAGACTGAGGCTAAAGCTGTATTTGATAAAGAAGCAGCAGTCACTCATATGAGCTGGGAAAGGGAATGTGTGGTATCTGTGGCTTGGCCAATGTTCATAAGTGGTCTGTGTTCAGACATGATCATAGAGGGGGCTTGTTTTGTCCGGTTCCATCATGGTCAGAGAGTGGTCTTATCTGAACTTAACGTTCTATGAATTGTTTATGTTCAGTAGGAGAAATCCAGGGCCTAGCTGTAAATGCCAGGCCAGTATCTAGAAACAAGTCCTAACTAATGGTACCAGGCTAGCTTCTGGATGTTGGGCTGTTTTTTCTTTCTCATGACAAAGTTCTTTGTTACTTCAGTAATTAGACCTACATACATGAAATCCAATTTCCACTACTTTGGTGACTAGGATAAGATTCTGGTAAAGTTCATTGGTAATTTCCTCCCTAACCCCCATGGTATGCTCAACACATTGGGTAATACAAAATGTTAATCCTATCATGCTAACAATCTGATAACCAATAAGAATCACAAGAGATCAATCTGTGTACAATAACTATAACTAACATGCACAAATTGTTAAGGAAATTGATTCATTCTTTTGCACTTATACTGTAAGTCTAGTTTGTTACTTAAATATATACCATTGGCAGATCTGAAATAAAATGAAATATAATTTTAAATTTACTTAGTGAAGATTATCTGTAAAGAAATTGAAGGGTCTTTCTGCTTACTACAAAGAGAAAAAGCTTGATGTTGAGTTGTAAAACCTTAAAGTTGGGAATTCTTAAATCAACATATTTCTGAAAATATGCATCTCAGTAGAACTTATATAAATGTGGTTAAATATATATGCTCAACTTTCTATTTAAATATTCCAGATACCTCCTGAAGCATGGTATAATCTGATTTTTTTCTGTTATACAACAATAGACTTTCTTTTGTTGATTTTTTGGTATTTTTAATTTTATTTTTTACATTGACAAATAAAATTGTATATATTGCATACAACATGTTTTGAAGTGTGTATATGTATGTATATATGGTGGAATGACTAAATTTTGCTAATTAACATGAATTACTTCAAGTAGTTATTTTTGTGGTGAGAACACTATAAATCCACTCAGCAATTTTTAAGAATATAAATAATAAACATTCATAATACGCTTTAGTTAAAGAACATCTAGTAAGTGATTCAAGTTCCTGACTGAATGATATTCAATATATTTCAGTAATGTATAGATTCAGTGAGTGAAAACATCCCATGCTAATAATTTACTTTGAAACTTCTTATAAGTCTGTAGAGGAAGTGCCAGGTAGGGGAAGAGGGGAGGAAGTGAGATAAAGCTATAATTAAGCTTGATTCCATAAGCCACACATAGAAAAAGTATCTTTTCTTTAAGGAATGTAATATTTCAGACATTTAGAATATTGTTGCAAGCACATTCCCCATTAATCCAACCTGTCTAGAATGGGTACACCTCTTCATTAAGCTGAATACAAGTTTTAGTTCAGGGCCTATGTCTTTCCAGCATTATTTTATTAGTCACGTAGCTGGACTTCTCAGCCCAATTTACTGCTTTTCATGTGACCTTTTAAAAGTGCAAACTCTTATCCTATCCCTCTCCCCAGTTATAATTACTTAAAGGTTCCATTCTGCTTACAGAATAAAGTTCAAGCTCCTCAGAATATCATGCAGGGAGCTTCAAGGTCTGGGCTCCACTCACTCTCCTCGCTTTTGACACTTCTCTAAAGAGTTTTTGTACTCTTCTGAACGTATCACTCCCTTCCTGCCTCTGAGTTTATGTGTGCTGCTTTTTCTGCTTCTATGGCTCTCTCTATCATCTGTGATTGGAAAATGTCTATTCATCCATTGGAACCCCCTTCTATTATTTTACAATGTATCTCCTCTTAACAAAACCACAATCCATTCAAGATTACATTTTCTTCATCTTTGTAACCCAGTGCCAATCTCAAGGTGTGGAATATACTAATAATTCATGGTCAGTAAGTGTTGAGTGAATAAGTTAGTTTTGTAGCACCTTTCCTTCATTTTAACCTAAAGCTTAGAATTGTCTTTTTTTCTTTATTTTTTGTAATATCTGCAAAGAAATCATAGGAAATCAAAGGAAGTTTCAAGAAAACCCATAGAGTTTCCCTGATAGTCTTGCCAAAATAAATGGAAGGCCCTTTGCTGGTTACCATGATAGCTTTTCTTTGGTTCCAATTAGTTAATTATATATATATCACATTTCCTTTGTCAGGTTAAACAATTCTAATTCCTGGAGTGAAAGAAACTTGCATTTAATTTTTATTTTGAATTTTGATTTGATTTTCAAAACATGTAATGTTTTGTCCCTTTGAAGAAATATACCCTTCTAGATGTTAGGAAGTCTTGTAGCATTTCTTTCTTCTTTATTTTAATTTGATTGTGCAGATATTCATTGATTGACAATAGGGTTTCATCTCAATAAACCAGTTGTGAACTGAAAATATCCAAATAATGTAAGTCAAAAATGCAATTAATTCACCTAACCTACTGAACATCATGGCTTACCCTATATCTTAAATTGGCTCTGAACACTTACATTAGCCTACAATTGGCAAAATCATCTAACATAAAACATATTTTATAATTGTGCTAAATATATCATGTAATTTATTGAATATTGCATTACAGTATGGTTCCTACTGACCATATTATTTTTGCACCATCATAAAGTTGAACCATCATAATTCAGGGATTATCTGTATGTATATATGCACACAATAAAATTTGAGCAAATAATTGTGTTATCAAGATAGGATTTTGATAACCATTTTAATAGAAGTAGCTGACATCATAAGGAAACATTAGTTTTTTTCATACAACAAGGAGTCAACACACGGGATGATTCCAAGCTGATTAATTCATGGCCCTACCAATGTTAGGCCTCTACGTTGGTTTTTCTTGGCTTTTATCTCATGGGTGCAAAGTGGCTGCAGCAATTTCAAGCATCATGTCTTTATATCACAATGTCCAAAGGCAGTAAGAAGCTAGATTCAGTAGGAAGTCAGCCTTTTAAAACTGAAACAACTGTCACTAAAGCTCTCTGGATGACTTTCCTTTATGTCTCAATGGTCGGCATTTTGTTACATGTTTGGTATACATCTCTTATTGTCAAAGAATTATTGGCTTAGACTAATCAATATTCAACCCCTTAAGCTTGAGAGGGGTCTTGGAATCACATAGACATGAAATACCTGTAATACAAAATCAGAGATCAGTTAGTAGAGATCAGATGGAAGGAGTGGCAGTAACTTCTGCCAGGGTGGGTCCTGTCTCAATTTACATGACTTCAATTTTTGAAAATTAAGAAATATTTGTCTTCAATCAATTTTTAAAAAGTAAAACTGTGACTATGATAAAATCTTCAAATATATATTGGACACTATGAAGTTTTCTTTTCTCAAATGGATACGATATTGTCTTTAATTCTATCTGTGCTGTTATCATGTGGGGTGTTGTCATGGGAGAAAGGCAAGGCTGATAAGACATTAAAGTGCCAAAACATGGTCATGCCTAAATTAGTTACAAGATCTACTTAGATTTGGGCAGAATTTTATTGTATTTATGTAAATATTTCTACTTTTTGTTATATATAATACTTATTCTCTTGTGAAAATGTTAAGAGAAATTTCATAAATGCTTTTTCTTTTTTACATTGTTTTATGGATAGTAATAGATATTAATAATAATGTGATACAATAATGGCTGAAGAAGCAGGGTCTGAATGCAGCTGCTAGTGTTTGACTCTTAGCTCAGCACTGCTTGACCTTGAGCAAGTTACCTAATCTCTCAGAGCATCACTTCTGACATTCATAATGTTGAGAAAGTAGTAATATTCAAAGGGTCGAGAAGATGAATTTAGATGGTCCTCTAATGTTTTCAGAATGGTGTCTGGTTAAGCACTGTCTGGTCTGCAGAAAGCGCTCTTTGAATTAGCCACTAGTGTAACATGACACAACTTGGGTTTTTCAGTAAACATGCTTCTGAAAAAAAATACTATTATGTCACAAATTCAATATGAAGTGATATTCACAAGGAGTAAAAATGGTGATGTGATTGTTTAAAAAGTCCATCAACACACAACAAAATTATGTCACCTGTACTTCAATGAGATTCTGGTGAAAGCACAATGACTTTTAAAGTACTCACCAGAAACAGCCTTGGTTCTACTGAGCCCAAAGGACAAAGGGGTATAAGATACCATTTAGGTGGAATTGCAATTCGATTTAAATAATTATTTCCCCAGTGACTTCATTCTATGAGGTTGCTCATCTATCTGAAAATTTATTTATGGGCTTAATAAAGATTGAAGCTCACCTAAGTTCAGGGTAAAAGGAATATTGTCCTGTTCCAGCAACACTCTGTTGCTTTTTGTCTAACTCAGTTGACCAATAGAGAGGGAAAGCCTACAGTAAAAACTACTAGTGGAGGCCAGGAGTAAGTTACACATGGAGGGAGTGTGCTGTCCTCAGACCGGCCTCTGTTCCTGGGAAAGTTAGGAAAGCTTGGAAATGAATGTGACCAGAAAATGTTATATTTGTGTGGTACCTGTAGAATAGAATTTAAAATGAGTGATCCAGGATTGCTGGAAGACTTTTAAAGAAACGGGAATAAAGAAGATGAGGAAAAAAAAAATCCGTAAGGCCAGGTGCAGTGGCTCATGCCTGTAATCGTAGAGCTTTGGGAGGCTGAGGCAGGAGTATTGCTTGAGCTCAGGAGTTCAAGACCAGCCCGAGGAAGAATGAGACTCTTTCTCTACTAAAAATAGAAAAATTAGCTGGGCATTGTGGCATGCTCCTATAGTCTCAGCTACTCAGGAGGTTGAGGCAGGAGGATTGCTTGAGCCCAGAGTTTGAGGCTGCAGTGAGTTATGATGATGCCACAGCACTCTACTCGGGGTGACAGAGTGAGACTATCCCTAAAAAAAAGAAAAAAAAAGAGGAAAACAGTACTTCTAAAAAGCTAACTTCTCGTTGTGCTACAATGTAGGCTATCCATATTTTAGGAATGTTTTAGAGTGAAAAACAGAACAAAGAAAATTTTATTTGCTTTCAAATGGAAAAAAATTTCCAACTGTATTTAATTTGTTTAAATAAGAATGCATTACTTTTCATTTTATTGTGAATTATTATTTATACAATCTCAGATTTCTTGTTTCCTTAGGCCTGAGTGTGAGTGTTTGCTTTTTCTAAACTTTAACATTCACAGTAAGACAATATGCTTTTACCCACAGTAAAAGACCAATATGCTAGGATCTTTTTTAAAATTTTCATTACTTATCAAAACAGCAAAGAAATTGGTAACGGCCATAAACACGTTTTAATATTTTTAGTTTGAATAGTTTTAGATTTAAAAATCATTAAAGTGCTTCCAAAGTTAAATATAGGCCTTTAATTTTGTATCTGTTATTTTCGTATTAAATCTGGGTGTGCTTTTAATAACAAGTCAACATATCTGCTCTCATTTTCTAAATTTAAAGCTCTAAACTTACCAAGTAACAATAAAGATGCTTATCAAATATGTTCATCTCTTCTAGCATCAAGTAAAATTTTTGTGTTTTGAAGTAGAATTTTTACTTTCTATTTATGCTTTTTACAAGTAAAGTTAGAACTTTTAGCAGTTTAAGACTAATTGCTTTTGAATTATAAGGTAAAAACTTCATATTTTTCAAATAGGCCCTGAACATAGCAGGTGCTTAATTAAATTGAAATGATTTTTTTTCTCATATATTATGAAGTCACCACAACAACTATTTATATTTTCTTCCTTTAAGTCCCTGGCTTGTGGTAAAAATTGCTAAATTGTTCTATGGATGGGGAAATATCCTCTGCCTTCATCCTTCCTCTCCAGTGCCTGGTAACTGATCTCTGACTGAGGTTTGAGAAAAGGGCCGGAATGTTATTTTCTCTGTGGAGCTTCCCCTCTCTCCTTCTAAAGCCACCTCCTTATAGGTTATACTATAAACCTTACATTATACCACCTATTGTGCTAGTCTATATATTTTTCTATATATATGTCTAAGTTTATTATCATCAAGCTAGAATTTTATTTTATTTTCATGTTCACTGGACCCAGAAATATCTGGTTTCAATGATTAGTTTATTAAATTAAATGTCAGTGTTGATAAATGTATTGTTTTAATGGTAATCTAGATATACAAATGATGAAGGTAATTTTAAAACATCAAAGTAGGATAGACAAATGCAACTCTGGGAGATTTATATTGATAAAAGGCAAGGATTTAGATATAAGTAAAAAATACTTATACTTTATCATGTATCCTTATGTTTTCCTACTAATCTTTGATATTTCAGGCCAACTGGACACATAAACTCAAGGTCACCTACTTTACACCAGAGGCATATCTTGTTTTATTGCACTTCAACTTATTGCTCTTCACAGATACTGCATTTTTACAAACTGAAGGTTTGAGCAGGTCCATCAGTACCATTTCATCAACAGCACATACCCACTCCATGTCTCTGGGTCACAGTTTAGTAATTCTCTCAATATTTCAAACACTTTCATTATTACATCTATTATGGTGATCTGGCATAGGCAGTCTTTGTTACTACTCTAATTGTTTGGGAATACCATGAACCATGTACATCCATATAAGATGGAAAACTTAATTGATAAATGTTTTGTGTATTCTGACTGCTCCATGGACCAGCTGTCCCCCATCTCTCTCCTTCTCCTGGGGCCTCCCTATTCCTTGAGACATAACAATAATGAAACTAGGCCAATTAATAACCCTACAATGGTCTCTAAATGTTCAAGTGAAAGGAGGAATTGCATGTCTCCTACTTTGAATAAAAAGCTAGAAATGATTAAGCTTAGTGAAGAAGACATGTCAAAAGCTGAGACAGACCAAAATCTAGGCCTCTTGTACCAATGGTTAGCCAAGCTGTGAATGCAAAGGAAAAGTTCTTGAAGGAAATTAAAAGTGCTACTCCAGTGAACACGTGAATGATAAGAAAGTGAAACAGACTTACTCTGATATGGAGACAGTTTGAGTGGTTTGGATAGATTGAACCAGCAACAGCATTCCCTTACGCCAAAGCATAATACAAAATAAGGCCCTAACTTTCTTCAATTCTATGAAAGCTGAGAGAGGTGAGGAAGCTGTGGAAGAAAATTCTGAAGCTAGCAGGGATTGGTTCATGAGGTTTAAGGAAAGAAGCCATCTCCATAACATTGGAAGTGCAAGGTGAAGCAGCAAGTGCTGATGTAGAAGCTGTAGCAAGTTATCCAGAAAATCTTGACTAGATCATTGAAGAAGGTGATAAACAACAGATTATCAATGTAGATGAATCAACCTTCTGTTGGAAGAAGATGCCACCTAGGATTTTCACAGCTACAGAGAAGTCAATGTCTGGCTTCAAAACTTCAAAGACAGGCTGAATCTCTTTTAGAGGCTAACGCAGCTGGTGACTTTAAGTTGAAGCCAATGCTCATTTACCATTCCAAAAATCCTAGGGCCCTTAAGAATGCTACTAATTCTACTCTGCCTGTGCTCTGTAAATGAAAAAGCAAAGATTGGATGACAACACATGTTTACAGCTTGATTTACTGAATATTTTAAGCCCAATGTTGGAACCTACTGCTCAGAATAAAAAGATTCCTTTCAAAACATTACTGACAATTGACAGTGCACCCAGTCAACCAAGACCTATGATGGAGATGCACAATGAGATTAATGTTGTTTTCATGCCTGCTAATGCAGCATCCATTTTGCAGCCTAGAGATCAAGGAGTCATTTTTACTTTCAAGAATTATTATGTAAGAAATACTTTTTGTAGGGTATAGCCGCCATAGATAGTGATTCCTCTGATAGACTTGGGCAAAACAAATTGAAAACCTTCTGGAAAGGATTAATCATTCTAGATGCCATTGAGAATATTTGTGATGCACAGGAGGAGGTCAAACTATCAACATTTACAGGAGTTTGGAAGAAGTTTATTTCAACCCTAATTCATAACTTTGAGGGGTTTAAGATTTCAGCGGAGGAAGTACCTGCAGACAGATGTGGTGGAAATAACAAAACTAAAATTAGAAACCAAAATGTGACTGAATTGGCATATTCTCACAATAAGACTATAGTGAAGGAGAAGTTACTTCTTACAAATGAGCAAAAGAAGTGGTTTCTGGAGATGGAATCTACACCTGGTGAAGATGCTGTGAACGTTGTTGAAATGACAATGGATTTAGAATATTGCATAAACGTAGTTGATAAAGCAGTGGCAGGGCTTCAGAGGGTTGTCTCTAGTTTTGAAAGAAGTTCTGCTGTGGGCAAAATGCTGTTAAACAGCATCGCATGCTACAGTGAAATCTCTTGTGAAAGGAAGAGTTAAGTGATATGACAAACTTCATTTTTGTTTTATTTTAAGAAATTGCCATAGTATCCCATCATTCAGCAACCACCACCCTGATCAAACAGCAGCCATCAACATCGAGGCAAGATCCCCCCCACCAGCAAAAAGATGATGACTTGCTGAAAGCTCAGATGCTTGTTAGTATCTTTTAGCAATAATGCATTTTTAAATTAAGGTATGTACATTTTTTAGACACAGTGGTATTGCATACCTAATAGACTAGTGTAAACATAACATATATGTACACTGGGAAACCAAAAAAAGTTGTAACTCATTTCAATATTCACTTATTTCACTTTATTAAAGTGGTTTGGAACTAAACCTACATTATCGCCAAGATATACCTATAATTCTGGACATGTTTACATTTATCTGATTTTCTTAACTTTTCCTGTGTCAGTTATCTATAAAAGTGTGGCTAACAAATAATGACACATGGTCGCATTTAGCGTGACACCTGACCCAGGGTAATATGTGAAGGAATATTTTCCCCTTCTTTATCCTTTCCTAGGATTTTTCAAGTCATCTTACATGAGGGAGGAGAAAGAGAATACATTAATTAAAATAGAAAAAAAATACTATGTTTAGTAATTTAATTTAAATATTTTTAAAATCTAAAAATTATTTAAAAATTTAAGAACTAAAAAGAAATAAAAGAATCAGAATAGTTTTAAAAACTTCATACTAGTAACAAGGTACTAGTAACAGTTTATAGGACTCAAAGAGGGTTATAAATTATTCCAATTATGGAGAAATCCAGGAGCTTAATATCAAGTTAACTAGGATTGCTGAAGGGAAACAAAAAAGAATAATGACATACCCAAAAAAGGAAAGAAATATTTTGTCAAATAAATATCAGGGCAGAAATTGAGGGAAGAGCTGTAGAAAAGAGGTAACAAGTGGGGAAAATGGAAACATAAGGAGAAAAAGTGATATTCTTCTAGTTAAGGATTCTTTAAAATAACCATTAGGATTTAGAACAAGTGTTTCTAAATCTTTGGGTCTCTGAACCTTCATCTGTTAAATGATCAGGATTAGATGATTCCTGAGGTTCCCTTAACTTCTGCAATGTGAAGGTCATAAAAGAAAAAAAATGGATCATACAAAGATGTAGGTGAAAGTTCCTTGAACTATGAGTCACAGCTATTTTTATCTGAACAACTGTGGATTTCCTACGAGTCCAGGAAACTTTGTGATCTTCTATCCATGAATCTTTCTGTGGGATTGTCTTCTGTGTACAGATTGCCTTTCTAGAATGTGAAGTCCTTGAAATTGTTTCTAAACTACCTTGGCCAATTTGGATAGACACTATTTTTGGGTGGTCTTGGTATATACTGGTAGCTTCAATAAATAACAGTTCATCTGAGGCTCACATTTAATATGCTAACTACAGAACTGAGCTAACCAGGCAAACAAGAATGCTGTAAAATCAACAGCTAGACAATGGGCCTTTTCTGAACTGAGCTTTAGGCAACTGTCCTTGGTAGACTTTTTTACCCTGTTATGTAAGAGTTGGGAATTAGCCACTAATATTTCTAGCCAATTCATAAGTCTTTATTTTTTTTATTTTTTTTTTTTTTGAGACAGAGTCTCACTCTGTTGCCCGGGCTAGAGTGCCGTGGCGTCAGCCTAGCTCACAGCAACCTCAAACTCCTGGGCTCAAGTGATCCTCCTGCCTCAGCCTCCCAAGTAGCTGGGACTACAGGCATGCGCCACCATGCCCAGCTAATTTTTCTATATATATTTTTAGCTGTCCGTATAATTTCTTTCTATTTTTAGTAGAGACGGGGTCTCGCTCTTGCTCAGGCTGGTCTCGAACTCCTGAGCTCAAAGGATCCGCCCGCCTCGGCCTCCCAGAGGGCTAGGATTACAGGCGTGAGCCACCGCACCCGGCCTATAAGTCTTTAGTACTATTAATTTCTCTAGTGAAAACTTCATTGTAAATATTTATTATACCAATCTCCTGTTCTGAGGAGATAAAGATAACTATTAATAAATTGTGGACTTTTATTAAATGGTAGGTAACCAGCTCTAGAATAAATTTTCTCAGCTAGGGTAACTGCCCACTTTAAGAAAATAGATTGAAAGTATCAAATTTTATTAAAGTATTTGAAGTAAATTATAGAAAACCTCACAGGGATCATGATTTCTCCCTCTTTGTGGCAGAGTTCTGTGTATATAGTGGGCTTGTGATAAATATCCTTTTAGTATGTGAGTGTGTATGAGGGTGTCTGTCATTAACATTAATCATGAGAGAATTACTGCCTTAAATGATCTGGGAAAATATGCATTTGCAGCCTCTTTTAGCATGTGGCCTTTTTTTTTTAGGGGGCCTTTATTTTTGTTTTAATTTATTTGATGGTTGTATGTTGCACATATAATATTATGCCCACCACATACTGCTGTCTCATATGGCAAAGGAATAAGCCAGAAGTTGTTACTGTTTCCAGGCCCTGCCTAATGTCCTCAACTCAAGCTTTTCACAAAGCAGAATGTTCATCCATGCTTTGTTTCTTATCCCAAAGATCAGTGTACTTGCTGTTATGTGATTCTTAGGAGGTCTGTAAAGTCCTATAACAGAGACAGAAGACAAAAAGTGTCAAGGGAATTGCTATGAGAAAGTAAGTAGGGATATCCCTGGAGAGGGAACTGCTTCTGTGTTCTTTTAAACGTCACAGAGTAATTGTTTCTTTTTTTAAAAGGAAAGAATCAGAGTGAAGAGCAGCTCATTTTTAAGCTAGAGAGGTTAACACACACTGGCTGCAGAGTTTACTTTGGTTTAGGAATCCCACAGCCTCACTCGAGTGTCAGTCAAAATTCCACAGCCATTCTTGGACACTTGGAGGTGGGGCTGACTGATGTACAGCAGTGATTTGACCCAGTACTTGGAGCAAACACAACCAGAGTCATCAGTGTTAATTCTGTGGTCTTCTAACCAGCATTTTGAAAGTGCGTTAACATTGGTGGCCTTACACTCTTTCATCGGACTTCTAACTGGTAATTATGCCTGTGTAATCACTGTAAAGTTACCTAGCCTAAAGATGTGAGATTCCAGACTGATGCTTATAATACTAAAATCTCTTACTTTGGTTTGAGTTTTGCTTTGTTCTTGTCTAGCTTAAGATAATACTTCTCTCTCTCTCAGGGAGCAGAATATGTAAAGTATTGCAGGCATTCAAGCACTCTGTCTCAGACTTTTAGATAACAAGTTGTATCTAAAAGAAGAGGGAGTTGGTAAGGTGTAGTAGTTTTATTACAGTTTGTCAGTAATGATTACATTACTAAGTGATAAAAGAACATTCAAAAAATATTTGAAATTATAGAAACCCTCCAACACACATACGCTTATATGCTTACAACAACGGAGGTTTATCTTAATAGAGCAACATACTAAAAGGGAAAATTCATGTGTTCTTTATTCTTAAGAATTTATATGTCTCAGGAAGACTGTTAAATTGCAGATGGTCACTTGTTACCCAAAGATGCAATTATAATGAATATCATTATGGAAAATTTGAGTCTCTTATATTAAGATTGTAAGACAGTGGTTGTCTTCTAAGTCTTGGAGAAAGAAGAATTTATCCTCCTCTGTTTCTGATGGTCACCAATAATAAGTAGAGGTCACAGGCTGTCTCTACTGCTGGCATTCCTAGGATGGCTCTAGACACAGGTGACTACTGTGACTTGGAGAGGTGACTTTGCAACTTTTACTCTCAGGTTAGAGAACTCAGTCATTATGTTTTATTCACTTGGGCTACTGAATCTTTGCACTAGCCAATAGGATATACAAAGTAGTGCTACAAAATTAAGTGTTAAATTAAAGCCAGTTTTTAATTTATAAATAATTCCTAAGATGTTTTTCCTAGTAGGAATTAGCTACATAGAATGATAATGGGAAGTATAGAAAAACAGGTAGTGGAAGTAAGTAAAATCTTGCAGATTGCAGACATAATGGTATTACTGGTCACATATGATCATTTCTATAAATGACATGATTTGCATTCTGATATAGTGTTCTGTAGGAATAAACAATATTTTTATACCTTACTTTATTGATTGTGATTATCTTAAATAATTGGAAGCTGAGGCTGGTGAATTAAAAGAGTGCAGGAGGCAATGGTTTGCCTCAGTGGGTGTTGTGTGAAGGTAGGGGACTGAAAAAAGTGTTTATAGACAGGAACAGGAACTGCTAATACATGCTCATTCAAAAAAGCATAAGCTTGTTTGCACTTCAGTTCAATGCAATTCTCTTGTCATTGGGGTAGCTATTATTGTTACTCAGGTATTCTGGACAAGCCATGATTACATATTTCAACACAAAATCTCAAGGAATTGCTGATTTACAATTACCTATGTTACCTAAGTGTATGATAAATAGAAATAAATTGAAGTGACACCTGTAACATTACTAAAAGATACATTTTTATATTAAAAGGCAAGCAATTTATGAATGCTAGCGTTATGTAAATGACTTTGTGGAGTGGGGTTATGTATTGCATCTTATTCATTCATTCAACAAAAATGTTGTCTGCCCAATACACACCAGATGTTGACCATTTTCTATAGCTAATTTCACCCGCTTAGCTCTAAATAATCATTAATGTCCAAGTATAAATATTGTTTAATAAATGAAGTGAATTATCAGTATAAGAGGTGTTTTATGGAGGTCACTGCTCTACTGGATAATCAGGGGATCCTCTACTGAGTTCAGTACAAGTTTTCCTATTTCTTCATTAAGGATGATGAAAGATCAGTGGACTCCTAAGTATCTGCAGCCTGTGGAGTCTCAGGTTGCTTAGAAACTCAGTGACTACAGGCTTGCTATGGCAACCTAATTTATCAGTGAATGCAAGAGTAACTTAGCTGCTGTTGTGGCAAATCTCCATATATTGCTGGTAAGAATATTCACATAAGTTCTTCTACCATACCTGTATTTTAACAGCTGAACAAAATAATATATTTTTTAAAATTTTGGAAATAATAAATTGTAATTTATAATAGATTACAACTACATGAAAATTAAGCTTAAATTCAGTATGTACTTTTAGTTATTTCAAATTTCTAATGTCTAGTGGTTACTGTCCCATTGCCTAAGTTTTTATGTACAGTATATGATTTGCACTAAATCAAAGGCATAAGAAAGCAAAATTGGTACAGTATATTATTTATATGTTAAGGAAGAGTCTCTGCAAATTTGAACTATAGTTCTGTCCAAATTTCTAAATCTATATATGTATATATAGTGATTTTAATAATATTTTCATTTTTCATTACTAACTCCTTATGCATAGGTCATATAAGAGAGGTTACCATTATTATTTCTCTTTAAAATCTTATACCATGTACTCTGACATACAAATGTATTGGAAACTAATTTACTTGAAAAGCACATTTTTGCAATCATAGGAAGGACATTAGGAAACATAATCTCATTCTTACTCTGATTATTTGCTCACTGTAGGACATTTACAATAATTTTGCTTTTTCTGGTTTTAGGCATGCTTTTAGCGTTTAATAACAGCTTCTATTGTTTTGCATATTAGTGCTATATATAAACTGTAATCTTCTCTGCACCTCTTCACATGGAAGTGTTGTATTTATCTTATCTTCCTATTGATTCCAACTTTTGTGTTTATCACAGTCAATAGCAGAGGTAGAGCCTGCAGAGTCCCCTGAGACAGACTACTTCAAGGCTCTATTTACTGTCCTTTTCTCCTGGGTTTTGACATTTATGCATTTTGTTTTGATGTTTAAGAATTCATCATAGTAAAGGTTCTCTTGAGATAGAAAGAGTCAGTTTGACTCAGATTTTCTCTGGACAATGCTATATTTATTGATACTGACAATTTTATTTTTGTTTTATTCATTTCCACATAATTCTACAAATGATCAATATTCTAAAATTCTCTAGTACAACAATTCAGTCAGGCAATGCCCCTGTGGAGGATGATAATATCTCACAGATGGAAACAAGTACAAAGACATTACCTGGAATTAATGGCCGTTGGACCAAAGTGGCAATTCCCAGGGGACCATATTTAAGGGTCCAATGAGTGGGCTATACTCATCACCTCCCTCTACAGAGGTGCATTATGTAGTTGGACCAGAGGCCCACTGTTTTTAAACAAAACAAATGAGCAGTCCAGAACACTAAACACCCAAAGGAATCAAACTCTTATCAAGTGATCATGTATGTTAGTCTATAAGAAAATAGTAGAGTAGCTTGTAAAAAATTAGATGGTAGAACATAAATATTTGAGAGACTTGGAGAGGATTTTTAATAGACAAAAACAAAACAATACAACTACTTATTTTTTTTCTTTTTTTCCCTAAGCCTCTATAATCACATGAACAACTACTTATTTAATGATCTAAACTCAATATTTAATCATGCTTTTTGGTATGATTAAACTAATTTTAGAAGATTTCATTTTAGTCAATATGTCTATTTCTGCCAATGGGTATGTAAACATAATTGGTACATTGAATCATTTATGCTTAAGAAAAGCTTATGGTGTAAAAGTATGTCATTCATCCTTGCATTATAGTTACTCAATAAATATCTGTGGAATGAAAGAATTAAAGCCTTACATAAGTATATTTTCTACCATGGAATAATCAAACTACCTGTTTAATACATTGAGATTTTTGCTTAAAGCATACTACATTTGTTCTTCATTCTATTACATGCATGGTGTCTAAACATACAATGTTTAAACATGAAAAACACACATTTGGAAAATTGCCAGTCCTTTTAAACTTGGTATCAGATAACTTGGATAAGTAAAGATACCTCCTCTCCTACCAATGTATTTAAAGTACTCATGTCCTTTTTTTAACCTATGCTATGATATCTATAGTATAGTTTATTAAGCATCCATTCAGTGAATATTTGAGCACCTTTTATGCATCAGGCACTATTTTAAACTCTGGGATATAATGGTAACCACTATCTGCATAGTTTTGAATAAAAACATTATAGGGAGTTTCATTGTGACCTACTCCCTTCCTATTCATGAATAAACTTATAAATGATAAATTGAGATGCTTAGGAATATTTTCTATGAGTGGGACACTCAAGTGTTCTGGGGATGTATAGATGAACAAAATATAGTCACATGGTATCTTAACGTGAGCTTTGTTATATGACTGTATTTGTTGCATATAGTGTAGAAAACCATATTACAAGAATAATTTTCCTTCACTATTTTTTTTAAAGTGACCTACTTGTTAAGCTATTTTTTTGACCACACTTAATAGGCTAGAAATTTGATAGACGTTTTAGTTGTGATACATGTGATCTAAGTTTCATTTTCTACATAGAATCTCAAGGTATAAGTTTGGCTACTTTCAACCTAAACTAACTGAAACAATACAAGGATTTCTTGGCCCATGTAGCTAAAAACTCTAGTGTTAGCACTCTTCAGGCACAGTTGGACGAAACTGCTTAATCTCTCTTCTTAACTTTCTCTGTTCTTTATTTGGATGTTGGGTTTGACCCAAGCTGACTTTCCTTGAGGTTATGAGAGAGTCCCAAAGAGCATGGCTCGATGCTTCCTTATCCCTGTACACAGTGGATGGGGACTGGGATGGAGGAGATATAATAGAAAAATCAGTTCCCACCGATGTTGAACAAAGGAGCACAGTTTTCGTGAGTCCTGAGGGAAAATGCATGTTCTTATAACACTTCCTATTTAATTGAATAAAGGGTAATATTAAATAGAACACTGACATTTTTTGAGACAATATCGTGTTATTATCTGCACAGTAAAATATGGAAACAACTTTTGAATCCTTCTGAACTCAGCGTGTTAATGGGCATCTCTAGAATCTAAACACACGTGGCTTCTGGGAAACAAGGTATTCTTCAGTATACAAGATAAAATAAGGATCTCAGGATGTTAAGTCTTGAAAAATGTTACTGTCTTTCTTCTGAGAAACTCTTAAGCATATTAAAGTATCCCTTAAAGCTTATGAGTTAGTTGAGATGACTAAATTTAGTCAGACTTATTCATTGTGCTTCATCTATACAAATTAAAGGGAAGCCCTCAAAACATTCACATATTGGAATTTTTCTAAAACAGACATTGACTATTTTGAGTTTGAATGTTATTCACCTAGTCTTGGATGAAAAGTGTCTGAAAGACTGGCATATTCCATGATAGCCATTGTAGCACAGAAAGAAAAGGTTTTTCAAATAATTAATTTGCACCAAAAGACTTAAAATCACCACAGGATTTTTCCCCCTAATCTAAATGACATTACAGATCAGCCAGGGAAATTTTAATAAATAGCATAAATTTAATTTCAACTTCATTACTTGAATTTTGATAGTTTGAAGAATTAAAATATTTTCTAGTACACAGTGTGGCAAATATACGAAAAGAATAAGTGTCAGAATAAGGTTCACTGTTGACTAAATATTTTTGATACTATTTGGAGACTTATTGTGGTTAAACTGCCATTGGTGGCTGTATGTCTTTAAAAGAGAAATATGTGTTAAGTGGATAAAGTGGGCATATCTATAAAAAAGAGTGGAAGACCAAAGGAACTTATGATATCTCCTAATTTAAGAATATTTGTGGTTTTGATGTGAAATTGCATTAATTTAGATGTAATTACAAATTTACATACCTAAAACCAGGTATCATTCTGAAACAAGATAAAAATGAGATCTCAAATAGTCAAAAATCAACAGAACAGAAAAATGTATGCTCACAAAGAAGAAAAGAAGGAAAAATTAAAGAAGTCTATACTGAAAGTTTATTATAAAAATGATCTTTTTGGGATTTGCTCCTTTATAACATGGGAAATACTTAAGGGTTTTTAATTTGGGGCTGCAGAAATGGTGTGGTATCCATATTTTCATGGATTTATTTCTCCTCAAATTTTTACTCACTGCCCTCTCCTTTCCTTTAACCTATTGTGCTTACCCAATTTTCCCTGAGGAGTTGTTGAAAATGAGAGGAAAAACAGGCCTAGCAATGATCTGGGATCATGTCCAGAAAATGTTTTCAGTCCTTGGAATACATTAAGGATGCTGCTCTGAGCCTTGTAAATGCAGCTTGGGAACATGAAGGATATTCCTAGAGAATTCACTCTGAACACAAAAGCACTGTGTGCTTAACAAAAGGAGTATCACGGAGTATACGTATACTGAAACATTCAGACATCACAAGCATCTCAATTCATGTTTGTATCTTTACCGATAAACTGGACTGGTGGCATTGTGGAGTAGGATAGTTTGCTTACCTAAATACCTCAACTGAGAGACCTTGTGTTTCAAAAGCCAAACAATCAAAAAACAAAAACAAAAAAAAAACCACCAAAAATCCCAAAATAACAAGACAAAAAAAACATTGCTATGTTCTAGAAGTCTCTGAGGATCTGTGTACTAATTGAATTCTACAAAAGAAAAAAGCAGAACTAATGGAGTCATTTGAGGGGGACATTCTATAACAATTAAAATTCCATACCTACTATTATTTACTTAAAGCACATCCCCAGAACAAAAGAGAAAGGTGACATTCAGAAATCTGAAAGAGGATGATCACAATAAACATATTTGTAGTTCTTGGTTACTTGTTGGAGAACAATGAGGAGGATGGACGCTTTCATAAAGACAAGATTGATGATACTTAAACCTACCTAGTAGAGTTAGAAGGCTGAACGATTTCTTTCTACATAATCACAAGGTAAAGTGCTTTATGAAGTCCGTTGTCATCGCTCTCTTATGTGAAACAAACTTTAATGGGATTATTATTAAAGTGTCAGTGCTAAAATGAAGTTTGGTAAGTCAAATTTCTCTATTACTTAAAATTTAAGTGTGGAGATTCCTAAATGAAGGTTTTACTCTACCCTTTAAATTTGTAATTTCTTTCATTCAAGCAGATAGCCAGCTATCACAAAAACACATGCAGGAGAGTTGAAGGGTTTCAATATGTTAGAATGATTTTGGGGCCTCGTTAGTGGATGGGAGAATGATTTTGAATTTCTAAGATATGTCTTATGTATTATAGAATGGTAATCTGCTACTTTTTATTCTGTCTGAATCTTAATGTTTTCTAGAATATACTCATGGAAGTATGATGTAAACGAAGCGATTTAAATGACTCATAGTATTTCCAGAGAAACATTTGTTTCTGACAGTTTTACCATATATGTACATATATGAATGACATATAAAACACATTTATGTATTTGTTTTTTACAAAGTATTGTATGAGGCTTTGCTAAACTTAAAAATACACGTAGCACAAGATGTTCCCAGTTTTAATTCTATAGATTCTAGGAGATCTTAAGAATGTCTTTCAAGTTATTGCAAGGGGTTTATTTGAGAAATAGTGCTCCAGACCAAACCTGCTGGTCTCTTGGAAGACAGAGAACTCAGGCTTGTCCAAGAGCAAAATCTTCCCTTAAGCCCAGTGGGAACCAACCTAGAAAATGATATTTTGATTTACCTGTAGTGTTTGATAGGTTGTTTTTATAGTCTTTTAAAACTACTAGCAGAATCTGTTGTGTCATTCAACTGCAGAACTGGTGCCAAATGGTTCTTCGAAGTGTCGAGGCAGAAGGATCACATTTCACATTTCTCCATTCAAAAAAAAAGTCATCAGAGATGTATTATTTCCTGTGTGATATTTTTTTTAATATTGTTACATAACATACTTCATAGAAACCTTTTTCTCCCCTGCTTTAAAAAAAATTCTAATTAGGCATGTTTTCATGTCCTAGAAAATGTGTGTATGTATATGCACATATATATGTTTGTGTCTTTCAGGAAGCTAATGCTCAAATGGTGTGTGTCTTTAAATTTAAGGTAATAGATGGTCAGAGGGTACAAATGTCAATGTAATTAAGTTTTTAAAAGACAGACTTGTTAGTGTGGTTTGGTATGTTTATGAAATGGACCAAAATCACTTAAAGTCTCATCATCCATATGATCTCTTTATATAAATTGTTCTGTTTAATGTATGCATGATACTGTTCAACTTTTTTATTAGTGTTTAATGAAAATAAGGAAAAATAGCATTTTAAAACATTTTGACCAAGCCCAAAACTAATGTAAATGTAAATTGATTTCTCATCTAACCTTGCTTAAAATTATTTTATTAACTTCATTTTTAAGACCCCACCTCAGGGACCATCTCTTTAGTCCAGGGATATTACAGTATTTCTCAGCACTAAAATTTGTGGTACCTCAATTACAATGAATTTTCTATCTTTCTGCCCTTTGAAATTTCTACTTAATTGACTTTTTTCCCTCAGCCTTTTCTATTTTATAATTTGTATTTTATATTTTATAAATGCTTGTTTCGGCTATCGATTATTGATTTTTTTGCTCTGCTATTTGATCACTCCATGTTTTTAGGCCTAGTTATTCTTCTACCTGGATATTTCTGTTTTTTCCCCTAATAAGTTGTAGTTATACAGTAAATGGGAAATTACCTGACAAACTATGCTGATCATAACATTTCCTTATGTTTCTTAGCATCATTTAAATCCTGTTGTTTTTTTTTTTTCCTCTCTCTCCTTAGTTATTTTTGCAAACTGTTCAAATAAGGGTCAGGTCTGCCAACATTTTTAGATGACCTGTGAAATTTATGTATTGATCTGGCCATGGTCACATGACAGCTGTCCACATATACAGAGGTGCTTTCTCTTTAATCTCTCTTTTACATACAGCGCCTATTATGGTTTCCATTAAACATATAGGTAAGATTATTTTATATTTTCAATGTATGTTTGCTTGCTTTCACCTTGTTTGATTCAGTAGGCCATGCAGTTTAAGTCTAAATTTTAATTACTCTGATATTCTACATTTTATCTTTAATATGTCCTTGAAAATTTTTAAAGGTGATCTTTGAAATCTCTATTGTAGTATCTCAATTCACTGGCATTACATTATACTTATGTCTTTGCAATTTCATATTCTTTTTAAATAGTATAGATATATAGTTTTATTCCTGCATGTAAAGTCCTTGCTAATCACATCAAGCAGGTAGAACATACTATTGGTTTAATACTTCAAAAATGAACATGCTAGCAACTAAAAAATGTATTTTCATATATTTTGTATATACTTATATACACACATATGCTTATATATGTACAAAAATGTGTGTATGTATAAATCTCCATGACTAGTATTTCCTAAGGATTAAAGTGATAAAGCAAATGTTGCCTTAGTTTTACATTGGTAACTAATGTTATGAGATAGTAGACAGGTCATTAGAATGAAATTCTATTTGTTTTATTTTGAAATCTGTTAATTGCCACCTATACAATGTGTTCACTGTTCATTGCTTGTTTTGTCTAGATATAATTTTTCTCTCAATGTCATATCAGGTCATTTAAAATTGTTATCCAATTTATGTAAACATTTTGAAAAAGAATATATAATATAAGGTTATTATAAAGAACATATTTATCTTTTTTTGCCCAGAAAAGAGCACAGGCTCTTTAATCAATGTGCTTGGGTTTTACCCCTTGTTCTAGCAAGTACTTGCTAGGTGACTAGTACTAGCTAGTTATCTAAAGAGCCTAGTTAGGTGGTATGATTGGTCAGTGAGGTAATGTCTGGGTTGCAGTCTTCTCTCAGTTCTTGGTGTGCTCTTGGCGGAAGAATGACTAGACACACCGAAGTGTCAGGTCCAGGCTCCTGGCAGATTGTTATCCTAGTTATTTGGCTTCTTCCTTGGGAAAAAAATCACAAGCAGGACCAGTGTGACGGAGTGACCACAAGCAGGAAGCAGTTTCACATGAGTAACTTTTTATTATAAAATGAAACAAGTCTGTCTCCACAAGTGGAGAGAGACAGATTGACTATCTCTCTGGAAATTCTCGAGTTGTTTCCTTGTGTTGGCTTGGTCCTGGGAAGGGCTTTGGGAGATGTGGGATGCTACCAACAGCTTAACAGGTGTTCTCAAGGTTGTATCTTCTATGCTAGCTCCTTCTCTGAAAGCCTGGAGCGGGGAGGAGGTGGGGGGAGAGGGGGTGAGGGGGTGAGATGAATTACAATGTAGATTTTAAGCTAATGACATAATTAGCCTTAAGCTACTTGAGGTCACTTTCCAAATCCTAGTATGTCTAGACTGGGGAATTCTCAGATTGATAAAGTGTCCTCTCCTTCCCCAGGTGTAGCAGTTGCCCTGGATAGGATTAGGGTGAGGCCAAAACAAAACAAAGTGCCTGCCTTTATCCTTCTTCCCAGGTGGGGCAATTGCTCAAGGCAGCACCAAAGCAGGGCACTCTTGTCCCTAGAAGAGCTGGAGATCCTAGCCATCTGTCTACCTAACAGTAATACATGTGAAATACTTAGCCTAACACCTGGCAGGCAGATAGTAAGCTCCCAATATGTGTTAACTCTGTTATTGTATCATCATCATCTTCATGATTTACAAGTCTTTGCTTGCCAGTACAATCTAGAATTACAATGCTAGTTATACTGAAATGCATTTCCTTTGCTGAACTGTAAAAAAATAAAATAAAATAAAATAAATCACTTAAATGTTATCTAGTACTGTAAACTACCAATACCTTGTATCTACATATAGCTTTACATTTTTAAGTTTAAATATATCTGATTGGATATTCAGCTTGAATGTGTAGGTAGACTCCATGTGCTTTTCCTCTTTGACAAGAAAGGACATCAGGAATAGAATATTATGTCTTGCCTAGTTCACAAATCCTATTGTTAATAAAGCTGTGGTCAGAATTGGGCCATATGATCCTTCTTCTAGGACTCATAATGCTTCTGTCATTTGCTTTTCAAATATGTTGCAATATTTGTGTTACTCAACTTATTGTACTTCCTCTTCTACTTTGTGTTAGATTCCATGAATCAGCTTATCTAAAAATACTGTTAAAAGCATTTTTTAAAACCCTGAAAATGCTAAAAGAAACTTTATTATTTTTCATATTCTCCAAGTGGAGAGAGCCTTTTGAAGCATAAATAATCCTTAAAAGGAAATGACTGAAAGGTCATGGAATAAAAAATAAAAACTTCCTTAATTGAAACATACAATAAAAATAAATTGTCAAATTAAAACAAAATTGTCAAATGTCAGAGACTATTTTCTTCCTAACTAATAAGGAAAGAACAAACCAAACCGTGGGGAAAAAATGGGCAATAATATTGTGCGAAAAGTTTTAAAATAAAAATTGCTAATATACTTTAGAAAATTGGTTAAACTTCAGTCAACTTAATATTTACAAAAAACAACCCCAACATAGTTGTTAGAAACTTAAAGTTCAGCATAAACCAGTGTAAGCAATGTATGGAGACAGGCATTCTGACATATTGTTGTGTACTTGTATGAACAGAAGTTTTGAAAATTCTCCCTACCAAAGAAAAAGCACACAGTTTTGTCCCAGAAATTTCATTTCCCACTTTTTACTGGTGTCCTAGCACAGGTATATAAAACTAAGTGCACAAGAATATTTTTTATTGTTTTTGTAAGAGCAAAGAACTAGAAATAATGATATCCATTAAATAGGGGACTGGACATTTAAAAGATGACACATCATTATGGAGTATTTTTCAATAATGGATAAAGGGTTAATTCTATTCACGATAAGGGCATACCTCCAAGGCACTTGTGAGAGGCAAGTTGCACAAAATATGATTTAATATATGTATTATCCCATATAGCTATGTACATAAGTTTAAAATTATAAAGTTACTGGGGGAGGGGAGGGTAACATATACCTAACATTGGTGACTTCTGAGGAATAGAATTGGGAGTTGAAAGAGACTTCTCATTTCACACCTTTCTATAATTTTCAATATTTTTTTACTTGCCCGTATTTAATAAATTCCCTAAAATTTTTAGGAATAGCCGATGATAATCATTATTAAACTAAAACTACACATCAGGCTCTGTGATAAATCCTTCATATTATCACTCTTAATCTTTACAAGAATTCTGTAAGGGAGATATTTTCACTGTGGCTAAGAGTTACGGTAGTTAGCAACAAGTCGTATGCTTAGGAAGTGATGAATTCCAAATTCAGTCTCGGGTCCATTTACTTTCTTAGCAGATGTTTTTAATTCTAGTCAAACCATTACTTACACATGATGTGAACAAGTGGCACAATAGCCTCTCATTTCCATTCATTCTCACTACTATTAAAATATTGTGATTATAATAGATTTTTATGTCCATTTATTCAACTGCTTACCAACTGTGAGCCTGTTCTGTACTCTGAGGGTTCAGGGGTGAACCATTCTAGCAGGTGCAAAGACAGGACAGAAACAAGTCAATGCCATGGTTTGTCTGATGGTGATAAGCAACTTGTGGAAAACTAAGCAGAGAAAGAGAATGGGAAGGAGGTTTGCAGGAAGGAGGGTGATGAGAATGGAAGCATTGTTTTAGTGTCTAGTAGTTGGCAGCCCCGTGTCAAATGTTGTACACTATTCACCTCATTTAGTTCTTATTTCCCCTCTTACTTAGTTTTCTCAACTTTTTGATTAAGAAAATAAAAGCAATGGGCCGGGCACGGTGGCTCACGCCTGTAATCCTAGCCCTCTGGGAGGCCGAGGCGGGTGGATCGCTTGAGGTCAGGAGTTCAAGACCAGCAAGAGCGAGACCCTGTCTCTACTAAAAATAGAAATAAATTATCTGGACAACTAAAAATATATATAGAAAAAATTAGCCGGGCATGGTGGCGCATGCCTGTAGTCCCAGCTACTCGGGAGGCTGAGGCAGGAGGATCGCTTAAGCCCAGGAGTTTGAGGTTGCTGTGAGCTAGGCTGACCCCATGGCACTCTAGCCAGGGCAAAAGAGCGAGACTCTGTCTCAAAAAAAAAAAAAAAGAAAGAAAAGAAAATAAGAGCAATGGATATGTTAATTACCTTGATTGTGGATCATTTTTACAACGTATGTGTAATCAAAACACGTACAACTTGAATTTTTATTTGTTGATTTGTATCTCCATAAAGCTGGGGGAAGAAAAAGGAATGAGCAGTTATTTAACTTCTAATCCCAAGTCAATATAACTAGTGCCTGCTATGGTCAGGATTCAATTTTATGTCTGATTTCTAACCCTGTGTGTTCTCTCACAAAAAAAACTTCCAAAGAATTGTGCCTGAACTGACTTAATTATATTGAAGATTTTCTCCTGTCATTCTAACACATTTATCTAGTACCGTAATGGATTTACACAAGGCAAGGTATACTCTTATATAAAATCCCTTCAAAATTTGGTGGATGTATATTCTTTCAAAAATGAAAACCCTAACCAGCATTCTTTACTCTAAAATGGGTACAGCATTTTGCTGTCTTATTGTTCCTCAAAATCCATGGTTGCAGATTTGATTCAGCTGTTTGCTTTCTGGGACTAGTGTGCTAAGCTACGCAGGAACTGTTGTCTATGAGACTGAACACTTACTAGCTGCTTCTGGGAATGTAAATTTGATTCTTTGGACTGCTCATGGGACTGTGTGACATTTTCCTCTCCAGTGACAGAAGATTTGGATGGCATTAGGCTACTGACTAAATAATGTTTTCAAGTAAGTTCAGTGTGAACTTAGGCATCTATTTTGCATCTTTTCTGAAATATCTTTCTCTAATAGTGTTCATATTTTCATTATGATTTAGCTATTCATTCAGTATGTTTAAAATATATTTAAAACAGGTCTTATCTGAACTCTTGTATTGGTAAGCTATTTCTAAATTGTCATATTGGTGTTTGTATGTGTGGGAATTATAGTTGAGAAGAAAATAGATCAAAGTGGCTTAAAAACAAAATAGATATCTGCAAAATAGATAATTCTTAATCAAAATATGTACTAGCCTTTATACTACCTGTTTATATCATACAACCAAGATAAAAGGTCATAGTTATTTAAGGGAATTACCTTTTAAAGTTTCCTTACTTCTCTGTAAGTTATTCTTTTAAATGAAAATCATAATGAGATTGCACAAGGCCATTTCTACTTTATCCTAATTAAGTGCTCTAAAATTTGAGAAAAAATTCTTAAAATACTTAAAATATTTTATGACTTCTTACTAATTTTTAAATAAGTGTCATAAAAAATACTCTGAAAACAGAAAGGAATGCTTGAGGAGAAAAGAGTGTTTTGGGTTCCCTTCCAATTGTATCGAACTGCCTGCAAATGAAAGGATTCATTGTATGACTCATATGCCCAGAAAAGACAGCACGAACAATCTAATGATAAAGACTAGCTTAAATATGATCTGGTGGACTAAATATATTTCTGCCTGTTATTCTTAGCTTGCTTTATTTCGAGGTTGATTGAAGGCATTTATCCAGCTATCTATTGGATATATGCTAGTGTACCCTTCTGAAGATTTTTCCTGCATGATTTTGAGAATTTCTTTTTTGTAAGAATGGGGTCCAAATATAGTAGGTCCTTCTTTCCCCAAAGTGCAAGGTGTCCTACTTTGATTCAATATAAAAATAATGCTTGTTTTGAAAGTGACTTAAGTATATACTTTTTTACATTTAAAGATCCTCATCAATAATAATTCTATGTAAATGTTATTAATAGTCAAGATTTGGCTGAAAAAGTTTAAAGGATTTATTTTTTGTAGGAGGACTGTGCTGTACTCATGAAGCTTCTGTAAAACTAACAGAAAATGATAAACAGCTAAGAACTTCCAGCCAGAACAATGGGCTATTTCCTTTCTTAAATCTGTTTGTCATCCTTGCTGATTGGCAGTTTCCATTTGTTTTCAGACTTACTAGTTTCAAAGTATTTCAGATCTATGCTGTATAGAAAAGTACATTTTATTTATACTTAATGAGGTAAATTTTGTAAGCTTAGTCATGACAGGGAAGTGAGAATGTGATTATACTTCTCAATTTACCCTTTTGCACGCGAAATAATGATTGTGAGCTAAAACAATATATTAGGGGCAGCTCAGCAAGTCAGTTCCTTTTTTTTCCTCTGGCCTCTGGCTTACTTGGATGGGAAAATGGCCAAAAAAAAAAAAGTACTGCTGAATGTCTCAGATATAGGTAATGGGTCTTCGCCAGACAGACCATAAAAATAGAACCTTATGAGCCACACTAGTAGTGTGCTCTGTGTGGGTTTCTTTCTTTCTTTTTTTCAATGGCTCTGGCAGCAAACCATACACTGGGATCTGACGTTGTAGGTTTTTTTTTTTTTTTTTCCTAAAGCATATTTAAACTCTCACACACTTATGTAATGAGGATTTTTCTGCAGAATAACATTGGGTCTTATTAAGAATTGTCTGTCAAATGTTGGAGCATTTGATTGAAAAATCCTTCTTAGCCTTTTTAAAGGTAAGTCATATGATTTCTCTTTAAATAAAAAAGATCAAGGGATTTCCCATCTCCCAAATAGCTGGAGATGACACTACTATATAGACACTCCTAAGAAACTAGCACAAGAAGTAGTAATTGTTTTCTTAAAGTCACTTGGCTTTATTTAAAAATCAGGTTTCTGTTGCTTTCCAAGTTATCAATCTTCCTATATTTTATATTTAAAAAGAAAACTATGGTCAATGGCCAATGACATGTCACTTCTCAATGTTTAATGTCTTATTCTTGTCTTTAAACATTTATTTAAATGATTTATAGTCCAATTTGAATTATGAAAAAACCATCATATTTAGGGTATTTTACTTAAGTTTAAATTATGAAGAAGGTCATTATGAATGAAGATCAATATAACGAGATTAGTTGTTATAAATGACTTGCCTCTCAGGTCAACATGTTCTCTCTTATGCAATTATTAACTACTTATTACTTTACATGTCATTATCTTGTTTAATTTTCAATCTGAATTACATAATTTTTGTTTAACCTGACTTTGTCTACATGGTTAAATACAATGTATATTTTGGATATGTGCTTATTAAGTAATTTTCTTTAATGAACAAAGATATTTTATTGTTAATGGAAATGTTTAAAGTATATTTTAAATAGTAATCTGAAATTTAATTAGCGTCAATTGTTAGAGTAAGAATAAACCAAAATTAATACTTTTGGCAATTCAGTTAGCTTATTACAAATATTACTGAATTATTGTCTTAAATGATAAGACCAAGTTTAAGTAGAGGATAAATCATTCTGGAGAAATTAATTAAAATGCTCAATTTACTTCTATTAAGTAAATTTATAAATAAGTGTAAATGGCATAAATTTTCTAGAGTAAATCTCATTTTCTGGAATCACCAAGTAGCATATTTAAAAATGTTTCATAAGATTTACATGTACTTTTCAGTCCTTTCCTTAGGTTAGTAATATATTTTGAGGCTAAGAAAACATTGCTTTAAATATTGGTTCGCAAGGAGACCAAAAGGAAATACTAAAAAAATTTTATTATGTAGTATTTGGTGGTCCTTTGGAGTTTATAAAAGAAAAAATGTAGAAAAATTTTATTAATTTACTGCAATTGTTAATGAATCAGAACAATAAACCAAATAGAGAACTATCAGATAACAGGTTAGGCTGGGAGAAATGTGATTACAATTAGAGAGGTACTTGCACAGAGTGTACTGAAATTTTTGGAATTTACTTCGGAAGTTATAGTTGCTGCCCTTGTTTTTTATAAAAATATTTTGGCCAAGTTCACTCAAATACATTTGAATTGTGTATGTGTGTGTGTGTGTGTGTGTGTTTCCTGAAAGAACTAATTCTGTGACTATTTTCTGATTTAATCACAAGATGTTTTACTTCACTGGCCCAAGATGCAGCTAAAACTTTCAAGTAGCATTGTTCTAACTAGTAGCTGCCTTGCCATTTCATATTTTAATTTTATATATATATCATCAGTTTTATTATAATCTGTTTTGTAAATCACCACCATTTGTATAAAATACATTCATTATATTTTTAAAAAATAATACTTGACCACTATGAAATAACATCTTAATGTTATGATTATTTAAAATAACATTTTATGATAGCATTTCAAAATAACATTTTACATGATAGGAATTTTTATACATTATCTTATTTAGTTTTATTTAGTACTTGCAAGCTAATTTGATATAGAATAAACTAATTTTACATGAAATGGAATCACAGTCAAACTTCAATACTCAGACTCAGAATTGAATCTACATTTCCTGACTACAATGCCCAGAATCTTAACCACTGCAAACCTTATAATATCTTTCTGTTTGTGGAAGAATTTTGAGTGTTGGGAAAAAAAGATAGCCTTTCTGTTGTCTAAGGTTCAAAGATTAAGAATGGCTCTGGACAATTGTCTTTTTTTTATTATTTTACTTCAGCTTATTATGGGAGTACAAAAGTTTAGGTTATGTATATTGCCCATGCCCCCCACCTCGAGTCAGAGCTTCAAGCGTGTCCATTCCCCAGACAGTGTGTATTGCACTCATTATGTAGGTATACAACCATCCCCCCACCCCCACCCCGGGTAAGTCAATATAATTCTAAGAGGATCATTTCAAACCTGTAGTAATCCCTGGCTCATAAGTCTCTAAAAGATGGGCTTATGTCTGGAAGGATCCTGAGTATAACATATGAAGCCCAGTGTATTTATTGTATTAAATTTCTGAGACTACCATCAAAACAAGTTTTAAACTGCAATATACTTTACTAAAGTATGTTATATTACAGATGTCTATAAAATTTTTTCTATGTTATTTTTTACCTTCATACATTCTGATAGGATGTAAATGCACCGGTGACAGTGTAAATAAGATGCTGATGATCTCCTAATTCAGTGATTTAAAAATGATCTGCAGAGCCCTTAGGTTCTTTGGAGACGACTCAGAGCCCCACTGAGGTATGACTGGAAGGGGAAAGAGGCAATTCCTGCCTTTTCTTTTTAAATTTTTAATTCATTTTTATTATTTTTGTAGAAATGGAGGTCTCACTATGTAGCTGAGGCTGGTCTACAACTTCTGGCCTCAGAAGTTGGCCAAGGTGATTCTCCTACCTCACCCTCCCAAAGTGCTAGGATTACAGGTGTGAGCCACCATGCCTGTCTATATTCCCGCCCACCCCTTTTTAAACTGTCTTTATATATTGATATTTTCTGTAAAATTTAACTTGAAAGGAGAATTCTATCTCCAAACAGAAGTTTATAAAGATTGACCTAATGACCTGTTTCCACATGATGAAACATAATCAGATTTAAATGATTGATTTGCACCCATTTTTACTGTCTTGGATTTGAATCTACATATGACTCATGTCCACAGAACCATGGCTTTGTTAACACACATATTTAAGCCGTAGGGTGAGAATTTGAAAAAATAATTAATTTTGAAAGCTAACTTCCATACTCATATTTAACCTATTATTGAATTAGACCCCCCTAATAACTGCAAAAACTGTGTTTTAAGGGAAGATGCTGTATTTTTTACTGAGAAAAGACTTTGTGTATTCAGTGAATGGCAGTGAAAACCAGAGGTATGTGGTCTAGTTTTCTGTCCTAGGAAAAAGTGGAAGGAAGGCTTATAGATATAGTAGAAAATTTTAGACATCCACTGGTCAGTAAGAAAATGTCATTTGGGTCTATCACTCATTCATGGTACATGTACTCTGGAAATCCAAAGTTTTTTAAATTTTGTAGGTTCACATCCCAGCAAATGTTACCTCTGGGTTATGCCTTTTCTGGGTAGAGTTTCCCAGGGAACAGCTTTATCCACGCATGGGAATAATTATAGATTCTCTGGGGACTTGCTTTAATGTTCTGGTCTGTGTACTGGAGAGGCTTCTCATAGCTCAGCCTGCTGCAGGGTTTGGTAATAATAATGAAAAAATTTTAAAAAGTTTTAGAAAAGCTCAATCTCTGTTTAGCTTAGGTTCCCAGCATCGTGAAAGGGTATTTTGCCTAAAAGTTCATTATAGAAACACTCTGCTAATTTAACAAACCCCTCCCAAAGAAAAGGATGTTCTATTGTTCCTCCCTCTTTCAAAGACAGCCAGAGGAATAGGATCCACTAGTGAATTCTACAAAATGAGTAGTATTTGTAGTATATAAACTGGATAGGAGACAGCTGATGTAGCTTTAGAATCAAGAAAGGTATGTAATTAGTGGCATCTTAAAACATGTCTTTTTATCTTCCCTTATTTACACAAGTCTCAATAATTAGTTTTCTGTATCTGAGATTATTTTTTATTATTTTTAAATTTAAGTACTTCAATCATAAATTATTACAGATATAGTACCAGTGTCTTATCTTTCTTATAAACAACAAATAATTAGTAAAAAATAAAATTTAACCCAAAGTAAGCAAATGAAATTATCTATTTTAATATATAAAAAATTGTTTATTAAGAGAACTGAATATAGAAGACCCAAATTTTGCATGCTCTAAAGAGCTAAATATGCTGGAAGAGTGGACAAGCTACCCTTTCTCTCTGAAGATGTTATGCAGCATAACAATAAATTATGATTATAATAAAATATTTCATTATTCATGGTGTCAATGGCATTCACTAATAAATGAATCAATTATCTTGCCTATTCTTAGGAAAAAAGTAGAAACGTGCAGCAAGGTAGTAAAAGTGAATCAATCAGTTGAAAATCTCTCTCTCTTTTAATATCTTAGTGCATGGAAGTAATGATGTTAGACTAATACTTGCACCTTTGCTTATATTGGTTCCAGTCATATCCAGACCAATGTTAGACTAATAACTGTCTAACCTGTCTAACCACATGATTCAACAGAATAAATTAATTGACACTTCTGTTTTCTAATGAAGTTGACTCAACAGCAGTGGGATGTGTACACTATTTCACTTCAGTTTTAAGTTTAAGCAGACAGAGGTAGGCAGTACCCATGCCTATCCATTTCTCAAAATATCTGGGCTCAGAATCCATAGACGTCGGAGTTTTCAGGTCTAGAGAGGGAGGCATCGGAGAACATGTGCTGTTCCCTGGGTTCTCCAGTGGGCACTCTGGGAACTCTCTGTCCCTGGTAATAACTCTTCCTTGTAATGCATGAGACTACTTGAAGAATGATTCTGGAAAAGGCCAGATAGATTCACAATGAGGTTGTGGCATAGAATCTGGAAAGGGCAAATGGATGCTGATGTATCTATCTTAACAGCAATAGATTTATAATCTTAAAATCATTTTATATTCCATCTGTCAGAGTTGAAAATGACATCAAAATTGAATCAATAATTATTAGTGAAGTTTATATAGGACATGATAAACTAACTTTCCAAAAGAAAGAACTTAATCTTTGAGTTAAATAGATTCATAGTATATTCACAAAACGAATTTAACAGGGTGTTTCCTGCTGTATTTTTTAATGGGCTCTCAAAACCACAGGATTCTAGAGAAGTTTTCCTAGAGCTTCCTAAAAGTGGGGAAGGGGAGTGTGAGGCAGGAGTAGGGAGACTGAGTTAGGAATGAGTCTCAGCTGTATAATCGCAGTCATTTTTGCCTATTGGTCTTCGATGCAAGAATTGAAGTGAGGAACCAGGTCAGCTGCTTAAATTAAAAACTGCTAGTATCACCTTAGCATGTCATTTTATACATGAGGAAATTGAGGTATAGAGTGGCTTATCCACTGTCACCTAGCAAGAGAGTGGTAAATCAATCTTTGGTCTAATCTCTAGACTCCTAATCTCAATTGCACCAGGTTAGATCCCTGCATTTTGATTGCTTCCTTAAGTATAACTAGTAAATAAGAGTTGGGGGATGATCTATGAAATGGGCATTCAGTAAGGTGTTATGAACTTAATAAGCTACCCTGAATATGATTATCAGTTCACAGCATGCAGAACACCAGAATGGTATTCTCTATTTAGCAGTTACTATGGTTGCTTAAAAGAGTGTGTTTCAAGAAAAGTTTAAGGTGCTTTACTATTATACTTTGCACAGAAAATTCCATTTGATAATATCCAGCCCTTATCATCAGCCTTAAATAACTTGTTCCATTGTTATTATGACAACCCTGGTCAAACCATAGGAGGTAGCATGTTACATGATTCAAGGGGGAAGGGAAAGCTATTCTTCCTACTCCACCTTCAAGCAGTTAATAAAATGTCAGTTCAGCCCCACTTGCTCAGTGAGACATGAACTTCCACAGGAGAAATAAATCACTTGTTTAGGGTTATGTGTTTTCCTTTTACATTGGAAAGAACATAACACTAATGAAATACTCAAGCTGCCACATCACAAAGGCATTAGTGTGAATAAGTTTGCTGCATCCTGTGATTTACAGTAGAAATGCCCCAGGTATAAGGAAGGTAGGTAAAGAGAAATCCTAAAGGGTAAAAAAGAGCATATAAGTAAATAAATAAAATTGCCAAGGAAAAATTTTGTAACATTTGTCTTTCTCCATTTTTGGGAAACAATCTCATTTTCTTAGCTATGCAAGTAATAGTTTTGAAAAACTAAATGGTTCCTTAAGTGAACCATTTAGTTTTTCAAGTGAAAATAAATACTCATAAAATCCTAAAAGTGATACTTCTATTGCAACAAAGCTATAGAGGCAAAACCTGAAACCATAACGAACTATAAGTTTTATTATTTAACTTACAATAACAAGAATATTCTGTGTGTGCCTCTCTTTCATCTGTAGCCCTCTTTTCTGTTGGCATGTATGTTTTCTTTTGTTTATGAGTCACAAAGCACATTCTGACTATCAGTGACAGGTCAACCCCATTATTTTAAAAAATGCCATTATGATTAAATAGCTCAAATTAATGTGTTTTCAAATATTAGTTATAAGCAATAAATTCATATTAATTTCATTACAATTGGATCCAATCATATCATACATTATATGCTTCCAATCTTTATATAATAACTACATACCATACAAAGATACCAAAAATAAGATTGACTGAAATACATACTAGCCCAAACTAGTTGATTTTTAACAGAATTGTCAGAAAATCAACTCTGCATGACAAAAAAATATAAGTTGTATATGGTAAAAAAAACTTTTGAGATTGGTAAGAAAGCAATGTGTATTGTTAACACAAGACATCCTTTACATTATATATTTTCTTCAAATTCTTTGCATCTATATTATACCCAAAAGTCATTAGCAATAAAATTGAAAATAAAGCATACTTCTTTAAAATAATTCAGTGTTTTAAACACTGTTTATAGGACAAACAATTCAGGTGTGAACTCAGTATGAAATTTTTTTTTAACAGTCGTTATAATTATGGTGATATTAGAGAGTATCCTAGTATTAATCTTCTGAATAGATTGTTTCCATTTACCCATGTTTTTTTGTTCTAACAGCTTGCGCTCGAATGATTAGAGGAATTGATCCTTTCTGAGACTCATCAGTTCATTTCCTGTAAAATTCATGTCTTACTGTTTATTCACGAACAAGGTATGATAAAGAAAACATCAGTTACTATACTTGCTTAGCATTTCGATGCAAAAGACATCAGTTCATCCACATCTGTTTGGAGGAGACTCCAGGTAGGGTGTGGATGGTAGTGTTTGGGTGGAGAAGCCAGTTAGAGGATGAGGATGCAAGTAAGTGTCCAAGTGTCCAAGGCTGAGGGAAGAGAGAGGAGGATGAGAGTTCTCCTTGGATAAGATTTCAATATGTTAATCATTCCTAGAAAGAAAATTTAAAATAGAACTTTGAGGAAATTCAAATATGACACTATTACTTCTGCCAGTGGTAGATAATTAGAAGCAAAAAAAAGGGGGAAAAGACCTAGGAAATCCATTTGGTAAAACCAAAAGAAAAGCATTTGTTTATTTAATACTGGCAAAATGATCTGTTTCAGTTGCACGTTGTCTTTATACTTTGATCTTTTCATACTGATTATTTAAGCTTCTGTTTTATGACTTCTTTCTCATGATAGAACCACACCTCGTAGAAACTACTTTAATCATATCTTGGAGTGTGAAACATTAATTCATCCCCTGAACAAGAAAAATGGGCTGTGATCGAAACTGTGGGCTCATCGCTGGGGCTGTCATTGGTGCAGTTCTGGCTGTGTTTGGAGGTATCCTAATGCCAGTTGGAGACATGCTTATTGAGAAGACAATTAAAAAGGTACAAGTAGTTTTAAGAACAGTTCTTTTCATTCTGATTTGTTCTATCTTCTCTTTTTGCTTTGGGTACAAGCTTTATATTTCATGATAACTGGCAATTTTGTGTCTTTGACGCTAAGATAATTATGAACCACTGCAATTCTACATGATAGAGAAGTGACCATGTGTGAGATGTTACAAGTATAATGTATATTTAACATGAGTATGTTGCTATCTTATATAAATATCCACATTGTGATAACAGCTGTCTATAGGTATGCAAGGTAGTAGAAATAAAAATATTTTTAAATATGTCCAAATAGTATGTTGGTATGCTTTTGAATAAGAAATAGTGAATGTATTTTGTGATGGAATATTTATAAATGTAGTGGCATTTTAGTTAATACCGAGAAAAGTAAAACAAAATATACGGGTACGTGTGTGTGTGTGTGTGTGTGTGTGTGTGTGTGTGTGTGTGTATAAAACATTGTATTTGATATTGCAAAAGAAATCTTGAGTAAACTGTTTGGAAAACTTTGTTTTTTGGTTTGATAATCCACTGCTTTATATAATGTGTGTAATGATCTGATTGTTTCATAAATTATGAAGTTTTGTATTTGACTCTTAGAAAATATTTTCAGAAATATGTAAGACATATCTCAGTATATGAGAAATTGATTGCAGTTTAAAATAATAGAATGATTCAATAGACAAGCTTTGCACAACAATCTAGAATTCCTCTCCCACCCTAGTTCATTGTAATTAGCTATACATTCGCTCATCAGAAACTTTAATTGATAGAGGGAACCAGAGAATATAGGCGAAGTGCATCTGCTGAAGTCCTAAACCAGGAATGGCAAATTCAGATGGCTTCAGGAGTTTGGAGACAGGGGTTAAACAGAACTTAAGGTGTCAAGAACAAGATAAAATGAAGATCCGGGAACAAATAAGCTGTGTGTCCTGCCTGAAGGCATGCACAATCATTTTTTGAAACATAATGCTGGCCAAATAAAACATATCCGAGTGCTGCCTTCAGCTCTCCACCTGGTTAGGATGGCAGTGACCTAGAGGAAGAGTTATTAAGGGTAGTGCATGACGGAGAACAACAATTTTATTACACTTTTTATTGTTGTGTTCTTTTTTAATATATTTGATCTATGGTTGGTTGAATTTGTGGATGTGGAAACCGCAGGTACAGAGGGCTGACTGTAGAATGATTTCCATCTCTTTTATTGCTAACATATTGTAGATCTTTACCTCATATATGTAACTGAAAATATATATATAAAAATTGAATGTTATCCCTGCCTTGGAATTCCGCGTTTTCTTGAGAGTATTTTTACGTAGGCCAGCGGAGAGAGACTGCGATGGGGAGGCAGGGCTCCTCTAACAGTGAGGTGGAATTGCCACTGCTCCAGCATCCTGCCTGCTCTGTGACTGTGCTTCCCACACGGACCTGCTGCCGAGGAAGCACAGGATCCGGGTCTGTGTTAACACATAGACTATAACTTATCTTTTCATTTCCAAATTAAAAAGTCACAGTAATCTCACAGTGCACAGAAATTTAGACTATTTATCCTGATACATAATTCATGATCAATAGCTGAGTATTGATCATTTAATTTTTTTCTTTGTCATGCAACAAAATCAGTACGTATGGACTCTTTGGGGTGCCATGTGAGATGCTAGGATCTATTTTAAGTTCTTTAATATTTATCTATTCTTATAATAGTTAATCATGAGAAAGAGTATTGAGACATCAAGATGTGCTTTTGTATAGTGACTAAGAGAATCAAATAAATTATCTCAACAAGTGTAAGATATAACCAGGGAAAAGTATATTGTAATTAAAAAAATACATTGTGAGACTCTAGAACTGAATTTGAAAAATAAATGTTATTTAGAAAGAGAAATCTCTCTGAATATTCAAGAAACTTCAGGAAGGAGGTGGGACTTGAGTTGAATTTTAAAGAAGTATAAAATTTGGAAAGTCCAAAAAGAACTGCAGTAAAGGTGTCAAAGGACTAATGAATTGTCTGGAAAGACTGTGGAAATGAAATTAAATGCAGTGAAGAGGGATGGAAGGAAGTAGAGAATGTGCCAAGAATACTGGACTAACAAGAGAAATGTTTAGAAGGCAACATTTAGAAGCTTTGAACATCAGGCAGAAGAATATTTAATTGATGCTGTGATACACAAAACTAGTTGGTATGTTACATAATAAAACCTGCATTTAGAGATTGATATCATCAAATGTCTAGCATTTATTTAGTGCTTACTAAGAGCTTCCTATATTCCTATGTAATTGGTTTGTCCGAAATATCTATGAGAAGATCCTATTATTTTACCCATTTTACAGGCACAAGTACCTAAATCAACTTGCCAACTTGCCTAGCTGAGAAGAAAAGCAGTCAGTTTCCAAGCACAGGCAATCTAAAGCGAGAGCCTGAATGACACACAGCCTTATACACTATGCTTCTGCAGTAGAAAGGGTTGGGAAGTGAGGAGACCAAAGACAGGAAAACAAGAAAAAAACTATGTAAGACATGACCAGTTTCAAGAACAATTTAAGGTTCCCTCGTAGAAAGATCTTTCCATGGTGGAGGAGGTATGAAAAACTGATGGGTGAGGCGTGCAATTGAAGTTTAGATAGGGGGACTAAATTAGGAGAGAGGGGAGTAAAAATAGTAAACTCAAGATGTCCAGTTGAGTTACAGATTGAAATGTGCACCTTAGAAAATAAAAGAGAGGTTTTATAAGTAGTTTGATAGGTACAAGAGTCTGTATTTCAAAGGTCAGTTCTCAAATACATTTGACCATTTCCATAGAGATTATAAATAGAGCTACATATTAGATTTGCTTTTAGAGAGTTTGAATGTAGAGGGGAAAGAACAGAAAGATTACTATAGCATTTGTACATAATTCAAGGGCAGGAAGACAAAAGTAGAAAAGGAAAAGAATGGTCTTAAATGGAAAAATAGAAACAAAAGAGTCTCATTTCCTGGAAGTTAATAGGAGGCCAGAACTCAAGGAAAGAGAGAATGAAATGTTCTCAGGCAGATGAAAATTAAGGAAATAATGGTTACAACATGGTCACTAATGATTTTGAAGGTATAATTTAAGGTAAGTAGGTAAATAGGGGAAATGAAATAAAGAAATAGAGTGTTTTTCCTTCTTGTTTTTGAAATGAGGTTTATCTGTGCAATTTTTTACAAGACAAAAGGGAGCAGTATGGATTCAGACTCCAGGAGGAGGAGGAGGCACAAAACTGAAATTTGTGGAGATTGTTAAATGATAGTTTGCATTGTATGCCCAATACAAATCGATAGACTGAGACACATTAGAATCCCTACAATGGTCAAGGTCTAGAGTCCATGTAAGGCTTAGCCTGATTTTGCTCTCAGATTTCTATATAACCATGTTGACCTTATAAATTTTAGTCATATAATGATGCGAGAACTTTTTCTTTATTTACATAAGGCTGTTGTTTTTAGTTTACAAAGCTATTTTGAAAATAGTATTCGCATGTGTATATCTTTGGCATATATTAGGAGTCAAATCTCTGAATTATGTCTTAGCCTAGAGAGCCAATTGTCTTATTTCTGAATCAGAAACACTTAGGATAATGCTGTTATTTTACAAACATATGAGTTTGTTACTGGGGAATTCTTGTTTATCATTGAAACTCATTGAATATTACTTTCTTTAATTAACTAATAGCAAATTCAGGAAGTTATTACTTGTGTACAAGTGATATTTTGAAATAGAATTAAAATGCTTAATTGAAAAAGATCAGAATATCATCTTATACTGTTTTCTCATTTATAGAGTCAGAGTTCTATGATGCCTTCTAATTCTAAAAGATGACACACTGGCACTATTAATATCATTTGGAATGGTCTAAAATAGTTCAGAAATCTTACTTAATGATATATTTTATTTTTGCTCTCTATTTCTGAAGGATGTTTTCTGGGGACTTCATGCTTTTTAGCGATTATAGCTGAAATCTTTCTTACTAGTATTTTTGACCATGATTCCTAATAGATTTGTGTGAGGCCAGCAAGTTTATGCAATCTTTCTAGATAGATTAAAAGTCAACAGCACAAGCTACCATGAATGTAGAAACTACTAGAGCACCTTGCCAAAGAGTCAGAGTTCTGCCACCATTTGCAAAAGATAATTTGTCACTTGATATTGTTAATATAACTTGATAAAAAGTTTAGTGAATATTGTATAACAGGAAATCTTAAGTAAATTTTAATTTTCCTATGATAGTAACAATAGTACAAGGGATTTAAAGGTTTTTTTCCTGTTAAAAGACTAATATTCAATTATACCATCAATCACTTCCCCGAATCTTGGAAAAAATGATCCCTTAGTAGCTTGTAAGAAATGTTTTCAGAGAAAATACATTTAAATAATAACTTTATTAAAATGACTATACTACTGAATCAAGAGTCAATATTTTAATAATTTAAATTATGCTTATATTAACTTTATAATACATACTTATATTTCCAGATATGATAAAATAATTTGTAGTTTTTCATAGTATCTAAAAAGATAAAAAATAAATGCCTGAAGTTTTGGTTGTTAAAGATGATAAAATTTGTTTTATATTTAATGGCATGAGAATAAGAAACTATCCAAAAATTTAAAATTAAAATAACAGTATAAAAATGTACTAAACACTACATTTATTTGCATATAACTCCAGTAACAAATGATAGGTAAAAAACAATGTTTCAAGAAATAGCAGGTAAGCATTTGTAACTTTTTCCCTCTAGCCCAATTTCGTATCAGCTTAGTTTACTTTTCTTGCCAAATGCAAAATTTCCCATTTTAGATTTTTGCATAAATTCTTGTTGTCCAATTTCTGGGTTTAAGAAACCTATTAAAGCTTCCTTCCCCAATACATTTCACCAAAGTTTATTCTGGGTTTTAGCAATGATGATAATCTGAGACTAAAGCTATTTTCTGATTCTCAGCAAAACTCACTAATATTCTAATTAATTCTCTTCTTCTGAACTTACACTTGTACATAATGCCTAAAGATGGAGGAAATTATTTTAAAGATGGGGAAATTGTTCTCTTTGGGACCAGTTACAAGCAAATTGTAAGAGTGGGTGGAAATGATGGAGGCTATTTTCAGTATGCTTCTGCTTTTTAAAGAAGTTTTTATTTTACTGGGGAGAGAATAAATACAAAAATGATTTTAAATAGCAGAAAAAGAAATATCACAGGAAATTACAGTACCTTTTGGCACATGACTGGCGTAGACAGTAAATGCTATGAACTGAGCAGTGAAAGGAATGTGCAGAGTAAATGATATTAGAGTTCTTCCTTTTAGAGGGTGGAACAAAATAACTTGAAAAAGCATGAATAGGCTTTACGAAACACTAATAGCTGACATTTATTGAATGTCTTCTTTGTGCTAACACTGTTCTAATTGCTCACATTTATTAATCCTCATAACCTATCAGGACAAATATTTCAACTTTATGAAAAATGCTAAAATTAAACTATTTTTGACTTTCAAAAATACCGAGTTTATATTACTATTATTATCCTCATTTCACAGATAAAGAAACTGTGGTACAAAGAAATTAAATAACCTGTTCAAACCTAAATGATTATTAAGTGACCAAACTGGAGATCAAACTGATAGCATTAAATTTCATTGGTAACTACTTCATTCTGTGCTTTAGGGAAGAAGCCACTACAATTTGTTAGGGTGGGGATAAGGTAAGAGAATATGACTCATAGATTAAATCTGCTAAGCATGATTCTGTCTCTTGGTGGTACTTTGTAAGGTCCTTGAGAAATGAGACAGTATGTTTTCTACATTTGTACTCTACCTACTCCATGTACAAGAAGATATCGAGGGCATTTTTAATAATTACACTTAAGTTGCCAGTCATGTAGATAACTACTGTTTTCATGCACAGTAATAATCAAGAGAGTATGAGTCTATATAGAAGATATTACTGTCGTAAACATCTTTTTATCAAATTAACATAACAGAAGTTTCAAGGTCAGTGGCTTCCAACCCAGCTGTAGACCATGCTATATGAGAGTCACTGGGTTGGAATCCAGCTGTTACCGAGGCTAGATAGTCTGCATATTTAATGTCAGGGATAAATACTGACTTATAGATTAATCAAGTGAGAGGATCTTAAATTACATCTCTTTTTCTGTACACATAATTATCAGCATTGTACTTCAAACTTACTGACATATTTGCAAAATAGGCTAGATAGTCCAAGTCCAATTTAAAATCAAGCCCTTTTATTTTTTAAATTTCAGAATATTACAGGGGTACAAATGTTTTGGATACATGAATTACTTTTGTACAGATTGAGTCAAAGATATAAGTGTGTCCATCACCTAGATAGTGCACATTGTACCTGTTAGGTATGAATTCATCCATATCATCTCTCCCTCCCCACCGGCTTGATTTCTGTTGAATTTTACTACCATATGTGCACATGTATGTTGATGCATTAGTTCTAATTTAGTATTGAGTTCATGTGGTGTTCATTTTTCCATTCTAGTGATACTTCACTTAAAAGGATGGGAAACCAGTTCCATCCAGGTTGCTACAAAAGGCATTAGTTCACCATTTCTTTTTATGGCTGAGTAATACTCCATGGTATACATATACCACGTTTTATTAATACACTTATGTATTGATGGGCACATGGGTTGTTTCCACAACCTTGAGATTCTGAATTGTGCTGCTATAAACATTTGAGTGCAGGTGTCTTTTTATAAAATGTCTTTGTTTCCTTTGGGTAAATACCCAATAATGGGATTGCTTGATCAAATTGTAGGTCTATTTTCAGTTCTTTGAGCTATCTCCTGGCTACTTTCCCTATGGTTGTACTAGTTTGCAGTCCCACCAACAGTGTATAAGTGTTCCTTTCTCTCCCCATACACGCCAGCATCTGTTGTTCTGGGACTTTTTGAGAAAAGCCATTCTCATTGGAGTTAGGTGATATCTCCTTGTGGTTTTGAATTGCATTTCCCTGATGATTAGAAACGTGGAGCATTTTTTTCATATGCATATTGGCCACTTCTGTTAATGTTTTTTGCCCACTTTTTAATTTTATTTTTTTATATTTTCTTGCTGATTCACTTGAGTCTTTGTAGATTCAAGCCCTTTTAAATTCCAAAAGGACATAAAAATCTTTTGCTTCTTTTAAAATTAGAGGAACTTGCAATATGTTTAGTCTTTGGTACTCAAGGAGTGATTATACAGTTTTCTAATACAAACCATAGTGTTAATATCAGAAGAACTGCATTCCTATTTTGACTTCTTTAATACTCCTTATCTCTTTGTCTCTGAACTAATCACGGTGTTATGGAAATTACAGAAAATTAAAGTGAGAAGACCTGATCTCCCCATTATTTCCTAGTGAAATTTGTCATGTAACATTGACTCAGACATGTCTTTTTCTCAAGAACCTATTTTCTACCTCTGAAAAAGTGGATGGGGTTAGACTGTCCAGATTCTAACAATTAATAATGCAATGCATTCATTTCAACTCTTTGTGTTGCAACTTTGCCTTATTTGTTTCTATAGATATTTGTTTAAATGAAAAAGTGAGGCCAGGCACGGTGGCTCACACCTGTAATCCCAGCCCTCTGGGAGGCCAAGGCGGGTGGATCGCTCGAGGTCAGGAGTTCGAGACCAGCTTGAGTGAGACCCCCGTCTCTACTAAAAATAGAAATAAATTATCCGGCCAACTAAAAATCTATATAGAAAAAATTAGCCGGGCATGGTGGCGCATGCCTGTAGTCCCAGCTACTCGGGAGGCTGAGGCAGGAGGATCGCTTAAGCCCAGGAGTTTGAGGTTGCTGTGAGCTAGGTTGACGCCACGGCACTCACTCTAGCCAGGGCAACAAAGCGACACTCTGTCTCAAAAAAAAAAAAAAAAAAAAAGTGACTTAAGGGTTTAGAATAAAGGCATAATACACTTACTATGTCTTTTGGTATTTAGGTGCATATACATTAGTGAAGCATTCTGTCCTGTCAAGCGTATACTATCATAGACCGCTTTCAATTCTATAAGAATTTATTGAGTTCCTTTCATTAAGAACTGAAATAAAATATGTACTGTGAGAGGCACTTTATTAATAAAGATACTGCATTGATACTTATTCTCACAGTATAAGAATCTTAACATGTGTGTATCTGTTTTCCTTTCATAAAGTCTGTTGGAATGGGTAAATTATCAGTTTTCAGCTACTATATAGCTTTCAGTTTCAACATCGTCATCAAACACTTTTATACTTAAGAGCCATAATACTTTAAGCAATTTTTTCTTAATGCCAAATTGTTAGTGTGGAAATAAGGCCTTTGGGGAGCAAATAAAAAGTCTTTTGAGGAAAATTTTTTTGCAAAAAGAGGTTCCAACATCAGTCTAGCAGGTCCAGTGTACCCTGTGTAAGTGGATTGCAACAGCACAAGGTTTTGTAATTCCATTTTTACTTAGTCCGAGTTCTTCTCTAAGGAATTCCCTTATTCTCTGCATTAAGCAATAGGTAAAATATCCTGAAAATACAAAACTTAATTTGACTTCTACCAACTAAATGTAGAGGGTAATAGGGAAAAAAAGAGACAGTAATAGCATGGTGTCAAAGAGCACTAGTCTAAGGGTCAGAGACAAGGATTTTCATTATGATTCCACTACTGTTTGCCTAGGCTACCCTTCGGATAGCCACCTGGTTTCTCAGAGCCTCAGCGTGCTTTACTAGAAAATGTCACAATATTCTATGTCCTTTCCTGATCCACCATTCTGTGAAATGATGCTTTCAGGTGAAGAAAATAAATAGGTCACATTGTTCCCATAGTCATGGCTCTCTGAAAGCTCATTTTCTGTGAAACTGGCTTTCTTCTTCTTCCTCTAACACACTAAAGTTAAGTTGGAGCTCTTTAAACCTTGTCATTCCTCCCAAGGCACTTATTTGGAAATATTACCTGCCACAAAGTCACCTTTGTTTGCACTAGTTACTATAGCTCCATAGTCTTCCAACTCAGAATGAGAGCCATGGAAGGAAACTGGGAGAACATCTATGGTAACTCCCTCATGTTACAGATCATGAAATCGACCCTGAGGGGTTTGGTGACTTTCCACTTGGTCCTAAAGCGAGGAATCAGATTCCTTATATAGGGTTTTTAATTCTGTCATTGGTATCCTTTCAGTACAAGGGGCATCAGTGTTGTTAATGGATTTCTTAAAGGAATAACAGGGCAGCTTCCTTATCTTGTCCTTTTCTTTAGAAAGTAGTAACCCAAAATTATGGATTAGGTTGTTATAATATTTGGAAACATGTTACTAATGGGTTGTTGCAAATATATTGAGAGTTAGGGAAGCCATATGGAGCAGGGTTTTGAAGGCAAGAAGTCAAATTTGTGTTTGTCATTCAGACACATTTATTTTTTTCATGTAGTAAATGCCATTATCTTCTGAAGTGTCCAACTCCTGAAGAAAAGGGAAGTTTCTAATACCTCTAGATTTTTCTCTCAATTTTTCTGTTTTGTTTCATCAATGCAACTCACTTAGAAGCAGAAGAGAAGTTAATGTTCAACCTGATAAGAATGTTTTGTAACGGCTTTAATAAAATTTGCTTAATAACTTGTGTTACTGACTGTTATATAACATTACCAAAAGAGCACTCTAAAGCTTGCCAGTGGTTTGTCTCAAAATAAACAGTCATGTCTTCAGTATTACACACTGATTCTCTTTGTAAAAGGGAAACTAAAAGAGGTTGCTATAAAAATATGCTGAGAACACTTATGCAAGTGTGGGACAAGGTTGGAAAGGTTTCGTGAATGAGGTACTTGAGCTTGGTCCTTTATTCTGGCTGTCTAAAGATTATAAACAAACTCTAAGTGCCTGTATTTACTACAAAGAAATAACCCTAACATGTTTTCTTTTCATAGGAAGTTGTCCTTGAAGAAGGTACAATTGCTTTTAAAAATTGGGTTAAAACAGGCACGGAAGTTTACAGACAGTTTTGGATCTATGAGGTGCAAAATCCACAGGAAGTGATGGTGAACAGCAGCAACATTAAAGTGAAGCAAAGAGGTCCTTACACGTACAGGTGAGTCCCACAGATAAGTGGCAGATTGAACATAAGTGACTTTGAACATACGTATTTCTGAGAAGGCTTCCACTTGATGAATGCTGTTGCACTGAAATGCATTTCTTATTGTCTTGCCAGTAATATACCTTGAAATATATTTCCTACCTGTGTAGAGTCTTAATCTAAGGATTTAATGATTAGAAGATATTTATTTTTGATAGACATATACATTACCCAGATATTTATTAGACAATAGATAGAAAACAAATACAGATTTTTAATAAATTTACCAGCATCAAATAACATCTGTATGTTTATGAAGTTATTATACAAGTGTTTGGCACTTGTGGCATATATTCTCTGAAATGTGCATGTTGAACAGGGAAAAAAAATTTCAGTCTTTAACATCTTAAAATTAAATGTATACATTACATTGGTGGTTCTTAAAGTGTGTCTCCTGGACCAGCAGCATCAGCCTCACCAGGGAACTTGGTAGACATGAAAAGTCTCAGGCCCCACCCCAGACCAAATGAATCGGAGACTCCTAAGTTGGGGCTCACTAATTAGTTTTAAAACCCTCTGGGTGATTCCAATACATACTCAGTCTTGAAAACTATGGCGCTAAACTTATTTTTACATAACTATGGTATGGATTTATATCCAAACTAATATCCAGATCATATAGATGTGTACATATATCTAATAGTGTCATTCTTATATTTTCTCTAGTACTGAGACTATTTGCTACCTTTAGTTTACACTACCTAATAGTTTAACACTTTCTTGAACAGAATCTTAGACTATTAGAACTAGAAGAAATGATTAGCCAGAATCTTTCATTTTGTAAATAAATAATGCCTTATACTATTGGATATAAGTTGACTTCTTCATGCTCACACAAATGTAGGAAATGGTACCTCTTGGATTTTTGTATACATTTTCTATTTAAATTACAGACTATGTATTTTCCAGTTATTAAAGTAAAAGGGAGATTAAGTTGCTAAAAACACTAACTTAACCGAGGATTATAGATATATTTATGATATCTTTATGGAACCTAGTTAAGTGCTGCTATCTCATTTGTTATACAAATTTAGGTTTTCCTTCAAGGATAATTCATTACAACTAGTTACATACCATGATTAATTATTATCACAAAATTTTATATTTGTAATGATTTATTATAATTCATAGTTTTAGTGTCTTATCTCTTTTGGATATTCTATGATTGTGTAATTTTCCTTCCCCTCCAAGGCATCAATAGATTGACAACTCACACTCCAAATATAATGACATAACAGTAGTCATGTGAAGGTAGAGCCTCCTACCATAGCATAGGATATAAAAGCTGCAGAGGGCCTTGGTGTGCCTATCCTGCCTTAGCAATTTTCCCCAAGTTTCCTGTCCCTTTGCCCATGTGTGAGACTATTCAGAACTTTGTCAAAGAAGACTTGGTTTTCATTGTTACAAGAAAAGTCTTACTTTGGAAAATGTTTTTTTTCATGGACTTAGAGTTCTTGTGTTCGTAGCAAAAACCTATGCAGATATTTTGTTTCAAAAGAATGTACTTACGGAAATCTAGAATTCACATGAGCTAATGAGAATCTAAGCATAATTGTTTAAAAAGTAGAATCTGAATGAATAAGTATGAGGAAGAAATGGCTTTTAGAATTTGAGGACTCATGTTTTCTGGGCTTTTAAAATTTGTTTTGGGGAGGTCATGTTTTCTATTTTAAGGATATTATTTGGGATATGAGGAAATATAAACATAAAATTAACCTAGTTCTCCTCTGATAGTTGACAACTCATATCTATTTTATTCTTAGAGCCTTTAACCTACCTAAGGGACAAAAGGGGGTTCGTTAGATATACTTGATTTGCTTGGGGAGGAGTTGGAAGGAGGGTGAGAGAAGAGGAGTTGCATTTACAGCTGCATTTTATAAACAATGGATTCTTCTTTATATAACAATTTGAAAGAGATTCCTAACCAACTAGAAGTCATCTTGTCCCATGTCGTCATCAAATGGAGTCGATTTTTTGTCTGAATGTCTTAAATAATGTGAAAACTGGTTAGCTTTCAGAAAAAAGTTAATATTTCAATAGCCTTCTATGTATTGAGGTAAACATGCTTCCTCATAGTTAATTATACCCTAAACCCAGTTGACATTAAGAATTAGGAGATGTCCCCCCTCAAACAGGATCTCAGGCTTTATTTGGCCGATGGCTGCTAAAGTGAGTTTGATAAAACTGAGAAGATATGACATGCGACAAGCTATCAAATTCATAGCTGGATTGAGATCTTACATATCTAACCTACACCATCTTTATGAAGACATTGTGATGCCTTCAAAATATTCTCAGATAGAAATCATTTTTAAGTTACTTTGCTTTGGAAGGAACACAAAGAAAGTGACCTTGGGAAAACTCTAGGAAAAATTACTTTCCTTGACGTTACTAACCAACACTTCCCCAAACTTGTATACAATGTAATTTTTAAACAACAAAAAAATTAGTAATTATGTTCTTTTTAAAAGTGCAATCTAAAGGTAGGGCTTAGGTTTAAGGATTTTCTCTTAGTGAGCGCCATCTACTGGTTCAATGTTGTAAGCATACTGTAGGTAAGCTCTAGAATTTGGGTCATAATTATTTTGCTATTATTTTAATATATACACATAAATATTCCTGAAAATTAAAATTCTTCAATTTCAAATGTTAACAATATGTACTCCAATTTTTAAATAGTTATTTGAGAGGAAAAGCATTGCTTTAATTAATTATCCTGGGTGCTCTTTCAGATTTTTGTATTCTTTGTATGTCTACAGTACGCCAATGAGAATAAATGATGATATTTTAATGTAATTATATTAAAAATGAAATATATTTATACCTAATTTTGAATAACATTTTTAAAGAATCAGCCACTAATGCATTTATTTCTGAAAAATATTGAGAACTCACTGTGTCTAAGGTACTGTGCGTAGAGATACAAAACACTGATAATCCTCACCTTCGAGTAATTTACATTTTTACTATAGTTGAATAAAATGGTTTTCTTTAAATTTCAGTCCCTTTTTTTAGTGTTTACCTTAGCTATTCACCTCGTATAACTGACATCCAAATATATGCTAGCACGATGATGATGTATACCTCATTACTTCCAAGTGAATATCTTGTACTTGCAAGGTATTTTTCCCCGTAATAATCGCCATTTACCACATTCTTAAAATGTAGTTGGTCCTTTGCAGCATGGAGATGTCAGAGCCAGGAGCTTAGATCTAGTATGTGTTCAATATGTGGGGAGGAGGGGGGTTGTCTTTAGCCCTTAAAAATAAAATTATATTCTAATTCTCAGTAAAGTACTGATAAAGGTAGAAGAACCAGCACTGGATAGCCTATGTACTTTGAGGGATTTTTTCTCATATAAGAAAATGTGCTCTTAATATTGCCCTGCTTAAGCCTCTGCACTCTTTCCTCCTTACCCTCAGGATAAAGTCCGTCATTTGAGTATGCAATACAACCTTTTCATGTTTGAGATCTTTATTTTCCACCACTCTCCTTCTCACTCAGTGATCCAACCACACTCAAACAGTTGCATTCCCTAAAATATATAATGTTCTTCTTATCTTACACATGACAAAAGTTCTTATCTTACACGTGACACTGTCTGCCTTACTTTACCGAATTAACTTCTCTTTGTTATTTAGACCACTTAAGTGGAATGGCTACAAATTGTGTCTTGGCTCTGATCTTCACCATGATCACCCCAAACCTGGATTCGTATCCATTCTGTGCTTTCCCTTGGAGTCTGTGTAAACTCCCATTTTAACACATATCACTTCTCCTCTGCTATTTTAATTTTCTTTTTGCTAGTTTAAGACCCCTTTTAATGAGTATGCTAACACTGGCTTATTTAACCCCATTGTTTAGCATAGTATCTGGCGTAGTCGATGTGTTCAAATATTTGTTGAATTAATGAATGGCATTTGAGATCTAATATCTACATAAGCCAAATGTTTTGACTTTTGTTTATTTCTGTTTTTTCCAGAGTTCGTTATCTAGCCAAGGAAAACATAACCCAGGACCCTGAAGACCACACAGTCTCTTTTGTGCAGCCCAATGGTGCCATCTTTGAACCTTCACTATCAGTTGGAACAGAGAATGACACTTTCACAGTTCTCAACCTGGCTGTAGCTGTGAGTAGACAAACCACAAAGTTACTTGTTTTAAAATACTCTGGAATCCACTATAATTAATCTCATCATTAGAATCATTTGTAGGCTTTATTTGGCCATTTTTATAAAAATGTGTTCCTGTGTCATATTTTGAATGGAGTTAATAGGCATTTGGATAGATGGCAAAATCACAACAGTCAATTCAGTTTGAAGACCAGTTAAAGTGTATCAATAAAAAAATAGGACTTGGAATGTCTTCTTGTGGTTGGCCATTGAGGCAGACAAATGTAATCATGTAGGGATTAGACAAATTACACTTTTAGTTTGGCAGGATTTAGCAATAATTTAAAAGATTTTGTTGCAAAATTTTTATTAAACTCAATTTTACTATTTAATACATTTATTTGTTAAAATCTAATATTGTACTGGTGTCCTAAACAGTGATTTTGTTTTTGTAGGCTTCAGCCCATCTCTATCCAAATGCATTTGTTCAGGCGGTACTCAATTCACTTATCAAAAAGTCAAAATCTTCTATGTTCCAAACCAGAACTTTGAAAGAACTGTTATGGGGCTATAAGGATCCATTTTTGACTTTGGTTCCATACCCTGTTCCTACCACAGTTGGTGTGTTTTATCCTGTAAGTACCAAATATGAATGTCAATAATGTTGTCTTCTAATTAGATAAATAGAATGGCATTGGCAAGGCATAATTTCATAATTTAGTGTATTAGCCCTACTGCTGATTTGGAGATATATATCTGATATATATCCTACATTTTTAAAAAAGTCCCTCTCTCATATGGCTTAACCTTTCCTAGTTGGAAAACTCATCTGAATTAAACAATTAAAACTTAAAAACTGAGATATAATCAGGTTTCTACTCTTTTATAAATATATAATTTGTCTAAAATCATAAGCTAGTATGTAAATCTTTGAACACTATTTTTGGTTTTATCTTTTTGCATAAATCAAGTTAAATACCATATTTTTTGTGTGTGTGTTAAATGTATCCATCCTATCATTTCTTCTTCTCCAGACCTTTTACAAATCTGTCTTGGTTTATATTAAAATGTTAGCCTAAATTTGCACATCTCAGTGAGACTGATCAGTCAATAAGCCTCATTTTAATAGGATTGTAAATAAGAATTTCCGGTAGTCCAGAAATGTCATGAAATGGCAATTTGAAGATTAATGAAAATGTGAACTTGATGGTTCACTTATTTACAGCTTAAAGTTTTGAATTACAAATGGAATAAATTGACTATTGAATGGGAATTTTTACTATGATTTCATTTGGCACTGTACATAAATATTATATTCTCCAGTTCATTGTTATTATTTTACTTTTAGATAATGTTTAGAATTGCAAGGTTATATATCAGTATAAATGTAGAAAGCCTTCAGGAATCAGAGATTCAGTGATTATTTTAACTCAGTACTCATAACTTTTTCCTTGACTAAATTTTAATTTTGTATGCCTAATTTCTATCATTTTTGTAACCAGTTACAGATTGCAACATTTAGAATAACTTTACAAATCATTGTTATTCTAGGTTTTGTTCCATTTACTCTCACCTAGATATAACAGGAGTCATGATTAAAATGTCCTTATTGGCTTAATTATGACCAAAAGTGCTGGAGTTTGGATCATGTCAACTTCTGATGTTTATTTCAGCATTTAGCACGCACTTCTAGGAACCCTTTTATACTCTATCCTTTAAAACATTGTAAAGGCCAATAATTTAAAAACCTTACTGCATATATATTTCAAGTTATATAAAATAATTATGAATAACCAGTGTTTGGGAAATGGGAAAGTGAGTTAATTACATATTTTATAACTTGAAAAATATGACTTGTTTTACAAGCAATTTTTTCTTGAACCTATCTTTTCAGTACAACAACACTGTAGATGGAGTTTATAAAGTTTTCAATGGAAAAGATAACATAAGCAAAGTTGCCATAATTGACACTTACAAAGGTAAAAGGTAAGTATCTGGGTATAGCATGTGTGTTTGTGTGTATCTGTGTGCGTGTTACTAGCATACTCTAAGGCAAGAGTGGTATTTGTTTCACAACAGGTAAAGCACAGGCATCAACCTATGGAACAGAGTTGCTATATATATCTCAGCCCTGGAAACTCCTGTTCTGAAAGGCATCAATCCTTTAGTTGTGCCAACTGGCATGTTCACACCAGTGCACAGCTGCTGACTATCAGCCCCAGTTTAGGGTTTGGTTTAGCTTTATGACAAATCCAAACGGACTATTTTCATCCTTGCTGCATATCCAACATCACAGTATAGCTGTGCAATTAGATAACCACAAATAAAAAGGAAGAAAATCAACACATCAACTGACTGTCTAGGAGACAGAAACATATTTGGTTTCTTTACTTTTGTAATTGAGTATATCAAATAACATTGTATATTCCAGTGACATGACCTAAATGTGCCTATAAAGGTGGAAGTTTAATGACTCCATGTGAATGCTTTCATGACTTCTCCCTGCAAACGGTCTTAAAATAATTTTCTATATTGATAATGCCGTTTTAACATTTATTAATGCAAAAATGGAATTAGGATTTCAAGTTAAGTTCTAAAATTTACATATGAAATGTGGAAATAAAAACATGCCACCTTTAAATTGGTGAAAGCACACGATAGCTTCATAAAGCCATTATTTGCTTTCTTTCCTAGTTCTGCCTGTTGATCTGAAGTATTAATAATTTACATGTGTAAAATAGGAAGGACCCTGATAAATATCAGGGGAGAAAGTCTTTTCTTTAAAGTTAATAACTGTGCTTTAGAACAGTTGTTTCCTGAAAAAGGAAAGGAAATGTTTTTATTAATATAAGTAACCACTGCCTCAAACTGAGTTTTGTTTTTGTTTTTTTTTTTTTTTTTGAGTCTTTAACAATTGCCTGTAAGAGTTAAATATTAACCAGTGGAGTACTTTTTGTGCTAAAGAGTCCATAGTTACTTATTTTTATAGAAAAGTCAAGTGGAGGAAAATAAACAGTTCTAAATGTTTATTTCAAAGGAAATCACATCAGTTTTTTATATTGAGGAACAAGGAGCATTTCAATACTATAGAGGTTTTAAGGGGAGTTACTAAGCACTTCTAATTAGAGTAAGAATTTCACATGGCTATAAAATTGCAATAAGGTAGGTTTCAATCATCATGGCAAGACTTAGCATGATTAACAGGTTAATCTGTTTAAAACATAATGAGCAGCTTGTGTTGACATTGCACTGGATAATGGTAGAAGTGGAAAAAGGTTTTTCCCCCATCATAAAAAGTGGCTGAAGATTCAGGGAAAACATTTACTGTTTTTTTTTTTCACTTCTAGATATATACAGCTTATTTATATATCAGAGCATAACTAATAAAATCTGTTTTACTTTAATGCCAGCGCATGCAAGAATTTAAAGGGAGAAAATATATATTTGTTGATTATCAACATGTTTTGAATCTGAATTGATCCAAATTTCTGCTGCTTCCTTCCTTCCTACTTCCTTGTTCAACCTTATACTGAGCTTACATCAACCCACTTAACACTTTCCTTCTAGTCTCATACTAATGAATGATTCATTTCTCCCATTGGGGGAGAAAACCACTCTCTCCTAAATAGAGATCTAAATTTCTTATAAATGTTCTTAAACTTCTTTTTTTATCCCAAGTTGTTTCTAATTACCTTAACACTTGGCAGTTTTTATTTTATGACCTAGCCATGTAATATCAGGCACTTAATTTATTGCAATAAGAGAAAAGGTTCAAACAAAGCATGAATCTGAGTGAATTAGAGAACATTTCTTAAACTTAGCACTTGCCACATCTAATCTTCTTACATTAGTAGAAATACTGAATCATAATATAAAAAGTAATGTGAGAAAGGTGCTCTTGAAATGAGAATTTTCTCTCTCTTTATTCCTAAGGAATCTCTCCTATTGGCCAAGTTATTGTGACATGATTAATGGTACAGGTAAGGACATTTGTTTTATGGTAATAGTCACAATGAACCTACCTCATCTCTCACAAATTCACTGTCATACCTATAGTGCTCTGAAAGTTGAGGGTATGTGTTTACCTGTGTTTATAGCTCCACAACAGAATTCAGAGTCTAGTTTTATATAGGCTTTAGTAAATATTTAATGTGATGGGATTTCTGAAGATTAACCATAAAGAAGTAGTTCGTATTGCGTCACTAGGGAAATGTTTGCTTTGTAAAATCTTTAGTTAATGAACTGCCATCCTGGCAACAGAAGTAATGGTTAAAAAAAGAAAAACCCGGCCGGGCGCGGTGGCTCACGCCTGTAATCCTAGCACTCTGGGAGGCCGAGGCGGGTGGATTGCTCGAGGTCAGGAGTTCGAGACCAGCCTGAGCAAGAGCGAGACCCCATCTCTACTAAAAATAGAGAAAAATTATCTGGCTGACTAAAATATATATAGAAAAAATTAGCTGGGCATGGTGGTGCATGCCTGTAGTCCCAGCTACTCGGGAGGCTGAGGTAGAAGGATCACTGAAGCCCAGGAGTTTGAGGTTGCTGTGAGCTAGGCTGACGCCACGGCACTCACTCTAGCCCGGGCAACAAAGTGACATTCTGTCTCCAAAAAAAAAAAAAAACCCTCAAAGTAGTTACTATTCAAATCTTTTGTAAATATTTTAGGTATAACTTAAAATTGAAAGAATAAAAAATTAAGATAATTACAAAAGAGAAAACACATTGATACCAATGTAGAAAGGGTCTGGCCTGGGTCTGGTTACCCGCTGCATAGAAACCCAATTACTGAGTCAACAAGTATTGCTGAGGAAGAAAGGAATTTGTAATGCAAAAAATATCAGGAGAAGGTGAGGGAGAAGCAGCCTCAAATCCATCTCCTGACTACGGGAGAGAACAGGTTTTTTTAACAAAGGGACTTCATGCTTTTGGGGCAGGTTAGTGAAGGGGTGGTGAGTCTAGGCATCAGAAAGTCTGTGCAGGAGACTTCAGAATCTCAACTGTCTTGTCTTGCAGAAATTCTATAATTTGGGGGAAACAACACAAAAAGGTTAAAATAGTTACAGGGTTCTGGTTATCAAGCTCTACAGGACAGAGAATCTAAAACATGAGAGGAAGGAGGTTTTAAAAAAAATACAGGGATCATTGAAATTTGTTCATAGAGCCAGTTACAATATTTCTTAAGTGAAGTTTAAAGCCAAGGTAGAATCAGTGAAGTTATAAGACAGAACCATCTATCTTGGATAAGATTGTCAGAATGAGACAGAATCAAAGAAGACTAGATGTTTATTAACCGCATAAAATGTAGATGAAAATGAGCATTCTGAATTAGAATCAGGGAAAAAAACTGTAAACTTAGATTTAGGGTATGGTTAGATCTGGTTTATTATTCTCCTTGAAGAAAAGGAACATATACATATGCCTATGATGTTTAAGAATTAAAATTTTAAAAGCAATGGGAATCAAATACCATGAGGGAATTACAATTAAAAGTGCACTTTCAACTACTAAGAAACAGTAGCATGAAGTTTACAAAGTTGGTCAGAGAATAACCTATATGGATAAAATAAAGATGAAGAAAATTCCATAAAAAGGAAGCACAGAAAATGTTTACTTTTCCAAAGGCATGATTGAGATTTGCATGCTTATTTAATTCTATCACTACCTTATAGAGAAAAACAGCAAAAGCATTGCTGGTTTTGCTTTGCAGGGTTTTGAGCCACTGTAGGGTAGATGAAGAAATTCCTTTCTCGGTAAAGCATTGCTGGAAATAAATTGTCAAGTCCTCAGTCTTACTGACTCTAGTATAGTTGCACAAGCATAAAATACTTAGTCCTTAGATACAGACAGAAATATACTATGCTGCTCCTAAATAGTAAAGGATTCTTTATGGGGTTAGGGGAAAAAAAATCATTAAACAATTTTGCCCAAAGCTAAGTAGATAGGTTTAATAAGAGGCTTAATTAATGACAATAATATAAATACATGTGAATTGGGCATGAAGGTAAAAATACCTAAAGGGAAAATAGAAGTAAAACAAAATAGGAGCAGAGGAGGTTGGACAGGAAGGGGATGTGTCCTGTGAGACAGTCTTGGTTACAGCACTAGGGAAAAGAGTAATGCAGTGTTCCTGTGTGTTTTCATCATGATTTAGAAGTGCATTCTTTACTTGTAATAAGTTTGAAAAGACATTACATGAAAGTATTGATATACATTTAGAATGTTTCTTTTGTGGGGAAGAATGCCTTGCTAACATCAGCTATCCCATGGTCATTGCCTGTGATACTTGCTGGGTAGAATTATGACATACTCTTCAATGATATTTCAGATGATTTTTAAAAAGTTTTTCAATGTATTTTTCTTTAATTGTTAAGGTAACAGGAAGACAGTTGTAGGCAATGCCCATACAGGGACTATATGGGAAATTTAAGCTGGACTATAATGTCTCAATAGCAGGATCAAAAAGGGATCACGAAATCACTGTTGTTGTGTTATGTTTCACTTCTCACAAGAGTGTAGATGAAGATAAAGTCAGAAGGTAGAAACACTTGCCAGAAAAAGAACCTAGAATGCATCATTCTAAGCAAACACATTCAGTAGTAACTCATAAAAATACCTGAACATTATCAATCGGTGATACTCATTTGAGGAGTGAATGGAGGAGTTAACTAACTAGATTTTTTCTGTCTCATGTTGTCTTTATTGAGTCTTTGTTAATATTTCAGAATATTACCGGGGTACAAATGGTTTGGCTACAGGAATTGCTTTTGTACAGTTTGAGTCAAAGTTATAAGTGTTGCCATCGCTATTTGTAGTTATTTCTTTATATAGCCAAAGTCAGTAAATGACTCTTTGAATTTGATGAGTATGTTTTCAAAGAATTTACAGGAAATTTTTTAGTGAGAGAAATAATTTTAGTAAGTAGTTTTAAAAATATTAATCAGCCCTTAGGGCAGATAAATGAATCACTATTAAAAATAAGAACAATGTGGATATGGCAGGAGTTTTAAATGAAGTTTGTGGTAAGAATAATACCACTCTACTTATGGGGTGGGGTATTTAAAAAAATCACAGTTTTGTTTATTTATTAATCAGTTTATTTGTACTTACTGGTGAATGTGTATAGTGTACAGATGTTGTTGAATATGGTAGACACATGTAGCTGTAAGGCACTCGACATGTGGCTAGTATGATTTGAAATGCACTCTAAGTATAAAACACAAACTGGATTTTGATAATGTAAAAAATGAGGCTACTATTTATTTAGGCAGTTTGCCTTATATTTGTATTGCCCATGCTGGAATAGAGATTTCTAGATTTTTCTAGAACACATCTAATAACTTGCTACTGGCTTGCTTTTAAACAGATGCAGCCTCATTTCCACCTTTTGTTGAGAAGACCCGGGTATTGCAATTCTTTTCCTCGGACATTTGCAGGTAAGACCTGCAGGTATGTGGGTGAACCAGACCTCTTTCTTCCCAGTGCTGATTAGGGAAATTTCTTGATATCTTAAGAATAAATATATAGAATTCATAATGTTTATTAACTTTTTGCAAACAATTCTCCTACATCCTTCAATCTTTTTATAATGCAAATCATTTTCTTTGCCATTTCTAAGCAAGAGCCAGTTTGCCCTTCTTTTAATAAACTAGTAGTCTATTTAATAAGGGCATGCCAAGTCCTTCTAAAGATGTCCAGAGAAGATGATGAAAATGTGACAGAACTGTGTTAACTGACATGCTCTAATGAAATTGGCCGTGGTGGTGGCAGTAGATACCACAAATGTATTGGGTGTATTAGCTGTATCCCTAAACACTATAACTGTTGGCAAGCATTTAACTTCTCTAAATCTTTTCCTTACCTGAGAAATTGAAGAGAGCGGTATGTCTTCATATAGTGGTATCTGGGGATTAGAAGACATGTGTCTTGAGCCCTAGCACATTGCATAGGTTACAGTAGACACCTGCTAAATGATGGAGGTGAACAAGGTATATATCAAGCATGCACACACCCCAGCAAGCAAATGGATTTCCTCTCCAAGATTAAATCATTAAAGACAGAAACTTTATTTTTATTTCATTTAAACTGGGCACAAATGATTTGAGGAATGTCATAATCTGTAGCAGAAATTAACTATGAGAAGTGACTTCAGTGTGAATACTCCATGGTAGTTCATAAGCTTAGATGGTTTTATAAGAACAGTTCATACTCAGGTATGAGTTCTGGTATGTGTTTAAATTTCACAAGAACTTTTTTTCCTGAGAATTGAATAAGACTTAAAATTCTAAGTTAAACGAAGAATATAAGAAAAATATGAACCTCCAGAATGCATTAATAGTTCAGAATCCTGTAATACAGCTTTTTTAAAAAATTTTATCTGTGTCTAGGTCAATCTATGCTGTATTTGAATCCGACATTAATCTGAAAGGAATCCCTGTGTATAGATTTGTTCTTCCATCCAAGGCCTTTGCATCTCCTGTTCAAAACCCAGACAACCATTGCTTCTGCACAGAAAAAGTTATCTCAAAAAATTGTACATCCTATGGTGTGCTAGACATCAGCAAATGCAAAGACGGTGAGTAAATATTCACAGTAGCACAGTCCATGACATAATTTGCCATATTCCTTAAAATGGAACCTTTACCCAGAAAGCAAAATTTAAAGCAAGCAAGCAATCAGGGCAATTTAGGGTAAAATGAGAATAATTTCTAGAATTTGAGCATCCCAAAGGATCCATTTGCTATTGCTCTAACCTTTTCCCCTAGAAAATAAATATTTTCAGTATGCTTCTACAACAAGAATTGACTTAACACACAAAATTTGGAGTCTGTGTTATGTTGCTCACATTCATCATGAAGGGAGTGTTGATGAAAATTCTTAAAGAAATTCTTAGTCCATATATATATATTGCTGCTGAAACATGAACATATTTAGTTGCAACTTTCTGTTCAGTAGCTAAAGTTTACATATTGAAAATTGACATCAACTAACTTATTAGTAGGATGTAGAGTTTTATTTTTATAAAATAGTGACCTGATGTTACACTTCTCTCCCATCGTTATCCCCAACCAGTGTCTAAGACCAGCTATGTATATTTTTATGGAAAAAGCTTTATTTTCAAGAAAACGTTTTTTGAGTGATTTGTGAAATAAGCAAAGTTATGTATCCCAGTTAACCCTTAAAATTTATCTCCAGGAAAACCTGTGTACATTTCACTTCCCCATTTTCTACATGCAAGTCCTGATGTTTCAGAACCTATTGAAGGCTTACATCCAAATGAAGAAGAACATAGGACGTACTTGGATATTGAACCTGTAAGCAAATATATTATTGATCTGTTTTGGTTGATATTGAATCACATTTTGTGTCAGTGAAAATAACATGATTTCTTCCTAATTAAATTTTAATTTTACATATGGAATTCCATAAGCCTTTTTCATAAATAAAAATTGTAATTTTATGTTACTATTCTATGTTTACAGATATTGCTTATATGAGAAGTCATCATATATGGGACTAAAAGATTTTATAGGAATTTGGGGCATGATCTGTTATACTTTGTTATAGCACAATAGTTTTATTCTTTAATATTTTTCTTTTCAAAAGTTAAATGCAATTCTAGAATGTTTCAGTTTAAATGAGAGTTACAAGTGTTAACTTATAATAATAATTACAACTAACAATACATGGGTTCTGACTGATTATGTATTTGGATCATATATAGTTCAGGAATTAACTACCTGATCTCTAAAGCCATTTCAGGTAAATCACAAATATTAAGTTGGGCAAAGAAATTGTGTGTGTATGCATAGATATGTACATAATAATCAGTCCAGTTAACTTACTTTCTCTTCTGCTGTAACAAGTTTTAGGTATTATGTTTTAAAAAGAAGTTTGTAGTTATTTTAGTTGTTCTCTTTTTAGATAACTGGATTCACTTTACGATTTGCCAAACGGCTGCAGGTCAACATGTTGGTCAAGCCAGCAAGAAAAATTGAGTGAGTCTCTTGAATAAGGTTATCTTTATATGATTTGTAGTATTTCCTTGTTAGAATGTAAGTCTATCAAATCAAGATCGCTAAACAATCATTATTAAATGCTTATGATAACTTTCATCTGTAATGAAATGTGAGCATTTGATAGCATCTCTCATTTTTTTCTGAGCACAGAAATTTACTGTTATAGAAATATTTAGTTAGCTAACAATAAGTAATTAGAAATCTGTGTTAGAAAGATTTATAAGCAAAAGAAATGTGAGAAACAGACTAAAATTTAAATGATTCATAACAGGGAACAAACTCAAAAAAGTTAGGCAATTCTGAATATTTATTTATACTGGTAATTAAAATGTTTATAATATATGTATAAATGTATTTATATTTTCATAATTTTCAATGTCTTGCAGAGCACTAAAGAGTCTGAAGAGGAACTATCTTGTGCCTATTCTGTGGCTTAATGAGGTTAGTATTTTAATCGAGTCATTAAAACAAACTTCTTTGTATATAAAAAAACTTAATATTTCAAAAGAATGTATAGTATTTGAAGTTGTATGTATTTCCATTGTTCATATGGATAAGTTTACAAATTACACCTATTTGAGAGAAACTAATCATATAGAAATAGGACCTTGGTTTCAGTTTTCCTTTTTTAAAGCACTGCCTATCATTTAGGATTATCTTCAAGAAAACATTTTTTCTGGTTATAATGCTTGTCTTAGGGAAGAGGCACATGCATGCAACTGAAAGTAAATTAAGACTCAATATTATAGCACTAATAAAAGCCAACTATGCATATAAAGGCGGAGGGATTATCTTTCACTCTGTAAATATTCTATGTGGCACTTATTGGCTTCTTTGACATGCATGAGGAATTCCATTGACTTATAATACAACTGACAAAGGCCCATACAGGTGTTAGAGAAAAGGGTAATACATATAATTGGAGGGTTGGAGTGTTACTCTGACCAAATAATGGTAATTGTTAATTTGCTTACAGACTGGGACCATTGGTGATGAGAAGGCGGAAATGTTCAGAAAACAAGTGACTGGAAAAATAAACCTCCTTGGCCTTGTAGAAATGATATTACTCAGTGTTGGTGTGGTGATGTTTGTTGCTTTTATGATTTCATATTGTGCATGCAGATCAAAAACAGTGAAATAGGTAAGTAAACACAAAGAATATATATATTGCTCAAATAATGCAATAGCTTATATATGACTTGTTTTCATTTTATCCAACAGTTGTTTTACATTATTCCATAAACATTTCCGGACTTTTGGATGAGTAAATAAGACCTATGGATGTCAAGCAGATCACTAAATAACATCTTTAGTTCTGGGGGAGAATGGAAATAAAGGATTTAATTGTGACCATTGTAAAGTTGCCACAAATAACTTTTGTCAAAAATTTTAACTTGTTCATTTCCCAATTATATGTATTTCAAAATCAAATAATAAACCACTGACTAGGAAAAGTTGTATAAATATAGATATTGAAATTGAAAAGGGAAATAAGCTAGAAATTCATGAGACCTAAAATAAAAGTAAGCTATTTAAGAGAATACTGAAATGAAAACAGGATTGTTGCATAAATCCAGGATGTGTGCCTTGGATGTCTAATGTGAAGACCTGATGAACAATTAAAAGACTTTGCCCAAAATTTGAATATAACAGTACAAGAAAAGGGGAAAATGGTGTTTAACGCAGTAAAGTGAAATTACTCAGAGTTTAGAAGAAAAAACAAGTAAACAAGATTTTCATAAAAGTGGTTCAGGTCTCTGCTTTGGTTATTAGTGCCCTTTCTCCCCTGTACATAAACAGGACTAAATACCTGACCTCCTGAAGGCTTTTCTTTAGATATCATGGATGCCATCGGTGAGGGAGAGGTTTTTTTGCTTTCTCGAGCACTCTCTTTCCAGACTTCTGAAAAAAAAATACACAATGTAAATAAAAGCAGAATACTTGCTACAAGTTCACAACAGCTTTTTTCTATACTTCCAGACTAGTGACCTTAAGCTGCTTTGTATAGAAATTCAGGAGCTGCTGCTGCTGATACTCATGGTTTTTGAGCTTTTGCTATGTGCCAGAATCATGCTAAACATTTTTCATGAATGATCTCATTTTATCCCTAATACAATGTCATGAGTTTCCAATAGTCTGGATTCATCAGCATCCACTCTATCTTCTGGAGACATTCATTTTAATATTCATTTTAACATTCATATGACCACAGTATAAATTAGTTAAATTGATGATTTTAAAAAGTAATTTTGGGATTAAAAATTCCTGTTAGTGGCAGAAATAATGAGAACAGAAAATTGGTTTGCCTCCCCAGACACAAACTACTTGTTTTCTGAAAAGACTGAATACTTCTACCTACAATTTATTTGCACAGAATGTTTTCAAAATACTAAGCTAATATTTTCACATTATAATAAATAAAGGAAATATTTCACTACCTTTAATGCCTGCCCAATAACAAGTTATGATTATATAAATGGTCTTGTAAGTATCTTTGTTTAATCAAGAAAAAGGATTATCTACTGAAAAGTACAAAATAAAGTGTTCTATTGGGAAAACATACTTTTAAAAAGGAAGATATAAAAGTATTATGTATTAAAGTTAAATGATAAATTTCACTACTGCTTAATGATCCCTGGCTATCAGATTCCTTGGGTCTTAGAAGAATTGAAAGCTCGCTAGAGTGTCCTTGTCAACAAATGTTAGAGTTGCTTACACATTTGTCTTTATGAGGACAAATTACTGCGTTTTTTTTTTCTTTTTACAAATAGAGAAGAAAACTTTTCTTGGTTTACTAGATTATATCTTTGGGCAGATTTGTGAACAATTGAAACAAGTAAGGAGACAGGTGTAGAAGGTGGTGGAGCTAATGTGTGGTTTTACTCCACGCATCACAAGGAAGCTAAGCCAATTCTCCTTTTGAAAGTAGAAGGTATACCTTTAAATGGAAGGTGGTCTGAAGGACGTGGAAGTGCTGGTCCAGAGCAGATTCAGTTAGCTACCATTCCTTGTGTGGTACGTGCTGCTCTTGAGAGTGGGGAAGCAGCCCTCTACGTATGGTCTTTGAGTGGGAATATGCATTGCCTTATTGGTGAAGTCTGAGAACTTCTCTGTGCAGCTTGAGAAACTGGGCTGAAAAATAAAAAGTATGATATCTTGGATACGTATGATTTTAGTATCATCTATTATTGCACAGCTTTCTGATAAGTAATAACATGTCTTCTACTTTACAGGCAACAAATGAGTCTTTATACATATGTACCAGCTACGTCGGGACCTTTGGTGATACCAATGCACAAAATGAAGATTTAATGTGCTTCAATTTTACAAATCACACCTTCTCTTTTAGTTGAAGAAATGGTGGCACTATTTTTTGTTTTTGCTCTAAGCAGCACATTTCAAAAGGATTAGCAAGAGATCATTAAAATTTATACTTTGACTAAAACCCAGAAACTTTTAAACTGCATCATTTCTACAACTGAATTGATTTCAGTTTCTGCAGACTTGCTCAAGCATGAACCAATTTTTTTTTTTTTTGGTTCCAAATCACTAATCGGTTCCATGATGGCAAATCTAGCAGAGGAGTAGATGTTCTAAACAAATTGTAAGCTCCACACGCCTGTCTTCCTCAGCAGGGGGAAAGCATCATCGCCCTAGTAGTCCCCTGTTCAGTTGCAACAGTCCGTCCCCAGGACTGTCAGTACAGTGCACTTTATGAGCACCAAATACTTTGAAGGACAATTTAAGAATGAAAAATGATTGCTTTGTAACCATTTATTATATCGAAGGACAATTTAAGAATGAAAAATGATTGTTTTGTAACCATTTATTATATCGTAAGTTTCTTTCTCTATGGAATACTTTGCACAGCAACAGCAGGCATCATAACCATTTTCTTTATAAAAATATGGGCTTATATTTTGTCATTGATCATGCAAATGGACATCATTTTTAGCACACTTTATCCTTTAAAGACTGTCATTTTCCACATTCTGCAGCTCTTCTGGAAATCTGAGTAGATTTTGATGTCTCTACTCAGTTGCAATTTATGCTTGGCAACCTCAGAATGCTGTTCTAGCATTAAGAGATGTAAATGATAATAAAGGAATTATTGTGTGAACCATTACAAAGGGTAATAGTTGTTTTTTTTGCTCTCATAGTCACCTCAGAAAGACTGGTTTTGACCTTTAAAACAGCAGTCCCCTACCTTTTTGGCACCAGGGACAGATTTCATGGAAGACAATTTTTCCACAGATGGGAGTGGGGGTGTGGTTTCCAGATGATTCAATCGTATTAAATGTATTGTGCACTTTATTTCTATTATTATTACATTGTAACATATAATGAAATGATCATACAATGATCCATAGGTTGGGTAAAGCCCGCTTTGATAGATGTTCTTGCTTAAATTCCTATGCTTTATCTAGTTCCTATTGTGCCACAAAATACCCTAATTTTATGAGGTATTTCACTGAATTCATATTTCTTTAAAATCCATTGTTCTTTCTGAAATATTCTTTCTAAATTCAATTTTGACCACATTATTCTAAGCTAATTTTTAAAGCTGATTGGAGGAAGAACAAAAAAGATATTAGGTATCATCCTTTGCAACAGCAAAACATGAGTTCAAGACTGAAGGAGAAACATTAATGGGTAATCCTGCCTTCTTTTGTAGGGTCTTACTTATTGTAGAGAGCACTAGTCCTCCTAAAAGTCTCTGGAATAGAAAAAAGAAAACAACCTACATTTTGTCTTATGTGTTAAACACACAGAAGAATACAGTACAAAAAAGTAATAACTGGACTGTTTGGATACAAAAATTAAAATAACTTGGCCTCCTTATGGTAGCCACCTGGGCAACTTGAAAATTCCCGTTGAAAATCATAAACCAAGATACTGCCTGGCTGGATGGATCTGTTGGATCTCTGAAGATACTTGAAACATACTGATTAATGCCTCTCCTTTCAACTGGGAGGCAACAAAGTATCCCTGTAAGATACTGACATTTAAAATAAGACTCCAGTCTTCTACATGTGGCTATCCAATTTTCCCAGCACCACCTACTGAATAAGGATTCTTTTCCCCAGTGTATGTTTTTGCCTGCTTTGTCAAAGATTAGATGGCTATATGAGAATGGTTTTATAGCTGGGTTCTCAGTTCTGTTCCATTGGTCTAGGTCTCTGTTCTTGTGCCAGTACCATGCTGTTTTGGTTGCTATAGCCTTGTAGGATAGCTTGAAGTCTGGTAAATTGATGCCTCCCAATTTGTTCTTTTTGCTTAAGATTACACCTTTCACCTCTCACAAAAGTCAACTTATAGTAGATAACAGACTTAAACCTAAGGCATGAAACTATAAGAATTCTAGAAGAAAATGTTGGAAAAACTCTTATAGACATTGGCCTACGTAGAGAATTTATGAAGAAGACCCCAAAGGCAATCACAGCAACAGCAAAAAGAAATAAATGGGACCTGATCAACTTAAAAAACTTCTGCACAGCCAAGGAAAGTATCATGAGAGCAGACAGACAACCTACAGAATGGGAGAAAATATTTGCATGTTACACATCCGATAAAGGGATGATAACTAGAATCTATATAGAACTCAAGAAAATCAGCAAGAAAAAAGTCAAACAACCCTATCAAAAAGTGGGCAAAGGACATGAACAGAAACTTTTCAAAAGAAGATAGACTAATGACCAACAAACATATGAAAAATGCTCAACATCTCTAATCATCAGGGAAATGCAAATCAAAACCACAATGAGATATCACTTATCTCCAGTGAAAATAGCCTTTTATCAAAAAGTCCCAAAACAATAAATGTTGGCATGGATACAGAAAGACACGGACACTCCTACACTGCTGCAAACCAGTACAATCTCTGTGGAAAGTAATATGGAGATACTTCAAAGAGCTACAAGTATAACTACCATTTGATCCAACAATCCCATTACTGGGCATCTACTCAAAAGAACAAAAGACATTCTATAAAAAAGACATCTGCACTAGAATGTTCATAGCAGTACAAGTCACAATTGCAAAGATGTGGAAGCAACCCAGGTGCCCATCAATACATGAGCGGATTAATAAAATGTGGTATATGTATACCATGGAGTTCTACTCAGCCACAAAAACAATGGTGATCTAGCACCTCTTGTATTATCCTGGGTAGAGCTGGAGCCTATTTTACTAAGTGAAGTATCACAAGAGTGGAAAAACAAGCATCACATGTACTCACCCTCAAATTGGTATTAACTGATCAACACTTAAGTGCACACATAGTAATAACATTCATTGGGTTTTGGGCAGATGGGGGCAAGGGGATGGGTACATACACATCTAATGTGTGTGGTGCGCACCATCTGGGGGATGGACATGCTTGAAGCTCTGACTTGGGTGGGGCAAGGGCAATATACATAACTTAGACACTTGAACCCCATAATATGCTGAAATAAAAATTTAAAAAAATACTCCAGACATTTTAAAGTCCATTCTCTTTGTATCAGGACATTTGTAAACACATCTGTCTAAGACAAATATTAAGGATAGTTCTTTAATTCTTGAGATATGGAAGACTGAGCTATATAAAGTTGAAACTCTTAAAGAAATAGATGTTTATTGCAGCACAATTCACAATTACAAAGATGTGGAATCAAACAAAGTACCCATCAAATTCATGAGTGGATTAATAAAATGTGGTATATGTATGCCATGGACTACTACTCAGCCAAGAAGAAGAATGGCTCAATGCCTTTTGCAAAAATATAAATGGAACTGGAAACCATTATCCTAAGTGAAATATCTAAAGAATGAAAAAATAAACACCACATGTACTCACTATTAAATTGGAACTAACTGGTAAGCACACGTGCACAGAGGGAAATATAACCCAATGGAAATGAGTCGGGAGACTGGAGGAGGGGATGGACAAAAACCTATCTAATAAGTACAGCGAACACTATCTAGGTAATAGGCACACTTATAACTCTGACTCAAGCATCACAAAAAGCAATCCTTTTAACTGAAAACATTTGTACCCCCATAATAGTTTGAAAGAAATGAAAAAAAATGGATGAGAAAATACATATTGACCTCCTGTATACCATGACTGTAATCATGTAGTCCCGACTTGTTATGACTGAGATCTTAACATCTTCATACAGGAATGATCTCATGGCATTTAGGTATCAGAAAATATTCTGACCTGTGTTTGTCTTTAATATTGTATAACTAAATATATATTACAATTTTAATTATTACTCAAAACTTCCTTTCTCATTCTATAAAATATATACGATGGGAAAGACAATTCATACACAAAGATATGAAGATTATATTAATATCCAGTAGAAACATAATTCTTTAAGGAATGGGAGATTTTTATATGAAAAAAATTGGAGTTTGAATGTATGTGCATATACATATTTGTTGTGGTGGAGTGGGACATTGTTTTACCCTGGCGAAAGCATATGGTGGTCAGAGAGGTAAATGGTTGAACACTGCAAATATTCTTGGATGAATTAGTGTACTTTATCCATAGAAAAATTGTACTATCTTGTAGAGAGGCATATTTTCATTCCAAATTGTGGTTACTAACCACAAAACTTATAGCGGTTATTTATAACATAAGTTTGAAAATCCATAGTATCTGCAAGTGGGTTAACAAAGAATTGACAGCATCTATAAATAGGTTAATGCATATTGTTCTTTACAATTACATAAAGAATTAGAATAAGCTGTATAGCTTTCATTTCTGACAAAAAGGGATAAAGGGGGTATCATTTCAGGAAAATACAGCTATGTACATATTATCTCTGAAAATTCACTCCGGCAAAATGCTGAATGTTTGCATTAAGATTTGTACATGAGCAATAATCTGTCAATCTTTTAACCTGTTATCGAGGGCTGAGATGCATAATCATTACCTTTCTTGTTGGAGTTTGTTTTAAGTGTGTTCCAATTGGCAGTTCAGTTTTTCTGAGTCCAATTTATTGGTGACACTGTGGCTCTTCACTACACTTGCCTCTTTTGGCCTATCCACCATTCTAAGTGGATTTTGCACTCAAATAATATTGTCCATTATGGTTTTCTGTATATACCAACACCATTACCTACGACTGATTTTCCTGAGTTATTTTCATAGAGCTGAGCTAATGAACTAAAAATGAGTTATGTTTTATGTTTGTGCCAGCTAGAGGAACATTCTGCTTTTTCCTTTTGTGGCTCAAGGTAGCTGTGTTTTTAAACATTTGTGAAAATAAATACTTCTGTCAGGAAAACAATTGGGCTTTTTATTTTTGAATGTATTGAACTTTCATGTTTGCTATTACCACTATACTTTCATATCAGTTGTTATCTATTCATGAGTTATTTACATATCACTCCTGTTTTCTTTACTCAACTATTCTCAGATGCTAGTAGCTTATGTCTACACATTGCAAACATGTTCCATTCCATTAATACATATTCATGAAGGGGACTATGACATAGCTAGGACAAATGTAAATATTTTTAAATCTTCCTTCTATAGTTAGCTAAAACCTGGAAACAATAGCCTCAGCATCACCTGGGAACTTGCTAAAACTGCAGACTCTGAGGTCCTACCTCAGACCTACTGAATCAGAATCTATAGTTTAACGGGCTCTTTAAGTGAAATGTCCCAATTTAAGTCATATTGAAGTTTGACTAGCAGCTGTAAAAGTTTTATTTGACCTGTTGCTGATATTAGTTTGATTTACTCACAGAAGGACATAAGAAATCAAAACTATACAAGCATACTGACATGACCTTGTAAATAGCAATGATATTTTCACATGGTAATAAATCTAATCTATATGGTAGAGTGGAATGTTGTACTAACTTTATATACCCTGGATTTGTTAGAAATCTGTTATTTGATGTACTTGACAATATTCATGACAAATATTCACATTTACTGTATGTAAAGTAGGGAATAGGTGAGGGACAGGTAAGAGATACTAAAATTGGAGATATCTGCTAGAATTTAACTGAGATGGAAATTAACCATCAGAATAAAAGGACTCTTCAGTATCCAGTACTCTTAAATATTATATAATTATGATGAATATAATAATAGCAACATAGTTTTACTCTGGGCAAAAACCTGGGTCAGATTAATTGCTTGCTGCATGTCTATAGTGGAGTAGAGAGCAGGGGAAAAGGAGGAGAGGAAGAAGAATAATACAAACAGTTTGTCTATGATGGAGAATGACTACACAATCAGATGAATGAATGAGGCTACTGTGGATGAAAGTTGAACTTGGAACTATATAGGTTCAAAGTGCCATGTTGACAATTATTGTTCAGCCCCATTACCATCTTCAGTCCACACAGTTGAGGACTACAGCATTTGTAGAAAGATGGGTCTACATAACAGAGAAGGGTGGGAAGTAAGTGGTGGGTAGATTCACATACTCCACACTTCCTAAGAATTTAAAAATTCAATTATTGGAGACTTCTTTGGAATCATCTCAGAATAGAAATTCACATTACATGAAAGGCTTAAATATTTCTGTCTTTGGATATAGACTAGGGAGCCAGACTATGCAAACTTTCTCCTTTCTGGAACCTGTTTGAAATAACGTATGCTAATGTTGCATATTTCCTCATAGATATCTGAATAATTATTTACAAACAGTCCTATAAGTTTGTGAAACTTTGTCTATGCTTGCTACTAATTTAGGAGTTTCACTTTATCCATTCCCTTGGGCCTTTCCACATTAGTCCTGCCAAAAGCATACATTCAGCTTGTTTAGGGGAAGTATGAGTCAGCACAGGGGCATCAGTGGAGCAATGGTCATTTGGATCCAGAAATTTCCCCCTCAGGTAACCTCATGCTAGAATGTGTTACTTTGCTGCATTATTTATGTTTTCCTTATTATTTAAGAACATTCAGCCCTGCTAATAAAGGAAACAAATAATAAGGACAGATGAAGCTAAGTATGGAATGAAAGAGTTAGTATAACATGTTAGATGTGAAGTAGAGCACTTGCTGAAATTAGGAAGGGATGGAATTATCAAGTATACATGAGTGACTAAATGTGTGTAATACACTACATTTATAGGGGCCACAAAGCTATCCCACTTGTACGCCTTCTGACAACATGCAGGAAACAAACGTGGCTCTACAGCAGGTCACAGGTTCTCTACAGCTGTGGCCAGGTGAGCTTGCCCCTCTGTCTCTCCAACATAGCAAGGGTGAATTTTGACACCAGGCACCTTCCATAGTTTGAACTCCCTTGCTCATAGCCCAAATCTGGTCTTAATAACCTCACCATTAAAAGAGAAGGCTGATGCAACACAGAGAGAAAGATAGGGCATACAAATATCATGTAATTTAGGATATAGATATAGTGGGACTTTCACCCTGCTTGTTACCCTGACCTAGGTTTGTAAAGCTGCTCCTTCTCTTTGCCCTAGCTTCTCACTATGTATTGGAAGTTGATTAATAAATTATGCTATTTGAACATCTTGAGTAGTTCTCTGAGATTTCCTGTTCCACGATCTCTGGGATGCCTGGCAGTATACTTGGAGGATACTGTTGCATCAAAGTAACTTCCTATACAACACTATGGTTTTTATATGGGGATTAAAAACAAGTTTGTTTTGGATAACTGCACATGAAAAATATGTACGAAGTGTTCAATAGGCTTGCTAAATTGACACATTATAAATATCATATGCGGTATAAGGCCCATAATGCAAATAAGCATATTTTAGCAATCATCTGATAGTAGTTGTCTAAAATCATTTGGTTCACAAAGACTTGGATTGGTTGACAATGATATGTAGATGAACATAAGATCTGTGTGGACACAAAGCCATGAGGAGTTAGCAAGTTACATTTGGGAAATGCAAGAAAAAATCTTGGGATCCTTAGGAGAAGGGAAGGTCTCTAAAGGTAACTATAAAGTGGGCAAATTGACTTGAGGGTGTAATCATTGAAAATGTTAAATGGGATAAACTTTTATAGTCAGCTATTTTAATTCATTGCCAAAGTGTAGAAATATTACAAAAAAACTCTCAAAGTTCAATGTATATCAATAGTAAATATTAAGACTACATTTGACTCAGTTTTCTATATATGCTGAATAGTTAGTTATTGATGAAAATGTGCTTCAGCTACTAAAACAGAAATCAGAAAAATTTCTGTAAAGGAACAGATTAAAATATTTTAGGCTTTGTAGGCCATATGGGCTCTGCAGGAATTACACAACTCTGTCACTGCAGCCCCAAAACAGCCACAGACAATAAAAAATAAATGGTTATGGCTGTGTTTACAAATACACAAGATGGGCTGGAATTGGCACATAGTCCACAGTTCGCTGATCCCTAGAACTGAAGTTGCTTAAACTTTGTAGATTGTGATATGATGGATAATTACTTGAATGACTTGGTTAATCTGAAAGTTTCCTGTAACACTAAGATTGTACCAGCCTACTACAAACACATACCTAAGAAAAGGCCCAGGTAGGGAACAGTTAGGGCCTTCATCTCTTGGCACACCCAGTAAGACATGTAGGAAAATAAGCCCAAGGATGACTGCCACTTTCAATAGTACTTCAGGCTGGATAGTTTGTTATAGGTTGTGTTTTTTTTGTTTGTTTTGTTTTGTTTTTATCTTTCCAGGCCTGTGATACAAAGTTTGGTGAATTCAGTAAATAACATTAAACTGATTTATTCTCAGAAGTTTTCCCAGAGCCTTTAATGTTCTATAAATCTATAAAAGGAAAAATTACTGTTCAATGTTTACCAAAGTTTTATGACCATGGAATGCTTTCATTTAAGAATAATTGTTTAGGAATGCAGAATACATCCTCAAAAAAAGTCTTGGCTGTTGCTATTTTGCTTGCTTCCCATAATTTATTTCCTAACTTTTCTTTTTAATCACCATAAGATAGTCATATATTTATTCTATACATGATTATAAAGTACCTAGGACAGTAAGGGGTACATATACTCAATATTTGAAATGCTAATTGTGTCCCCTATTCTGTGGCTTTCACTGACATGTTTACCTCTATCATCTGATCATGGTGGTAAGTGCACTGTTTTACATTTGTGTACCACATGACACATTCCTGGGCTATGTAGCTCCCATTTGTATGGAGAATGCCAAACAGTCCCTTAATTGCCTGCCATAACTGTCTGAAACTCTTCTGTCACTCTTACATATCAGATATATTACTAATCATTCAATTTTCCTTTATATTAAATACTTAATTCTTTACCAAACCTTATGCCCCATCTTATAATTTTTGATTAATCTATCATTACTTAGAGGTGTTATAAATCAGTTAAATGCCATGAAAACTTTGTTTATAAAAAGAAAGAGCTTTGTTAGCTGTGGCAGACTGACTAGTGATCACTAAATGTTTTGTCTGCCCCTTTGCTCCTTTCTGATCTCTACAGTTAGGAGGAATAATGCAACAAATTTTGGCCAATTTTGTGTGAATGGAAGTGTCAGGCAACAAATCTCAGAAGCATTGAAGAGCTTCCACATCTTTGCCAACTGATGCTACAACTAACAACAATATAGAAGAGGTGGTGAGTGCCATAAGTTTGGATTCCTAAGTGACTACGCAGAGTAAACCCCTAGGCTCTCAAGTTTGAGGGATGTGAAACTGTTGTCATATTATGCCATGAATATTTTAAGTTACACTATGGTAAAAAGTTTGTTTTATCATAATTTGAATAAATCATTCCCCCAAAAGTGAAAGGTTTTCAAGTTGTTTTTGAAGCCACCAACATTCTATGTAAAACCTGTGCTAATTTTAAAACCTTGTAGATCCCAATATTTGGCAATTAAAATATCTTGTAGCAATATTTACTAAATGGATAAATCAACAAGACAGAAAAATAATAAGGGAACACTAGACTTGAGCCCACTTTTGAACAAATGGACCTAACATACATATATACAGAACTTTTCATTCAACAGAATCAGAATAAACATTTTTCTGCAGTGCACATGGAACATTCTTTAAAATACACTATGTGTTAGCACATAAGTCTATAAGACAAAATTTATTAGTAATAAGACTGAAATCTTATCTATTATCCTTCCAGACCACAATGGCATGGAACTAGAAATCAATAACATTAGAAATTGGGAAATTCAAATATGTGGAAATTAAACAACATGCTTCTTTGATCAGTGAGTCAAAGGAGAAATCAAAAGGGAGGCCAGGCATGCTGACTCATTCCTGTCCCAGCACTTTGGGAGGCAAAGGTGGGAGGATAACTTTAGGCCAGAAGTTTGAGACCAGCCTGGGCAACACAATGAGACCCCATCTCTCCAAAAAAATTTTTTTTAAATTAGCTGGGCATGGTGGTGCACACCTGTAGTTCCAGCTACTCAGGAGGCTGAGGCAGGAGGATCACTTGAAGCCCAAAATTCAAGGTTATAGTGAGGTACGCTCAGGCCCCTGCATTCCAGACTGGGTGACAAGGCCAGATCCTGCCTTGAAAGAAAGAAAAGAAAAATAATAGAAATTAAGAAAAAGAAAGAAAAGAAAGGAAGAAAAAGAAAGAAAAATCCAAAGGGAAATTTAAAAATATCTTGGGACAAATAACAATAGAAAGACAACATACCAAAACCTATGGGATGCGGCAAAAACAGTTTTAGATAGAGAGGGAAGTTTATAGTACTAAACATCTACATCAAAAACAAAGATCTCAAATAAATATTCTAACATTACACCTCAAGGAACTAGAAAAGGAACAAATTAAACCCCAAATTTACAAAATTTAGAAATAAAAATAAGAATAAAAATAAATAGGAACAAAAACACATAGATTCAATAAAACAAAGTTTTAAATAAACAAAACTGACATACGCTTAGATACTCTAAGAAAAAACAACAGCAATAATAAAGATCATAAAGGACTGATATGAGATTTTATATGCTAAGAAATTGGATATTCTAGAGAAAATTGATAAATACCTAGAAAAAATATAACCTACCAAGTTAGGAAGAAATAGAAAGCCTGAGCAGACCAATAACACAGAGAATGAATAAGTAATTAAAAGCCTCCCCAAAAAAGCAACAATAAAGCCCAGAAAGACCAGATGGATTCACAATTCTATGAAACATTCAAAGAATAATTGAACCCAATGCTCCTTAAACTCTTCCAAAAACAGAGCTAGAGGGAAAACTTCCAAACATATTTTATGAGGTTAAAGAAAAGATTTCAAAGACCTGTATCTCCTCTTGTTGACAAGAGGCAGGGCATTTGCCCACACACATAGTACACAACTGCTACAGCATACAAATAACTAGCAATTGAGAAATCCACCACACTAAGGGTATCTTTAACCAAGGTATCCATCCAGAATCTAGACCCCTCTCTTACAGTATCCACAAGCAAAGCCAAAGGTCCTTACCCAACATACAGCCACACTCTTATGGAGGTGGGGAAAGTCCCATCTAAACAGAAGAAAAATCCAAAGCCAAAAGGCAACAGCTGCCCCAGATGAGAAGAAATCAGTGAAAGAACTTCAGAAGTATGCAAACTCAGGATGAAAGGACCCTCTACAAGTGATCACACCAGCTTTCTATCAATGGGTCCCAACCAAAATGGAAATATTGAAATGACAGATAATGAATTCCAAATATGGATTGTAAAGAAACTCAATGAAATCCAAACAAAAATGGAAAACAAATCAAATAAACCTGAAAAATAACTTAGGACATGAGTTCAAATTTAACTAATGACATAGATATATTTTAAAAAACAAACAAACAGAAGTTCTGGACTTGAAAAATTCCATTAGGGAAATACAAAACTCAGTAGAAACTTTTAAGAATACACTAGACCAAGCAACAGAAAATATTTCAGAGCCTGAAGAGAAATCCTATGAATTAACCCCTTGAAAAGTAAAGGACAAAGAATGAAGGCAAATGAACAAAGTCTATGAGAAATGTGGGATTATGTAAAACAGCCAAACATAAGAATCATAGGTATCCCTGAGGGTAAGGAAGAAAAAGAAAAACACCTAAAAAACCCATTTGAGGGAATAACTGAGGAAAATTTCCTTGGTCTTGCTAGAGTTTTAGACATACAGATACAAGAAACTCAATGAACACCTGGAAGATTTATTGTAAACAGGGCATCCTTAAGGCACGCAATCATCAGACTAGCCAAAGTTAACATGAAGGAGGAACTCCTACAAGCCATGAGGCAAAAACATCTAGTAACTTACAAAGGAAAACCCATCAGAATAACAGCAGACATCTCAACAGAAACCATAAAATCTGAAAAGGAATGAGGTCCTATCTTTAGTCTCCTAAAACAGAATAATGGCTACCCAAAATTTTGTATCCTACACAACTAAGTTTCATAAATGAAAGAGAAATAAAACTTTCCCAGACAGGGATATTCTAGGAGAAATTCTCATCATCAGACCTACCCTTTCCAGAAATGTTTAAAAGTGCTCTATTCATGGAACACAACTATTGATACCGACCAGCATAGAATACCACCCAGAATATTTTCTTATTTTTTATTTTTTTGAGACTTTTTATTTTTTTTTTCACTCTCTTGCCCGGGCTAGAGTGCCATGGCATTAGCCTAGTTCACAGCAACCTCAAACTCCTGGGCTCTAGCAATCTTACTGCCTCAGCCTCCCGAGTAGCTGGAACTATAGACATGTGCCACCACGTCCAGCTATTTTTTTCTATATAGTTTTTAGTTGTCCATCTAATTTCTTTCTGTTGTTTTTAGTAGAGACAGAGTCTCGCTCTTGCTCAGTCTGGTCTCAAACTCCTGAGCTCAAATGATCCACCCACCTTGGCTTCCCAGAGTGCTAGGATTACAGGCATGAGCCACCATGCCCAGGCCACACTCAGAATATTGATACCACCCAGAAGTTAAAACTCACAGCTCTTCTAAAACAGTAACACAAGGAAGAACACAAAACAACTAGGTAACAATCAACATGATTACCAGAACAGTATCTCACATATCAATACTAACATTGAATGTGAATGGTCTTAATGTCCCCCTTAAAAGATGTAGAGTGGCTGAATGGGTAAAAAAACAACCCAAATATATACTATCTCTAAGAAACCCAATTAACAGGAAAGACTCTCATAGACTCAAGGTAAGCAGGTGTAAAAATATATTTCATGCAAATGGAAACCAGACTTGACCAGGAGCAGCTATTCTCATATCAGATAAAACTGACTTTACATTAACAAGAATAGAAAAAGACAAAGATGGTCATTACCTAATCATAAGGGGATCAATTCAACAAGAAGATATAAAAATCCTAAATATAAATGCACCTAACATAGGAGCTCCAGGATTCATAAAACAAATTCTACTACATCTAATAAAACAAATAGTGATATCATAATAGTCAGGGAATTCAACACTCTACTGACAGAAGCAGAGAGATCATGTAGGCAAATGACCAAAAACGAAACACTGGACTTATATGGAACTCTAAAACAAATGAACCTAACAGATGTTTGCAAAAAATTCTACCAAAAAATTGTAGAATATGCATATTTCTGGTCAGCACATGGGACAGTTTCCAAGACAGATCATATGTTAAGCTACAAAACAAGTCTCAGCAAACTTAGAAAAATCAAAATCATACCATGTATCTTCTCAGACCACAGTGTTATAAAACTAGAACTCAGTTCCAAGAACTCTCAAACTATACAAATACATGAAAACTAAATAATCTGTACCTGCATGATCCTTGGGTTAATAATGAAGATGGAAATTAAAAATTTTTTTGTATTGAGTAATAAAGGATACAGAAATCTTCCAAAATTTGAGCAAGCAAAAGCAGTGATAAGGGGAAGTTTCCTAGCCTTAAATGCTTTCATCAAAAAGAAAGAAATATCACAAATTGATGCCCTAAAATCATACTTCAAGGAGCTAGAAAGAGAACTAAACTTAAAACTAGCAGAAGAAAAGAGACAACAAAGCTCAGAGCAGAACTAAATGAAATGGAAACCAAAAAATAGCAAAGGATAGATGAAACAAAAAGTTGGTTCTTTGACAAGATAAACAAAATCAAAAGATGACTAGCTAGGTTAACAGAAATACAGAAAGGATTCAAACAAGCTCAATCATAAGAGCAAAAGGAGACATTACAACTGATACTACAGAAATATAAAATATCATCTGAGACTACTATGACAACCTATACACACACAAACTGGAAAACCCAGAAGAAATGGATAAATTCTCAACCTCTCAAGCCTGAATCAGGAAGAAATAGACATTCTGAACAAATAATGAGTAGTGAGATTGAAATAGTAATAAAAAAATCTCCTAACAAAAAGTCTGCAGACCAGACCAATTAACAACCTAATTCTACCAGGCATACAAAGATGAACTGGCACCTATTCTACTGAAATTTTTCTATAATATTGAGAAGGAGAGAAGTCTCCCCAACATATTCTACAAAGCCAGCATCACCTAGATATCAAAGCCAGGAAAGGACACAACAAAAAAGGAAAACTACAAACCAATATCCTTCAAGAACACAAATGCAAACATTCTCACAAAATACTAGCAAACTGAATTCTACAGCACATCAAAAAGATAATCCTCCATGATCCAGTAGGTTTCATCCCAGGGATGCAAGAATGGTACAATATACACAAATCAGGAAATGTTATTCACCACATAAACAGAAGTAAAAACAAAGATCAAAAAATGATCTCAATAGATGCAGAAAAAGCATCTGATAAACTCCAGCACTCTTTCATGATGAAAACCTTCAACAAACTAGGCACAGAAGGAACATACATCAAAATCATAAAAGCCATACATAACAAACCCACAACCAACACATCCTGAACAGGGAAAGTTGAAAGCATTTCCTCTAAGAACTGGAACAAGACAAGGGTGCCCACTGTCACCACTTCTGTTGAACATAGTATTGGGAATCCTACCCAGAACAATCAGGCAAGAGAAAGAAATAGAGGACATCCAAGTCAGGACAGAGGTTAAACTATTACTGTTTGCAGAAGATACAATGTTGTATCTAGAAAATCCTAAAGACTTCATCAAAAGACTCCTGACAAATTGACAAATAAATTCAGTAAAGTCTCAGATTAAAATATCAATGTACACAAATCAGTAGCATATTTATATACTAATAACAGTCAAGCTGAGAGCCAAATTAAGAACTCAATACCATTTACAATAGATGCAAAGAAAAAAACCAGAAACGTACTTAACCAAAGAGGTAAAAGATCTCTACAAAGGAAACTGATAGAAGAAATTATAGATTTGGAACTGACAGAAGAAATTATAGGTGATAGAAGAATCACTGACAGAAGAAATTATAGATGACATAGATAAAAGGAAAACATCTTATGCTCATGAATCAGAAGAATCAACATTGTTAAAATGTACATTCTGCCCAAAGTGATTTACAGATTCAAAGCAATTTCCATCAAAATATCAATATATTTCACAGATCTAGGAAAAATAATCCTAAACTTCATATGGAACCAAAAAAGAGCCTGAACGTCCAAAGCAATCCTAAACAGAAATAACAAATTAGGAGGCATCACATTACCTGACTTCAAATTATACTACAAGACTATAGTAACCAAAGTAGTATGGTACTGGTATAAAGGTAAATATGTAGAACAATTGAACAGAATAGAAAACCCAGAAATAAAACCGTATAGCTACAATCATCTGATTTTTGACAAACCATACAAAACACATATTGGGGAAATGATGCCTTATTCAATAATTTGTGCTGAAAATTGGATAGCCACATGCCAAAGAATGAAACAGGATCCCTATCTCTTGTCATATACAAAAATTAACTCACGATGGATTGAAGACTTAAATATAATACCCAAAACCATAAAAATTTTAGAAGAAAACATAAGAAAATCTCTTCTAGATATTGGCCTCAGCAAAGAATTTATGACTAAGACCCCAAAGGCAAATATAGCAACAACAAAAATAAGTAGGACTTAGAGGGGAAAATAAGTAGGAATAGAGGGAGAATATCAATTAAAAATCAGCAACTTTTACTGTCACTAAGCAAAGATATAGTAGAGTCGCACAATTCCATAGCTGAAAGTGACTCTTACCTCATTTATTTTGTGGAAGAAGAAATGGAGATTCAAAAAAAAAAAAGAACTAGGTTGTACCAAAATTCAGGATGACAGAACACTACTTTTTGAGATAAGAAAAATTCTGCACATAAAAGTGCTTAAAAAAAATAAGATGAAGATAAAGACTTTGTACAACCTAATGGAGGGAATGACATGATTTTTTATGTGTGATTTGTCAAAATTCCACTAGATGGCAGACGACATCTAATGTTAAATACAAGAGTATAAAAAGAGGAAAAATGGAAGCAAGTTATTTCTATATTGAAAGACTAAGTCTCTGACTTTCACATATTTATTCGATTTATTAACATAACTCCTATCACTGATTTAATATATAGATATGTTTCCTATGAAACATTTCTTATACTTTTTTTTTCTTTTTTCTTTCAGCATATTATGGGGGTACAAATGTTTAGGCTACGTATATTGCCCTTGCCCCACCCGAGTCAGAGCTTCAAGCGTGTCCATCCCGGAGACAGTGCGCACCGCACCCATTAGGTGTGTATAACATATAGTAGTAACATTCATCGGGTTTTGGGCAGACGGGAGTGGGGAGGAGGGGATGGGTATATACACACCCTATACTTTTTTTTTAAATTGAACTAATGACATGACTACATATACAAAGGGGGAATTACTTGGTATAGTGAAGTAAGCATTAAAAAAACCTTTAAGTCCTGGTTATAGTTTTGACACTAAATAAAGAAGCAATCTTGAGTAAGTTATTTAAATTCTCTGAATCTCATCTTCTCCACCAGAAAATGTAGGTAATCGATAACACACTACTAATTTGTAGGGTATGTGGGTTTATTTGGAAAATTGCTTTGTAAACTATAAAACAGTACACAAGAGTTCATTACTGTTATTATTTCAAAGGCTTTTCTCCCCTTTCTTGTCTGAGACGATGAGATTGGGAGCCTCAAATGAGTAAGGCCCTTCCCTTCACCAGACTCCATTCTGGTAACCCCACCTGGTCCCTTCAACCCCCAACAATCAACATCTTTCACTGATTTTGGCTGCTGTCAATATTTGGCGTCCAGATTCCTTTGAACATCTGCATATTTCCCTCCTCCAGGTGACACAGTCTGCTGGTTCAATGACTGCCTGACACAAGGACTCTTGTTCCCTCTGTAAGTTAAAGCCTCACTTGACTCTCAGGAGGGAGAAATGGGAAATTTCTTCAGAGTCACATTACTGGAGTCACTTACCTCTCAAATCTATGTGACAGAAGCCAGACAGTGCCCTACTTGTCCCTTCACACTTCTCGTTGGCTTCCTAGGATTTTTTATGTTAACTTTATTCCTCTCTCCTGGTACTATTTAAACTCCATTATTTCAGAGACTCAGCAACAGCCCCAACTCTCCCTTTATTAGGAAAGATATTGCAAACCATATCACAACAATAATGTTTAGTTTAAGATTCAAATTACTTACTGCTGTTTGAGGTTATAAAGAATATGACTCAAAACTCTACCGTAGCAGGTAACACTTGAAGACAACGTGTGCTATCCATATTTGAGGGGCAATGGAATGTGACTTGTCAGCTATGTAGCTGCTTAGCAGAATAAGTTGAATGTTTCTCAAAGGTTGTAGCCAGGTCTTATTATTTGGGAATGTTGGTTGAGTGATTAATCAGAGGTTGATCCGGCCATTTCATACGAAGTGAGTGTCTTTGATGAACTCTACGTAAAAAAATACCCAAAACACTTATCTGCCTCTCACAGGCTGTTAGATGTGTTCTATTGTTGAAACTTTCCCTGTTTTTTGCTAGTAATTTTTCACAATGAAACTTAAGTTCCTTAACTGTTAACATTATCATCAAGACATGCTTACCCTCATTTTTGAAGAGGTGAATTGGATCTACTGAGATTTGTCTCTTGTAACATGCCATTTCCAATTTCCTAGTAGTGCCTCTGCATTGGACCTCCTGAACTTGAATTTACACTGAAGCATAAACACCTATTAAGTTTAGAATGAAAGAGTGACTTCTTTTAAAGCTTTCCGCATTTTAAAGGAATCAGAATGGGATGAAGCAGAAGAATGATAGAGATTTCAATGGCTTCTAATCCCCTAAAAATCCCCCCCAGAAGATTAAGGTCTCCTAGCATCTTTTCTTTATACAAATATAGTGTACATTGATCTGAAACATAGGTACCTGAGTATGTGTTGAATTTAAATGGCTGTAGGAGAACATCTCAAAGATTAAAGTGACCAGGCTTCATAGGAGGGGCACCTGGGGTAAAAATATAGACCCATGTAACTTCCAACTGGGCACAGTGTCCAATGCAACTTAGAATATTCCATGTAGAGAAAACAAACCATGTTTTTAATAGAAAGACTATAAATTGACAGTGGCAAGAACAGATCATTGAAAATCCAAGTGTTCATAGGTTACTAAACAGTTTTTCACTTGAACTCCAGAATGAATGGCAGCAGAATCATTCATGTAGATTGAGGAGTGGCAAGGAGGCCAGATAGTACATATATGTAGATACGTATAATGACCTTGTCTACTACAATGCTACTATCAAGCTCTGATTAGGGAAATACTTTGCAAATACTGGAGGGTATAGCAGAGTCTAAAGCAGTGTAGAAGGGGCTTCTGGTAAGTCGAACCTTGGCATATTCTGCTCACATTCGTTAAGGTCGCTGGTGAGAAACTGGGGGATAGCTCTCATCCTGCCATGGCCTACTCAGGGAGCCCCACCTTTACCCCCTAATTCACAAACAGGCAGCCATATCAGCAGTTTCACAGATTGCTTTTTATCCACCAGCACGCTCATTTTCACCTACTGCCATCTACGTCTCCTCATTTCTCTATCAGTGCAGGAAGTATTATCTTTTCTTATCTAAGGTTAACTTTTACACCTGAGCATATGAGTATGCTAAAGTATTTCCTGTCTTTAAATAAACTAAAACAAACATTGCTTTGCTACTTCAATATTCTGGGCCAGTAGTCAAAACCACCACTATCTTTCTTAACTGGAAAGGATGCTTCCATCATTGCCACCCTCCCCACCTTGAACTCCAGTCTATTCTCAACCCGGCAGTCAGTGTCCCTGTTAAAATGTTGTTCCCTGTTACTCATCTGTCTAAAGCCCTCAGAGCATAAGCCAATGTTCGTAATTTCTTTCAAGACCCAGGGTGCTTGGTCTACCTTCCACCTTTAACTCTGATTTTATCTTCTCTTCCTGTTCTCATACATCACTCAGTTCTAGGCTCCCTGATCAACCTGTCCATCCCCACACATGCCAGGCACACTGTCACTACCTGGTCTTTGTGTTTGCTGCTCCCTCTGCCTGGGGGAGTATCTACATTCCCATGTATTTTCATGGCTTTCTCCTTCACCCCATTCAACTTTTATGCTTAAAAAGAACTTTCCCATGAGGTCATCCCTAATCACCCTCTTAAATTTGCTTTCCACCCTCAGGGCCCCTTTTCTGCTTTTTTCTTCTCCTTGTACTTATCTCCCACTTATATGCTATATATAAAGTTCATATACAGATAAGAATTATGCATATGTGTACATATACAGAGAGAGAGAGGGAGCAGAAAGGAGAGGCAGGTAGGAGGGAAGGAGAGAGATTGTTTTCTTCCTTACTACATCTCAAAGATGATGGCCACTTCGGTCTTTTCTGTATATTGACATAAGCTCCAGCTCCTATTACAGTGCCAAGCCTGTATATGCTCATGAAATACATGAGAGATGATGACTGAGAGTGCAGACTCAGCAATCACTGAGGATGGTCTCATTGTCCAGACAATTCACTGAAGCAAAAATGTGTGTATTGTGAGCTGTGTACTAAATATTAATTTACTTTGATAGAATTCATATATAAACATACCACATGTCTCATATAACATACAAATCAGTATAGAAAATTTTAGTATGTTTATTCTCTAAAATATTTCTAATAGAATGAATGAAATGCAATTAGTAGAAATATAAATTTTAATCATACTTTCTAATATTTAGGAAATGAAATTAATATAACAACATGACCTTGTAATGAACCATAAATAGTGAAAATAAAATACTATTTGATCACTGTAAAGAAGTTCAAGCTCAAGAAATATATATCAAGTGTTCATAATAATTAAAAAGTAGAAATAACTCAAATGTCCATCAACTGAGAAGTGGATAAACTAAAGGTGATATGTCCATATAATTAAAAATTGTTAAACAATAAAAAAGAAATACTCGTGGGCTATGACATGTATGAATACTGAGAACATTATGCTGAGTTCAAGAAACCATCACAAATGACTACATATTGTATAATTCTATTTATCTGAAATCCCAAATGAGTAAATCCATACAGAACACATCAATTAGTAGCTGCTTGGTGAAGGAGAGGGAAAAAGGATGAGATGTGCCTACTACCTGGTACAGGGTTTCTTTTCGGAGTCATAAAAATAAATTATGGTGATGGTTGCACAATTCTGAATATCTAAAATCTATTGAATGTACATCTAAATAGGTGAATTGGAAGATATGTGAATTATAACTGAATAAAGGTATATAGACACACACCCCAATAGTCTTTGAGTCCTAAGAATATTTTATGAGATTTTTTAATGTGCTAATTAAAACATATTTATGTTTCTATATCAATCGAAGGAAGAATTTTGAGATATTTTAAACTAACTCCAAATATTTTCCTCTACCCCTTTAATCTTCAAATAATTCTAACTCTCCTTTGATAACGCAGGGTAGACCATTCTATGTTTTAAAAGGATTGCAATCTTTTATTAGCAAGAGACGTATTTCCTTTCAAAGTACACTTTCCAGTTTGTCTTCATATTTTTTGGTTCATGAACCATCTGATGCAGAACTACCTGAAACAGTTCCTGTCATGTTGAAATCCTGATTTGGAAAATTTAAAGTCTAAATTACAGGTATTTTTCTTTCCCTCATATTGCAGGCAACTCAGTGTGATAGCGTGCTATGATTCACACAAATGCAGATCTGCCTAGGACAGCAGGCTAGAGTCAAGGAAGTAAAAATGGAGTAAGAAACTCATTAACTGTTGACTCCAAGGCATAAGAGTGAAATTCCAAAATTTCGAAATAACTTGTTATCACAACAACAAAATTGTCTATAGTTCAGTAATACAAAGGTATTTTAAAAATAATTTAAGAAGGACAATTTTCAGGACACCAGTCTTGCAGTTGTCACTCTTATTGTGACTTCACAAGAATCTGAGTGCCACTCAGGTAAGGGTCACTGTGGATAACCTCATTTTCTAAGCCTGGGGGACTCTCAAAATAAGGTGCTTCTATTGATCCTGTGCTCAGTGCATCCAGAGTCCTTCACTGTTTGAGAGCCCTTCCATTGTCACCTTCTTAGTTTCTGCTACCCCCTCAGAAGCCAGCAAGGTTCCCTGCTGCTCTAGGGCCAGAAGACCTCCTTCCCTTCCCAGCCTCTAAAAATTTTTCCTCCTTCTTCCTTCCTCCCAGCCATCACTGTCTTCTGATGCCACAGAATGGTCCCCTGAAAGAGTTCAGACACTAGAAAACTAAATCCCAGAGCCAACTTTTCCAAAGCAATTTCCTTTTTAATCAAACTATGCCAAACTCCCCAGGGGCAAGAGAGCACCACAGCCTGGGAGGAGGAGAGAAAAGAGTGAGAGCAAAATCAATATCTAATTTATCCTGCCATATTTGGACCCACTTTCTAACAGTTCACTCCCAATAATTCTGTGATTGTGTAGAAAGATGCCACCCAGTTTGCCACTGAATGACCTTTCACATTCCCATGACCCACAGTAGTCAGCAGTGGCGATGGATTAAGGCTGCTCAATCTGCTCCTTTTCTGTGTCTCTCAGTCGGTCCATCAGCATGAGCCATTGCGCCTCACACCAGTGTACTCTGTGCCCCTTCCCACTGGCCTCTGCATTGCTCTCTCGTCAGTCTCATCTGGACCACTGGGCCTTCTGTTAAACTTGATTCCACATGACACATTTCCCCACCTGGGTCTTACAGTGAATATTTCCTGCTGCTCTCTCACAAGGTCTTTCACTGTCCCGGGTTACTTTCATTTCCTTATACACTTCATTATGGTTGATGATTAGGATTACAACACATTTCTGTGATTTTAACATAGTATTTCCAACCCTTATTTTCTTGTGGCACCACACAAATTCTGGACGCTTAAGACTGGAGATTAAGTTAATAAACTTTTATTAAAATAGGCTTATTTCTTTTTTCTTTTTCTTTTTTTTTTTTAGGCAGGAGAGCAGAATCAAGGGAGTCCAAATAGGGACAGAAGAGATCAAACTCTCACTCTTTGCTGATGATATGATGTTATATCTAGAAAACCCCAAGGATTCAACCAAGAGACTCCTGGAATTGATCAATGAATTCAGTAAAATCTCGGGATACAAAATCAATACACACAAATCAGAGGCATTCATACATGTCAATAACAGTCAAACGGAGAACCAAATTAAGGACTCAATACCCTTCAAAATAGCAACAAAGAAAATAAAATACCTAGGAATATATTTAACTAAGGAGGTAAAGGACCTCTATAGGGAGAACTACGAAACACTGAGGAAGGAAATTGCAGAACATGTAAATAGGTGGAAAACCATACCATGCTCGTGGATCAGAAGAATCAACATTGTTAAAATGACTATACTGCCCAAAGTTATCTAAAGATTCAATGCAATCCCTATTAAATTACCAACATCATTTTTCACAGATATAGAAAGAATAATTCTACGCTTTGTGTGGAACCAGAGAAGACCCCATTTAGGAAAAGCAATTTTAAGCAACAAAAACAAAATGGGAGGTATTAATTTACCAGACTTCAAACTATACTACACAAAGCTGTGATTATTAAAATTGCTTGGTATTGGCATAAGTGCAGGGACACAGACCAATGGAACAGAACAGAAAATAGGCTTATTTCTTTTGCACATTTGCACTGCAGATACGGAATGTGTGAGTGCAAGTGTATGTGTATGTGTTTGTGTACAGTGGAAGCAAATAATGAAAGATTTGTGTCAACTTCTCACTTCAGAAGTTTTATCTCCCTAAAGTTGTCAGATAAATACTTTAAAAAGCCTTATTAAAATACCTGATTTAGCTCACCTTGGTGTGAAGTGGGGCATTCAAATTCCTGCCTGATTCAAGGTATGTAAGTCTACATTTTAGAAGTGATTTTTCTTCCCCTCCCAAATTAAGCAACCCTTTGATCAATTAGACATTTTATAAATTAAAACTGATTTAAAAGATGGAGATTGGAAATCAAACTCTTTAAATATTCAAGTAGCCTGGCACCACAGTAGGTACTATGAGGGATTCAAAATAGCCTGATGTATTTTCTATACACATAAAAAATAAGATTAACTATAGAATAAAAACTCAAATAGCACATTTTTCAGATAAATGTTATAGACAATAAACACTCTCAGATGGAACTTAAGAGGAATCAGAGATCATGCAGGGAATTATTCAGTAGGCCCCAGCAAGCTATCCTTGCCACTACAATTAAACTTCAGAGCTAGAGTTGGGAGATGCTTCTAAAAAGAGACAGCAGAAGTGGGAGAGCAGTAAATGCAGGAAAAAAAAAAGAGAGAGAGAGAAAGAAGCAGAACTGAGAGAGAAGAAATGAACATAGAAGTAAGAATGTCCCCAATAAAAGACTTTCTGCTGAGTTGCACCTGCGCTGCAGAGGCCAGGGCGCCCTCTGGAATGGGAGGGAACACGGAGGCTTGGATGGAAATCAGGTTCATGTGAGTGCATCACTTAACTTACCTTAGTCCCATTTTTCTTTTCTGCATAGGAAAGGACAGTCTGACCCCAAGGATCACCAAGATTTCTTTTCGATTTAAAATGTGGAAATTCTATGAAAGGTCACCCTCTAAGCCAGGTGGCAGCTGGGCAAGTCAACTGTATGTTTACTTTCCAAACATATTCCTCAAGCCCCCTGTAGAGTTTGAAAAGGCCTCTGAATTTGTCCCTTAAAAAACCATCTTCAACATGAGCTGTTCTTTGGATTTTGTTAAAGTGTTCTTTTCGTCTTTTGTAAGACACCTCTATCTGAAAAAGCCATCTGGGAAATATTCACCTTAAGTTTTTTTTCTAAGATGGAAACACGGCTGCAGGCTAACTGCCTAGAACGAGTACAAATCGACCCAATGGTCACTAACTGCCATTAAAGCCCTTAAATCATTTTCAGCTTCAAGAAGACATATGTGTTGGGATGGGTCCCATTTAATTAATCTTTTTTGTTGAACTCCAGAGTAAATTAGGGCTTTAGCCAACTCTTAATAAATACACCAGATTTTAGCATCTGGAAGGAAACGGATCCAAAACAAATTATATGATCCACATAGTATGTAGCTCTGGTGTGGTCATTTGATTCCTGAGTTGTGACCATACCCTGGATGTGTAGGACGAACTTTTAACCCAACAAAAGACAATTCGGCAAACAACAGCTGCATAGGACTTTCACCAGTGGAACTATAAAAACTCATAAAATAAATTTTGTTTATAGGGATATTAGCACTTCAAAAAATGGCTATTTCTTTTAGTCTGCAGAAAATAAGAAAGCCTGCTGCAATCACAGGATTCAGCTCAATTTTAGAAGATAAACCATGGTTTGGAAAGACTTGGAAAGTTCAGTATCTTTTCCTGCTCAACTGGCTATTTGCTTTCATCTTTAGATCTATTTTAAATCTTTGCTGAGGAAAAGAAGACTTTGTTTTGGATGGTTTTGCTAACGTGGCTTATGCTATGTTTTATGACTAATTAAAATGGAACTGAAAATTATAGCATGGTGTCCCAAATTAATATGCTCCCATTTGGACAACCCCCTCCACCCCCATGCTTGGCCCACTTGCACCTCCCCCCTTGACTCAGCAGGCTGTGCCCTAATCCTGCAGCCCTGGGCACTTTGACTGGGTTATTGATTGAATACACAGATTCAGTTACAGCAAATGACACAGTGTGGTCAGTCTCTTAATGACTTAATGCAGTCTCTGTGGGTCATGACAATATGCACACTGAAACAGGTGGTGTAAACATAGCTGGAATGAGTCTGGCTGAGGCAATTTTTATAAAAGCTGCTCTACCCAAATGGGAGGTGTCTCAGATTCAGTTAGGCAAAGTGTTTCACTGAAAATGATGCATTATCCTCGAAGCCTTTTGGATGATGTTATTTGTTATGGATGAAATGACCAAATGAGAAAATTAAGTTAGTAACTAATCCATAAGTGTCTATGTTGGAGTCTAGATAAGCAGGGTAATATTTTGCTTTGCAGAAAGACTCCTTTTTAAAGTAAGATAGGGATGAATTATGATGTCTAATTACTAAGCAGAGTTTGGTGGGTCCTTATTAAGGACTCCTACCTTGTCCTAAACATCTAAGGCATATCTTAATGCTAGATATGGGAAATGTGTAATCACAAGTCAGCAAACCAATTTAGCTACATCATCTATCAGTTCTCTATTTTTAATAGTTTATTATTTGAAATCAATTTGCTTATTTTTTATTCACTTTTAATTGAAGCTGATTAGCTGGTTTATAATTTTTTTTCCCCTCTTCTCCTTTCCTCTTCTTTTCCCCTCCTGTTTGGTCCAAAAACGTTTCAAGGAAGCCAAAGATGAACATTTGTGAGAAATTCCTGGGCTCGAGCAGTCAATGAGGAGGAGTGGTCTCCCATTTTTAGAGATTCTAAGATTGTTGAACATTCCATGAGTAATTGAAAGTTGTGCATATTTTCTTATTGATTCATCATTTAACACATATTACCACTAGCACTTACACACATTGCCATTAGGTCCTTGGCCAATTAATTTGTCTTATGTTTTTTCTGAACTACTGAGACTCAGAGCCCACAATCAAAACACTGTGCTAAGTCATTCAATATCCTATTAATTCCTATTTTAAATTTAAAAGGTGCTTCTGAAACGGCAAAAACAGATCCAGGCTGTTTCATTAAAGGTTAATTATTCACAGAATTTATAATTGCTTTTATAGTTTTATTAATATACCACTTATAAAGTATAATACACTCTATGATCATAGTTATATTTCAAATTTAACCTGTGGTATGTGAGCGAGAGAAAAGGAAGTGATGTATCTACCAGAAGAATAAGGTAATTACACCTCCAGGAAACTCACCCAGTTTGTAAGAATGAAGAAAAATATCAAAAGAACTAGTTTTTGATAAGGAATTTATTCATGTTACAGACACAGCCCACATGGCTTTTCAGACTTTGGCTTTTGTGTCAAAGACAAGTTTTGAAATGTCCAGTCTATTGTTAAAGTCCAACAGCCATGCTTTTTCTTCTGTGTATTCATCAATCTTGTGAACTCAGATCATAAGACTATATAATATTTCTTTAAAAATAAAGGAACTTGAACAATTCTCTAGTGGTTTATGCAAATCACAACTCCTGTGTCCGTTGGATTATCCTGTTGAGTAGCTTCATCTTCAATAGCAGTGATGGACAAGTTCCTCTTTGCCGACCCCACTGCCATCTGTCATTCTGGATTCCACCTACAGTGCATTGTCTGAGCTACGCTGAACAGGTTTCACCCTGGTCAAGGTCACTGCCCAGCCAATCACAACTGACGGGTCACTGCAAATATCCAAATTACTTCCAAATGGAGGTGCTGACAGACACTGTTAATGAGCACTGTTTTGTCAGACTTGTTGATGACCTTTGACATCTTTCTTCCAGACTGCCAAGATCAGTCTAATTTTTCTCCTTCTAACATTTAGATGGTATCTGATACTTAAATGCACAATTGAAGGTAATCTGAATATGATGTCCAAAGATGAATTTGCAAAAGTGATAAAACTGATGGTGCTGCTATCCACCCATTAGTTAAGAAAATATTTTATTTGCTTATCTCAAGAAAGATCTAAGCCCACACCTCTGGGTTACTGTTATTGGAGAAGCAGATGTGAGATACACGAATCTATATGTTTGCAAGTACAGCACAGTGATGATAGCAGAGCCAATAATCCTGTTTCCAAGCAGTAGCATGCACCTTACTTTTTCCACTTGTTTCCTGTGCTGGCCCATAAGATATAGAATATGGGAGATCACGGATCATTCAAAGCTGTGCTTTATCATCCTAAAATAATAACACCTGCTTATGTTGGTGCCAGGAAGTTATGACAAAACAATCAGGGTTACCATCTAATAGAGCATAGCCTCGCTCTTTTACACTTCCAGTTATCCTTTGTGTTAAATCACCCAAATCCCAACACCCTGGGGAAGCCACTTAACATCATGAAGCCTTAGAGTGTGTGTGAGTGTACAGGTAGGAAGCCTAGAAACAGACAGACCATTGACGGGTCTACAGTTCAATAAAAGAGTTTAACAGACAACTTTGTTCCTTAGTTTTAAAATTGTTTTACCCAGCAGCTTCCTATTCGTGCTGTTTTCAGGGATGAGTGCCTTAGAGTGTTATAATTAAATGCAACTTTGTTCAATACTTCTCCTTCACAGCCACTCTGTTCTTTAGTTGTCCACAAACTTCAATTATACGAAGAGAAATCCTTACATGACTATCTTCTTAAGCCCCAGGGAAGTTCCATGATCTCAGTTCTCTTCTTCATTGGATAGATTTAATCTCCTTTTATAAGCAGACACTCACTACCTGTTGCCTCTCTCAGGATTCTACTGTTCATCTTTCTTCCAACCCAAATCTCAAAGGCTGATTTATAACTCTTTCACAACTTTAGACAAAGTTACTTTAGAAATAGAGGAATTTGCTCAGAATGTTTGTTATGAAATATTGTCTTTTTAAAAAATTATAAATGATCACCATAGATATTTACTCTATCAGTCCTCTTATTTTTCATTAAAAAGATACATTTGTGCTGCCTTTTTCAACAGTAGTTTTAATGGAGTCAATGTTTATGCCCCCTCTATTTGTAATTCAACACCTATTTTTAGATATTATTTACTACACATATAAAGGACCAAAGACATTTAGAACAGACTTCTGATCTAACATCTGGGGAACAAATCCAAAATTAACTGTGGGAGAAAAAGATAAATGAAATAGAAGCCTTATCCTGGGCAGCATTTGCTTTTTTTTTTTTTTTAAACTGTCTTTATGTACCAAATAAAATCTTATACCCACTAAAAAAAATAGAAGACTTAATATAGATACAAAGTTTTATAAGATAGGGTACTCAACATTTTCTCTCCTTTGTAATTTTTCTTGGGTTATGTTATCCTTCCTTGTAGCTTCAACTATCTCTTTGTGATGAGTCTTTTTGTTGTTCCTTCTGCCAGTTCTAAAGACCCATTGTGTGACTCTTTTCCCAGTTTTTTATTCAGAGACCTCATGTTGGGTAGGTTGAACTTGGCCCTGATGGTAGTCCTACATTTACACCATGGAAATGGGCAAATGCTACACATCAAGGCTTTTTTCCCTCCTCATTCTGGAGAGACTGTTCAGCTCACCACTTGGCTTAATCGTATCCTAATTGAATTCAAGTTGTCTTGGTAAAAAATTATTTTACTTTGTTTTTCTTTAAGTAACTACACCAAAAAGTCATTTTAATTCAATGAGTGATTGCTATAAAAAGTATGCAAAATTAGATTTCTTGGAGAACTCTTCCCCATATATTACTTCAAACAAGACAGGTACTTTTACACAAAGGTAAAGTGTATATTCTGAAAATCTGCCTCAGCTGCCCCAATTGAAGACTATTACTGTCCCAACTGAAGAGAAAAGAAACACTGGTTTCACTATGAAGGATAGGGAGAAAAGCAGAAAGAGATTCTCTTCCTCCAAAAATCTACCTCCCCCTCTCAGTCATCAATTATAAAGTAAAATAGAGCCTGATAACTGAAATGTGTCCTGCAGAACAGCAGCCTGGCCACGTTCCAGGAGCTTGTCAGAAATGCAGAACTTCCAGCTCGACCCCAGACCTACTGAATGAGAATCTTTTGGAGAAGCACTGGAATTGAGCAGACAGGCACAAGAGGGAGCTAGGGGGAGAAGAGACTTGGACAGTAAGATAATTGCTGGGTTAGGCCAGAGGGACATCCATTCTGTTATCAGGCCCTCTAGCTTCTCCACAAAGAAGAGGCACAACAAAGGACAAACTTGAGTTTTTTAAATGATTTTGTTAGAAGGCGTTTCTATCCTCTACACTCGTGGCTGGCTGTCTCCCAGCACTTGTTAAAACAGACAGTGATACTGACAAGATAATTCTCAACTTCTGCTGAGAAATTTGGAGAAAGTGATCATTGTAATCCCTGAGGGTGAAGCTCTTCATTGTTTCACCAAGTTGAAAATGTGGACTGAGGCAAAGAATATTCTCCTTTCGTTTTGGCCCTGCTTCACACTGAGGCCATGTGTAGTGAGCAAAGCCAAATGAGACTGACCCAAAAAATCTGGTCTAGTTAGACAGTGCAATTGAACGGCAGCCAGGCATGAAATGGAATCCCAGAAATTCAAGCTCTTACGTTTTTGATGGTGACAGCCAAAAATAATAATATTTTGGTCTTTTGTGAACTTTTCTGCACTACACAACTATCTCTGGGTCACTTATGTGAATCTGCTTTGTTAAAAAAAATGTGTGACTTTTTTATATGTCTCAGCTTTATCCTCTGTATAATGGTTGTGTGTGACAGCTCTGGGGACGCCCAGGTCTTTTCACCTGTCCTCACTTTTCACTCAGAGTATTCTGATCTGTAAGAGTCATTTAACCAATAACACTGTCTTCTCTGGCTCCAGCTGCTTCAGAGTAGCCTGAAAAGGTGTTGCTCTCATTTTGCGGGGGTTCTTAAATCCCATATTTATTAAATATGTCAGAAATGTTTTGTCAACTAAGATGTGTACAGACATTGTGAATACTTCCACACGGTATTTTTAACCTAGTCTCAATCATTGATTTTTTTTTTTTGTAATAAAAGTGGTGTCCTGAGACATTTCAGTTATTGTGGTATTATTATGCTAGTTACTAGGAATTGTGATGTCAAATGATAAAATCATTGTCTGCAGAGGCAAATATATATAAATAGAGAGACAAAGCAGGAAGTCCTCATTTATACACATTATTCTAATATTTTATACCAAAAATTATCAACATTGAAAACCTCTTGAGTCTCAGAACATCTGTGGATGGCTCTTCATAATGTAATAAGGCATCATGGTTTACAATATTCTACTTACTCTTATTAATGTCAAGTTTCTTAATAATATGCCTCAGTTTCCTCATCTATAAGAAGTAATAATAGTATCTACTTCCTAGGTTTGAACACGAGAATTAAACAAGATAATGCATGTAAACCATAATCCCTGGCAATTAGTATGCATCCTATTCACATTAGCTTTATTCTTTCATAAAATTCTCTAAAGCACAATGTTGGCAATATTCAAATGCATTATTATTCAGTTAGCCAAAATCTAAATATCAAGTAACTTCTATGTGTTTTGACAAATAAATGTAATAAAAGCCTAGTCTCAGTGTACCCACTGCATCATGAAGGGAAAAAATAAGCCCTCATTATTATTGTGATTTCTAATGGTATAGTTTGCTTTGTTCTTGGGGTCTGTCTCTTAAGAGTGGCCATAAGCCAAGGTTGCCACTCTTTAGGACAGCCCTGACCAGGAAAATTTAGGCTTCAGTTGGGGTATGTTGATCAGGTGAGGCACAATGAGAAAATAAAACAAAAATGCATGCAAGAAATTGATTACACATAAGAAATTCATTACTTACAGGTCTCAGAGAGGTAAGGGGTGCCAACAGATGCTGACAGAAGTCTGGAGCCAATGGGGTGCTCAGCCAAGTGAGGAGTGAGGAACAAGAGAGTAAGAGATAATGAAAGAGAATGAGAGGTAGGACCTGTGCGACTATGCCTTTGTTAGGCTCCGTGAACACCAGAGAATTAGAGGACACGTTCACGAAGGGGGATCTTATTTATACAACTCTGATGTTCACCATTAGGTTTATCATGGTCAGCAGCCGTGGGGTATGTTGAAGTTGTGGTCAGTGAGATGAGGAACAAGTGGGCCACATTGCAACAGCCACACAGGGAAGGGAAGTTCTTACTATGCCAAAGGTGACAGGGTACAACTGGGTTTCAAAAAACATGTCAGGCCCAGAAATGGATGCCAAGGCAGGAACTATATATATTAAATAAATACAGAACAGTTATTTCTTCCACTGACACCTAATTGTATCTCTCAGATTCCTTTGGGAAGCAGCCAGGGCATCAATCAATCAATCAATCAATCACAGTACACGTTTGCCTCTCACGTCCCCCTTCTTAGGTGTATCTAATCCCCAAAGCATCTACATTGATCAACCCTTCTCAAAAACCAATAGCAGAGGGAGGGGCCAAGATGGGAGACTAGGAGCAGCCTGCACACGCGGCTCTCAGGGAGAGGAAGGAAAGTGGGGAGTAGATATTCACCGTCAGATCTGTTGTCTAGGAGAGAGCACAGGGAATCAACACAGTGGAGATGGGAGACTCCAAAGGTGAAGGAGAGGCAAGTGGGGTGACACTTGACAGGATCCGAGGTACCCAAGAAAGGCGCCTGCACACGGGGAAGAGACAGGGGAGAGAACCCTGGGGCTCCACACTCCCCCTGAGGACACTGCAGCTGGGGCTGCGGGAGGGCCCCTCCTCGGCAGCAGGCCTCGCGTCTGGTACAGGAAGCCGACTGGAGACTGCAGAGAGAAGGCACAACAGGGTCCTGCCGGTTCCTGAACCCTGGGCGCTGCAGCTGGTGCCATCCTGAGGTCCAGCCCCAGGGCACCTGTGTCTACCTCGGGGTCAGACCCATTGCTGCTGCCTCCCCACCGCCCCAGCCAGGCCGGGGAGGGAGTGGAGAGGCTGGGCTCCTGCGGATCCCATGAGTGGGTGCTGTGTGCCCCCATTGCTGCCTTGGGACCCGGGCAGAACAGACGCCCACGGAACCTGTGCCCACTGCCACTGCTTGGGTGGCCCCGTGCAAACACAGCTGCCTTGGAACCCGAGTGGACCATGCGTCTGTGGTTCCTGGCTCCCGCCATTGCCACCAAGTTAGCGCCACCACCGACAGACCTGAGCAGGGCAAATGGCCAAGCCATCTCTGCTAGCACCTGACCTGTGTGGAGCAAATGCCCAGGCCACAGCGAAGACTTCACCCCATGTGCCCACCACGTGCTGCCCGCCATGTGCCTGCCTCATGTCAACCACCTGTGATAGGCAGTTGCAGGAGAGCAGCAGTATTAATGGCTCATGGTGCACCCACCCAAATATAAGAATCATAGGAATCTCTGAAGAAGAAAAACAAAAAGCATGGAAACTTATTTCAGGGAATATTGGAGTAAAACTCCCAATATATAGTTTTCAATGTCCATTACACCACTTTATGACCATATATCCCTCATTTAGCTCTCACTTATAAGTGAGAATATGTGGTATTTGTTTTGCCATTCCTAAGATACTTCACTTAGGATAATGGTTTCCAGTTACATCCAAGATGCTGCAAAAGACATTATTTCATTCCTTTTTATGGCTGAGGAGGAAGTACCCCATGGTTTGTGTGTGTGTCTGTATGTTTGTGTATTTTCTTTGACTTCTCATCAGCTCATGGGCACTTAGATTGATTCCATATGTTCACAATTGTGTTGTGCTGCAATAAACATTTGGATGCAATTGTCTTTTTCATAAAATGATGTGTTTTCCCTTTCGCAGATACCCGGTAGTGGGATTGCTGGATCAAATGGTAGGTAAAAGTTTAGTTCTTTGGAGAATCTCCGTACTGATCTCATGGTGGTTGGACTGGTTTACATTCCCATCAACAGTGTATAAGTGTTTTGTTCACATCTACACCAACATATATTGTTTTTTTCATGTTTCTTTTTTCTTTTTTTTTATGTGTTTTTATTTTTTTTATTTTTTTTATTTTTTTTTTATTTTATTTTTTTTTTGAGACAGAGTGTCACTTTGTTGCCCAGGCTAGAGTGAGTGCCGTGGCGTCAGCCTCGCTCACAGCAACCTCAAACTCCTGGGCTTAAGCAATCCTACTGCCTCAGCCTCCCGAGTAGCTGGGACTACAGGCATGTGCCACCATGCCCGGCTAATTTTTTCTATATATATTTTTAGTTGTCCAGATAGTTTATTTCTATTTTTTTTTTAGTAGAGACGGGGTCTCGCTCAGGCTGGTCTCGAACTCCTGACCTCGAGCGATCCACCCGCCTCGGCCTCCCAGAGGGCTAGGATTACAGGCGTGAGCCACCGCGCCCGGCCTTTTTTTCATGTTTTAATAATGACCATTCTGACAGGAGTAAGGTGGTATCTAATTGTGGTTTTAATTTACATTTCCCTGATAATTAGTGATATTGAACATTTTTTCATATGTTTTTTGACCATTAGTCTATCTTTTTTTGAGAAAAATCTATTTTTTCTAGTTATGTAAAAAATGTTGCTATTTTGATGGGAATTGCATTGAATCTGTAAGTCACTTTGGGCAGTAAGGACATTTTAACAATATTGATTCTTCCAGTAAATGAGCAAGGGATGTTTTTCCATTTGTTTGTGGCATCTATGATTTCTTTCATCAGTGTTTTGCAGTTCTCCTTGTAATGATCCTTTATCTCCTTGGTTAAGTATATTTCCTAGGTATTTTACTTTCTTTGCAGCTATTATGAATGGTATTGAGTTCTTGACTTTCATCTTGACTGTTAATAGCATACAGAAATCCTACTGATAAGTATACATTGATTTTGTAACCTGAGAGTTTGCTGAATTCATCTATCAATTCTAGGAGTCTTTTGTTGGAGTCTTTAGGGTTTTCTAGATATAAGATTATATCATCAGCAGACAGGGATAGTTTGACCTCCACTTTCCCAATTTTGATGCCTTTTATTTTTTCTCTTGCTGATTGCTATGACTAGGACTTCCAGCACTATGTTGACTGAACTTGGGCTATTTCCCTGGAATTAACTTCTATTGGAATAAAAAAGGCCATTCCTAGGGGTCCTTCCTGAAGGCTCTAGTGAGTGGGCCATACTATTCACATCCCTCTGTAGAAGTCTCTGAGGATCTATGTACTAATTGAGTAGTACAAAAGTAGCAAGACTATTGGAGTCATTTGTAGGTGACATTTCATAGCCATTAAGATTCCATATCTACTATTATTTATTTAAATTACAACCCAGAACAAAAGAGAAAAATGACATTCAGAAATCTGAAAGAGCATGATCACAATAAACATGTTTGGAGCTCTTGGTTGCTTGTTGGAGAACAATAAGGATGAGAGACACTTGTATAAAGACAGGATTCATGTTACTTAAACCCACCTAGTAGAGTTAGAAGGATGAAAGATTTCCTTCTACATAATCACAAGTTAAAATATTTTATCAAGTCCATTGTCATTGTTCCATAATATGAAGCAAACTTTAATGAGGCTATTAAAGAGTTAGGACTAAAATGAAGTTTTAACAGGTAAGTCAAATTTCTTCATTATTTATAATTTAAGTGTGGAGATTCCTAAGTGAGGGTTTTACTCTACCCTGTTAAATTTGTAATTTCTTTCGTTAAAGCAGATAGCCAGCTATCACAAAACATATGCAGAATAGTTGAAGGCTTTCAGTATTTTAGAACAATTCTGAATTTCTAAGGTAGTCTGCCACTTTGTATTCTGTTTGAATCCTAATGTTTTCTAGAACATACTCATGGAAATATGATGTAAAAAAAGCAATTTAAATGATTCATAACATTTCCAGAAAAACATTTGTTTCTGAAAGTTTTATCATACATGTACATATATGAATGATATATAAAACACACATTTATGTATTTGTGTAGCTTTAACACAGAGATTTTGCTGATGTAAGACACAGTGAAAAAAAATGAGAGCATCTGGATCTGTTAAACTTTTTTTTGTATTTTTTTAAAAGTACTGGCAGAAGCTGCTGTGCCACTCAACTGCAGAATTTGTGTCAAGTGGTTCTTAGAAGTGTCAGGGCAGAAGGATCACATTTCTCCATTCAAAAAAAAATAGAAAAAGAAAGGTATCAGAGATGTATTATTGCCTGTGTAGTGTTTTGGTTTTATTAAAATATATCATGCAACTTAGAAACTTTTTTCTCACCACCTTTAAACAGAATTCTAATTAGGCCTGCGTCCATGTCTTTGGAAAACGTATGTACACGTTTGTATACATGTTTGAGTCTTTCAGGAAGCTAATGCTCAAATGGTGTGTGTCTTTAAAATTAAGGTAACAGATGGTCAAGTGGTACAGAGGTCAATATGAGTAAGTTTTTAAAACTCAGACTTGTTAGTGTGATTCAGTATGTTTATGAAATTGAACAAAATCACTTTGTCTCATAATCCATCTGATTTCTTTAAATAAATTTTCTGTTTTAATATATGCATCATACTGTTCAACTTTTTTATTAGTATTTAAATAAAATAAGGCAAAGTAGCATTTTAAAACATTTTTTGGCGAAGCCAAGAACTAAAGCAAATATGAATTGATTTCTCTAACTCTTCTTAAAATTATTTTATTAACTTCATTTTTAAGACCCCACCTCAGGTACTCTCTCTTTTGCCCAGAGATATTACAATATTTCTCATCATTATATCATTATGATTTGTTATACTCTGAATTACTATGGATTTCTATCTTTCTGCTCTGTGAAAATTCCAATTAATTAATTGATTTTTTTGTCTCAACCTTGTTTTCTTTATTTGGTAACCATCAGCTAAATGATTGTTTTAGCTATCAATTACTGATTTTTTTCTCTGTTATTTCATTACACCATGGTTTGAGGCCTAGTAATTCTTCTATCTGGATATTTCTGGTTTATTCTCTAATAAGATGTATTCATACAGTAGCTAGGAAATTACCTGACAAATTATATTGATGATAACATTTCCTTATGTTTCTTAGTATCATTTAAATCCTATTGTTTTCTCTCCTTAGAGTGTTAATTTTGCAAAATATTGAAGTAAGAATTAGGTTTGCCAACATTTTTAGATGGTCTATGAAATTTACATACTGATCTGGCCATGCCCACATGAGTGCTATCTACATACACAGATGTGCTCTCTCTTGAATCTCTTTACACATGCCTCCTCTAATGCCAGTATTAATCATAGCAATTATTAAACTAGAATTATATGTCAGGCTCTGTGCTAAGTCCTTCATATTACCACTCTTAATCTTTACAACAATTCTGTGAGGGTGATATTTTCACTATGGCTAAGAGTTAAAGTAGTTAGCAACAAATCATATGCTTAGGAAGGGATGAATTCCAAATTCAAACTCAGGCCCATTCACTTTAACAGATGTTCTTAATTCTAATCAAAGCATTACATACACATCTGAACAAGCAGCATAATAAACTTTCACTTCCATTCATTCTCATTACGTTTAAGATATTATGATTATAATAGTCTTTCTATGTGTCCATTTATTCAACTGCTTACCAGCTATGAGCCTGTTCTGTGCTATGAGTGTTCAATGGTGAACCATTCTAGCAGGTGCAAAGTCAAGACAAAAACAAGTTGATCCCAGAGTTTGTCCGACTGTGATAAATAACCTGTGGAAAACTAATCAGAGAAAGAGAATGGGAAGGAGGCTTGCAGGAAGGGGGGTGATGAGAATGGAAGCATTGTTTGAGTGTCTAGTAGTTGGCGGCCCCTGTCACATGCTGTACACTATTTACCTCATTTAGTTCTTATTATTACTCTTTTACATAGTTTTCTTCATTTTTTTTGATTAAGAAAATAAGAGCAATGGATGTGTTAATTACCTTGATTGTGGCAATAATTTTACAATGTATATGCATATCAAAACATGTACACCTTGAATTTTTATTTGTTGATTTATATCTCCATAAAGCTGGGGGAAGAAAAAGGAATGAGCAGTTATTTAACTTCTAATCCCAAGTCAGTATAACTAGTGCCTGCTATGGTCAGGATTCAATTTTATGTCTGTTTGATTTCTAACCCTATACATTCTCTCACAAAAAATGATTTCCAAAGAATTATGTCTATGCTGACTTAATTATATTGAAAATTTTCTCATGTCATTCCAATATGTTTATCTAGTGCTATGGTGGACTCTAATATAAAATTCCTTCAAAATATGGTGGATGCATATTCTTTTAACATGAAAACCCCAATATTTATTACTCTAAAATGGGTACAGCATTTTGCTGCCTTATTTTTCAAGATATATATTTTCCTCAAAATCCCTGGTCACAGATATGACTCAGCTGTTTGCTCCCTGGGTCTTGTGTGCTAAGCTACACAGGAACTGTTGTCTATGAGACTGAACACTTAACAGCTGCCTCTGGGAATATAAATTTGATTATTTGGACGGCTCATGGGACTGTGTGAGATTCTTCTCCAGTGACAGAAGATTTGGATGGGTTTAGACTACTGATTAAATAATGATTCAAGTAACTTTGGTGTCAATTTAGGCATCTATTTTCCATGTATCTTTTCTGAAATATCTTTCTCGAATAGTGTTCATATTGTCAATATAATTTAAGTATTCATTCAATATCTTTAAAATATACTATTTAAAATAGGTCTTGTCTGAACTTTTGTATTAGTAAGCTATTTTTGAATTGTCACATTGGCATTTGTATGTGTGAGAATTACAGTTGGGTTGAGAAAGGAATGTATCAAAGTGCCTTAAAAACAAAATAGATACCTACAAAGTAGATATTCTTAATCAAAATATGTACAAGGTTTTATACTGCCTTTTTATATCATACAACCAAAGCAAAAGGTCACAATTCTTTAAGGGAATTATCTTTTTAAGTTTCCGGACTTCTCTGTATATTATTCTTTTAAATGCAAATTACAATGTGAGATGTGATTGCACAAGGCCATTGCTACTTTATTCTAATTAAGTGCTCCAAATTTTGAAAAAAATATTAAAATACTTAAAAATTTTTATGATTTCATACTAATTTTTAAATAAATGTCAGTAAAATATACTTTGAAAACAAAATCAATGCTTGCGAGAAAAGAGTGTTTTGGGTTTTGTTCCACTTGTATTGAACTGCCTGCAAATGAAAGGATTCATTCCACCCCTCACATGCCCAGCAAAGACAGCACAAGCAATCTAATGGTAAGGACTAGTTTAAGTATGGTCTAATAGACTAAATATTTCTGCCTGTTATTCTTAGCTTGCTTTATTTCAAGGCTGATTGAAGGCATTTATCTAGCTATCCTATTGGTATATGACAGTTTACCCTTTTGAAGATTTCTCCTACATGACTTTGAGAATTTCTTTGAATTAATAATAATGGGGTCTTATGAATTATTAATAATAATAATATTGTAGGTCCTTTTCCCCCAAAGTGCAAGGTGTCATATTTTGATTCAGTGTGAAAATAATGCCCTTTTTGAAAGTGGTTTGAGTATATACTTTTTTACATTAAAAGATCCTAATCAATAGTAATTCTATTTAAATGCTATTTCATAGCCAAGTTGGCAGAAAAAGTTTAAAGGATTTATGTTTTATAAGAGGACTGTGCTGTACTCATGAACTTCTGTAAAACCAACAGAAAATTATAAACAGTTAAGAACTTCCAGCTAAAACAATAGTCTATTTCCTTTATTTAAGTCTGTTGCTGACTGACAGTCTCCATTTGTATTCAAACTTTTTAGTGTCAAAGTATTGCAGATCTATGCTATATAGAAAAGTATATTTTATTTACAGTTAATGAAATAAGTTTTATAAGCTTAGTCATGACAGGGAAATGAGAATATGATTATATTTACACATTTGCCCTTTCCACATGGATTAATGGTTGTGTAATAAAACAATACATTAGGGAAAGCTCAGCAAGTCAGTTCCTTTTTCCCCCCTCTCTGGCCTCTTGCTTACTTAGATGGGAAAATGGCAAAAATAAAACCCAAAAACGAAAACAAAACCAAAAAACAAAGTACTACTGAGCATCTCAGATATGGGTAATGGGTCTTCACCAGCCCACAAAATAGACCCTTAGACCCTTATGAGCCATAGAAGTAGTGTGCTGTGTGTGGGTTTCTTTTTTCCAGTTCCTCTGGCAACAAACAAAACACTGGGATCTGACTTTGTAGGTATTTTTTTAAAATCATATTTAAACTCTCACACACTTATGCAATCAGGATTTCAGTGTAGGATTTTTTTTTGCAGAATATTATTTGGTCTTCTTAAGAATTGTCTGTTCAAATGTTGGAGCACTTGATTGACAAACCCTTCCTGAATTTTTTAAAGGGGAGTCATGTGATTTCTCTTTAAATAAAAAATATTAAGGGATTTCCCATCTCCCAAATAAGAGATGACACTACTATATAGATACTCCTAAGAAGTTATATAACTAGGACAACAAGAAGTAGTAACTATTTTCTTAAGGTCACTTCGCTTTATTTAAAAATCAGGTTTCTGTGGTTTTACAAGTTATCAATCTTCCTACATTTTATGTTTAAAAAGTTTTAAGACTATGTCCAATGACATTTCACTTCTTGGTGTTTAATATCTTATTTTTGTCTGTAAACATTTATTTTCTTGCTTAAATGATATACAATCCAATTTGAACTATGGTAAAGCTTTCATTTCATACTTAGGCTATTTATACATGATGTTTAATTTATGAACAAGATCATTATAAATGAAGATCAATATATTGAGACTAGTTGTTACAAATGGCTTGCCCCGCAGGTCAACATGTCTTCTTATGTGCAACTGTTATCTACTTATTGCTTTACAGATAATTATCTTGTTTGATTTTTGTTCTGAATTACATAATTTTGGGTCAACTGGACTTTGTTTACACAGTCAAATGTAATTTGTATTTTGGATATGCTTGTTGAACATTTTTCTTTAATGAGCAAATATATTGTAATTGTTAGTGGAAATGTTAAAGTATGTTATAAATAACAATCTGAAACTTAATTAGTGTAAATTGGGAGAGTAAAAATAAACCAAATTTTGTAAATATTTGACAATTGAGCCAAATTTAAATTCAGTGACAAATGTTACTGAATTATTGTCTTAAATGATGATACTAAGTTTAAGTTAAGGATAAATCTTTCTGGAGAAATTAACTGAAAAACTCAATTTACTTATATTAACTAACTTTATCTGTCAGTATAAAGGGCATAACTTCTCTAGAGTATATCTTATTTTCTGAAATTACTAAGTAGCATATTGAAAGATGTTTTGCAAAAGGTTTGCATGTACTTTTCAGTCCTTTCCTATGTGGTTTAAGGTTAGTAATGTCTTTAGAGGCTAAGAAAACATTGCTTTTAATACTGGTTTTCAAGGAAATTAACCGAAGTTAAATTTTAAATTTTTTGTTATGTAGGGAGTCTAGTGGTCTTTTGGAGTTTATAAGAGGAAAAAAAAAAGTAGAAATATTTTAAGTTACTGGAATCATTATTGAATCAGAACAATAAACCAAATAGAAAACCATCAGATAATGGGTTATCTTGGGAGAAATATAATTACAATTAGAGAGGTACTTGCACAGAGTGTCCTGAAAATTTTGAAATTTACCTCAGAAGTGATAGTAGCCACCCTTATATTTTATAAAAATGTGTTGGCCATGTTCACTCAAACACATTTGAATCGTGTGTGTGTGTGTGTGTGTGTGTGTATGTGTTTCCTGAAGGAACTAATTTTGTAACTCTTTTCTGTTTTAATTACAAGATGTTTTAGTGCAGTGACCCAAGATATGGCTAAAACTTTCAAGTAGCATTGTTCTATCTAGTAGCTGCATTTTTATGTGCATTATATTTATATTTCATATATATTATCAGAATTTACTATAATCTATGTGTTCTACAAATCGTTTCTATTTGTATAAAATATTCACACTCATTATATTTTTAAAAAATAATAATACTTGGCCACTATGAAATAACATCTTATCATTATGGTTACTTAAAATAACATTTTATGATAGCATTTCAAAATAACATTTTACATGATAGGAATTTTATGCATTATTTTATTTAATACTTGTAAACTTATTTGATAGATAATACACTAATTTTAGAGTAAATCAAATCACAAACTCCAATACTCAGACCTAGAATTGAATCTATATTTCCTGACTACAAAGCCCAGAATCTTAACCAATGCAAACTTGTTGATATATCTTTCTGTTTACATAATAACATAATTTTTGTGTGGTAAAAAAGATATTAACATTCTTGTCTAAGGTTCAAAGACTAAGAATAGTTCTAGACATTCATCTTTAAGTCAATATGTTTAGTTTGGTGCAAAAGTAATTGCTGTTTCAGCATTGTTGAAATTTGCCATTTGATATTGCAATACATTCTTTAATAAATGTGGATATGTTATACATCATTTTAATGTGCCTTTTTCACATTATTTTTTTGCTACTGATTTATCACTTACTATTTATTTTATATTTATTTTAGACTATGGAAATAATGTTAGACAAAAAGCAAATTCAACCCCCTCTCTCAATAAAGAAAGTCGTATTGTTTCTCCCTCTTTAAAAGACAGCCCAGAGGAATAGGATCCACTCATGAATTCTACAAAATAATATTTATAATATATTAACTGGATAGGAGACAGCTGATGTAGCTTTAGAATCAAGAAAAGTATGTTGTTAGTGGCATGTTAAGACAGGCCTTTTAATTTTTCCTTTCCTAATACTATTTCCACAAGTTCCAATAATTAGTTTTCTTTTCTCTGTGAGTATTTTTGGCTTTCTAAATTTAAATAATTCAAGCAGAAAGTAAGTTATTATAGATATAGTATCAATGTCTTACCTATTTCTTATAAAGGACAAGCTACTATTAGTAAAGAATAAAATTTAATCCAAAATTAGCAAATGAAATTAATTGCCTATTATAATATATGAAAAAACTGTGTTATTAAGAAAACTGAGTGTGCAGGACCCAAATTTTGCATATGCTCTAAAGAGCTAAATATGCTGGAAGGGTGGAGACAAGCTACACTTTCTCTCTGAAGATAAACAAGGGTGGGGAAACAGTTGGATAGAATGTGCTGTGTAACCTGAACTTTTCCTTGCTGTACTCAGTTCATGTTTCACATACTGATATATGTTTGGCCCTCTTTCCCTGAGGTGAGTAAAACTAATTATAATTTCATAGTCTGTAGCATAAGAATAAATTAGGATTATAATAAAATATTTCATTATTCATGGTATCAAGACACTGAGTAATAATAAGTAACTAAAATATCTTGCCTATTTTTAGGAAAAAAGTAGAAACTTACATCATGGTAATAAATGTCAATCTATCAGTTTGAAATGTCACGCTCTCTCTCTCAAAATATAAGTAGACAGATGAAACGATGTTAGACTAACACTTGTATCTTTGCCTATATATCATCCAGACCAATGTTAGAGTAATAACTGTCTAAGATCACGATTCAACAGAATAAGTTACTTGAAACTTCTGTTTTCTAATCAACTAGACTCAATAGCAGTAAGACATGTACACTGTTTTGCTTCAGTTTTAAATTCGAAGCAGACAGAGCTAGGCAGTACCCATGCCTATCCATTGCTCAAAGTTTCTGGGCTCAGAGTCCATAGAAGTCATAATTAGTTCTCAGGTCTAGAGAGGGAGGCATCAGAGAACATATGCTGTTCCCTGGATTCTCCAGTGGGCACTCTTGGAACTCTCTGCCCCTGGTAAAATCTCTTCCTTGTGATGCATGGGGCTACTTGAAGAATGGTTCTGGAAAAGGCCAGATAGATTCACAACGAGGTTGTGGCATAGAATCTGGAAAGGGCACATACATGCTCATTAATCTGACTTAACAGCAATGGATTTGTAATTTTAAAATCATTTTTATATTCCATCTGTCAGAGTTGAAAGTGACACCAATATTAACATTGAATCAATAATTATTAGTGAAGTTTATATAGGATACCATAAATTTTCCAAGAGGGATAACTTAAACTTTGAGTTATATATTTTTGAAATAGATTCATGTTATATTCACAAAACCTATTTTGCCACTGGGGATTTCCTGCTGCATTTTTTAATGGGCTCTCAAAACCATAGGATTCTAGAGAGGTTCTCCTAGAGTTTCCTAAAAGTAGGGGAGGAGAGTGTGAGGCAGGAGTGGGGAATCCGATTTAGGAATGAATTTCAGCTGTGTAATCACAGTCATTTTTGCCTATTGGTCTTCCATGTATGAACTGAAGAACCAGTTCAGCTGCTTAAATTAAAAACTGCTAGTATCGCCTTAGCATGTCATTTTATACATGAGGAAATTGAGGTATAGAGTGGCTTATCCACTGTCACCTAGCAAGAGAGTGGTAAATCAACCTTTGGTCTAATCTCTAGACTCCTAATCTCAATTGCACCAGGTTAGATCCCTGCATTTTGATTGCTTCCTTAAGTATAACTAGTAAATAAGAGTTGGGGGATGATCTATGAAATATGCATTCAGTAAGATGTTATGAACTTAATAAGCTACCCTGAATATGATTATTAGTTCACAGCATGCAGAACACCAGAATGGTATTCTCTTTTTAGCAGTTACTATGGTTGCTTAAAAGAGTGTGTTTCAAGAAAAGTTTAAGGTGCTTTACTATTATACTTTGCAGAGAAAATTCCATTTGATAATATCCAGCCCTTATCATCAGTCTTAAATAACTTGTTCCATTGTATTACAACAACCCTGGTCAAACCAAAGGAGGTAGCATGTTACATGATTCAAAGGGGCAGGGAAAGCTATTCTTCCTACTCCTTCCCCCACAAACTGTTAATTAAAATCAGCCCCACTTGCTCAGTGAGACATAAACATCCACAGGAAAAATAAATTGCTTGTTTAAGCTTATGTGTTTTCCTTTTACATTGGAAAGAACATAACACTAATGAAATACTCAAGCTTGTCACAAAGACAGTGTTGTGAAAGAGTTTGCTGCATCCTGTGATTTACAGTAGAAATGCCCCAGGTATAAGGGAGTAGGTAAAGAGAAATCCCAAAGGGTAAGAAAGAATAAATAAATAAATAAATAAAATTGCTAAGGAAAAAGTTTGTAACATTTCTCTTAGTTCATTTTGGGAAACAATCTATTTTCTTAGCTACGCAAGTAATATTTTTGAAAAACTAAATTGTTCCTCAAGTGAACCATTTAGTTTTTCAAGTGGAAATAAATGCTCGTAAAATCCTAAAAGTGATACTTCTATTGTAACAAAGCCATTGAAGCAAAACCTGAAACCACAACCAACTGTAATTTTTATTAATTAACTTATGATAATGACAAAAAATATTCTGTGTATGCCTCTGTCTGTAGCCCTCTTTCTGTTGGCATGTATGCTTTCCTTGGCCATGGGCATTTTGAAGTAGAGAATAGTTGTTTATAAGCCACAAAGTACATTCTATCAATGACAGGTCAACCCCATTACTTAAAAAAAATTCCATTCTAATAAAAAAGCTCAAATTAATGTGTTTTCAAATATTAGTCATAAGTAATAAATTCATATCAATTCTATAACAACATGATCCACTCATTCCATATATTATATTATTCCATTCTTCATATAAGAACCACTTACTATATAAAGATACCAAAAATAAGATTGGCTGAAATACATACTAGCACAAACTATTTGAGTTTTAACAGAATTGGCAAAAAATCAACTGCACATGACAAAACAATAATAGTTTAATATGTAAAAAAATCTTTGAGATTAGTAAGGAAGCATATTGTTAATATAAGACATCCTCTACATTATATATTTTCTTTAAATTCTTTACACCTATATTCTATCCAAAAGTCATTAACAATAAAATTGAAAATAAAATACACTTCTTTAAAATAATTCAGTGTTTTAAACACTGGTGATAGGACAAACAATTCAGACATAAACTTGGTATTCATGAAATGAGATTTCCTTTTAACAGTGGTTATAATTATGGTGATATTAGAGACTATCCTAGTATTAATTTTCTGACAACATATTTTTTTCTATTTACCCGTTTTTTTTTTTTGTTTAACAGCTAGCTTTCGAATGATTAGAAGAATTGATTCTTTCTGAGACTTATCAGTTAATTTCCTGTAAAATTCATGTTGGCTGTTTATTTGTGACTAAGGCATAGTAAAGAAAACATATGTTACCTACTTGCTTAGCATTTAGATGGAGAAAACATCAGTCCACATACATCTGTTGGCAGCAGAACTCCAGGCAGGGTGTGGATGGTTGTGTTCGGGTGGAGAAGCCAGATAGAGGGTGAGGATGCAGTTAAGTGTCCAAGTGTCCGGGGCTGAGGGAAGAGACTAGGGTGAGAGTTCTCCTTAGATAAGATTTCAATATGTTGATCATCCATAGAAGAACAATTTAAGAGAGGATTTTCAAAAAATTCAAATATAACACTACAACTTCTGCCACTGGTAAGTAATCAGAAGCAAAAAATGGGGAAAACACCTACGTAACCAGTTTAGTAAAACAAAAAGAAAAGCATTTGTTTGTTTATAACTGGCAAAATGACCAATTCCAGTTGCATGTTTTCTTTGTACTTTGATCTTTTTGTAGTGATAATTCAGCTTTTGTTTTATTATCTCTCTCTAATGATAGAACCAGAGCTTGTAGAAACTGCCTTAATCATATCTTGGAGTGTGAAAGAAAGAGGTGCTTAACCTGAATTCGTCACCTGAATAAGAAAAATGCGCTGTGAGCGAAACCGTGGGCTCATCGCTGGGGCTGTCATCGGTGCCATTCTGGCTGTGTGTGGAGGTATCTTAAAGCCAATTGGATACAGGAATCTTGAGAACACAATTAAAAAGGTACAATAGTCTAAAGAATAGTTTTTGTCTAATTTGTTCTATATTCTGTCTCTTTTTTGCTCTGGGTAGCAGCTTTGTATGTCATGATAACTGGTGGTTTTATGTCTTATAAAATTACCTTTGACACTAAGGTAATTATGAACAATTGGAACTCTATGTTATAGAGGAGTGACCACGTGTGAAATTATACTTGTAATGTGTATTTAACATGCATACATTGCTATAGTATATACATATACACATTGTGATAAAAGCTATCTATAGTTGTGCAAGCTGGTAGAAATAAATGTTTTTAATTATGTCCAAAGAGTATGTTGTCATGCTTTTGAATAAGAAATAAGTGAATGTATTTTGAGAGGGGTTATTTATAAATGTAGTTACATTTTAGGCAATGCTGAGAAAAGTAAAATCAAAAATGGGTGTATAAATGTATGTGTATATGTTAGATATTGTGTTTTATATGGAAGCAGAAATCTTTGGTAAACTGGTAAAGGTTGTTTTTTGGTTTGGTAATCTACTGTTTTATATAAATGTTTGTAATGACCTGATTATCTTAGAAATATATCCTATTCGTGAAGCTTTATATTTGACTCTTAGGAAATATATTCAGAAATATGTAAGACATATCTCAGTATGTAAGAAATTGACTGTAGTTTGAAATAATAGAATGATTCAATAGACAGGCTTTGCACAACAATCTAGAATTCATCTCTGACCCTAGTTGATTCTAATTAGCTATACACTCCCTCATCAGAAACTTTAACCCATAGAGGCAAGCAGAGAGTAGGGGCAGCACATCTGGTACAGTCCTAAACCAGGAATGGCAAATTCGAATGGCTTCAGGAGTTTGGACACAGGGGTTAAACAAAATTTAAGGTGTCAAGAACAAGAGAAAATGAAGATCAGAAACTAATTGTGAAGTTAAGTGTGTGTGTCCTACCTGGAGGCATGTGTGTTTATTTTCTGAAACATAATGCTGGACAAATAAAACATATATGAGTTCAGCATTCAGCTGTCTGCCTGGTGAAGATGGCAATGACCTAGACAAAGGGTTATTAAGCATAGTGCATGGTGGAGAAAAAGAACAGTTTAATTTTATTAGTTTTTTTATTGTTGTATTCATTTTAATATATTTGATCCATGGTTGGTTGAATTTCTGGATGTGGAACCTGCAGATACAGAGGACTGACTGTACAGTGGTTTGTATCTCTTTTATTTCTAACATATTGCATATCTTTAACCTCATGTATTTAACTAAAAATATATATATACAAATTGAATAGTATCCCTGCCTTGGAATTCCCAGTTTTCTTTATAGTATTTTTAATATAAGCCAATGGAGAGAGACTGTGATGGTGAGGCAGGGCTTATCTAACAGTGGATGGAATTCCCATTGCTCTAACATCCTTCCTGCTCTGTAAACTGTGCTTCCCACATGGATCTACTGTGGACAAAGGACAAGATCAGGATCTGTGTTAACGCATAGACTACAACTTATCTTTTCATTTCCAAATAAAAAAGTCAGAGTAATCTCACAGTGCACAGAAATTTAAACTAAGACTATTTATCCTGATATATAATTAATAATCAATAGCTGAGGATTGATCATTTTTTGGTCATGCAACTAAATTAGTACATATAAACTCCCTTGTATGGCATATCAGGTGCTAGAAACTATTTAATTCTTTAGTATTTATCTCTGTGCTCATAATAGTTCATCATGAGAAAGAGCTTTGAGACATCAAGATGTGCCTCTGTATAGTGACTAAGAGAATAAAATAAATTATTTCAATAAGTATAAAATATGACCAGGAAAAATATATTGTAAAAAAAAAAACTACAGAGACCCATGAGACTGTAGAATTGAATTTGAAAAATAAATGCTATTGATAGTGAGACAGAGAAATCTGTCTGAGTAGTCAAGAAACTTCAGGAATAAGAGGGGACTTGATTTGGATTTTAAAGAAGTATAAAATTTTGAAAGTCCAAAAAGAACAACAGTAAAAGTATCAAAGGACTGATTAATAGTCTGGAAAAATTTATCAAAAGGCAATTAAGTGCAGTGAGGAGGGATGGAAAAAAGTAGAGGATATACCAAGAATACTGGATTAACAAGATGCTTTGAAGGCAACCTTAAGAAGCTTGGAACATCAGGCAGAAGAATATTTAATTGATGATCTGATACACAATACTAGTTGGTATGTTTTTTCAGTACGTGTAAGACATAGTAAAACCTACATTTAGAGATTGGTATCACCAAATGGCTAGCATTTATTTGGTGCTTACTAAGAGCTTCCTATATTCCTATATAATTCATTTAATCATCAGAAATATCTACCCAAAGGTACTATTTTACAGACACAAGCACCAAAATCAACCTGCCGACTCGCCTAGCCAATAGAAAAAGGAGTCAGTTTCCAAGCACAGGCAATCTGAAGTGAAAGCCTGAATGACACACAGCCTTGTCCACTATGCTTCGGCAGTAGAAAGGTTGGAAAGTGAGCAGAACAAAGACAGAAAAACACGAAAAAAGTATGTTAGGACATGACCACTTTCAAGGAAAATTTAAGATTCCCTCGTAGAAAGATCTTTGCGTGGTGGAGCAGGTATGAAAACCTGATGGGTGATGTGATGCAAGGGAAGTGTGGATACAGGGAATAAATTAGGAGAGAGGAGTAAAAATACCAATCTCAAGGTGTCCAGTTGCATTATTGGTAGAAATGTGTACCTTAGGAAGTAAAAGAGAAGTTTTATAAGTGGTTTCACATGAACATCAGTCTGTATTTCGAAGGTCAGACCTCAGAGAGATTTGATCAATGCTATAGAGATTACACATAAAACTAAAGAGTGGATTTGCTTTTAGTGAGTTTTAAGGTAGAGAGAAAAGAACAGAAAGATTGTTATAGCATTTGTACGTTAATACAGGAACAGGAAGACAAAAGCAGAAAAGGAAAAGAGTGGTCTTATGTGAAGAAATAGAAAAGAAAGGGTTCTAATTTCTTGGGAATTAATAGGAGGCCAGAACTCAAGGAATGAGAGAATGAAATGGTTCTCAGGCAGATGAAAATTAAGGTAACATTGGTTACAACATAGTCACTAATGATTTTGAAAGCATAATTTAAGTAGGGTAGATTAATAAAGGAGGGGGAATGAAATAAAAAAATAGAATGCTTTTCCTTCTTGCTTTTGCAATGAGGTTTATCTGTGCAATCTTTTACAAGACAAAAGGAAGCAGTGTGGATTCAGACTCCAGGAGAAGGAGGAGACACAAAACTTAAAGTTGTGAAAATTGTTAAATGATAGTTTGCACTGTATGCCCACTACAAACTGATAGACTAAGACACATCAGAATCCCTACAATGGTCAAGGTCTAGAATACATGTAAGGCTTAGCCTGATTTTGCTCTCAGATTTCTATATAACCATGTTGACCTTATCAATTTTAATCATATAAAAAAGCTATAACTTTTTCTTTGTCTACATAAGACTGTTTTGTAAAGTAAAACACACTGTAATAATTGTTTATGAAAATGACTATACATCTGAATCAACAGTCCATATTTTAATAAATTACATTTATATTAACTTTATAATATATGCTTATATTTCCAGATAAAATAATTTGTACCTTTTCATAGTATCTAAAAAGCCCCAAAATAAAGTTTTAGTTGTTAAAGATGATAAAATTTGTTTTATATTTGATGACATGAAGACAAGAAACAATCCCCCAAAATTATATTAAATTAGTGGTTTAAATATGAACTAAACACTACATTTATTTGCACATAACTCCATTAAGAAATGATAGCTAAAAAATGTTTCAAGATATAGCAGATAAGCAAGATAGGCAAGCACATGTATCTTTTTTCCTCCAGCCCTATTTAGTATCAGCATAGTTTACTTTTCCTGCAAAATACAAAGTTTCTCATTTTAGGTTCTTACATAAATTCCTGATGCCTAATTTCTGGGTTTTAGAAACCTATTAAATCTTCCTTCCCCAATACATTTCACCAAAGTTTATTATGGGTTTTAGTTGATGATGATAATCTGAGACTAAAGCCATTTTCTGATTCTCAGCACAATTGTCACTAATAGTCTAATTCATACACTTGCACATAATTCCTAAAGATGAAGAAATTATTTCAAACATGAGGAAATTGTTCTCTTTAGGACCCAGTTACAAGCAAATTACAAAAGTGGTTGGGAATGACGGAGGCTATTTCCAGTATGTTTCTGCTTTTTAAGGAAGTTTTCATTTTACTGGAGAAAGAATAATTATTAAAATGATTAAATAGCAGAAAAAGAAGTGTCACAGGATATTACATTAGTTATTGGCACATAACTCACTTAGACAGTAAGTGCTCTGAACCTACTAGTGAAAGCAATGTGTGGAATAAATGATACTAGAGTTCTTCCTTTAGAGGGTGGAACAAAATGATTTTTAAGGAGAGTTGGATAGGATTTAGAAAATATTAATAGCTGACACTTATTGAATGGCTTCTACATGCTAACACTGTTCTAAGTACTTACATTTCTCAATCCTAATAACAATCCATGAGAATAAATATTTAATTAAACTATATGAAAATGTGAAACTTCAACTTTTTTGACTTTCAAAGGTATCAAGTTTATATAACTATTATTACTTTCACAGATAAGGAAACAGATGTACAGAGAAATTCAATAACCTACTCAAATGTAAATGATTTTAAGTCAAACTGGAGATCAAACTCATAGCATCAAATATCATTGCTAACCACTTCACTCTATTCTTTAGGGAAGAAGCCACTACATTTTTTAAATTGGGAATAGGGTAAGAGAATCTGAGTCATAGATTAAAATCTGCTAAACCTGATTCTATCTCTTAGTAGTACTTTATAAGGTCCTTGAAAAATGAGACAATATGTTTTCTACATTTGTACTCTACCTATTCCACGCACAGGAAGATATCAAGGGCATTTTAATAATTACACTAAAGTTGCCAGTCATACAGATTACTATTTTCACAAAACAGCAATAATCAAGAGAGTATGTGACTATATAGAAGATATTACTGTCACAAACATCTGTTTTCAAATTAACGTAGCAGAATAGAAGTTTCAAGGTCAATGGCTTCCAACCCAGCTGTAGACCATGCTATATGAGCGTCACTAGGTTGGAATCCAACTGTTACTGGGGCTGGATAGTCTGCATACTTAATGTCAGGGATAAATACTGACTTACACATTAATCAAGTGAGAGGATTTTAAATAATATCACTTTTTCTGGATACATAATTATCAGTGTTGTATTTCAAACTTACTGAAACATTTGCAAATACAATTTAAAACCATCTACTTTAAATTCACAAAAAAACATAAGTTCTTTTGCTTCTTTTAAAATTAGAGAAACTTGTAACTTGTTTAGTCTTGGTACTGAAGTAGTCATTATACAATGTTATATCTATCTATCTATCTATCTATCTATTTATTTCAGGATATTATGAGGGTACAAACATTCTGGTTACATTTTATGACTTTGCCTCACCCAAGCAAGGATCAGAGGCTTACCCTTCCCCTCTACAATGTTCACCATGTCCATTAGTTGTGAGTTTGTTCCCTCCCCCCCCCGCCCCCCCACAACCCCTAATCCCTGGAGAATATTACTACCGTGTGAGCACCATAGTTTGATCAGTTAGTGCCAATTTGATGGCGAGTACATGTGGAGCCTATCCTTCCGATCTTGTGATACCTTTGGAGGATGGGCTCAAGCTGTATCCAGGAAAATATAAGAGGTGCTAGATCACCATCATTTCTTATAATTGAGTAGTAGTCCATTGTATACATATACCATATTTTATTAATCCACTCATGGATTGACAGGCACTTGAGTTGTTTCCACATCCTTGCAATAGTGAACTGTGATGCCATAAACATTCAGGTGCAGACTTCTTTATTATAGAATGTCTTTTGCTCTTTTGGGTAGATGCCTGATAGTGCTATTGCTGGATCAAATGGTATTTCTATTTTTAGCTCTTTGAGGTATCTCCAAATTCTTTTCTACAGAGGTTGCACTAATTTGCAGTCCCACCCTCAGTGTAAGAGTTTTCCTGTCTCTCTACTTCCTCACCAGCATTTATTTTTTGGGGATTTTTTGATAGAGGCCAATCTCACTGGGGTTAGGTGATATCTCATTGTGGTTTTGATTTGTATTTCTCTAATGATTGGAGATGTTGAGCGTTTTTTTATATGTTTGCTGGCCATTATTGTCTTCTTTTGAAAAGTTTCTGTTCATTTCCTTTGCCCATTTATTGATGGGGTGGTTTGATTTTTTCTTGTTGATTTTTTTAAGTTCTAGATAAATTCTTTTTATTGGCCCTTTATTGGATGTGTAGAGAGCAAATATTTTCTCCCATTCTGTAGGCTGTCTATTCGCACTAATGATAATTTTCTAATACAGTAGTGTTAGCATCCAAAGAGTTACATTCCTATTTTGACTACTTCAATATTCCTTATCTCTTTGTCTCTGAACAAGTCATGGTGTTATGGAACCTACACAAAACTGAAGTGAAAAGACCTGATTTCTTCATTATCTCCTACTAAATTTGTCATGTAGTATTGAACCACAAATCTGTTTTTCTCTGGAACCCATTTACTACCTCTGAAAAAATGGATGGAGTTAGTTGGTCTATAACAATAATTCAGTGCATTCATTTCGATTCTTTGTGATTTAACTTTGCCTTATTTGTTGCTATAGATATTTTTTAAATGAAAAAGTGATTTATGGGTTTAGAAAAGAGGCATAATACACTTACTGTGTCTTTTGGTATTTAGACACATAAGCATTAGTTAGGCATTCTCTCCTATGAATCACATTCTGTCTTAGACTGTTTTCAATTCTGTAAGAATTGTTGAGTTCGTTTCATTAAAAACTGAAATAAAATATGTATCTTGAGAGGCACTTTATGATAAAATATTTTGCATTAGACCTTAAGATTCTTTTACTGTGAGAATAGTAATGTGTGTGTGTGTGTTTTCTTCTCATAAAGTATCTTTGAATGGGTAAATTATCACAGTTTTCAGGTTCTATATAGCTGTCAGCTTCAACATTCACATCAAACACTTGGGGAAGGGCATGCTTCTAATCCTCGCTTGGGTGAGGCAAAGGTAAAATGTAACCAAAATATTTGTACCCTCATAATATCCTGAAATAAAAATAAATAAATAAAAGAATAGCCATAATAACTTTCAGCAGTTTTGCCTTAATATTGGACTTGTTAGTGTGAAAATAAGCCCTCTGGGGAGCACATAAAAAGGTTTTTGAGGACAATTTGTTGTATTAATAAAAAGTAAGAGGTTCCAACTTCACCCTTGCAGGTCCAGTGTACCCAGTGTAAGTGGATTACAACAGCACAGAATTTTGTGCCCAGTTCTCTAAGACATGCCCTTATTCTCTGCATTAAGCAACAGTGAAAACATTCTTAAAATATGAGATTTAATTTGACTTCTACCAAGGAAGTGCAGAGGGTAATTGTGGGGGTGGGGGAAGAGGCAGTGATGACATGGTGTCAAACAGGACTAGTCTAAGGGTCGGAGACAAGGATTTTCATTACGATCCCCTATTATTTGCCTGGGCTACCTTTAGGCCAGTCCCCTAGTTTCTCAGAGCCTCAGTGTGCTCTACTAGAAAATGTGGTAATATTCAATTTCCTTTCCTAATCCATCATTTTGAGAAATGATGCTTCCAGGTGAAGGAAATAAATAGGTCATGTTGTTCCTGTAGTCATGGCTCCTTTTAGGCTCATTTTCTGTGAAAATGTCTTTCTTCCTCTTCCTCTAGCACACTAAGGTTAAGTTGGAGTTCTTTAACCTGGGAATTTTTCCAAAGGTACTCAATTGGAAACATTATCTGCTACAAAGTCACCTTTGTTTGCATTAGTTACTATAGCTTCATAGACTTCAAGCTCAGGATGAGAGCCCTGGGAGGAAATTGGGAGAACACCTATGGTAACTCCCTCATGACACAGATAATGAAATTGACCCTGAGGGGTTTGTTGACTTTCTACTTGATCCCAGATCTCCTAAAGGAAGGAATCAGATTCCTTTATACAGGGTTTTAAATTCTATCATTTGTGTATGTCAGTACAAGGGGCATCAATGGTTTTTAATAGAGTTCATAAAAGAAGAATAGAGAAGCTTCCTTATCTTGTCCTTTTCTTTAAAAAGTAATAACCCAATAATTATGGATTAGGCTGTTATAATTTTTGGAAACATGTTACTAATGGGTTGTTGCAAATATATTTAAAGTTAGAGAAGCCATGTTGAACAGGATTTTGAAGGGGAGATCATTCAGATGCATTTATTTTCTTAATATAATGTTATCATTATCTTCTGAAGTGTCCAAATCTTGAGGAAAAGGGAAAAGTTTCCAGTACCAACAGATTTTCCTCTCACTTTTTCTGCTTTGTCTCATCAATCCAACTTACTTAGGAGCAGAAGAGAAGTTACTGTTCAACTGACAAGAACTCTTTGGAAAAACTTTAATAAAATTGCTTAATAAATTGTGTTACTGTTGCAACATTGCCAAAGGGGCACTCTAAAGCTTGCCAATGGTTTGCCTTAAAATAAACATTCATGTCTTCAGTATTACACACCGATTCTCTTCGTAAAAGATTAACTATAAGTGTTTGCAATAAAAATCTGTTCAGAACACGTCTGCTGCAAGTGTATGACAAGGTTGCAAAAGGTTCTCATGAATGAAGCACTTGAGCTTGGTCTTTGATTCTGGCTGTCTAAAGGTTATAAACAAACTCCAAAAAGTGCCTGTATTTGCCATAAATAAATAACCTAATGTGTTTTCTTTTTCATAGGAAGTTGTCCTTGAAGAAGGTACACTGGCTTTTAAAAATTGGGATAAAGCAGGCACAGAAATTTATAGACAGTTGTGGATATTTGATGTGCAAAATCCACAGGAAGTGATGGTGAAAAGCAGCAACATTAAAGTGAAGCAAAGAGGTCCTTACACGTACAGGTGAGTCCCACAGATAAGTGGCACACTGAACATAAGTGACCTTGAACATGTGTATTTCTGAGAAACCTTCCACTTGACGAATGCCATTGTGTTGAAATATACTTATTATTTTCTTGCCAATAATATACAATAATAAAATAGGAAACATTTTTCCTACCTGTATAGAATCCTAATCTAAGGATTTAATGATTAGAGGATATTTATTTTGAATAAATATATATAAATTATACAAACATTCATTAGACAGTATATAGAAAAGAAATATAGATATCATAATAAATGTACCAGTATCAAATAACATCCCTATGTTTAAGAAGTTACAAGTGTTTTGCACGTGTGGCATATATACTCAACTCTGAAATATGCATGCTGAACAGAGGGAAAAAAATCTATCAGTTTTTAACACCTTAAATTAAATGTATACATTATATTGGTGGTTCTTCCAGTGTAGCTCCTGGACCAGCAGCAGCAGCCTCACCAGGGAACTTGGTAGACATGAAAAGTCTTAGGCCACACCCCAGACCAAATGAACTGGGGCCTCCTGAGTTGGGGCTCACTAATGAGTTTTAAAACCCACTGGGTGATTGCAATACACACTCAACTTTGCAAACCATGGCATTAAACTTACTTTTAAATAACTATAGTAAGAATTTTATATCCAAACTAATATCCAGGTCATATAGATGTTTACATTTATCTAGTAGTTTCATTCTTATCTTTTCTCTTGTACTGAGACTGACTATTCAATACCTGTGTCCTACATTACCTAATAGTTTAATACATTTTTGAACAGAATCTTACGCAATTAAAACTAGAAGAAATGTTTAGCCAGAATCTTTCATTTTGTAAATAAAAAATACCTTATGCCATTGGATGTAAGGTGACTTGTTCATGTCCACACAGATGTAGGAACTGGTAACTCTTAGATTTTTATATACATTTTCTATTGAAAGTATAGACAATGTCTTTTCCAGTTCTTAAAGTAAAATAACGGGAGACTGAAGTACTAAAAACAGTAACTTAACCAAGGATTTGTGTTCTATTAATGATATCCATATGGGAACCTAGGTAAGTCCTACTGTCTTTATTTGTTATACAAATATGTATTTTCCCTCAAGGATAGTTACAACTAGTTATATACCATGATTAATTATTATCACAAAATTTCATATTTGTAATGAATTATTCATAGTTTCAGCATCTTATCTCTTTTGGATACTCTATGATTGTATAATTTTTCCTTCCTCTCCAACACACCAATATTTTTCTAGACTGACAACTCACACCTAATATATAATGACATCACAGTAGTCGTGTGAGAGTAGAGCCTCCTACCATAGCATACGATATATAAGCTGCAGAGGGCCTTGGTGCCTATCCTGCCTTAGCAGTTTTCCCCAAGTCTCCTGTCTCTATGCCCATGTCTGACACTATTCACAACTTTGTCAAACAAAGATGACTTGGTTTTCACTGTTACAAAAAAAGGCTTCACTTGGAAATTTTTTTTTCATGGTTCAATAGTTCTTATGTAATTAGCAAAAGCCTATACAAATATCTTCTTTCAAAAAGAATGTTATAGGTATATGTACCTAAATATTCATAGGCATATGTACTTTTGAAAATCTAGGACTCACATATGACCTAATGAGAGTCTGAGTATAGCTGTTTAAAAATTAGAACCTGAATGAACTAAGTATAAGGAAGAAATAGTTTTTAGAATTTAAGAACTCATGTTTTCTGTTTTTTTTAAATTTGTTTTTGAGAGGTTACATTTTCTACTTTTAAAATATTATTTGGGACATAAGGGAATATAAACATAATATTATTTAACCTAGTTCTCCTCTGATAGTTGACAGCTCATATCTATTTTTTCTTAGAGCCTTTATCTCTCTAAGGGACAAAAAGGAGCATTATTTATATATATACTTGATTAGCTTGGGAAGGTGACAGAAGAGGATGGGCAAAGAGGAGTTGCATTTGCAGTTTTATAAACTCCTCTTCATATAACAATTTTAAAAATATTCCTAATCAACTAGAGATCATCTTATCTCCTGATGTCACCAGTGTGTTTTTTATTTGCCTGAATGCCTTAAATAATGTGAAAACTAGTTACCGTTTAGAAAAAAGTTAATATCTTGAGAGCCTTCTATGTGTTGAGGTAAACATGCTTCCCCATAATTAATTATTAATAAATCCAGTTGAAATTGAGAGATGACATAGGAGATGTCCCTCCTCACACAGAATTACAGGCTTTATTTGGCTGATGGCTGCTAAAGTGAATTTGATGAAACTTGACAAGATATGACATAAAACAAACCATGAAATTGCCTGGGTTGAGATCTTACATATAATACAACCTACATCATCTCTATGAAGACACTGTGATGCCTTCAGAATATTCTCATATACAACATAAATCACTTCTTTTACCTTTGTTTTAGAAGAAATCCAAACCTCAGGAAAACTCTAGGACAAATTTCTTTCCTTCAACTTATTAACCAACACTTCCCCAAACCTGTATACAATGTAATTTTTAAACAACAACAACAAATGATTATATTCTTTTTTTGTTTTTTAATTTCAAACTATTTTTATGAGGGTACAAATGTGTTTAGTTACAGGGCTTGCTTTTGTAATGCTAGCGTCAGGGTTAAAAGTGTGCCCGTCACCCAGATAGTGTTCATTGTACCCAGTTAGGTAGGTTTTCTTCCATTCCTTCCTCCCTGCTTGTTTGCCTTTGAGATTTACTTCCCTCTATGCACGTGTATGCTCAACAGTTAGTTCCAATTTAATAGTGAGTATATATGGTGTTTGTTTTTCGGTACCTGAAGAGTACATTCTAGCAATTCACAATTGCAAAGATGTGGAAACAACCTAAGTGCCCATCAATACATGACTGGATTAATAAAATGTGGTATGTGTATACCATGGAGTTCTACTCAGCCACAATAAACAATGGTGATCTAGCACCTCTTGTATTATCCTGGGAAGAGCTGGAGCCCATTCTACTAAGTACAGTATCACAAGAATGGAAAAACAAACAACACATGTACTCACCATCAAATTGGTATTAACTGATCAACACTTAAGTGAACATATGGTAATAACATTCATCAGATGTCGGGCCGATTGGGGGGGAAGGGATGGGTATATACACACTTAATGGGTGTGGTGCGCACTATCTGGGGGATGGACACCCTTGAAGCTCTGACTTGGGTGGGGCAAAGGCAATATATGTAACCTAAACACTTTTACCCCCATAATATGCTGAAATAAAAAACAAACTAAAAAAAATAAAAATAAATAAAAAAAGTACATTCTAAAGGCAGGGTTCAGTTTTAAGGATTTTTTTCTCTTAGTGAGTGCCATCTGCTGGTGGAGTCTTATAAGTACAAATAGGTAAGCTCTAGAATTTGGGTCACTATTATTTTCCCACTGTTTATTCTTGAAAATCAAAATGCTTCAATTTGAAATATTAGTAATATGTATTCTAATTTTGAAATAGTTGTTTAAGAGAAAAGATATTGCTTATAATTGGCTACCCTGAGTGCTGTTTTAGATTTTTATATTCTTTGTATGTCTTCAGTATTCAAAGAAGAATAAAAACAATTTCATTAAATTATATTGAGAATATCTTTCTACCTAATTTTAAATCCACTTTTCAAAGAATGAGCCATTAATGTATATATTTATTAAAAATATTTATTGAGAACTCACTGTGTCTAAGGCACTATGCTTAGAGATATAAAACCCTCATAACCCCTACCCTAGAGAAATTTACATTTTTATTATAGTTGAATAAATGTTTTTCTTTAAATTTCAGTCCCTTTTTTTACTCTTTACCTTAGCTATTCACCTCACAAAACTGACATTCAAATATATGCTAGCACAATGATGATGTATACCTTATTTCTTCTCAGTGAATATCTTATACTTGCAAGACACTTTTCCCCATAATAATCACCCTTTACCACATTCCTAAAATGTAGTTGGTACTTTGCAGCATGGAGATATTAGAGCCAGGAGCTTAGAACAGGTAAGTATTCGATACACAGGGGGACCATGGATGGAGCGGTTGATCTGTAGCCTTTAAAAATAAAAATTGTATTCTAATTCTCATTAAACTATTGAAAAAGATCAAAGAGCCAGTGCTGGATAAGCTACGTAGTTTGAGGGTACTTTCTTATATATGAAAATGTGCTCTTAATATTTCCCTGCTTAAGCCTGTCTCTTTCCTCCTTACCCTCAGGATAAAGTCTGTCATTTGAGTATGTGATGCAATCCTATTGTGCTTGAGATCTTCACGTTTTACTACTCTCCTTACCTCTCACTTGATAATCCAACCCAAAACATTGGAATTTCCTAAAATATGTAATGTTCTTATCTTACATACAACCCTGTCTGCCCTACTTTACCTAACTAAACTTCTCTATGTTATTTAGACCACTTATGTGGAATTGCTACCAAATTGTGTCTTGGCTCTCACCCCAACCCTGGTCATCCCCAACCCCGACCTGGATTTGTGTCTGTTCTGTGTTTTCCCGTGGATTCTGCGAAAACTCCATTATAACACATATCACTTCTCCTCTGCTATTTTAATTTCCTGTTTGCTAGTTTAAGACCCCTTTTGATGAGTATGCTAACACTGGCTTATTTAACCCCATTGTGAGCATAATTTCTGGCATATTCTATGTGTTCAAATATTTGTTGATTGAATGAATGGCATTTGATATCTAATGTCCACACAAGCCTAATTTTTTCAATTTGTTTGCTTCTGTTTTTTCCAGAGTTCATTACCTACCCAAGGAAAACATAATCCAGAACCCTGAGGACCACACAGTCTCTTATGTGAAGCTCAATGGTGCCATCTTTGAACCTTCACTGTCAGTGGGAACAGAGAACGACACCTTCACAGTTCTCAATCTGGCTGTAGCCGTGAGTAGACAGACCACAAAGTTATTTGTTTTAAAATATTCTAGAATCCACTATAATTAATTTCATCATCAGAATTATTAGGTTTTGTCATTTTTGTAAAAATGTGTTCTTGTGTTATATTCCTGCCTGGAGTTACAGTCATTTGAAAAGACGACAAAATCATAACAATCAATTGAATTAGAAGATTGCTTAAAGTGTATCAATAAAAACATAGGGCTTAACTTGGGATGGCTTCCTGTGGCTGGCATTGAGGCAGACAAATGTAATCATCTCGGAAGGGGGTGGGGAACCTATGGCCTTAAGGCGAAATGTGGCCTTCTAGGTTCTGAAGTGCAGCCTTTTGACTGCATCCAAATTTTGCAGAACAAATGCCTTTATTATAAGGGGTGCAGCGGAGAAAGATGAAGCTATCCTTGCCTCCTTTGGTGTTTAAAAAAGAAGAATCTTGAAATAAGAAGGCCTCAGGTTCCCCACCCAATCTGATATTGTATTGGTGTCTTAAACAGTGATTTTTTTTTTTGTAGGTTGCCCCTTATATCTATCAAGATGCCTCTGTTCAAGAGTCACTCAATTCACTTATCAAAGAGTCAAACTCTTCCATGTTCCAAACCAGAACTTTAAAAGAAATACTATGGGGCTATAAGGATCCATTTTTTAGTTTGATTCCAAACCCTGTTTCTACCACACTTGGTGTGTATTATCCTGTAAGTACCAAATATAAATGGCATTATTGTTGCATTTTAATTGGATAAATACAATGACATTGGCAAATCATAATTTTATAATTTAGTGTGTTAGCCATTGCTGATCTGGTGATACATATCTGATATATATCTTAACTTTTAAAAAGTACTTATCTCATACCTTTAGCTTTCTTAGTTAGAAAACCTATCTGAATTTAACAATTAAATTTAAAATTTAAAAACTGAGATATAATCAGGTTTATACTCTTTTATAAATATACAATTTGTCTGAAATTGGTTTGTTAGGTAGTATGTAAACTTTGACCACTATATTTGGTTTTGGTTTCCCTTCTTGCATAAAGTTCCATACATATTTTTGTGTTAAATGTATTCATCCTATTATTCCTTCTTTTCTAGACCTTTTGCAAATTTGTCTTAGTTTATACTAAAAAATTAGCCTAAATTTGCACATCTCAGTGAGATTTGTAAGTCAATAGCCCTCATTTTAATAGGATTTATAAATAAGAATTTCCAGAATTCTGGAAATGTCATGAAATGGCAGTTTGAAGAATAAGAAGAATATGAACTTTATAGTTCACTTAGTTACATCTTAATGTTTGGAATTACAATTAGGGATAAGCTATTGAATTAGAATTTTGACTATAATTTCATTTGGTACTGTATGTGAATATTATTAATAGTTATGTTCTGCAGCTCATTGTTATTGTTTTACTTTTAGATAATGATTAGAATTGGAAGATTATAAATTAATTAAATATAATTGTAGAAAGCCTTCAGGTATCAGAGATTCAGTTATTACTTTAACTCAATACTCATAACTCTTTCCATGGCTAATTTTTATTTTCTATGCATAATTTTTATCATTTTAGTAACCAAAGGTGACATTTATAATATCTTTACAAATCATTGTTCTTATAGCTTTTGTTTAATGTGCCCTCACCTCAATATAATAAGAGTCATGCCCCAAATGACCTTATTGGCTTAATTATGACAAAGAGTGCTGGAGTTTGGATCATGTCAACTTCTGATGTTTATTTCAGCATTTAGCACTTATTTCTAGGAAACTTTTATAGTCTATCGTCTAAAACATTTTAAAGGCCAATACCTTAAAAACCTTATTGCATATATGTTTCAAGTTATATAAAATTATGAATATGGCTTGTTTTAGAAGTTTTTTTTTCTTGTATATATCTTTTTAGTACAACAACACCGTAGATGGAGTTTATAAAGTTTTCAATGGAAAAGATAACATAAGCAAAGTTGCCATAATTGACACTTTTAATGGTAAAAAGTAAGTATCTGGGCATAGCGTGTGTGTGTGTGTATGTGTGTGTGTGTGTACACACGTGCGCATAGAGACCTAGCGCACTCTAAGGCAAGAGTGGTATTTGTTTCACAACAGGTAAAGCACAGGCATCCACCTATGGAACAGACTTGTATCTCAGCCCTAGAAACTCTTGTTCCGAAAGGCATCAGTCCTTTAGTTGCGCCAGCTGGCATGTTCACACCAGTGCACAGCAGCTGATTATCAGCCCCAATTTAGGGTTTGGTTTACCTTTATGGACAAGTCCAAAGGGACTATTTTCATCCTTGCTGCATATCCAGCAACACAGTAGACCGTGCAATTAGATAACCACAAATGAAAAGGAAGAAAATCAACACATCAACTGACTGTCTAGGAGACAGAAACATATTTGCTTTTTTTTACTTGTGTAATGGAGTATATCAAATAACATTGTGTATTCCAGTGACATGACCTAAATGTGTCTATAAAGGTGGAAGTTTAATGAATCCATGTGATTGTTTTCATGACTTCCCCCTGCAAATGGTCTTAAAATAATTGTGTATATTGACGTATCAGTTTTAACCTTTATTAATGCAAAATACTATATGAATTATTATATATTTCATGTAGAGTTCTAAATTTTACATATGAAATGTGAAAATGAAGAATATGCCACCTTTGAAGTGGTAAAAGCACAAGATAACTCCATAAAGCCGTTATTTCCTTTTTTTCCTACTTCTGCCTATTGATTTGAAGGATTCATAATTTATCCTATGTGTAAAATAGGAAGAACCATAATAAATGTCAGGGGAGAAAGCCTTTTCTTGAAAGTTAATAATTGTGCTTCAGAACAGTTATTTCCTGAAAAAGGATAATGAAAACTGTAAGAGATGAAATGTTTTTATTAATATAAGTAACCACTGCCTCAAATTGAGTCTTTGTCTAATAATTGCATATAAGTTATTATTAAGTAGTGGAGTACTTTTTCTTCTAAAGGGCCCATAATTACTTATTTTTATAGAAAAGTCAAATAGAGGAAAACAAACACTTCTAAGTGTTCATTTCAGAGGAAATCCCATCTATTTTTTATATTGAGGAACAATGAGCATTTCCTTCCATTTCAATACTACAGAGGTTTTAAGGGGAATTGCTAAGCACTTCTAATTAGAGTAAGACTTTCAAATCACTTTAAGATTATGACAAGGTCGGTTTAACATATCATGAAAAGACTTAGCATTATTAACATCTTATTCTGTTTAAAACATAAGCAACAGCTTGTGTTGACATTGCACTGGATAATGGTAGGAGTGGACGAAAACAGTCTTTCATCATGAAAAAGGGGTGAAGATGCAGGAAAACTGTTACTATTGTTTTTTCACTTCTAAATATATACAGCTTATTTATATACCAGAGCATAAATAATAAACTCTGTCCTCCTTTAATGCCAATCTATGCAAGAATTTAAAGGAGGAAAATTATATATTGGTTGATTATCAACATGTTTTGATTCTGTGTCAATACAAATTTCTGCTTCTTTCTTTCTTCCTTCCCACTCCCCTGTTCTACCTTATACTGAGCTTGCATCAACCCACTTAACACTTGCCTTCTATTCTCATAATACTGGAGGATTCATTTCTATGATAGGGGAAAAAAAACAACTCTAAAGTAGAGAACTTTCTGAGAAATGTTCTTAAGTTGTTTTCTCTCTCAAGTTTTTTCTAATTAACTTTGCACTTGACAGTTTTTATTTTATGATCTAGCCACAAAATAATAGTATCAGGCACTTAATTTATTGCAATAAGAGAAAAGTTTCAAACAAAACACAAACAAAATGAATTAGAACATTTCTTAAACTCAGCACTAGCCACATCTAATCTTCATTATATTAGCAGAAGTATTAAATCATAATAGACGAAGTAATGTGAGAAAGGTACCCTTGAAATGAGAATGGTTAGTTCATTTCTTTTTCTTTTTATTCCTAAGGAATCTCCCCTATTGGCGAAGTTATTGTAGCATGATTAACGGTACAGGTAAGGGCATTGGCTTTATGGTAATAGTCACAATGAACTTACCTCATCTTCTCCCCCCAATTCACCATCATACCTGCAGTGTTCTGAAAGTTGAGGGTATGTATTTACCTGTTTTTATAGCCCCACAACATAATTCAAAGTCTATTTTTATATAGGCTTAATAAATATTTAATGAGATGGCATTTCTCAAAAATAACCATAGTTACCTCTTATTGCATTACTAGAGAAATGTTTGCTTTGTAACATCTTTAATGAACTGCTGTTCTGACAACAGAAGTAAAGGGTTAAAAAAATTAGAAAATTAGTTATGGGTTTAAGGGGAAAACTTATTAAACAATTTTTTCCTAAGCTAAGAAGTAGATAGGTTTAACAAGAGGCTTAATTAATGACAATAATATAAGTACATGCACATCAGGCATAAGGTTAAAAATATCGAAGGGGAAAACAGGAGTGAAACAAACCAGGAGCAGAGGGAGGTTGAACAGGACAGAGGATGTTTCCCGTGAGAGATTCTTGTTATGGCACTAGGGAAAAGAATAATGAAAAGTTCCAATGTACATTCACCATGATTTAAGCACGCATCCTTTACCTTCAATAAGTTTGAAAAGACAAAAAATGAAAGTATTGATATACATTTAGAATGGTTCTTTGTGGGGAAAGAAAACCCTCCTAATAATATCAGCTATCCTGTCATCATTGCCCATGGTAATTGCTGGGTATAATCATGACATAGTCTTCAATGGTATTTCGGATAATGATTTTAAGTTCTTCCAAGTATTTTCCTTTAATTGTTAAGGTACCAAGAAGACAGTGTAGGCAATGCCCATACAGGAACTCTACGGGGAGTTTAAGCTAGACTTTAATATCTAACTGTCTCAATAGCAGGATCAAACAGGGATCACAAATTCACTAACGTTGTGTTATGTTTCACTTCTCACAAGAGGGTAAATGAAGATAGGATCGCAAGGTTGAAACACTTGCCAGAAAAAGAACCTGGAATACGCCATTTTAAACAAACACATTCAGTAGTGAGTGGCTCATAAAAATATTTGAACGTTATCAATTGGTGATATTCATTTAAGGAGTGAAAAGAGGAGTTAACTACTTATTTCTTCATTTATCCAACATGTGCCATGGATTTTTTTTTAATTTTTTTTATTTCAGTGTATTATGGGGGTACAAATGTTTAGGTTACATATATTGCCTTTGCCCCACCTGAGTCAGAGCGTCAAGCGTGTCCCTCCCCCAGAGGGTGTGCACCACACCCATTAGATGTGAATATACCCATCCCCTCCTCCCACCTGCCTGCCACCTGATGACTGTTACTACTGTATGTGCACTTAAGTGTTGATCATGGATTTTAGCTGTAGCAGAAACTCCATAAATGACTCTTTGAATTCGACGGGTACGTTTTCAAAGCATTTGCAGGAAATTGTTTAGTGAGAGAACTTTAGTAAATAGTTTTAAAACTTTTAATCAGCCCTAAGGCAGATGAAGGAATCACTATTAAAAATAAGAACAATGTGAATATGGCAGGAGTTCTAAAGGAAATTCATGGTAAGAATACTGACAGTCTACTTATGGGGTAGGGTGTTTCAAAAAACACAATTACAGCTTTAATAAGTGAATTTATCATTTTTAAAAAGTTTATTTTATGCCAGTGAATTTATATAGTGCTAAGATGTTGTTTACGGTAGTTGCTAGACAAATGTAGCTGTAAAATATATACGGCTAGTATGATTTGAAATGTACTGCAAGTATAAAATACACACTGGATTTTGAGATTTTTCAGAATGTAAATAATCTTAATTTTTTATTGATTACATGTTGAAATTATGTTTTGGATGTATCAGGTTAAATGTAGCTATTACTTTTTAAAAATGTGGCTACTATTTAAAGTTATTGAGATGGTTTGCATTATATTTCTCTTGATCATGCTGGAATAGACATTTCAGATTTTTCTAGAACACACCTCTAATCACTTGCTACTGGCTTGATTTTTAAACAGATGGAGCCTCATTTCCACCATTTATTGAGAAGTCCCGGGTATTGTATATCTTTTCCTCTGCCCTTTGCAGGTAAGACAAAGACACCGAGGTATGTCTGTGAATCACACCTTCTTCCCCTAAGTGCTAGTTAGGGAACATTTTTAATTTCTTAAGAATAAATACAATAATATGGAATTCATAATGTTTATTTACTTTTTGCAAACTATCCTTCTACATCCTTCAATTGTTTTTCACAATGCAAATCATTTTCTTTGCCATTTCTAAGCAAGAGCTAGTTTGCCTTTCTTTCACTAAAGTAGTAGCCTATTTAATAACAATCAGGTCTAGAAGGTCATGCCCAGTTTTTCTAAAGATGTCCAGAGAAGATTATGCAAATGGCACAGAACTGTGTTAATTGACATGCTCTAACCAAATTGGCAGGGGGGGTGTGCAGTAGATACCACAAATATATTGGAGCTTTTGCCGCTACACCCAAGTCCCAGCCCTATCTAAAGACTGTAATTGTGAGCAGGCATTTAACTCTTCTGAATTTTTTCCTTATGTGGAAAATTGAAGAGAGCAGTATTTCTTCCTATAGGAGTATTCAGGGATTAGAAGAAAGGTGTACTGAGCCCTAGCACATTGCCTAGGTTACAGCAGACACTTGGTAAATGATGGAGGTGAACAAAGGTATATATCAAGCATGCACACACCCCAGCAAGTGGATGGGTTTCCTCTCCAAGATTAATTCATGGAAGACAGAAACTTTATTTTTATTTCATTTAAATTGGGCACAAAGGATTTGAGGAAAGTCATATAAATATTTAATGTATAGCAGAAATTAACTATGAGAAGTGACTTCAGTTTAAATACTTCATGGTAGTTATTAAAAACAAGCAAAAATCTCAAAAGCTGTGAAGCTTTTGAGAACAAAGGTAAGAATAGTTCATACTCAGATACTGAGTTCTGGTATGTGTTTAAATTTTACAAGAACTTTTTTCCTAAGAATTTATAATTCAAACAAGAGTATGTGAGCTTTCTAATTTAAGGTAAGAATATAAGAAAAAGACAAATCTTCAGGATGTAGGTTAGAATCCTGGAATGCAGCTCTTTTTCATCTGTGTCTAGGTCCTTCTATGTTGTATTTGAATCTGACGTTGATCTGAAAGGAATCCCTGTGTATAGATTCATTCCTCCATCCAAGACCTTTGCATCTCCCACTGAAAACCCAGACAACCATTGCTTCTACAATATCTCAAATAATTCTGCATTTTATGGTATCCTAGATGTCAGCCAATGCAGAGGTGAGTAAATATTCTCAGTAGCAGAGTCCATGACATAATTTGCAATATTCTTTAAAATGGAACCTTTACCCGGCATCTAAAATTTAAAGTAAGGAAGCAACCATGGCCAAAGATAAGGGTGATGGGAGAAAATTGTGTTAATTTTGTATTGTTTTATTATTACAAAATTTAATTATCATTAGGTAAAGCCCCACCAGTATTTCCCTGTGCTGGTTTTAGGTTTAGGGTGAAATGAAAATAATCCAAAACACTTCAGGCATCCCAAGTTATCCATTTGCTGTTGTTCTATTTCCTAGAAAACAGTAAATATTTTCAGTATGTCTCTACAATTGACTTAATACACAAAATTTAGAGTCTATCTTATCTTGCTCATATTCATCATGCTGAAGGGGCCGTTGATGAAAACTCTTAAATGAAAGACATTCGTAGTCCACAGACATATTACTGCTTGAAACATGAACATTACTGCTTGAAACTTTGTGTTCAGCAGCTAAACTTTACATATTGAAAATTGACACCTAAGGAATGTAGAACAGACATCAACTAACTTGTTAGTAGGATGCAGAATTTTATTTTTGTATAATAGTGACATGATGTTATAATTCTTTCCCACCCTTATCTCCCAGTGTTCGAAAAGAAAACTATATTTTTATTTAAAAATCTTTATTGTCAAGAAAATGTTTTCTGTGTTATATGTGAAATGAGGAAAGTCATTTATTCCCAATTGACTCTTAAAACTTTCCCTCAGGAATACCTGTGTACATTTCACGTCCCCATTTTCTACATGCAAGTCCTGATGTTTCAGAACCTATTGAAGGCTTAAATCCAAATGAAGAAGAACATGGGACATACTTGGATGTTGAACCTGTAAGCAAATATATTATTGACCTGATTTTGTTGATATTTGGTACACATGAAATTGAAAGAAAAAATCTTGTCAAATTATCAACCATATTCATTGAATCACATTTTATGTCACTGAAAACTGTATTCATTTTCTCCTATTGTTGCTCATGAAATGTCAAGAAAATTAAATTTTAATTTCAGCATATGGAATTCTATAAGCCTTTTTAATAAATGATAAAAATAATTCTAATTGGCTTTAAACAATTTTATATACATATAAATTACTATTCTATGTTTATACTAAACTACAGGTATTGCTTATATAAGGAGTCTTTGTATATTATGTGGGATTAAAAGTCTTTATAGAGATTTGGGGCATGATCTATTATACTTTGTATTAAGAAAAAGCTATAAAAATTGTTACAGCACAATACTTGTATGCTTTAAATTATTCTAATATTTTTATTTTGCAAGTTAAATGCAATTGTAGAATTTTAGTAGCCATATTTCAGTTTAAACAATGATAGCTAGAAGTGGTATTATAACTAATGATACATGGATTCTCAATGAATATATACTTGTCCATGTCTTGTTCAGGAATTAAGTTAACTACCTGAGCTCTTACATTTGTTATTGCTGTGTTTATTTCCTTAAAGCCATTTCAGGTAAATCACAAATATATCTAAAACCTTAATATTAGATTGGGCAAAGAAATTATGTGTGTGTGCATAGATATGCATGTATATACACACATAAAATGTAATTATATTAATACATACAATTATGTAGGTAATATATTTAACAGGTCCAATTAATTTACTTTTACAAGTTTCAAGTAGTCCTGTTTTAAGTTCTGTATTCTTTCTCTTCTGATGTAATAACAAAAATAAGTTTTAGACATTCTAAATAGTTATTTTAAAAAGAAGTTTGTAATTATTTTAGTTGTTCTCTTTTTAGATAACTGGATTCACTTTACGATTTTCGAAACGGATGCAGGTCAACATACTGGTCAAGCCAGTACAAACAATTGAGTGAGTGTCTTGAATGAGGTTATCTTTATAAGATTTGTAGTATTTTCTTCTAAGAATGTGAGAAAGTCTATGAAAGTGAAAACAGTATCAAATTTCAACTTCTCTTTAGCTTAACATCGCTAAACAATCATTACATGTTTATAACTTTCATCTGCAATTTAGGAGCATTATTGAAATAGTATTTGCATATATTTTGGAATGGTTTTTATTTGAGTACTTGGTAGAACTTCATTTTGTTAGCTGCATAAATATTTCTATAACTAAATTTCTGTACTTGGAAAAAAATAAGCACAATCAGGAATCTCTATTAGAAAGATTTATAAGAGCAAAAGAAATCTGAGAAACAGCCTTATTAAAATTTAAATGTTTCATGATAGAGAACAATATCCAAGAACTTAGTCAATTCTGAACATTTATTTATACTAGTAATTATTAAAAGGTTTGTAATATATGTATAAATGTATTAGTTTATATTTACATAATTTTCAATGTATATTGCAGAGCACTAAAGGGTCTGAAGAAGAACTATGTTGTGCCTATTTTCTGGCTTAATGAGGTTAGTATTTTAATCTAGTCATTCAAACAAGTCTCTTTGTGTATAATAAGAAAAGGTTTGATGTTTCAAAAGAATGTATAATGTTTGAAGTTGTATGTATTTCCCTTACCTATATATGTATATGTTTATACATTAGCGATTACACCTATTTTAAAGAACCTAATCATACAGAATTATGATCATGTTTTCAGTTTTTCTGAAACTGTAGAAGCACTTCCTATCATTTAGGATTATATTCAAAATCATCTGTTAAACACTTTTTCTTGTCATGGTGCTTGTCTTCGGGAAAAAGCACATGCAACCGCAAGTAAATCAAGACTCACTGAATAGTATAGCACTAATATAGCCAACTATGCATATAAAGGCTAGGTTAGAATAGGCATAGGAAGTTTATCCTATTTCCTGACAAGATATTTTTGGTGTAAACTACTGCATTGATTAGCCAGAGGAATAGAAAAGACATGGAATGAGGCTTTAGAGCAAATGAAATTGTTGACTCTTGTCACTTCCCTCTGTCACTGGGAAGCATCCTTTGGGTAAGTGGGGAATAGTTCAGAGATAGTTCTTAAGATCAAATGAGCCCTAGTACAATGAAGAGTACTTGCTATACAGCATGTTTAAAGGGAGGGATTATCTTTGACTCTCTAAATAGTCAATTTGGCATTTATTGCCCTCTTTGACATACATGTGGAATGCTACTGACTTGTAGGTGCAGATGACTAAAGCCTATACAGGTGTTAGACAAAAGGGTAAAAGGGTGAGATATATATAATACATATATATATATATATATATATATATATATAGAGAGAGAGAGAGAGAGAGAGAGAGAGAGAGAGAGAGAGAAAGAGAGAGAGTATTTGTCTTCACTAATCTACCCAAGTAATGGTAATTGTTAATTTACTTACAGACTGGGACCATTGGTGATGAGAAGGCAGAAATGTTCAAACATCAAGTGACTGGAAAAATCAAGCTCCTTAGCCTTTTACAAATAAGCTTTGTCAGTATTGGTGTGATGATGTTTGGTGCTTTTATTTTATGTTATGTATGCAGATAAAAAGATAAGGTAAATACAAAAAATATATATTGCTTAAGTAACATTAGCTTATATATTGTTTTCATTTTATCAAAGGCTTGTTTTATATTAGGCCATAAATATTTCTGGACCTGTGTAGTCAATCAATTTTGAATGAGTAAATAAGATCTATGAATATCAAGCAGATCACTAAATTACATCCTTAATTCTGAAAGGAGTAAAATAAAAGACTTAATTGTGACCATTTTAAAGTTAGCACAAATAGCTTTTGTCCAAAATTTTAACTTGTTCACTTCTCAATTATATAGCTGGTTAGTTGCTTCAAAACCAGATAATTTAATATATCACTAAGAAATTTTATGTAAGATTAAATATCATTGATATTTGGAGAGATTGAAATTACAGAGGGAAATTAAATGAGCTAGAAATTAATGATGAGACTTAAAAATGTAAAACAAAAAAATGCCATTTAAGGTAATAGTGAAGTAAAATGAATCATAAAAACAGGATTATTACATGTAAACATGCTGGCTGTAAGTTCTCCAAATCCAGGATGTGTACCTTAGAAGTTTAATGTCAAGACCTGATGAACAATTAATAGGCTTGACCTAAAATATGAATATATTGGTACAAGAAAACAGGGGAAAGCAGTGTTCAACAGAGTAAAGCAAAATTACTCAGAGTTTAGAGGAAAAAAAAAAACAGGTAAACATGGACAAGATTTAAGATTTCTGGGAAAATCGTAAAAGGGGTTCAGGTCTCTTTGCTTTAGATATTTCTGCTCTTGGTCCCCTGTATATAAACGGGAATGAATACCTGAACTTTCCACCCTCTCTAAATGAAGGCCTTTCTTTAGTTACCATGGATGGCACTAGTGTGGCTTGTGTGGAAAAAATTTTCACTTTCTCCATGGTTTCCATCAGCACTTCCTTTCTAGCCTCCTCAAAAAACAAAATATGGAGTATGCTTGCTACTGAAAACCACAACTTCAAAACAACTCTTTTCTACTTCCCATCAGACCAGGGACCTTAAACTGTTTTGTGCAGCAATTCAGGAACTGCCACTGATACTAGTAACTAGTGTTTACTGAGCTTTTACTACGTTGCGGTATCATGCTAAACATTTTACATGAATAATCTCATTTTATCCCTAATACAATTTCCACAAGTTTCCAATAATCTTGGATTCATCAGCATCCACTCTATCTTCCTCAGACATTCCATGAAATCATAAATTTTAACAGAAGCAAAATTGTTCATGACCAAAGTATAAATCAATTAAATTGATAATTTTTTTAAAAAAGTTAAGTGGAATTTTGAGATAAATAATTCCTTTTTTTGTGTGTGAGATTATTAGATTGTGTTTAGGGAGTCAACTGAATTTTCTGTTCTGATTATTTCTGCCACTATTTATTTTCTGAAAAGACAATCTAATAATTCTATCTACAATTTATTTGGACAGAATGTTGTCAAAATGCTAACCTAATATAGTCACATTACAATAAATGAAGGAAATAGTTCACTACTTTTAACACTTTTAATACAAGTTATGATTAAACAAAGATATTTATGAGACTATTTATATAACAGAAAAAAGATTATCCACTGAAAAGTAAAAAATAACAAAAAAATGGGCTCTAGTGGCAAAGCATGCTTTTAAAAAGGAAATCTAGAAGTTATAAAATTTTTATAAGTATTATAATGTGTTAAAATTACATGATAAATTTCATCACTGCCTAGTGATCTCTGGCTGTTAAATTCCTTGTGTCTATATATAAATTATACATTTGACTTTTACAAGGAAAAAATACTGCCTTTTTTACATGTACAGAAGAAAATTATTCTTGATTTGCTAGCTTTAGAAGAATCATAGAAAGTGTAGATTTCCTTCAACAAGCCTAAATTTTTTTTTTTTTATTTCAGCTCATCATGGGGGTACATAAGTTCAGGTCATATACATTGTCCATGTCCTGCCCATCCCCCCGAGTCAGAGTCCCAAGCGGGTCCATTCTCGTTCTCCAGACAGTGCGCCTGGCACTCATCATGTAGTCATACCTCCATCCCCTCCCCCCCCACCTCCCCGGGTCTGCACCTTCAAGCATGACCATTCCCCAGAGGGTGTGCAACACACTCATCATGTAGGCATACACCCATCCCCTCCCCCCACCCCCCATCCCAGTCTGATATCCAATTGGTAACCTTCCCCGATGTACATTTAGGTGATGATCAGGGAAACCAGTTTTCTGGTGAGTACATGTGATGCTTGTTTTTCCATTCTTTGGATACTTCACTTAGTATAATGGGTTCCAGCTCTCTCCAGGAGAACCAAAGAGATGTCGTATCATTGTTATTTCTTATAGCTGAGTAGTACTCCATGGTATACATATACCACAGTTTACTAATCCATTCGTGGATTGATGGGCACTTGGGTTGTTTCCACATCTTTGCAATTGTGAATTGTGCTGCTATAAACATTCGGGTACAGGTGTCTTTGTTAAAGAATGACTTTTGTTCTTCTGGGTATATGCCCAATAATGGGATTGCTGGATCAAATTGTAGGTCTACTTGAATCTGTTTAAGGTATCTCCATATTGCTTTCCATAGGGGTTGCACTAATTTGCATTCCCACCAGCAGTGTATGAGTGTTCCTGTCTCTCTGCATCCACGCCAACATGTGTTGTTTTGGGATTTTTTGATAAAGGCCATTCTCACCGGAGTTAAGTGGTATCTCATTGTGGTTTTGATTTGCATTTCCCTGATGATTAGGGATGTTGAGCATTTTTTCATATGTTTTTTAGCCATTCTTATGTCTTCTTTTGAAAAATTTCTATTCATGTCATTTGCCCATTTTTTGATAGGATTGTTTGATTTTTTTCTTGCTGATTTTCCTGAGTTCTAAATAGATTCTTGTTATCAGTCTTTTATCTGATGTGTAGTATGCGAAAATTTTTTCCCATTCTGTAGGCTGTCTGTTTATTTTCGTGACTGTTTCTTTGGCTGTGCAGAAGCTTTTTAATTTAATCAGGTCCCATTCGTTTATTTTTGTTGTTGCTGCGATTGCCTTAGGGGTTTTCTTCATAAATTCTTTGCCTAGACCAATGTCTGTAAGAGTCTTTTCTACATTTTCTTCTAGAATTCTAATCGTTTCCCATTTAAGGTTTAAATCTGTTATCCACCGTGATTTGATTTTTGTGAGAGGTGAAATCTGTGGGTCCTGTTTCAGTCTTCTACATGTGGCTATCCAGTTTTCCCAGCACCATTTATTGAATAGGGACTCTTGTCCCCAGAGTATGTTTTTGTCTATTTTGTCAAAGATTAGATGGTTATATGAGGATGGTTTTATATTTGGGTTTTCTGTTCTGTTCCACTGGTCTGTGTCCCTGCCCTTGTGCCAATACCAAGCAGTTTTAACAACCACAGCTTTGTAGTACAGTTTGAAGTCTGACAAATCAATACCTCCCATTTTGTTTTTATTGCTTAAGATTGCTTTTGCTATACGGGGTCTTCTCTGATTCCATACAAAGTGTATAATTATTTTTTCTAAATCTGTGAAAAATGATGTTGGTAATTTAATAGGAATTGCATTGAATCTATAGATTACTTTGGGTAGTATAGACATTTTAACAATGTTAATTCTTCCAATCCATGAGCATGGTATGAATTTTACCATACATACAAAGATGAACTGGTGCCCATCCTACATAAACTATTCTTCAATATTGAGAAGGATGGAATTCTCCCCAACACATTCTACCAAGCCAATATAACAGGAAAGGATGCAACAAAAAAAGAAAACTACAGACCAATTTCTCTCATGAACGTAGATGCAAAAATTCTCAATAAAATCCTAGCAAATCGTATCTAAGTGCTTATTAAAAAAATAATTCATCACGACCAAGTAGGCTTCATCCCAGAGATCCAGGGGTGGTTCAACATACGAAAATCTATAAATGTAATTAACCACATAAATAGAAGCAAAAATAAAGACCATATGATCCTCTCAATAGATGCAGAAAAAGCATTTGACAAAATTCAACACCCTTTTATGATAAAAACACTTAACAACATAGGCATAAATGGGACCTACCTAAAAATCATACAAGCCATATATGACAAACCCACAGCCAACATCATACTGAATGGGGAAAAATTGAAAGCATTCCCACTCAGAACTGGAACCAGACAAGGCTGCCCACTGTCCCCATTACTTTTCAACATAGTATTGGAAGTCCTTGTGAGAGCTATCAGACAAGAGAGCAGAATCAAGGGTGTCCAAATGGGGACAGAAGAGATCAAACTCTCACTCTTCGCTGATGACATGATGTTGTATCTGGAAAACCCCAAGGACTCAACCAAGAGACTCCTGGAATTAATTAATGAATTCAGTAAAGTCTCAGGTTACAAATCAATACACACAAATCAGAGGCATTCATATATGCCAATACCATTCAATCGGAGAACCAAATCAAGGACTCAATACCTTTCAAAATAGCAACAAAGAAAATAAAATATCTAGGAATATATTTAACTAAAGAGGTAAAGGACCTCTATAAAGAGAACTATGAAACGCTAAGGAAGGAAATTGCAGAACACGTAAATAAGTGGAAAGCCTAAATTTTTAATATCTCAAAAATTAAACCCTTGGGCAGACTCGTGAACGATTGAAACAAGTAAGGAGACTGATATATAAGGTGGTGGAGCTCATGTGTGGTTTTACTCCATGCATCCCAAGGAAAATAAGCCGATGGTCCTTTTCAAAATGGAATATATATCTTTAAAAGGAAGGTGGTCTGAAGGATGTGGAAGTGCTGGGCCAGAGCAGACTTAGTTAGCTGCCATTCATTGTGTGGTATGTGCTGCTCTTAGAGTTGGGAAGCAGCCCTCTATGTATGTGTTGTTTTTTTTTTTTGACACAGAGTGTCCCTCTGTTGCCTGGGTAGAATGCCGTGGCGTCAGCCTAGCTCACAGTAACCTCAAACTCCTGGGCTCAAGTGATCCTCCTGCCTCAGCCTCCCGATTAGCTGGGACTACATGCATGTACCACTATGCCAGGCTAATTTCTTCTATTTTTAGTAGAGACCTGTCTCACTCTTGTTCCGGGTTCAGGCTGGACTCTAACTCCTGAGCTCAAGTAATCCTCCCGCCTCTACCTCCCAAAGTGCTAGGATTACAGGCCTAAGCCACCACGCAAAGCCTATGTATGGTTTTTGAATGGGAATATGCATTGCCTTATTGGTAAAGTCCATTAGAGAACTTCTCTCTGCAGCTTGAGAAATTGGGCTGAATAATAAAAAGTATGATATCTTTGATAGATATGATTTAAGTATCATCTATTGCATTATTCAATAACTTTCTGATAAGTTACAACATTTTTTCTAATTTACGGGCAGCAAATAAGTGTTTACACCTATGCACCAGCTGTGTCAGGATCCTTGCTGTTATCTACAAAGTGAAGATTTAATGATTTCGTTTAACAAGCTACACTTTATTTTTAGTTGAAGAAATGGTCACACTACTTTTTTTTTTGCACTAAGCAACAGCACATTTCAAAAAGGATTATGAAGAGATCATTAAAATCTACACTTTGAACAAAACCCAGGAACTTTTAAAATGCATCATTTCCACAGTACAATTGATTTCAGTTCCTATAGTTCAAGTCAGGTGTGAATCAATTTTTTGTTTTTTAGTCCAAGACACTAATCAGTTTCCTGATGGCAAATCCAGCAGAGGAGTGGACATTCTAAACAAATCCTATGCCTTCCATGCCTGTCTTCCTCAGCAGGGGGAAAGCAACATCACCCTAGTAGTCCCCTGTTCACATGCACCAGACAGTCCCCGGGGACTGTCAGTACATTGCACTTCATGAGCACCAAATATTTTGAAAGACATTTAAGAATGAAAAATGATTGGCTCATAGCCATTTTCTTACTTTATAAAAAAAATACAGGCTTATATCTTTTGTCACTGATCATGCAAAAGGACATCAGTTTTAGCATACCTTATATTTTAAAGACTATCATTTTCCACATTCTGCAGCTCCTCTGTAAATCAGAGTAGATTTTGATCTTTCCACTCAGTTGCAGCTTATGCTTGGCAACCTCAGAATGCTGTTCTAGCATTAAGAAATGTTAATGATAATGAAGGAATTGTTATATGAAACATTACAAAGAGTAGCATGTGCATTAGAGGTTTTTTTTTTTTTGTATTTCTTGCTTTTATAGTCACTTCAGAAAAACTGATTTCAACCCTTAAAAGACATTCTTCCTTAAATTCCTGAGTTTTATTCAGTAATGCCCACTCTAATTTTATTTCTGAATTATGTTATTTGAGTTCCTATTTCTTTTAAATCCATAGTTCTTTCTTAAATATTCTTTCTAAATTGAATTTTGACCACTTTGTTCTAGGCTAATATTTTAAGCTGATTGGAAGAAGAGCAAAAAAGACATTTGGTTTCATCCTTTACAACAGTAAAACTTGAGTTCAAGATTGAAGGAGACACATTAATAGGTAATCTTGCTTTATTTAGCAAGATTCACTTACTGCAGAGAGCTCTAGTCCTCATAAAAGTCTCTAGCATAGAAAAGGGAGACAGACCTAACTCCATTTTGTCTTACACACAGAAGGATACAGTACAAAGAAGTAGTAACTGGTCTGTTTGTATACTAAAATTCAAAATAACTTGACCTCCTCATTGTAGCTAACCAGGTAAGTGGAACATTCCCATTGAAAATTGCAAACCAAAACACCACCTGTTTGAGGGATCCATTGAATCTCTGAAGCTGCTAAAGCAGACTGTTTAATGCCTTTCCTTTTAACTGGGAGCCAAAAAAGTATACCTCTGAGACATTGGCATGTAAGATAAGACTTCAGACATTTAAAAGTCTGTTCTCTTTGCATTAGGACAATTGTGGACATGTTCATCTAAAAGAAAACTAAAGCAAAGATCTTTAATTCTTGCAAGATAGAAGGCTGAGCTATATGAAGTTGAACTCTTAAAAAGGAATGGATGAGAAAAATACATATTGACTTCCTGTATATCATGACTGTAATCATGTAATCATGCCCTGTTATGACTGAGATCTTAATTATCTTCCTACAGGAATGATGTCATGGCTTTTAGGTATCAGAAAAGATTTTAACCTGTATTTCCTTTAATGTTGTGTAACTAAATACATGTATGTTACAATCTTATTCATTCCTCAGAATTTCCTTTCTCAAATTCTGTACACTGTATACAAAGGAAAAGACAATTCATACACAGAGATGAAAATTATATTAAAACTACTCAGTAGAAGAATAATTCTTTAAAGAATGGGAGATTTTTTTATGAAGAAATTAAAAACGGAGTTTGGATGTTTGTGTGCGCGTGCACATATTTGCTGTGGTGGGAGTGGGACATTGTTTTATCCTGGTGAAAGCATATGGTGTTCAGAGAGGGTAAGTGGTTGAACACTGCAATTGTTTGTGGATGAATTTGTGTGCTTTATCCATAGAAAAATTGCACTGTTTGGTAGAGAGGCATATTTTCATTCCAAATTATGCTTATTAACCACAAAAATTATAGCTGCTATTTATAACTTAAGTTTGAAAATCCACAGTATCTGCAAACAGGTTAACAAATTAGAGAATTTATACCATCTGAAATTAGGTTAATGCATATTGTTCCTTACATGCACATAAAGAAATAGAAAAAGCTCAGTAGCTTTCATTTCTAAGAAAAAGGGGTAAAGGGCATATGATTTCAGGAAAATATAGCTATACACATATTAGTTATCTCTGAAAATTCACTCCGGGAACATGCTGAATATTTGTATTAAGACTTGTACATGAGCAAAAATCTGTCAATCTTTCAACCTGTTATCAAGGTCTGAACCTCAGAATTATTACCTTTCTAGTTGGAGTTTGTTTTAGGTGTATTCCAACAGGCAGTCCAGAGTATTGGCGATGCTGTGGCTCTTCTCTTCACCTGCCTATTTTGGCCTATCTGCCATTCTAAATGAATTTTCAACTCAAGCAATATTGTCCATTATGGTTTTCTGCATATGCCAACAGCATTACCTATGACTTATTTTCCTGAGTTATTTTCATAGAGCTGAGCTAATGAACTAAAAATGAATTATGTTTTATATTTGTACCAAATACAGGAACACTGCTTTTTCCTTTTGTGGCTGAAAGGTAGCTGTTTTTTAAAATATTTGTGAAAATAAACAATTCTGTCAAAAAACAATTGTGCTTTTTATTTTTGAATGTGTTTTACTTCTATGTTTGATATCACTACTATAATTTCACATCAGCTGTTATCTATTCATGAGTTATTTACATATCACTCCTGGTTTTTTTTAACCCAACTATTCTCAGATGCTAGTAGCTTATGTCTACACATTGCAAACATGTTCCATTCTACATATTCATGAAGGGGTTTGGGACATAGGTAAGACAAAAGTAAATGCTTTTAAATTTTCCTTCTTTAGTTAGGTTAAACCTGGATGAAGAATCTCTGTATCACCTGGGAACCTGTTAAAACTGCAGAATCTCAGGTCTTACCTCAGAACTACTGAATCAGAATCTATAGCTTAACAGGATATTTAAGTGATTCACAGACACATGAAATCTTGAAAGGTCCCAATTTAAGTCATATTAAAGTTTTACTAGCATCTGTAAGAGTTTTATTTGCCCTGTAGCTGGTATTAGTTTATAAACAGAAGGATGTAAGAGTTATATAAGCATACTGAGATGAAAGAAAATTCATTAGACTTTAAAATGGTGCTCTAAGAATTCCATGAAGATTTATCATTTTCCCTGTTGAGCTTATAAACTGCAATGATATTTTCAGACAATAATAAAGCTAATCTATATGGCATAATAGAATGTAAAGTGGTAGTAACTTTATACTCCCTGCATTTGCTAGAATTGTATTATTTGATTATTACTTGACAATATTTATGAAAAATATTCATAAATTTATTGCATGTAAAGTAGGGAATAAGTTAGGGACAGGTAAGAGACAAGAAAATTGAAAATATCTCCTAGAATTTCTCTGAGATGGAAATTAACCATCTGAATAAAAGGACTTTTAAGGATCTGGTAGTCTTACGTATTGTATAAATTGTGACGAATATAATAACAGCTACAGAGTTTTACTCTGGGCAAAAACCTGGGTTAGATTGCTTGCTTGCTGCATGTTTGCAGTGTTGTAGAGAACAGGGGAAAAGGGGGACATAAAGAGAAGAGAATGCAAAGAGTTTGCTCATGGTAGAGAATGCCTACACCATTATATGGGTGAATGAGGCTAGCATGGAAGAAAGAGCTGAACTTGGAATTATCTAATCACAAAGTGCCAGGTTGACAGCTTTTGCTCTACCCTAATCCCATCTTCAGTTGACACAGTTGAAGACTATGACATCTGTGGAAAGATGGGTCTACATAACATAGCAGGGTGTGAAGTTTAAGTGGTGAGTAGTTTCACATACTCCACCTCCTAAGAATTTAAGAATTATTGGAGACTTCCATGGAATTATCTTAGAATAGAAATACATAACATCGACAAAATTCAGCACCCTTTCATGATAAAAATTCTCAACAAACTAGGCATAGAAGGAACATGTATCAAAATTACAAAGCCATATATGAAAAACCCACCTCCAGCTTCACACTGAGTGGGGAAAAGTTCAAATTATTCCCACAAAGAACTAGAATAAGATAAGGATGCCCATTGTCACCACTTCTATTCAAAATAGTGCTGAAAGTCCTAGCCAGAGCAATGAGACAAGAGAAAGAAATTAAGGATTTCCAAATCAGGAAAGAGGAGGTCAAACTATCACTTTTTGCTGATAATATGATCTTATATCTAGAAAATCCCCAAGATTCCACAAAGGGACTCCTGGAATTGATAAATTCAGCAAAGTCCCAGGTTACAAAATCAATACGCACAAGTCTGTAGTATTTTTATATACTAATAACAGTGAAGATGAGAGTCAAATCAAAGACTCAATATCATTCACCATAGCTATAAAAAATAAAATACTTAGAAATACACTTAACCAAAGAGGTGAAGGATCTCTACAAAGAGAACTATGAAATACTAAGGAAAGAAATTGTTGATGATACAAACAGATGGAAAAACACATGGATTGTAGAATCAACATTGTAAAAATGTCCATCCAACCTGACGTGATTTACCACTTCAATGCAATCCCTACCAAAAAACCAACATCATATTTCACAGCTCTAAAAAAAAAAAAATAATTCTATGCTTTGTTTGGAACTAGAAAAGGGCCAAAACAGCCAAAGCAATCTTAAGCAAAAAGAACAAATCTGGAGGCATCACATTACCAGGCTTCAAACTACACTACAAGGCTATGGTAATCAAAACAGCATGGTATTGGCACAAAAAGAGACATAGACCAATGGAACAGTACAGAAAACACACACATAAAACCATTCACACACAGCCAACTGATCTTTGACAAAGCAGACAACAATATACAATGGGGAAAAGAAGCCCTATTTGATACATGGTGTTGGGACTACTGGATAGCCACATGCAGAAGAATAAAACAGGATCCATACCTCTCACCTCTCACAAAAATTAAATCAAGATGGATAAAAGCCTTAAATGTAAGGCAGGAAACCACAAGAACTCTAGAAGACAATGTTGGAAAAACTCTTCTACATATTGGCCTAAGCAAAGAATTTGTGAAGAAGACCTCAAGGACAATTGCAGCAACAACAAATATGAAGAAATGGTACTTTATTAAATTAAAAAGATTCTGCACAGCCAAGGAAATATTAATAATCAACAGAGTGAATAAACAATCTACAGAATGGGAGACAATATTTGCAAGCTGTGCATACATCTGATAAACAGCTAGTAAACAGAATCTACAAGGTACTCAATATAGCAGGATGAAAAAAAAATCAAACCCCATTAAAAAGTGAGCAAAAGACATGAACAGAAAGAAGCTTTCTAAAATAAGACAAATGGCCAATGAACATATAAAAAAATTCTCAACGTCACTAACCATCACAGAAATGCAAATTAAAACCACAATGAGATATCACTTTATCCCAGTTAGAAAGGCTTTTATTAAAAAGTCCAAAAGCAATAGATGCTGGCATGGACGCACACAGAAAGAAATGCTTATATACTGTTGGTAGAAGCACACATTAGTACAACCTCCATGGAAAACTGTATGGAAATTCTTCAAAGAATTAAAAGTAGGCCTACAATTCAATCCAGCAATCTCACTACTAGGTATTTACTCAGAAGGAAAAAAAAGTCATTTTATCAAAAAGACACCTTTACTTGAATATTTATTACAGCCCAGAGGTAAAGATGTGGAATCAACCCAAATACCCATCAATTCATGAGTGGATTAACAAAACATGGGATACGTATACCATGGAATACTACTCAGGCATGAAGAATAATGACTTGATGCTTTTGGCAACAATATGAATGGAAGTGAAAACCATTTCCTAAGTGAAATATCTAAAGAACGGAAATGGAAACACCACATGTACTGCTATTAAATTGGAAATGATGAGCACACATGTGCATACATGGAAGTATAACTCAATGGAAATCACTCATGGGGGAGGAGGAACAAGGGGATGGGCAAAAACCTACCTAATGTGTACAATGAACACTATCTGAGTGACAAGTACACTTATAAACCTGACTCAAGCATTACAAAAGTGATCCTTCTAACCGAAAACTAAGGATGGCTATGTCTTCCAATTGTAGTTTCCTAGTACTTCTAATAGTACTGGATAGTTTGTTATAGATTTTTTCTCCTTTTTTACCCTTCCCTACCCTATGATAAAAAATTTGGTGAATTTAGTAAACATTAAACTGATTTATTCTTAGAAGTCTTCCCAGAGCCTTTAATGTGCTATAAAACTATAAACGGAAAAATCACTGTTCAGTGTTTACCAAAGTTTTATGACCACAGAATCCTTTTGCTTAAGAATAATTGTTTAGGAATGCAGAATACATCTTTAAAAAAACAAAATCTTGTCTGTTGCTATTTTGCTTGCTTCCCATAATTTATTTCCTAACTTTTTAATCATTGTAAGATGCCATACATTTATTCTGTGCATGATTATGAAGCGCCTAGGACAGTAAGGGGTACATATACTCAATATTTTAAATATTAATTGTGTCTCCTTATTTTGTGACTTTCATTGACACATTTACCTCAATCATCTGACCATGGTAGTGAGTGCACTGTTTTAACTATGTGCACCACATGACACATTCCTAGTTACCATTTGTAATCAGAATGCCAAACATTCCCTTAATTGGCTGCCATAACTGTCTAAAATTCTTCTCTTACACTTACATATCAGACATATTGTTAGTTATTTAATCTTCCTTTATATGCAATACTTAATTCTGTGGCAAGCTTTATTACCCATCTTTCAATATTTATGTTAATCTATCATTACTCACGGTAGTCATCAATCTGTTAATACCATGAAATCTTGTTTGTAAAAAGAAATTAAGGAGCATTCTTTAGCTGCAGCAGACAGATCAGTGGTCGGTAAACATTTTGTGTACCTCATTGCCCCATTCAGACCTCTACAATTAGGAGGAATAACACGATAAGTTTTGGCCAATTTTGTGTGGATGGAAGTGTCAGGCAATGAACCTCAGAAGCATCGAAGAGCGTCCACATCTCTCTGTCAATGGTTGCTACAACTGACTATAATACAGAAGAGATGTTGGGTGCAATCAGCTTGGCTTCCTAAGTGACTGTGTAGAGTAAAGCCCTAGTTCACAAGTTTGAGGCATAAGACATAATAAAGAAACTGTTGTCATATTATGCCATGGTTATTTTAGGTTATACTGTGACAAAATGTTTATTTGTTTTATAATATATTGAATAAAATATCCTCTCAAAAAGGAAAGGTTTTCAGGTTGTCTTTGAAGCTCCCAACACCTTATATAAAATCTGTGTTGTTTTTGAAACCCTGTAGGATCCTGATATTTGAGAATTAAAACACCCTGTAGTAACGTTTACTAAATGGTATCCCTTAGAACACTAGTTTGAGGATATGATAATATATGCTTTATATGAAAAATTGGTCCTCTGTGAAATATTTGGAAAATTTTTCAAACCAAATAGCATTCCTGATGATTTGCTAGATTCAAAAACATGATAAGTGTCCCAAGACACCATTATTCTTTCAATCCAATGTTTCTAAATTTCACCATAGAATACATTTTTTTTCTTTCTTTTATTAGACATTTTCAGTAGTGACTTACAGAATTCCTAATTGGGATAATACTAACATAGAGAAAAACTTAATACTTCTTATGAGGGCTGCTATGTGATAGAAGGGTTATGTATATTCCATATAGCTCAAGACTTCCAGGAAAAATGGGTGCAGTATAAGGAAGATAAGGAAAGTACATCTGAACCTTAACTTCTGAACATAGCAAAAATTTCCTGTTGTACATAAAATTTTGAAGCAGGTAAAGGGATGAAAATACAGAATACATTTATATATATATATACACATATATACAAACATACACATACATTCATATGTACACACATATTTATGTACATGTTTGTATATCAGATGAAAGTCTTTCCCTATGAAAAAAGCCACTCTGACAAGTTTGGAAGTGACCACTGTACCACCAGATGTACAGACATCAATGCAGACAAGAAACAAGAAAAGCAAGAAAACATGACATCACCAAAGGAAGACAATAATTCTCCAGTAACTGACCCCCAAAGAAATGGAATTTATGAATTGCCTGAGAAGGAATTAAAAACATCTTAAGAAACTCAGTGAGACATAAGGAAATACATAGACAATTAAATGAAATAAAAACAATTCATGATCTGAATAAGAAATTCAGAGATATCGTAAAAGAAGACAAAACAAATCTTGGAGCTGAAGGATTCAATCAATGGTAGAAAAAAATAATTGGGAGCTTTGACAGCAGACTAGATCAAGCTACAGAAAGAATCTGAACTTGAAGATAATTCTTTTCAAATGACTCAGAGAAAAAGAGAAAAGAATAAAAAAGAGTGAACACAGCCTACAGGAGTCATGGGACACCACTAAGCAAACAAATATTCACATCATAGCAATTCAACAAGTAGAAAAGTTACAGAGAGGGACAGAAAACTTATTTAATGAAATATTTGCTGACAATTTCCCAAGTCTTAGGATACATTTGGGCATTCAGATCTATGAAGCTCAAAAGTGCCCAGATTAAACACAAAGGGTCTTCTCTGAGGCATATTGTAATCAAACTGTCAAAAGTGAAATACAAAGAGAATTCGAAAAGCAGCAAGAGAAAAGCATCAAATCACATATAAGGAAGTCTCTGTTAGGCTATTTATGAATTTCTCAGGAGAAAGTTTATAGGTCAGGAGAATAAAGAGTGGATACATTCAAAGTACTGAAAGAAAAAAACTGGTAGCCAAGCTAAGGTATTCAACAAAACTGCCCTTTAGAAATGAAGGAAAAATAAAGTCTTGCATAGACCAGCAAAAGCTGAAAGACTTGGTTTCCGCTAGACCTTCTTACAAGAAATGCTTAAGTGAGTTCTGAAAGTGAAAAGAAAAGGATGATAATTACTATAATGAATACATACTAAAGTATAAAACTCACTAGTAGAGGTAAATACATAATCAAATCCAGAATATTCCAATACTATAATGGTGGTGTCTAAATATTACGTATCTCTATCACAAAGGTTAAAATTCAAACAGTCAAAAATAACTAATGCTATAATAAGCTGTTTAAAACACACAATATAAAAAGATGTAAATAGTGACAGTAAAAACAAACTGTATGTGTACAAGTTTAAAGTTTTTATGTGCAAGAGAAGTCAGTATCTGCTTAAAATAACAGATTATAACTATAAGATGTTATAGTTGTAAGATTCACGGTAACCACAAAACAAAACACTACAGTAGGTAGACACAGATAATTAGAAAGCAATGAGAGCTTAGCATTACAGAAAATTATCAAACCACAAATCACAACAGCAGAGAAAGAAAGGAATAAAGGAGCTACAAAACTAGAAAACAAAGTGTAAGCAGCAAGCCTTTTTCTCTCAATAACCACCTTGAATGTAAACAAACTAAATTCTCTAACAGACCGTAGATAAATGGATTAAAAACCAAACCAATTATATGTTGCCTACAAGAGACCCATTTAAGTTTTAAGGACACATGTAGGCTGAAAGTGAAAGGATGGAAGAAGATATTCCATGCAAACTGTAACCAAAAGAAAGAAAGCAGGGTTGGCTAAACTGATATCTGAATATAAGGAATTACCATTGTAGGTATATATGTACCCAATTTTGGAGTGCCTAAATACATAAAACAAATATTAATGAGCATAAAGGGAAAAACAGAATACAATAGTAGGGAACTTGAATAGATCAACAAGACAGAAAATTAATAAGGGAATACTTGAGTTCTACTTGTGACCAAATGGACCTAACATACATATAAAGAACTTTCCATTCAATGGCATCAGAATACACATTTTTCTGAAGTGCACATAGAACAGTCATTAAAATAGACTATATGTTAGCCCACAAAACAAGTCTACAAGACAAATTTAACAATATTGAAATCATATCTATTATCATTTCAGACTACAATGACATAGAACTAGAAATCAATAACATGAGGAATCTTGGAAAATTCAAATATGTGGAAATTAACCAAGATGCTTCTTATATCAGTGAGTCAAAGAAGACATCAAAAGAGATGCTGAGCAATTCACTATTGCAAGGATGTGGAAACAACCCAAGTGCCCATCAATCCATGAGTGCATTAATAAAATATGGTATATGTATACAATGGAATACTACTCAATTATAAAAAATGACGGTGATCTAGCACCTCTTATATTTTCCTGGATAGAGCTTGAGCCCATCCTCCGAAGTGAGGTATCACAAGAATGGAAGAATAGGCACCACATGTACTCACCATCAACACTAAGGTGCTCACACAGTAGTAATATTCTTTGGGGGTTAGGGGGTTGGGGGTGGGTAAACTCACAACTAATGGATGTAGTGAGCATTGTTGGAGGGGAAGGGCACTTCTCAAATCATGGTTTGGATGCGGCAAAGTCATAACATGTAACCAAAATGTTTGTACCCCCATAATATCCTGAAATTAAAAATAAATAAATAAATAAATAAATAATAAAAAAAGGGAGGCTGGGCATTGTGACTCACTCCTGTAATCCCATAACTTTGGAAAGCCAAGGCAGGTGGATCACTTGAGCCCAGGAATTCAAAGTTACAGCGAGCTATGATCAGGCTACTGCATTCTAGCCTGGGTGATGAAGCAAGACGAAAGAAAAGAAAAAAAGAAAATAAAGAGAAGAGAAGAGAAAAAGAAAAAAAAGAAAAAGAGAAAGAAAGAAGGAAAGGAAAGGAAGAGAGAGAGAAAGAAAAGAAAGAAAGAATAAAAGAAATCCAAAGGGAAATTAAAAATTCCTGGGACAAACAACAATAGAAACATAACATACCTATGGGATGCAGCAAAGGCAGTTTTGGATGTAGAGGGAAGTTTATAGCAATAACCCCCTACACCAAAAGCAAAGATCTCAAGTAACTTAACATTACAAACTCAAGGAACTAGAAAAAGAAAATAGTAAATACAAAATTTAGAAAATAATAAAAATAAAAATAATAATAAGCAAATAGGGAAGAGAAAAACCATAGAATCAATAAAACTAAGAGTTTTCTTTTAAATAAACTAAATTGGTAAAATCTTAGCTGGCCTAGAAAAAAAGGCTCATATAAAATCACAAATAAAAGTAAATAACCAATAATTCAGCAATAATGAAGATCATAAAGGACTATCATGAGCTATAACACGCCAACACGCTAGATACTCTAGTGGAAAGAGATAAATACTTAGAAAAATACAACCTACAAAGATGGAGTCAGGAAAAAATAGAAAGTCTTAGCAGACCAATAACAAAGAAATTGAATAATTAGTCAAAAACCTCACAACAACAACAACAAAAATCCCAGGAGGACAGATGGACTCACAATTTGATTTCTACCAAATATTTAAACAATCAAAATCAATGCTTCTTAAACTCTTCCAAAATTAGAACAAGAAGGAAAACTCCCAAACATACTTTATGAGGTTAGTATCACCGTGATACCTCAGCCAGACTAAACATCACAAGAAAACTGCAGACCAATTATTCTGATGAATGTTAATGCAAATATCTTCAAAATATTAGCAAACGGCATGCAAGTCTGCTTTAATATATGCATGGTTAATATGATACATATTAACAGAATGAAAGATAAAAACCACACGATTATCTGAATCAACATGGAAAAACATTTAACAAGTTCTAGGAGGCAAGAGGGCTAACTAGAGACATCAGTTGCCAGATCAACTAAAACAAGAAAAAGAAAAAAAAAAAAGAATAGTTTTAAATGAAAAGCACATAGCCCAGGTGTAAATCTGAGGTAGAAGTGCCAGAACCTACCAGAGATTTCACTGGAAGAATTTGTAGAACAGAACAAGAAGGAGCAAGATTTGGGCAGAGATAAACCCCTGAGGAATTTTGAGCCCCATGGAAAGGGTAGTTGGGGATGTTTGTTTTTCTTCCCCTCACAACTGACAGACTGTAGGCCCCCAAATTGTTAGAGAGCTTCTCCAACCTCATGACCCCAAAAGCTGCTGCTGCCAGTGAACTAGGATCTTCTAGAGAACAGAGCACTGGGCCACCAGCCCCCTCCATGCTATCTCCCCCCTCACCACAGACCTGAGCTGAGGCGGTGGGCACCATACTACTACAACCATGTGTGCCTTTGTCCTTTCAAGTGTACTTTAGCCTTTCACTTTTCTTGCCACTGGCTCCATATAAATATTTCCCAACTCCTTCCCAGACTGTGCTGGCCACAGAGGACCAGGGTGCACCAGGGGAACTGGGTGATTCCAGAGCTTGGACATTCTGGACAGGCTGCCTTCAAGGAAGAGGAGAGTACAGCAAGCCAGTTGAGGGGGAGTGGTGGGCTCAGGGCAAAAGGGACCAGACTGCCAGCTGTTCTCCATTCAGATTCTTCTCTCCTCTCCCTTCCCTACCACCCAACACAGCTGCCAATGTAGCTATGGCAGTTCCCAAATGAGTCAACATTGGTGCCAAAAGGGACCATTGAGCCAGGGCTCCCAAGAGTGGCAGCTTCTCTTCTGTTGGCATGCCCACCACATCCAGGTTTCACAGGGATTTGGGCTCATGCCTTTCCTCTTAAAGACTGGTAGTGGACCAAGGGGTACTTGGACCGTGAGCTCCCAGCCTTCCAGCCCTCCCCAATGCTACCCACCTGGCTGCTGCAGCAGAACAGGGCATACCCTGAAGTGGAGGAACATTAAACCTGCTTGAGCAGTTCCCAGGCAACTGGGGACTAGCATGCTTTTCCCTGGCATGGTCAGGGATTGAACTTGGGGGGTCAGAGGAGAAGCCCACAGGCCAGAAACCATACTCACAGGACTTGATTGTGTCACTTAGAGGCATGGGGGAAAGATTTGTGAGTTAAATAAACTTTAGAGGTGAGGGATCCTACACAGGCAGAACTACAAGGAGAGTTGGAGAGTTCAGTGTTGTTCCAAGCTGCAGGACACATGTGGAGCACCCCTCCCCTCACAGGAAATCCACAGGGTCTGGGGTGGGATCCTGGGCAGGGAAGCTCCCAGCCTGCAGCAGCAGTGCTGGTGAGCTTGGCTACTTTGGGTTGCTATTTATGATTAGACTTTCGAAGGAGATCTGTGGGGCAAGGGAGGAGGGAGAAGAGTGAAACCCCACTCCCACCTGCCAGATTGTGAATCCCAGGATGCCTCTCCCCAACAAGCAGACATTTTGGTTTGGTGGGGCCACTTCAACCCCTGCCTTATGGCTTTCCCCAGCATCCTGGGAATTGACCCTCAATCTCTGCTTAGACAGCTCTTGTACCTGCCTTTGTGGACCCTGAATTCAGGCTTATCTGACCAGCCCCACCTAGTCTCATTCTCCCACACACCTCAGTTGTGGTGGAGCATAAGGAGTCCCCTGGGAGCTTCAGCATCCTACCCACCAACTGGGACATCTGAGTGCTTCACCTGATTGACTAGAGCTAAGGAACAAGTCCCATGAAACACTACTGCAGCTGGTTCTCTCCTGCAAGTGGCACATTTTGTCAGGGAGGACATTTACAGCCCATTACAGCATTTGCTAATGGGCATGGCTGACTCTTACACACCAGCATTACCTACTGACTTAGAGATTAAAGTGGACATCCCAATATAATTCATAGTGTTAAGAATACCACAGGGCTAGGAAAAGAGTAAAGATTTTAATGACTGTCTTCTCCCTGTTTACAAAAAGCAGGGAATCTGCCCATGAATGTAGTACACCACTGCTACAGCCTACAAATAGCTAGCAATTGAGAAATCACCACACTAAGGATATCTATAACTAAAGTATCCATCCAGAACCTATACCTCCTTAAATTACCCATAAGCATTGCCAAATGTTCTTACCCAACATAACCTACAGGCACACCATTAAGCGTGGGGGGAGGGGAAGTCCCATCTAAACAAAAGAAAGTCCAAAAACAAGAAATGATGGTTGCTCTGGGTGAGAAGGAATCAGCACTAGAACTTCAGAAGTATGAAAACTCTGAGTGAAGGGACCCAGCACGGGATCACACCAACTCTCTAGCAATGGATCCCAACCAAAATGAAAATACTGAAATGACAGGTAAAGAATTCCAAATATGGATTGTAAGGAAGCTCAATAAAATCCAAGAGAAAATGGAAAAAAAATCAAAGAAACCCTAAAAATAACTCAGGAAATGAATGAGAAATTTAATAATTTTTTTAATTGAACTTCTGGAAAAGAAAAATTCATTTAGAGAATAAAAAGCACAGTGGAACATTTTAATAATAGACTAGACAAAGTAAAAGAAAGCATTTCAAACTTTGAAGACAATTCCTTCAAATTAACCCAGTCAGTCAAAATAAAAAAAAGAATCAAGAGAAATGAACAAAGCCTATGACATATATGGGATTATGTAAAATGGCCAAATATAAGAATTATAGGCATGCCTAAGGGTGGAGAAGGAAAAGCACAAGGTATGGAAAATCTGTTTGAGGAAATAATGAGGAAAACTTCCTTGGTCTTGCTAGAGTTTTAGACATCCAGATACAAGAAGCTCAAGAAACACCTGGGAGATTTGTTGCAAACAAGTTTCACCAGGGCATGTAATCATCAGACTGGCAAAAGTCAACATGAAGGAGGAGCTCCAATGAACCATGAGGCAAAAACAACAAGTAACTTAAAAAAGAAAACCTATCAGAATAATGGTAGACTTCTCAACAGAAATCTTACAAGAAAGAAAATAATGTGGTCCTATCTATAGTCTCCTTAAACAGAATAACTACCAGACAAGGCTCTGTGTCATGCAAAACTAAGTTTCATAAATGAAGAAGACATAAAGTCTTTCCTAGATAAGAAAATGCTAAGAGATATTGTCACCACTAGACCTGCCTACAAGAAATGCTTAAAAGTGTTCTATACAAGGAACAGAACAATTGTTAGCTACTAGTATAAAAATACCTAAAAGTTAAAACTCACAGCTCTTACAAAAGAGTAACAGAAGGGAGAGAATAAAGCAACTAGGTAATAATTAACACTGGATGACCACAACAGCATCTCACATATCAATACTAACAATGAATGTGAATGGTCTTAATGCCTCCCTTAAAAGATGTAGATTGGCTGAATGGAAAAAAAAAAACAACCCTTAAATACATGTTGTCTCCAGGAAAACCATTTAACATGCAAATATTCACATAGACACAAGGTAAAGGGTTGTAAAAAAATTTCCAAGCAAATAGAAACCAAATATGACCAGGCATAGCTATTCTCTCATGTCAGATAAAATAGACTTTAAATTAACAAGGGTAAAAAAGGCAAAGATGGTCATTATATAATGATGAAGGAGGAACAATTCATCAAGAAGAGATAAAAATTCTAAATACATATGTATCCAACACAGGAGCTCCCAGATTCATAAAAAATTCTACTACATCTAAGGAAATAAATAAACAGTGTGATCACAATAGTTGGGGTCTTCAAAATTCCACTGATACATCATAGATGCAGAAGATCAACAAAGAAACACTGGGTTTAAATGGGACTCAAAAGCAAATGGACCTAACAGACATTTGCAGAACTTCTACTCAAAAACCGCAGAATAAAAATTCTTTTCATCAGCACATGGGACATTCTCCTAGATTAACTGCATTTTAGGCCACAAAACATGTCTTGAGAAATTAAAAAAAAAAAAAAGGAAATCATATCATGTATCTTCTCAGACCACAGTGGAATAAAACTAGAATTCAATACCAAGAGAAACACTTAAACCTACACAAACTCATGGAAATTAAACAACCCACTGCTGAACAATTATTGGGTCAAGAATGAAATTGAGATGGAAATCAAAAGGTTCCTTGAACTGAATGACAAAGGGGACATAAGCTTTCAAAATCTGTTGGATTCAGCCAAACCAGTCCTAATAGGAAAATTTAAAGCCTCAAATGCCCACATCAGAAAGACAGATCACAAATTAATAACCTAATGTCACATCTCAAGGAACTAGAAAAGGAAGAACAAACCAAACCCATAGCCAGCAGAAGAAAATAAATAACAAAGTTCAGAGTAGAACTAAATGATATGGAAAACAAATAATACAAGGGATCAATGAAATAAGAAGTTGGTTCTTTGAAAAGATAAACAAGATTGATAGATCTCATTAGATTGAAATGGAAAACAGAAAAATACAAAGGATCAATAAAAGGTAGTTATTTGAATAGGTAAACAAAATTGATCAACCTCTTGCTAGATTAACAAGGAATAGAAGAGAAAGGACCAAAATCAACTCAATCAGAAATGGAAAAGGAGATAATACAACTGACACCACAGATTTAAAAATATCATTCATGACTACTACAAAAACTCTATGCACATAAACTAGAAAATGTGGAGTAAGTGGACAAATTCCTAGAAACACACAACTTTCCATGGCTCAGTCAGGATAAAATAGAGCTCCAGAAAAGATCCATAATGAACAGTGAGATCAAAGCAGTAATAAAAAAAAATCTCCCAACAAAACAAAGTTTTGGATCAGATGGATTCATTCTAAAAGACCTACAAAGAAAAGCTGGTACAAATACTACAGAAATTACTCCATTATATCAAGAAGGAAAGAATTCTCCCAACTCCTTCTACAAAGCCAGTATCATTTTGATACCAAAGCCAGGAAACAAAACAACAAAGAAAGAAAACTACAGACCAATATCCCTTATGAATATAGATGCAAAAATTCCCAAAATAATATCAGGAAACCAAATTCAACAGAACATCAAAGAAATAGTCCACCATGACCAAGTGTGCTTCATCCCAGGGATGCAAGGATGGTTCAACATACATAAATCAATAAATGTGTTTCATCACATAAACAGAAACAAAAATATCATAAGATCATCTCAATAGATTCAGAAAAAGCATTTGATAAAATATAACAGTTTTATGAAAAAAACATTCAATAGTTTTGGCATAGAAGGAAACAATCTCAAAATTATAAAAGCCATTTTGACAAGCCCGCAGCCAACATTATCCTGAATGGAGAAAAGTTTTAAGTATTCCCCCTCAGAAATGGAATGAGAAAAGAGAGCCCACTGTCACCACTTCTATTCAAGTCCTAGCCAGAGAAGTCAGGTAAGAGAAAGAAATAAAATGTATACAAACCAGCCTAGATGTCAAACTATTGCTTTTTTACTGATGATAGGATCTTGTATACAGAAAATCCCAAAGACTCCACCAAGAGATTCCCTACAACTGTTTGCACTTGTGAGATTGATCAAGTCAATAAATATTTTTGTTTCCATTTACTCTTTGGCAAATAGTGATAACACACCTGTTCTTAGGGCCTTACAGAGCTACTGCAAAGGTAAATGAGATTTTATGTGATGACTCACTAGAATTTATGAACATATCCATGGATTTTTATATGGATTCAATGGTTCAATGAATAGGTACATTTTATCCTCTTTGTGATGACATGTGACAAATGTCATTTGTTCATTTTCCACATGATTCTGTTTTCTTATAATTCACTGACCCACTGGAATGTTCTGTGTAGGGAAGAGGGTAGGGAAAAGTTAGGTATTAGGAATAGAGGGAGAATATCGACTGAAAAAATCATAGTCATTTTTACTGTTACTAGGTAAAGGTATAGTAGAGTCACACAATTTTATAGCTGAAAGTGACTTTTACCTCATTCTGTGGAAGAAGAAATGGAGATTCAAAAAAAAAAAAAAGGAATTGTTTTAATTCACATAGCATGTTAGTATTCAAGAACTAGGTTGTACCAAAATTCAGGATGACAGAACACATACTGCTTTTTGAGATAACAAAGATTCTGCACATAAAAGTGCTAAAAAATATGAGGTGAAGATGAAAACAACCTGATGGAGGGAATGCAATAATTTTTATTTGTGATTTTTCAAAATTCCACTAGAGGGCAGACAAAATCCAATGTTAAACGAAGGTACGTAAAAGGAAAAATGGAAACAAATTATCTCTTTATTGAAAGACTGGGCCACGGATATTGACATATTTGTTCATTTTATTAACATAACTCCTATCACTGATTTAATATATAGAAATGTTTCTTATGATACATTTCCTATACTTTTTTTTTAAATTGAACTAATGACAAAGCTACATATACAAAAGGAAAATTATTTGGTATAGTGAAAAAAAAAATGTTAAAAAAAAATCCTTAAGTCCTGGTGATAGTTTTGACATTAAATAAAGAGGCAATATTGAGTAAATTATCTAATCTCTCTGAATCTCATCTTCTCAACCATAAAATGTAGGTGATAAATAATAATGCACTACTAAATTGTAGGGTAGTTGGCGTTATACAGAAAATTGCTTTGTAAACTGTTAAGCACTACACAAATATTCATTACTGTTATTATTTGAAAGCCTTTCCCCCAACTTTCTTGTCTGGGATGGTAGGACTGAGAAACTGAAATCAGGTAGGCCCTCCTTCACCAGATCCCACTCTGGTAACCCCTCTTGGTGCCCTCAATTTCTGAGAATCAACATTTTTCACTGATGCTGGATGGTGTCCAAATTTGGCTTCCAGATTCCTTTGAACATCTACATGTTCCTCTACTTCAGGTAACACAGTCTGCTGATTCTATTACTGCGTGACACAAGGACTCTTGTTCCCTCTGTGAGTTAAAGCCTCACCTGGCTCTCAGGAGAGAAAAATAGAAAATTTCTTCAGAGTCACATTACTAGAGTTACTTAGCTCTCAAATCTATGCCACAGAAGCCAAACAGTGCCATACTTGTCCTTTCACACTTCTCTCTGGCCTTCTAGGATTTTTTATGTAGAGGTATTCCTCTCTCCTAGTACTATTTAAACTCCATTATTTCAGAGACTCAGCAACAGCCCAAACTCTCTTTACCAGGAAAGATATTGCAAACCATATCACAACAATAATGTTTAGTTTAAGGTTCAAATTACTTACTGCCATCTGAGGTTACAATGGAATATGACTCAAAACTCTACCATAGTAGGCAACACTTGAAGACAACTTGTGCTATCCATATTTGAGGGGGAATAGAATGTGATCTGTCAGATCTGTAGTTGCTTAGAAGAATAAGTTGAATGTTTCTTAAAGGCTGCAGCCAGGTCTTACTATGGGAGAATGTTGGCCAAGCACATTAACTACAGGTTCATCTGGCCATTTCATGCACAAAGTGAGTATCTTTGATGAACTCCACATTCCAAAACAACAAAGCACTTATCTGCCACTTACAGGCTGTTAGAAAGGTGGATTCTATTGTTGACACTTTCCCCAGGTCCTTTTGCTAATAATTTTTCGCAATGAAACTTAAGTTCCTTAACTGTTAACGTTACCATCAAGACATGCGTGACCTCACTTCTGAGGAGGTAAAGTGGATCTACTGTGGTTTCTCTCTGGTAATGTGCGATTCCCAATTTCCCAGTAGTGCCTCTGCATTCAACTTCCTGAACTTGCATTTATACTGAAGCATAAACACCCATAATAAGTTCAGAATGAATGAATTACTCCCTCCAACGCTTTTCACATTTTAAAGGAATCAGAACAGGATGAAGCAAGAACAATGGTAGAGATTTCACCTGGCTTCTAATCCACCAAAAATTCCCCCACAAGATTAAGGTCTCCTAGCATGTTTTCTTTATACAAATACATTGTACACTGATCTGAAATACAGGCTACCTGAGTATGTGTTGACTTTAAATAGCTTCAGGAGCAAATCTCAAAGGTATACATGACCAGCCATCAGAAAAAACGCAACTGGGGTAAAAATAAAGGCCCATGTAACTTACAACTGGACACAGTGTCCCACACAAGTTAGAACATTCCATATGGAGAAAGCTTTTAATGGAAAGCCCATAAGTAAAATGTGGCAAGAAGAGATTATCCAAAATGCAAGTGTTAATGTGTCACTGAACAGCTTTTCACTTGAGCAACTATAGAATGAGTGGCAGTGGAATCATTCACGTAGACTGAGCAGTGAGAAGGAGGCCAGGTAGTAAATATATGTAGATACATATTAATAACCTTCTTTATTGCAATGCTGCTATCAAGCTCACATTAGGTAAATACTTTGGGAATACTGGTGGATATAGCAGTCTAAAGCAATATAGAAAGAGCTTCCGATAAGTGGAGAACCTTGGCATATTCTGTTCACATCCCTTAAAGTTGCTGGTGAGAAACTGGGGAACAGCTCTCATCCTGCCATGGCCTGCTCACGGAGCCCACAACTTTACCCCCTAATTCACAGAGTAAACAGGTTACCACCCCAACAAATTCTCAGATTGCTTTTTATCCTCCAGCATGCTTATTTTCATGCCCTGCCATCTAAATCTCATCTCTGTATCAACAGAGGCATTATTATCTTTTCTTGTCTAAGGTTAATCCTTTTACCTGAGAATATGAATATGGTAAAATGTTTCCTATTTTTAAATGAACTAAAACAAACACCCTTCTGCTACTGCCATATTCTGGGTGAGCAGTCAAAACCACCACTATCTTTCTTAACTGGACAAGATGCTTCCATCATTGCCACCCTCCCCACCTCCTAAACTCTAGTCTATTCTGAACCCGGCAGTCAGAGTGTCCCTGTTAAAATGTTCTTCCCTGTTTCTCATCTGTCTAAAGCCCTCACTCAGAGCATAAGCCAATGTTCATAAATTTCCTTCAAGACCCAAGGTGCTTGGTTCACCTTCCACCTTTAAGTCGAGTCTTATCTTCCCTTTCTGTCACCCTACTTCACTCAGTTCTAGACTCCCTGATCAACTTGTCCATCCCCACACATGCCAGGCACACTCTCACTGCATGGCCTTTGTGTTTGCTGCTCCCTCTGCCTGGGGGAGTATCTACATTCCCATGTATTCTCATGGCTTTCGCCTTCACCCCATTCAACTTTTGTGCTTAAAAAGAACTTTCCCATGAGGTCATCCCTAATGACCCTATTGAATTTGCATTCCACCCTCAGGCCCCCTTTTCTGCTTTGGCTTTCTCCTTGCACTTATCTCCTAATAATGTGCTGTATATAAATTTTCCACACATATAATAATTGTACATATGAGCATATATCCAGAGAGAGAGAGAGAAGGAGAAGGAGGAGGAGGAGGAGGAGAAGGAGGAACAGCAGGAGGGAGAAAAGGAAGGAGGGATGGAGAGAGATTGCTTTCTTCCTTACTACATCTTAGAGAATCATAGTCATTTTAGTCTGTTCTATATCAATGTAAGCTCCTACAACAGTGCTAGGCACATAGATGCTCATAGAATATATGCCGAATGAAGGGAATGGTGATCTGGACGTAGACTAAGAGCTGGTAGTGGGGATGGAGAAGAGTGGACAGATGTCAGCTATATGTAGGAGACAGAAATATCAGGACTCGGTGAGTAGCTGGATATGACATGAGAGAAGAGAATGTGCTGTCAAAGAGGATTGTGAAGAGGCAAACAGGTAAAAGCCAGGAGAGTGCAGACAATGAGGACCAAGGATGGTCTCTTCTAGGGGTTGGGGGAATAGTCAGTAGTATCAAAGCAAGACAAGGACTAAAACAGAATTTCATTGAATATAGTGGCATGAAGAGAACTATGAAAATGAGTTCAATATAACTCAATAAATATTCTGTGATCATCCCACCATGTTGCTTGTGACCAAACAAAACTCCTTTTTCCTCCTCTCTCCTATCAGCACCCATATAAATGCAGGCAGATACTTCTAGCCAGTAGCATGCAGTGGAAGTGATGCCGCATGACCGCCTATGATGGGTTATAAAAGGTAAAGCTTCAGCCTGGGTTTGTCTCTCTATTGAGACATGTCCCTCTGGAGCACTGGGCCACCAGGTAATCAGCCTGTCTAACCTGAAACCACCGAGCTGGAGAGAACACAGAGAGATAGAGAAATGCCTGTAGAATGCTCATGTGTCCAGCTTCCAGCTCTTTAAGTCTCCTGGGTCCACTTCAACATGGGAGTGAGGAAGTTTTTGAGATGACTCCAACCTCAACTACCATCCCACTGTAATAACCACAGACACCTGTAGTTAGCCAGCTCAGCTGGTCTGCCATAACAAAACACCATAGACTGCATGGCTTAACTGACATATATTTATTTCCTCACAGTTCTGGAAGCTGAAAATCTGAGATCAGGGCACCAGCATGGCTGGGATCTGGGGAGGGCTCTCTTCCTGGTGTGTAGACAACCTCCTTCTCACTGTGTTCTCACAGGGTAGAGGGAGAGAGCTATCCCTGGTGTCTCTTCTCATAAACAGTACTCATCCCTTTGGACAAGGGTTCCACCCTTATGACCTCATCTCACCCTAATTACCTCCCAAATGCCCTATGTTTAAATATCATTACATTGGGGATTAGGATTTCAATATGTAAATTTTGGGGAGATACAAACATTCACTGCATAAATATAACCCCCCACCTGGAAGGCTCACCTATGACCTGTCCACACCAGAATGTGAGAGATAATAATAAATGACTGTTGTGGTTTTTATGCACTAACGTGGACATACTTTGACATACAGTGATAGAAAACCAGAATTCCTATTTATCTTTCAGCCTCTGCCAGTTATTTCTATAGAGAAGAATTTTATGTCTTGCCTTTCCCCACTACTTCCACCCAGGTATAAGGTAGCCATCCCTCCTCTGTGGCCTTTCAAATCCTTTATTTTGTTTAAATATGGAACTTACCACAAATGAGTACATTTGTCTGTATTTCATACAAGAGTCTCTAAAGACAGACTATATAGAAGTTATAAAAACAAAGTGTTGAAAATTCAGATAACATTTAACCCCCGCCCCCTACAAACACACACATACACACACACACACACACACACACACACACACACACACACATTCTCTCTCTCTCTCTCTCTCTCTCTCTCTCCCTAAAAGGTAGATTTGTGGGTAGGGAGGAAGCAGAGAAAACACCAGATGTGGAAGGGGCAATATCTTATACCTCAAGAAAATAACATCGGTTTTACCCTCTGTCTTTAACCACCCCATAATAGCGTGTGAGAGTGTGTGTGCGCATGCACAGGGTGATCTTACCTAAGCTGACCTACAAGTCTGGATTCATTTTAATGAGGCACAGACCTAAAAGAGAGCGTCATCGGAGGTAGCGTGCTTGGTTTTGATATAATTATATAACAATGATTTAATGAAGCCACAAATGGTGATTAACACTGCAAACATTACGAAGAAGAAAGATTACAAATGTACTCAATTAATCAAAGCCTATTTATTGAATATCTGCTATGTATTTAGAACTATCCTACATGCTATGGGAGAAATGAGAGAAACATAAACAACATAGCTTTCAAGGAAATAATTTTCTAGTTAGTGAGATAAAACAAACACAAAGAAACTTAATAATAGAAAAGATAAATGGCTTATTTGACCACATGACATAATAGAGCCAGCAGGGTATAATATTTGTAAATACTCTCCAAATGCTATGTTCAAAAATATTTTTTCCAACAGTCGTTACCAGAGTTAGGAAAGGGGGTGGGCAGGCAATGGAGAGATGTATGTCAAAGGATACAAAGTAGCAGATATGTAGCCTGAAAAATTCTAGAAATCTAATGTAGAACATGAGGACTATAAATAATTTTAGTGCATTGTATTCAGGATTTTTCCTAAATGAGTAGGTTTTAGCTGCTCTTGCCAACACACACACACACACACACACACACAAGGAAAATTATGTGAGATGACGGACATGTTAATTTGTTTCACTGTCAAACATTTTACTATTATATGTATCCTACATCATCATCTTGTATATCTTAAATATACATATTTTAAAATAATTTTTTTTAAACTTTGGGTATTTCAGAGTCAGTGATATGAGTGATATCTAGTTGAAATACAAAAGGGACCCCTTACGTTGTATTAGTATAATAATTATATATATTTAAAAAAAGGAAATACTCCAAAAAAGACCACTGAATTTTCTAGTTAAGAAAAACAGGATTCTCCTATGGAATCTAAGGAACACATTTGCATATTGATTTTTTTAACTTTATGTTTAAAGGGCATTTATAGATTTTTCACTGGTGTTATTAAGGCCCCAACACTTTCAAAATTTTTCATGTGACTTCTAGAAAAATTTGATATATATCAAATTTGATTCAGGCCATCAAGTAAAATCTGAATATTTCTTACTTTGTCCTCTGAAATTCATAACTCCCATTCCAAACAGTTGTTTCTTAATCATTTTTAGGCTTGGAGGCTCGACTTGATAATTTTGCTCAATAAAAACTGTATTATTTTTAGTTTTATGTAAGAAGAAGTTAATGTAAAAGCAGAAGCAGAAAAAATACACTGGAGGCATGATGGAGCAGACAGAACAGTGGTAACTTAATTAACTTTTCCTATTCTGTCCTTTTTCCTTTATTATCTATATTAGTGAATGGCTTCAACCCTTACCTAGCTGTAAATAAAATCAACTTAAGTTGCTTTCAACTTAGTGCTGTTACAAACAAGTAGGAAATAGCAATACATTGTTATAATCAGGGCAGAACAAGAAGCCTATGGAAAAATCAGACTGAGAAATTTAGAAAAAGAAAGGTCAGAAAAATTAGTTGCCAGTGAAATCAAAGCAGAGAGAGCTCTAAGCAAAATTAACATCATATGAAAAGATTTAGAGGAGGGACATTCACTGGAGGAGCAAAAACAAGTTTCATATGGCTGCAATCGCCAGTGCAAGTCAGGGATTGGCAAGAATGGGGCTGAAGAGAGGAACCTAAGTGAGCAAGGAAGGATTCTATATCAGCCTACAGAGTATTGGACTTACTGAGGGCAAGGTGCAGACCTTGAGGATTTTAGGTAGGAGAGTGACACAACCAGATAATACTTTAGAAAGATCATTCTGTCTACTGTGTAGTGAATCTACTGAAGAATGTTATAACAAGTTCAGTGGAAAATATTAGTGATCTGAACTAAGGTCGTTGATGCTTGCAGTGAAAGTGGATGGTAATCAAGAATTATGGAGGGAATTGAATTGACAGGATTTTTTGATTAATTTGTGTGATATAGGAAGACATTTATTTAGATGCTGGGGCAACTCAATTGATGGGTGTGCCAATCACTGACACAGGCAACACAGAAGTAGATATGGTTTTGTTTCGGGAAGTGATGTCCTCAAACTTAGGAGTCCTGTTTTTTTCAGATGTGTATAGAATTTATAAATGGAATGAGAGAGTAAGCAAGCAAGAGAGCGAGAGAGAAAGAGAGAGAGAACAAGAATGCGTGCACATGCACAGGACAAAGATTGAACCCACAGACTTGAATGAAATCACCCAGGGGAAGTGCATAGGCTAAAAAGATAAATAAATAGGATTCTGTTTAGACTGCTTTATTTTTGTTGTTGCTGTGATTACCTTTGGGGTTTTCTTCATAAATTCATTGGTAGGCCAACCCCTTCTAGAATTCTTATCCTTTCATGCCTTAGGCTTAAGTCTGTTATCAGTCATGAGTTAGTTTTTGTGAGTAGTGAGAAGTGCAGATCCTGTTTCAGTCTTCTATTAATACATGTGGCTACCCAATTTTCTCAGGACCATTTATTGAATAGGCGTTCATTTCCCCAATGTATGCTGTTGTCTGCTTTGTCAAAGATCAGATGGCAATAAAAGGGTGGTTTTATATCTGTGTTCTCTTTTCTGATCCATATGTCTATATCTCTGTTTTTATGCCAGTACCATGTAGTTTTGGTTACTGTAGCCTTGTATTAAATAGTACAGCTTGAAGTCAGGTACGGTGATGCCTCCCGATTTGCTCCTTTTGCTAAAGGTTGCTTTGGCCTTTTGCTTAAGGGCCTTTCCTGGTTCCATACAAAGCATAGAACTATTGTTCCTAGATCCTTAAAAAATAATGTTGATATTTTAATGGGGATTGCACTGAATCTGTAAATCACTTTGGGAAGTACAGACATTTTAACAATATTGATCCTGCTTATCCATGAGCATGATACATTTTTCCATCTGTTTACATCCTCTGTAGTTTCTTTCCTCAGTGTTTTGTAGTTCTCCCTGTAGAGGTCTCTCACCTCCTTAGTTAAATATATTTCTAGATATTTTATTTCCTTTGTTGCCATTGTGAAAGGTATTGAGTCTTTGATTTGACTCATAAATGGGGCCTGATTAAATTTAAAAAGCTTCTGCACCACCAAGGAAACAATCAATAGAGTGAATAGACAACCTACAGAACGGGGGGAAAGTGTTTGCATACTATACAGCCAATAGAAGGCTAATAACTGGAATCTATGGAGAAATCAAGCAAATCAGCAAGAAAACATCACACAACCCCATTAAAAAGTGGTGAAAAGATACGAACATAAGCTTTTCAAAAGAAAATAGACTAATGGCCAATAAACTTATGGAAAAACACCCAACAACTCTAATCATCAGGGAAATGCAAATTAAAAGAACAATGAGATATCACCTAACTCCAGTGAGAATGGCTTTTATCAAAAAGTCCCAAAACAATGGATACTGGTATGGATGTGGAAAGAAAGGAATACTTATACATTGTTGGTGGGACTGCAAACTAGTACAACCTCTACAGAAAGTAATATGGAGACACCTCAAAGAACCAAAAGTAAACTGACTATTTGATCCAGCAATCCCACTACTGGGTATTTACCCAAAAGATAAAAAGTCATTTTACAAAAAAGACATTTGCATTCAAATGTTTATGGCAGCACAATTCACAATCATGAAGATGTGGAAACAACCCAAATGCCCATCAACATGAGTGGATTAATAAAATGTGGTAAATGTATACTATGGAGTACTACTCAGCCATAGAATAAATGATAAACTAAGACCATTTTTAACAACCTAGATGGAACTGGAGGCCTTTCTTCTAAGCGAAGTATTGCAAGAATGGAAAAAACACCACATATACTTACTATTAAATTGGAACTAATCAGTCAACACTCATGTACACATATGGTAGTAAAACTCAGAGGAAACCAAGCAGGGTTGGGGGGGTGGAGGGAAAAGGAGGGAATGGTAAATTCACACCTAACAGGTATAACGCATGCTATCTTGGTGATTACTTTGACTCAAATGACACAAAAGCAATTCATGTAGTCAAAATATTTGTATCTCTGTAATACTCTGAAATAAAAATAAATAAATAAATCTAAAGAAAACAGACAAAACAGAATCCCATGGAGTACTAACTATAAAGGATGGGCTGGAAAAAGAAACATTTCCAAAGGAACCTAGAAGGAGTGCCAGGAATAGGAGAACAGCCACATGAGCCAAGAGAAGACTGTGCTTTAGGAAGGAAGCATTGGTGAATAGCAGACCCTGTCCTTATAGGAGAACTTGGAAGGGAGCAGCTGCAGTGGAGTGGTGGTCATGGAAACCAGGTTGCCAAACAGTGAAGTGTTGAGAAGTATGAAAAAGCATACGAAACTCTTTCAGGAGCTATGGCTGATAAAAAGAAGTCATCAACTATTTTTCATCACATGTATAAATCAACAAATTAAAAAAAGCCAGAATGTTGTAATGTAGATAATTCTCCTACCTATTCCTCTTTAACTGCAACCTAAGTACTAGGATTCTGGTACTATAATTACTCAGGATAAGCTATCACTGAGATAAACCTGTGCAATGATCATGTCTTTACTAAGATAGACTCACCTTCATATTGTTAGTTGAAATGACTGCCTGAACTGAGATTTCAACCATGTAAGGAAAAAACACTCCATTCAAAATGATCAACTTGCTTATAGATATAAGAATTTTGGTACCTCAAGGAAATAGAAAATGAGTCTGATGAGTCTAATTTGAGGTTGAGTCACAGTACCTAAATTTTTTCAAACACAAGCCAAGCTTTAACTCTTATTTGGTGGAAACTTCACGTAATTTGTTACACAGCTATGCTTGTATGAATGCTTCTCCTCCACTTAAAACTTTTCTGGCCTGGCACAGGTCACCAGAATAGATAGATTCACTAGAATTAACATCATTTTCATGACTTTTGACAAACATTAAAACTTTTTGATTGAAAGTATACAGTCTTGAGGCAAAATGCCCGGGTTCAAACCCCATGTCTATCTTCTACTAGCTCTGTGACATCAGACAAATTATTCATCCTTTCTGTCCCTCAGTTTCCTCATCTGTAAAATGAAGATATTAGTAGACTCTTACTTCCTAGATTGTTATAAATATTAAATATGTTACTATTTTTAAAGAACTTAGAATAATACATAGTACCTATTGAGTAATAAATAGAAGTAAAGGAAATACTTCTGAACTTATTTTATTAGGCCAGAATTACCAGTACTAAAGCCAGACAAACCACAGAAGAAAGAAACTATAGACCAGCATCTCCGATGAATACAAATGCAAAAATCCTCAAATACTACCAAACTGAATTCAACAACACACTTACAAGATTATATACCATACCAAATGGAATTTATGGCTGCGATGCAAGTTTGGTTTAACATATACAAATCAATCAAGTTATCTAGCACATTAACAGATTGAAGGATAAAAACCATATTATCATATTAAAAAACAGATCATTTGACAAAAATCAACATCATCTCTTTTTATTTACTTATTTATTTATTTTGAGACAGAGTGTCACTCTGTTGCCTGGGCTAGAGTGCTGTGGCATCAGCCTAGCTCACAGCAACCTCAAATTCCTGGGCTCAAGCAATCCTCCTGCCTCAGCCTCCCAAGTAGCTGTGACTATAGGTGCACGGCACCACACCTGGCTAATGTTTTCTATTTTTAGCTGTCTGGCTAATTTCTTTCTATTTTTAGTAGAGATGGGGTCTCACTCTTGCTCAGGGTGGTCTCAAACTCCTGACCTCAAATGATCCTCCTGCCTTGGCCTCCCAGAGTGCTAGGATTATTGGCATGAGCCACCACGACCAGACAACATCCTTTTTTAATAAAAACTTACAAATAGGTACAGAAGGAAATTTCTCCAACATAATAAAATTTATTTATGAGAAGCCCATAACCATAATCATGATCAATGGAGCAAAACTGAGAGCATTCTAAGATCCACTACAAGGCAAGGATGTCCACTCTAGCCACTTCTATTCAAAATCATACTAGAAGAAATAACAAAAGTAATCAGACAAGAAAAATAAAGACATGCAAATGAGAAAGAAGAAGTAAAAACTATACTTGGTTGCAAATAACAAGATCCTATATGCAAAAACCCCTACAGAATTAACCAAAAGGTTAAAACTAAAGAAATTTAGTAAAGCTGCAGGATAAAAAAATAAACATACAAAAATCAGTTTTTTTTATCCCTCTTACACTGGAAAATCCTACCAAACATTTATTATTTTATTAATTTTATTTTTGTTACACATATGGACATTTTAAAATTTTTAATTAACAAATAATTGTATGCATTTATGGGATGCAGCATGATGTTTCGATATATATGTACATCATGGGATGATTAAATCAAGATAATTAACATTTGCCTCTCAAAAAAAAAAGCGAAGAAAATAACTCAGTTTACAAATAGCATCAAAAGAACCAAATATTTCAAAATAAATTGAACCAAGGCAGTGAAAAATCTGTATACTGGAAACAATAAAACACTGATAGAAGAAATTGAAGAAATAAATTGAAAGAGGCTGAGCTTGGTGGCTTATACCTATAATCCTAGCACTCTGGGAGAATGAGGCTGGAGGATCACTTGAGGTCAGGAGTTCAAAATCAGTATGATCAAGAGCAAGACTCTTTCTCTACAAAAAATATAAAAATTAGCTGGGCATGGTGGCTCACGCCTATACTCCCAGCTACTGGGGAGGCTGAGGTGGGAAGATTGCTTGAGCCCAGGAATTTGAGGTTGTAGTGATCTATCATTATACCACTGCACTTTAGCCCAGGTACCATAGTGAGACTCTGTCTCAAAAAAACAGAAACAAAAGAAATCCTGTGTTCATGAATTGGGAGAATTAATATTGTCAAATGTTCATACGTCACAAAACTATAAGCAGATACAGCAAAATGTGTATCAAAATTCCTATCACATTTTCTAGAAAAATGGAAAAAATGAAAAAATTCACATAAAAGACCTGAATAGCCAAAGCTATCTTGAGAAAGAAGAACATTGTTGGAAGCATAAAACTTCCTAATTTCAAATTATATTACAAAGCTAGAGTAATCAAAACAGTATTGGGCTGGCATAAAAACAGATATATGAACCAATGAAACACAATAGAGACCCTAGGAATAAACCCAAGCCCGTACAGTCAACTAATTTTTGACAAGGGCATAAGAATATATATAATGGAAAAAGATAATCCCTTCAATAAATGTTGCTAGTAAAACTGGATATTCACATGCAAGAGGATGAAATTGGACCTTTTTTGCACTATATACACACAGAAAAAAATCAACTCAAAATGGATTGAAGACTTAAAAATGTAAAGCCTAAAATCATAAGATTTCTAGCAGAAAACATAGGATAAAAAATGCCTTGATACTAGTCTGGGTAATGATATTTTGGATATCACATCAAAAGCACAGGCAATGAAAACAATAATAAACAAGTGGGACTACATCAAAATCTTCCGCACAGCAAAGGAAACAATCAACAAAATGAAAAGATAATCTAAAGATTAGGAGAACATATTTGCAAACCATATATCTGATAAGAGGATAATATCTAAAATATATGAAGAACCCACACAACCTAGTAGAAAAAAACAGAAGAAAAAACTCAAATGATCTGAATAAAAAATGGTCAAAAGACTTTAGTAGACATTTTTCCAAAGATGACACAAAAATGGCGAACAGGCATATGAAAAGATGCTCAACATCACTAATCATTAGGGAAATGGAAACCAAAACCACTGTGACATATCATCTCATACCTATTAGGATGGCTATTAACAAGAATACAAGAGATAAGTGTTGGTGAGAGTATGGATAAAAGGGAACACTTTAATACTATCAGTGGGAATATAAATATGGAAAACAATATGGAACTTTCTCAAACATAAAAAATATATAAATTAAAAATAGAACTACCACATGATCCAGCAACCCCTTATCTGGGTATTACCAAAGGAAATGAAATTATTACCTCAAAGTGATAGCTGTGCTCTCATATTCATTGTAGCATTATTAATAATACCAAAGACATAAACAGGTGAATGGATGAAAAAATGTGCTATATATACAATGGAATATTATTCAGCCTTTACAAATGAAATCTTGCTATTTGCAACAATATGGATGAACCTGGAGGACATTCTGCTAAGGAATAAGCCAAACACACAAAGAAAAGCACTTTATGATTTCACTTATATGTAGAATCCAAAAAAGTTGAATATATAGAGGCAGAGAATAGAATGATTTTTTTTTAACCAGGAGAATGGGGAAAACAGGAAAATACTGGTCAAAGTGTACAAAGTTGTGGTTTTATAGGACAAATAAGTTAGGAGATGAAATGTACATATGATAAGCATAGTTAATACTTTATTATTTATTGGAAACTTGCTAAAAGAGATGATTTCAGGTATACCCACAACAAAAATGTAACTAAGGAAATAGATGTTAATTTGCTTAATTGTAGTCATCATTTTACTACATATATGCATATAAGAATATGTTATGCACCTTAGTTTTTATAAAAAACAAAAAGACATTAAAATATTTGTAAGTAAAGTGAATCATTTTGGAATCTCAGTTGGCTTAACTCACATCCAAATTGCAGTTTACTGAGGATAAACTCCTTGAGGGCAGAGTCTTTCCACACCATTGTCTCCCTTGTCTGGCATATTTATCTGCACATAGTAATTACTCAGTAAGGGTTTATTGATTTTAAATTACTCCATAAGAACAAAAGCCTGCATAACATTGGAAAATTGGATACAGGGAGCTGTCTAATGCATGCCAAAGAAGAGGATGATAATATGAGAGGTGTTTCAAGAAAAGTACAACTTTAATAACTGTACCATATGCAAACAGTGGTATTTTCTGGTTAGAATTGTAATTTTCATGCAAGCATTTCAAATGCTGAAAGTGTGATAAATGCTGCTATCATGTCTGTTATAAATTTATGTTTGTTCTTACCAAGCAGCTTCAGTTTACAATTGAATTCTCTATGACTTAACTGTCTTCTTGCATGCATAATTGACTCAGCTTGGCTCCTAGATATCCCTGGGGCACCCTTTGGCTCTCTGCTCACACATAGTCCTCCCTCCATGGTGTATTCAGCACATCACACACCTCATTGTCAGGCACACCCACCTGAACCCTTTCTCCCTCTGACTTGCATGGGATGCTGCCAACCTCATCATCATCTTCTTGAGTCACTACTCCCCAGTGGTCTTGCATCTGGCTGAGGTACGTGGAGCTTCAGGAGTCACTCCCAGAATTCCTGGATCTCTCTTATTGCCAACTAGGATTAACATTTGGGTTGGACAAACCATGCTTGGGCTTTCTATGAACAGAGAAGTGCAGTGAACCTAATTGTGTCCAGTTGACCAAGTCTTAAATCCCCAATCCTCCTCCTGCACACAGCCAGGATTTACATTTTTTTTTCTTTTTATCCTTCATTCTGTTGCATTAGGTGACTTCCATTTACTTTATTTTAACCACCACTCAATGGCTATAATAACACTAAGGTAACTCAAAGAACTTTATCTTGTCAGAGGATTAAAAAGTGGGGTAAAAGAATTTTAACATAATAAAGCAACTTTCTAACTTGGCAAGGACAATTTTACTTTGGACATGACTAAATTTTAAATTGTCAAAAGCAGTGTTCTCTAACACATGATCTTGGAATACTATTTCCAAAGACTGTGGACAGCATTTGCTCAAAGAAATATTTAATAAAAAACTTTAAAAAAGGAGGAAGCAGGGTAATATAATAACTCTGAGCAAAGCTGGAGGGCATAAATAAATTAAACAGGCTGTGTTATTGCAGAATTCTTCAGCCATTAGTAAACAACAGTGCAGCACGAATATTTAAGAGGACAGGAATGCAGTGTGCACCATTTCTTGCTGGAGCTTCATGGGGGGTGGGAGCTGGCGTTTCATAGAATATGATAGAAAAACATACTCCTCTAAGGGCATCATTACCACCAGTAACACCCAAGTCATGCATACACATGACCTATCAAATTGCTGATCATTTTATTTAACATTAGCTCCAAGATTGGAGAGGACTATCACTTGCATTGTTCTCTAGTGCTCCTATGGGCTCCAGTACAATAGAATAAGTAAGTAGTAAATTGGCTGAATTGAGTCATGATCAATCAGCTAAATAAGCCAACTTCAACTTCAACTTGCAGTTTGCCTTCAGATTGAAATGTAAAGAAAAATTAATAATGTCCTTGGCCCCATCTAACACTTTAGCTAGTTAGTATTATCACTCAAGTCCATATAAATATGAAATTTGAAAAAGATATGCCGAAGCAGGTGTAACTTCCTTTAAGAAATACAATTGAAAAGATGGTACTGTATTGGTCACCTGGTGACCAGATTTTCTGTATGTATAAGTTATTAAGTAAGAAATGTCAGATTTCTTTAAATATTAAATTTGACAGTTGAAATCTCTGACATACCACTTTGACACTTGTTTTATTGTTATTATGAAGGTACATCCTCAGTCTTTCAAACACACATTTTGACTTGTGATTATATTTCAAATTCTTTTTTAGAATAAATTTTGTGAAACCAGGGATAAGTCAAAAAGTTGTGTTATTTTCAAATATGAGTTCCATCATGGAACCAGTGTAGGGGCAGACAGCTCTAAATATCAACAAAGTGTTTGGGAACAATGTGGCTAATGCACACACAATATATTGATGGTTTGAGAAGTTCCATTCTTGGTGATTTTAATCTTGAAAATGAGCCCTGTGGATGACCTGAAACCAAGATGGATAATGATGAGCTGAAAGCTGTATGGAAGCGAATCCATCTCAACCTATGTGTGAATTAGCAGCAAGGTTTGATGTTACTATTCCAACAATATTGGACCATTTGGAACAAATGGGCAAGGTAAAGAAGCTGAATAGATGGGATTCACATGAATAAAATGAGCGTCAGAAGAGAAATCATCTCAAAGCTTGCCTTTCTTTGCTGTTATGACACAAAGGTGAACCATTTCTACACCGTATTATTACATGTGATTAAAAATGGATTCTTTTTGATAACTGCAAGCATTTGGCACAATGGCTGGATAAAGATGAGTGCTGAAATACAGTCCAAAACTGAATATATATCAAAAAAAGCTAATGGTGTCTGTTTGGTGATCCTGTGCTGGTATTATCCACTACAGCTTCATGAAACCTGGTCAATAGATTACAGAAGATGTCTACTGCAACCAGTTGGATGAAATGATGAGGATGCTTGTGATTAAGCAGCCAAGATTGGTCAATAGAGACACGCCAATCCTCTTGCATGACAACGTTCAACCACGTTACACAAACAACAGAGGCTGGACTTGGAAAATCTCTGTCATCCACCATATTCGCCAGACCTTGCACCAACTGACTACCACTTCTTCCAGGCTTTGGACCACTTCTTGCAAGGAAAAATATTCAGTTCTCAACAAGCTCTGAAAAAGGCCTTTCTCGATTTCATCACGACTTGCTCTCCAGACTTCTTCACTGCTGGCATAAACAAGCTACCATTAAGATGGCAAAACTGTGTCGATAGTTTAGGCTCATATTTTAATTATATTGCTTCTTCAGATATAATAAACTACACTTTTGATTTGAAATCAGACATTTCATATTTAATGACCTAATATTTCCAGAATCAACTGATACATAAAAGAATATTGAAAGCACAAAATGGGATCATGGTAAGTTCTCTCCTTCCAGTAACATAGCTGAGAAGGATTCATCTTATGGAGCCAAAAAAGAGAAAAGATTCTACCATCATTGTTGAGACAAGGGGGAGAGAAGCCAAGGGAGGAATCCACCTTGTCCATCTCCCATGGCTATACTGTGTCTAAAGCTGAATAGCAGGTCTCTTTTCTATATGGGAAATGGCTTTGAATTCTTAGAAATAAGAGTATCACATTAGCCTTAAGTGTATCATGTTAGTTCTAAAAGATTATTTTGAGAGTGTTCTGCTTATCTCATATGTTTGAGGAACAGACTTTATCTCTGATGTGTGAGTACTACTATTTCAGGATCTAGTGTCCTGGTACTAATGAGTTGCCACACACTGATCAGTGGTGTTATTTAACAGAGTGTGCCTTAAAACAGCATCTGTTGCTACAAATTGACAAAGGCATCAATAATTCCTTAAAGCCTAGCAAGCAGAGAGTCTAATTTTCTCCTTCCCAAGATAGAGAGTATAATATCAAAGAGATGATACTGAGAGTTCATACTCTGCGATCACTGAGGGTGGCCTCATTGTCCAGACAATTCATTGAAGCAAGAATGTGTGTACTGTGAGCTGTATACTAAATATTAATTTACTCTGACAGAGCTCCTATATAAATATACCATATATTTCTCATATAACATACACATCGGTACACAAAAATTTAATGTTTATTATATAAAATATTTCTAACAAATGAAATGTAATTAGTAGAAATATAAATTTTAAGCATACTTTTTAATATAAATATTTAGGAAATAAAAACATGAATCTGCAATCAACCATAAATAATGAAAATAAAATACTATTTGATCACTGCAAAGAAATTCAATCTCAAATATATATATCAAGTATTCATAATGACTTAAAATTAGAAACAACTCAAATGTTCTTCTACTGATAAGAGTATATAAACTAAAGGTGATATATACATAAATGGAAAATTATTAAGCAATAAAGAAATGAAATATCCATGTGCAACATGTATGAATATTGAGAACATTATGCTGACTGTAAGAAACTATCACAAATGACCACATATTGTATAATTCCATTTATCTGAAATTCATAATGTGAAAACCCATAGAGAGAACATAAATTAGTGGCTGCCTAGTGCTGGAAGAAGGAAGAAGATGCAAAGTGACTTTATTTGGTACAAGGTTTCCTTTGGAGGTAATAAATATATATTAGGGTGGTGGTTGTACAACTGTGAATATCTAAAAACTACAGAATGCACATCTAAATAGGTGAATCGGATATGTGAATTATATCTCAATAAAGGTACATAGGCACACATCCCAATAGTGTTTCTTTGAGTCCTAAGAATATTTTTATGCAATTTTAATTTGCTGATTAAAAGCTATTTATGCTTCTATACCAATTAAAGGAAGAATGTTGACATATTTTAAACTAATAACAAATATTTTTCTTTACCTCTTTAATCTTCAAATAATTCCAACAGTCCTTTGATAACTTTGGATAGACCATACTATATTTTTTAAAACACGGACTGCAATTTTTTTTATCAGCAAGAGCCATATTTCATTTCAAAGTACACTTTCCAGTTTGTCTTCATATTTTCTGGCTCATGAACAGTCTGATATAGAACTACCTGAAACAGTTTGTTGTGTTGAAATCCTGGTGATTTGGAAAACACAATCTCTAAATTACAGGCCTTTTTCTTTCCCTTATATTACAAGTAACTCAGTGTGATAGCATGCTGTGATTCACACACGTGCACATCTGCCTGGGACAGCAGGCTGGAGTCAAGGAAGAAAAACTGGAGTAAGGAGACTCATTACTGTTGAATTCAAGGCATAAGAGATTTCCAAATTCAAAATAACTTGGTATCAGAACAACAAAACTATCCTTAGTTCAGTAACGCAAAAATATTTAAAAAATAATTTAAGGACAATTTTCAGGACACTAGCCTGGCAGTTGTTACTCATATTGTGACTTCACAGGAATCTGGGTGCCACTCAGCTAAGGGTCACTGTGGATGACCTCATTTTCCAAGCCTTGAGGACTCTCAGAATAAGGTGCTTCTATTGATCATGAGCTCAGTGCATCCAGGGTCCTTCACTGTTTCAGAGTGCTGCCACTGACACCTTCTTAGTTTCGGTTACCCCCTCAGAAGCCAGCGAGTTCCCCTGCTGCTCTTGGACCAGGAGACCTCCTTCCCTTCCCAGCCTCTAAAATTTCTCCTCCCTCCTTCTTCCTCCCAGCCATCACTCTCTTCTGAGATGTCCCACAATGGTCCCCTCAAAGAGTTCAGGCACTAGAAAACCAAATGACAGAGTCAAGCAATTTGATTTGTAATCAACCTATGCCAAACTCCCCAGGGGCAAGGGAGCACCACAGCCTGGGAGGAGGAGAGAAAAGAGTGAGAGCAAAATCAATATCTAATTTATCCTGCCATATTTGGACTCAATTTCTAACAGTTCACTCCCAATAATTCTGTGATTGTGTAGAAAGATGCCATCCAATTTGCCACTGAATGACCTTTCACATTCCCATGACCCACAGTAGTCAGCAGTGGCGATGGATTAAGGCTGCTCAATCTGCTCCTTTTCTGTGTCTCTCAGTCGGTCCATCAGCATGAGCCATTGCGCCTCGCACCAGTGTACTCTGTGCCCCTTCCCACTGGCCTCTGCATTGCTCTCTCGTCAGTCTCATCTGGACCACTGGGCCTTCTGTTAAACTTGATTCCACATGACACATTTCCCCACCTGGGTCTTACAGTGATTATTTTCTGTTGCTCTCTCACAAGGTCTTTCATTGTCCTGGATTGCTTTCATTTCCTTATACACTTCATTATGATTAATGATTAGGATTACAACACATTTCTGTGATTTAACACAGTATTTCCAACACTCATTTTGTTGTGGCACCAAACAAATATGGGACACATAACACTGGATTAATAAACTTTTATTAAAATGGGCTTATTTCTTTTCACATTTGCACTCCAGGTATTGTGCGTATGTGTGTGTAGTAGTAGTAGTAGTAAAAGCAAATAATGAAAGATTTATGTCAACTTCTCACTTGAGAAGGGAAATTCCTAAAATTGTCAGAAAAATGCCTTAAAAGGCCTTAATTAAATACCTGAATCAGCACCCCCTGGGTATCACTTGGGGCATTAAAATCTTGCCCCATTCAATGTACATAGTTAAGTCTGCATTTTAGAAGTGTTTTTTCTTCCCCTCCCAAACTAGCTATAAGCAACCCTTTGATCAATTAGACATTTTCTAAATTAAAACTGATTTAAAAGATGCAGATAGAAAATCAACTTCTTTAAAAACCCTGTAGCCTACTATCATACTAGGTACTATTAATACAGGGTTTCAAAATAGTCTGATATCCTTGTCTACACACATTTAAAAATAGGATTTAATATATAACAACAAAAACTCAAATATCATATGGTAGTACATTCAGATAAATGTTATAGACAAACACTCTCAGATGGAACTTAAGAGGAATCAGAGATCATGCAGGGAATTATTCAGTAGGCCAGTTTCACTCCCAGCAAGCTATCCTTGCTACTACAATTAAACTTCAGGGCTAGAGTTGGAAGATGTTTCTAAAGACAGAGAATGCAAAAGTGGGACAGCAGTAAATGCAGAAAACAAAAAAGAAAGAAAGAAGCAGAACTGAGAGAGAAGAAATGAACATAAAAGCAAGAGAGAATGTCCCCAATAAAAGACTTTCTGCTGAGTTGCACCTGCGCTGCAGAGGCCAGGGCGCCCTCTGGAATGGGAGGGAACACGGAGGCTTGGATGGAAATCAGGTTCATGTGAGTGCATCACTTAACTTACCTTAGTCCCATTTTTCTTTTCTGCAGAGGAAAGGACAGTCTGACCCCAAGGATCACCAAGATTTCTTTTCGATTTAAAATGTGGAAATTCTATGAAAGGTCACACTCTAAGCCAGGTGGCAGCTGGGCAAGTCAACTGTATGTTTACTTTCCAAACATATTCCTCAAGCCCCCTGTAGAGTTTGAAAAGGCCTCTGAATTTGTCCCTTAAAAAACCATCTTCAACATGAGCTGTTCTTTGGATTTTGTTAAAGTGTTCTTTTCATCTTTTGTAAGACACCTCTATCTGAAAAAGCCATCTGGGAAATATTCACCTTACGACTATTTCTAAGATGGAAACATGGCTGCAGGCTAACTGCCTAGATCGAGTACAAATAGACCCAGTGGTCACTAACTGCCATCAAAGCCCTTAAATCATTTTCAGCTTCAAGAAGACATATGTATTGGGATGGGTCCCATTTAATTAGTCTTTTTTGTTGAACTCCAGAGTGTATCAGGGCTTTAGCCAACTCTTAATAAATACACCAGATTTTAGCATCTGGAAGGAAACGGATCCAAAACAAATTATATGATCCACATAGTATGTAGCTCTGGTGTGGTCATTTGATTCCTGAGTTGTGACCATACCCTGGATGTGTAGGACGAACTTTTAACCCAACAAAAGACAATTCGGCAAACAACAGCTGCATAGGACTTTCACCAGTGGAACTATAAAAACTCACAAAATAAATTTTGTTTACAGTGGTATTAGCACTTCAAAAAATGGCTATTTCTTTTAGTCTGCAGAAAATAAGAAAGCCTGCTGCAATCACAGGATTCAGCTCATTTTTAGAAGTGAAACCATAGCTTGGAAAAGCGGATAAGATTAGTGTCTTTTCTTCTGCTCAACTGGCTACTTGCTTTCATCTTTAGCTCTATGTTGAATCTTTGCTGAGGAAAAGAAGACTTTGTCTTGGATGGCTTTGTTAACATGGCTTATACGATGTTTTATGACTAATTAAGATGGAACTGAAAATTATAGCATGGTATCCCAAATTAATATGCTCCCATTTGGACAATCCCCTCCACCCCCATGCTTGACCCACTTGCACCTCCCCCCTTGACTCAGCAGGCTGTGCCCTAATCCTGCAGCCCTGGGCACTTTCACTAGGTTATTGATTGAATCCACAGATTCAGTTACAGCAAATGACACTGTGTGGTCAGTCTCTTAATGACTTAATGCAGTCTCTGCGGGTCATGACAATATGCACACTGAAACAGGTGGTGTAAACATAGCTGGAATGAGTCTGGCTGAGGCAATTTTTATAAAAGCTGCTCTACCCAAATGGGAGGTGTCTCAGATTCAGTTAGGCAAAGTGTTTCACTGAAAATGATGCATTATCCTCGAAGCCTTTTGGATGATGTTATTTGTTATGGATGAAATGACCAAATGAGAAAATTAAGTTAGTAACTAATCCATACGTGTCTATGTGAGTGTCTAGATGAGCAGGGTAATATTTTGCTTTACAGAAAAACTCCTTTTTAAAGTAAAATAGGAATGAACTATGATGTCTAATTACTAAGCAGAATTTGGTGGGTCCTTATTAAGGACTCCTACTTTGTCCTAAACATCTCTCGGGCATACCTTAATGCTAGATATGGAAAATGCATAATTACAAGGCAGCAAACCAATTTAGTTACATCATCTGTCAGTTTTCTATTTTTAATGCTTTATTATTTGTTGAAATCCATTTACTTCTTATTTTTTATTCACTTTTAGTTGAAGCTGATTAGCTGGTTTTTAATTTTTTTTCCTCTTTTTTCCCCTTCTGCTTTTTTCTTCTTTTTCCCACCTGTTTGGTCCAAAAACATTTCAACAAAGCCAAAGATGAACATTTGTGAGAAACTTCTGAGCTCAGGCAGTCTATGGGGAGGAGTGGTCTCCCATTTTTAGAGATTCTAAGATTGTTGAACATTCTATGAGTAATTGAAAGTTGTGCATATTTCTTATTGATTTACCATTTCACACATATTACCACTAGCACTTACACAAATTGCCATTAGGTCCTTGGCCAATTAATTTTTGTTTTAAATTACTGAGACTCAGAGCCCAGAATCAAAACACTATGCTATGGTGATTCAATATCCTGTTATAATTCCTACTTTTTTACATAAAAAGTGCTTCTAAAACTGCTAAAACAGATCCAGGTTGTTTTTATCAAAGGTTAATTATTCCCAGAATTTTTAATTTCTTTTATAGTTTTATTAATTTACCATTTAGAAAGTATAATGTATTCTGAACTCATAGTTATATTTCACATTTAGTCTGTGAAATATAGAGAGAAGAGAAAAGGAAGGGATGTATCTACCAGAAGAATAAGGAATGTCTGGTCTATTGCTTCAGAATAATTACTCCTCCAGGAAACTTACCCGGTTTGTATGAATAGAGAAAAATATCATAGGAACTAGTTTTTGATAAGACACAGCCCACATGACTTTTTAGGCTTTGGCTTTTGAGACAAAGACATTTGAAATGTCTAGTCTATTGCTTAAGTCCAACAGCTATGCTCTTTTTTCCATGTATTCATCAGTCTTGTGAACTCAGATCATGAGACTATATAACATTTCTTTAAAAATAAAGGAACTTGAACAATTCTCTAGTGGTTTATGCAAACCACAACTCCTGTGCCCGTTGGATTATCCTGTTGAGTAGCTTCATCTTCAATAGCTGTGATGGACAAGTTCCTCTTTGCCGACCCCACTGCCATCTGTCATTCTGGATTCCACCTACAGTGCATTGTCTGAGCTATGCTGAACAGGTTTCACCCTGGTCAAGGTCACTGCCCAGCCAATCACAACTGATGGGGTCACTGCAAATATCCAAATTACTTCCAAATGGAGGTGCTGACAGACACTGTTAATGAGCACTGTTTTGTCAGACTTGTTGATGACCTTTGACAACATCTTTCTTCCAGACTGCCAGGATTAGTCTAATTTTTCTCCTTCTGACATTTAGGTGGTATCTGATACTTAAATGCACAATTGAAGGTAATCTGAATACAGTGTGCAAAGATGAATTTGCAGAAGTGATAAAACTGATGATGCTGCTATCCACCCATTAGTTAAGAAAATATTTTATTTACTTATCTCAAGAAAGATCTAAACCCACACCTCTGGGTTACTGTTATTGGAGAAGTGGATGTGAGATACACGAATCTATATGTTTGCAAGTACAGCACAGTGATGATAGCAGAACAAATAATCCTACTTCCAAGCAGTAGAATGCACCTTACTTTTCTACTTGTGTACTGTGCTGGCCCATAAGATATAGAATATGGGAGATCACGGATCATTCAAAGCTGTACTTTATCATCCTAAGATAATAACATCTGCTTATGTTGGTGCCAGGATGTTATGACAAAACAATCAGGGTTATCATCCAATAGAGCATAGCCTCGCTCTTTTACACTTCACTTCCAGTTATCCTCTGTGTTAAATCACCCAAATCCCAACACCCTGGGGAAGCCACTTAACATCATGAAGCCTTAGAGTGTGTGTGAGTGTACAGGTAGGAAGCCTAGAAACAGACAGACCATTGACGGGTCTACAGTTCAATAAAAGAGTTTAACAGACAACTTTGTTCCTTAGTTTTAAAATTGTTTTACCCAGCAGCTTCCTATTCGTGCTGTTTTCAGGGATGAGTGCCTTAAAGTGTTATAATTAAATGCTACTTTGTTCAATACTTCTCCTTCACAGCCACTCTGTTCTTTAGTTGTCCACAAACTTCAATTATATGAAGAGAAATCCTTACATGACTATCTCCTTAAGCCCCAGGGAAGTTCCATGATTTCAGTTCTCTTCTTCATTGGATAGATTTAATCTCCTTTTATAAGCAGACACTCACTACCTGTTGCCTCTCTCAGGATTCTGCTATTCACCTGTTTTACAACCTAAATCTCAAAGGCTGATTTATAATTGTTTCAAAACTTCAGATAAGATTACTTCAGAAAAAGAAGAACTTGCTTAGAATATTTATAAGCAATAAAGTAGTCTGTTTTTTTTTAAAAAAAATCAGGTGATCACCATAGATATTTATCAGTCCTTTTTTCCATTAAAAAGTTATACTTGTTCTTTATTTTTCCTCTTCAACAATTGTTTTAACTGTGTCAATTTTTATGCCCCCTCTATTTGCAATTCAACACCTATTTTTAAAAATCATTTACTATAAATGTAAAGGACCAAAGACATTTAGAACAGACTTATGATCTAATGTCTGGGGAACAAATCCAAAATTAACTATGAGACAAAGATAAATAAAATAGAAGACTTAATATAGATACAAAGTTTTAGAAGATGATAGGACACTCAATATTTTTTCTCCTTTGTAATTTTTGGGGGGTTATGTCATCCTTCCTTGTAGCTTCAACTATCTCTTTGTGGAGAGTCTTTTTGTGGTTTCTTCTACTAGTTCTGATGGCCAATTGTGTGAATCTTTTCCCAGTTTTGTATTCAAAGACCTCATGCTGGGTAGGCTGAATTTGGCTATGATGATAGTACTGCATTTACACCACAGAAATAGGCAAATGCTACACATGGATGCTTTTTTCCCCTCCTCATTCTGGAAAGACTGTTCAGCTCATCACTTGTCTTAATCCTATCCTCATTCAATTCAGGTTAAGTCTTGGCAAAATGTTATCTTACTTTGTTTTTTTTTGTCTTTAAAATAACTATACCAAAAAGTCATTTTAATTTAGTGAATGATTGCTATAAAAAGTATGCAAAATTAGGTTACTTCTCCATATATTACTTTTCTCCATCCATATATAACTTCAAAAGAGACAGATAATTTTACACAAAGGTAAAGTGTAGATTCTGAAAATCTGGCTCAGCTGCCCCAATTGAAGATTATTTCTGTTTGCAAAGAAAAGAAACACTGGTTTCACTTTGAAGGATAGGAAGAAAAGAAGAAACATTCTCTTATCTTCCTCCATAATCTACCTGCACCCTCTCAGTCATCAATTACAAAGTAAAATAGAGCCTGATAACCCAAATGTGTCCTGCAGAACAGCAGCCTGGCCATGTTCTAAGAGCTTGTCAGAAATGCACAAGCTCCAGATCAACCACAGACCTACTCAATGAGAATCTACCTTTTAACAAGGCTCAGAGGTGATTCATGCACATTCAAGTTTGAGAAGCACTGGAATTGAGGAGACAGGCACAAGAGGGAGCTAGGGGGAGAAGAGACTTGGGAGGACAGTATGATAATTGCTGGGTTAGGCCAGAGGGACATCCATTCTGTTATCAGGCCCTCTAGCTTCTCCACAAAGAAGAGGCACAACAAAGGACAAACTTGAGTTTTTTAAAAGATTTTGTTAGAAGGCCTTTCTATCCTCTACACCTGTGGCTGGCTGTCTCCCAGCACTTGTTAAAACAGACAGTGATACTGACAAGATAATTCTCAACTTCTGCTGAGAAATTTGGAGAAAGTGATCATTGTAATCCCTGAGGGTGAAGCTCTTCATTGTTTCACCAAGTTGAAAATGTGGACTGAGGAAAGTATATTCTCCTTTCGTTTTGGCCCTGCTTCACACTGAGGCCATGTGTAGTGAGCAAAGCCAAATGAGACTGACCCAAAAAATCTGGTCTAGTTAGACAGTGCAATTGAACAGCAGCCAGCCATGAAATGGAATCCCAGAAATTCAAGCCCTTACTTTTGTTGATGCTGACAGCCAAAAAGAATAATTTTCTGTTCTTTTGTGTACTTTTCTGCACTACATAACTATCTCTAGGTCACTTTTGTGGATCTGGCTTTGTTAAAAAAAATGTGTGACCCCTTTATGTCTTAGTTTTATTATCTGTAAAATGGTTGTGTGTGACAGCTCTGGGGACGCCCAGGTCTTTTCACCTGTCCTCACACTGTTCACCCAGAGTATTCTGATCTGTAAGAGTCATTTAACTAAAAACTCTTTGTTCTCTGGCTCCAGCTGTTTCAAAATATCCTGACAATGTGTTGCACTAGGGTATTTTGGGTTCTTAAGTCCCACATTTGTGAAATTTGTCATAAATATTTTATTAACTAAAATGTGTACATTGTGAATACTTCTACATGGTATTTTTAACCTAGTCTCAATCACTGATTTTTCTTGCAATAAAAGTGGTGTCCTGAGACATGGTGGTACTATGCTAGTTAATAGGTATTTGGATGTCATATGATAAACTCATTATCTGCAGAAGCAAATATCTACAGTTAGGAAGACAAAGCAGGAAGTCCTCATTTATACACATTATTCTAATATTTTATACCAAAAGTTATCAACATTAAAAACCTCTCGAGTCTCAGAACATCCGTGGATGGCTCTTTATAATTTAATAGAGTATCATAGTTTAGATTACAATATTTCAGTTGCTCTCTTACTAATGTCAAGTTTCTTAATATTATGCCTGTTTCCTCATTTGTAAAAGGTAAATAATAATAGTACCTACTTCCTAGGTTTGAACATAAGAATTAAACAAGATAATGCATGTAAACCACAATCCCTGGCAATTAATAAGCATCCTATTCATGTTAGCTTTATTCTTTTACAAAATCCTCACAGCACAATGTTGGCAATCTCCAAACACATTATTATTCAGTTAGCCAAAATCTAAATATCAAGTGGCTTCTATGTATTTTGACACATAAATATTAATAATAAAATAATAAAACCATAGTCTCAGTGTGCCCACTGCATCATTGAGGAAAAAAAAAAAGCCAAGCCCTCATTATTGTTGTGATTTCTAATGCAATAGTTTAATTTGTTCTTGAGGTCTGTTTGTTAAGAGTGGCCATAAGCCAAGATAGCCACTCTTAGGACAGCAGTGACCAGGAAATGTTAGGCTCGAGTTGGGGTGTGTTGGTCAGGTGAGGCACAATAGAAAAAACAAAACAAAAATATATCAAACATAAGAAATCCATTACTTACAGGTCTCAGAGCAATTAGGGGTGCCAACCGGATGCTGACAGAAGTCTGGAGGTATCCGGGTGTCCGGGTGCTCAACTCATGAGTGAGGAGGGAAGAGCAAGAGCGTAAGAGGGAATAAGATGGAGCCTGATAGCACTAGGTCTTTATTAAGCCCCATGTACGTTAACCCTTAGACTTTCCTGCAGAGCTTGTGGATTGGCTAGTTTAAAGATGACGCTCATGAAGTGTGATCTTATTTATCCGACTCTGGTGTTTGCCATTAGGTTTATCATGGTCAGCAGCTGTGGGGTATGTTGAAGTTTTGGAGAATGAGATGAGGAACAAGTGGGCTATATTGCAACAGCCACACAGGGAAGGGAAGTTCTTACTGGGCCAAAGGCACAACTGCGTTTCAGAAAACATGTCTGGCCCAGAAATGGATGCCAAGGCAGGAACTACATTAAATTAATTCATGACAGTTATTCTTCCACTGACACCTAATTGTATCTCTCACATTCCTTTGGGAAGCAGCCAGGGCATCAATCATCCATTCACAGTACACGTTTGCCTCTCACGTCCCCCTTCTTAGGTGTATCTAATCCCCAAAGTATCTACATTGATCAACCCTTCTCAAAAACCAATAGCAGAGGGAGGGGCCAAGATGGGAGACTAGGAGCAGCCTGCACACGCGGCTCTCAGGGAGAGGAAGGAAAGTGGGGAGTAGATATTCACCGTCAGATCTGTTGTCTAGGAGAGAGCACAGGGAATCAACACAGTGGAGATGGGAGACTCCAAAGGTGAAGGAGAGGCAAGTGGGGTGACACTTGACAGGATCCGAGGTACCCAAGGAAGGCGCCTGCACACGGGGAAGAGACAGGGGAGAGAACCCTGGGGCTCCAACTCCCCCTGAGGACACTGCAGCTGGGGCTGCGGGAGGGCCCCTCCTCGGCAGCAGGCCTCGCGTCTGGTACAGGAAGCCGACTGGAGACTGCAGAGAGAAGGCACAACAGGGTCCTGCTGGTTCCTGAACCCTGGGCGCTGCAGCTGGTGCCATCCTGAGGTCCCAGCCCCAGGGCACCTGTGTCTACCTCGGGGTCAGACCCATTGCTGCTGCCTCCCCACCGCCCCAGCCAGGCCGGGGAGGGAGTGGAGAGGCTGGGCTCCTGCGGATCCCATGAGTGGGTGCTGTGTGCCCCCATTGCTGCCTTGGGACCCGGGCAGAACAGACGCCCACGGAACCTGTGCCCACTGCCACTGCTTGGGTGGCCCCGCACAAACACAGCTGCCAAGGAACCCGCGTGCAGCCCTCGCCTGTGGCCCCTGGCTCTCGCCATTGCCACTTAAGTAGTGCCGCCATCAATTGACCAGGCAGGGGCGAATGTTCAAGCCTCCCCTGCTGCCACCGGACCTGGCTGGAGCTAACGCCCATATAGACTGCCTCCCCCGCCCCCGTGCACCTGCTAGGTGCTGCCCGCTTCATGCCCACCTCATGTCAACTGCCAGTGACAACCACAAGGGAATGGAGAGATGCAGGAGAGCAGCAGTGTTAATTGCTCAGTGCACCCGCCCTTCACCTGCCCTGTCAGCCTTCTGGAGTAGGTCTCAAGCATGCCATCCGGGGTCCTCTCCCTCTCTTCAGTGAACAGCAGAGTTTCCAGAAGAGTAGAACAGGTGTACCACAAAGCCATCTGTTTCCAGATGAGAGAAGAGGTTCTAGATGAAACCAGCAGAACAACTCTGGCAACATGAAAAAACAAGCTGTTTTGACAATTCCAAAGGATTACACTAGCTCTCCAGGAATGGACTTTACCCAAAAGGAAATTGTTGAAATGTCAGATATAGAATTCAGAGTATGGATCACAAGTAAGGTCAATGGGATTGATGAGAAAGTTGAAAACCAAAATAATAATTCAAGACATGAAAAATTCACTGAGATAAATAATATTAATATGAGGAAAATATAACAGAACTTCTGAAAATAAAAGAGTCATGTAGTGAATTTCAAAATACAGTGGAAAGTTTTAACAACAGACTAGACCAAGCAGAAGAAAGAATTTCAGAGCTTGAAGGCAAGGCTTTCAAATTAACCCACCTAGTGAAAAATGAAGAAAAATAAATAATCTCTCTGAGAAATACTGTATTATGTAACATGAACAAATGTAGAAATCATAGGTATCTCTGAGGGAGAAGAAGAAAAGGCAAAAAACATGGAAAATTTATTTGAGGGAATATTGGATGAGAAGTTCCCTGGTATTGATAGAGACTTAGACATCTAGGTACAAAAAAGGTCAGAGAATACCTGGGAGATTCATGGCAAATCAATTTTGTACTCTTCTACCCTGTAAATGCATAGAAAAAAAAAAACAATAGCAGACCAAGTTTATTTCATAATTTGCTATATTCACATGCACATGTATCCACCTTGATCTCTACTATTCCCTACCTTCGACGCTTGGAATCAATCAGTGGCTCTGTTTTGGGTTATTATTCATCATATGTTTCCCACCCCTGAACCTATGGAAAAGTCCTTCTTCCCACACATTAACCTTTCAGAATTCTCTAAACTACAATATGCATTCCAAGCTCCTCCCGCAGCAGAAAGCCTTCCCTGTTTATTACAGTGAAGTCTCCATTCTCTGACATTCTGACTACTTGGATGGTTTAGGACAAAAAGCAAATGTAGTTTTTTAAATTCTATTCCAGAAACTTGCTAGTTCTAGAGACTCTGAACTTATTTTCCAATCTATAAAATTCATATAATAATATCTACCAACTAAATATTGCTGTGTGAAGTAGATAAAATAATGAATAAGACTGAAACAGCATAGAAAAAATAGACTTTTAAATCATTTTCTCTTGTTGCCCTTGTGATATAGTCTAAATTATCTATTGTTTAAATGTCATCTTGTATTATTAAGCATTTGTCTTAGCTTACTCTTGAAAAATATAGATGATGTTATTCATTTCTTATATGAGAGTACAGGGTAGAATTTCAATTGTTTGCATGATAAGTTCTAGTGAGTGTTCTACTTACCATACTGAAAATTCTACAGATTTTCAAACCAATAACTTTTTATGTTCTAAAATCTGTATTATGGTATGTAGCAGTAATGATCCCCTATTCATTAGATATTAGAGTCTACAAGAATTCATTATATGTTGTCAAAAAGAGAAGACCCAAATAAATTCCACACATGTTTATAAAGCAATCAGGCACCTATTATGTGCCTGGCACTGTCCTGGATACAAGGTATAAAAAGTAATTGAGACATGAAGCTTACACTGTAGTTGTGATTTTTTTTTTTTAATGAAAGTATTTTAAGGCAGTCTGAAAAGGATTTCCATGTTTCTTTTGAACAATTAAAGAAAAAAAAGAAAAAACAAGTGCCAAATATCTCAGAACACATTAAGCACTCCTGCTGTTCATTGTCCATAAATATTTTTTTTCTCCACCTAAGCTCATGGTTTTGGTGGTGGTTATGGTAGGGAAGTGAAAATTAATGCTCTTTAAGGAGATGATAAACATTTGCATTAGTAAACGTGCTAATCACCCAAATTTGATCACTATACATTGTATGTATTGAACCATCACTATGTACCCCATAAATATGTACAATTATTATGTGTCAATTAAAAAATAATTTAAAAAATGAAAAAAACATAAATCAACCTATTTTTCCTTCTTTCTCTGCCTCAAATTCATCATGCGTAAGTATTTTTATCCACAAGTATCCATAATTATCCCATTCCTGAGAAGGAAACTGGATTTAGGTCCATTTTGAAAGCCTCAATGCTAACTTTTGATGAAATCATCTCAATGAGTCCAGAGATAATCTTCCTAGAAACCGTTTTCCTTCTTTTACATGGCAGGGGAAAGCAGTGATCTGGGGTGGGAGGGGGTCCATTGTGAGGAGTTGTCCTGGAATCACTGTTCCAATGCTGACCCCATGCCCTAATTTAAGACTGAGTTCCCCTATGAACTGAATTGTGAATCTCACTCTTCTGGAAAAGTATATTTCACCACAAACTCCATTCTCTAAGCTTTTCTCATTTGCTTAGACAGCTTGTTTCTAAATGCAGGATTAAAGTGCATGATTCCCTAGTAAATAATATTAGGATTAAGTAACAGCGTCATTAAAGCAGCTGGTTTTTGCAAATAGTTGGTCTTAATCATGTCACATTGTATCTTCAGTAAGGTTATTTCTTGTGGCCTCTCATCCATAAAAGGCAATTTGCATCCCCAGTTGTTTAGCGCCACTGTCCATGTGACTCTAGCCTGTCTTAAAACATCCACACAGCCTGGTCTTTACTAGTTGATGTTCTTCCATGGCTATTTTGGTTCTCATTAGTAAAACCGAAGCATTTCTTCTTTTGAACATTCCTGGGTAATAAATTCCTGTTCTGACAGTTTCTGTATATTCTAACTCCAGCACCACCTTTAGGGCTCTCTTCAAGCCTCTTCTTGACCTCTTTTGGTGTTTATTTTTCCTTCCGGAGTGCACCACCCAACCAATCCTTCTTTACCCTCAGGGGTAATGTCTCAAATCACTTCTTCCTCTTATGTCAAAAGTGCACTCCAGAAGGGATCTATTACAAGCTGTTTATACCTCTCTGTGAATGAAAGTCAATACTTAAATCTACCAGAGCTATGTGCTCTTTTTAATATATGGTTTGGACTCCTAGGTAGTTTTTCTGTTTTCTTTGTTTTCATTCTTCCTCTAAAAAGGCCTCTAAAATGCAGCCAGAAATGTGTTATATTGTAAATCACTCATGTCAAATCATTGGATTATGTGGTTTTTATAACCCTTAGAATCAAACCCAAACTTCTCAACATGGTCATCAGAACCCAAGTGACTTGGTTTCTTTACATTTTGGATCCAGTCTCATTTCTGTCTTTTGGTTTCTCACTTATATGCAGCCACACGGGTTTTCTTTTCTTTCTCTCAAATCTGCCAAAATTGTTTTCACCCTAAAGTATTTTACTGGCTTGTCCTTCTGCCTGGAATGGCCTTTTCCCTAATTTTCACAGAATTCCCTTACTTTAATTTTCTTCATGGTACTCATCTGAACCTAACTTATTACGTAATTGTTTATTTGTTTTTCTATTTTCTTCCCCTCTAGAAATGAGGCTTTATCACATAAGGGACTTTGCTTTGTTCCCTGCTATGGCCTCAATGCCTAAAATACTTCCAGGCACACAGTACATGCTCAATAAATATTTGATGAAATCATTAGTAAATAGTATTTCCAGCATCAGAGGCACAGTCATAAAAAGAGTCAACATTTACCTGATACTCAAATGTCAGGTAAGTTCTAAGCACTTTACATCAATTATGTCAATTGTGACAGTAGCTCCATGAAATTGATAGTATAATAATGATTTCAGACATGTAAAAGTAGGAAGTAGCAAGCTAGAAAGGCAAAGCTAGGTATTCTGACTTCATAGCCTAAGCTAGATGCTACCTAGACTCCTATAAATCCTATTATAAAAGGTGTTATAATGCATCAAACCCTCAATTTGGCTATTTATAAAACATATTAATAGTATTTACTTCAGAAGATCCTGTGAAGGAAGCAGACATTTATGTATAGTATGTGGTTTTACATAGAAATACTCACAGGAAATGCTCAGTAAACGGTTATCTTTATGAGGATACTGGTGGTGGAAGTCCTGGTGGTGGGGCGACTGCTGCTGGTGTGAGGTGGGCAGCACAGGCTTCTCTGCCCGTGTGAACTCAGGCTGGGTTGGCCAGGCCTGGAGCATGGCCAGGACAGAAATGACAGGAGGCCATATTATGGGGTATTGAGGACTTTTAGGAAAAGTCAAATTCCTAATGTTGAGGATGACAACTGACATCTAAGATGAATTATTCTAAACTCCAGGGTGGTACCTCCAAGGTTGCCAGGTGGATGGAGAAGGAATTCAACTCAAGGAAGGAGTGAGTTAAGGGCCCACCCTTGGTTTGAGGAAAAAAAAGTTTAGGATAAAAAAGTGAAGACCCACAGGGTTCATGTCATGATAATGATTATCAGATTGTCTGCCAGCCAGTGCCAGGGGCATAAGGAGACATGAGCAACAGTAAAGATAACACTTCTGAATGAGCGGAGGGTTTTTTAAATGGCATGTAATAAGAGCAGTAATTAAACCAATAACCATTATCTTAATCATGTGGCAGAAATATTTAAACTATTTAATATATAAATATTGTTTTATCCTCATAACAACCCTATGAGGTGAATAATATTATTCCCTGTTATTCAGATGAAGAACCCAACAGGCACAGGAGATTAAGTAACTTTCTTAAGGTCACTAAATTAGCAAGTGGCTGCTGGGAGTCTGTGTAAGTAGAAGAAACAAAGGAATATCCCAGAAAAACCCTGGAGATGGTTCCATCAAACCAGAGAATACATCAAAGGCATAAGTGAAAATAATAGTACAAGTATTGAGAAGAATAATGATGATTTCCAAAACTCATATTTAAAAAAAAAATTGTAAGAGAGACTAATATTGTCACCGCATTAATTAAAATAAACTTTGATGATTATTATGTGAAATACGGCCTTCAAAAGATATTTAAATGTTTGAGCAATGGAACTATATATAATGAAACTCTTTCCATCTCCATTTAATTATGTAAGCACAGTTACTTACTGTTTTTATATTTCTAAAAATTAGAAATAGCATTTTGGTTGAACTCTTTTCATCTCTCAACTAAGCCTCACCCTCAGGTAATTTAATTAATGGAAGAAAAAGAAGCTCCATCTAGCTTATTATACACATTTTCATGTAATATTTTTCCTTTTTATGTTTAATTATTTTCATATTTTGGAATATATTTATGTTCTTCAGCCAAATCGTGTCAACTTATAATTTTTATTTAATTCAAAAGAAAAATATTAATATTTCGAGTCTTATGGTCATATTATATTTTAGATAAGAATTAAATTAACATATATTTTTTGTTGCAGACTTGTATGACAGTAAGCATAATCTTAGTTATAAATTCTTTGCCGACTCCAATGTCTAGATGAGTTTTTCCTAGATTTTCTTCTAATATTTTTATGGTTTCAGGTCTTACATTTATTTACGTATTTATCCATCTTGATTTAATTTCTGTATATGGTGAGAGACAGGGGTCATGTTTCATTCTTCTGCATGTGGCTGTCCAGTTTTCCCAGGACCATAATTTCCCCAGTGTATGTTTTATTCTGCTTTGTCAAAAATCAGTTATTGGCCAGGCACGGTGGCTCACGCCTGTAATCCTAGCACTCTGGGAGGCCGAGGCGGGTGGATTGCTCGAGGTCAGGAGTTTGAGACCAGTCTGAGCGAGACCCCGTCTCTACTAAAAATAGAAATAAATTATCTGGACAACTAAAAATATATATATAGAAAAAATTTCCTGGGCATGGTGGTGCATGCCTGAAGTCCCAGCTACTCGGGAGGCTGAGGCAGGAGGATTGCTTGAGCCCAGGAGTTTGAGGTTGCTGTGAGCTAGGCTGATGCCACAGCACTCATTCTAGCCAGGGCAACAAAGTGAGACTCTGTCTCAAAAAAAAAAAAAAGAAAAAAAAATCAGTTATTTTTAGATATATGGTTTTATTTCTGGGCTCTCTATTCTGCCCCATTGGTCTATGCCTTTACTTTTATTCCAGCACTTCTTGTTTTGTTTATGACAGCCATGTAGTATAATTTGAAGTCAGGTAATGTGATGCTTCCAGATTTGTTCTTTTTGCTTAGGATTGCTTTGGCTATTTGGGTTTGTTTTTGTTATTGTTGTTGTTCCTTATGAATTTTAGGATTATTTTTTCTAGATTTATAAAAAAGGATGTGGGTAATACATTGGAAATTGCATTGAATCAGTAAATCACTTTGGGCAGTATGCACATTTTAACGATGTTGATTATTCCAATCCATGAGCATGGCGTGTTTTCCCATTTGTTTATGTCATCTGTGGTTGCTTTCATCAGTGGTTTGTAGTTCTCTTTATAGAGATTTTTCACCTCCTTGGCTAAGTATATTCATAGGCATTTTATTTCCTTTGCAGCCGTCGTAAATGGTATTGAGCTTTTGATTTGACTCTCAGCTTGACTGTTATTAGTATATAGAAATGCTACTGATTTGTGTTCATTGATTTTGTAACCTGAGACTTTGCTGAATTTATCAATTCTAGGAGCCTTTTGGTGGAGTCTTTATGATTTTCTAGATAGAAGATAATGTTGTCAGCACACAGGGATAGTTTGACCTCCTCTTTCCTGATTTGGATGCCCTTTAATTTTTCTCTTTCCAAATTGCTCTGGCAATGACTTCTACTACTATTTTGAGTAAAAGTGGTGACAGTGGGCCATTATGGTTATTTCTAAAATGGGATATAACTATTTTCTTTAAAAATTTTGGAATTTAGAGCATACTAGAAATCATATCCTGTGCATCTACTTGAACATAGATAAAAATTTAGATGTTAACTTAAAAATAAGTTACAGGTTACATAACTTTTCAAAATTTTCTTGGAGGTACTTGAGTCACATGGTTGAAACCCACTGCTCAAGGTCTTGGGAGATAATGGATAATCTTTGTTCCAGAGACTACAACAAGGAAGAGTGAATTGATGGAGGGAGATAGCACATAGGGAATTGTGGGTTCTATGTTTCTTCCTCACTTCTAAATTTGTGTCCTGTGAAGGTACAAAATCTCAGAGGGGCTAACAACACACAAACATCCTAGTGTTTTAGGTAAAAGATGTTCTCAAAATGTCTCTTAGTATGGTGCTAGAAATAGCAGAAAAAATTCCTTTTTCCCTAAATTGTGTTTGTACGTCGTGAAAAGCTCACCTGCCATGAACAGACCTGGCAATAGGAATAAGAGCTAACCCAGAGGACACTTGTGAATTGATGGCAAAGTTAAATAGAAAAATGCTGTCATCATAGATGCCAATATAGATAAATGCCATGAAATATCAATTGAGCTATTTAGAAGTAAAATCTGAAGTAAGAGACAAATTCTCAGATGAATAAATGATTTTGTTCTCCTTATTGAAAAATAACAGCATACACTATAAACACTTCACTTATTCTCACAATACAACTACTAAATTGTGTAGATGTTATTATAATTTCAATTGTAGAGAAAGCAACAATCCATCAAGACGGATGAAATAACATTTCCAGGTTATACCGTTTATAAATGAAGAAGTTGGGAATGGAAACTTGAAGCTGAAATTGAGGTTCGGCTTCCCAAGTTGAGATATTTATTATTTAGAAATAATAAATACATTGACTATAGCTGGCTTGTGGATTTCTGGGTGCATAATCTATGAATACACAGACACACCTATGTGCACATAAAATCTTCACCAGGACTCCACTGAATGCGCCAGGCCAGTGTGGTTTGAGTAGAATCTCCATTTTCTGTTTCCCGAGGTCTGCTTTTCCTATTCGTGAGACAAGGTGACTATCAATGTCAAACCACAGCTTACAACAACTGCCGGTTTACATCATCTCAAAAGAAGGTACTTTAGTGTTCTAATTTCTCTGTTCAACTATTTGTGATTTGGCACAGAAGTGAAGATGATTATGATTTATCCCCAAAATCAGTTTCATGAAAAAATTTAAAAAATATAACTTCATTTGCCTATATAGAATTGTAGGAATAATATTATGAAAAAGCCTAAGAATGTAGAATACTCCTTTTATCTCATGAGCCAAGGATCACAAGTATATTGAAAAATATCCAGCAAAACAATAGGAATGGCTTTTATTTTCATAATAATTCCATCAAATATCCATTTGCCTTGCAGAAATAATTATAATTTTGATAAAATCTTTGGGTGACCCATATTTTGGATGAATAATTCAGAAAGAAAAATATTAAGAAATAGAAATTCATCCTGCTTTTGTACTTGCGGATTGGGTGGTAATCTTACATAGAATAAACAAATTTAATGTGTTTGTTATAATGTCATTCTTTAATAGCACTCTATGTAAGTAACACTCAAGCCTGGCAACATAATATCCCTGAGAAATACACAATTTAAACTATGTGGAAAGTAGTATTTTATGAGGTGAATAGACAAATACATTAGAGTTACTTGAATGACACTGGCTTTTTTTTTTTTTTTAATCTTGGAACTAGTTCTTTCAATTCTCAATACTTGCACACTACGAAATTAAAATTGTTATGAAACCGTAAAAATTGAGATGTATACCAAAGTTCCCTTAAGGAAACTGACAATGAAGTCCACCAGTTGGGATGTATGCAGGATCTGTTTAATTTGTTTTGATTTTTGGGGAGGTTTGTACTCTTGTACAAAAGGTGGTTGGTTTAATTTGGTGGTATGATTAACTCTTAAGAAAAAAAATTCACAATGACATTCTAAAGCTTTGTCATCATACACAGAATTCAATAAAATTCTCAATGCCCCTGGTTAAATAAACACTTTTGCTTCCTTAGTCTGCTTTTTTTTCTTTTTTGGTCTAGACTTAAGCTTTTTAATAGGCTATAAAACAAAGCCGAATATCTCTCTTGACCTTAGCTATGAGAGGAGATGTAGGAAACTCATCTTTTTCTTAAAAACTAAATTCACTTAGGTAACAGACATAAAGCAAACATAAAAATTATAAGGCTACATTAAATATTTTAAAACTAAGATTACGTTGAAATATAAGCCAGACAGATACTGAGAAAGCATCATGCAATTAGGGAGTAGTGCAGAATCATTAAGTTGGAAGATCTGCTGAGGCAATTTTTAATTTTTGTTGTTTCTTTTTTCTCCACTCACAGTATTATAGATTGAAATCCCAGAGATAGATAGAAGAAAACAGTAATAGTGCTGTCATTCAAATGTGCTAACAGAAGGATGAGTTCATGTGTGCCTTCTTTCCCCTCGTTTTTATTAAGGCTCATCTACCTGGTAAGGTATTGCCTGTTCCAATGACTGCAGGCTCCCCACCTAGATCACCGGCATTTCACTTGACATAGAACACACTTGAAACAGTCCTTTCTGTTTTAGCAAGATGATGTCTTCTAAATAAGGGACTATTAAGACATTTATTGAATACTTACTATATGAAATCTTCTGTCCTAACACTTTACTGGTATGAAGTTGTGTAGAAATCTAAGGAAGAAATTTAAAAACTTTCTCAAAATATTAATAAGACAGTGAGCTTGCTTTCAAATCTAGGCAGTCTGGCTTGAAACCCATGCATTCATAAACAATATACTTTATTTCCAATGTAGACACAACATACTCTGAATAATTGTCTATAGACACGGGTGGTTGTACAATACTAGGCAGAAAAGAAATATGTATTTGCTAGCTTATGTACAAAATATGTTGGAAATATATACATAAAACTGATGTTATTGGATATCTCTGGGGTTGGGTCTTAGATAAATGAAGGTTAGTGGTACAAGAAGAGTTTTACATGTATACCTTTCTGGAATTTTTAAATTTTGAAATATCTAGATGCATTACTTCATAAAAATTGATAAAAAAATAAAAGTTAAAGATTTGTAAGAATTCAGTAGATTCTATTATGTTAACAAGTAACTTAACCCTACATTAAAAAGAAAAGCTAAAGACATCCCTAGGGGAATTCAACATGTTTTATTTTTCCAGGCCAAAAATTTCTTCAATATCCAATTAAACTTTAGTATGATAGTTACATTTAGTTTGTTTTCTTACACAAAGTAACATTCACCGTAATGACAGTTTCATCATGCTAAAGTCTGTTCACAAACCTACTCTTTAAAAAAAAAAGGTACATTTCTAGGAAATTTTATGTACAGTACAAATGGAAAACATATTAACTTATTGAATTGTCAAACTACACAAAATAAAATCAATCAACCACCAATATTCAGTATACATTAACAATATTTTTGAGAAAGAAAATTCTCTTTACAGTTGGCAGAGTTATGTTCAAGAATTTTTATAATCTTAAAAAAGTAATAAAAGTATACACAATTTAATAATGCACAAAATAGAAAGTATTAAATAGCACAAATAATATTATAAATTTAAACACCCTTATTGTCTATCAGTTTGGGCTTACATGAAGCAAGGAAAACTGATCCTGAAACAATTTTGCTTTCAACTCTGTACATAGAATAAATTGGCCATAAGCAAAAAAGTTGTTTTTGGCTTTACATTGACACATTTCTACTTGTGCGTGTAGAGGAGAAAAGAAATTTAATTACACCTTTTAAGCAGGCAAACCATTTATATCATAAACTGCATTAGAGATTGCTTTAGAATCATACACATTTAGAATGACAGTGTTTTTTTAATGACATTTAGTACTATGTTGTGTATTTTAACTGCTACTTTTGCCACATTGAGACCTCTTTTACCACCACTGAAATAATACATCATATTCTTAGATTCTTATCAAGAATCACATCCATTTTGACAATGATTTTAGTTTTTGAAGTTTTATACTGCAATGCTTAAAAAGACAATGCAACTACCTCGATTACCTTCTTCATGGATTGTTAAGAATAAATAAAATTTTTGTATTAGATATTGATTAGGTATATGGTACAATTTCTGTTTTTACCTGGAAACATGACCTTTCTTAAAAGTAAATAAAATGAAACAGCAAAAGTTGTGCTTTTAAAAGAAATATGAGAAAATGAGGAAATTATTCATATCTTTTCCAGCTATTTTTTCTTAGGAGGAAATAATTTCAGTATTATTCTAATAAAGTTATCCAATCATAAAATTAGAAGATAACTATTCCATCCATCATAAAACTTACCACATGTATATTTATAGACCAATAAACATATGCACCATAATTCTTTTAAAAGAATGTCTATTTTTATTCATATTATATTGTTTTTTCCTTTCTGGGAATATTGAGCACCTCACCACCACACCCAAAAGATCATTAAAAAATTAAGTGTTGACTTAAAAATCAGTAGGATATCTGAGATTGGTTTTAATAAAAGTGAGAGTCATTGAACTTGAGTATTGAAGCTGTAAAGCAGCCACATTTGTTATAAATTCTCTTAATAAAATTGCATTTTCTACTTTTCCTTTTTTATTTTATAGCTTCACCCGCATATAGAAATTTGATACTTCAAAATTTTTTTCTTCTTACATTAATTTGCCACACAGACTAGGAAATTAGGATAAAAATATTAATCATTCAACAGTGCGAGATTATATTCGTCAAGTCTGGAATAACTTAAATAACTTCCAAAATAAGAACGTACTTTTGTTTGGAAGGCAATGACATAAACCTAACTGCTTCACTGACATGACTCCTATCAAAGATCTTCATGGTATAGGTTATTGATTTCATCTTCCTGAAACAAGGAATCAGAGGTCAATGACAGATACCAGCAACTGATAATTTTTACAATCTTAAAAAAATAATTCACTGGAAGCATATAAACTCACCATTTTCTCTTTATGAATCACTCATGTTTTTACACAAACTTTAGATGCCCTCTTCCTTGTCTTTTATCTACTATTACATTTCTTTTGATAGCCACTCTGTCACATGCATTTATATGACTTTTACTATGTGAAAGTTGTGATTTTGGAGTTTGTTTTCATATATAAAATCATTCACAATTAGAAATCTAAAGCCCCAAAGCAGGGAAGAAATATCACAGGGTTATAGCCCTTGTTCAATTGAGGGATGTGACAATTCTAGTTTTGTAGCCTCACTGTTGATTTTGAAGCAAAGGTGAGTAAAGATATAAATAAAATCTAGGTTAAGTTAAATATTTATATGCACCATGAGGACCATGACATGTCTAGTGCTAGTCAATATCATACAAGAAAATGCATGCTCATTTCAGTTTATGCAAAACTCACTTTAGGAGTGAGTAATCACCTTTCTCAGGAATTTCCCATGAGTAAAGCCCAAGATTCTTTGCTCAAAATTTGATCATTTGAAGACAGAGCATTTGTTACTAATAGCATAAGCCCTACGGAAGAAAATATTATGACTCTGGCAACTGATTCCTCCTGTTTCTACTTTTCCGGCTGTTGATGAGAGCCTTTAACTTGCCATAGTCTCCTCTCATTTTCTGTGAGTCTCCTCCCTGTTGAGGCTGCTGCCGAGTGTCTTTGCAGTACTGATTAATCATCTGCATTTCTGAGTGGCTGAATGCCCCCATGATGTCTTTCGGGTGGAAGGGTAAAGCCCTCACCGAACTGGCCCAGGTCCATGGGGACCATTTGTCTGTCACAACAGCCACCATTTCGGAATCTAAAACTTTGAAGTTGATCTTGGCTATGGTCTGCTTGAAACTGTTCTCAGTAGCAATGCAGTGATACAGTCCTTGGTCGGAATCTTGAACAGAGCGGATCAGCAGTCCTTGTGAAGTGGCTATGATTCGTTCATTCAGCTTCACCTAAAAAGAGAGACATATTAAAGTTCCTACAACTGAACCCTTATTTCCTAAAGAACTATGTTCAACATATATAGAAAAACAAATCACATTTGGAAAAAGTATTAGCTACTACTTAGCTTCCTTCTCAGTGGACACAAAATGTTGGTCAGTTCTGCCAGTTCCATTGCCTTATTATTACTGTTATTATTATTATTAACATGGGAGATCTTGTCTGAGGGGTATTGAATATAATAAAGAATGGGTGACGGTATTATCCATGTTGGCAAAAATATTTTAGTGTTTTTCCCCAGATAGAAGTAGTTTCTCAACATATAAGCACAGAATTTTGGTTGCTTTTGAAATCAGACTCACAGCCGACATGAATGCATGGATAATTTAAAATACCTATTTCATCCTGAAGTTTATATTTATAAAAATACTCACTGGTAAATACATGAAACCACAATTAAAGGGTGAATTTTATCTTTTTTTCAATGAATGAATGTTCTTTGGAATAAAAAATATATAAGCAGAGGCAAAGTTTTGAACATTATCAAAGGCACTTTCCAATTATTCCAAAATAAAGAATGTCTAAAAATGAGCTGGAATGTCATTATACTGTAAGTCTTCTAAGTGGTTTTACCTCCAAGGAAAGGTAATAAAAAACTATGGATTAACATTAATTACTTTATAGACTTATAAAGTCTATATACATTTGCTGAATATCAGCTAAGTACTTGAAATTCATCTTCCTTACAGTTCCAGCTATAATATTGTCAATGAAGAAATAAGTGGTAAGAAGTTCCTTGACATGTATACTCTAGAATACGCTTTCATTGAGGAGAAAAGAAATTTGACCAAAATCAAAATGAGGTAATGCATGTGAAATGTTTTTCTAAATGGTAATAGTTCTGTGCAAATAGACAAGTTATTGCTAATTAAATCCAAATCAAATATTGATTGTTTTTGATAAAAATTAACCCCCAGACAAAAGCACAAAAAGGTGATATATAGTATTAAAAGGCAAACAATAGAATAGAACTAACTAGAAAAGAAATAGTCATTAGAAGGAGCTGGGCTCAACTGATCCTTCTGCCCCAACCTTTCAAGTAACTGGGCGGGCCTACAGGTGCATGCCACCACACCTGGCTGATTCTTCTACTTTTTTGTAGAAATGGAGTATCTCATTATGTTGATCAGGCTGGTCTTGAACTCTTGACCTTAGGTGATCCTCCTGTGTTGGCCTCCCAAAGTGCTGGGATTATAGGCATGAGCCAACATGCCTGGCCCCAAATTTGGATATTAATTTAATTTATTAAGTATAAATGTGCCTCCAAAATAATTTAAATAATGTATAAATGCATTGAGAAATTAAAAGAAAGTCTTTTCTATTTGTGAAAAATTAGGAAAAAATTTTGAGGACAATTTGATAATATCTATAAAACATATATATGATATTTGGTACAGTAATTTCAATTCTAGGAATTTATCTAGAAGATATACTCTTAAAAGTAAGCAGATATTTGTTTACATAATATATTTGATAAGAGGAAGCAAGAAATAACCTAGCCAGCAAGCAGCCAGTAAATGGCTACCAAAAAACCAAAAAACAAAACAAAGCAAAAAACCCCCTAAAACACCTAAGATACATTTATACAATGGAATACTGTGCAGCCAGGGAAAATAATGAGCTACCTCCACATGTAGTGATATGAAAGTGCTGTGTTGTGTGTGTGTGTGTGTGTGTGTGTGCATATGTGTGTGTGTCTGACAGAGAGCAGGGGAGGAAAACCATAGAGCATATTTGGAGGAATACTGAAGTGGAGGAGTTTATTTTTCACTTTATGCTATTTAGTATGAACTATTTTCACTTGCTCCATGAGCTTTCATCATTTGTTTTACTTTTCTAAAACAAAGTTTAATTATCAGCAATGTGAGCAATAAATCTATGTTTGCCTGAAATAGTAAAATGAAATCAGGATAAGTTTAATAAATATTATAGTTTATTTCACTAAATTAAGCTGTGCTTAAATTCTAAATGAAACTGATTTTCACAATTGTGTTAAATTTTATTGTAATCTTAAATTATTACATTGTTATGTTTTTGAAAATGGAAGAAAAATCAAGATAATACTATTTGAGTCTCCACTTTATTGAGCATTCCGAAATAGAACATTAGAAACATCACAAGAGAGAATAAATTCATAACACATTCCATTTTAAATTTTATTGTTAATTTCCATGGCATGTATTCAAGCCTATATATACATATATGTATGTAATTTTAAATCATAGAAATTATATTCACTTACATACTATTCTATTGAAATTGCTACTGAATAAAGGAAAATTACTTTCCCTATATTAGTTAATCCCTGTTGAGGGTGGGAGGAGGAGTGAGGGATAAAATCTTACCTATTGGATACAATGAACACTATTCTGGTGATGGGCACACCAAAGGCCCAGACCTAAGCATTATACAAGGTATCCATGTAACAAAACATTTGTACCTTCTTAATATTTTGAAATAAAAAAAATAATCTAACATGCATTAGTTTAATATTGAAGAAATTAATGAGACATAGAAACTAATTGTGTCATATACTCTCTGACTGGTAATTCCGGATGACAAAAATCATGTAATACACATATGATTATGAAAACACATGTTCACTGCAATAAAAAGAACTTCCCTTCATCCTGGTTTTCCACAGCCCCTCTTCTCAAGGGCCACCTGTCTTATTTTCTCACAATTAATAGTAGCTACTGCATTTTATCACATCTAGTGTTTACCCTTGATATGATGTGATGAAATGGTACTTTGCCTCTGTGCTCTTCCAAAAACCCATAACCCTTGTCTAATCATGAGAGAAAAATCAGAAAAATCCCAACCGAAGGACATTTAAAAAAAAATATCTGATCAGTATTCCTCAAAACTGTCAAGGTCATCACAAATAAGGAAAGTCTAAGAAACTGTCAAAGCTAAGGGCAGCTAAAGAGACCTAAGGACTAAATGTAATGAGGTATCCCGGATGGGATCCTGGAACAGAAAAAGGACATTAGATGAAAGCTAAGGACATCTGAATAAAGTAAGAACTTTAATTAATAGTAATGTATCAGTATTGGTTCATTAATTGCAATGAGCCTATCATAATGTTAGATGATAATAATTGGGGAAACTTCACAATCTTTCTGTAAATCTAAAACTGTTCTAGAAAATAAAGTCTATTAAAATTTCAAAAAAGAAAATAGATCTCAAATAAATAATAAATTTGTTATTAAAATTTTTAGAAGTATTTTTTAATATCATAGAATTCTAGGCAAGATGAGGCTTTGAAATCCGTCTAGCTCATCTTTCCTCCCAATAATTAAATCTCCTCTTACGCAAGTGGTCATCTGCCTATGGCTTAATATTCCCGTAACAGGGGACATGCAATTTCCTAAACAGCTCATGACATCTTTGGATAGGCAAGTCTGAGAGTTGGAAAGTATTTTCTCAAATGAAGCCAACATTTATTTTAGTAACTTTGATGCAGTATCTGTGTTCTACAGCTTGGGATGGTATGCACTCTACATCGCCTTAATTAACTTAATATGTAGCATCAAAATTGCCCACAACAGAAGAATACACAGAAATGCAGAGGGTTCTAATTTTTCCCTTAGCTCCATCACACTTTATGATGCACTAATAGTAGTACATTTCAGACTTCCCTAAGGCTTTATATATACATATATATTTTTATCTTCTCATTTGTGAAGACAACATGACACCAATATCATGCAATTCATTATTTACAATATGCCACCCTATGCCATTTTACAATGCTACCCTTATAAAACAGCTCTTTCCAATCAGTGAAAGGTTACAGTAAGTATCCTTTTATTTGAAAATCTAAGGCTTTTTTCCATATCATTAACCAAATGCAATAATCCTATAAACAATGATTCTATATATTACCTAAGCAAAGCATAAGAGTTATGAATAATAAAGCAATGGAAACAGATTACCACACAGCAGAAAAATGCCTTTGCCATAAAGGTTATAGTTCAGTGTAATTTCTTGCTGAGGGAAACTGAACTTTTTAAAAAGCCTCCTTTTTAAAAAGGAGCTATTGTGTGAAAACTAGGCATCTAGATTTGTGCACAACTTGTTTCTTTTACTAATGTTTCCTCACATCAATACCACTGTCTTAGTGCCCAAGCTCTTGTTTCAAGCACTGTATTACAGAGGTGAGTAGGCAGAAAGAATTTCTAATGAATTTATCAATTCTTAGGACAAAGGATTTTAAAGAAAGTGGCACTTGTCATTCCAAAGACATAAAAGGATGTTCGTATGCCTTTCCTTTTTTGTTTGATCTGAACCTCACGGAGGGATGGTGATTTAATGCTCTTCCCAAAGCCCTGATGGATTGCCGCTGAGCTGCATCACTCACCTCTTTCCTCCTGTCTTTGTCTTTCTGTAGCAACCACTTGATAGATGCCTGTGGAGACTTGGGGGTACACTCAAGAAAAGTGGTGTTATTTTTCACTCCATACTGAACAATTTCAGCTGCATTTCTATATGCTGAAAAGCAAAAACAAAAGGAAAGAGAGAGAGAGAGAGAAACACAACAGAATTGAGAGCATATTCTCCTACATAAATGTTTCTTTCTTTATAAAATTGTAGACAACTATGGAAGCTGGCAAAAGGCAGTGATAATCATTACACAAGCAAATTATTATATACATTGTTTACCTGTTTTATTTAATGTAAAGGGAAGGAGAGAAAGACTATTAAATTAATTAAGGCTGTATTGATAAGGGACATGACGTTTGTTCAAGAATTACTCTATGTCAATGACTGTACTTAATATCACTTTGGACACTCAATTATTACAAAATTCTTGTAAGATTGTCTCAGCTTTTATAGCTGAGCAGACTGAGGCTGTGAGTTATGAGGAAATATACTGTAGTTAAAGAGTTAGTGTCTGGCAATGCTGAAGCTAGTTTTATCCACCCCTAAACTCCATACTCAGTGTAGTACGGAGGACGCTCAGAAGTCCTAGGAAAGGGTGGAAAGTAAGGGGTGGCCTCAGCGAAATCCAGTGATTGAGAACACAGGCTTTGCAATCAGAGGAACACGGGGTAAAATCCTGACTCTACCCGTACTGGCTGCACAAACTCAGACAAGGTAATTGATCTCTCCGCGCCTCTGTGTTATTCATCTCTAACAAACATGGATAAATAGTTTTTGCACACAGGTTTGTCAACTGAAGTACTAAATTAGGTGAAGCATTTAATATAATAATGTGGTAGCTTAGACATGGACAGAATCTTCATTAATAAAGCAGGCATAATAATAGACTCTGCTTTAGTATAATTTCTTGAGTATTAAGTGAGAGAATCATAAAAAAGCACTTAGCTCAGGTTCTGACAGAAAGCTGGCATCAATATTTATTTGTCATGACTTCAATTGCCACTATTCTTAACACTATGACAACTACTATTATTAATGGGGACTGAGAAATAAATACGTATTTATTTCTCTAATAATAAATTTCTCAGCAAATAGAGAAATGGCAATTTGGATTTATTCTCTCAACTAGATGTATGGAACAATTAAGCAAAATCTATCTTAATTTCCTCCTTGCAGTTAGGGTAGTTAGTAACAAGATTGCCATCCTTTACTAAAAGAAAGCCCAGACTTAAAAGGATTAGACATAGAAGTCTTAGTGTTAATTTTTTAATATAGTATATCTGTAATATCTGCTTGGAGACAATTCTGGTTGGTGGTGTTGAGGTGGGGGGAAGGGATTAGTGGGAAAGCATAATAACATGTCATAATGGAAAGGAAGAGATTAGATTAATGGTAAGACACAGGCAGGATGGTCAACTGTAGTACACCTATGTTCATAGCAGGATTATTCACTGTAGCCAAAAGGTGGAAGCAAACCAAACATCCAGTGATGGACAAATGGATAAACAAAATGTGCATATACATATAATGGAATATTACTCAATCTTAAACATGAAGAAAATTCTAGTACATGTTACAATACAAATGAACCTTGAATACATTATGCTAAGTGAAATAAGCCAGTCACAAAAGGACAAATACTGTATGATTCCACTTATGTGAGGTGCCTAGAATAATCAAATTCATAATAAATTCATAAGCAAATAGAATGGTGGATGCTAGGGGCTGGGGGAAAGAGGGAATGGTTAGTTAGTATTTAATGTGTACACAGCTTCAGTTTGGGAAGATGAAAATATGTAGAGATGGCTGGTAATATGGTTGGTCATACAACAATGTGAATACATTTAATGCCATAGAACTATAAACTTTAAAATGGTTAAAGTAGTAAATTTTATGTTATGTATTGAGGCTTACAACCTAACATGTATATTTGCTGTAATACGTAACCTAAACTTTGGTACCACCATAATATGCTGAAATAAAAAAAAATAAAAATAAAAAGTGCTCTTCAATGTGTTCTTCAATGGTAAATTTTAAAAAGTAAAATGATTTTTCTTTAGAAAGAAAATAGTTTCTAAGAAAATCTGTAATTATCATCTGTGTGAGAGACCTAACAACTAACATAGCAGTACAGGTGTTCCCAGACATTTGTTTTTTCACAATGCTTAATATACATATAAATAACATTTAAATTTTAATTACCATCATTAATACCAAAAATTTTCACAATGAGTTTTTGAAAATGAAAGGCTTGAATCTATTACAATGTTTCCCTTACTGAAATGTGGCATGTAGCATTACTACTGTTTACAAAGATTGACCATTGCTCACTTTTAATACCTTTTAAATTAAATCCTCTACATTGAGTAAGTGGATTTCCATGTCTCACATCTTGTCTTCGGCTCCTCCTGTAGGTGCAGAAATATATAAAAATGACTTAGAATTATCATTGCCAATTATACCACATTTAAAGCATTGCATTTTTAACTCAGTGTCCTTTTGATTGCCTAAGCTTCCATTAGATGTTTTTAAAAGAGATCTGATAATCTTATGTAGCAATCTGACATTTCTCATTTAATTCATCAGTGATAGGGTGGGTACTTATCCTTGCTTTTCAATCTGAACAAATTCAGTCCCTCCCCAACTACCAACTACCACTCATAGAATGGCTATGAATCTCCCATTATGTGTATATCCCCGGTAAATGCTAGACTTTAAAATTAACGGTGTAAATTTTTAGTTTAGAGATATTCATCCAAATTTTTCTAAAATAAATTCTAAAGTATATATTCACTAGAATTTTCCTTCTTATAAATAGTTTTTTTTAAATAAACACACTTTTAATATAAAAGTCAATGTCTTTTAACACTTTCAGATATATATTAAAACTTTTCTGAAACAAGTGATACAGAGATAAAACACAGACATTTAATGTAAAGTTAAGTAACATTGATCATTTATAATACTACAGTAGCATCCCGCCTGCCAACTTCTTATTTTGAAAAATTTAAAGTCTACAAAAAAGTGAGTATATGAGTACAATGAACACTGGTACACCTAGATTCACAAATTGTTATATTTTGCCATATTTTTTTCTCTCTCACATGTATTTATCATGTATATATTGTTTATGCACATCTATGAAGACCCTTAGAAAATAAGTTGCAGACATGATAATGTTTTATCCTTAAATACTTTAGCATGTATCTTCCAACAATAACTGATTTCTCTACATAACAGCATCTTTAGCATACTAAAATATTAATATTTAAAAATATCATCTAATATGCATTCATATTAAAATTTCCCTAGTTATGACTAAAATATTCCATATGGACTTTTTAAAGTTTATACAGGATCCAATCAAAGTTCATTCTTTGCATTTAGTTGTTATGTACCACTAGCTTAAGGATTTCAAAAATTTATTTACATTTTCTGTAAGTTAGTCATTATTTAAATGAAAGTTCTAAATTATTTGTATTCTAACTTTTTAATTTCCTGAGTCTTAGAATAACTGAGCATCTTTGTTTCAACCGTATTACATAGTGTGGCAAATTAAAATAGAGCAACTGAAATCTTCTGAGCAAAGCATCATGATACAAACATTGCCGTAAGTGAGAAGGAAGGGGATTCTGTGTAAATATTGGGAGTATGATTGTTTATTCTCAATGCTGAAAAGTATATTTGAATGAGCACATCACTTAAATGAGCTAAATGTTAAGTCTTTCTTAGTATTTTTGCCTTAAAGATATATTAAAATCAAGAAGAAGAAAAATATTAAAATTACACAGTGGTTATTAAACTTACAAAGCAAAATTAATCTCAAAGTCATTAATGATGGAAAAAACTCATTTAAGAATACCAAAAATAGTTAATACTTTAAGTACACTATGGACTCTACACATCTATTTATGGAAACATGGGAATAAAGTATTATAACACTCACATATTCCTTTTCCAAAAAAAGTCACACGATACTTTTTAATTAAATATTTCTGTATAACTATACACACAAAATAGGGGAAATGATAGTCATTCTTACCTCAGGAAATATAATTAATACTGTACTATATTCTAGAATAGCTTCCATATCAGGCTTTTCCTGCATTGCATTTGCTATATTTTGAAATTACACCATAATTTACTACCAGGCAACTTAAGAGTATACAAGCACTATGTGAGAGTTCTTATGGCTTACCTCATCATTTTTAGCTATCTAGACAAGCAATGTCATTCACAATGATTAAATTTACTGTCTTGTGATCAGCACTATGTCATGGTTTACTCATATTTACAAACTCTCAAGCCGGACAATCTGAATTTACAGTATCACATAGCTTCCAGACATTCAAACATAGAAAAACGTTATTATGCCTTGCCTTACAACATGAGATGGGCGAGGCAACCATCTGAGCCTTTTCTATGAGTAGATTCCCTTCAAGGCATTCAGACCTCATCACAGAAATATGCTGGTAGGCAGAGTAGTATTATATTGCATGTAGGATTTGGGATTTGGCTCAAGTTGCCAATGTTTCATCCATTATAGTCAATTCCTTAGGATAAACAATGAAATCATTTTCTTCTTGTATAGAAGAGATATTTACTTGAAGATTGAATTGATTATCTTATCTTTAAAAAAGTCCCTAACTACATGTCTGAATCCAGAATAATAACATTACAGACTAAAATGAAAGATCTGATACAAATGCACAAATATTTAAAATACTTGAGAGTAGAAAAATGCTTATATAGTTTACTATGAACCAAGTTATTTAAAAAAAGAGACACTATTGAGCCAATGATACTAAACAACTGTATTATGTCAAAGTATAAATTCCATTGATTTCCAAGTACAACTGTATTTGTCTGTTTCCATACAAGAATATGTTTTTGCTTTACATTCCTATGAATTACTAAGTGATCTTTGTGTTCTGGTTAGATAGACAGTACAATCAGAGTAAAACCAGGTAAGTCAATAACATTATTAAAGAAAATGAATGTGGAAAATACTTCAAAGGAGCATTTTCATCATTACTACTAATTTCAAAAAAAATACTGTACATGGAAATTTAAAAAATCATTCAGCAAACATGTTTTGAATTCATTATAAGCATATCCTTAACCAAGTTTGGAAATAATTTGGAGAATTTAAATGGTATAGATATTTTTAGTGAAATATCAAGTATGCTAGTTAAAAATGAATATGGGTAGGTGCACACATATATTTTATATATATAGCATTTTCTGGCTCTTCACGATAGAATTAAGGCACTGCTAGAGATAACCAAGATAGTTCTTTAAATAATTAACTCTTTTTTCTCAACCCATGATGAATGATTTAATATAGGGCATGATATTGTAACAGTAAAACAATTGCAAGATAGACTCAGTTCTTTGTTTATTAAAAAGACATCATTAAGATTATGGTTTATGGTGATAGGATGACAATGCGGAATCTAGAAGTATAACTGGGATTGCAATAGACGGGAGGTTATGCAAAGAAATGAGCCAACTCACATTGCAATAGAAACTTCTAAAATGTAAAAAATAAATTCAAATATGCAATGATAATCTATATATAATATGGAATTTTACTTGACACATTCTTTGCTAAATAAAAATGTTTATTGGTCAAAGCCAAGGTTTTTGCAGGGAATGTGCACTAATATCCAATTCCCTCCCATTATATAAGAGCTGGTATGCTTACAGGACTATAGTAACATTCCATTTACAGTCTCCACACCACTTTCTTCCTTGGAAAATGTAGTGCGATAGCTTTCTTCAGCACCAAATCTGCTTAATAGATTAAAGATTTGTATTCTAGGTATTAGATATGCCAATTTTTAGAGCTTCTTACCAAGAAAAAATACTTCCTTACATTTAGTTATGGTAACTTTAAGATATCATATTTGGGAGTGCAAAACAAATATGGTTGAGAAATATGAACAATGGTCACAAAAATCATTTTTTAAATTTGACATTATATTTGGAATTTGCTTCCCTCACACTTTGTGTCCAGGCTCATACCTCCAGCCCAGTACAAAGGCAAAAGATCACAGAGCAATGAGATCTAGAAATTCTATGTAGAAATAAAAAGAAGTCATGGACCTCCTCACTAACTCCTAAAATATAGTGGGAGAACATAGTGTCTTTGAACACATACAAGAAAGATTCCTGGTCTAAAGAGTGGGAATTTTCTTCATCTCTCATGACCTTAAATTCAGGAGACTCTGATATGATCCAGCCGAGGCTACTCCTCTCTACTCCAGACTCATATTGCCAACTGCCTACTCAACATCTACTCTTGAGTAAACTCATAGACACCATTAACTTAACATCATCTTTCTCCCCACACACCTGATCTTTTCAGTCTTCCCTTTCTCAGGAAATGACATCTACATTCTCAGTTCTGAGAATTTGGGTCATTTTTGACTCCTTTGTTTTTCTAACTTCCCACATCCTGTACACCAACAGATTCTGTTAGTTGTATGAAGGACAGATCAGATCACTTTTTGCCACCTTTACCTGTGTCATTCCTGTGCAGACCACAGTTATATTTTACCTAGAGTATTATAGTAGCTTCCTGTCTTATAGTTTCTCTCCCCCACAACCCCCTCCCCCACTCCAGGGCTTCAATGATCTTTTGAAACCAATATAATTTCATGGGCTCAAAAACCCTCAGTCATTTTTCATTTCACTCTAAAAAGTCCTGCATCATCTGACACTCTGACTACCTGTCCTACTCTCATTTCTGTATAGCTTCATTAGCTTTGGTGCTGTTTCTTGAAGAATCCTGACATGTTAGAGATTTCTGGTCCCTCTCCCTGCAATGCTATTCACCCAGATAATGCCTTGGTGGTATTCCACATCAAGTCCTTGATCACATACTATGCCCAGAGTAGGGACCTCCCTGACTACACATTTAACATTGCAACCCCCTGCTTCCCACATGTCCTACCCACCTTTTTTGCCCTTTGTAAATTCATAAACCTTATCATTATTTGATATGCTAGAAGTTTTCCTTATTTATTTATTGCATGTTTTCCCCCTTTAGAATTTATAATACCTGAAGAAGAGACTTCTGTCTTTTTGTTGTTGTTTTTCATCTTACTTAGGATCTAAAACAATGCCTGGGGAATATTTGTCCTGTGATCAATTTTTCTGAACTAATGAATAAAAGAATCAGAATACTACTGACATGTGAAAGTGCTAGGGTTGTTTTAGTCTGTCAAGATCCTTAAAGGAATATAGAGAACAAAAGCTATAAAACATCATCACCCCAATAGTTTACTTGAAAGATCTTTGATGCTCATGGCAGGTATATTTATTTCTTCTGCTAACCCAAGATTTTAAAGGTTTTTCCCCTGGCCCCCATCATGGTGACACATTTCTCACATTACTATATGAGTGAAAATAGCTATGACCTTGGCTCACCCTAAATTCTGTATGTTCTTTGTTCTACAGTCAATTTCTCTCCTGGTGGTTCCTTTTAACTTAGTGCAAGTTGGTACAGAATTCCCTACTTAAGTCTTCACTTGGTTAAAAGACACCCTGCCTCAGACTGCCTTTTTTTCTTAACCTAACCAGCAATCGTGCACTCCCCACTCTAAGGGTAAAGCATGGTCATCAAGGTTTGAAACCAAATCAGGGTATCCACTCTGGAACAGTGCCCTAGTAGCTTGAACTAGACCATGCCTTTGATTACAAGATGATTAAGTGATGTAGAGAAATCCTAGGAAGGTAGGATTTAAGGATACACTAAAGCATAGAAAACAAAAAAGACATGATTAGGTGATATAAACAAATAAAGCTAAATGATGGTTGAAATATTTTGTGGGTCTTAGGAGAGCGGGTGTTGCAGAAGATTTTTTGAGAGAGGAAAAAATCTTTCCAAAGTGCCATCCTCCATAATTACCATCTTCCTGAGAATCTCAAGTTATAAAGCATTGCCATTTTCTTCATTCAAACACTATGTGTGATGCTAAAAATAGCTAATATGTTTAATGTCATTTTAAAAAACAGCAATAAAACTGATTTTAACAATATGGAGCACTTATTACTGTCTGGCGATCTACATTTTGATTTTTGGCTATGTGTTTGGTACTCACCGCTTCCCAGTTGGGTAGAACCTAGAGCAAGAGTGGCCGTCCCAGGCGCAGTACGGGTCCCTTGCCAGGCAGCAATCAGCACAGGCTGTGCCGTAGATGTGGCAGCGATGCAGAGACACTTGGGAAACCCCTTCATTGGAGCTCACATACAACTGTTGCTATTAGAGAAATGATGATGATTTATTTCAGATGTGGAAGTTAAAAGAAGACTTTCAGCAGGAACACATTATAATATATGCCCACAAACCCTTGGATTCATTTTGAAACAGACTAAAAACGTGAAGCAAAGCACAGAAGGGTATAAAGCCAAAATAAATAGAATTTTCCTACGTTAATATGCCTATAACATTACCACTTTCCTGTTCCAAAAAAAGGCTCAGAGCACCATGTAGAATGGTAATGTGTTTTAGACATTGGGATTCATTGTTCTCTCAGAATTGAGGTAATATATTACAGATTTAAATTATGATGTTTTCTTTTTTTCATTCAGTGCTGTCTCTTACCAAAGCACAAGGAAGCATTCTTACTTTTCAAGTCTGGCAACACATTACTTTGTAGATTTGAAAAAGTCAGGTCCAAAATAAAGGGCATTTTTAATTTAGAAGAAAAAAAATGATAAATAGTAAGTATTAAATGAAGTGAAAAAAATAAAAAAGATATTTTGGTCACATGCTTTTGAATGTGGCATATTGTTCATTAAAACCATATTAAAATTATTTAGAAGAATATCAATATTTATATTTAAATGTCTTAAAATTTCTGCTTGCTCCAGTGATCCTCATCACCCTAAGGAAGTCATGAATAAAGATTTCATCCTCCTTCATTTATAGGGTATCAACAGCTTCTTAAGGTACTGCTCTAATTCCTTTAGCTGTGTATAAAGTAATCATTGGGAGTTAAAAGAATGAGTTTCCAATTGATACTCCTTGTTTTCCAAAGGGCTGATATTATATAATTCAAGTTAGCATAGAATCTCTTAGCTGGAACTTGAACAGATGCACGTGAGAGGGAGCATGTGTACCCATATATACATATTATTTAAAAATTAAATTTATGGAGATGTCATTGGTGCACCTGCTCTGGAGCTTTGGAGGCAAACTTTTCTGAATCTCAGCTTCCTCATTAATAAAATTGGGATGACACCCTATAGAGTTTTTGTAAGAAATAAATGTTGTAAGGGCTACATCCACATAATTTGGAATAGTTTCTGGCTCATAGGTGCTCAATGAATGTTAATTAATGGTAATAGTAGAATAAAATACCAATTAACAAACTATCAAACTGTAAGTTTTTAATTCTAACCAATCATTTCAATCACTTCTCACTCTATTATTTTTAATGAAATTATTTTATTTAGATCAATTTATTTTCCAGAAATTGTGACGAAATTGATTCCAGTTGAGACATCCAAATTAGAAGAAAAATGCTGCATGTTTTGACAATAACCATTTGTCTAGCAATGTTTGAAATAAGTGTTTATTCAGGAAATTAGTGAATAATCTAGTGAATATATCAATTTCATTAAAACACTTCCAGGATGCTAATTTATTTTGTGGAAAGGACACAGTTTCATTCTAGATGATATCTTTTTTGTTGCTCCCAGTATTTTCTGCTATATACAGAATAATACATGAATAAATTTAAAAAAGAGTGCACAAAATTGATAAAATAGGAAACACTAAGAAAGGTATTTAAATTTATATAAAAATATAAAGGTATTTAAATATGTATATATACAACAATTTGTAGTCCTCTCCTACTGAAAAAATAATGCAGTATGCAGTTGTGCAAATGAATTCCAAAGAGCTAAACAAAATTACTCCTACCTTGAATCTAATTGTTTTAATGAAACATTTTCAGTTATCTACAATATAAGATGTTGAAGGCAGACATAATACATAAACTATTAATAAATTGAAACTTGTATATAGGACGAGTATGCCACACAAATGCTTTGTGCTATTGTAAATTTTGCTCTGATACTTTCCCTTTCCACTAAACTACTGTAAACAAAAGGCTTCCCTGCTGACTTCAAAGAAAATTCTGACTTGAGATCAGCTCCCTAGGACATTAGGCAAAATGACGAATGGCTTCTTGTTACTTGGGAAAATGTTTGTTATGCACCATACAAACATTTTTACAGATGAGATCTTTAGCTCCATTGTACCTTATTTATTTTTCCTCATAAAATTCAGTCAAGGGAAAAGGGTATAAGACTAACTATGAAATAGTACTTCATCTCTAACAGACCAAATATGGTGAGGAGCACTAAAATTATGTAATCAGTTGTGCTACCACATAAAACCTTTATTCTGTTTTCCAAGAAAAATAAGTCTCAGGCTCTTACAAACAGCATTTGCTGAGGACCCACTTTATTTTAGGCATTTTATATAAGTCAACCCGTTTGTAAGAAAGGCATTATCTTGTAAATGTAGAAACTTAGGTCAGTGAACTTAAATGATTTGTCTATACTTTATGGTCAGGTTGGAAATCAAATGTATGTTAATCCTACTCTGAAGCCTACTCCATTTTGACTATATTTGACTCTTAGAACATTCATTCTAAGATAACATCTTTAGGGGCTGGAAAGGTACATATTTTGCACGCATAGATATTGAAATCAGGCTTTTCATTTTTAAAATCATTGTATATATGCATGTGCAGACAGAAATTAGAGGATTAATTAGAAGATTCTGATTATCATAGTCAAATATTTCTTCCCCAAATCCTGAACCTTAGATTTCAGACTTTCTATTTTTTTATTAATATGTATAAACCCTAGGAAATAGCATTTCCTTTAAAATAAGCATAAAAGAATGCATTGCACATTTCAAACATGTGACAACAGCAGGAACTTAAAAGAGGATTGAGTACTCATTTCAAGCCCCTGAGAAAGTTGTGACATGATAGTAGCCCAAACATTATGTTAAATTCTTCCCTTAGAAAGTTGGCTTTACGCACTGTAATATTTGAGAATATAGGATATAAAAATGTTGAAGTATCTTGCTGTATATATGTTCTACTCTGACTTTTATACAAAAATAAACCTATTCAGTCTTTCACTAATAACTAGTAAATTCTACATCAATTAAAAGTGATTTTGTGGTATACTTTAAGCATTATTATTTATTTTGTCAGCACTAAAACTAATTTTCAGAAGTTACAAAATGCATTTTTCATAAGGGCAAACATTTTAATATGCAAAGCACATAAAATAGTTGTGTTTTTACCTTTTTGGATGAAATTTTCATTGTTGTTATGGGAGCATGATTCTAAAAGATTAGAAAACATCATGTTAGTTGCTCAAATGATCCTTAGAAAGAATTTTACATTAAAAAATCATTTTCTATTAAAACTCAAGAAATTATCATTTTTCCTACATGTGTGTGTACTTTGGAAGTATGTATACTTATATTTATATATAAAGTACATTTCTTCTTTGGAAACTATGGATAGATTTGTTACACAGATATACACCTAAACAAAAATAGTAACTATAATACATCTATAAATATTAGCATTAGAATAAAAAATGAAAATTTCAGAAGAAAATTTGACATAATCATAAAAAATATATTTTGGAATATTGACTCCAATGAATAACTCAGAATTGGATCTAAGTACTTAGGTGGAGGAGACTGTAGAATGATACACCATCTAATTCTTCCACGACACAACACAAATGCTCTGCATAAGACACTATTGTTCACCTGCCAAGCGTTGTTTTGCAAAGATGTATTAGGCTGAACCATATTAATTAATTCTCATTGTTGCAAACAAAGACATATTATTAGAAAACGTTCTCTTTTGATAAATGTGAATGAGTAAAAGACCCTAAGATTTTTCTAAAATAGTAATGCTTTTGAGAATCACTGTATTCATAATTTTACTTATTAAACGTTATTAGTTCCTTTTGATGATTAAGAACTAGACTGCTGATAACCTCCATGAGTTTTATTTGCATAACTCAAGTGGGAACAAGCTCTCAAAATCCAATGTACCCATAGTTACTTTGCCTTCTGGAGTTGCATGTACTTATAAACATTTACAAAGAAAAAACAGTGACATCTTTGACTCTCCATTGCAACAATTTTTGATCATCTCTTATAAATACACACACACACAAATGTTGCAACTTATAACCACCTAGGCAACTGCTAATAGTTACACTTCCCATTCAAGTTAAGCATAGGGAAACTAGACTATTTTCAGAAAATATGAACAGAGGACTAAAAGAAAAGCTCGTGTATACTGTATAAAAACTGTACTGTATAAAAACCAAACACCTGGTTTTTCAAAGTTACATTGAATTTTCTGCAGTATATCAGTGTGACACTTGGCTAAGAAAAGTTTTTAGTTTAAATGCATTATTTCTTCATGTGCTCATCACACTATATCATACACACCCAATTATTTTTACCTCAGCTCAGAAAATGTGACACAAACACCATGTTGAAGACAGTAACTGTATTCAGTAACTGTGTCTCTTGATCTAGCCACATCCATCACTGGCACACGCAGCAGTAAGAAAGCTCAAACATTTTCTAGTCTCTCTCTTAGGCTGATGTCCCCCACATGCATTGTGACTGACTCTATTTTTCCACTGAGAGTTTATTCTTCATGATGATAACACCAGCATAACTCATATAACAGACCATAAGTAGTTAGCACATGATCAGAATAACTCACATTTCTTTAAGACCTTTCCATAACATATATGTTTGGGTTTGTGTCAAGCTCACTTAATTAATGTTTCCTGATAATCAAAAAAAGATATTTCAGTATTAAAAATGAAGTGCTACAAAATGACATTCTTGCTATCTTCAAGAAAACTCCAGAATAAAGCATGTTATATTTTTTGGCCAGCCAAGTTGTCCCTATTGAATTAAATGAGAAAAATATCTTAAACATAGTGCAATTTTGGTTAATCTAGTAAAACAACGAATTTCTTCACAAAACAAGGCATGGAAAAAGCACTTGCTGGACAGAACGCTATTTGATGAGTACAATTTTAATGCATTAATCACAAAGCACCTATGCCAAAGAGAGCCTAGCATTAAAAATTGTAAATTTAGTGACACATTAGGAAATTTGCCAGAATTCTTCAGATTTTATATATGATTTTTTTATATTTCTTTACATTTTAAATGTATTAGCAAAATCTAACAGCATTTCATCTTAACCATTTATTTGCTTATAAATTCAATTTCTTTTGTGAACATGAGAATGTATATTAATGAGTCAATACATTCTGAGTCCATTGAATTAAACAAAGCAACTTGCTGTACTAGCAATATTCTGCTACTGGGAGTTCTGAAGTGCTACTTTTACTCAGTCATGGGCTGACTCTGCTCTTTTGTTGTCCCTGAGCCATTGTTTCTTAATTGGTTTAGTTGAAAATAGAGGCCTGCAGCAGGATTGATTCTATGCCAGTTTCTTTACAATTCTAATAGCTCCTCTGCTGTGCTTTACCCATCTTTCCAAATGCAGATAAAAAGGACCTCTTGAACTACAGTGAACAACTGTAAGGAGAGAAGGGAATGGCAGGACACCACAATTCCCTTCTCCTGGCTCTCACATAATAAAGAACAGGCACTCTGCCCTGACCAGGTGAAATTTCATAGGACTGAACTTCCCTCTGTGTACCTGTTTTACTGTGTTTTCTTATTCTTTTTCTTTTCTATAAAAAAAAAAAATCCCAAATTCAAGGACAAGGAGAATAACACAATGAAATCTCAAGTTCTAATAGAACATGAAGTTCTGAGTGGTAAAGAAACAATATTTGTTTTAGTTAACTAGGGTGACATTTGAATTAAAAGCAATAAAACAAAAGAAAACAAAGCAGTTTTTCTTGAAATTACTGGCTAAAATAATATAAGAAAGTTTATCTAACAATCAATAAAGTGAAAGCATTTGAGTTTCAGTGGCTTGTGAAGCAAATGATAAAAGCACTTTCATAGCAAGATCTTCTAGACCTTGACCAACAGAACTCATTTTTTAAAAATAATGATGACCAAAATTCTTCAAGTTGTGATGATAGCTGAAAAAAACTAATGCTTTTATGTTAAGATAACTTGAAATGTTAACAAAATACTTTACAAAAATATTTTCCTATATTTTTCATTTTATCTGATGTTTTCCTACCCTCAAAAATTTATAACATTCATTTATTTGATCTTTTATCAAATATTTTTTCCTCCCAAGTATCTGTAAGATTAAAGCATTCCACTTATCATGCATGTTCTGAAATTAATAGAAAAGATGTTCAAACCTTAAAGACTTCCAACTCCTCCAGAATGAGCTCGCCGCTGGCAGAGCTATTAGTAGGAAGAACAACCACCTTTTGCACAGTGCCCTGATCTAAATTAAAGAAACAATGAGATGTTACAATATGTTTTTAAAGGAAAGAAGATATTTAGACATAAGATTAATTAGAACTTACAACATTATTTATATAAGTATTCAGTCATCAAAAATATATTGTATATATTGAGCTACAACCATTTGCAACATGGTACATATATTTTAAATTGAGATTACATATAATGCGAAAGAAACTAACATGACTATCTTATATTTTGCACATATTTTGTGTAGCCTTAACTATGAGATAAAGAATCTCCAAATATCTTAAGTCAAAAGCTCTGAACTAAGTGTTCAGAATATAACACATATTATATTAATATTATGGAATGTAATATATAACTTGGAATATAATGGATACAATGAATAATAATGAATGTAATATAATGAATGACTTCAAATATAATACATAACTTTAAGTTTGGTCCTTAATATTTCTTACTCCTTCAAACCAGTATTATAAAGTGACACTCCCATCATTTTGTTAATATTGACACATAATGATTTCATTATCTGAAGAAAGATTACTACAAATGAATTTTTGTAGCAATTGTAATATAAATTACTAGTACTGGAAAAATGGCATTTGATCTGTAGAGATGAAAGAGTTTGGACATGGTAAAATGTTTTACATAACTGGTTTTATTTCAGGTGTGGATACTTATTCATAGAATAATTTTATTGTTTTCAGAATTTATCATTTGGCAGCATGTTTCTTTGAATAGTCTCAAAATGTAGATGAATTTTGAAATTAGATGGTCGAAATAAACTAAAGCAAATAAGAAATTTGTTCATATTCCCCAATTACAGATGACCCAAAAAAGAGATGCCCAAGTAAATGTTTGACATACAGAAACTGTTATTTATGTCAAGATTTATAATTGATAGTTTCATGTAGTAACATAAGCATTATCTATGCATGTAATTATAACACTCTACTACTCACATAAATTTTAGGTTTAAAAGAAATTCATTGCTATTTAGCAATATGAGGTGAAGATAAATTTGTGAGTAATTTGGTAAGATAAAAAAATATTTACTAACCAAAATTTATTTCTATTAAAATAATTCATGAGCTTTTTCATAAATATCGACTTATTCTTTTGAATTATAACTGTAAATTTATAATTTGAAAATATGCATTATCATCAACAGATACTGTAGTATTTTTTAAATTCTGTTGAGAAATATCAGTAAGAAGAGTTAACTTGAACTAAATTGTACAGGATTTTACAAGTAGGAATCATTTTATAATTAACACTACAAATCTCAAATCTGCCATCGCAAATTGGCTTCTATTCCAGAGGCAAGAGTTACTCTGACATAAAATCCACATAAAAAGATATTCTGATTACATATGTTCCCAAAGATAAAACTATCAGCTCTGAAAAGAATTAAGTACTCTCAAATAAGACAACTGGTTCCATTTTTCCTAATGTTTTAACTTACTATGACAGCATTTCATATGTACAGTTTAAGAACAGAATAATAATTCTTAATAATTCATAATTATTCACATATTCATAATTCATAATTCACAATAATTCATAATTCTTAAAAAGTAAAATCAACTTTAAAACATTATAAACTAAAAAAATATATAAGTAAACTAAATTAAATAAAATTTTAAAAATTTATATAGAAAAGCAAGACAAATTTGCCAGAACAATCCCTGAAACTTCTGAGGATCCACAGTTTGGGCACATCTTAGAAGCTTCAAAGTATACTCTATAATTTAAAATTTACTTCTTAAAACTCAAAAATAAAAACAATCTCAAAGCTTTGTAAGATCTAGCTGTAATTAAAAGGCTCTGAAATTTCTCTGTTTCACTGAGCAGCTTCCTTAAAATCAGCCCTAATAACAATTTGGACTATTTTCTTGGAAGAGAAGTAATGCGAGTAAAAATTGGAAGTGAAAAAAACCTTTGGAGATGCTGTGCAGATATATGTCTCAATTGAAAAGGGATGAATGTGGTTGGAGGTGTTCCCCGATTTCTATTAACAATCCATCACAATGAGCAGAGGAAACTTCTAGGGGAATACAACATACCAAAAATGCTAACCTGAAAGCCACAAAATTTTAACAGCTAGGGCAAGATCTGTGTGGTATTGTGTGTGTGTGTGTGTGGGCACGTGCGTGCAAGTGAATGCATACGTGAGCAAACGTGCTCCTGCTAAATATCTGTTGAATGAATTAATGGGCATAAAGAAAGAGAGAAGATTCAGAACCAAGATGAGGGTGTAAAATCTTTGTTTTAGTTCATGCTATCATAAAGGGCATGTTCTTTTATTTTTTTAAAGAACTCACAACTGAGTTTTGTGGTTTCCTGCTGCAGCTTGTAAGAATCACCACCATTCGGTATGACAGCAAAGACCTCTCTCTTGAGTAGTGACTGAGTAGAGGCTGTGTATAACATAGCCCCAAATAAAACCACATAAAAAAGGTATCCTGATTTCAAAGGTTCCTAAAGATAAAACTATCAGCTCTGAAAAGAATTAAATACTCCCAAATGAGACAACTGGTTCTATTTTTACCTAATGTTTTAACCTACTATGAGAGCAAAATTTACATAAATCACCATTTTCTTCTGACAGGACCCACAATAAACATGCTTGGTTTATAACTATTTATAAATATTACACAAAGAATAGCTATAAAAATGAGACAGTAAAAAGAAAGTACAAAGTCTTCTTTTCACTTGTTTTTTTTTTTTTTTCTTCTTCTTTAGTTAGTTTTTGTTTCGCTGGCAATGATGAGTTCCCTGAATAGGAAATACTTCTGAGGTATCTTTGGGTTGTATCATTTATTACTAAGTAAGTAAGTAGACTTGAATTGCCTTCCACCCATTTTTACTTATTAATTCAAAAAGAAATTACTCGGCCTTCAGTGAGTCCGGCAGTATGGATGCCAAGATGAATAGGCAAAGGACTCAAGAGTTCACACAGTGCAGATTTATGTTTTTTTGAGTAGTGAGTGTGTTCCCATTAAAATGTTAGTCATTGAGAGATACACATTCCAGAATGGCCATAAAACTGCCAATTACTTATGTCTACATAAAGCCATGTCTGTACCCTTTCGTTTGAAGATGATAATATAGTTATCAAATGTCTTCCTTCTGAGGGTGGTGAGAATGGTATTCCTTGAATGTATTTATTCACAACTATAAATCCTTTTTATTGTTCAGCAGAATTGGGATATTCCTTTTTTATCCTTAGGAAAAGCACTATGCCTATAGTATAGTTACAGTGAAATAGAGTTTCTTGTTTTTTTTTTTCTTTGAGCTTCACTGCTAGTGTGTAAAATGTAAATAATAACCATACCTTTTGCAATGGGTATCTGTTACTAAAGCCTACCCAGAATCACTTCCCCTTTTTTTATAGTAACACCCTGAGAAAACTTTTGGAAACCACACGTCATCTTTCGTTCTCAGTCTACATGGTTAAGGAATGGCTTACCGCTATGCTAGCTCCAGGGAGACCCATATGACTTAGGTCTGTTCAGTAGACAGGCACTTGCCACTGTGATTTACACAGGAACAGGCCTCTCTGAGAATTGGGTAAGTGGGAGTCTCTTTCTTTCTAAGATCAGGAGTGTTAAAACTTCAGAAATATGGAGGTGCTGGAGCCATCCTTGCTACTACATGCAGGGACTCCGTTTGAGAACAAACAGTGCACAGAAAAACAAAACTGAAAGACGGCAAAATAAGTTTCTGACAACAAATTCAGCTATGTGCATAGCTGCCTTCTGGATTTTCAGTTAAACAAAGAAAAAAATATTTTTTAACTAGTTTGAATAAGGTGTGTTGTCACTTTCAGTTGAAAGAGTTCTGACTAAAAAAAACTAAACAAATAATACGTGGAAATTGCTTAGTATGGTGTCTGCACATAGTGTACTTTCAGTAAGTAGAATTTATTTTTTAGTTCTAGCTCAATTACTTGCCTAACTTGTGACATTTTGCGATCACTTTCTTTTACTGAACCTCATGTTCCTCATGTACGAGATACAGATAATAAAGATACCCTGAATATGTTAAAGCACTGTGCAAATAAGCAAGGCACAGTGGAAGTGATTTACATAATGCAAACCTATACACAAAGATAAAATAGTAGACTCATCGACCTACATTAGTGATTTTTTTCTTTTGTTTCATTAAATTATTAAAAATTGCCCAGATAAGCTTCTTTCATGCCTTATATATTTTATACTATTTTTTTTCTATCTAATATGAGAGAACAGAGCAATATCATCCTTAAACCTTTCCACTGTCTCCAGCCAAGGGATCAGCTTGCATTTATAATGCCGTAAGTGTTGGCTGTCTCAAACAAGTGGTCACACATAGCTCATAGCTGAGCAGGTCATTCAAATAGTCATTTGTATGCCTATCTCCTGAGTCTTATTTAAACAGTCCTTAGAGGGTTTCCCTGGAAACTGATGTGCCAAACTATCTGCTTGCCACTGAGCTTCTGGTTGCCTAGGAATGTAGGAGCACACTGCCTCCTTAATCAGATCTGGTCAGTCCTTTCCTCCTGGTTGCTAACCTAGGAAAGTATTCTAGTAAGAGCTGGCTTCATGGCTATGTGATCCGCTGTCACACAAGTTCCTGTGCTTAGAAGGGCTTCCTACTTCATTTAAAGCTCTGCTGTCTCCTCCTTGAAATTTTTAGTAATTTTTTAACAAGGGATCTTGAATTTTCATTTTGCACTGTGCCCTGCAAATTATGTAGTCAGTTCTGATTTAGGTGCTGGTAATTAATAGCAATTTGTACCAACTAAGAAGTAGCTCTATTTACTTTAGGAAAGGTAAAATGTACAAATCTCAACTTTGTGTACTCAACCCTTTCCTCCTTTTTCTCTCTCTTCACCACAGTGCCCCTAGATGTCAACCTAGGCAGCCCCACACATGACTTTAGAGGTAAATTATTATAAGATAATCAGTTCTAGTGTTTATTAATTAAAACTAGTATTATAAAATATAAAATGACCACATTTATTAACTGGAAATTCTCCCATAATTATAATTTACTGAGTCAATTTGTTTATTAAAACAAACAAACACAATCTTAAATCCTCCTCAAAAAGAAAAGAACTGCAAAATTTTTGCTTGCAAAATGAAAGCTTTATAGATACGTGGGAAGTATGATTAGACATCATACCTTATTATTTTCTCTAATTAGATCTTATCAATTGGCTGCCTTATTTTATGTGAGTTAAAATACCCATTCCTATTAGATTTATTTGCCCTGTTAGGTAATCAAACTGCTGTTACATTATTTTAATAGTAATTTTTTTAAAATTTCAGAATAAAACTGAATCATGCGTTTATAAAATCTTTATGAGTAGCTCACTGGATCTACTTTTACAAAGTGGCATTCTACTCATGCATACCCCGTTTCAAAAAATAAAATATTTCTAAATTAGGTCATCTAGCACAATCTCCACACTTAGCAGAGTTTCTCACATGGTGAGCTTTGAATGGGTAACTGAAAAGCTGTGATGCTGACACCTTCAGCTTCAGCCCTGGGGCAGTTAGAGCCCCAGTTGGCCATCAATGGCATCTCAAGTGTCCCTATGTGAGGGGAGGGCCCTTCAAAAGGCAGTATCAACAAAGCTAACTAATCAGCATCTTCTGAATTGTGCTGATGCTAAAGGACATGTAGGGTCATATAAATTTGAAAGTACTGAGTTATTCTAAGTTAAACAGGTTTCTTTGCTGCAGAACCATTCAGAAAGGTTAAAATACTTTTCTGCATTGTAAAGAAAATAGACTATTTGGTGACTTTGAAGTTTATTTGCTGATACTATTAATTTCAATTAGCTCCTTAGCTCCTAGAGTCAAGTTCAACTATACAAATACTTTCTCAAAGTGTGGCTTTCAGATTATCTTACTCAAAGTCACCTGGGAAGTTTACTAAAAATACAGATGCTCGTTCCCATGGCAGACCACAGATTTAAAATTTTTTGAAGTATTGCTGCATATTAAATGACCTTTACAGAAGAAACATATGTCTGCTCAAACATTTGAGAATCATGAGACAAACAGTATGTTTCTTTTAAACCTATTTATTTCTTGGTAGTTGTCTGTATTTATCAAAGGCGAAGCTACCAAATTAGTTTTTTTATATAAATATCTTAAGTTTTCTTTCTGTCTAAATTTAGCTAAAATAACACATTTTCTACTAATATATAAAATTAATGACTTATTTGCAATGTACTAAAAAACTCTGGGAAAGTCCCCAGGCAAAATTATAATAAAGAAGTTTCAGATGAAAATCAGATTTATGAAATTACAAAAAGAAAACTCAATTAATCTTCAAATGTTAAAATGAATGATAAAACCTAGAGTTGCATGGATGTAAGGAAATAGAGATTTTCAAACACTTTTGGTAGAAATGGAAGCAGAAAATCTTTCTGGAGGGTAACATGGCCATTGACCATGATGGAGTAACCATTACTAGAGTATTTTCCTGCAGCAAAGAAACATAAAACTGGACAAAGTGTATGAGGCAATTCTTTTTAAGATAATAGATAATAGGAAGTGCAAAACTAAAAGAAAGGATACTCACAAGCTAATCTCATGATCATGCCCCACTTTCTGTCTGGGAACAATTTCCCAGCAGAGGTTAAGAGAGCTGGTGTCCAGGTAGAGCATGGCGGGTCCCACTGAGAAGAGGTGGCAGATATGAAAATTTGGGATAGCAGAGGAAACGAATTTTCTGGTGCAGAATGCTACAGAGAGAAAGCTGACCAGAAAGGGGGTTACATAAATCTGTGTGGAAACACCCTTGAGTGCGTAGCTGTGTCCTGGGCTAAATACATGCAGGATGAGACCTCAGATCCTTAACACATTGCAGTGGCAATGGGACAATAGAATAGATAGTCGACAGATAGATTCAGCAGTTCTGGGAGACGAGCAAAGCTCCCTGAAGTTGTGGTACTGGCCTCATTCAGATCTCATTAATACCTTGTTAAAATTCCTGGCATCCAGCTGACACAAGAAAGGTTTTAAGAGTAAGTGCCATAAAGACCTACTTTAGGCCTGCGCTAACAAAACCTATAACCGAGACCAGATAAGACACAAAAGGGAGAGAATCTGGAGTTTGAGTCCTGCAAAACTGGAGTGACTTACTTTGAACAGATGCATTCTGACAAAGAGTACAAGACCAAACAAGTCCAACGTGATCAGCTAATAATTAAGAGCTTGCTATAATAATAATTAACACTATTCAGAGGAAGATAACAGAATCCAAAACCAAGGTATTACTCATAATGTCCAGTATTCAACAAGAAAATTCAATATATATAAAAAAGAGAGAAAATATGACCAAGAGTCAAGAAAAATAAAGAAGTTGAGAAAACCCAGATGTTAGATTTAGCAAATAATATCTCTAAAGCAGTTATATTAGCTATTATAAATATGTTCAAAGAATTAAAAAGATATATGTTCAAAAACTAAGGGAAGATATAGTTTCAATGAGTTAACAGACAGGAAAATTCAGCAAACAAATGAAAACTATTAAAAAACAAAATGGAAATTTTAGAACTAAAAGTTTAATAATTGAAATAAAACATTAGCTCATTAGCTCTGTGGGCTTAACAGCAGATTGAGGGATTGCAGCTGAAAGAAGAAAGAGTCAATGAACATGAAGATAGATTAACAGAGCTTATCCAATTGGAAGAACAGGGGGAAAAAAGGTCGAGGAAAGTGAATAGATCCTTTTGGGCTTGTGTGTTATTATCAAGTAGTCTAACATGTATGTTGTTAAGAGTTTCAAAAGGGGAATAGAGATCAGAGAAAAATATTTGAAAAATAATGGCTGAAAACTTCACAAATTTGATGAAAAATATTACATTACAGATCTAAGAATTCTTTAAGAACCAAGTCAAGTAGGCCAGGAGCAATGGCTCACACCTGTAATCCTAGCATTTTGGGAGTCTGAGGCAGGAGGATCACTTGAGGCCAGGAATTCAAGACCAACCTGGGCAACATAGCTGGACTCAGTCTCTACAAAACACATAAAAATTAGCTGAGCATGGTAGTGCATGCCTGTAGTCCCAGCTACTTGGGAGGCTAAGCCAGGAGGCTTGCTTGAGCCTGGGAGTTTGACATTGCAGTGAGCTTTGATGAAGCCACTATACCCCAGCTGGGCAACAGAGCAAGAAGACCATGTCTTTAAAAAAAAAAAAAAAAGAAAAGAAAAGAAAAAAAATCAAGTTGTAGAATATAAAAAGAGAGAAAAAAATAAAAAGACACTATGCCATGAAAACAAGGAATATAATTATTGGTACAATGGAGGCCAGAAGATAATGGAATGATGTTTTTTAAATGTTGAAAGAATAAAGTAAATCCAGAATTCTATTTCCATGAAAACACTCTTGAAAAAAGGAAGGTAAAAACAATCAATAAAAGCTTGGAAAATGTGTTGCCTTGCATATCTTCTGCATTTGAAGAAATTCTAAAGGATGCCTTTTAGAGAAGGGAAATTACACAAAATGAAAATTCAGATCTGTAGAGAGGAATAATGAGAATCAGATAGGATCCTCTTTCTGTAAGGGCTGATTGGTTTGTGGATATACGTTTTGGAACTGTTGAAGACATTTGCAAATGTGATAAAAGCTGACATAAGGACAGAGCTGATCCCTTCTCCCTCCTAAGGAAGACAGAACCAAAAATTGCAAAGAAAGAAGTTGCAGTCCTAGTCAAAGCACATCCAAAATCTATCCTACCGTGTGCTTTTCAGTTTTGTGAGCAAATAAATCACATTTAATAAAAACACACACACGACATTTCTGAAAAGTTTAGTGACCGTAAGATAAATGTATTTACTCTAAGAAAAAAAAAAAAAGCCAAATAGAGCCATTTGTGACATCCTACAGAATGTTGAAAAAAATCATTATTTATATTCAAATCCCTGTATAGAAGTAGGGGATTACACTCTATTTTTAATGCAGGTTCATTATCTTTTATCTGCAAATCTAAAACTCCCAAGTTGGTTTCTGTTGTGGTTGTTGATGCTTTTTATTTCCTTTGAAGGCAAAACCTGTCCTGACTTGAACTGATTTGGTCACCAAATCTGACCTGAACTGACTTGGGGTTACTTATGACAGTTATTTATTATATTTAGTTTGAAAATTTCTATGTTTCACTACAGAAATAGTTCTGGGCATTATTATACGGCGTGGTTCAAGGTTGTACAAGAAATTTTGCTTTATATGCACATATTACTTCTGAAACACATTTGATTTCAAGTAAGGGAATATAAACTACAATTGCTTTTTCTTCCCTTTTTTCTTGTTTATTTACTTTCCAGATTTTTTACAATAATCTTATATAACTTGAGCAATAAAAATAATAATTTAAGGGATATAGTTAAGTATATATATAGACTGAAATCTTATTTTTGTTTTTACTTAAAATAATAGAGTGTAAATCTTCAAAAGCAGATCTATTAAAACGACTTTACGAATTCAAGAAACTACTGTTGTGTCTGCCCAACAGCGGTTATGTTAGAAGGGATATAACTAGTTAGTGATGTTCTTTCATATGCTGAACACTGTGTGTGTGAGTGATTGTGCCCTGTGATGGTTCTGTTTTTGCAGTTAGCTCTCTAGAGTAGATAACTATTCCTCATTAACAGCTCAGTTAATGGCAGTTCCTACAATAATGCTGAGTAAATTACAAAGGAAAAATATACCCCTTTCCTTGAACCTGCAATAGTGTCCTCTAGTTCTGTTTCATTCATTCTGGTTTTGCACTTGATAAGCTTAAGCAAAACCTTCTGCCTGTACTCCTTTTTGTTTCTCTATAAAATGTACATACGGTATTTGCCCTACACACCTGAAAAGGCTGTTCAAGATCAAAGAAGAGAGCCTGTGTGAACCTTCCTTAGAAATGCTACAGAGTATAACTAATTTCATTCCCCATGGTCTGAAGTTGTTCTTCCTTATCTTTTCTCCTCACTTGTTACATAAATTATTTATGTACTTTTCTCATATGCCAGTGCTTTACTTTTATGTATAATTTCCAACAAAAGAAATGCCTCCCACCTATTACCCACAGGTTCACCTAGGATGTCATTAGAGGTGTTTTATTTATTTATGTATTTATTTATTTATTATAGCTTATTCTAAAATGTTGTATACTCAAATTTTGGTAATACTGTAAAATAATCACATGCGTATTGTTCATTGTCATTCATATTGTCCACAAGAATTTGAGCTCTAGGAAAGGGGGTTACATTTTTGTGTTTTGTTCACTGCTATTTCTAGTGAATAGAACAGTGTCAGGACACATAATCAGCATTCAAAATATTTATTAAATATATAGATGTGTATGACGTATATTATAGATATATGTGATGGATTTCAATAAATATATATCTACTAAATAGGTACATGTATTTATGCATCATCAGATGCTTACTAATTACTAGGCAGTACACTTGGGGCTTTATATACATTATCTCATTTAATCTTTAAAGTAAAACTATAAAGTAGGTATAATTAAGAAAACTAGGCTTAGAGATGTTACACGATTTGCTAAGGGTTATACAACTGATAAGTGATAGAAGGCAGGATTTAAACTTAGCATTCTGAATGCCCAAACATGTTCCCTAATTTTTATCCTAGAATTCATCCAGGAATAACATGAAAAGCCATTTAACAAATTATTTTGTATTTGGTTTTATACAAGATTTTGGAGAAATCCCAACCAAAACTAGAAATGCTCATTACTGGGCAAATCTCTTAATTAACATACCACAGCGCCATATGTTAATCTAGAATTTTGTGGGTACACACACATGCTTGCATCCATCACTGCTGTAGAAGTTTCAGTTACACTTTTAGGCAGGTTGATTGAAAAATAGACTTCTGGGACAAAGTTGAAAGAGAAAATTTAAGGCCAATGATTTTACTAAACTTGGAATTATATAAGAAGGAATGACTAAATTATGTTTTTATTTAATTGAGGCATAAATCAGAGAACGGAAAAATAATTTATTTTAAATATTTCACCTAATACTTCATCTATTCAAATAAGGTATCTGTCTTCATGAAAATATCTGCTATATCTAATGTATGAAAAGTGTTTAATAAGTATGGAGTTAATACATTTGTGTAGTCTGGTTCTAAAAGTTAACTTTCTCTGTGAGTGTTAAGAAAAACATTATAATATGGCATTGGCTCAAGTAATACTCTTTCAACATATGGATTATTATGGTTATTTCCTGGTGACATGGCTAAAGAATATTCAAATAGGGCCTCGGCAATTACTAAAATTAATGTTTTGGGACTCTGAAAATTACTAAAACTTATTTATCATATGTTTCAGTATTCTTTGCTGCATTACATCAAGAATTGCTTTTATTTATATTTAAATTTCAGACAAATTGACCTACCTTGAATAATGCAGGTGTATTATGTAAAGTGTTACTGGTCCTATAAGGAATGCAACAACTAAATTTCCATGTTTATCATAAGATAGACTCTTCTGCCTTAGTTTTCAAAGTTTAAAACACATACATAAACTGGCCTGGAACATCTATTCACATTTCTTGGTGCCCAGGTAAAGAAAGAAAAGATCTTCCCCTTCTGAATCTGGTCATCTCTCAACCACTATTTATTTGCTCATGTTAATCTCTTCCTACTTCTTTTTGTTCACATCTCATTGTTTCCTTCCAGAATGAATATTCTTCTGTCAAATGTTACTAGTGTGTAAGAAGATGGGATAATGAAGAGAGCAGCACATTATAAGGGTTCTCAGACACAACTGTGCCACATCTGGTGTACTTTCCCCCTGCTTCTCCCTGCCTGCTACAACTTGTTCTCAAGGCCACCATGATATTATATTATTTAATACTTTTCTAGTATTCTCCCATTACTTTCATGACCATTCCTTCTCCATCTTCTTGGTAAATATTCTTTATTCTCACACTCCTTAAAGCAGTTCTCAGAGTTAAACCCTTATCAGCATAGTCCCCTAGAGTGACCTCAAGCATTGTCATGGATTCAGCTAACACCTACACTGCTAATGACTCCCATATCTCCATCTCTAGCACAGCCCTCTCTGCTGAAGTGCATCTGCAAAAACACCCTCTTTGACTTATCTATCTGGATAGTCCACCAAATCTTCAACAAAATGTGAGACAGACTTGAGCTTGAATTTGATTACTTTTCCTAACAGCTTCACAATCCTAAGCAAGCCATTTAATGTCTCAAAGCCTCAGTTTACATAACTGTAACATGGGGATAAGGATTCTATCTCACTGGGTTCTTGTGAAGTTTTAGCGAGATAATGTATGTTAAGTGATCTATTCTCTGATATATAATAGGCCAAAGGAAAGGATAAGTGTGTCATTCAAAAAGGGATTCAATACTCTCCAAATCTGCTTGCTGATTCTCTATTACCCTGATCAATCAAAGTACTTCTTTTCACTATTTGCCAATCCACAAATCCACAAACTGATCCACAAATCCATGTGTTATCATCAGGTCCTTTCCTCCTCCTAAATATCTTTTAAGCCTTATAATATCTCTCAGCCTTCCATTTGTAACCACTGACTTAATTTAGGATCTCATCATTTCTTACCTATACTACGCAAAAAGTCTTCTTTTCTTTTCTCTGTCTTTAGTGAATCCTCTATATCATCACCAAAGTGATCTATCTAAAATGTGTGTGGGTCGTGGCTGACACACTCTAAGGTGACCCCTAATGAGTCATGCCAGTCTATAACTCCTCCCCTTGAGTGCAGGTGGAACATGTGAGTTGCTTCTAACCAATAGAAAAATGAAAAGGGGATGATATGTCAATATCATGATTATGCTACAGTATATGAGATTCTGTCTTAACCAGATTGAAGGGAGAGACTCTACTAGCCTGGAAGAAGCAACCAACCACGCTTTGAATACAAAATGAAGAGATCCATGTGACAAAAAACTGTGGGCAACCTCAAGGAATTAAGGGCCTTATTTCTGCAATAGTAAGAAACTTAATTTTCCCAAAAACCATGTGAGTCTAGAAGAGGATCCTGAACTTCAAAAAGTAATGTAGCTGGCCTACACTTTGATTATAACCTTGTGAGACCCTGATCAGAGAGGGCTGCTAAACCATCATCCTTGAAATCTATGAGATAATAAATGTGTGTAGTTTTAAGCCACTAATTTTATGGTAATTTGTTATGCAGCAATAGAAAACTATCTAAAATGGCAGCCACTCCTATGCTAAATAAATATTTACTGAATTGGATTCAATTTCCTCTCCATTGGGCCAAGAGATCATTAAAGGAAAGTGATGCCGCCACTTTTCTTTATATATCATAAGCTCTGGCATGCAATAAGCTCAATAAATCCTAATGAATGAGTAAATTACATCTTTATGATGTATGACTATATTACTCTGTACTGGTTGGCTATAGAATATAACACAATATATTTTTGCATGAATCAAATCAGTAGCGTATTTCTAGAGTTTTAAAACATCAGAATTAATTAATCTTTATTTTAAACATTAAGGAATGCATCTACTAAGCTAGAAAACAGAACCTAGTTAAATTAATTTTCTATTGCTGTCCTAAACAAATTATTACCAATTTAGGGTCTTAAAACAACACAAATTTATCATCTTAGAAGTTTGTATAGTAGAAGTCCAACACAGGTTTCACTGCACTAAAATCAAGGTTTCAGGACGGTTGCATTTCTTTCTGGGTGCTTTAGGGAGAATCCACTTCCTTGCATTCTCCAGCTTCTAAAGACCACCTGCATTCATTGGAATATATCCCATTCCTCCATTCCCAAGGCCAGCAAATCACATTTCTCTTATATTTTTTTCCACTTTCACATCTCTACCTATATCCAGGAAAGTGTCTGCTTGTAAGAAGTCCTGTGACCAGATTTGGCACACCCAGTTTAAGAAAATCTCCCCATCTCAAGGTCTGTAACAGTAAACATATCTGCAAGTCCCTTTTGCCAATTAAGGTAATGTATCCACAGTTGCGGGAATTAGGACATAAAGATATTTAGGGGCCATTATTCTGCCTACCACATTTATTAGTGGAAGAGGAAAATAAGCAGTCAACTAAGTACAGTATAACACATGATTTTAATACCACAGACTTCCTCGGAAACTCCAGTTCCAAATCTTTTTGCTTCAATTTACACAACATTTCTCGTTCTATAATGAAACATTTCCTTCCATTTTCTACAATGTGAACTTTTCCAAGCTCAACAAAAATTTTTAAAAAAGCTGGTTTTCCACAAAACCACCACAACTGGCAGCTATAGCCCTCCTATGGGTAGACACATAGAGAAGACCTGGCCTGGCTGAGAAATAGTCTGAATTCTTCTCCTAGGGACAAGGGCTGCCAAGTCTGGCAGGGGAAACTTGGCAGCACATCAAGAAACAAAAACACAGTGTGGCTATTTATTCCTTACACACAGATAATAGACTACACAAATTAATGTCTTCAGGCTAGACAATTTTCTTACATTCATAGGAGTAGAGAGTTAAATAGAGGGGATACCCAGGGATGAGGCTTGGCTGTAGTTGTTTTCTAGTTATCTAGGGAAATGTCAGTGATCAAATAGGAAATGAGCCAGTGGTACAGAGCAAATTATCACCATCGCTCCTCCTGCCCGGAGGCACCATGTCCTTGCATGATGTTCTAAAACCCTCCAAATGTATCAATCAACTACGCAGGATCTACTTTAATTGAGTAAACAGAAGTAGGCCAATGAGTTTTATATGTGTTTTGGTGAGTGTGTAAGATATTTGGAGCATAAATGCAAGCCCCATTTAAAAACAAATTCCAGATGTGTAAAAATTCAGTGATACATCAAAAATCAAGGTAAAGTTCTGCTCCATTTTTATATCCTCCCTTCTCTCCTCAAAGTCTTACCTTTAATACTTTTAAGTACAATGTAACTGACATAAAAAGGTATCAACTTCACAGGTTGAATTCTAACACAGTTAATTCACACACAAAAATACAGTCTGTTTCAAGGTGAAGTTCACCCAAGTCTTCTCTGTTACCTTGTAGGATGCATTTGTTGACATGTAAGACTTGGTGACAACATGTGGATGAGTTAAAGTGAGTGACATCACTCAAACCAAGCAATACCAAGGCTAATGTTGGATGTCAACACATCAGCAATATCATCTTGACATATGTAGATGAAACATTTAATTTATAGTAAAATCAGAAAATATAAATGAAATAAATTTCATTAAAGAAAAAATATAAAGCAATTATGGTAAATGAGGTATAAATGTAAAGAGGATAAATGCTCAGAATGTGAAATTAGACAGCATGGGTTTATATTCTAGTTGTATCATGTACTAACTACCAGCTATGTGATCTTGACTTATCTGAGATTCTGCCCAAACAATACAATGGTGGATAATAAGTGCAACTCATTCATTCATTCAAATAGCATCTATTGAGGGGGTTTGAGTGATGCACTAGTCTAGGTAGTAAGGATATAGCAATGAGTAAATCAAACTAATATTCGTGTCATCCATGGAACCTACATACTTCCAATTCCTCATAGGATATTTATAAGTGTTGGATGAGACAATTCATATAGCATAGCTGGCAAAAGCTAAGCACTGTAGATAAATTTAATTATCAACATTAGAATATTAATACAATTTTTCCAGGAATCTTGAAAAAATTATATTTGCATAAGTAGAATATTAAATAAATAAATGGGATATTCAAACAGACTAGCAACAATTATATATATATTTATTGCTAAACTATTCATTTATTATGTATATATATTTTTATATATTTATGTGTGTATATAAACTTTATATTATACAATCATTACATAACATGTCACACTGTCCTTAATATAACAGATCTCTGAAGAATACCTTATTGGAAACAAATTCTGCTATTTGAAATAATTTTCTTTCAGCAATTAGCCATATTTTTAGTTTTAATAAATTATCTTTTTGAGGTAAAATTTAAATGTGAACATTTGTGTCTAAACTAGCAATCACTCTATGGGCTATGTTCCTTTTTTTTTTTTTCCCTGTCTCTTCACATGCCCTTCTTTGCTACTGTTCTACATGATCAAGTAGTCATGACATCGTGACTTATCATCTTTCTCCCATTAATTCAGCCATCATTCCACTCTGTTCCATTAGTATTTCCTGCTGTGAAAATCCCTATAGAATCCATTGTAAACTCTCAGAAGTTTCCATATTCTGTTTTGGAAAGCAGTGACCCACAATGCTATTAAAAATCAGTGACTTACTAAGGGATTTGTTCCTTACTCCAAAGCAAAGGGGAAGTCTAGACATCATCGTTAGAGTGACATTCATGCACAGCTTCCAACTGACAGTCGTCTTTTCTGAACTCAAATGCACTACTCCAGCTATCAAATTTTACATGGAGTATTTTAGGGAGTTCTTTAAAAATCAAAATTCCTGGCTCTGCTGTTCATTAAGTGTACCATTCCAAGAGATGCAACTGCCAGAACTGGTTAGTTGCTATGAGGGCAGTTATATTCTAACGCTGCAAGGCAAGCATTTTAAGGCTTTAGTCACATATGTGGCACACACTTCAAAACTCCACACTTTCAAAGGACTTAGTGGAGCCAACATTCCAACTTAGTACTCACCCAGTTAAACGGAAGCTAATAAGAAGCATGAAACAGTATATACTATATAAGAATTTTGGCAGACCACCATATATATTGACCCTACATTAAAAAAAATAATAATAGCATTAAATCATCCTAACTCTCTAACACTCATTTATAAGAATACTCTCACTCTTTCCTCAAAAACCACATGTCATTCTGATTCATTTATAGTGCTAAAAATATAAATTTGACAGAATATATCTGAACCTGACCCAGACCCTTAAATATTTTCATAACACCAGAAGCAAAAGGAAAACAGGCAAAGAAATCTCTTCACTGTGTAACACAGTCTGCTTTGAACAAATGGCCTAGATGTAAGCAGTAGGTGGCAAAGTTAAAATAGAAATGTTAATCCTACGAGAGCCCCTGCCTGCTGTTTTATAGCCCTTCCTAAAGATTAAAAAAAAAAAAAGTGGAGTAAGGAACATAAAAATGCCCACAGCCCTAATACTACAGAATAAAACAAAGCACTGATTTTAAAATAATTTTTTTTCAACCTGTGATTTTTTTTACAGGGAAGTAGTAGCAGGAATGAATGGGAAAATAAATAAGCTTAGTTTCCAGCTTTAATAGGTTTTAATAAAATGGCAAGTTTTTTTTTTTTTTTTTTACTCAAGATGGAAGAAATATTGATTTAGGGCAACATTATGAATTCCTGCATTATATTTACATATTAGAAAATGGTTTAAGAAGTCTTAATTGTTCTAAAATTTTGCAATTGTCAATCAAAACAGAAGTCAGCAAACTTTTTCTGCAAAAGGCCAAAAAATATATATTTCAGGATTTGCTGGCTTAAAAGTCTCTGTGGCAATTACTGAACTCTGCTGTTATAGTACAAAAGCAGTGACAGACATAATGTAAATGAATGGGTATGGCAATACTCTAGTAACACTTTATTTATGGATATTGAAATCTAAAATTCTTATAATTTTCACTGTTTATGAAATATCTTTTTTCAAATCATTTAAAAATGTAAAACAACATTCTTAGCTTATGTACCACACAGAAAATAGAATGGGCTAGATTTGGTTGTAGTTTGTCGACCCTTATACAATGCAAACTTTGTCAGAGGACAAAACTCACTTTTATTTGCCTATCTGCCTTCCTCCCTCCTTCCATCCTTCCCTTCCTTCCTTTTTTTTACTTATTTTATTTTATTTTTTTTCATGTTTTTATTAATTTATTTATTTTGTTTGTCATTAGGTAGCACACAAAAAATAATCTGAGGCAGTCCAATGTGAGTAGAAGGCCAGATTATCACTGTCTCAAATTCAGCCAGAGTTGTACACCACAATGGTAATGGGCTAACTGTAAGAGTTACCAGGCATGAAGCCCACACACACAACTACCATGGAGATTCTGTGAGCTACAAAATCATTCATAATATCCAAAGTGAATATAATTACATGATCTCTTACTTGCATTCCAATGAACTGCCACATAAGTTTTCACTCTGGTATCTTCTTTGACAATCAATGTTTCCATTGAGTTCCCTAAATTTTCCATGAGGTACAGAAGAAGAAGGGAAGCCATGACAGAAGTGTCCTCCTTGTGGAAATAACTGGAGCATAATTATTTGTTTGTAATAGCTAAAGGGTTCTCTGGCACTGGGGGATTGGGCAACACCCCCAAAATGTTATATCCTTTCCAAGACATTTAGGTACACAAAGCTAAGAAATCCTGAGACAAAGACCTCTGTTCACTTTTGTTCACTTTTAGTTACAAATAAGAGACCTCTCTTTGAAAGAAATTTCACCAGCTATCTATTACAAGAACTACTTGGGTAGGAAATATTGTATATCAATATGTTGGTTGTCAGAGTTTCAGGTAAATTGAAATCATTGTTTTTAAATTATAGTGTAGTCTGATATGCCAATGAGGATAAGTTTCAATGGTTAAGTGAGCTGCCATCTCTTCAGAAGGATGCTGTTGGCAGAGGCATTGTCACAGCACACACTTTCCTATTAGGACAGAACCCTCAAGAGACTCATGTGGCTTTGCAAGCAATCATTAGTGCAGCTTCCCACTACAATTAAAAGCATATGCCTAAATATTGTTTTTGAAAATGACACAAGTGTTTAAATACCAACAAAAAAAGTTTATGTAAAGGTGCCAGAAACTTATGTGGTAAGAAAAGCCAAAGAATTTGTGCAAAAGCATATTTCTTACTGTTTTCTATCTGAATATACACTGCTGAACAATTTTAAAAGGCTTAAAAATTCCATCCATGAAATCTACATAAAATATGTAGATTTTCATGAGAAAAAAAACCTGATTGTGGCATCAAAGTCCATATTTAAGACAGGCTTCAAAAGCAAAAAGCAAAAACAACAACAACAAAAATGCCATCTTTTCTGAGTAATATGAGACATTAGGGAGAGGTGTGACTCCAAATTACAACTTAGCTTCAGAAAAAAATTTTTTTTTTCCAAATGTAAACTTCACATTGGATGATGGGAGCTGAGGATAAAAGCAACTCTTGTAGTCATTTACATAGAGGCTGTATAGAGAACACAGCTTATATGTAAATGAAGATTAGCTTCTGGAGTTATTTATTAATTTGTTTCATTATATAAGTAACAGTAGACAGAGTTATGATTTTCAATTTATCTTGATAAATATTTCTTGAGCTTGCCAGGTACTATGCTATTCCTAGAGAGAAATTATATATCAAGGAGAGGTAGAACATTGAGAGGAATGTACAGTAATGAATACAAATATGGGAGATAAAATTAAGTGATGGTTAGAAAGTTTTTGAAAAGGATAAACTGAGTTTGAAGTATGATGTTTGGAATGTTAATGGGTTATACAATGTCTGTTATCCAACAGTAAGTTGTAAATGCAGATACAAGCATAAAAATGGCAAGGACTAATGGTACACATTTGTGATTTGTTTTCAAAGGATAGATAATTGAAGCCAACTGAATAAATAAGATGGCCAAGGAATGAATACACACACACACACACACATATATATATACATCTCTCTAGGGAGAGAGAGAGAGAGAGAGAGAGAGAGAGAGAGAACATGAACCATGAGCAGAACCTTGGGGAATACCCACACTCGTGGGCAGGAGGAAGCCAGCTAATGAAGAGGGAACAGCCAAGGAAAGAGGGGAATTATGTCACACATGGCTGAAGCAATAGGCCAGAGTGATTCTACAATGCCAAATGATGCAAAGAGGAGACAGAGGTATTTCAGTGATTAAAAGACTGTTTTTCTTGTCATGTGAACATGCAAGACCTTGCGAAATCAATAACACAGCAAAGTTGGCTGTGGGTGAAGATATATGCGTAGTTTTGTATCCCAGCATAAGCTTTGTAAGGTAAGTATTCAGTAGAGGATTAAAAGGAAGAGTAAAATGAATAAGAATGTAACTGATAACAAAGGTCCTAGAGATGGCAGGATAAGATATACATTGAGAGTAGAATGGGGAATGGTTAGTTTGGGAAGGGAGGATTATTCCTCCAACGTTGGGCAAACAAAGAGAGGACCAGTGAAAACTTTGCCATGTCCAAGCATGGGAAAGGAGAGGGTGCCAAACTATGGTATGTTTTAGAAGATTCTCAATCTCAGACCAGTACAAACTGAAATTATATGAGAATGAAACTTTCAGGTCTGAGGTTTGAAGTTTAAGAATATAAAAGATAAAATCAGAAAGAACATTATAAGAAAAGCATGCTGTGGAAATTCTATTTAGCTAAGAAAAAATATCCACATGTTAAATTGATTGACTTCTGAGTGCAATGCATTCCTTAACAAAGAATACATATTCAAACACTGCCATATTTTATAATGATTTTACAGATTTTTTTATATCTATTTCCTAATCTAGTAGAGAAACTACCTAATTTCATGGAAGAGTCCTAAAATTACAATAAGACATGATTGTAAAGAGTGTTATTGTAAGAGAAGAGATTTCATCATTGCCTACAATGTAGTTAGGGATGTTTGGAAAATATTTTTAATTTCAGACTGACTGGCAAGCCAGGTTTTCTTTCTCATGAGCAGTGATTCTCAAACTGTAGTGTGTGTCAGAATTACCTGGAGGGATTGTTAAACACAGATGACTGGGTCTCATCCTTAGAATTTTGGGGGTAGTGCCTGGGAATCTATATTTTTAACAAGTTCTCAGTGATACTGATTTTGCTAGTCCAGGGACCACACTTTGAGAAGCACTGCTGTAGAACATACATGGCTTATCATTTCGAATATATAGGTCTACAAACAAGAGTATTTTCATTTAACTTCTATTAAAGCAAATTGACAAATTAGAATTTGTGGATGTGTTAACACAGCAGCATCAATAGTTTCAAAAAACCTACCTGTATGTGAGTTAAATTCACTTCCAAATGTTATATAGAACATGCTATTTATCATCATTATCCTTCAAAAATGGCTCCATGTATTTAATTAAGAAGTCACAAGGGTTTGCTTCAGTTGACAGGAATACTTACCCACAGTTAAAATTATTCCCATCCCTTAATTTAGCTCATTATTCTTATGTTTCATTATAATAGATGCTATATATACACACACACACACACATATATACACACATATATACATATTCATGTGTTCCTCAGAACTCTATAAAGCTACAAAGTAATTTAATTTATTAACTCCATTTTACAAATATAGAAACTGAGGCATAGAGAGATAAATACTTTGCTAAGATCCAGACAGAAATAAATATTGGAGTCTCTCCTCTTTTACTACACATTGAAGTATAGCTTGAACTTAAATACTTACCTGTTCCAAGAAACAGGACGTGGTATCTACCATCAGCAGCGTTCACTCGATCCACAACTATCTTTGTATACTTGTAGTCAGTGCCGATACGAACAATCAAAGGCCTTCTATGGATTGGGTAGATGGAATTGTACATGAGAGGATGGTTCCGAATAAAAGTGACAACATCATCTGGAAACTCCTTGGTGGTTCGCATATTGGGTGTAAATGCTCCTCCTGGACACTAAAAAATATTTTAAGAAGAGCCAAATTAATAAAATGGTTACTTTGTTTTGGTAACAATCAAAAGGTCTCTACTTTTCAAAACACTAAGAAGTACCAGTTGTTTTATTTGCTACCCACTGTTTTGTTTTATAATTTGATAATTTCAATGAGACTAAGCCCACTTCTCTTACCTTATTTGTTTTCAGAGAGGAGCTGATGCCATTTTATATATGACATAACTTTTCACCCGTCTCCTTCATCAATTTTCTATTTTTTATTTTGTGCCAGGCACTAAACCACTAAGAAAAAAAACTTGTGGACCCAATCTCATGCTGCTACTTGTCAAAATAAATTACATTATCATCATCAAATTCAATCACAGCTCTAACAGACAAGAGTTTTATTCCATCTGGTCAGCACTCCCAAAAGAGGGACCTCAGAAGTTAGAGCTTAGATCAGATGTGGTAAATTAGATATGATATTCCACCTCTATAAAAGACTCCAGTGATGTCCATTACATTTAGAGCAAAATCCCAACAGGTTAGAATGGCCTGAAAGCCCCTGCATGATCTGGCCTGAGGCTACCACTCTCCTGTAGTTCTCGCTGCTCCGCTCCAGGGTCTTGCCACTCTCTGTTCCCCATCTGGCATTGTCATTTCCAGACCACCCCATGTGGCTTCTCTGTGACTTCACTCGATTCTCAGTCCAAAAGTTTCTTCCTTAAAGTCATATATAAAAAGAGCCCCCTGCCCCGTCCCTCTCTACTTTCTATCTCCTTAGCCTATTTTTCTTCACAGCCCTTATATAGGTAACAGTATAATAATATCAGTTGCTTGTATCTTTATTATCTCTTCCTCCTCTAGAATGTAATTTGTGTGTTTACTGAGTCTATTTTGTTCATTGCTTTGCCATCAGACCTATAGCAAAGCTGGTAGAAGTAGATATTTGACAAAGAGTTGTTGAATGAACGCATTGTATCTGCGGTTCACCCCGCCAGCACAGCAGGAGGCGAGGGGTGGGCAAGGGAGCGAAGCCCCACCTGCAGGCAAAGCTGCTCCCCATTGCTCCTGTCACCGCCGGAGCCCCGACCCGGGTCAGATCAGCCACTGCATCAGACCCTGGCTATCCAGGGATCCAGGCTGTGCGTTCCCGATGAGAATCCAACGCCTGATGATCCAAGGTGGAGCCAACAGTACCCCTCCCACCCTCCCCAACCCCCTCAACCCCCATCCCCACCGCCCATGGAAAAACTACCTTCCAGGAAACCGGTGCCTGGTATCAAAAAAGTTGGGAACCCCTGCATTATATCATTTATTACATTCGACTTGCAATTTGGGTGCAGGGGCTGTATGAAATAAGGGCGTCAATTCTGGCCATGAGGGGAAAGATTCAGAGCATTAAGTTCCAAGGGGAAAAAAAAAAGCAATAATGAGATCTGAAGAAAGGGCTGCTGGACAGCTTTAGCAGCTCTGGAAAGGGAACCTGACAGGGCTTCTGAGGACAAGCTTCCATTTATAGGGCACCTGAGTCCCAGCGTAAGGGTGGGCTGTGCACGGCTGAAGCTACGAGCTCTCACTCACTCACTGCTAGGATCTGAATGTTGTTACATGATCAAAACTGTCGGGTACAACATTTTAAAACATATAAACATCATTTGCCTAACCCTATTAAATACCTCTCAGTATCTCTACTTCCAGAAACAAACACTATGCTATATTTTTCTTCAAACACACAGCACTTTCGTTCTAGTTTTCTTTAGAGAGGTACGAGGGAAAAGGCAAGTGACACAGCAAGCTGTCCGATCAAGAGCAGTGGGCACAGCCTCAGTGGTAAACAGCAGGCTGGAATGAGGACTCTGACAAACTGGAAAACTGTGCCTTACCCAAAGATGGCAATGGACACGTATTTCCAGCGGATTGCTCCCAGCGCTGCCAGATTTCAAGAGAAGATAGAAATGTGGAATTTTATCTGAAATCTGCCAAATTTTTACTGTTCACTCAGTAAAAAAAGAAAAACATCTTTGGGGACCAAAATATGACAGCCTCTGGGTGAAATCCTTGCAACAGCTACCCAACAGTATTAGTGCCTCTGGGCAAGTGCTGCCAGGCAGGTCCACGTGTACAGATATGTGTCAGCAGATGACTAATGTGGTCTCACTCATTCAGACTGCATCATCAGGAGTGCAGTTTTTAGCTTAACTTTGACCAGTTAACATTGCTAGAACTTTTTACAGGACTGGTAAATATAGTTCTCTTTTTGTGGAAAGGTACAAGGAGCAATTAAATGACTTAACAGAGGAGAGAAAATGAGAAAAGTAATAAAACTAAGCCTTTCATTCTTTATTCCATTAACTAGACTTTCATCTGGGGTTCACATGTTTTTCTTTTAATAAAAGGCATCATATTTAAAGACACATGTTTATAAATTGCCCACAATGAAGACCAAAATGAGGACAAAGAATTTAATTTGAGGTTGTTCTAAGAGGATGTGTTCTACACTTCTCCAAAGTATAGAATTATGGGTATTTTCTACCCTCATTCTTCACACAAAGTGGAAAAAGGGAAATACGTTGCTCACTGGATGAAAACATGGAAAGAACAATGCATGGGCAATTTAAATAGTTCCAGACCTTCATAAAACACCACTAATTATGGTTTGCTAAGGTGATATATCTCCTTAAGTATTTGCAAGCATCTAAGTTCTGGAAAAATCCAAAGTTAGCATATGTTACTAGGCAATTTATATAATTTTCAGTTAGTAAAGTTTGGTGTGTGATAAGCTTATTAAATTATAAGTGGCTAGTTTCTGGCTTTTACTTAAAGGTAACTGAAATTAAGATAAAAATTATGTTAGCATTGCTTAACACTGTAGTTATTAAATAGGTAACTCGAATCAAATCAATTATTTACATTCATTCAAATATTTCCCATTTGGGACTTTTGTTTTAAATTCACAATGAACTTCTCACTTAGACACAAGTGTTTGCTAGTATGAGTTTAATTTCAAATTTACCAAAGAATTATTTTTTATAATAATTAATTTTTCCATTGATTTATGGCATAAACTTTGCAGATAAGACATAGAATGAGTGACAATAATGGTGACAGGAACAAAAATTGATTACCATTTGCAGATTCTATCTGTACTAGTGAGTTTGCTCAGTCTAACACTGCCAAGTATAAATAACATGTGATTAGCTTTTCCCTCACCTTGTAATATAATCAATCATGCGTATTGAAACCTCAAGATAATACAACATCTATGTACTATCATAAAATAAAGCCTTTGTCCATTAATTAAGCTGGTGTTTCATTCTTTGAAGGTTAATTTTACTATGTAAATAGTCATTAAATAATTTTGATTAAACTTCTCCTTTAAGTGTTTGCTTTTCTTCAGTTAGTCTAGCTTTTTCTTTATCAAGCAGTGATAAGCACTCCTTTTTTGAGTAAAGACATTTTAAGTGTTTCGATTACTAAGGTGTTGGGTGAATGCTAGGAAAAATAAGAGTGTCATGTTGAGGAATTAATAGCAATTGCCCTTCCCTAACTTCTTTCCTATATTCAGGTATTTATAAACACCTGCTGCCTTCTGAAGCTCTTAAATGTTCTCATAATCTTCACATCCACTTAAATAGTTTTTAGCATTAACATATTCATATATTAGTATGTGTCCCATTCTTTGGACATATTTTATTCAAGAAGCACTTTGATGTGTCCAGTAGGAGACATAAGAATAAGAAGCTACTGTTGTCTTCTCGACACCATATTCTAGTAAGAAGAGGGACATGTTCAGAGCAACAAAATAACAAAATTAAGACAAATAGTAATAATTTGAGATAAATATAAAATAAATAACAGAGCTTAGTTCTATTGCTTAAATGGATTACTGTATATACTCAAGAACCAGTATTTTCTTAATATAAATTCAGAATAGTGGAGAACTTAAGACTTCCAGGGTCAGTCAAGATATCTAGAGATGAGAAAACAAAGTTTGGTGTAGGGAACTGTAGTTCCTGGGACATTGCTGGATCATAGAGCCTAAAGTGAAGAAAGAAGTAGATGTGAGGCTACAGACAGACAGCAGGAAATAAATGCAAAACTAGTTAGAGACAGAGAGACTGGCATGGTCGAAGGGATCTTGACTTAACACTTGAAAGACGAGTGGCATATGGATAAATAAAGGGAAGTAATGGCAACCAGAATCTGAGCTAGTTTCTATCATTAGTCTATGAAACTTGTATATTGAAAGAAACTGATTTTATGTTTAAGCACTTGGTAACTGAGGCCCTATGTTTGAAGCCCAAAGAATTACACAGCTGAAGACCTGTACTTACGTACCAGCTGGCCCTCATGTTACTTACATTTGCCCTCCACTACTAACAAAAAGGCTCTACTTCCATCCTACTAGCCCATGAAAGGCTTCCAAGACTCACTTATTAATTTCTATCTGTGCCTTGTAGTGCAGTAATTTCTATCTGTAACCTTTGTCTAAAATATCCTTCATTCCTTACTTATCCAGTTTGTCCACATCCAATCACCATTCGGGGCCAGCTCAATCTCAAATTTTTTTCTACCTTCTCACATAAGGCTGTTCTACTACAATATCTCTCTCCTCTAGACTGCAATCATTTATTTTACGCATATGTTTTGTATAATGACGTGAGACAACATGTAATTAACTTTTTATGTCTATGTGCCTCGTACATTCAATTTTCTTGTAAGCTTTCCTAACTGAATGTTTTCAAACAACTGAGAGAAACAGAAGTAACGTAGGCACAACCAGAAAATGTACGTAATCAACAAAAGTGCCAGCAATAAACTTCTCTTTTCCTTGCCACCACCGACTGTGTGAATCATGACTTTTCTCCATTCCTTTGCTGGTACCAGACCTGTTCAAAGCATGATGATTGAAGCAGATGGCTCCATTACGCTTATAAATAGATGTTAAAATTGAACATTTTTATTAGGTTCTGCTTTAACAGGATATACAGTATATACAAACACAGTCTCCTGCAGAAACTTTATATCTGTTGCAACAGAATAATGTAACATGTTAGCTCAGCCACACAGAGTCTGCAGTCTTTGGCTGCCCTTTGCAACATACCAAAGGTGTCTTGTTTCTTCCACAAACTTGAATTACTTATGGAAAAATATTATGACACAATTGGCAGGCTTCTTCCTACTGACACAGCCTTGCTGGCTGGGCTGTTTGCTAACAGAGCTATCAACCCTGCCTTAAAAGAAGCACTTACAGGGAACATAAGAATGAGGGTATAAGACTTCTACCAGTGTCATTTCTTTAAGAACCGTCATATATTTATGGGGTTGAACTGGCAACCATACTACTGTATAGGGAAATTAAATACAACAATCACAGTTGGTCATTCATTGAGAGGACTTCGGAAGCAACGTTCTTAACCCTGGAAAAAAGAGAATGCTTGGGGTCATTTGGCTGCAGATCTTCTGGCTACATGAGTGGGATATTAAACCCTGCAAGTCCACGGAAGAGACAAACACTGGCTACGCTGGGTCAGAGAGCTGACTTCATGGTGTTTTGTTCCTTAAAGGGTGGAGGACTAGATCTTCAGGGAAGTATGCTTTTCCAGGAGGAGCTCCAGAGGTCACTCCTCCACCCTGCCTCTTTTAATCCCTAAGGATCACTCATCTGACAATTTTTTGATTTAAAGATGCTGCTCTGGTCTCAGCACCAGATGTAAGAAACCACATTATAGAAACATGCCTCAAGTACTGACTACTCCCTTTTTTCAGGGAGTTTGCTCCAGATGTGTGTCACTAATCCCTGGCTTACTCTGCAGTGCTTCAGAACAAGAAAAAATGCTTATTCTTGAGAGCTAAAAAATAGTAAAAAGTGCGACTGTTAACAGAATTTTCTAATTTAGCATCGATTTGTTTTGTTTTACTAAAAAGGGTTTATATATTCCTACATTTTATGTAGAATACTTGCTACTTGACAGGAGTGGTTTTCTTACTGTGATTCTTAGAGTCCAACAAACTTGTTAAGGTACCCTTTTTAAGTTGCCTTGTGGGTGAAGAGCCTGATGAGGGGCGGGGCCAAAGGTCACTTATCTCAGGAAAAAAATAATCCCTGATTTGTAGCATTTGCCAATTTCCATGGTGTAAATATTCTCTCCATGGATGATTTCAAGGTAACACCATGATATCTGTAATTGAACTGGGTAGAAGCTGCCTTCAGCACACACTGCAGGAGGCTCTGATTCAACCAGCATGGTGCTCTTTTATCTGCTTAATTTCTTTACCTGAGGGGTTTCTCTTTTTAGGGGTGGTGGGAATGAAATTTTGTTGAGTTTACAAATCAATTGCTCCTGTATTAATCCCACACATATGTTGTTCAAAAGAATCATCAATAAAAGCATATGCGATTATAACTACCTCTTAATTTTCCATTACAATGAAGCTATGACTAGGTCAACATCAAATACCAACTCATTCCAAAAACTACGATTTATCCTTGAATATGTCATCAGTGAGTCATTTGGAAATGCATGAAATACAGTGAATAAAATAATGAGAGCCTCTGATGTTCATATGGAATTTGAAAATTGCTCAACCTCCCCTTCTGCTTCCTTTTCTCTTATGTAATCCCTGCTTTTTATCCAGTGCTCTCCAATCTGAGGTATCCTATGATAGCTATCTCTGCCAATTTTTTTCCTTGTGTTATACAAAATAAGTAAATGATCTGCGTATCTTCTTTTGAGCTGTGAACAGCAAAGAGAGATAATTCAAAAGGATATTATAAAATCTATGTCAGGACTTTGTCAATCATGATTAATTATGACTTTTTAAAATTTAATGTTCTCCTGAATAAGTAGCAATTCTCATAATTTTGCAAGGCTAATTAAAGATCAAATGTTCTATATAAAGTACATATGAATATTTAATTTTTGAGCTTCCTAGCCAGGAAAACAAACCCAAGGCCTTTTAATTTTAAATAGTTTTTTTAAGGCTTAGTAAACTATTTTTTCCTATTTTTAAAAATTGACAGCAATGTAATTTAAGATGATGAGAAAATAAAGAAATAAACAATACAGTACAAATAAATTCTAATAACTTACAAATAAAAAGAGTCAACAGTAAGTAAAAACTTATGTGGTATAAGTAAAAAGAAAAAAGAACACTTTGTTTACTTAAATGTTAATAGCTATCTTTTGATTTTTTCATAAAATTATTTTTCATTTATGTTCACCCATTTTATAATTATAACCCTAGTCTATGAAATTCAGAGATATAAGATTTTATTTCTCTTTATTGTCAATTATTTAACATCCACTCTAAATCTTTATACTGTCTGACATTTCATAGAGACAGAAACTAATCAATATTCTAGAAGGCACCATTATTATAGGCCAAACAGATAGTAGGACTGTTATCATTAGTGTACTAGAAAAATTCCAATTCCAATATGCCAGTGTACCGTCTATATCTTCATCTGAGAAAGTTAGTTTACAATGCCTCCTTTAATACTACTGATATTGAATGATATGCATATATCTACATGCTTTAAAAATAGTTCTACTTTAGGTGATTTCTAATTAGAAAACTGCATATTGTTAAACAGTTCTAATTTTTATATTACCTCATAGTTTATAAATATTTTATTTGAATAACATCCCTTTTGTTGAAATTATACTCACACATACCAGATTTTCTTTCTTTGAGAAACAAATAACATAATTTTAACTAAATATATTCCTAGAAATTGAAATATCTCCATATGAAGTTATCTCAAAATTAATTCTCACATGGTTATTCCTTCATTAAAATAGATAAGATTCCTCAATATAGAGAAATGTTGTTTAAAGTAACCAGCATTTGAATTCGAAGGCTGCCATGGAGAAGTTAACACTTTCAAAGCTATGGTTTCTGTGCCAATAAAATTAGGAAAATATCTCTGCCTCGTCTAACTTACATAGTTGTTTTGGAATCTAAATGAGATTTTTGTTACCAATAGCACTTAGAAGAAATACAGAGAGCATTTTATAATATATGTGACATATCAGTAAAATCCTAAATCTGGGAACCCATGAGCTGAAAAATTATAATGAGAGCACCAGTTGGTCTATGCTTGTATTGAACAAATGTCAATATAATGTTCATTTCTTGTTAAATGATTTTTTTAAAGAATGATAATAAAGAAACTTTCCTGCATACTTACAGTTCCAGGGCGAGGATATGGAATTCTACCCTGATAGGAAATCAGTTGATGATTGGGCCCTTCTTTGTGAGCAAAAGGTCCATTAAACACAGTCTGTATATCAGATAGATGATACACACATACTGCTGATCCTTTGAAAACTGAGCTATGAAAGAAAACAGAAAAAGTTTATTTTTAATTTTTTAAATTTAAATATAATTTAAATTTACAATCTAAAAAATAGATGATGTTTAAAAGTTGGTATAATTAATTATGGTTATATGTTATGGTACACATGTGTAAAGCAAAAAAAGTTCTACTGTGATAAAACAAGGCTTTGATACATAAAGTATTAAATATTCAATACAGCTATGGTGGTAGTGGACAATAATAAGTTACAGAAAAGTTCTTCTCAATGTTTTTGAAAAATAGGACACGTCGAAAAAGTTTCTACCTACTTTATCTTAGCAACAACAAAATGTATTTTGATATTTTATTAATAGATGTGAATTTAAATTTTAAATCACTATCAATACAACCTATCATAATTTAACTCAGAGAAATAAATCCCATTAATAACAGAACAGCATATATTTTTGTAGCACAATTATTTTAATGTGAAAGTGTTCTCACATGGTATTCTGAATATTAGTTGGAGGAGTCTAAGTTGCCACTGTTTATGTACTTTCCATCTTATTCACAGAAAGAAAAATGGGGATCCAAAAATGATTAATTATCCTCAGTCAATAAGATCTCAAAATTTGTCTGAATCCTTACTAAAACTATTTCCATTGTCACTACAGCAGATTGTCTTAAATCAACATTTCTCTCACATATTAATCTCAAATTAGATACCTAATGGAAAAAGTATTGCATTTCCATGGAAATAAACAAGATATATTACTAGTCATTATCATTAACAGTCAGAAATAATTTTGAATTTTCTGACATTAAAGTTATTGATGTCGAGAAAAAGAGAAACCAGAGAAATAGTTTTATTGAGATCAACATTTTCTTAAAAAACTTGTTAGTTTTTCTTTGTTTGATTCTTTGTGAGTTAAATCAAGACTACTTCTTTGTTAGAACAAGAGTAAAACACATCCTTAAAGACATCTTTTTAGATATCCTGGGCAAATGTAAATATGATTTAAAATCAGTATCTCTGTAATCTTCTTTTAGTTTGAATAGCTCATTGTAGTTTACAATTATAGCATGTTTTTCCCAGTTAGCAAAGAATGCTAAACTTTTAGATTTTTGTTTGGTAGTTGATGAATGGGCCCATTACATTTTGCATTGGCCAAGTCACAGCAGAAGTATTATGCTGAATTCTAAGTAACATTTCTAATATAAAATTAATAAACATAAATATGTACCAGAAAGGGTGAGAATATTACGAATTATCTTTAAACGTATACTAATTAAGTTTGGGCATCCTAGAGAAACTAGAAAACACTAAACCTATGTTCAAATATATGAAATACTGTCATCTAGACCATGAAAACTGTTTCAGTAGTTTGTTAGTTTCTAAATAGCCACTACTTTAGATTGCTCCAGAAGAAAAAATATTTTGATGGAAGTGCCTAACTTTTTCCAGCTTTACTGAGGCATAACTGGTATACAATTAAACAATACGTAATTAATTAATGTATACAATTTGGTAAGTTTGGACATTTGTAACACTTGTGTAACACTTGTGTTACCATCATCACAATCCAGGGAATAACCATATCTATCACCTCCAAAAACAGCAACAAAAGAATGCTAAAAGTTTTAGTTGATCATGAGTGCTCAAATAGTTTGCTTAAACCACAATATTTAATATACTCTATTCCTGCATTATAATTCTTATTTTTGTTTCTTAGAGAAAAATAGCATGTAATCATTACAAACGCTTGGTATAAAACTATTTTGAAAGCATTAGTTCAACTCAAATATATTTTGGTAACAGCCAAAAGTAAATAAAACAGGAGGGCTACATTCCCAATACTACATAAAATTCAAAATTGAAGAAAAGAAGGCTATTATAATAATTATTACTCAATACATTTTATTGTATAATTCATAAAGTATAATTGATTAATAATTACCTTGATGTTGTAAAAATGCCATACACTAGTGTTGTCCTTGGATTATCAGTTTCCAGCAGAAACACATCCTCTATAAGAAGGAAAACATTATTCTTTTAAAGTTCCAAAATATTAACTATATTGTTTTAAAAAATTACCCCAAGTATATAATTTCAACTAGGAAAAGTACTTCCCAGATAGATATTGCTGTATCATCATAATTTGGATGACAGGAACATGGCAAAGTAAATCAAATAAAATATAACACAGACACTAATGAAATTTATGAAGACTTTGTATCCTTATGGAAAGCATGCTAATAAAATAATATTAAGTAGAAAAACACAATGCTATATAATATGGACTAGAACTATGTAAACCTTAAAACTATAATTCAGAATACAAGAAAAAGATTAACAGTGAGTATCCCAGGGTAGCAAAGCTATAGACATTTTCTGGTTGCTTCTATATTTCTGGATTTTCTAAATATCCTTTAACAATGATATATTACCTTTTTAAATTTAAAAATATTACAAATCTCTATTTCTTTTTGACCTAAGGTTAGGTCATGGAACATGGAAGAAAACTTTTTAAATATAAAATAAGACATTTTTTTGTTTATAGTCAAAATTGCTAGTGATATTTTTTACTTAATGAATAGTTCCTCTAACAAGATGTTTAAAGTATATTAAGGCAAAGACAAAGTAAAGTACAGTAATGAATAACAGAACATGAAAGTAGATTTCTGGTAGAAAACCTCAACTAATAATTAATTGCTATGTTTATAAGAAAGGTCTAGATTTGGTGACAATCTTGAAAATATAATCCCTGCTAAGAAATACAAAGAAATATGTATTCACCTTAAATTAACAATGAATTTAAAATGACATTTTAAGCAATAAATTAATAACCACTATCCTTTCCATAGGTGAATAAAGGTTGACAGTATCTAGTTCTCCCTAAAGAACAAGCAAGACTGACATATAAACATACTTGCAAACATTATGGGGGATACAATGAGTGATGAAGCTATATCACAAAATGATACTAGAATTTTTTTCTAGAAAAGCGTATACCAAAAATTGCGCTCCCATGGTCAACACAATGGTTTGAGAAAAACAACTGTCTATTTCAGATACTGTTAGAACCACTAATTTTTTTTCTTATTGTAATATAATTTTATTGTTTACCTCATCAACTGCCTCAAAATCTGAGAATAATCATTAGTTACCATTTTAATAGGTTACTTCAAAAGAAAAGCCACTTATAAATGGCACTTAGTAAATATGATGTGTAGCAGGTTATTATAATTAAAGAGAACTATTCCCTTAGAGAATGGAATCAGTCTGTTAGTCTTTATTTGACCTGTAAATTTAAGACTCCTCATGTCATGCTAAGAATATCTGGTTTTAGGGTCAGCAAGCAGAACTAAGACAGAAGCACAAGTCTCCAAATTTCTACTCTAACACTTTTCCATCCAAACTCTGTCCCTTAGCTGCAATAGTAAAATTATATAGCTAAATTCTCATGCAATCTGATCTCAAATCAGAGTATTAGATGTTCAAATATACATGAAATACATATTCATTTATAAAAGCCCAAACCTATTTATTACCCATATATCAACTATGCAAGTACTCTCCCAACACACACACATTCATATATCATGATTACTTCAACGAACTCAATGTTTCAGAAGTGTAATCAGGTGCAAAATAGATTTAAAAGATTGTTATGAGCAGTATCTAGATCATTCATTCAAATTGGCACATTATTTATGCTAAAATATCTAGGGAAAATACATTCTTTTCTGAGAGCTTACTGAAATATATAAACCTTACAAGTTCCCTTTCAGAAACATTTTTCAATGTGACATCTATGTACCTAATTCATCAAAGTGTGTTTCTGGGCCATCTTCATCTGTTACAGAGCACACCAGTCTTGCTTTTAAGAAAGTGGTCCACTTGTTGACAAGGCTACGCAGTCCACCAGTGTCATTCTGAAACCATTTTGCAAACATAACTCAGATTGCTTAAATAAATATCGAAGTGTGTTATAAATTAAACTTGGACTCATTGCTTGCAGATGTTTTATATTCTGAAGAATGGAAATGCTAACCACATTTACACGTCAATAGTCAAAGAAAAATATTTAATACCTATAGTATTTTATACAATAGTTATACTATTATTCTCTTATAGTATATCAGCTAGAAATCAATTAATTTATTTGATAAATATATGCCCGAAATCCTTGTAATTTTAACAATATATAATGGAAATATTTATAAAATGTTATAGAGAATGAAGAATTAATTTTCCCTTTCTTGGTAACTCATCTTCAATATGAACATACATTATTGTATACAGTCTTGCAGATTCTACTGTGGTCAGGAGAGTAGATATATTTTTACATTATATAGTCCCCAATAGTTCTATTTTCCCTCCTTCATTTCTCTGTATTATTAATTAATTATCAGTATTTCTAATCAGATGCTTTATTATACATATTGATCCATGCAGGACAGGAGAAATGGCACTTGGATTATTCACAAATAGTCTCTGTTGATAACATTGTTTTTTCTCTGTGTCCAGAAGGCTTTTATTTCTTCTGCTGACTTTGCTACCTTGTTCCACATGGTAAAGAAAGAAACAGCTGAGTGCCACCATCAATGGAATATTGTATTATTTAAAGATAACCATTTTAAATGCTAAACACTTCAAGAAATATCTTTTCACAAAGGATGCTAGTCATAAATAAGTCAGGGCAAACTCTAAAATGTTAATGTGAGAGGACATTACAAATTTTCTTACATTTTTATTTATACTAACTGTCTATACATAAGAACATTTTGGCTACTGCTTATAATTAGAATTGTATTTTATTAAAGAATTTTTTTAATTTTTACTATTTATAAACAGTTCCTTAATAATTAATAAATACCAATGTATTAAATAGATATAAAAAATTAGTCAAAAAAGTTTATTTGTTTAAAACATAGCCAAAATATTTCCTTGAATTAAGATTTTTACTGAAATAGAGTATGCTTATCTCACATGACTGATGCTTTAACTGATGAATTAACATTATATTAAATGTTTCCTCTAGATACTTTATTTATTTGTAATACCAGATAATAAAAACAGGAAGATAAACTATTAGCAAAAATATTTACATGAAGAATTGAATTTCTTAGTCTTTCTTCCAATTAGAAAAATATTAATACTTACAGGACATATCCTAGCAATCATGGAATGAATCTGTTTTGTGCTCCTGTTGTTGTCAGTCAGTTTTTCTTTGAAGAAGAAGTACACCTTAGCATCATTTGGATCAGTACCATCTGGGATGACATGTGCATCCACAAACATAGGTTCTGAAAAAGAATATAAAGACTATCTATACTCATGACGAAAATCTATCTGCTGTTCCTCCAAGTAGACCACGGGCACATGCTTTCCCCATCTCTGATATAAAAGAACAATTCAGTGCTCACAGGCAAAATTTCTAAAAGCAGTGATTGTATTCACTCAATATACCACAGTTGGAATGTCTAGTACCACAAAGTATAGCTATAATATATATAATAGCTTAAACTATTTTTCTTTGTCTGAAATACATTCTAGAAGTGCAGTAAATGCAAAAATTCTTTGTGCATTGATGAGCTTTAAAAAATTGAAAAACTTTTCTACCAGTTATTTCCCATGGAATCTGATGGTTGATTTATTGAAAAAAAAAGTTTGTTTTTCAAAGTGTGGTTTTCAATCTAGTGCATATAAACTCAAAGTCTTTGAAGCAGAATGAGGAATCGGAAGTCCACGATCTGGAAAACTTTTTTTTTTCTTAAAATACAGCATATGAAATGAAGGGGAAACTTTTCAAGGAAAAAAAATGTAGTCATTTGAAGATATACGAGGTTTCCTTATTTCAAGAACAAAACAACTTTCAGAATACTCTATTTCCAGATGTACTGGAGTAATAATTTGAAGAAGTAAATGGACAATGCTTTCTTGTGCTGGCCTATCAGTGAAATACGATGCTTAACTGTGGTGACTCATGCTTAACGTGCAATGTTAAGTGCACTGCCAAATTCAGGACCATCTGGAAATTTTCCCCAGGCTGACATGACAAAGATGTTAGTGGTTTCTTTTGCCTCTAAACAACAACTGATTGGAATTATACAGTAAAATCAAATGAGCATTTTTTTGATGTGAGTTATATATGATGCCAAGAATTAGAAACAGTTGAACAATAATCATAAAGTTATCATATGTATGATTTCTATTGAATATTAGCCAAATTATTAAAAATAATATATATTAGTTTTATAATTTTAGAATCTAAGTACAAAACAAAAAGGAAGATCTCCTGAATATAAACCTATTCATTATATTTAAATGCCATATTTTTAGGATAATTTTTAGATTTGGCATTATTAAAATATACAAGCAGATTAAATGAAGTAAAAAGCATATTTAATTGTAAGATGTTACAATTAAACAACTGGAAAAGATGCTTGGGTACTGGCATTATGATGAATGTCACTGTCTCTTTTATTTATCCATATTCATATGACAAATGTAGGATGGTTAATGGAATAAACAATTAGAATATGGAATATGGGCTATTTCAATTATTTATTTATCTCAAATATTTTAAATCATAGAGTACAGAATTATCATTACTGATGTCATAACCTGATATTTTGATTTTTAAAAGTTTTCTCTAGTTACATAAAATATTTTCTTACCACTTAGCCATTTGGAATTGTGTTGATCAGTTCTGACTGCATTCCTCTTGGTTAAACTTCGAAAAATAGCAGCATCTGTCCCCATGAAATCTATATACATTCCAGAGAAAAGCTCCTCATCTATGAAAAAGTAAGAAAACGTTAACAGAAATTTAAATAGTTTTTAAAGCTATTTTAAAATCCAAAGTGAATTTATTTATTAGTAGATCATCACATATTACAAAGTGTTTGTAATTATTAATTGGTTTCCACTGTCTACCAAATAAAAAATTTTAGTAAATTTTAATCTTTTCTCATTATCATCCAATATGATTACTACTATATATTTCTATCAAATCCCCAAACAACTGTATTCCATACAAAGTTTCTCTGCCTATACTTAATTATACCAAATACAAATTTTTGTATAGAGTATATTACAAATGTTAGATGTATAAAAGATAACAAAATAGCTTAATTAATTAGTTTCTTTTAATAAATTATAAAAACAGTGTAAAAGTCAGAAAACTTGGTTTCTAATTTTGGCAATCACTCACAAACTAGGAATTAGGGCAAAGTTATTTAATAACTTGAGTCTCAATCTTCTCATCTATAAAATATGAGAAGTGGATTATGATCTCAAAAGTTCTTATCACATATTAAAATTTCTACAATCTTACTTACTGGATTGAACATAATAGTTTTTTGTTTAAATTATTATTATGACATGACATGGAGGCCACACTGAAATCATCAAAAAATTAAAAGATTTAATCATTAACAGTATATATTTTAATCTTTAGTGCTGGAAGTTTCCTAAGAGGTAATCAAAGTGCTACTTTTTCAATTGTAATTCAGCCATAAAAAATAGAATATAATGACAAGAAAGAAAACATATTTTATATCTAAAATAATCATTATTAATAACATAATCATATTTTAATCTGTATATATATTACATTAGATATTTAGTTTAGTTTTGAAAATCCATATTATTCTCCATCTAGTACTAGGAGCAGCAAGCATTGAATTGGTAAGAAACAATGTGACCCTTGCATATAAAACAGTAGCTAAACATCTACTTAAAAAGAAATCAGATTTATCAGGTCAGGCCCACTGACCTGCCATGCAGCTGTGTTCTTTGACTGATGTTCTAGGATTACTCCCCTGGCTACTTTTAGACTGTGGTCATTTTGGCAGGACTGGAACACTGTGAAGCAGTCTGAGCTCACTGTTTTGTAATAAGCGAATGCCACTTGGGCCAGGATATAATGGAGAATGGAATGTGTCTAATATGTGCTCCCAAGGCTATGAACTGGACCCCTACCACTTAGTGAGCTGGTAGGCATTTGGTTGCTCAGCTCCTTCCTAGTAGGGGTCCGAAGCCCATGAAAACAGATTATAGGGAGATAACAAAAATGCACATGGAGCATTTTTGAGCAATTTAGTCTCTTTCAAATTCTGTGAACATGTGTGAGGTATATATACACATAGATTTGGCTGTTAAATTGCAATAACTTTGTAATTAATCATTCACATTTTTGTTATACCCAATTAACTGTAAAACTGTGGATTATAAATTCTTGCTGTTCCACAGGTTGATTGGCACAGCTATCAATTATCGTATCTGTTTTGAAGAAAGAAAAGAAAAAAGATACGCAGAGGTTGGTGTATGGCAGAGAGGGCTAATTCTAATCCTACTGCATACTACCTTATTAGTTAGGTCCTAAATATTACACAAGCATGCATGTCTAATTGGCTTCCTTTCTTGTCTTAAATTCTCAGTAATTTTAATAGCAAGTTAGGAACTTTGTTTTATTTTGTATCAACAAGAAATATTTAATTAATGTCACTTTGAAAAAAAATTTTGAAAAGGTTTTTTTTTTTTTATTCCAGAATTTCTTTGCAGGGTTTTATGCAAAGATAAACTCATGCCTTTTAACTTTGATCCAAAAATATTTTGGTTTCCAATTGTACTCCCACTGACCAGAAAAACTTCATAAGATTTATGATCGGTTCTTTAAAAGATAGTATCTGACTTCTTTGTTGCCCTACAATAATGACTGAAAATAGCAAAATAACACCGAACTTACAGCATGGGTTAGATGTTACAACTATATCATGAAATTTGGAATTCTAATTCTAAGTTTTTCTTGGCATTTAATATATACAAGTATATTAACAAATTTGTGTTATTTAGTGCACTGAAATTGAATGGAAATGATAAAGCACTATGATATGGTAAAGTGAGATGACCACACAAATTATTCGAGATTATTTCACAGGGATAATCAACTGGACAAAGAAAATGATAAATACAATCTTATAAAGCTTTCTGGGTTTTTTATTTTCAGTTTTTAAGTTAAACAAATTGTTTAATGGCTTTGTTTTGATTACAAATTATAATTTTTTTTTCAAATATTAAAAAGTAGCATAGGAATTTGAATTCCCTTGAATTCTCAGGTCCTTGAAAAACCAGGAAGGCCAATATCTAACTCCCACTTTGTAATCAAATCAAATTCTCTCAGGGTAAAATTATTAAAGGACTTTTGACAGTTTAGTAAGAAAATTTATGCTGATTTGTTCTAACTCTTCTTATTATAAACAATATTCAGTGAGACAAAACTTCAATATTGGGTGTAGTAACAGATCTTTGAAGTTTTTTCATAGTATTTAATTTGAAATAAATGAAAACTATATATATTTAACTACTATTATACATATCATATGATTTCTACAGGTGAATAAAATTTTCTTCGTAATGGAAAAAAGATTTGCCAAAACACTGTTGTTATTAAATGATATTCGGAAACTTACCTGAAAAGAGCTTGCATCAGATATAATTGGATGGCTTTGTAGTTTCAAAGCTTTCTAACTTTTTGTCCTAATGATATGCTTTCACCTCCTCCCTGCCCAATTTGAACGACCATATGGAAGTAATTCACTGTATAACTTCCAAGGTTTACCTGTCTTATATTAATTTCCAAATATGAGAAGAAAAGATGAATGCCTATTTAAATGATTCAAAGCAAACATTTTGAACACAATTATTATTTTTTCACCTGTTTTATTGTCAAAGGATACAATTTTACTCATGGGAACACATAAAGAAAGCAAAAAGGAAAAAGTAACTGCTGTACATTTAACATATTGAAATTCAAGGTTTGTCACCACAGTCAATTCATGATGACTCAGACACATGCTATAAGTGTCTTAACTAGATAAGAAAGCCTTTTAAGTGAGTCATAGAAAGGCACTCAATGACAGGTTAAAAAGCAGATTGATTTGTCAATGTATGTATCAGCAAGCAAGTGGGATTGCCACTTAACTGATATTTTATGGAAAGTGAGAAAATAAAAAAGTAGCTTTATCACCACCTTCTTTTTAGTATACCAACACTTAGACAATTCACAGAGAATGCACTTGGCTAAGAATGTACTTGATTTTCTTTAATTTGAAAGAAATATCATTTGTAATCATTTGTAAAAGATTAGTAAAACATGAGAGTGCAGATATCTCTTCAACATAGAGATTTCAATTCCTTTGTATATATACTCAGAAGTGGAATTGCTGGATCATATAGTAATTCTATTTTTAGTTTTTTTTTTTACAGAACATCCATAATATTTTTCAAAATGGTTGTACTAATTTATATTCCCACCAACAGTGTACAAGGGTTTTCCACACCCTCTCTAACACTTGTCATCATTTGACTTTTTGATAATAGCCATTCTAGTAAGTGTGAAGTGATATTTCATTGTCTGCACTCTACGGTTATCTTAGCACATTCACAATAGCCAAGATATGGAAGCAACCTAAATTTCCATCAACAGATGAATGGATAAAGAAAATATGATATGTATACACACAACGGAATGCTATATAGCATTTAAAAGGAAGGAAATTCTGTCATTCATGACAACATGAATGGAAACAAAGGACATTATACTAAGTGAAAAAATCTAGGCATGGAAAGACAAATACCGTATGATCTCACTTATATGTGGAATCTAAAAAGTTGATCGCACAGAAACAGAGAGAATTAACTGGTAGTTACCAGATGCTGGAGAGATGGGGAAAGGTAAGATGTTCCTCAAAGAGTACAAAGTTTCAGTTAGACTAGAGGAATAAATTCTAGTGATCTATTTCACTGCACAGTGACCACAGTTATAAACAATGCATTTTTCTTTCAAAATTGGTAAAATAATAGATTTTAACATTTTCATCACAAAAAAATGGTAAGTTGATGAGGTGATGACTATGTTAATTATACTGACTGAATTTTCTATAATGTATACATAGATAAAAACATCACATCTTACCTTATAAATATGTACAATTATTTAATTAAAAATCACTAAAAATAAATAATGAAATAAAGTCCAAAAATGTACTAAAACATGATTTTCCTCATGGGTGAACTGAATACTAGGAATACAATTATAGAAAACATTGAAAACTACTTTATAATATATATGATTATATGTATACATATTTACACTTTTTAAAAAAATGCTTGGCTTGCTCTAGGAATGACAAAATTATCTTATATAGATGAGAAGATACATGCTCATCATTTAATCATACTCTTGGAAATGAGAAATTAAACTCTTGATTTCTCAACTGACATCATTCTCCCTTTCATTTTACTCATACACTTTATTATCCATGCAACCACCCAAAATGGGCATATCATATGTTAATTGTTTTTGTTATTTTAGATTTACTCCTACCTCTTTCATTTTCTACTTACTGATCATAACAGACACTGTGTTCACATTGGGGTTGAAAGAGCAGCGTCCTTTTCCAGATTCGCACTTGGAGTCAATCACAAAAACTTGGTCCTTTATTGCAGATAAGATTGAAAACATAGTAATAATTACTTATTTAGAAAAACAATTGTTCTTTAGTAAAATGAAGCATCATTAAAATTAATATGCTTTCTACTTCGTTGTGTATGCCTTCCCAATTTACTATGTTAAGACTTACTTGACCTATAAGGAGAATCCATTTGTAATTATAATAACCTCAGCAGGGACACGACTCATTCTATTACATTCCCTATCGAGCTGATCCAAGAAGTTCTCCTCAAATCAACATCAGCAAAAATCACTTGAAAATCAAAGATATCAATATAAATCTGAACTAGATGTGTTGAAATGAGCCAAAAGAAAAAAAAAAAAACCTGTGCACAGAGAAACAATCTCTATAAAGACTACAATATTTTCATAATAATTAAGACTTTAAAAAAAAATAAAATTCCCTGTTACCGCTTAGGTTTGTTATACAAAGCATTATACAAGATTCAACAAAGTAATGCATAAATTAGATTTAAAATATATCATTTTCTCGTGTATTTATTTAATAAAAATTTATTGAGCATCAACTACGTGCCAGACACTGACCAGACACTGAGGACAGTAAGCAAGATACACAACAATCTTTGTCCTCAAGTAATTTATAATCTAATGAGTAAGACAGAAAGTAAATAAGTGAAATATAGAGTATGTTAGATAGTGCTTGGTGCTTAGCAGAAAAAAATATGCATGGAAAGGGGATAGGAAAGACTTGGGATTGGGGGCAATAGATTCAGTCTGAAATATGGAGGTCAGTTTAGCCTCACTAAGGGGAGACATCTTGTTGGTATATTTAAAATATATATATATATATATAATCACTATTTTTTTGTTTTCCTCATGATTATAATTGTTTGTTTAGTTTAGGCATTACATGCATGAAGACCCTTTGGAAAGCAGATATAGCTAGGAGTCAAGAGACTGAATTCAGATTTTATTTTTGTCACCCTTTAGATACATGGTCTTATATATATATTTTCCAAAGGGAAAAGTGATTACTTTTTAAATTTGTATCAGATGATAAAGGATCTTAATTATCAAGCTAAGGTTTTTTGAAAATTATTCTGAAATAAATGCAGACCCATTAATATTTTTGAGTGTGGAAATGAAAGGATCAAAACCCTGCTCTAAGAAGTAGGACTTTATCTTGAGTTTTGGAACACTGGGAATGGAATGTATCAGAACAGACACTGGATTCAGGAAAATAGGGTAGTTTTCTATTGCAAGAGTATAGGAATTAGGGAATAATAATCTAACATGCCATGATCTCAGTAGTCATGGTAAGAGCTGTAGAGATGGAAGAGAATTTGTATACTGACAATCAACAGAGCTTAGCAATCAATTAGAAATTGGTTGTGGTTCAGAAAGATAAAGAAAGCAAAGATGATTCTGAACTTTTGCCACCTGGAACAAAATAAAACTATTTCATTTTTGTTATTTTGAGTTTGAAGTAGTGCAGGACATCCCCAAGGCAATACGAAATGATAGACCTTAAAAAGAATCACAGTCATCTGGCCTGAAGAGGTCCTGCAGAGTGATCCTCATCCAGGAATTCGTTCTAGAGGTAACTTATTCTCAGCTCATATTATTGGCAACTACTTTACAGGCAAAGTGAAGCCCTTAAATAAGATATCTTCAACTTTTCACTACTCCACTAATGCATGACAGGAACTCTCTCTCTCTCTCTCTCTCTTACTTTGAGGTCAATCCTTCAACAAATGTTTTAAATTTTATCTTATATGATCTTCTTAGGTGCCATATACTTTCCATTATCCCTTTTGTTTCTTTGATATATATTTTCATCTTATTAACTGGATCCTTCACACCATCATTTAAACAACCCCTTCAGGTGCCATACATCACTCTTCTTAGGAATCACATTTCTCAAATAACTACGTACATACTCATCACCGCTTTCTGACTTTTCATTTTCTTGTCAATTTACTTTAATTGGGCATCCAGCCTCAGTTATTCAATTGAAACACTTTTATAGTAAGATTTTTAATGACAGTCACGGTACACAATTCAGTGCTTAATTTTTGGACCTCATCCTACTTGGATTCTCAGTGGTACTCAAGATTTTCACCGCTTTTATGTTTTTAAATGACTTATTTTTAGTCCCAAGAAACTACATACTCTTGTTTTTAACCCTTCTCTGCCTGTTTAAGTCTCATTTATAAGTCGATTTTCCTCCATGTGGCCATTAAAGTTAGGAGATCCTCAAGTCTGAATCATACTCTTTCTTCTGTTTTCACTCTATACTCCCTTGGCATGATTAAATCTACATTTTGCTTGGGCTTCATTTACTATTATAAATAATGACTACATCTTTATATATCCAGCCTTCTGTTCAACTGCCTACTTGATATTACTAGTTGAATCTTTCAATGGCATCTCAGACTCAATAGACCAAATTTAGCTCATAATCTTTACCCCTTGCATGGTTTCTTCATTGTTTTTCATCTCAGTTCATGGCAACTATATAATTAATGAGGCTGAAAATAACAAAGTGTCAATATCTATATCATTATGTATATATATTTTTTCCATGTCCAAATCCACCAACATCAGTTATAATATTTTGTACTTTGAGCCTGTCTCCATTGCCACGACCTGAATACAATAATCTCTTTTTTGGCCTATTATGTTAACTGTCTAACTGATCTCCCCACAACTCTTCCAATCCCTTCCCACAACACCCCAGATCATTTATTACATAGCACACAAGTGACAATACAATTCTGTTCATGCCATTTTCTGCAGAAGATTGTCCTAATTACTTCTCCTTTGACATATGAGAAAGACCAATATCTTTAAAGTAGCCTACAAGTTGAATTGTGATTTTGTTTCTGCCTTTATTTAAATAAATAACATTTGTGGATTGACTCAATAAGTGAAAATAATGAGACAAGAAAGAGAATAGGTAGTGAGAAAATTTTTTTTAAAGGCATAGGAAAATGTCCCATTGTCATAGATGTCAATACAGGCATTGAAAAATAGAGAGTGAGACCAACAGAGTTTAATGCTGTATTAACAGATTGGTCTAGGAGAAGGGGTCTGATGGAAGGAGTCAATTTGGTCATTGAGGTATTCTGGTCATTAGTCAAACAGTTTTAGTTAATGTGTAGGAGTGAAAGTTAGATTAGAACAGTTTATTAAAGACATGGAAAAGAGGAGCATATAAACTGGAAATTCAGCCTAATGAGTCTGAGAAGCTTTGTAATGAAGTAAGAGAAAAATTAAAAAAAAAAAAAACTCACATAGCCAAGATAACAATTTTAAGGAAAGGAGACATAATCCTCTTTTTAAATAGAAAAAAAAAAGGTAAATGCAGAGGAAGGGGAATGAAGATGTGAAGCAATGATGAAGCTTATTTATCAAAGAACTTTATTGTTATGGAAAAATGCATATTTTTTCTTCCGAAACAGGAGGAAAGCTACAAAAAGATATTGAAACAGACTTGTTTGGTGACTAATTTGCTTCAAAAAACATAGAGAATAATTGGGATGTCTGTGATATTCTTGGTCGGTAAAGGTATCTGCTTCATGAGGGGCAGGAGTTTAAATGATATTTGATTGTTGACATGGATGCAATAGAAATGTGATAAAAATCAACCAGAGATAAGATGTGGTAATGTTTCTGCAAAATAACCAAATATTTTCCCCCCTTAGTTTAAAGTCATGATATACTCGTGTTGCTTTATCTTTCTCTAGGAACAGAGAGCAAAGCCAGGGAGCAAAGACAATGGATAGAAGAGAAGAAACATGGTCACATCTTGATACAGCAAGGATTCTAGGCTCTTCAAAAGGGGACCGTTGAAATGCTCCAGGAAAGCTCTGAATCAGTCTCACAAAATATTAGATGAGTAATAAGATATAATGAAAGTGTGTGATGCTCCAAACATGAAGTAGGCTCATAACATATTCTCATAAAATGAATGAATTTCTGTGAAGACAGGGAGAGGAAAGGTTGTAGATAACGTCTCATAAATAAAACTGAGTATTTACTAGTGGTGCCAACCTAACCTGGCACACTTTCAAACTCATTTCAAAATGATGAAAAATGCCATATCTTAATATTAACAAAGGGTGTTAACAGTAAGTACTACCCTTGGTCATTATAAAATACAACATTAGTGATAAAGAAGAAGGAGAATTCTTGGCCAGGTGCAGTGGCTCATGCCTGTAATCCTAGCTCTCTGGGAGGCCAAGGTGGGAGGATCACTTGAGGTCAGGAGTTCAAGACAAGCCTGAGCAAGAACAAGTCCTCAACTCTACTAAAAATAGAAAAAATTAGTTGGATGTGGTGGTGTGTGTCTGTAGTCCCAGGTATTTGGGAGGCTGAGGCAGGAGGATCACTTGAGTTCAGGAGTTCAAGGTTGCAGTGAGCTATGATGATGCCACTGCACTCTAGGCTGGGCAACAGAGTGAGACTGTCTCAATCAATCAATCAATCAATAAAGGAGAATTCTCTCAAAATAAAACTTTCTGCATCACATGGTCATTTTATGGTAGGCAATCTTTTATACTAAACTAAATGAAAATAAATACATTAGATGTTTGATAAAACTGTATAGTTCTGTGTTTATATCATTGTGCATATACTACAGATATATAAAATAACGTTATGGTAAAACTCTTTGACTACACCCAACTATCAACAAAAACATATAAAGCTTAAAAATTATAACCAGTTCATACCTAAATTGGTTCTTAAGACATTCACATATTATTTAAGAGATTAAATTAATTAATGGAAATGCTTCTCCTTTGAAACATATCTTTTGAAGTGAGACTAAAGTAGTTCATATTAGCACAGTGATTAAAATTTATTCCATGCTGGTTTTCCGAAGGAGATTATTTTTTGGGCAGACATTCCAATTAAGTGCATAGTGGGAAATTTGTACAAAGGAAAATAATTTTATTTGAAATCTGTGCTCTGAAAGCTGCTATGCTATTACTGGCCTGTACAGTGACTGCACAGACTTCAGGGGAGTGTCTGACAGATTGCAGACGTCGGAGGCAGTAGTTTATTTAATCAATTGATCACAGGCATGTGGTTCTAATGACAAGCTCAATGCAGCCAACTCTGTTCTTCCAAGAAGCATAACCATATTTTTCCTATAAGAATCTTACTATTTCATAGCATCTTGAACCACCTTTGAAAAATGTCTCTATTTGGGGTCAAATTATAATTCCTCAGTTATTTTTAAATGACATTTAATTCATCAAAAATATATGTGTAAATTACATATCTGAAAAAGAAAATTAATAATAAAGGAATATGGAGAGAATCACTGTTCAATTGCATTAGTACTGAAGTAGATTAATTCTTGTTGAAGAAAAATAAACTATGTAAGTTTTATAAGTAGCAACATTATTTTTTTTCAAAAGTGTAATCACTAAAATTGAATTCAGACATTATTTAATCCAGATTTTCTGGATTTAAATTACAAACAAATCAAGATAGTTTGAAAAATTCAGTTGTTAATTATGTTTAGAAAAACATGTTTGACTAAAAGAATGAGGAAAAATTCTTTTGGTTGAATACATAGTTTCCTTAGTCAACATTTATGGACTGAGAAAACAAACACAGTCTTAAATATTAATATCACAATTAAAGTCCAACCAGCTAATGCATTTGACTATACATTAGCTATATATTTGACTAATATTTAGCAAACACAATATCACAATATACCACATCATTTTAACTAATGTAAGAACAAGGTAGAATAGTCTAATTAGGGCAATGTTGGTCTAAAATGAAAGTGTAATTTATTAATTATATAAAGTTATTTTCAGTAATGACACTTGGCATACCGCTTTATATATCATGCAGGTAAATATCTCATAAAAATGTACTGAATTTGAAAGATAAATAAGAAATTACCTAAAACAGATTTGAGAAGGTAAGTTTATACTACAATATTTCTATAATTCGGAGCAAATAGTAATAGTACTTTACACTCAATGTAATTATAAAATTAGAACATTTTTCTTTCTTATATCTTTTATAGCTTTTCCACTCAAAATATATACTAAAATATATATACATATGCATTAAAACTATATATAGTTGCCTTCAACTAAAATATATATATTTTTATATATAAAACATACATAAATGCATAATAAATATATATATTTTTTAGTTGAGGGAAAAAGGATATACTCTAAGTAATTTGGTAGACAGGAACAAAATGTAACATACTTTATACTTAAAGGGCATGAAAATATTGTATGAATAGGGATAATAGTCCCAAGTTTTTACTCTAAAATGCAGTTTCAAAAATCTTTGACACCAACATAAAAACTAAGAATGTTAAATTGTTACACTTACCTCTGATCTCCTCCCTCTGTTCAAGTAAGTGCAAACTGGGCTGAAAGCACCACTCCCACAGACATACAAATGAGTGCGGTTGAAAGTCTGAATTACACGGACGAAGTTCCCACAGCCATGCTAAAAGAATCAGTAAATAAGTAGTTAGTAACTCAATGACGTTTATTGCTATTTCTACTACCTATGTTAATGTGAGAGTTTGTATGACAGGTAACAATGAGGTGACATAAACTTTTGATGTAGTATTCCATATCTTTGAGAAACTATGTGTGCACCTCATAAAGGTAATTTGAGAATGAATACTCATTTAACTTATGGAAGTACCAAATCAGATATTAAGATTTCATGCCACTGAAGAAAAAATATGACTCAGGAATAGTCACAAAATTATTATAGAAAGTTACTCAATAAATATTTACCTAGTATACAACAGGTTATAGTCTAATTTTCTGGACATCCTCAGTGAAAAAAACAGAAAAATCTCTACCCTTGTAGAGGTCAATTAAACAATATATACCCTGCTTTTGCTATTTCTGTTTAAATCTTCACTAATTCTAATGCTTCATTTGAAAATGCTTTCAAATGTATTCATGTCAATGCAAATATTTTCTAGTGATACTATATATTTTCCTTTCTGCTCTATTGTTTATTATTGTTAGATACATTTGGGGTAATAATAAAAGAACAACATGGTTTATTCCATTGATTTATTTCAGGAGTAAGGTAGCTCACCTCAGATAATAAGTAAAATGATCTGCCTCTCTCATATTTAAATATTTTTTATATTGTATAAGTTTTTATATTCTGAAACTTTTATAAACTTTTATAAACATACTCTTTACCTGAGAAAGTTTAGAAATTGTGACATATAAGTTTTTCTTACTATATATATATTATATATATATATACACATATATGTGTGTGTGTTTTGAATGCAATTGTGCTTATACAAATTCCATATATCATGACAAACACCACTGGCTTGAACAACTGGCAAATAAAACCAACCTTAAAAAAATGCCAGGACAACTATTGTTTATAATGAAAAATGATATAATTATTTTTTTTTATTCTTGATTCCCTAAAACATTCCTTTCCTTTTCCCCAGAAACTCCTTTCTCACCTGCTCGCAGTTTAACTAAAAGCAAGGCTGTCATTTATTCACATGATGAAACCAAAATAATTGTTGTAATTTTAAGTTGACTGTGACCTTGCAGGCGTACATAAACATGGTCAGTACCAAAGGCAGATCTGTGTGACCGAATTAATCATTGAATGTTCCACATTTGCTAGGCTCACTATCCTTTTCTGATTATAAATTAATCAAGCCTAAGATTGAATTCTTTTCCTGTCACAAAGTCATTTTTCTCTCAAAGAAAGTTATTAAAATGATTTTATAATTAGAGACAGAACATTTCCATGAGTCTATAAAGAAATATATCAAAAGTTAGTCATTTTTCCCTGGGTGGTCAGATAACATATATTGCTTTTTTTTTTCTCTTCTAGGTACCATGTATGTTCCTACTTTTTATAACCCACATCTATTAATTATATTATTGGAAACTAAAACAAACTGTGCTAAAATTGAAGTTAAATTTAAAGTAAATATTATTTTATATCTTTCCATCACTTTCTCCTTTTCTATTCATTATTACTTGCCAGCAAATATATGCTTTTTTCCATACATAGTAATTTTATACAGATGTTTCTGTGATAGATTTTATCAAATAATCAATCACTAACTCTACTGTCAAAGAAATTAATCCTTATAGACCAGACTATACACTTTATTTTTAGTTTAAGACATTAAGGATTTTTGTTAAATATACAGTGTCATTGTATCTTGACACCTGTTTATAGAGGTACCTGGAAATTGATTACATAACTACAGATGATAACATGTTTCTGGAGAAAAAGCATAGATGAAATATGGTGTGTATATAATAGTCTATGTTAAAGGAATCTGTGAGCAATGAGACCTATGCTTATTTTTTTGACATTCAAGTTTAGTCATTCTGGAATTTAGGAATTCTGTGTATAATACTTTCCCAGACTTGAATTCAATCCAATTCTATTAATAATAGGTTGTGTGAATCTCATCTTGGGTTTTGTAGACAGTCAATTTACTTTCATGAATTACAGGTATTGGCAAAAAGAAAGAAGTCAATAATGTCTCTTTTATATTTCAAATACTGATTATACTCATTTAATGTATATGTTTATATCTATTCATATATCTGTCTACTTATTATGGCTAATATTTATTGAGAATTTATTATGTGCTAAACATTGAAAGAATCATTTTATACATTTTATTTTTTTTTAATCTCACAGAAGGTTTGATTTTCACTTTTGCAGCTGACATCTACTTAACATTTAGTACATGCTACTTAGGTGCTTTACATGTCTTAAGTCAATTTTTTATAATTCCTCAGCCCATTTTTATAAAAACAAAGCTTAGAACTTTTTGAATTAACTTGCCCAAGGTCATCTAGGTAGAAAAGCAGATTTGCAAACACATTGAATCCTGAGCTTTAAGCTACTTTATAATTTATCATTGGGTGAAGAATCCATGGTTGTTTTTGTAACAGTTAATATTTATAAAACTTTTTATAGTTTTAATAACATTTACTAATATTTATAGACATTTTAACCCTTTGATGTGGATAGCCTTAATTCTCACAAGGCTCTAATTTATTAATATTCCATTTTAGTGATGAGGAAATTGAGTCCCAGAGAGGTTCTAGGTTTAAAAAGTAACTGAGCTGGGACTTGAACCATGGCCTCTGTCCACCAAGCAACTTTTCTATAGGATTTTGATTAGCAATGAACTGTTTCCCATACTGCCTCATACTCAGTGTGTTCCCCAGCCCTCCCCATACACACGAACACAAAAGGAAAAGCAAATCAGTTGAGTTTATTATTGGAAATCATTATCTAGGTCCATTCCACTTCCATTGTACTGCCTTCATTTCTTGTCCATGTTATTTCTGACCTAGACCATTGCAATGGTATCAATTCCCCCTTGCAAATATTTACCAAGCTCATTCTAGCCAAGGCACTGAATGTGGTGCTAGCAGCACTTGAATGAATAGACTCAATTCCTGCTTACAACCTGAAAGGAGGCTGTAATATATCAGGTGTGACAGATGCTTCAATAGGGCTATATTTTAAAAAAATGTGCTGTAAAGAATAATTAATGCTGAATTGGGTGTGAAGGTTTGAGTGGAGGTATTACTCAATCTGGGTCTTGCAGAATCATCTAGAGATTCTGACAGGCAAAAACATAAGGATAGAACTTTTCAATAACAAAACAACATAAACTAAACACAGACGCATCAGAATGCAGGATTTACTTGGAGAATAGTGCTCGGAAGGGAGGATTACTGTGTGATGGAACTAGAGAGGCCCTTAGAGTTGGTGTGTCATCTTGCCACAGTCTTCAGAAGGGCAGTAGAGAGTTCTGCAGAGAGGACAGGGTAGATTTCAAGCATGCAGATCTCAGAGTCAGACAACGTGGGTTCAAACCTTGGCTTCATCTTTTACTAGCTGTTAAAACTTAAGCTAAATTACTTAGCTTCTCTGTGCTTCAATCGTTGTAATTGTCAATTTATGATGATAATATTTGTTGTGAATAATATATTATTAAGCAGTTGATACAGCATCTGGCACATAATAAACACATCCAACAGTTAGACATTAGATTCTTTTACTTGCATTTTCGACCTATATTGTCTCTATAAACCCGTGAAGTAAACAGGACATCTGTTCTGCACAGAGCTTAGTACAGGTCCAACCATAGCAGAAATCCACAGAAGGTCTGGAGAATGAATAAAGCCTTAGAGACTTCAGTGGACATAAATACTAGGGATGCTTTCTTTTCATTAATTATTTAATTCTCATTCGAAACTATTTCCTGGTACAATGCTAAAGAAATATAAGGCTCTAACATTAAGCAGAACATAATATCATTTATTTTATATACACATGTATTCTATATAATAAAATGCAGAAAGAATATATCTTAAATTGTTAAGAGTGATTATGTTTCAGTAGTGCAATATATTTTATTTAATAGTGATGTAGTATTTACTGTGTACTATGTACTACTCTAAGCTCACTGGAAATATTAACTCATTAATCCTCTTAACAGCCCAATATGGTGGGTGCAATGAATTAGCACATTTCACAGATAAGGAGACCAAGACACAGAGAGTTTAGGTCTTCAAGGTTAAAGAGCTAAGAGGATATGATTTATTTTCTGTTGTTTTCCATGTGCTTGTCTAGGCATTCAAAGATTTCTGTATTGAAAATATATTAGTTTTATAATATAAAAACAGATGTTTTAGAAATATATCCTGTATCAGAGGTAAACAGACCTTTAAAAATATTGACTCTTCATGGTCCATAGGATGCAATGAAATATATCTCTTATTTTTTTCTTCTTGGTCTACACTTCTTTGGTCTAGGGAGCAAATCAAGGAGTTTTGATGAAGTTATTCCTAAAGAAAATATGTTTTTCAGGAGTTTCAGATCTTCTGGTCACAGAAACTGGGAAACTGATATTCCACAATTAATAAATCAAGTTTGACACTGTGTGCATGTAATGTACATATGTCTAAATATATATAATCCTGCTTAATATTTCTTCAGTCTCCTATGATATTTACATAGTTCATTCATTAAGCCCTATCTTATTGGATATGTTTGACAGCATGTGCTATTGTTTAAGCTCAATTTATTTAGAGTATGAATAAAATATTAACATTTAGAAATAAATGGAGTGTGTAGGAATGTTGTATGTAGGGCCAGAGAGTGAGATGGGAAGTAGGTTATACTCTCTTTAGCTGAGGCAGAAAATTAGCTACATTCCTACCATAATAATTTATTTTCTTTATAAACATTAGTTTATTATAGAATTATGATATATTATTAATCAGGATCAAATTTTAAATTATATTAAAATTCCTTCTTATAATTGTTATCTTTTTAATAACCTCAATTAAAATTTGATATAACCAAAAACTCTGAAGGATTAAGGGATGCTTGATTCTGTTTAATTTTTGCTTTCAATTGTTACAATATGGATTTTAATTGTGGCTGCTTTATGTTTTGCTTAGAAGGTGAGTAATATGTTTAAAAGCAGAGAATTTTAATTTAACAAAAATCTACTTCTAAAATATATGCCTAAAGAATTTGCTACAAACAGTATTAATCTAAAAGCATTAATATGCTCATCATGCACTGTGTCTCAACACTTAGAACAGATTCCCACGTTTGCTTGCTTCCATCCCTGTTTATTCAGATCTTGCTTAAATTGTATGAAGTACCTAGATGCAGATCTAGACACTGTAGATAATGACATTTACCAAACAGCTTTTCTGATCAGTGAGGGGAGACTTACAAGTAAAAACTGCAAAGAAGCAAGTGCTAGAGTGTGGCAGGTCTACATACAAAGAGGGGCAACTAGCCCAGTCCTGGGTGGGTTGAGTAGACCCTCCAGAGAAGTGACATATGCATGGCAGTCTGAAAGGGTAAGTACATATTTCCCAGGCTGAAAAGATAAGAAGATAACTGAGGGAGAAGAGAATCACATGTAGCACATACCAAAGTCTGGAAGAGGAAGAGTATGGCTTATTGGAATTTCAGTATCACTGAAATAAAATAAGGGGAAAGATTAACAGAAACTCTAATTTGATTACCACCAAACCTATCAAATCTTCCTAAATATCCCAACTGCACTATACTTTTCTCTATCTTTTGCATGTATCCTTAGCATTTGCCATTTTCTCCCTGGAGAGATAGCATGTTTAATGGGTCAGGGTGTGAGATGGAGAGTCGTATATGCCTGAGTCAAAAACAGATCGTCCCATTTCCAAGTAGTGCTGCTTGAGTAAGTAGCTCACTCTCAGTGATTCAGTTTCTTTATCATAAAAATATGAATCGTGACAATAATGTCTACCTTATAGCATTGTTATAAGGATAAAAATAAAGCACTTAGATCAGTGCCTGGACTGTACTATTAAAATGTCGGGCATGATTATTTGATAATTATTACATATATAGCTCCATCACTTTTAGTATATTGTAGACTCTTGAATGTAGGAACTCCATCTTATTCACCTCCAGTTTATTCACAATAGCTAACTTGTGCAAATTAAAATATTCAATTCTTTTGTTTTAAAAAATGAAATATTAAGTTATTAGATGACATTTATTACAATAGCCTTAAGAAATTCTTAAATATGTGATTTCACTGAGAAGTGTAATAAAAATAGTTTGTTCAGTAGATCTTCCAAAGATCTATTATACAATATTTTTCTACTACTGGCCTTTTTTTTGCCCTGTGGCTTAATTAAAGGACATTTCTCTGTAAATGTCTCACTTACAAGGTTTATCATTCTCTTCTCTTGCATAGACAGAACATTTATTTGAAAAAAATAGTTTATTATTTCCCAAGACTCAACAACAGTGTTGTATGGACAAACAAAATCTTTCCAGCTGAGTCCTAAAAATATGTATAGCAGTGCCCCCCACTAGTTATTTCCCTTATGTATAGCAACTGGCCATGTAGCAGAATTTAAAGATAACCACAAATGATATTACAGCATGGTAAAACTATGGGAAAATGTAAGCAGGTATTGAGGATTTTATACAATAACTTTTAATGATCAGAAAGCAAAAGACAGAGGGTTTCTATTTTATCAAACAGAGCAAGAACCAAATGACTTGGCAAAGATTTTCCAGAAAGTCAAAAGCAATCTTTTAGAAATAGAATGTACAAAGGTATCTAAATTCTACACATTCTGCCTGTGGCAGTTCATAAGAAAGGAAAATGCAAATCTTTTTAAACAAAGGATAATCAAATTCACAAATGATAGCCACAGGATGTTATTGTGGCAAAAAGCAAGACAAGATCAGATACACATCAATGGAAAATATCTCTGTATTACAGCATGAAAGAAAATAGTTTTACTTCCTATGCAATTATTGAAACAATAGCTTCAGTGACCATAACATCATTCTCACAACCTTATACTTCATTGTACTATTGGTTTCCTGGAAGTTCATTATAATGTACTCATTTTAATGTTTCTTCTAAATTTTTCTGGATTTTTCTCTCTAGATTGTAGTCCAGTGGATCCCTTGGATAGCAAATATGCCCCTGCAATTTTCTTCTGCCCACTTTCAGTTCCTCTTATTGGATGAATTATGAACTGAAAAAATGAGACCCAGAGCTGAGTCACTCCTGGTGATCTCTATTGCCAAGAACCTTCCAGTGAGACCCAGAGATCCTCCATTCTAGAGTGTTCCATGGCCCTGCCTTGAGTCAGACTTTTTGGAACTTTACACCTGAGACTGTTAAGAGTCAACGAAAATAAAAGTTTCATTTCCACTTTCCACATGGATTAGTCTTTCCCCCATGTTTGGCCTAGCCTGATGAATCTCAGAAGCACTCACTACCAAAGCTCAATACACAATCTGTATTCCTGAAATCAGCATCTATGGACTCTACTGCAAGTGCATGCCTAATCAACATTTTTTGACACTAAGTTGAGCAGTCGCGCTATTATTAATGTTTGTTATGATCTCAAACCAAATGTATGTATGTGTGTACATTTACTAGTTTGTCTACTTAATCACCGTATTTCTGTCTCATTCCAGAATTAACATGTACTTTCACACTCATTTGATTAAGGTTGACTTTTCCAACAAGACAGAAAAGTTGATTAGAGGCAGAACTGTGTCTGGTTTCGCACAAATTATGTCTTCAGTCAACTATGCCAGATATATAATAGGTGCTCAATCAGTATTTATTGAGTAAATAATTCAAAGAATGAATGACTGAATAAAGAAAACTCTTTATCAAATTGTCTGTGAAGGAATAGGTGATTTTGATACTTGGTTCCATTACATTATTTTTCATGATTTGAGGCAGAAAGGTAAAATGATGCTTCATTAAATGCTTCATTATAAACATTACACGGTTTGTGCCCATTAAAGATTTGCTCCTGGCATTTCTCTTATAATATTCAAGAATAGTTTAATGTGTCAGTTTCAGCAAGTCCTTTTCTAGAAATCACTATAGGTTTTTTCCTTGACCGTATGTATTGAATCCCACCTATAGGAAAACAATTTGCACAATGGTGCACACTGAACATTTATTGATACTTACATCTGTCTTGATTATTGATTTTGTGGTTAATTTTAAATAACAAAAGTATCATTCATCCCTGGTGATTTATATCTCTGGAATGTGCTGGCTAACCAGTACCCTTTTGCCTAGAATTTTTCTTTAAAAAAGCCCACACAGTATCTGGGAGCTGCTCCAGACACTTGCATTATCATCATTTCAGCAGCCTGCTGAGAATTTTGCAGGTTGCATCCACTTGGAACAGGGGTTATTACTGAAATCCATCATGCAACATGTATGTGTTAAATAATGAAAGCAAGGCAGGAAATTTTTACTCGTTCAGGAATTCCAAATTACAGATAGTGTGAAAGTTCCAATCTCTCTGCATTTATATTTTTAGCATGTGTCCAGCTGAGGATTTAAAACACCAACACCTTTGTCTCAGCCCTGGCATTACTCAAAGTGCATGGATTCAAAGACCAAATATTTAAGTTTGTGTGTGTGTGTTTTATTTTTTAAACACTTACTGTGGGATCTTTGCCAGCCATTTTGCATTCTTCAACTTTGATTGTAGATGCCGGCCAGAAAACCTGCTCAGAAAGAAAAATAAAGGTTGCATAATCTCACTTGGACATATGACAGCTCAGTGCTCTTCATTTACTTTTTGCTAACAGATTTCTTTAAGGTATTTCTATATTTATATTTTAAAATTCTTTCTTCTTTTGTTTCATAAACTCAAGTTGTTAAAGAGTCTCATTTTATTAGAATAATTATCATTTTATTTCTCTTATGAGCTTTTCCTTTACTAAAAGCCTTTCAATAATGTGTGCACATTTACTAATTATATATTAAAATAATGTCATTATTAATATAAATGTGTACAACATAATGCATATTTCACTTCTTTTGACTTATGGTACACTTTTCCTAAGTGCTTATGTCACAATGAATTTACATTTATGTTACGATTTCAGTTTAATATTATTTTTGGTAAACTACAGCCAGACTGGTAGATTTACTTAAGGTGGGGCCCTAGATGCTTCAACAGCTAAAATAACTTGGTTGAAATCCAAGAGATTCCCTCTCTGAAATACTGTGCTAGCATTCTAAGTCACTGCAGACTTGGGGCAGGCCCAGCAGAAATAATTACTTTTTTTAATTGTCAGCCCATTGCCCATGTTAACATAGTAAATGTAGAAGTCTCCTTGCTATAATAAATTTATAATTAATCTAATTTTATTTATTTACTCCAATAAAGTTTAATTTTATTTCCTTGTTGTAAAATGGAATGATAAATGTAGGCCACACTTGTCCAAATAACAGTGCACTTAATAGCTGTGTTCCTGTCAGCCCTCCATGGGTTATATACAGATGACAAGGTAGGTCCTCCTTTGATCTGACCATTATTTCATGCTATACTCCATGCTCTTTTCTCCTTTTTATATAGGTATAAATGGGAAGCATTTTCTCATTTAAGTCCAGGTTTTGGATTGTTAAAAACTATGAAACTAGACAAGGAAGATTAAACTTAATATATTTTCAGCCCATGAAATAAGCACTCACTTCTAACTATTTATTGATATGGGACCAGTATTTTCTATTGTTCTAATAAAATACATATTGTTTTTCACTGTATTTGAAATTTTTAAAGAAAAAGGCTCATAGAAGGTCAATATTTCCCTCATGAAAATGACAGACTTACACTCAAAGGTTCTTGACTTATATTGTTAATATTCAAGGAAAGAATGTGATCTTTGCTGCCCACATATATTCGGTCCTGATCTTCATCCATTAATAAAATCCTGTAGTCTAAAGGGTGGTGTGACAGGCTGAAGTATTCGGAGGTCTTGGTTTCTCGAAGCTCTGAAAGAGTGAACAGCGTAAGTGTAAACAGAATATCTTTCTTCTATAATTCTATTATTTTAACAAAAATTCTAACAGGAATATTTACCAACGAAGTCAACATGCATTTTCCTCCTATAGTAATAAGTTAATTTTAAAATAGAGTAAGGGATATTTTTATTTATTCCCTTTATGCTAAAATAAAATATAAATCAATAACCATGTTAAAGTTTATGGTAATACCATGTGATTACAAAATTAGTCACAGCTGCAATAATCTCAATTGTGTTTTATTGCTGGATATCATAAGCTCAAACTAGTTAAAATACATAAACCAAAGAAATACATACAGTGAGAAAACTGAACAAAAAATAGAACCAATAGCAGTGTGAATGTCTTCTGATCCTCTATTAATGTTTTATTCTTGGACTCAATACATTCATCATTTTACATCTGTTATTTCCTTCTCTAAATATTTGCCTTATTTCTTCAACATACTTCTAATTAGTCTAATGTATTTTTCTATAATTACTTGAAAAATAGATCTACTTTTTTCACTACACCTCACTCAGGAGGCAATGTCATTTAAATGCCTATATGCCTAGCATATATCAAAAGGAAAAATATGAATTTTCAGATAACCGAATGTAAAAATTTTAAGTATCCTCGATGATCAGTGATTCATACTCATTTAACTTCTTTTACATCAAATATGTGCCTGTATAGATGACCTTTGAAGACAATGAATGTATCATGACAAGAAAAACAGTCGATAATCATTATAGTAGATTCAATTCACTCTCCAGTCAAAATGGTCCTTTCAAGCAGTAGTTTTAGACTTTTCAATCCAAATGGTTCAGGATTTCTTTGTTCTTTCGACTGTAATCTTAAGAGTGACAAACTATATTAAAGACGCTGCTTTTTGGAATTACTGCCTTAATGATGAACTATTAATATTTCAAAAATTTTAGTTATTGAATCAAAAAGACACTTTTAGAAATTGTGATGGGGTTGTAGTTTGACTTAAACCAAAATAAAAATGATAAGAATTCTTATATGAAGCCATGAACTATATTCTATGAATACTTAGGCCATATCCCATATGAGAAGACAGAGAAGTCACAAATTTGACCTGTTTTCTGGGCACACCAGTTCAGAATGTCTGCTATAAAATTCCTCAAATAGTTTTAGCCAATAATCTGAAAATGCCATGGAAGTAGCATAGTGATTATGAAAGCAGGCTCTGGTGCCAAAAATCCTATGATATTTAGCAAGTTACTTAACCTCTCCGTGCCTTAATTTTCTCATTTGTAAAAAGCAACAATAATAGTATCTTCTACTGAGATTTCTCGTGGAAATCAACTTAATTGATACATGTAAATATTTGAAATGAATGAAATAAATTATTCAATAAACTTCAATTATTACTATTATTAGTATTAGTATTAAGTTTGGATCATTATTTATAAAAGAGGTACAAATATAGGTAAAATGGATATATGTTTTCCTACTTTAATTTAGGGACCTCAATCCATAAAATTATTAACATATAATCTTAAAGCGCAGTCTCAGATACACTGTGCACATCACGATAGTGAAGTACAGGATTGTTTATGTGGAAGAAACAATCAAGAAGTTAGAAAAAATATTTCAGAAGCATCTTGAAAAGTAACATCATGACAGCATACAAAAACAAAAGACAGATCATTAACAACAAGAGACAAAGCCATAGATCTTTGGAAACGGGATTTGGGGTGCCCGGTATGGTGCACCAAGCTGACCTATCAGTTACTGAGCCCAACTAGGTATCACAGACAGAGGGGACACATTTAGCAGGTGGTGCCACTGACCCAGAAATTGGAATAGCTTCCTTCATAAGAAGAATAAAAAAGAGGAGAGGTATGTCATTCAGGAAAAAAATCAGCCCATGCTAGACCCGAGGTTAGGGCTAACAGGGGGTGGGGAAAAGAAAAAATAAGAGCTGAGAATATGGGAGAGAATATAGCAAGTCAGAGCAAGTGTCATTCAAAGGTTGGAAAAGACACAGACTGCCTTAATTTTGTCTAAGTCCAGGTGCTTTATAAAGCCTGCTTTTCATCTCAAGGATGTGATTCATGGTTGTGCAAGTTTCTGTAAAACTTCAGTAGTAAGGTGTTGTTTTGGCTGCAGAATAGACGTTCAGCAAATACCTCTTGAATAAATAACTGTACAGTGAAATATGTAGGCTGAAGCAGTAAAATATGATTGAGTTCATGGCCTCTGGGGCTCAATCACTGGAGTCGAAATCCTGGCTCTGCCATTTCATTTCTAGAGGTACTTAGCAAGTACCTTTATCTCTCTGAACTCCAGTGTTCTCATCTGAAAAGTCAGAATAATAATATTACCTACATCATTGGGTGGTTGTACACTTTAAACTAATAATATACATAAAGGGCTTAAAAGAGTACCTGAGCCACGGTGACGTGGATTACATGGGTTACCTATTATGCATAAGGGGAAGACATCAATCTTCAGCCAGGAAAGTCAGAACAATTCCTTACTCAGGAAGAAAACAATGGAGGACTAGCATGCTTGATTTACATTTAATATTAATACATTTAATATTTAACTTTTCACATGCAAAATCTACTCAAATTATTTAAGCAGGAGAACACAATAATAAAATGAGGCACTTTAAAAAATTGTTTAAATATGCAGGATAATTTTGGAGTGCGTGAACTGGAAGTCTAAGAGACATTATTCTAGTTGTCAAGATATGATATTGATGAACACATGGTATGCTAGAAATGGAAAGCAAGAGTTGATGTGGGAAACACTTTAAGAATTTCAAAAGACTTTATATGACTTTAGACTTGCAGTAAAGGGAAGATGCGAATTTCCCCCAAGGTTGTAAGCTAAATGAGAACTTTTGGGAGAAGCAAAAGGGAGATTTCTTTAGTAGAGAGATTACTCAGGTGTTGACTGATTAAATTCAAATCAAAGTAGAAATGTCCCACAAGCATGTAAAATTAGGTAACTAATCTAATCTTGTCATTGGAAATATCAAATCTGCAGGGAGAGATCTGCAATTCTTCTCATGGATTATTATGTGAAGCTCTGAGAGTAGATACAATCTCTGAGGAAGAGTATATCTAAAGTGAAAAGCAAAGAATAGAGATGCATTGGTTGTCAGATACCAAAAGGGAACCCTAGAACTGAAAGAGAAGGTGATTGATGATGCATAGGTTACAGTCTGACATTGCAAAGACAGTACTGAATTGCGGTCAGTTCTGCTTTGAAATTTCAGTTTCATCACTTACTAAGTATATTATTTTGGGAAAGCTAACTCATTTCTCCCAGCTTCAATTTCCTCATCTGTAAATTGGTAATAATAATATACAACTCAAAGAATGTTCCACCAGTACACAGTATAGGATCTGTGTACGTTCCTCTAGGCAGGAGACACTGGTGATTGTCGACCTTATAGATACCATCCTTTTCTTCTTCCTTGGTAGAACCACTCTATGCCAACCATAGTGGTCCCATTCCCCTGACCAGTGAGTGGTTTAAATGTGGCCATGTGAACAATTCTGCCCAGTGAAAATTTAAAGGGAAGTCTTCTGTTGGGCTACTTAAAGAGACTACTTGGGCATTAAAAACTGGCGTTAAAAAAGTATTGATCTCTTTTTCTGCCTCTGGACATTGGTATGTGACTGTATGATACTGGCAAAATTGCATCTGCTAAGATAGTGGCTAGGTGAGAATGGCATGAAAAAATGTAGAAAAAAAATCTGGGTCTTTTAGGAAGTCATTGTGCCACTGAACTAATCCTGGTACTGTGCTATTACTGGATGTTTCTGTTATATGAGATAAATAAAAAATCCTTGCATTTTTTAGGCATCTTTAATTGAGGTTTTCTTTTTCTGTCATAGAAATCTATGCTAACTGATACATCTTTTCAGTGTTCATAGCTCCCAACTATAGCTTTCTCATCCTGTCTACCATGGTTTGTTTAGTTTAGATATTTTTTTCAAAACAGTCATTTTTTTCTTTTCCCCTTCTTTTCCTAATATATATTGAAATAACACCAAGAATGTGATTTTAGCTGGGAAAATAGACTCAAATAAATTTTGTTTGCTAGTAACAAACAACTGCAGTTCTCCTCTTTACCCGTTTCATTACAAAATAATCAATTTCTTGCATTAATTCAAATACCAGAGGGAACAATAACCACATCAACTTAAGGCCTATCTGGTCCAAGGATTTTTATCTATTTTTCAGAGCCATAAAGCATCTTCAAATCTAATTACCTGTAACTCACTGACAGTTGACAGCTGTTAACCAAGGAAGATTTACTTTAGAAGCGCCCTTGTGATAAAAGCCTAGGCTATTTCGTTAAATTGCTATTTAAATTGCTATTAGCAGACCTAATTGAATTTTGGGGTTTGGGGAAAAAAGCAAAACAAACATTGTTTGTTTGTTTGTTTTAAGAATAAAGGGATGAGTTCAAAGCAATAATAATTTTATCTATAAAAAGAATGACCCAATAATCCATCATTTTGGTTTAATGTAGATCCAACTTATTTCAATGATTTGGCCACAGTTATAGAAAATGACTGATTTAATGATTTGGCTACAGTGAGACAAGAAAGTCATAATTTCTAGTCCATCATGTAAACAAGTCAAAGAATGGCACTGTCCTACAATTCTTTAAATCTTAATAATGCTACCATGCTTTTTAAAGCCTAAAAGGTACAGCTAGTTGTTTTGTTTCTCAGGACACGCTCAACTAATTGAGAAGAGACTTTGACTGAGATTTTGTAGTATTAGAAAATGCAGTGGCCCCACAGAGGCCAGTTAGGTCTCCTAGTCCCTGGGAAAATCTCCTGGGAATGAACATTTAACAAAAAATGCTCCATGCTGCTATCCTAGAATCCACATTATTGTAGAGCTCTTTGATGGAAAAGTACTGTAATGTCTTCTATGCCAATGTTCCCTGAGGGAAAATATGCAGTACAATATCCTTACCTAAAATTCATGTATTCACATAAACTTTTCTTTGTAATGGAAGCAACTGTGATCCTTGAGAATGTAACCCAAGCTGGAAGAAAAATAGGTTTCCCCAAAATATAAATCTTAGAAATATAAGCTTCTGGATCTACCTGAATATAGCCAATACATTGTTATAACAATTACAATCACAACTTAGTTTAATATATCTGTCAGTAACACTCTTTCCCTAACCATGTAAGAACTAACCTTTGTTCTCTGTTAAGCCAGTCAATGATCTTGACATTTCTGAGGTAACTATGCCATTAAGAATCTAATTTATCTCATTCATGTGCTCAGTAATGTGGTCTTGATGGAAAGTGGAGAGAGTTTAGGGTTTACTTTTATAAATAACATTATATATGGTCGTCCCTTGGTATCCATGGGTGTTTGGTTCCAGGACCCCCATCCAATAAATGCCAAAATCCACATATGCTCAATCCGTTATATAAAATAGCATAGTAGTTGCATAAAACCTATACACATCAATATATTTTAAATCACCTCTAGATTACTTATAATACCTAATACAATGTAATTGCTATATAAATAGTTGTTATACTTTATTGCTTTTAAAATTTGTATTTTTTTATTGTAGTACTATCGTTTTTTTTTTTCCAAAATATTTTTGATCAGTGGTTAGTTGAATCCATGGATGTGGAACCCACAGATATGGAGGGCCGACTGCACACCTATTAAACTACCCAATGGGGGGACTCATTCATTCAGACTACATTATCTTTGGTCTTTTATGAAATTCAAAAATAGGTAAAAGATTACATGATTTAAAATCAATGCCCAGGAGTCTTTCTATTAGAAGCATATGAAGTAACTATGCATTAATTTAAAGTTCATGATGTATTATTAATTTATTCAATACATATTTAAGCTTTGATCACAGCAGGCTAGATATTTTGCTCAAATAAGTGGATGCAAATATGAAGATACCATGCCCTTATGACCATTTCAATGCTTCCCTTCCATTCTGTGATTCTGTCTGACTAGCCCATCATGCCATTCTCCCTGTCATAAATCTCAGATCTGCCTCAGGCAGAATGCATGTCTACAGATTTTAAAGTAAATCCTTAGGATACCTTTTACTTCAGAGATATTGCTACCGACAGGATAATTTCCACTCCTGAATGTCTTATCTCAGAAGAATTTTAAGCAGAGTGGGGTCCAATGACCCATTCTCTCCCTAAGGCTCACTGTTTGGAAACTGGGTTAGAAACTGAACTTCAACTGTCCCTTTAGAAAAAGCAGGCAGATAAAGACAAGAGCTGTGAAACCTTCAGCAGACTGAAGCTACAGCTCTGGATTCCTAACGTAAACAGAGACCAGAAGGCATGCTGTTAAAAATCACACTGTCTCAAAAATAATAGCCCCAAATGGCAACCCGCTGTGGACTTACCAGTAGGAGTAAGTGTTCTAGGTACTTTATGAACTTGTTTCATGCAATTTTCATTCAAATACTTTGCATTAAATCCTAATATTATTCTAGTGCCACACACAACGAAACTAAAAGTCAGCAACTTTGAGCAAACTACTAAGTCACACAGTAAACACGAGAAGAGATAAGATCCAGGATTCAAAGCAAGGTCAGTTCTTAATCCGTGAACTAATCAGATGTCCTCTTGCTTTTCTAATCAGACTAACAACTTCTATGGTTATTTCTTGGGTTTCTATCATGTTCTTGCCTTGCACTTGAGTCTATGTAGTATCAAACATAGTATAATAAATGCCTCAGCCTCTGAAATTTTCTTTGCCACTTGGGGAGGGGTGGAGAACACACTCCAAACAACTCGAGAACTATCAAATTCTCGGTGACACTCCTCTCACTAAACCATCACAACAGGTCTGAGGGGCTGCATGAAAGTGGGATCACACACAGCTTCAGGGAGAAGATAAAAAAATTCCATCTTTCTATGTTTTTATATGGGCTTGATTGGTTAAATGGAAGCAAAATGCCAAACGATGACAGAAGGAATGAAGGAAACAGTTGTATTCAAGGAGCCTGGCTAGAGAAAGGCAAGAGTGAACACAGGATGTATCTCCCAGGCATTGCTCCAGAGGGAATATTAGCAAACACAGAGGAGCCTTTAAAGAACAGTGATTCTCACTCTGGTTTGCCCCAGACAGCCCCAGTTGTGCCTATTTTTCCAGCATCGTTATCAATAATGCCTGTCCCCTTTCACTCAAAAGATTCAAGTTTGGGATGTTAAATTATATAGTCACTCTGCTTTTTATACCTCTACTTCATTGTATTGAATGACTTTCTATTAGTTTTAGGACAAAATCCAAAATATTAACATGGTCTTCTAGGCCTGCCATGATCTGATCAAGATTAGCTCACTAGAAATCTTAATTATCACTACTGATCTATCCTCTGTGAGTTCTTGCTCTCCTGGCCTTCTTCATACATCTTCAAACTTGCTTCTTTTGCTTCAGGGCTTTTGTGCCTGTTATTCCTCTCGCTTACAAGATTCTTCCTGCCTTTCTCTAACTCCTACTCATAACTGCAGCAATAGTTTCAATGGAATTCAAACAGGGCTGTCTCATAAAAGCTTCCTTGATTCTTTAGGTGAGGTCAGGTCTCAGGTCTGCGGATATTTGCTCATGTTTTTTGTTGTTTTTCTCTTCTCTTGAAGCTGCCTGAAAGATCCTCTGAAATGGTCTAAAGGGGTTGGGGGCTGGGAGACCACACAGTGTGACTTGCTAAGATTTACCTTGTTTTCTGTACAATTTTGAAGTTGAAACTGACTCTGAATTTGAGACAAAGTTCTTTGTTCATTCACATTTTTTTTTTTGCTATATTGAGTTTTATGATCTTTAATCTTGGTGACTTAAAAAATAGCATAAACCAATAAAATGAGAAAATGCCATTATCTTGCAGAAAATTAGGGTTTTTATGAAATAATTTATCACTATTAAAAAGTAGGGTGTATGTATATGGCGGGGAAAGAAGGGGAAGGACCAGTTTTGGAATTAGCTAACTGGGGCTGAAGTTCTAGTTTCATCATTGCTGATACAGGGCTTCCCCCAAAAACCTCCCTCCAGACCACTCCCCTGGTCTTAGCTCCTGCATGTCCAAAATACTGGGAAGAAGGGGATTATTTAATAACCAGAATGATCTCTAATGTTCCCTACAGAAATAAAAATGCCTATGGAAATAATTCCTTTTTCACTGTTTGCAAATATTATCTATTGTTGTAGAATATCTGTAAATCTGATATATAACCCTTCATGTTACTATAAATCTGGTAGGAAAAAAAGGGATCTATTTAAAAACCTATCTTAGAAATACAGCCACCTGTAATAAAATTGTGTATGTCTTTGGAAAAATGAAGCTAAACCAAAGAACAAGGTTTCTTGTTCCCCTAGCAAAAACATCTTCGATTTGTGTTTTGTGGTTCAATTAAGTAGAGAATTCTAAATTCTGACTTATCTTCCCTAAGCTCACTTGGGAAACATGAAAGATTTCAAAGACTTTAGTTGCCAATCTTTGCTTCCTTGTATGAGAAGTTGTAGATAGATTCTATCTGGGGGTAAGAAGAATATATAGTTAGAGAATATACCAGATGTTTTGAGAGACTCTGAACTGGCAAGAAGTACTTCTGGAAGGTAGACTCAAATCTGAACCTATTGCTAAACTATATGAGGACAGCATGCATGAGTTGAGATATCACTATCAACAGTGTTCATACTGTCAGGAGGGCCTCAGTTTCAGAGAGTCCACTTGAGATGTAAACAAGGGAGATAAACTTATGAAGGAGGAAACACTCCATTTGACACCTGATATCTAGAGCTCTTGACACTTCTGGAAAGCTGCTTTGAGGCAAGGTGTGCAAGAATAGCAGGTCCAAGGTGGTTAGCAAAATAAAAACAGAAACGAAAAAACGAGGGGAGAAAAATATAACAATTGGAGATTGGTGTAAATCAATGTACCTCTACTAAATAAAACATTGTGCTGTCATTACAATTGGTTATATAGAGACTCTAAGAGATGGAGAACATTTTATCATGCTCTTAAGTTTTAAAAGCAGGCCATATTCAATATGACAACAATTGTTAAAGGTTATTCCCAGAAAATAAGACTAGGAGGGAAATATTTTTAAAACATTATTAGCAAAACCCTTGGATGATGGGACAGAAATTTAAAGACAAGGACACAGTACTTTGGATCAAAGTCTGAAGTGTGCAGGGGTTATGAGCTAACATGGTGGACCATGCCTGCAAAACCCCAGAGCAGAGAGAATGCCATGTACCCCATTCCCCACTCCCGTCCCCTAAAGTGACCATATTGGAACCACATATGGAAAGATTCTTACAACAACATTTAACACTTGTCCATCATAAAATGTAAATTTATATTATTTATTAGTTTTCCAGGCTTTCAATAAAACTCCCTAAGATAAACTGTGGCCTTCCTGTGGGAACTTCTAGTCTAGCAAACTTAATTATAGAAAGAAGCATAGGAGATTTCATGTGCTGAGTGAAGTATCTTGTCCCATCTCATCCCCATAAAGTTTTCTGACTTTGTGCCACTGTTTTCTATTATATAACCCTTGTGTTTGTATATGACACAGCAGGCTCTACACAAAATAAAAATATTCTCTGGGGTATATTTTATTTAATAATTCAATAGATGGTATGTGAGCCAGGGGCTAAGTCAAAAGATGAAAAATTTTGGTCTCTCCCCTCAAAGAAGATAGTCTAGAGTGGAGGTACACAGACAATTGCAGTCCAAGAAGATGACTCAGGAAATTAAGGAAGCATTGAAGAAGTAAGATTAAGTCTTCCTGGAAATAACAGGGAAAACTTAGATAGAAGCAAGTGCTTGACCTTATTTCTTCATTTAATAAATATTAGTTGAGACATTCAATATTAAACTAATCATCACAGTAATAAATTTACAAAGTATAATAAAAGACTGAATAAGTGTTTATGAAAAGGGCTTTATACCAGGGTTCAGAAAATGCTGCTGTGGAGATCTAATAAAGAAATAAACATTTTCCAGGGAGTGGAACATTGTATAGAAACCCTGAATTGGGAGATTCAAAAGATAATCAGAAGCTTTTGGAGTTCATAAAGAAAAGGACTTGGGCAGGGTTTTCTAAGCAGAAACCAGGAGCCAACCAATACGCAAAAATGCAAACTTCTTGAATGTCACACAAGCAACACACAAAGATGCAAACTCTCTGAATGTCAAACCAAAGTGGTTAGACTTTTCCCAAGTCACTTGAGATGCCAATGGAAAAAATCTGAGAAAGTGTCTTCCATGATACAAACATACAAATTTGTTAGAAAGATTCTACTAATGAAAAGTTCTTGATAGCATGTTTATTTATGATACAATATTAAGTGAATAAAGTAGAACAAAAATATTTCATGTACTTAAACTACTATCTGTCTGCAAAGAAACAAATATATATATGTGTGTATATATTTATATACACACACACACATATATATATACATATATATATAAAAGTTTTGGAAAAATTTCAACACAGTATCGTTCTTCATGATGGATTATATCAGAAATAAGAGTCTGATAATCCTGAGGGCTCATTTCAATGTTCTGTCTGTCTGCTTAAAAAGTGCAATTCCTCCTTGATCAATAATCAAGCAGTGCAAACTTTCTTTACAGATCGTTGCTTTTAACACACATTCTTATACAGGAGTCTGGTTGGACTGCACCTAACAAAATGTTGAACTAGACAATGAAAGGAATATCAATTAGCAACTGGAAAACAGCTATATATTGTCAAAATTTCTCTATCTCTAGATTCCTTCAGAATGATGGAAGACTGCCCACAACTTTCCATAAGACAGACCATTTGGAATTTAACAACTCAGCTCCCCGCACCAACCAAAATTCTTGAACTATGCTTTTACTTGATGCATTCGTAAAGCCATTTTCCTTTGAGCACAGGAAAAATATTATAAGCTATATGCCATAAAATCTCAACTTCAAAAAAAAAATAAGACTTTATGAACAAAGAGATATAGAGATATTTTCCTAAAGAAACAGCAATTTTATCTAAATATTATTTAGGTCAATGGGACTTGTTGTTTAGCCAAGTTATTGAATTTGGCCTCAAAACAAGAAACAAGTTTGGAGAGCTGTAGAGGACAGTGGAGACATGTTCATTTCACTTTAAACACAATCGTCAGTCATTCAGGGCAGAAGCCCCCTTTTCTCCTTTTTTCTTGTATCTTTCTACCCTGACACTATCTAAAATACCAGATCAGTGATTCTGCCACACTCAGCTGCTGGAGAGATTTAAACAGTCCTTAGGAGTGTGCTTCTACATAGTAATAGAGGCACCCTTTGATTCTTTTCAAGAGAAGCACAAAGGATCCAACCATGTTTCCTGCAGCTTTGAAAGCCCAAGACTCATCATATATACAATGGCTTTTCAATGTATATGCAAGACATTTCTCTTTTCTTCATGCCAGACTGAGAAACCATTTGTTTCCAAATTTCACGTGATGGTATTTTGAGATGGCATCACTCCATCTTTCAGAAGAGAAGATCAGTGTTGTACTTTTCTGTTTTTGCTCTGGAAACATAATATTTATCATTCTTGCATGCACTTCAAGAAGAATAGCAGAATATGGGACTCAAAGTTTGTTTATTTTACAAAATGTGGCTGCCTCCAAGAGGTAAACATTAGGCATGACTTGAAAACTTTTACTTGTACACTTAATTTACAGTGTACAAGTAAAATCTTTTGGTGGAAACAAGGCACACTTAAAAGAGGAAGTGATAAGCCATCAGAAATCAACAGTTTGACCTGAGTATTAACAGCTCACAGACACCTTTTTAATGTGGAAGGAAGTTTCCTTCCACTGATTTATAGCCATTTATATCCCTGAGTCTGAAAAAAGCAAAGCATATTTTATTGGGCAAAATGATGGGTATAGATAGCTGGGATGGTGTTATTTGAGGGACTTCACATTAAACAACTTCAGTAACTTTGCAAGATTAACTCAAAGGAGCCACATTATGCCACACAATCAGAAGAGTGGATAAACAGGTTTCTAGTTCCACATTCACCTTTTGTTTCTCTTCATCAGAGACATACAAGTTGTACTTCCTTAATTTTAAAAGTCTGCAAGCTTTGTTACTTTATAAAAAATGAATGTAAAAGTAACAAAACTATCTTTTAACATCCAAGTGTAAAATTAATGCGAATTAATACAATTCAAGTCCAAAAATCAAGTTACCCTAAATCATACAGATAATTAGAGGCTGGGAAATGTGTGGGTGGCAAGGGGCTTAGGGGGATAGAGAGAGGTTGGTTAATGGGTACAAACATACAGTTAGATAAAAGGTGTAAGTTCTAATGTTCAAGAGCAGATTAGGATGACTATAGTTAACATTATATTGTATATTTCAAATTAGCTAGAAGAAAGGACTTCAATTGTTCCCAACACAGGAATGATAAAATAGTTAAGGTGATGGATATTCCAAATACCTTCACTTGATTACATTCTATGTATGTAACAAAAAAATCATATGTACCCCATAAATATTTAAAATATTATGTAACAATAAAAAAGAAAACAAGCATACAATTAAAATGAATTTTTTTTAACCTAAGGCATTTTTCCTGGAAAGAAGACTGGCTTTTTTTTTTTTTTAATTTCTGAGTATTTAAAGGCATACAGGCATTTTGGTTACATGAATTGCTTCTGTGCCATTTGAGTCAAAGTTATAAGTATGCCCAACACCAATACAGTATGCATTATACCTGTTAAGTGTGAATTTACCCGTCCCCTCCTCCCTCCTCCCACCTGCTTGGTTTCCTCTGTTTTACTACCATATGTGCATGTGGTATATGTATACTCTAGAGTACTACTCAGCTTTAAAAAAATACCTTTTGTAACAACCTGGATGGAACTGGAGATCATTCTTCTAAGTGAAGCATCGCAAGACTGGAAAACCGGCTTTTGAAGACAGACCTTCTCCCAAAAATTTTGGTACTATATCTGACTAGCTATGTGGCTTTAGGTGAGTTACTTAAATTATTATTTCCTAAGTGTTCCCACCTGAATGGTGGCACTAATACCTATCTCAGGGGACAACCGGGCTAACTGAATGAGAAAATAAGCATGAATCCCCTGGAACATAGAATATCTATCAGCCATAACTGGCAGTCTCTATGTCGAGATAAAAGTTTTAATTTTAAGTTATTTTATTTTATTTTTTGTTTGTGTTTTTATTTCAGCATAGGATATTTGTGCATTGTCATAACCTTAGGGCATTACTCCACAATTGTTTCCTGAGTTAATCCTGCTAAATAAAATCTACCGAATTAACATACAATTTGTATTGAAGTACAATCAGTATACTGATAAAAAGTTATGACAACTCAAAATTCTAGCAAAAATAATTCTTGAATTCCAAAGGAAAGATAAATGATGAGGAAAAAGATAAAACTTTTTAAAACCTTTATCCAGTCTGTCTATTAGCTCCATCTCATTGACTCCACACCCTCGCTTCTCTCTATTAACTCTAGGCCTCATTATTTTCCCCATTAAATATATGAGCGAACTGCAGAAGAATCTTGGGTACCTTCCCCGAGTTCTGAGTGTAAGTGTGTGTGCCCTTGCTCTGCAGTGCTCACAAAGGATGGAAACATACTCAGCTGACAGACTGGGTCCGCTGCACTTTTCCCTGAGGACAGCTGTGGTCTTCAAATTTTAATGGACATAAGAGTCGTTTATTAAAAATAAAAATGCTTCAAAATAAATTATTTCCAGAAACACTTACTTAGAGGGTCTGTTCAGATGAGTCAGTTGAATATAACAACTTGTTGTCATGCCAGGGCCATTGACAAGATTAACCTAGATCTTCCCAGTGTTGCCTCCTTCATATGATTCAGACCTCAAGGACATCCCCAGTCACCTTAGCTAACGGAGTCACTTCTACGCTGCTCTCTATGTCATAGCCCTAGTTTGTTATCTTCAAGGCCTTGACATTATTTCTGGCCTTAAAGCTCAAATTTATTTTAAATATTATGCTGTTTGGGGGTAGAATAAATATCAATATGTGACTAGGAGAATAGTTATTGGAGGGTATGCATTTAGAAACTAATTTTTGACAATGCTTTTTATTTGAAACCATCTGAAAAATAAAGAAATGGAAACTCTCCAAAAGATTAACTTCTTTCTCTTCACAAAGCTTTGGGAAGATCAGTGATAATTTACACTGTTGCCAATTTTTGTCTTTCCAGGAAGAAGCTGGGAAGAGTCTCAAAACGGTGTGAGATAGAAACAGGGGAGAGGAACTGAAGCCCGATACACAGTTGCAACACCTAAGCAAAAACCCTTTCTCCCCAGTATGGGTGCATGGGGACTCTGATTTGTATATAAATGTGTTTCAAAAGTTTATAAGCCAGTCAACTATTTGAACTTTAAAACTTATTTTTTCCTTTAAAAACCTAATGTTTTAAGTTGTACTGAGACCAATACTTCTCCCACAAAACCCTATCTGACCAATTGTCATGTTAATATAGAAATAATGTTATTGAACCAAACATCTGTCCAATATTATTTTCTAAGATTTTAGATAAATTATCATTTATCTTCATTACAGTCCTATGAGTTATAGACTGGTTCAGATTGAAAGCCCTGGGAACAAAATACCAGTGTAAATAACCTCTTTGACACTTATTAATTATCTAGCAATATTACTTAATTCTTTAAAGCCTCAGTTTACTTATCTGTAAAATGGGGATAATGATATTATCTATCTCATGGGTTTGTTGTTAAGACAAAATAAGTTAAAAATTAAAGCAGAGCAGTTCCAAATACATTATATTGCTCAGAAAATATTAGCTATTATCATTCTTCTCATTTTTAAGTAATAAAGATAATATTCCTCAGAAAGATCAGACATCTTTATTAAGGTCATACAACCAAAAATGACCCATGGGAGTAAATTGAAATGATGTCTTTCTAGCTCTAGAACCATTGCCCTTTCCAACACAACACACCATCTTTCTACACTGTCAGTGCACACTTGGCCATCAATGAACCATGTCTCTTTGAGAAAAATGCATGAAATGTGCTAAATTAGCACATCGCTGCAATACTTTTCAAGATACATAACACAGCCACTATGAAAATATCCCTCTAAATTTGTGTATCTGTTTTATGAAACATCTTTCTCTTTCAGAGGGTTTCGTTCCCTACCTGTTTGAGAAGAATTTTCCAAATGAAATCAGAAACCAAAAATGCAAAACTACTCAATGAGAACCTGCTCTTGTTGAATCTCCAGCAGAACCTCTCAAACCCTGTCTGTCCATCCTCTCCCCGTCCATTTCCAAAGGGGAGCCCCAGGGCCCCACTTTTACTCTCAGTCTATGAGAAGTCCCCGGATCCCTACTGTTCCCTCACATACATTGAAGACTATTGTGAGGCAAAAACTGTCAGAACATTTGAAATGGAAGACAAAAGGTTATCATTCTTATAGGTACTAAGAATTTAACTACACCTTCTGTGGCATCTTTAACTTTTTTGCAGCCTGTATTTCCTGAGTACTTCTTACCTGGGCATCAATAAACCAACTGCAACTGATTTTGAGAATACAAAAAAAAAATTAAATAAAACATTCTGCAAGGGGAGAGACTGCATGTTCACTGTGGTAGAATACAAGGCAGTGTATGATAAATGCCTCCAAAGACACACACAGAATGGTACCGGCGTCCACATCCATCCTAACAAGGAAATATCATTCTTGATTTCTCCCTCACAGCCAATTAGCTGCTGAGTTATGCTGATTTTACCTTTTCAGTGTCTCCCCTATCTGTCATTTCTTCTCCATCTTCAATATCACTCTTTGTTTGTGAACATGCATCATGTCATCTCTGATGGATAATGGCATGAGTCTTCTAACTGCTCTTTCTGTTTTTAGTCTTATCCTTTGTTCAAATATTTATAGACTGCTGGACAAACGTGGGCACAGGGGACAGTCTGTGTGGTGGGAGCCAGGAATACCCAGACTCAGACCCCACCCTACAAGGCAAGTGGAATTCTCATAGCAGCTTTATGACTCCTGTTCATTGCCATCCAAAGGCTAAACACGATCATGTTTTCCCACACATCACTCCTCACTCGTGTCCCACTTAAAAACTATTCAGTGACTTTCCATTTCCTAAGCCAATAGTTCTGAGAAGCCATGGGGACTTAAAGAATATAGAAAATGCTACAGCCTCTCATTTTCTAAAAAATTTCATATATAATCATAGTCATAAAAAGTTTCATGCAAATTCAGGATATCACTGATACTATGAAATTCATTCAAGTATCTCACCATTTTTCCAGAAGGAGAGTCTACCTGCCTACATGATAAATGTCTCACTCAAGGGGAAAATTCATGCCTATAAATATGCTAACCAAGGCTCTTTATGACCTGACCCTTGCTACCTCCCAAGCGCCAACACCTGGTGTTTCCTTCTTGATCTTTGTGCTCCTGCAGTGGAGCTACCTGTAATGCCTGGAGAACATCACACTATCTCATGCTTCTCAGCTGTGCTCATACTAGACTCCTTTGCCTTTTTTGCCTTGCTAACTTGTCTGTGTTTTCAAGGCTTAACTAATACTACCATTTCTATAAAGTCTTTCCTGATTCTCACTTTCTCCTGTGAGAAATGAGAAAAGTAGTTTACCTTTATTTAATAACACACTACTTTACAGGCACTGAGATAAGTATTGAAATGACACTCATTTAATCTTTGCAACAACACTATTATGTGAATACACTGTACTTCATGTCTTATACATAAGGAGACTACATTTAAGAGTATGTGTGAAGAATTATAGCTACAGAGTGGCAGAGTCAGGATGAGAACTCAGGAAAGCCTAACTCTAATGTTCTTTCCATTGTAATATAATCCTCCATAACTTCTTCTATACACTGAGTTCATATCTATTCTTACACACATTAGACACAACCAGAGTAATTTATCCAAGTCTGAGCACTCCTTAAACATTTTATTTATTTTAGAAAACTCCATAATACTTTAGAGAGACTGGAAGACTATTCAATGGAAATTGTTTGAATTGACCTGCGTAAGAACTTAAATTTTCCACTCAATGTTTCCCTTTGGATTTTGACTAGGTCTATGCTCCCCCTTTTTAATCTCATAATTTAATTTGAAGCTCTAATTTTTGATCTTAGGAAATTCATGTACTCTCCTGATTATAATCTTGTACCTAAAAAAGAGTGCAATTTTAAATATTTAATAACTCCCTCTACTATCTAGTGTATAGTAGTGGACAAAATCCATCAATTTAAAAATTATTATTTATTAGATGATAACTTTACCACCTTCATGCTTACATACCCTGGACATTGAATAACACTCAAGATCATATCATGGGGCACCATGCTCCACCCTGCCAAATATTTCTTCTCTTAACACGTGGAGGGGAAAAAAAGTTAGCCTTCTTTACCTAAGGCTAAAACAACTTCTAAGTCCATCCTTCTTATAGTTTTTGGTGTTTGTATTATTCAAAGGATTTCTCTTTTCTTTATTCTTCTCCTAAGTATATTTAGAAAACATAAACAATATACTCCAAGCAAGTTCAAAATTTTCTTCAAACAGATCATTCTTTCACTTCATCCTTGCTTTTTATCTCATTTTAAGTTAGAGCTTTTTTTCCCTACATACAATTTATGTAGCCTATATATTTTATGGAAGGTAATTAATTTCACCCTATGTTTTCATTTCATTTTCAGTCTTTAATGGTTACATTCATGGTGATTTTGTTGTTAAATCTAGATCAAGAAATTCTTTTTTCTAACTCTGGAAGCCCTCTCTTGAAATTGAACACAGTCTCTTACATGGGAAGATGATAAGATCACTCATAAACTCACTTCAACACCCTTTCCCTCATCATGTTTCACAGCAACACATGTTTCTTCACGCAAGAGATTTTACTGCCTTTTAAGCCAGCTTTTGAATGTCATATAAAACATCATTTTGCAGCTAAGTTCCTAAATTAGCCTTAAGTATGTCTACCTAATTCTACCGTGAGTGGATAATTGCTTAATCTTCTAGCATAATGTTCTTTACTGCTCTTCATGAAAAGGAATACAAGAATATTTACTTAACCTTCATTTTATGCCATTTATAAACAGCTTTTCCACCTAGAATTTCAAACAAGTGGTAATACTAAGTTTTAGTAATGGGGGCACTGTTAATGAACTTTGACTTTGAACTTTGAAGCTTTTGCTGAGTAAATATATAAAAAGAAAATCACCACTGCTGACAAAACACCATGATTTTCCATGATTTTTAAAACCTTAATATTTTGTTTTTAAACTGATAGACTTTAAGTCAATTTTATCATATACTCTATTTCATGCATAACAAAAAAATCACATGCTTAAAAATAAATTTTCTTAAAGTTAGGCACTACTGAACGTAGTAGATAAATCTTGTACCTTTTCATAACAGATGCTCAAAGAGAAGGAAAATAAACACTATACATGAGGAGTGCACAAAGTAACAAACACCCTCAGTTGGTACAAATATAAATTGGCATATTATTTCTGAAGGACTAGTCTATGATAGACTGAAATGTGAAGTTACACAACGAAAGCCCTAGAGAATGATTTAGGGGACTATCTTTATGGTCTTGGGATAGGCAAAGATTTCTTAAACAGGGCAAAAACATATAAACCATAAAGTAAAGAATGATGAGTTGGAATACATTAAAATTTGGATTTTCATTTATATAATACCACCATTAAGTGGCAAAAAAGCAATCCAAACAATGGGAAAAGATGCGTAAACATATATAACCTATAAAGGGATCATATTCAGAATGTATAACAAACTCCTAGGAACAAATTAGCAAAAGATAAACTAAAATAAAATGGGAAATGGCTTGAAATAAATGTCTTACAAGATATCTAAATGACTAACATTGAAAAATGTTCAAATTTATTAATAATCTAGAGAATATAAGCTAAAACTATAATGAGATACTACTACATAGCCAACCGATTGGCTTAATTTTTTTGCTTTTAAATAATAATAAAAAATAGAGATGTTCATTGCCAAGATTTAGCAAGGATACAGAACAATTGGAAGTTTCATATACTGCTAGAAAGAATATAAATTGGTATAACCACGTTGAAAAATGGTTTGACTTTATCTGCTCAATTTGACCATATGCATACTATGTGACCCAGCAATTCAACTCCTAGGCATATACCAAAATATATGTGCAAGAATGTTCACAGCAGTTTTATTCATGATAGGTCAAAATTGGAAATGGCATAAATGTCCATCAACAGGGGACTACGTGAACAAATTATCATATTTTCCTTACAATGGGTACTACTCAGTAATGAAAAAAAATAACTACTTTTGTATGTAATAACATCAATGAATCTCCCAAAATACTAAACAAAATAAGTCATACACAAAATAAAACATACTAAAATTTCCATTTATATAAAGTTCAAAAACAGGTAAAATTAATCTATGGTGTCAGAAGTCAGGACAGTGGTTACTTTCAGGGAGAAGGGAGGGGATAGTCTTTGGGAAGGACAAAAGAGGTTCAGATATATTTTTCAACTTGGGTGGCATGGTCTTTTTGCTAACTCATGTGACAATTCACATATACTGAAGATTTATGCACTTTTTCTATACCTATGCCTGATTAGTTGATACTTTTTAAAAGTATTTAAATCTATACATGCATAGTATTTGAATCAGTGTATATTGGTTCTTGTGGTTGCTGTAACAAATTACCACAAGCTTGGTGACTTAAAACAGACATTTATTCTCTCACACGTCTAAAGACCAGAAGTATAAAATCAGTATAACTGGGCTAAAATCCAGATGTTGACAGGGCTACTTTCCCTCTGGAGGCTTTGGGAAGAATCTGTTTCTTACCCCTTTCAGCTTCTGTTGATTTCCTGGCTTGAGATCACCTCACTCCATTCTGCAGTCATACTTTCTCCTCCACCTCTTCTGTGTCACCTCTCAGCCTCTCTCTCATAAGGACACTGTGAGTGCATTTATTGCTCACCTGGATAATCCAGGATAATTTCCATAATTTCCCCATCTCAAGAGTTTAAATTTATTCATATCTATAAAGTCAATTTTCCCATATAATATGACATTCACAGGTTCCAGGGATTAGGATGAAAACATCTTTTAAGGGGCCATTACTTAGGCTACCACAGAGCGCCATCAACAATTCCCACTGTGAGTTCAGAGGAGAAAGAAATCACTGAGTACTAGAATCAGCTGAGAAAGCTTCATGGCAGAGGCGTGGAAAACTGCATTTTTATGGATAACGGTATCAGAACATGTAGAGAGGAACAGGCATTCACAGCACAAAATGACTGCAAAGGATGTCAAGTGATAAAGAAAAAAGTTGAATACAATCCACTATTAGTAAAAGCAAATTGAAATACATGTCCCTAAAATGTGATACATTTTCACCAAAGAAGACAGCATTAATTTTAGTTGTAATTACAAATTGGAAACTTATAACAGTGCAAATACTAATTTTTATATGATAAAAATAAGATGGAAGGTGACTATCATGAACAATTTTTGTTTGTTTTGGTTTGTTTTTCCACGCTTCAGAAATCTTTTGTCTTCGCTAAATGTCTGTACTTGCTCACTCTTATGCAGAGCTACTCAGGCTGCTAATGCAAACACAATGGCAGAATGTTGCCAGAGATGAAGCACTTCATCCCCACTCTGGCACTACAAGACTCAGACACAGTTTGTTGGAAACAGATGAACCCCTTCATTATATCCCCTGATTTGGAATCTGAGAGAAATCCCTGTGGAGAGACACGACACTCTCATATATCTGCCCTTCACGTTATTGTTACATGTGACAGCTTAATCCCTGAACTTATTCATGTTACTACTTTGAAATGCAAGCCTATCCCCTTGGATAGCTGATGTCATTTGTTATTCATGTATCTCTGCCATAGAAAAGGAGATGCAATTCAGACATTCTTTCAGATAAAATGAAATAAATAAATATTTGTTTATTATTTCAGAATATTACAGGGGTGCAAACACTTTGGTTACATATATTGCCTTTGCACCACCTGAGTCAGAGCTACAAGCAAGCTCATCCCCCATAAAGTGCGCACCACACCCATTAGGTATGAATTTACCCATCCCCTCTTCCCCCCCAACCTGCCCAACACCCGATGAATGTTACTTCCATATGTGCACATAAGTGTTGATCAGTTAGTACCACCTTTAATGGTGAGTACATGTGGTGCTTGTTTTTCCATTCTTGTGATACTTCACTTTGAAGAATGGGCTCCAGCTCCATATAGCATAATTTATTATAAAGTCTCCATGGGGAAAACTCAGGTCACTGTGAAATTTTTTTAAATGATTTTGCCCTAATTAATATAGTATGATTGTAAGTGAAACAATATATTATGTATTTTAGGTGAGGTTATTGATGAAAATATTCTTTTAATTCTGGAAGATTGTATTTACTCCAACAAAATGCTCTCAAAGAAAATGACAAAAAGCCTTTTCAAGGATTTCCATCTGTTCTTCTTTGCCCAAGGTGACCTTCAGATCAGACTCCACATGAACTTGCACAAAAAGGCAGCTTATGAATGTACATGGAAAGGGGAGACTTATTGTTCCTTTAACTGACCATGTTTTGGAAAGCAACAATCTCCCCATGCCACCCACTCAGGAGTGCCATTAAAGGAACAGCATAGGTACCTCCCATTAGAGAGACCGTAGTCTTACGCTGGAGCTGAATTCTGGGGCCACATTGCTGGACCAGAAACGAACCACTTAGTTGTTGGATCCTGGTCGAGACTGAGGTTCTTGGGTAGGCCTGAGGTGACCAATGTGGGAAAGGGTCACCTGAAATTTTCTAATATTTCAGTGTTAGTACAGGTATGTTGATGCTTATTATCAGGCCAGCATCCATTATTTTAGTGGGTGGCCACGTATGCTCTTTTATGTCTTTATGGAGAGGTTGTTTACCCAACATCTAAACCCAGAGTTGGCTTATGATTAATACATAACCTATTATTTGCCTAAAACATCTGCCTAAAAGACCAACTTCTGTACATATTTTCTACCAATAAAATTACTTTCTATGTTTGCATTTTATTACCGTTGTGGTTTGAAAGTTTCAGAATGTGAACCCACTGATGAAACTCCATTGTTTCTGTATTTAAGTATAAGCCATAACCAGATTTTTTGCATATAAACATTTTGAGAGTATGCTGGATGTCCATGCTGCTCCATTGTTCACCATGAGTGGTATATGGGGTATAGCTCTTTGGATTTCCCTTTTCAATTCTGTTTTATATTGGAATTATAATAGACAACAAATAATCTTATATGTATATCTAATATTTCTCTAAGCCCTTTCCATGATTCTGAATCATCTCATTTAATCTTTACAATAGCTATGTAAGTAAAGAAACTATAAGTTTTCATCCAAAATCGGACATTTTCGAATGTGAAAGGGGGAAGTTAGCAATGATTACTTCAGGACAATTGGCATACGTGGGGCTATCCTTGGAAAGCTATGATGGATGGTTATCCTACACATGAAAATAATTTTTATCCTAATATACAGTCAAGGAACCTGAGGCCCAGATGTGTCAATAATGTGCCCAATTGACAGCAGAATCAGGGCTGGCTCCCTGGGCAGTCTGACTAGAATCCCTGCTCTTAAACACAAGGCTGGATGACTCCAGAGGCTTCAAGGTGATGCAAACACAAGGAACTGGGAGTGATAAAAAGAGATTACAATTTTAACAATTTACCTTCTGTGAAATATAACTGAAAATATGTAACACTAGTTTGAGCTGGGAGATAACTTTTTTGCTTCACTTCAATATAAAACAATTTAAAACGGAATAAAAACCTTCCTCTATCACTCATGTTGTGTTTTAACCAGACTTGGCATGTATTTAGCAGTCTCATTATCATGTATTTATGTAAAAGATAAGCTTTTGTGAATTTATTTCTTGCTTCTTAAAAAGAAGTCACATGTAGGGGAATATCTGGATGAAATATATTTAGATAACAGCTTTTAATAGTCTTTCATAAATTAAAAAAGGGTTTTTAATTAAATATCGTTACCAAGATTTTTAGAGTTTTTTCAAAAATGTTTATTATTTCATAAAGAGCTAACCATGAATATGCAGTAAAAATTCACTATTCTTCCAATTTCATAAAAGTGTGAGGATAACAATGGATTTGATAAATCACCTGAATTTTAAAAATGACCCTCTTGCAGCTATATTCCAGAACATTTGCTGTTTTCTGTCCATTCTCTCCTATGTATAGTAGGCAAAGCATGTCCACTTCTGATATATAATAACACACCCATATTTGAACAAAAAAGGAACATGAATATGAATTTATCACGGACTAACAAAAAATAACCTGGTAGGAATGAGGATTAGCAAAAGCAGAGAGAGGTTGGCATTGCCATGCTGTACAGCATTCAATGTTATGGTGACAGCCCAGCCAGAGATTTTCAAAGGATACACAATCCCACATTGGTTGGGAAAATTAGGTCAGAAGAGGAATTTATGCTGAAAAAAAAATCTTTGTACCTTAAGCTTAGAGTTTAAAGGATTAGTAAACAAAGGGGCATTGTGAATATAAATTCTTTTCTGGAAAAAAAATGTATAAACATTATTTCATTATATCACTGACACTTCTGTTCCTAGATAAAGCACACCCACTGCATGTCTCTGTTGCTGAAGGAGCTACACTGAAAAGAAACTGGACCCGATCCTATACCTGGGCCTTAGCAGAGAGAACAAGAAGAGATTCTACCCCCACCCCACTTTGTGCCAACAAATAGGGCTGAAATTCAAGGTGGTATCATCCTAAATGGCCATTCCATTCGCCTCCCCCATGTCTTGGAATGATAATTACAGCCCTCAGGATTGAGCTTGAAGCAAAAGATAACATTATCCTCATCCTCCCCTTCCTCCCTTCTTCCTCCCTCTTGTTTCATTCTAACAACCACATGCCATTGAATAATGGCAAGACCAGTCGCTAAGGTCGTAACCTCACAAACTCCATCATCAATATTTTTTAAAAAGAAAGAAAGATTCTCTTCACCTCTACCTACACATTACATTAAATTAATTCTTGAGTTTAATGCATTTTACTTTCATCTTGCCTTGTCATATATGTGTATGTGTTCCTCAAATTAGAGTCAAATTCTGATGTGAACAGCACTTCCTGAAGAGTACATAAATGCTTCAAATGATGTAGGTTTTGGCATCAGTGACATGGGGTCCTCTAACGAATGGAATTTAAACTTTCAGGACATGTTCAAGTGCCATATAATCTTAAACCCCCCTAAATAATAAATTCATAAATATTTAGCAGGTAAACAAAAGTAAAGAAAAAGGCAAGTAATGACCAAAAAAGAAAAATAAACAAAATCCAACATCTAAATTACATGATCCATTACAAATTCAGCTAGGAGGACATCTCAGAATTGTTTATCATTAGATAAAATATTTGCTTCAGGCATATTAATTTTGGGTGATTGCTTGCCAAGATTAGTTTTTTAATTAACTTCTATGAAAAGTTCCCTTATCACTCAAGAATATGTCATAAAATTAATATATTTATGAGAATTTAAATATATCAAAAAGTTTATTTTCCAGCTACTCCATTTCTCTAGATGTCTGACTACTTAAAAATAATATGGAGAAAAATATTTTGATTGATCAATTTAAAGTTAAAATTGACATGAAGAACTTGTAAAGGAACTAAAAATTCTTTACTAACTAAACAAACCAAGAACTTTTACTAGCTCAGAATTTTCTTAGCAAAGCCTTACATTGTCTTAGTTGCATGACAGTTTTAATGATGTCTTGTTATTGTATGTGATGTTTTAAAACATGAGCAAGGGTTCTGTGTTCACATAGTAAAAAACTCAATCAAATAAATTGATAATGTTTTTCTTCTCTCCCAAAATTTCCATAATGTTCATATATCAGACCATACATACTATGGGAAGTTTTGCTGTTATCTCAGATATTGATTAAATTTCCCCTTAATATTTTTATGTGTCTAAAGTACTCAACCAGGCTCATAGCATTGACATATTGAAAATAAATGTTAGGCATCTACTACCCGAGATAGTATAAAATCCTAAAGTTATTTGTATAATGAGGAAGGCTTTCTGGAGAGTCTTACAAGAATAGGTATCCAGATCCCACTGTAAACTACTGGATCACAATTTCTTTGGGTGGAGCTTAAGAATGTATGCTTTAAATAAATCTTCCAGATGTATATTTAGATATACATATTTAGATAACTTACTATTTTCCTTAGTGTTTTTGAATTTAGAAATCAATTCCTTCACTGCTTAGAACAAGTATATTACAAAGTTTTGTTATAGGTTAGAGGTTTTGGTTGTTTTGGAAAAGTACCCAACAAGCTTCCTAGAGAGGATACCCGATCTGTTCTATGATTTTAAGTTCATGCTAAAGATTTGTAGCAAGCCTCAGGTGGGTCCAGTAAGCTCACAAATGCCTAGAAGGGCCTCTCTAAGTCAGAGCAGCAGCTAGTCCTCTCAAACATGGCTATACAACTGCATGGACTGAATTTCCTATGTTGAAAACAAGGAAACAAAAAGGAGATTTAAATCAAGTACAAAACTAATGTGATTTCTGGTGTGTGTATTTTATATTAACAATTGTTTGGGGGCACACATTTTAAAGCTTAGCACCCTACTATTGCCACAGTATGTTGACAGCCTCCATTTAGACCTCTTTTGGGTCCACAGGATGGCAAGCTCCTCTCTGAGACGAGGCACAAGGCCTTATTTGGTGATGATAGCTCAGCCTTCAGCTCAGTGGCTGGCACAGAAAATGTTTCTGAACTGAACTTGAAATTTAGCAATCTCTGACACCTTTCACACATGTTTTGGTTTAGGAGTTCCTTTGTAATTCTGCCAGACACACTTTATTTTTAAAATAATCAGGTTTCAAGAATGTCTCATCTATTGGGCAACAAATTCAGTTAAACTTGGGAAACAATATTTTAATTAATAGGTGTAAAATATAAAGGACTATTTATGTAACACTCACTTAGCTTTTATTTAAACATTGTATTCTTCTGAAACAGTCTTTTTCTGGTTATATGTATGCTTAGCAAATGCATACACATTAGTGCTTGTAACCCACTTATTCAGCAATAATATTATTTCTTAGGAGAAATTAACTATTATTTAGTTTTTACTGAATTAAGTAGGGCTATGATCTAGTACTATAAATTTATAATCATACAAATAAGTGTTTTTTAAAAGGATTGTGAATCTTCCCCAATGGCCAACTATTTCTGAATCTCTTCATTAAGATTTTGAAAATATATGAACACTATTATTGCTTCCCCGAGATAGATCACCATCTCTATCACAGCTGCTTTCAGAGTGGAACACCATCATATTTCTGCTAACATGAGGCTTTGGACATAAAATGGATACAATTGTGTTCCTTGAAACACTGCTACAACATGGCAAAGAAAACTGACTTTACAGGGTAAAATCTATAGCCTGAGCTCTGCCCAACAAGCTGAGTGTCACAGAGGCATTACTCAGCTTCCATTTGATAGAGGTAATCTCAATCAGAGAGTGAGATCTAAGTTTACCTGGCAGAAATGCAGAATGGAGGTTGGAGATCCCAAACTGCAGAGGTCAAGGTCCGATGGCCATTACTCTTCCAATAGTGGCAGAAACAGAACAGGCAAGTGCGTTCAATCAAAGGGCATGAAGAGTGAAGACAGGCCACCCACACAATCCTTTGTTTGCTTACTTGGTTCTTTTCATAGGATTCCGTGAAGACAGGTGTTATGGGGTTTGAAAAATTCTGTTTGGGGAGACCTACTGCTTGGTGAGTGCTTTTATTCTGTAGGTACCTCAGAAGCATGCTTTCTACATATCTTCTGTAACTGATGTTTGTTTATCGAGTGTCAGTAATGTTGACATAGTTTTATGTGTGACTTTAAATCAAAGGCATGCTGCAAGAAATAATATGGATTTTTCACTTAATTAACAAAGGCCTTTATCCAGTTAACCAAACATGAGAAAATGAGAACACACCAATATGAACATTCCTTTGCCATTTTGTTTCCTGACAACAGCACTATGAGACAGAGTTTTGAATATAGGATACATGAAAAAGATGTTCTTTTCTCCTATGTTCAGCAAAACTTTGATTTTTAAATCTATTAAGTCATCCATTATTCTTGAACCATCAGAATGTCTATCTTTAAAAAGAAATATAATAATGTATATTTATAAAGTATTTTCAAAGGGCAACAGCTTCCAGATCAGTTACTTCTGAAAACTCATTACATATGTATTAGAAAATAATTCAGTCATTTGTAATAATGTAATAATGTAAGTTTCAGTCAAACTTGTCACTTAATAGCATTATGTCACATATTTACTTGAAATGATTTTTAATATTCTGGGCCTTGCTTTGAATATTGAATCTAATATCCAAATTTTAGAAGTTACTTCATTTTATGCCTATATCACATTTAAGTATTTATGGCAATATATCAAGTCAAACATATATGAAGACAGATTTAAAACAAAACCCATCTCTGTTCACACAAATTAAATAGCTATAAATTTAAATAGTTAAAGCCTTTAGAAAGCTGATTTGAAAGGTCATAAAATATAACTATTATTGAAATAGCAACATTCACTATTTCAAAGATATTGAGTATTATTTGTCAACCACTGTACTAGGTTCTGAGGATGTTGAATTAAATAATGTGTCTCTTTCCTCATGGATATTTTATTCAATGTTTAACTTAATGATGCAAGGGTTATTAAGTTATTACTGATGTAATTTTCAATTATCCAGTGATAGGGAAATATGTCAAGAAAAATCGAATAGAAAGTAGGAGGAAAGTAATAAATAAAAACTAATAAAAAACCCTCTATAATAACATTACCTTAAAAGAGCCTCCAAAATATTAAAATAAAATTCATTTTATTCCCATAGATTCACATACATACTGATGGTTCCTATATATATCAGTCTAGATTCTACTTCTCTCCTGACCTATGAAATTCTCGTTTTCTCGAACGCCTACTAAATACCTCTTTCTGATTTTTCCAAGTAGAACTCCGGCTCAGTATATGTTGATCAGAACTTATTATCTTATCTTCAAACCAGCTCTTTGCCTTGTATATCTTCTCCTGTTAAAAGTACAGTAACTCTCCTAGACACCTTGGGTCAACATCCTTCTTTTCCTCTCTTATTATTTCTCCAACTCTCCTCACATCCTGTCTGCTGGATTTCTTAATACCTTTTATCACATATAAAATGGTCCTTTTCATCCCCTGACTGTTGAAATTACCTTTTAAATATTTTTATTAACCTATCTTAATCATCTTTGGTATTTCCATACACTTTGGTGCAATATTAATCTTCTTAATATAGAGTTTCTTTAAATCCCCTTATTATTAATTAGCTTTGTAGTCTTAAAAAGGTCACATAAGCTCTCTGAGAAATAAATGTGTGAAATTAAATGACATCTAAAAATCTCCTTGTCCTTTAAAATTCAATGATTCTGTGTTGGAGACACCCAAACTTTTTTTAAGAGCCTCATTTATACATATATTAAACATATAATTGGACTCAATAATACTTAGCTAACCTCTGTAGCCATACCATATATGATGCCTCTAAATGTTTATTAGAAGCATCATCAGGCCTATTGAACTATTTATTATGCTCAAAATATAATATATTCCAATCACTCTATCCCCATGTCTCTGCTTTTCTTGTCCCTTTTATCTGGAATATTCTTTCTCAAAATTCATCTTTCAATTTTTAAGAATGCATATCAAATATCAGTATCATAATGGAAGCACTCTTGCTCTCTCTCTCTCTTTCATGTCCATAATACTTAGTTTATACTTTTTATCATACTTGATCTTTGAGGAGATGATGCCTTACATTACAGTTACGAGCTATAAATGTATTAAAAGGGGGTACTATAGTTTGCTCCTGCTGTATTTCCCCTGTAGTGTCTAATTCAATGTTTTGCATATAGTAAGTACTGAATAAGCATCTTTTAAATAACATTTCTGTAACAACTGGAATAACACGGCTTACACTATTAGAGCTGGTTAAAGATCTCAAAGTGCTTTAAGATATGTTTCTTCAATTAATTTGCAAAAAACTCTATGATGTAGATCATAGATTTAATTTACATCTAATGAAACTGATTTTCAGGGAAGTTAAGTAATTTGTCAAGATTATAAAACTAGACATTACCTCTCAGGCTCGAGACTAAAAGACAAACTGTCTTCTGAGGAGTCCAGTGTCTTTTCTATGATAGTATAGTCAAAATTCAGATTAAAAGACTTCTATTTGCATAATAAAAAAATATATTTAACACAAGAGATGGAATCAAATTGTTTAACACAATCATTTTTACTTCTATTTATTTTTCACGCTTCTTGTTCCTTAAGAAGTAGTCATTTCACCTGGTTTATCAATGAATTCCATGATAACATCTATACATAATTATAACCAGCATTCCAGAAAGATTCCAAGGCAGCTGGAAAAAGTGTTTGTTTTGAGTGAGAGCTGTCTGGGCATTCTAGAGAAACAAATATTAATTTGGTGTTGAGGGAGCTCATTTCTACAGCTTCTTATAATCTATTAGTAATTTTTAAAATATCACCCAACATGAGGCATTTAAAATACATAGAACATCCATTTGTATTTATAGACACTGCTATTTTGCCATAAGATTTCTCTTGTGGAAAAATTAAACAAAAATATAAACTTCCCACAAAATTAACTTCTTGAGCCTATATAGCTTAAAAGCCTACATATTTGCTTAAATTGTGTAAACAATGGAACTCATGAATCAAGAAAAGTGGGAAAGAATTCCAGGGAAAGGATCAGATCGGAATGCCTATTGAGGGAATCCCTATTTGGAAAGCATGTATTTTTTTAAAATGTATGAAACACACAACAAAATAATATTTTCTGATTAATGGTTGCAGGAAAATACTTTAAAATAATCAAAATATATATTTTAATACAAACAGAAAATACATCTATGTAGCAATACCCATAAAAACAAGTTTCTTGCTATTGGGACCCACATACTGAGCAAGGTTCCAATATTTCAAAATATTACAGTATGGAAATCACTAATAATGATGTTGTGAAGTTAACCCTGTCCTCACATTTTTATACAGCATTGAGTCCACTGACCTTTCCATGTTTCCCTGTCTTATTGTGATGGTCTGTGAAATTTTGGGAATTGCTAATACAGGCAGAAGACATGTCATAATGTTGAATACAGGGAGGAAAATGAGGGTACAGAGTAGTATTATAATGCTGGGAGCAAACGTATCATTTCCTTGTATTTATATATCCATATGTATATATCATCCACACATGCACACACATACATACATGTTAACTGTCTCTCTGCTGGAAAAAGGCATAAGAGGAAAGCACTCAGTACCTTTAGAGACAAAATATGTAATGCCAATGAGTCAAGCAAGCCGAGAGATACTATAAATTGATGACAAGCTGGAACTGAGTCTTGATCTCAGTGTCAAGAAAATGATAGTCTGGAAGTTGCCAGATTTTCCAATTTTTAAGAGAAATGATCATTTTCCTTTTACTAGGAAATCTTGTAATTTAGAAATATTGACAACTAATCCATTGTCTTTAACACCGTGTAGGTCAAGCTACACGTGTCTGTGGGCCCATCTGTCCTGAAAGCAGCAATTCGTGACTTCTGAAATAGAAGATGGTACAGGTCTCTCTCCCAGGGAAGACAAAAGAAATGGCAGATTTGAGGTAGCACCAAGAACAGAACATATTCCTTTTCTTCCAGTTCCCTCCTTTATATTTTAAAATAGAACTTTAACTATCAATATGTTCATTAATCATATGTCTGTAACCAGCTGATGACCATATACTTTCCTTTCTCTGGAAGCAAAGACTATTCATAAAATGCATATCCAAAAAAAAATTTTTTTAAGAGATCAAGTCTCATTCTATCACTCAAGCTGAGTGCAACGTTGACATCATAGCTCACTGAAGCCTCAAACTCCTGGGCTCAAGCATTACTCCTACATCAGCCTACAAGTAGCTGGGAATACAGGCGCACGCCACTATGACTGTCTACTTTTTTAAATATTTTCTTAGAGATGGAGTCTCACTATGCTGTATAGCCTAGTCTTGAACTCCTGGCCTCAAACGATCCTCTTACTTCATTCTCCTGAGCCTCTGGGATTATAGGCATGAGCCACTGTGCCTGGCTATATCAAAATTTGTCATATAGGGCAAAGGGCATGTGAGGTGATTGTAGTCTGGAGAAATTCTAGAAGTAGTAGATTGCAGGAATCCACAGCTGATGACTGTGTGGTTATATAGCCTGCTATTGTGGCTATACCAGGTGTTATAAAAGAAACCAGGGAAAACAACCAACAATATTTTGAAAAACAATTCATCTGTAAATTAGAAATTGCCCATATTAAATGCATAACAAGTATTTCTTGTCAAAGCAAAAGTTGTACTATAACAGTAAAATGCATATTTAAAATTAGATATATCAGGAAAGATTATTTACTATTCCTAAAACATAAGTTAAATGGATATTTAAAAGCATAATATACCTTGCCTATTTTAATGAAATAAATTATCAGTAACTACAATTTTAACTACAAAGAGGATAGTGGAGATTTATCAAAAAGTATATTTTTATATAAAATCCTGGTGTTCCAACTCAGTACAATTTTTAGTCACTTGGATGAATGAACTAGAATACCTCCCTCCTCCTCTTCCACACACAGATTGGCAATGCTGTAAGTAATCACATATGAATTTAATGTTCATAATTAACTGCAATTAGCTAGCAAAATGTTAATGAAAATGAGTTTGCTAGCAGCAAAGAAGATCAGCATCTCACTACAAGACAAGCCGAGATTTCCTGGCATATAAACCTACTTGTTCATAGATCAGTTCTTCAATATTAAAAACACAAATTTTGTGTTCCTTTTAACATTGATAGCCCATGAAAACTCTCGCAGAAGGAGTAAAAATGTGTATTAGGTGATGTTTTTCTCCATAGCCACATTTCCATTTCCTACATTCTTCTTTGCCTTTCCACACCAGACCCCACAGCAGAGCCCTTCAGTGTTCAAAGGAAAAGAACTCATTTTTGCTGATGGCCCCATGATGAGCACCATGACAGCAGGAAAGTGAATCAGGAGGGCCATGAGCACCTCAAATATGCTTTTGATTAATATGCTTTCCTCCTGTCAGTATTTAACATTATAAAATTGTTAGATGTGTTACTTTCTTTCCTAAACAGCGTCTCCCTCCCCTGAGAACACTGGCATTTAACAGCATCTTCCCAGTTTCCGGGATTGACACCTCAGTATCATCCTTGACCCCTACTCCTTCATTTTTCAAATGAAAACAGGCCTGGTGTCCTATGGGTCCCAACTCTGGAATCGCCCTGTCTCTAACTCCAACTTCAGGTACTTCTCATTCCTGGCTACTTTTTCTGATGGTACTTTTTCTTCTCACCAATTCTTCCTTTGCCTTGTTATCAGAGTTAATTTTCTCATAAAACAGGTGATCAAAACTCCTCATTTTCAACATTTTTAAAGGTCTCTTTCTCTCTCTTTTTCAGAGTAAAAATCCCAGCCTATAATTTGTAGAGTCAAATATTCTCCATGCTCTGTCTGGACTTTTTCTCCCATCTTCTGTTTCCATCACATTGCTTCTTACTGTGTACTAAGCACTGAGCACTCCTGGTCACTATGCAAACAAACAGGCCTAATCTTTCCCCTACCTGGACTGACCTTGCCCTACCTGAGTAGCAGGACGATACCCTTCTAATGTATCCAAAGTCCATCTGAAAAGCGGACTCTCTCTTGGTGCCCTGTCTGATGCCATCAATCAAAATCATCAAAATCATCATTTTCTCCTCTACGACATGACAGTACCTTATGAATGCCTCCGTAAGAACAGCCTGAAGAGTGTGTGCTCTATTGGTTCTCTCCCCATTAGATGATAAAGTGCCTGAGACCAAGGGCCATATTAACTTTTCTGTAAGTCATTTTTTATTCCTTTCACTCAGCACATCTGTTTGTTAAATAAGTTTCCTCCTTTTCAACTGAACTAAAGCCAGACTTTTCTTTCCCTATTTTCAGATAAGGAAATCAAAGTTTAGCCATACTGCATGACTTAATCAGAGCCTCATGGCCATTTAGTTGCAAAGCTAGTCCATCTTGACACCCAGCCTCCTACACTACCTACCATGCCATCATGACAGACACTAATACGGACAGGCCTGTCATATATGAGAGGCTGTTTTAAGTATTTTTACATGTGTTATTTAATTCTAACAACAACTCTGTAGGAATCTGTATTTTACAAATGCTTCAACTAAAGCAGAGAGACAATCAATCAGTTCCTCAAGATCTTACAGTTAATATAACATGGAGCCAAAGTTAAGCACAGGAGTTTGGCATCAAAGCCAAAATTCTTAATGTTCTGCTATGAAATCTGTATTTTAAAAGAGCACAGCAGAAGGGACACTTTAAAGAAAGTCCCTCTAATGGCAGAGTATAGATACTTGTGCCCTCTGGGTGGGAGGGAGAAAGAAACTCCCCTGGAGCCCTTCAAATCATCCCACAGGTACCATGTCTTTTTGTTTTATATTAAGGGCTTGCCTTGAGGGAACATGTGTACCTTTGCCTGAGTGAGTACAGACTTTAATACTGGCCCTCTGAACAAGATTTGGCCACTTTTAATTTATGTTCTGCTATAAAAGTCAACAAGAGTTTCTGGCTGTAAATTTGTCATGCCTCACTAATGAGCTAAATTGTGTTTTCTGTCAGTGTTCCATTTAAATTGATGTGACCTCATTCATTAGCACATACGTATTTATAGTTTTAAGAAATGCAAAAAGGTTTCAAAACCTTCTACCCACTAAAAAAGTCAAGAGGGGAGTGGGTTGAAGAATTGGTAAAGATATGTGGGAAAAGGAAGAAAAATAAACAGTTGTCAAAATTTTTGGTCTCAAGACTTCTTTGCACTCTTAAAAATTACTGGGTACCTCAAAGAACTTTTTTTTGCCAAGGGGTATATGTGTACTGATATCTATCATAGCAGACATGAAAATTGAAAAAAGTTTAAATATTTCTTAATTTATTCAAAATAACCATAAAATTCATGACATTAATATATATAATATCATTTTATGAAAATAACTATTTTTAAAACAAATAATGATTGAGAAGTATTTTATATTTTTCAAATCTCTTTAATGTCTGGTTTTATAAAAGACAACTGAATTCTCATACTGATTCTGGATTCAGTGTCATGATATCACTTGTCATGTAGCTTCTGGAAAACTTCACTATACATTCATGACAGAATGAGAGGGAAAAAAAAGAAGCTACATCTTACTATTGTCATGAAACTAGTTTTAACCTTGTGAATTCCTGGAAAGGAACTCAGGGGCCTTCAAGGCTCCCAAGACCACACTTTGAGAACCACTGGTAGAAGGGAAGGAAAGGAAAAGGAATGGAGTAGTAACTTGAGTTAGGATGAGGGATCAAGAAGTATGACTCTGAGGAAGTAAAAGCTGAGATGAGGTTGAAGAATGAGAAGGACCCAAACCAACTCTAGGCATAAAAAACAAGCAGTATAAAGGATCCACAGCAGGGAAGAGCATGAGAAATTTGAGAACCTGTAAAGAAGCCACTGTGGTGAGAATGTGGTGAGCAGGGGAAAGGGTGCTGTGAACTGTGGTTGCAGAGCAGGCAGAGCTGGACTTGTGGATGGCAGGGGTCATAAACTATGGCCTCTGGTTCTGACATGGATATCTGTCTTGCAGATGCATTGAGTTTGCACAGTGCTTATTTATTACTAATTTCATGACAATTATGACAATAGTAAGGAGGAGATGATGATGATTGAGTCAATTTTTAAATGGAAATCTTGTGAAGGTATTGTTAGCAACAAAGAAAATAAGATACCTAGGAGTATACATAACCAAGGTAGTAAAAGACCTCTACAGGGACAACTATGAAACACTGAGGAAGGAAACAGCAGAGGCTATAAACAAATAGAAAAACATATCATGCTCATGAATCAGCAGAATCAACATTGTTAAATGTTTAGGCTACCCAAAGTGAGTTGCAGATTCAATGCAATCCCCGTTAAAATACCAACATCATCTTTTGCAGATCTAGAAAAAATAATTCTATGCTTCATATGGAACCAGAAAAAAAAAAAAAAAAAAAAAAAACCCAAATAGCCAAAGTAACCTTAAGCAAAAAGAACAAATCAGGAGGCATCACTTTACCAGAATTCAAGCTATAAGGCTACAGTAAATAAAACAGCATAGTACAGGCATAAGAACAGAGACATAGATCAATGGATCAGAACAGAGAACCCAGATATAAAACAATCCTCGTGCTGCCATCTGATCTTTGACAAAGCAAACTAAAACATACACTAGGGGGAAAAAAATCCCTATTCAATAAATGGTGCTGGGAAAATTGGATAGCCACATATAGAAGACTGAAACAGGATCCACACCTCTCACCACTCACAAAAATTTATGATGGATAACAGACATATACCTAAAGAAAGAAACTATAAGAATTCTAGAAGAAGAAGTCAGAAAAACTCTTAGAGATATCAGCTTAGGCAAAGACTTTATGAAGACCCCAAAGGCAATCACAGCAACAGCAAAAATAGATAAATGGGACCTGATTAAATTAAAAAGCTTTTGCATAGTCAAGGACACAATCAGTAGAGCAAATAGACAACCTACAGAATGGGAGAAAATATTTGCATGCTACACATCCCATAAAGGGCTAATAACTAGAATTTACAGAGAACTCAAGCAAATCAGCAAGAAAAAAATGAATCAATCCCATTAAAAAATGGTCAAAAGACATAAACAGAAACTTTTCAAAAGAAGATAGACTAATGGCCAGTAACAGAAAAAAATGCTCAACATTTCTAATCATCAGGGAAATGCAAATCAAAATCACAATGAGATACCACCTAACATAGGTGAGAATGGCTTTTATCAAAAAGTTCCAAAACAACAAATACCGGCATGGATGTGGAGAGAAAGGAACACTTATACACTGTTGGTGGAACTGCAAACTAGTACAACCTCTATGGAAAGTAGTATGTAGATACCTAGAAGAACTAAAAGTAGACCTCTCATTTGACCCAGCAATCCCATTATTGGGTATTTACCCAAAGGTAAAAAAAGTCATTTTATCAAAAAGACACTTGCACTAGAATGTTTATTGTAGCACAATTCACAATTGCAAAGATGTGTAATTAAACCAAGTGCCCATTAATACATGAGTGGATTAATAAAATGTTGTATATGTGTACCATGGAATACAACTCAGTCATTTAAAAAATGGTGAACTAACACCTTTTGTAGGAACCTGGATGGAACTGGAGACCATTCTTTTAAGTGAAGTGTCACAAGAATGGAAAATCAAACACCACATGTACTCACTATTAAATCGGAATTAATTGATCAAAACTCATATGTACATGTGGAAGTAAAACTCAATGGACATCAAGCAGGTGGGAGGGGAGGAAGAAGGGATGGGTAAATACACACCTAACAGGCACAATGCACACTATCAGGGGGATGGGCACACTATCAGGAGGATGGGCACACTTATAACTTTGACTCAAACTGTACAAAACCAACTCATGTAACCAAAATGTATATACCCCCATAATATTCTGAAATCTAAATAAATAATGGAAATTTTGCAAAAAAAAAATATGGATTTCTGAATTTTCTTAAACAAATCAGAACACCAGGCAAAACTAGGCCCACTTCTATATGGGGCAACTTGAACTGAGAAGCACCTATTGAATTAGAGGAAGCCATAGTCTCTAATACACCCTGTGGCCTCTTCAAAGTTGAAGCCCTCTCTGTTTTCATTCATTCTGGCCTAACTCACTTATTAAAGTTATCTCCTGGCCAGGTGCAATAAGTCATGCCTTCAATCCTAGCATTTTGGAAGGCCAAGGCAAGAGGATTGTTTGAGGCCAGGAATTCAACACCAGCCTGGGCAACATAGCAAAACCTCATCTCTACAAAAAAAAAAAAAAAGATCTTTACAAAAAAATAAAAAGGAAAACTAGCTGGGTGTGGTGGTACACATCTGTAGTCCCAGCTACTCAGAAGGCCAAGGCAGGAGGATTGCTTAAACTCAGAGTTTGAGGTTGCAGTGAGCTATGATGATGTCACTGCACTCCAGCCTGGGCAACAGAGCAAGACCCTGTCTCAAATAAATAAACAATAAATAAAGTCACCTTCTTTACCCCACAGACATGCTGTGTGTATGAGACCACTAAGGAGGGACTTTTGTAGCGTTTGGGTTTTTATTCTAAGTGAAATGGGAAATCTTTTTATAGTGGTATGCAAGAGACTGATATATCTTAATTCCTGTTTTTAACAGCCTACCAGTTGATGTGTGGAAAATAGATTGTAGGAGGAAAGGGTAGAAGCTCCCACCAGCAGGTTCACTGTGCTCTGGCCTCTGCTGCCCTAAAGGGCATCATGAATTTTGTTTTTGCTCCTGCCTTTCCCATGTTGAAAGCTCTTCCTCCTACTCACACCTTCCCTTACCTTTTCCTCTTTCAAGATCACCTCAAAGCCCCTCCCTCAGGGTAGAGACAATGGTGTGAGGTGTCCTTCAATCACAAGTGCTCCCTGTCTGAGGCATTTACTATACTCTAGTTTATATTAAGAATTTATAGTAAAGCTTTTTCCATTAAGAGTAACCTCATCAATTAGACTATAAATTCCTTGAGGGCCTGAACCCTACCCTACTGCTCTTATCTCCTAGAACTAACAACTGCTCTTAACAACCCCCCCCAAAAAAAATCACAATTAGCAGTGGTGCTTACAGCATTTACAACTCCTTAGGTGCTTTTCTCACATTGTCTTGGCTTTCAGAACCCCTCGCTTATTGGGTCATTGATCAGGATAGGCAGAATTTTGAAAATTATCACAATTATGTCCATATTATAAGCAATTGTTTTTACAACTAAGGTACTACCTTGTTCTGTGTATTATTTAAAAGGCCATGGCAAGTTATTTAACTTCTCTCTCTGTTTGTTCATCGGTGATATGGAGTTATAATAAATAGCACCTCCCTCATAGGCTGTTGTGAAGATTGAGTGAGATAATACATACTAACTGCTCAGTCCTGGTTCACTGTGTGACTGTGTGATAAACGCCACCACCAGCAGCCACGTGGCTCTTCAATGCTCATCGCCACATACGAAAGAAATAATTGTCTCCATTATTCAAAATCAGGAAAGATTTTGTGACATTTACACAACATCCTCCCCACTAAAGAGCATCTGGAAGCATAGCTTATTCGGTGATATTAACTTCTAGTAATAAAAATATTTCCCACACCTTTAGCATGTATATTACTTAAAGATATCATTCTGGGGAGAAAATCATGATTAATCAATTAATATACAGTAGTCCCCCTTATACACAGTTTTGCTTTCCGTGGTATCAGTTTCACTTAGTAAACCACAGTGCAAAAATATTAAATGGACAATTCCAGAAATCAACAATTCATAAGTTTTACAGTTTGTGCCACTGTGAGTAGCATGATGAAATCTCATCCCACTCCATCTGCTGGGAATCATCCCTTTGTCCAGTGTATCGAATACTCACCCCTTAGTCACTTAGTGGCCATCTCTGTTACCAGATGACTGTCTAGGTACTGCAGTGCCTGTGTTCTAGCAACCCTTATTTTACTTAATAATGGCCCCCCAAAACACAGACTGGTGATGCTGACAATTGGGATATACCAAAGAAGAGAAGCTGTAAAGTGCTTCCTTTAAGTGAAAAGTTAAAAGTTCTTGACTTAAAAAAAAAAAAATGTATGCTGAGATCTAAAGTAAGAATGAATCTTCTATCTGTGAAATTGTGAAGGAAAAAGAAATTTGTACTAGTTTTGTTGCTGCACCTCAAAATGAAAAAGTTACGGCCACAGTACATGATAAGTGCTTAGTTAAGATGGAAAAGATATTAAACTTGTGGGTGGAAGACATGAACAGGAATGCGTTCAGGCATCGACTGGGATTCTTTGGAATATATCTCTGTGGATATAAAGGACTACTGTGTTAATAATTGTTCTAATAATCTATTTTTAATAACTTTAGAATTTTAGACTTCCTTACATAATCTGGTTTCAGCATCAAGCTCCACAACATTTATTGGTGCTACCATGCTACACAGGTGGGCTGAGCATTTTAAAGACATACATAAGGAGGAACAGGGAGAATTGAAATGATTAAGAACAGGGACTCTGGCGCCAGATGTAGTGGTTTGGGCCCTGGATCTACCACTTGTTCTGAGATGTCATAACTAACCCCCCTGTGCCTCATTCAATCCATCTGTAAATTATAACTAATAATAATATCTAATTTAGAATGTTCTTTTAAATATTAAACAAGTTTGAGTGAAAATTTATAATTTATGTTCTAAAATATAAAAGAATATTACTAAATTATTTAGCAAATAATTAAAATATAGTGATACTGCTTTCTATCATTGAATAGGTGCTTCTGCAATACAAAGCCCTTTGATAATATTTAAATTAGGCCACATTGAAAGTCCCACAAAATTTTTCAGTTTTTTTTTTTTTCAAATTGATTTGTCACATGCAAAATACTTAAACAGTGTGAAAATACTTAAACAGTGTGAAAACACTTGTCGGGAAGATGAAAATGCTACTGGTCTAAAAAACCTCTTGTTTCTTTGCTCTTTCCTTCATTGCATTGCTCCCAGCAGTTCCTGGGGAATTGCTTTCATGGTCACACCAAACTGGACCCAAGAGATTGCAGTAATTACATCCCAGTGGTGTTGACATGCAGCTTTGTCCCACAAGCTGCTGAAGACAGGCAGGGCACCATCTGTCATGTTAGATGGTCACTAGTTAACTATAAGTGGTGGAGATTACTTTTCTGACATTCTGCAGTTTGCTTCTGAGCCAACCTTGTAAAGTCGGAAGCAATTAGAGTTATCTTGGAAAAAGATCATAGCAAGATTATACCAAGATTATGAGCCTACATCAATAATATATAGTTACAAACTTTAAAGTACAATATTACAGGAAACATGTATACATCACTCTTAATTATACTACAACCTTTTTTTTTTTACAGTGACAACTGCATATTTTTAAGCAGTGTCCTAATTTATTTTTTATTCCAAGATATGACACTTGTTAGTCAAGCCTACTGAATTCTCCAAATTTGGAATGTTTTGTCTCATTCTTCAACTGCCAAGCTCTTTGTAACCTGAAGCTCTCTAACTTCAGCAGAAATTTTCCTTTAGACTGAAAGATTTATTTTAATCCCTGTAAAGATTAATCTAAGGTGTGATTTTAATTAACATATACTTCCTCATCTAATCTTATCTTAATGTTTTCATGCCATTTGGTGATAATGGCCACTAATGTTTCAAACAGTATTTTAAATACATTTATGTTTAAGTATGTTTATAATTGACAGATGGAATGAAAGGACATACATTTTACCCTGTGCTTTCCTCTGTTCTTAAAATTGAAGTCTGTGTTTACACAGCTTTAATGATTATATAAACATTTTTCCCATCTAGTCTTTTGTTTTGCTTTGATAAGAAAACTGATCATAACAAAGTATTTTGTAATTTTAATGTTTTTTCTCAATATTACTTTTGAAATATAAGAGATAATTTATGATGTGTGAGATTGGATGCGGTAGATTTGGAAGCAATATGACTGAAAAAGGCAAACTCCTCCCAATAAGTCCCATGTCATAAATTCCCACTAGAGGTGAAATTATTTCTTTCAACCTAAATCACACCTTTAGGGTTTTGTAATGACAAGCTTCAAATTTATCTTCTTCATTTAAATTTAATTACATTTTATGAGTTGAGCTTCGCCCATTTACATGAATTTTATTTTCATAATGAAATTTATTGTATTTGTTTTAAGCTCGATAGAATTAAAATGGATTTATTAATAATTTCACAAAAATTGCTGTTGGGACACTGTGGTAACTTAGGAAGTTTCATGTTGTAAGCTATAAAGGGAAAAGTAATTAATAGTATGGAAGAGGGAGTAAAAGGAACCAAGAATGGTGCCCAAGTTCCTCTGAAGAGAAAGGAGTTTGGGGAAAGAAGTGGGTGGTGTTCTAGTGAGACAACTCGAATTTGAGGGTGCCTCTGGGCTGTGGATGTTCACTAGGTGTCCGGTACACAGTTGGATACGCAAACACTGGATTCAGGATAGACTTGGAATGGAGATGTATCTGAGATGATCATAACTTTAGATAGTGATGGAAGCCTTGGCAGGGAATGAGATTGCCCAGAATGTGGAGTGTGACACTGGGGATGCTGATATTTAAGAAGGCACAAAAAGAAGTATTGGAAAAGAGTAGAAAGAAGTTGCCATAGAGGCAGAAAACTGCATTAAAAATATTGTCATTAAAGCTAAAGAAAAGGATATTTTCAAGGAAAAGAATGGTCCATAGCGCCTAATGTTACAAAGAGATCAAATCAGATAAGAGGTGAACAGTATCCCAATGTAGCAATAAAGAGGCAGGTGACCCTTTAGTGAGATAATGGTAAAGAACCCCAATTGCAGAGGCCTGAAAAATAATGAGTTCTTTTAGGACTTGCAAACAGCAACTACAGCAATGCATCTGAAGAGCTTGTTACTGAACAGGAGAAGACAGGCACTACTAGAAAATTGGACCTAGGAAGGGATTTCTTTAAACAATAGGAGACATCTGGCCGGGCGCGGTGGCTCACGCCTGTAATCCTAGCCCTCTGGGAAGCCGAGGCGGGTGGATCGCTCGAGGTCAGGAGTTCGAGACCAGCCTGAGCGAGACCTCGTCTCTACTAAAAATAGAAATAAATTATCTGGACAATTAAAAATATGTATAGAAAAAAAAATTAGCTGGGCATGGTGGCGCATGCCTGCAGTCCCAGCTACTCAGGAGGCTGAGGCAGGAGGATTGCTTAAGCCCAGGAGTTTGAGATTGCTGTGAGCTAGGCTGATGCCACGGCACTCACTCTAGCCCGGGCAACAGAGTGAGACTCTGTCTCAAAAAAAAAAAAAAAAAAAAAAAAATAGGAGACATCTGAGCATATATTAATGAAAATGGGCATTTGAACAGGATTTGTTGGAGGTACAGGAGAGGGACAATAAGTGATGGAACCAGGTTCCTTCAGAGACAAAGGATGTAGAATTCCAGTGCACAAGGAATCCCACAGCCTTAGGAAGAGAGGCATGCAATCCTTTGCAGCCAGAAGGTCAGAGGCAGAGAGATGTGGATACAGTGAGATTGTAGGCACCTGGCTAGACTGGGGAGGGGAGGGGCACAGATTGCAAACACATATCACACTTTGTGAAACCCTCGTTCACATGAATTAAATGATTCATGGAATTTAGCTACTCCTTTCCTTGGTTTATATTATGGAATCTCCTGTTTTTATATATATAGTTTTTGAGCTAAATTCATAGTGTAAAACACCAACATAGCATAAGAATAACATGAGGAAAACCACAAAGAGGTTAGGTGGTATTTAAAATTAGTTTGGACACATGGCCAAACCTAATTCAGGGTGACATTGAGCCAAAAAGCTTTTATAAGGCTTCTTTATGAAGTTTACAGAGTTTCCAATTCTCTTCTTTGTAGGGGGCCTATCACAGTATCAGCCCAATGAAATCTGCACCACCGCCGTTCAGCCCAATTCCTTTATGACTTTAGCCCCGACTACTCTATCTCTCACTCATTCTGCTGGCCTTCTTCCCAGAATATGCTAGGAATTCTTCATCACACCTTAGGGCCTTTGCTCTGGCTCTTTCTTCTGTCTGGAATGTTCTTCCCACAGACATCCACTTGGTTAAGTCCCTCATCTGATTCAAGTCTTTGCTCAAAGCTCGCTGTCTCAAGGAGGCCAACCATGACTACCATTTTAACACTGCAGCCCGCCTTTCCCCGTCCCTGCTAAACACCATTATCTTGCTCTATATTTTCTTGTCTATAGTACTTATCACTGTCCAAGATACTGAATAATTTACTTATTTATTACTCTTCATTTTTTTAATCTGTCTCTTTCTACAAGGATACAAGGTCCACTATGGTAAGAGTATTTATTCTGTTCAGTGATGTATTCTGAGTCCCTATCAGAGTATCTGGCACATAGTGCTAAGTGAGTATTTGTTAAATGAATGAATGAATTTGAATGATGCCGTCATAATTCATTATGTTTAAAAATCATAATAGTTGCTTATTGTAGAAATATATGTTACATAATTTATAGAAATCTTCCAAAACATCTGTGCCCTTCAGTGTATTTGATGGGGAGTTGGTGAGGGGCGGAAAGCAATTAAAACATTTACTCTTATCTCCACTTATAAACAATAATTTTGTACAAAAGCAAATCATACTACAGTGAGAAATACCGCATCATATTTTTGAAGGAAGTCTCTTACTTCATAAATATTCAACAGTAACTATTCTTACAAAATTATAATTTTTTCAAATGAAGTTAATTTGATTGCTGGGATGTACAATGGTGTTTCTGATAGACAATGTTCTTTAATCAAAAAACTTTATGCCTCAGTGTTATTTGTATTGCTGCCTAGGGAAGGATAAACACACACACACATCATCTTAAGTTTTCTGTTTACCCAAAAAGTCAATAAGATGAACACAATTATTCTTTCAAATGAACCTCAAATATTGTTCTATCTATAATTTCTTAGATATTCTTGTATCATTTTAATTTTTGAAAACTGCAAAATATAAGGAAATCTGCAAGATATATAAGATGTAAGATATAATGAAATTTTGAAATGTGCTGTACGCTGAAGTCATTTTTTTACCACTGACATAGCGGTACCAGATTCCAAGAAAATACTAATAGAGTTGATACTTCCTCTGAGTGCACTCTGAGTTTTATACAATGCTTACAAGAAATAAGGAACAATTTTTGGCATCATTGGAGGGCTTGTGCATGTGTAATTGATTAGGAAACTGAATGCTACAATTGCTACATTCTCCCAGAGCTTATCTTTTTTAGCATGGAAAAATCAAATCTCTCCTACATGTGAAGTTTGTCTTAGTAATCGTGGGAACAATTAAATGCATTTACAATTGGCTTCATAGCAGCAACAGCAATGAGTTCAAATAAGGTTAGAGAATTAGATTCATATTTTTCCTTATGGAGATAACCAATTAGTAGGGCTTAAAACTTCTAATCAGCCAGTATATTAAAATGAAGACAGTGTGAGGGGAAAATGTCAAGCCACATAACATTTGTTGCAACAGACAAAGCTTACTGAGTATCATAAAAGGGTGAGGAGGCTTATTCATAAGTGAATTTATATTCCCAATTTAATTTCCCAATAAATAATACAAATACCATTTACTGGGAAAATTATGAAATAAAGTGCTCATGTAATTCTGTTGATTTAATCTAATAATAAATATTTTGGAATTCATTATATTTAAATAAAACAAATATTCTAGTAATGGAAAAGTTGTAACATACAGAAACATTTAGGCACATAAGAAGTGGTTGTGTTCTTTAAATTTCATCCACGTAGTACAAAATTTACTGTGATCATATATAAAAGAACTACAATCACAGCTGACTTTAGTCATTACAATTGATAATACAGATTACTATACCTAGTTTCCAAAATGCTATTGATTCAATATTGTGTGGATAAAAACACTAAAATGGTACCCTACAATTTCAAGTAATCTCAATTAATAAAACAAGATATGTTAATCGTGTCTATCAACACAGTCCTCATTTTCCTGGGAGGTACTTTTCTGGCCTGAAATGTAATACACCTTCTGGTGTTTTTATTTTCTTGGAGACTAGACTGTAGCAAGAACTTTGAATCACTGTAAAGCATTGTGTAAAACCTCAAAATACATTTTGGAATTTTTAAGTAATGCATTCTTTTCTGGTATTTTACACTGTCAACTATGCCTCATATAACTTACCTATCTGTTAAAATACAATCACATAGGAAAAAGGCATTAATAGAGCTCCTGACGGATAGTGAGTGTTCTTTGAACATTTGGTGATTTGTTAAACACTAACGTCAATGAAACATTTCAGCTCAACAGGCATGTTAGAGCCAGATTAGCATTGGCTTCTCCCCTTGAGGAGTCCCGATTACCTCATGTCTCACTTCAAACAATTTATTTTTCTTGTATGCATGGCTGGGTTCAAGAGTTCTTTTCTTGTTTTAATTGGATATATTCTTTCTTTTTTTCTTTGCTCTTTTTTCTTTTTCTTTTTTTCTAGTCCCATAATACAGTAAAGACATCCAACAGAATTCTTGGAGAGTTACCTGGAAAACTTTTACACAGAAATGTTTAATTTGGACAGTTTCCACATAAAAACAGATATACACATGTGAAAAAATTAAAAAAAAAAAAAAAAAAGATCCTGAAGAAGAGGCTCCTATCAGTAAGTGAAATTTACCTAAACTCACTTATATAACAGAAGGAATGTAAATACATCTTAAAAATAAGAATGAAGATTCCAGGACATACCCCAGACTGAGGAAACAAGGAGTTCTCTCTTCCAGCAAGTAAATTGGTTTGAATGTCTTCTTTCATGTTTTGCTGTTATAATTCTTTATACTTTCTCTCAAGCATTTGCTAATATGCCACAAACAGCCCTATGTGTTTCTTATTAGCAATGAATAAAAATTTTACAAATTAACAAATGTTAATTCTAACAAATCAATAGTCTCTTTCCAAAATTAGAGGCAAGGGGCCTGAAAAAGTTGATTGTGACTGAGCACATCACATCACATGGGGAATGTAGATTCTGCTCCGAATCTCAGAGGACAGATGCATACACCTTCTCAGGCCCCCTTGTTCCAAATCACAAAATGCAGAACTAGGCCCAGGAAGGTCTGTGTTTGGACTCTACCAGATCTGGGACAGTTTCAAACTGAATCAGAGGTAGCTCACTTGAATTATCAAATTAAAGTAATTGTATAATTCAATGGCATAACCTCCTGAAAGAAAAATTTGATTTTGCCCCTGTTACATGAACTTTAAGAACAGGCCTCTTACTTCCCCAATTCAGTCTTTGCATACTCAGACATAAGGTCACCACCCTCTCTTTAGAATGACATTTTGTGTTTTTGTCCTATGACTCATCCATGCTTCTTGCTGTTCCTCCCACCCTGGACACAAACGCAGGCTCACAATTTGCCCTAAGGCATGCTTCAGAAGCAGCTCCACAGAGATTCACTGCTCTGTAGTCCTTCATAGTATCAAAGCACATCTTTAAATCATGAGGAAAAAAACTCAAGACATCAACAAAATGCAGTCATACCATTAATTAAACCATAATCTCTAAGAATCATCACTCAACTTTCATTTTCACTCATTATTTCCCACAGTCATTATTTCCCACAAGAAATCTCTCTGGAGTCGGAACTAGGTGTGAGGCACTGTGATAAATCCAAGGGGTAGTTTTCTGACCTCTAGGGTTTAAGTCAGTGTCATGATCACTTTGTGAGCAGAAATTTTATTTCAGCAAAACATATATGTTAACTTAGTACCTACCTTTCCTTTGGATAGTATTACTTTTGAATTTTAATTCTAATCTAATAAAGTCATTCTTATTTTATAGTCATAAAAAGTTATAAGCATAAGAAATTTACTCCTGATTTTATATATAGATACATAAGTAAAATTTCATGCATTCAATTAACTTTTCTTTTAAAAGTATGACATGTTTTAGATTAGAACTATCCATTTGAATTTGTACACTTGACAGATAAGACAACTGAAATTAGTCCAAAATCATCAGGCTGTCAATGAAAGAATCAAGATAAAGTTTCATGACTCCACCATAGAATACTTTTAATTTTACATAATTAGTCTCTATCTAATTGTTAAGATATTTGAGGCTCTATTATCTAACTTTACAGACATGAAATATTCTGTAAGAATATCTGATTTAAAAACTACCATGTTCCAACAGGGTGAATAAATGAATGAAACCTGTGTTTTAAAGAGTTCTGTATGGATAATGCTACAGTGAAGATTAGCAGAAAGTATTTTCCATCAATCTAAACAGAAAGGTCAGACAGAGCAAAACTTCAGCCTTGGAGGGAAAGTGTTGATGCGAGAACATGAGCAGTCCACTCTCATACAAACGGTGCCATTGTTTTCCATCTAAGCTAGTGCAAGGTAACCGAGATATAAACTCTAACCACATGTTCAGCAGAAATAGTAGAGTGACTATGTTTCTTTGTGGAAAAATTTCTTTATGTGTTTATTACTGCTTTGATGTACACCATAAATTTCTGCTTAAAGGTCACAAGATCGTGATGACAAATCAAAAACCAGGTTGTAATAATATGTTGACTGTATAGGAAAACTGTGTGAAGAAGTGGAGAAAAATAAACATTAAGACCAGCATATGTATCAAAAAAAATACAGATTAGTTGCCCTTAAAAAAACCTTCTAAAGGAATCTTTGGTTCCCACAAAGTACAAGCAAAATGTTTTACTATTGAATTGAAGTCATTCTTTTTAATGAAACCATTTCACCTGAAAGCTTTCATAAGATTACTTTTGTGATGACATTCCTCTTTAGAATGAAACAGGGAAGATAACTCTTAGGGCTAAATTTGATAACTGGTTTAATAGTTTTGCAACTCAGGATTTTTCTCCATATATTGTTTCTGAAGCAGATTACCCGATATCTGAAATATAAATATAACATCTTTTTATGTTTTCAGACATTTGGAACATAGCTCTTCTTCCCATTTTTCCTTCTTTGATCCCTAGGCAAATTTTGTAAGGGATAATTTTTGCCTTCTTAAAAAAAATCTACACGTTGGAGAATTCATATAAAAATACGATTGTTTAAAGTAAAAAATTTAATAGCTCTTTGATAATACGAGTTTTAAATACTAATATATGAATCAATTCAAAATGGTTGCTATGTAGATATAAATTTATTGTTTAAAATCTTTATACAATCCCAGTACAAGCATCTATGAACCCTATACCACCCTAAAAATACTGCATTTATATATTTGCATCATCTACTGCCCCAAGCCAGTGAGTCTGCCTGTGCAGTCCTTTAATCTTAATGACTGTCTTGTCATTGCATAGTGTGCCATTAGTTTATACAAACCTGCTGTGCTAAGCATCTATTACAACAAACCTGCTGGTGACATATTGATTTTTTAGTTTCAGTTGTCCCCCTTGAGACTTTAGAGCAGCTGTGTTTTCTGTAAGATTCCACTGAGTCTAGAACATACTCAAATTATCCATTCAAACTAATTCAAATAGAAGGACTGTTGATCACTAGTGAATACATCTACTGTTGAAGATTTTATCTAACAGTGAAGATCAATTAGCAAATTAATTATACTGTTGCACATATCAAGTCTACTTTTTACTTTATTTCTAACATGATAATGTGCTTATAACATGGTATGTGTGCAAGAAATTTATATTGTATATGCATTGTGTATTCATATGCTTGTGCATTTATGAAAAAGCCTAAGCTGAGTGCTGCACAATTGGAAATTATACTTCTTAAAAATAACTTGCATTCTCCAGCTCTCCCATGACAAATGATATTGGAAGTGGTGTAGAGCAAAAATTTAGATATCTAGGAGTTAATTGAATGTAATATCATAAAACTTATTAAACCAATCTTGTGCTAAGAAGTCACCAGTGTTTATTCTAGTCCTTAATGATGAATAATATGACTAAATTTACATATGCATTTAATAATCTAAGTCAGTATTTTCTTATTAAAAAAACACTAAGAAAGGAATTAGGGTATCACTAGGTAACAAATATAAATCAATTCTTATCTCATTTCAACAATGAATACTAAGATCTTAAAATGCATGCATATTTGTGTAAAATCGATAGGTTATATTAATTAAATATGACATGCATTTTTAGCCTATCAGTTCTTGGCATACACATACAATTACGAGGGAATTAAATTTAAATAGTCCATGAAATGATTTCTATTTTAATGTATCAATGTAATTTTACAGAAAAGTTCCAAAATTTAAGGCATGATACGTCAAGTAAATTTAAATTTTCTCACATGAAATATTTTATGTTTGCAAAGTTTTAAATAGATAGTTATTAAGTATCTAAACAGACGGATCTTGCCAATTTTTAGATAGTATTTAAAATAATTATTTCAGTTTGGCATAATAGATAGTATAAGGAAACAAGTCACTAAAATAGAAAATAGTGACTCATGGAAACTTTGAGTTTTTGAATGCTTGTCACTGTAGTTCTATCTTCAGTAATATATTGAATTTAGAATAAAGTAGAAAGATTAAATCAATGATTCAAATTCCTAAACCAAGATTAAATGAATGAATCAAATCCCCAACTCAAAGCATTGGCGATATGTCTAACAAATTATAGTATTAAACAATACCGTAGCCTTGAGGCAAAGGTTAAAGACTATTACCGCAATCTGTCAAACCAGTTATTCATTCAGATGCTGGTTAAAGGCTTTACCTTTCTTAGAGTTAATTATAACACAGATTTGTTAAATGAATTGAAAGAGCTTCTTACCCTGAGTAAAAAGCATAATTGAGATTGGATACATACTAGTAATTATATGTCATGGTAAAAAAGACTTCAAATTTATTCAACTCTCTAAAGCAATATTCTAGTGTTTAACATAGTCTAATGTAGAACCTTTTAAATATTGATTTTTATATTATCTTAGACATCTCTGTAGTAATAATTTTGATTTTAGTTTATCATACTAAATAGTCTATACAAGGAATGTAGTTGGAAGGACAGAAATACAGATGAATGCTACTTGTCTGAAAAAGCCTATTACATGTTTTAAAGATTAACTGATTTTTAAATTATAAAATAAACAAAATGTTTAAGAAAGAAGTCTGGCATTTTTTCCTCTTGAACCACTTAAAGTCAGAAATGATTCCTAAGATGTCCTCTAACAAACTTAAAAAGAAATAATTTTGTGGTTGATATGACATTGTTCACATGGACACTAAGTTTCCAATAGTAATGTAGCAAAGAGACATCTAGAAGGAAGTATATAGACACAGGACATATTTTAATATTGTAATTAACAAAGAACTAGGAAGAAATTTCTTTTATCATTCTTAAGTGTCTCAATTTTTGTCTGTCACTACTTCTGTTTCATGTCTCAAGTATAGAGATCCTCGAATTGGTTTTGATTATGAATGGACATTACAGACATTTAAAATGTTATAACTACAACTAAAGAAACTTATCAAATCCAATTAAGGAGATACAGTGTGCTATATTTTGTCCCACAGTTTAATGCTAAAATGTACTTTGATGTGATCTTATATTTGAAATGTTTTTTGAATTTTATATTACAAAGGTAAATGCCCTTTTTTTAAAAAAAAATTGACCTCATAATAACCGTTTGAGAAAGAGTAGTTATTATTGTATTCATTTAGATATCACAGAAGAAAAACTGTGAATTTCACAGGAATAAAATGTAGTAAAATTAAAATTAGAATCCACACCTTTATATTCCTAATCTTATATGCCATCTTTCTGTCACATGCAATCAATTAGCTTTTTGTGTTACAAATAAATCTGTAAATAATTACTTATACATAATTTACTATCAATATCAAAGATTTTCTTATTCTCTTTTTTATATTATCACACATTCCTGTAATAGACTTTTTAAGACACCTGCAATATAGGTTATAAATAATAACTTAATCTTTAAACTATCATCTTCAAAGAGGTATGGTTACAAACTTATTATGCATTATTAGTAAAAGCATATATTATTTTAGAAAACATAAATATAAATCAAAGTAATTGCATACTTTTCCAAATAGAGTGCAATATTTTAAAGGCAGCAATGTCGTCATTATGATAGAAATGATGACATTGTATTGTAAAAAAAAAAATAATTCATTTGTAGGATGCTCCCAAATAATGCCCAGTGCTATAAATATTTTTTCATCCATAACTTTTAATAACAGAACCACAAATAACTAATTCAGTCAAGTCAACCAGTTGGAGTTGGGGGCGTCCAATCGATCATTCCAATTATACCTTTGGCACCTTTAAGTAAAATGAGTGGTCAAATTATTCAGTTTTTAGATGTTTGCTTGCCTAATATATCGTCTATTATCCTCACAATTGTAAAAACTAATTAAAGTGTGCAAAAGTGAATCCAATTAGATGTGAGTTAATAGAAACTATTTGTTTTCACAAGTCTAACATATTGAGGAAAATGACATTGTAGCTAAAAATAAAATCTGTTGTCTTTGATAATCTGGGCATTCATGTAATTTAATCTATCACATTTTCAGTACATAAATCTTTCACATTTGTTGCTATCACTTTTGGATAAAACATCACCAAGATCAATGAAAGGCAAGAAAGAAAGATAGCTTATTTTTGGTTTTGATCTCTTCAGTGGCTGATATAAGCAAATGTTTCCTGAAGGAAGCTGAGGGTTTTCCAAGGCTCCAAAGGTTCCCTAAGATTCCTCCCTTTAATTGCAGCACCCTTTTCAACAAAGGCCTTAAAGCTCAATAAAAAAGATTAATGTCAAGATTAAAAGTGTGTAAAAAAATAAAAATAAGTTCAGAAAACTTAAAATCTTGAAAGGGTACTTGATATAATAAACTTTGGAAACCACTTCTAAACAACCAAATTTAAAGGCTGAAATATGAAAGTTGCTTTTTACTTGAGGTTTGGCTGAGTTATTGTATTATATATACTTTCTACTTTTTAAATTTGTTGGTCTGAAAACTGAAATACACATATTCAGTGATGACTGAACTTTAACCAACTAGCTTGACAGATGATACAAAGTTCTTGGACTTCCAAAAATACCAAAGAAGAATCAAGAGTTCATGGTAGAAAAAAAGCACTACAAAGAAAATTCAGATTCTGGCAAGTTTTTTTTTTTAAATAAAATAATGTCCTAGGACATATGATGATACTAGCGTATTACCGCTTTCTCCAAAACTCCAAACAGCCAAATGTCCTCTACATCAAATGGATGCATCATCTAGGTACAATGCCAATATTTTAAGATCTTTGGAGTATTGTATTTCCTTGTCTAGCCCTCCTTTTCTCCTCATGCTATGCCTTGAACTCCAACCAATTGCCTTGCCATGACAACTTGTCTCATCATTTATACAACTCATTAGCCAGGTAAGTTTCTTCAATCCCATTGTGTCCTAATCTCTAAAATCAACATTGTTCAAATTCATCACATGTCTTAGATTCAAGACAGAACAGGTTAGGAAATGACTGCTCATACCATTACTCATTAGATACACACTCTGCCTTTTTTCCCAGTCATATATTCTTGAACTGTACTCTTTCTTCAGGGACAAATAAGATTTTATATTCCTCTTTTTTTATCTATATGTTTAGCCTTCAACACCAGTTACTAATAATGTTCTATGTTGTAGAGTTATTATTCTCTTCATCTCCTTATGGGATTGGAAGTTCATGGAAAGCAAGAAATTGATCATTTACTGATATTCTTTCTGTTCAATACAGGAGACAATGCCTTAAATGCAGTAGGTGCTTAATGAGAATTTTTAAATTATTTTATTTAAGGGAAATATCTTGAAAGCCTTGGGGTGGTCATACTGATCAATGTACTAACGTGTATTTGTGTTAGATGTCACCCTAGATTTATGTAGAATCTGAATTTACATAAATAATACAGCAAATAAATTAAGAATATTTCCAAGGTATATAAATAATTTCTGGAAAACAAAAGAAAGACGACTCTACCAAAAAAATTAACTTAAATTGTACTTCAGCCATTATAAAACAGATAAACATTTAAAAATGTAAACCTTAAAATGTTATAAGAATTTTCATATTATATCATGAATAAAAGGTAACTGAAGAAATTTTTCTGAATACTATTACTGTAACTCAAGTTCTAACCCTTGTCACCCATGAATGCTGAGAAAACTAGTACTATCTCCCAAAAATGAACAATCTATTTTTGCAACTGTTATAAAATCCAGTTTATGATGCAACAGTGAGATAATTCTTTCCTTTGTAGATAATACACACTACTTCAGATTAGTTCCTGAATACTGTGAATTACAACTTTAATTATGGCAGGTGCATAACAGAATGTATTAGAGTATATCATTTTTTTAATTTAAATGTATTGGCCTCTATTGGTAAAAAATATATATATAAAGAAAACACAGCAATTTATATTTAAATTGCACATACAGACTTGTATATGATATGAGTAATTTAAAGATAAACTTTTTGTTCCCCCCAATAAAGTGGAATATAAATTGTTCTTCATGTGTTGCACGATTGTTTCACACTGTTATTTCAATAGAATGTTCATTAGAATTAAACTTTACTTGATTTAGTTTTTCAGAATTTTTCCACAAAGATTATGGGAATTTTTCAAAAATGTGGAGTTCATGGATACATGTTTCTATGAACAGATTTTTTTAAAAAAATCATATATTTCTTGTTTCCAAGGTAGAGGGATTTGGATCCTCTCTGACACGTTAGCACTTGGGGTTTTGAAGGCTGGTAACTACATGCTTTCTTTTTTTTTTTCTTCTTTTTTTAAGATGCTAACTGTAAACAGTGGGTATTTTCATAAGTCAATTAATTTTTATTTGTTTGGGGTCCCCAAACTTTCCCAATTCACAGATCCCAATTTATCTCTCATGACTATGTCTTCTTTTTAATGCCTGATTGGACTATTCTTAGCCTCTCTTATAACACTTCATCGTCCTTCATACTGTATTATCCCAATGCCTCCATTACTTAAGTGGTTAGGTAGAGAAGAGAGTGCTGATGAAGGAATGCCATGGACAGACAAGTAATGAGCATACCCAAGTGGCAGTTATACTGCCTAGTGGCCAAGATTCTTAATCTCCTTGAGCCTCCGTCAGCTATAACATAAAAGGACCAGATTAGATGAAGTCTAATTTTTCTTTCAGCAACAAAATTCTAATTCTAAATATAGGAAAGTGATATATATTCTTTCTGGCCACCAGGATGCGACTTAGCACTTCACCACATTTAGACTGTTAGAAATAAGACAGCAACATAAAATATGTCCCAATCACTAATGGCATCCAAATACCATCACCTGATTTCTTCCTTATTGATTTATCCCAACACACACATGTAAGCATGTACACACACACACTCCATAAATCCATGTTCTCTTTGAAAGTGCCATTTATTTTAGTTAAAACTGTTCCTAAACTAGTCTTTACTAATGGTGCTTAATCTCCATGTGGCTTAAAGTAACAAACCAAGGAGTCTGTGTGTGGTGAGTGTGTGGTTGTGAACAGAAGGAAATCTGAATTTAAAGGGCAGAAAGCAATGGAAAACGAAAGCCAGCCAACTACCTCTGTTTTTCCAGCTGTTTCACTGGTAAAAAATTCTAATAAAACAGATAGTGTTTCTTTATAGCCTCATTAGTTTCCCCTATGTAAACGGACAATGCAAGGCAATGTTCATTGCATCCAACGTTCAGATACAGCAATCTTTTAATTTTTAAAGTATAGTTCTTGACTCTAACCTTAATAAATTGGCAAACTTTCATAATGGTGTTAAAAATCTGCAGAAATTCTAAGCCCTGATACATAAAATAAATTCAAAGTCCTGATATGCACATCAAACTATACATTAGAGCAGAAAGATTAGAAAATTGCAGAGATTATTAAGTTTAAACATAAAGGGGTCTCAGTAATGTACAGTCTATTAAATATCTTGGTAGAAACAAAGATGGGCTTTATAAAGAGGAGGATGCCTAAAAATATTCTTGTTAAACATCCAATTACCTCATTTTCTAAAATATCTCTGTGATCTGGAAAAATCAAGGTAATGATTCAATCTAGGGCTAAGGCAAAGTTTACTCTATAGCAATTAATTATGTTAATTGCTCCCATTTAAAGAGCTTTCTTCTACAATCCACTTTTAACATCTGACTAATTTTTAGGCATATGAATAAAATTTGTAGGTGTTCTTTTATAAATCTAATTAATGCTTTTCATAATACTTTCTTACATATTATAAAATAAAAAGAGAAAAATGCAGAGAAGACAGCAATATGAATATAAGATTTGTGGCTAGCTTTTCATACTGACTATATTCAGTAATATCTCCACAGTGCTATAATAATATAATTCATATTACAATGTGATTTTTAAATTGCTTCAATTTTCAATTTCTCAGAAATAGTAAAATAGTAGATCATTGTCTTTTAAAAAGCCCTACAACTATAAACACGTGATTCATTTATTAATTTATAATAACTTGATGCTATTGTAGAGAACTGGAAAATGCTTCTAACCTCCATAAAATTGGGATCATAAAGTGATTAGGTATCCGTTGATATAATCTTTTGTGTCAAATAAAGGTAACAGTAAAAACTTTTTGTCTGTCCTTCAGTTACTCCAAATTTAGGAGTCCTTTCTCATCTCACTATCTCTGTACACTATTATTTAGCTAGGCCTCAGTAATAAACCTTCTATAAAGAATGGGTATATCTCAGCTAACCTTTGGTATATACATTAAATATTTAATTGTATGTGTGTGTGTGTGTGTGTGTGTGTATACATGTATATGTGTATATATACACACACACATATATGTAAGTATGCATGTGTGTATGCGTGTGTATATACATACACACACATACATATAAAAGATACAGTAGAAAGGGAAACAGAAAAGTTGTCTTAGCAGCCTCCTAAACCACCCTAATAGTTAACTGGAATCTCAGCTGAATGGACTAGTAGCTATAATAGTTGAATATGATTTCTTCTGACCTTCTGTCAACCTCAGTTGTTGTTCCTTCAGAAGCAGCTGTCACAGGGCTGTCTGTTGAGCCCTACTCTGGTCCTCACCATGCTATAAACCAGCTAGCCTATGTCTCAGCTTCTCTTCCTTCTGGGTCAATTTTCTGTATTCTGCTTCTTGAACCAAGGCTTTTCCTTGTTTATTGCTTCTCCTGTTGCACAGTTTCAAATATCTGCTTTCTCTCTATGTATCTCAATTTCTTCACCCTCTACTAATTCTCCTGTCTTGTGTTCTGGCCTCCCAAGAGAGGAAACCTGGTCAGGCTGTGTGGCAGGGCAGCAGGGCTTGTGGGGCCAGGGTGTGGGAGGCCCACATGGGGCTGTGGGCCTGGCCAGCACCTTGCACTGCCCCAAAATCCACTGGCCCACACTTTCTAAACATTAGTAATTCTACTCAATTCTTCTCCCGCTAATTTCCGTTTTAGTAATTATTAGAAAAATAAAGATCTAAAATGAACTGTAGCTAGACAAAATTATTCATTTTTATTTTCTTGGTTATGAGGCATTGTATGGAAATATTAAATTTAGGAATTTCCATCAAAAACAAAGAAAACATAAAACAACTAAGAAAAAAATCCATGAAAATATCAACATTCTTTTCTTTTGTTCCTTGTGGAATAAGTGGATCTCCAGAAGGAACTAATGTCTCCTTTTGAGGTTGGGGACTATAGAGGGGTTTATTAATAAAAGGGCTGCTTAAGTAAGTTTTAGTTAACAGACTTTACACCAGCCTATCTGCCCAGGCCAATCTGGCCTCTCCATGAACACCAAAGAAGAAAAGTAAAGGAGAAATAAAAATGGAAGGAGATGTGCATAACAGGGACCATGGAAAAGAGTGCTCAGATATGAATGAAGAAGTAGCAGTAGAAATAAAATTGGGAAAATTGAAGAGAAGAATTATACCTAACTGAAGAAAAAATAGTAAATATAAAACAGTTTGAATTTGATTGATTGATTGCAACATTTGATAAGGGGGTAAACAAAGAATTGAATAGAAATTCAAGTTAGGAAGGCTTCATTTACAGTTTAAAAGATTAAAGCTACCATTCTGCTTTGATTAGCCATAATTTTTTTACCAATTATATTTTTTTAATTTGTTTTTAATTTGTCCTGCAATACCTTTATTAATCAATAGTACAGTCAGATAGCATAGACCAGTGGATCATAAATATGTTGGAATGAATACATAATGAACCTATCTCTATAAACTATTCACAAAGTTGAAAATTACAGGGTTTTTTTTCCTTTGTATTAATAGTTACAGATTGACATGCCTTGCTAAAACTCATGCCAATTGTCATAAGAGATAACAAGAGAATTTAGGTGTTGTTTATGTTGACTATTTCCAGATTTTTTTTCCCAGATCATATGCTAGAATAAAAAACTGAAAAAGTATACATCCAAATACAAAATGTGAAATAATTCTTATCAAAGATCAGTAACATTGAATTCCATTATTCTATAAGAATAATAGAACAAAAATAAAGATGTGTCATAACAATTATAACAATAAAACAAGAATTACTGTATGAATCAGAATATATGTATATATGCCAAGCAATGTTCTTGTCTGTTAGTATTTAGAAAAATACAGAACCAAATCACACCAGTTCTGCAGCTCACAGGACATGGGAATCAGGCTTCCATAATCATATTGTATTGAATATCAGAACATTTAGGTAGGGTATCTCTTTCCTTAAATATATCCGCATAAGGCTAGGATAGATTTTCACTGAAATGACTGAATGAAAATTTTTATCAACTTTTTAGATGCAAAATAATAGCCCACATCAGTAGCCACAGCCTGCCTATAATTTTTGTGAGATCAAAATAAAACAAAATGAAACAAACAAAAAAACCCTATACCTGCTGATCAGAGTAGTGGCTTGATAAATTCTATCCCAAAGTCTGTCTACATATCCTAAATTAATTTATAGGTGATTTGTGGCTTTATGCAAATCTCAACACACGAACCTGTACATACAAATGTACAAAAAAGAAGTCACTCTATTATTGAGTCCCTTCACTAAATAAATGTTCTTATATCCCCAAATTCTCAACTTATTTTTTCATAATATTTTCATAAAGACAAAAATGAATGTATTATTTTGTTCAATTTAACATCATAAACATGATATATATTTTTAATGAAGATATGATACACATCGTGTTTTATGATTTTAACAACCTTTTTTCTAACTCTATTTTCCTTGAAAGAAATATTTTTTTTTTCTTTTCTGCCCCAATACCACCATGGAGCAACATTCTTACAAGAATTACTGCTTTACATAGAAATTAATTTTTTATCTGGCTTTGTGCTTCACTCAGAATCTAGACCAAGAGTAGAAAACTCAAGGTTGGTAAGGTCAGCCAGGTAACATCAATGAATAAAGGAAACCAGGCTCGAAGGGGACAGTCCTACTCAGACCCAATTAGTCCTTGATAGATCCTCTGATTTTTCAAGAAAAATGAGACATCGAAATTGTCAACTGAAATCTCCTGATTCTTAAATGTTAGCAGTTGATTCATTTTTAAATATCATGGGAGCCAAGAATATCCTTTTCTAAGCTAATGACCCACAAGTTTTCCACTTCTAGATTAATATTTCTTAATATAACTAGATAATATATTTCTTAAGGACAGGGAGTATATCCTAGTTATCTTTTAATTTCCTCAAGTTATACAAAATAACAATGCCTAACATTCAGTATAGTTTTACTATGTGTCACATCTTGCTAAGTGTTTTATATGCATTACTTAATTTAATAGTCACAATGACATTATCCAGTAGCAACTAACATTACCCTTATTTTATAGCCTAGTAAATAAAATTTAGGGAAGTCGAGGTACTTGACAAGAATTACATGGCACATGAGTAGTAAAGCAAGATTTCAAACTCAGGCAGTCTGTTCCTGAGTCTGACCTAGGCTTTCTATTAATACATTTGCCTTAGCTAGTACAGGTTGTGCAAAGCAGGATCAATTGCTTCCATTTTGGTTTAAACAAGGCAAAGACAATGGTTAGGAGGGCCCATTCACTACTGTCCTACACATTGTCCATTAAATACAAGTAAACAAAGTCACTCTATATGACAAATGAATATATAAAATACAGTCCTCTTGCGACTAGTTTATTGTATAACCATTACCTTTTTTCCTCTTTACTTCTAAGATAACAAAGAGAAAAGAATAAAGTATGGAAAAATGTGTAATTTGTGTTTTAGTTTGTGTTCCCTAGATTAGAAGATGTTGGATATATTGCCTGAGTGTCTTAAAAATAAATTGCGAAATATTGCACTATAACACTTCATTTTGTACATTGCACTAAACAGGTCTGGCATAATTGGGTGGGAGAAATGAGTCATAGTTTTGCCTGCTGGAGGGTGGTACAAGGAATTACTACACGTAATTTTGGTGGATGAACTCCAGAAACGAATTAGGAACATGAAGATTATAACAAAGTAAAGCAACTTTTCTAGTTGTCAAGTTAGAATTAATGATATAATTTGAGTTTTACTAATAATACTCCAAAACAAATAAATAAGTGAAATATTCTGTGAAAAATAAAAACTATCCTTGACTACATGATCCTATAATTTACTAATATTGTTATTTTAGTATTGTGCACAAGCAATTTCCATTTGGCAAAAAAATGTTTTCTTTGTCCCATTCAGGGAAGTGCCACAATTGTGAAATTTACATTTTGACATACAGGGAGTTGGCGTCTTACTGTCTCCTAAGCCAGATATTGATATTTTACTCCTGGAAACATCTGAAGCATTTCTTACTTATCAGGTACTTCACTTTGTCTGTGTAATTTGCAAGACTTGCCAATAAGTGCTAAGTAAAGGAGCACACTAATTGTTTATTTCAAAGGCAAAATATATCTCTTTCCATTAAAAATCAATCAATAGTTATAGGTGGAAGTTTGGAAATAATGATATCTTCATTCTCTGCAACTACAGTCCTAATAACATACAATGTCCAAGAATATCATATGTTGATTCATTTAATAAAATAGGTGTCTGATTTTCACCTCCTGCCTCAATTGCATGCAGTGTGCAACACTTGTTTTTCTGAATTTGCCCATATTAGGTATATTGTATGTTTTAAGGTGTTAAATTTATACCTTCCACACAAAGACTTTTTCCCCTTTTTTCCATAATATAACGAAAGAAATTACATTGGTGCATTGAAATAAATAACATTATAAACTCTTGACAAAGGCCATGTAAAGTTTTTAATTCACATTGCTTTAATAAGTAAAGATGACATAACCTTTATAGCCAACACTAACATTTTCAAAGGTTCTAAATACTCAATTTGTGTCCTGTTTATTATTGACTTGTCCATAACACTGCTTAATTTATTTTTACCTCATAACCCTTAACATAGTTTTTTCTACAAAATTTTTCCAATTTTAAGTATATAGCTATGCTTACAAGTTAATAAAAGCATCTAACTGTGTATACATTAAAACAAAGTTCCTTTCTCATCAAACTATAGAAAAGTTATTATTTTCCTAAAAAGCACAAACAGCAAATTGGTCAAATGAACAAGTATTATATAAATTGCCATGATTCAAATCAATCTTTCCACTATTCATATATTTAAGATTAACATCCTTGATTCACCTAAAACCAAAAAACACGTAACTATAACATCACGATTATCATACCAAAGTTATATATAATGATTTGTGTGCAAAGGCAGTATCGTTCCCATATCTAGACCCACTGAAGTTTTCAATATTCCTCAATGGAATTCCAGGCCTATCTTGTAGAGGTCATGGACATTTATGCTTTTCTCGATATGAAAAGTATACGAAAGCAGGGAACTCTGGACCATTAGCTTGTGGCTTTTCCACCTACATGAAAATAGTAAGAACATAGTATAGAGGGCAGAGGCCTAAGCTAAGATTATTTGCTGAGAAGAGAGGCATATTTAAAACAGCCTCTGAATTATTGACATTTTATGATCCAGGAACAGAGAGCCCTGACAGGGTTTGATCCATTATTTTTGTCCTTTCTGATCTGCTTCTGTCCCTGTCCTAAAAGCGCTACAGTTCATTCATTCTTTCACCTTCAAGTGTCTGCAGTATTAAGTATCTACTATGTATAATGCATCATTTAAAAGGCTGGAAAAAGAATGATATACAAAAGTACAAGAACCTGCTTCCATTGCCATAGGTGACATATTTTTCTGAGTGAGAAGAAACTTTCCCTATCGTCTACTCCCACTCACCCCCTCCTCTGCTGCCATGATAGCCTCTTCACCTTCTAGAGAGTGTGTTATCCCACAGTTAGATAGAAAGGGCATCCACTGTGCAAAGCTGTATTTAATCCTCTTTGTGCCTGGCCTGATGATGTAACCTAAATCAAGAGCCAGTTCAGTTTGTCAAGAATCTTACTGTGATGTCACTAGATTTCAAAATGTGAAGGGAATAGAACATAATTTTCTAAGTTGTGGCTTTGGAGTGGATCTTCACATTTCGCACAGAAGTGCAGGGATATCTGTTCACTCTTAATGGGCTGCAGACACTCAAACTGCATTAACACTACACTAATCATGATTTCTCTGGGTTTGAAAATCCCCTTAACAGGGGCTAAATTTTAATTTTTAGTAACGACCCTAACGTGGAAACTGCTAGAACACTAGATTGAATGTTCTCTTTTATTTTTAAAATGAGTTAGTTCCCTGAAAATTTCACATTATCTAACAGAAACATTTTAGGGATTGTGGGCAGAGGTTTCTCAATAAAGCTGCAGGTTGGAATCACCTGGGATGGTTTAGAAACACTAGTGCCATCCCTAGAGGTATTGACTTAACTGGTCTGGGTGTGGCATCAGGATTTTCAAAAGCTTCCAGGTGATTCTAACGTACAGCCAAGGCTGAGAATCACTGTTCTAGGGTCTCAGGTTTAACCTTACCAGTCATTACAAAAAGCTCAGAATTACTGATAATTTTTTCAGAATTAGTCTCTAATTTTCTTCTAATTTCTAACCTATGGCCTTAAGATGGGGTGACAAACTGCAGATGAAAATGAAAGTCTAAAGAAAGGATATGGAACTCTGTATATGGAATTTGCCCTTGAGTACAAAAGACATTTGTTAAGATAAGGTTGTTTTGAACTTCTGATATTTAAAATAATCTCCTTCGTGTCTTTACTCCAACCCTCAAATATGTTCAATATTCACACACACACACACACACACACACACACACACACACAGAATAAGAGAACAAGAGGGATTCAGAAATTGAGATAGGCAGAGGACTCTAAAAATAGTCCCCTACCCCTACCACCACCACCACAGACAGTTTAGGACTTTACATTATTCTCTGGGAATTTGGAATTAATGGGAGTTAATTGAAAGTCAACCTGTTTGTCAATTGATCAGTCAGGCAGTCATAATGACTCTGCATTGTTACAGGCACTGCTGGGAATTTGAAGGTAAAATACAAAACAAAACCCAACAAAAGTGCTTTGCCCCAAGCCCCTTGGTTAAGTGCAATAAGCTCCTCCTTGCCATTCCAATTTAACTCCTCTCTCTATCCAGTTTATAACCGTAAAACTGTAATCCCCACCAGCAAAATGATTAATGCCTACCATGGGTTTAAAGCTAATATTCTTAACTAGTTTATTTTTTTAATTTCAGAAATGTACCCTTTTGTGAGGTATCTATGTCTCTTTTATGGTACACATCAGAGTTTGCCTGGTGTAATGGTTACTTACGGTGTTGGTTTATCCTGCTTACTAGAACGGATGGCCCCAGGACAGGATTCATGCCATATTTCTCACCTTACCTATAGAAGTAGCATGCAGCATTGCACAAGGCTGTCTAAAACATTCATGGCATGGAATGCAGTGCTTTGGGTCTTTTTCTTTGAAGGAATAATAGAACCTCTCTGTAAGGAGGGTCGATGAGTGGAGGGCAAAGGAAGAAGAGACAGATGGACATAACATTCTTTAAAATAGGGCCTAAAAGCTCTTTCTCATATTGACCCATAATTCACCAACAATTAATTCTAACCAGACTTTCCAGTTTCCACTGTAAGGTGAACAAAATTTGTGCTGTTGGAACTTAAAGCAGATATTTACATACCTTGAAATATGTCTGTGCTATTAATGGACCTCAGCAAATTTATCTGTGGTTATTAAAAATCTAATATTCTTTTAACCCAGAAGAAATATTAGAAAAGGTTTTAAAATTCTGCTTTAGTATCAAATATTTATCGTAAACTTTAGAAACCATCAATGGTTATTGTAGAGGTAATTTCTTTAAGTGCTCATGGCATTGAATTTCATTTCCAAAGCCACCTTAACTGCATTCCTACTGCACATTCCATCAGCACCTGGGCTCTGAGGCTTTTACCATTTCATGAATAATTCCAGGCTAAGCTTGACAATCTTTTTCTCATGTCAATTAAAAAAAAAAGAAAAGAAAAAATAAATAAAGCCAGAGAGAGGAGAGGAGAAAACAAATGCAAGGAGATCACCTGCTAGAGAGTATATTTTAATTTTTAAATTTCTAATGTAATATCTGAAATGCCTATAGATAATTATATGTATAGAGAAGTGTCTAACACATATAAAAAAAGTAGAAGGTTGATGTAAAAAGAAGTGAACCAATGTAGATAATTATAAAATATTCTCTGAAGATAAAGTGTTGAAAATAAACACATTATAAAAGAAACATGGATATTACAGATATAATAAGGAGGGGATGATCATTCCCTTACACCTAAAATCAGAATATTTTATTATTCGGTAGCAAAGTGCTATACACTGGGTTTTTTTTTTTCTTCAACAAAATAAAGCTTAGTGAATGTTCTTTTTCTTCTATAATAGAAAACTGATTAGACCACTGTTGTCAATATAATTAAACAAATAGCCAAAGGATATAATACCAGCATAAAGAACTCTTTGCTTATCCTACTTTAATATCAAAATAAAAAATACAGCTACATAGATCATATGCATTATCAGGTCCCCTGGAAAAATTTTTGCATAATTAGATTTTTACACAAAGGTTTTAAAACTCCAGTCATATCAGCAGGTTTTGACTACTAATGGAAAATGAAATTGATGCAATTATGTTGAACAGTGGTAGGAAGCATGGCTTTTAAGGGAATCAGCTTAAAGAAAAATTCCCTGTTGCATGTACATTAAAGCTGTCAAAACTCTAAGCTACAGATCCGGTCTCTGTGCCAGCTAAACCCCTGTCCAACTCCGGAAAGTAACTTTCTGAAGCCATGCCAAGCCTTTTGCTTGAAAATAACATCTTAATTGGTTTCTTCTAATAAAATTCAAAATGTTCTTTTCGTGATGATAATACACTCATTGTTTTATTCCAGCTTAATGTTCTGGTCTCTTGGAATGTTCTGAGTATTACTGTTCAGGAAAAAAAACAAAAGCCCATGAGCCTGAATTTATGAAGCGACAATCTAGCTAGATGCACCAACAAAGTTGGAAGCTTTTGATTCCAGAAAGACTGCTTCTCTAAAGGATGGTTCTCAGATTTCTATACAATGGCAATGAGACTCCAATCTCTTCCCCTTGACTTCATCATTAGTACATAATAATATTTGGGTGTGTATACAGAACTAGAGGTTATTTAGAGAATGCTTAGGCTCTGATCAGCAACTGACACAAATTAAATTATCCAATTATTATTTTCAAATCAAGGGATAATTTAAGTCATGAGGTTTTGCTTTCACTTGAATTAAGATACGAGTGTGAATCTAACTAATGGGTTAGAAAGGTTATAAAAAGAGTTCCAAAATATTTCCCACACCATAACAAAACTTCCACATGCCTAGTCATCATCTTAAGTTTCGTTATTAAAAGTTTTTCAATTCAGTGTATTGAATGTCTTGTATACATAAGGACTTAACTCTAATTACATAATGAAATTCAATAAAGATATTATTTACATATTATTTATACAAGTTGATTTTATAACCACTTTGCTACTATTCACTTATTCCCTTAAATGAGAGGCCCCTGTGTTAAGAATTACATTTCTAGTGGAATTGTTTTTCTACATTTAATAGTGGCCCCATATACTATTTCTACCTGACCCAATTACAAGTAAGGCCAAAAATACTAGGGTATTAAACTCTGCTAACAGTTTCTAATTTTGTTAGTGCTGTCTTAAAATCTTCAGACCCATTGTGTTCATCACCAAATTTCAGTAATGCATGAAATGCCAGGTTGGTGCACTTCACACAGTTTGTACAACATTGTGTCTATTTACAAAAGAGAAAAGGACTTTATTAATTTAACTTTTGTGAAGTGATAAGGATTTTGGAAAACAGAAGCACAGAATGAAAGATTATATTTCACATGCTATAATTGGGACTCTGCTCACTCTTTGGCCATTGATGCTAACTATAGTAACACCAGCAACTTGGGTTGTAAGACTTCACTGGCTGAACATAAAAGCAGGTATAGAGAACAAATGGAGGTATTTATCTTATTGGTGCCTTTACATATTATGTGCTCCCTTTATGTTCCTGTTATCTGGGCTAAAGATGGATTACCTCCTTCTTGCAGTCTGTTATTTGACAAGTCACTTTTTTCTCTACTGATCACTAGCCATCAGTAAAATGGGAGGGAGACAGGGCTCAAATAGGTAAGTTACCAGAGTTTCTCATCCTGGTCCTCAGCTCACTGTTACTACATAACTGTTACTATAACATTTTAAGTAATAAACTGTTTGCTAAACTAATAATCCAATTATTATATAATTATAAATCTGTATTTGTTCATAAATGTAGAGCATTGAAAATGATGCCAGGAATGCAACAGCTTTTTTTCTTACAGGTTTTGGTTATGTGCATTTACAAGAGAATATAGACTTAAAAAAGACAAAATGGTATTAAAATATAATGGATTTTTACTCTTAGACCATGTGTATGTATGCATGTATTTATTTATTTCAGATATATATAATCTCTCTATCATTCATTCTACCTTTAGAAAGTAAAAATCTATACTGAGGAAGTAGGTTTTCCATAAAAGAATTCAGCAGTTCCTTCTTTAGTGCCATTAATTCTATGCAGAGTCAATGTTTTCTTTTTGCTAGATTAGCAGTCTGACCCTCATCTTGAAGGAATAGAAATTGTCTTCTGTAAAATTAAATTGTTTTAACTCTCTTGATCTATCAGTTTCATATAGACTAGAGACCTGGCTTTAGCCATTACATTATATATAAGATTGAATATGAGAGCAGTCTTGTATTCAAAGTCTGGAAACCTGGTCATTTTTATAAGAAAATAGTTTAAGCGAGGTAGTAATTTAGAAATTAATTAGGTAGAATACTTCATTCTTTTATTATCCAGAATCTTAAATGCTCGTTAGTGTTAAAGTTGAGTAAGGTAAGGATATTTTGCACTTCCACTAGCATCAGTTCAAACCAGAACATAAGATTACTTTAATAATTTATTCCTCCTAAGCCAATATATAGATGAAAAGAGTACAATATTCTAGGGATTAATTATGGGGAAAATGGAAACCTGATGTACATAGCACATCAAATGAACTCTTGACTACAAGATCAGCAACTTGGGAAAGGCAAGACAGGAACAATATGTTAATTAATTTGCATGAATTAGTGATAAATTAAAATATAAATTTTCATATTTCTCTATCACCTCAATCTTTGCAAAGAGAATTTGGAGACACATAATGTGGTATTAAGCATATTTAAAATCTGATATATAATTATCTTCAAATTATTGCTAAAAACAAGTAGTTAAAAAGGTAGTGTTGTACATACTTTGAGGGAAGAAATAGCATGAGGCAAGTTTGTTAATATTCATATTAATGGCCTGGCATTTCTACAGATTTGGTAATATGCATTATATGCATTTGTACGATGTCTTGGATTCTATACAAGCATTGCTCACAACTAATTTCCTCTTCTTATACCATTTTGTCTTCTAGTCTTGTCACTGATATCGGACCTTGGCCAAGAGATTTAGCTTCCTGGGGCCTCCTTGCCCACCCAATTTATGGGCATTCTGTAATAAATGAGATAATGGGGAAATTCTTGGAAAAGTTAAAAGCACTCTGCATGTTACTATTGAGTGCTCAAAGACAGTTACTTCCTATTGGATAATGAGGGAGGGTTGAAATGATTGTTTCTGAAGAGCATACACCTTGAAAATGTAGAATGTATTTGCCATCTTTTACAGCTCAGCACATTGTTTCATGGCTAGTGCTACCCTAAAATAGCACATGGCTCAGCACTTAGCTCTGCCTTTTATGTGCCCTGTTTGCCAACTCATACTCTGCACTAGAAAATGTCTCACCTTTCTGTTCCTTGCTTTTAAATGTGTTCTCTTTGACAACACAGATTCTCAGTAATAAATAAATGAAAATGCACAAGGCAAAGGAGTGCTGAAATTTGCCCAAACCTTGCAGCTCTCTTTCCCAATACTTCTGTATTTTTAAGGGTAATAGAACTAAAACCAAAATGATAATTATTTATACCTTATTATATGCAAGATGTTCACGAAATAGAAAAATTGAGTGTATCTCAGTGCTACATATTTTTAATAATACAATGATATCCATGCAAAAGAATTCTTACATCACTTTTTGTTATTTTTTTAAGAGAAAGTATAGGGTACATTGAACTTACAGAGATACACTCTGATAAATTTGCATAGTGAAATGAGGAGACTAAATAATAATTCTTTTTGATGATTATTCTTTACCTGAACTCACACTTGCTCCCCTAGCCACAAAGGGAGATCTCAACTATAGCAACAAAATAAACATGTTCCAGAGAAGTAATTCCCCTTATGCTTGCCTGGATGAATGACAAATTGCAGAGAGAATGTGAGATGATGTAGAGAATTAATTTTATTCCCTTTATTTTTAGGAAGGCTTCATGTTCTAAGCAAAAAGCGAAACTGTATGGTGACAATTTGAGCATGATAAAATGAGTTTACAGAATGCCTTCTTAAAAAACTTCATGTTACTTTCATTATGATTTTTGTGGATATTAAAATTATTTGTAGTGGCATCTATGGAAATGGCTCTGTCTCTAGAATCTGACTGCTTGTGTTTTAATCTCACCCTCTTTCTGTCCCTGTGACCTCAGAAAAGTTACTTAATTTCTCCTCACCTCCATTTTATGAGGACAAAAATTTTGCCTAATTCACAGTTTTGTTAGAGAATTAGGTGAGATAATGTGAATTATTGAGGACAATTCCTGTCAAAAAGGAAATATTAATGTTACTAATTATTATAACAAACATAAATTACCAGAAATATTTTAGAAATACACAAGACAAAATAGAATACTGCTATAATTAATGGAAAAATGCCTAACTTTGGATTTAGGTATATTTTTTTAAACTAAAATTTCAAATAAAAGCTATGTAGCATACAGTTTTATCAATACATGTGAACACATCAACATATATGACCAACATGTGAACAAATTTAAAATTAACTATCTAGCATCACTTGAGCCATCTTCATTTAAGAGTGCAATTTATTTAAACATAAATATTTAGACATATCTGTGCTTAATCCATGGAATATTATACTTTCTTTCCATGCAATTGATTTGGTTGAATAACTGAATAAGCATAACACATAAGCTCACTCTTCTAATTTCAAAACATTATAGAGTACTCCTTTTTCACTTCCAATTGCAGGAAACTTGTATCTTTGGAATGGCTTAACACCATAACATCATCTTTTGGCAATAGAATCAAGCTTATCAGATTCTGAGAAAACTCACCTAGGATGATAATTACCTTTTTTTATAAAAGGAAACTATATTTCCACATTTTTGTAAAACGTTTCATGAGAGATCCACAGAATGTTAATACAACATATCTCTATCCTAATATTTTCTAAGAGACATTCTTTGGAAAACCTGATTTAAAATTTCTCCCCTCCAATTCAAGTCTACAACAGAGATTTTGTTTTATTTTGATTACTAGAGTCCTATATTAGTATAGATTATAGGGAAAAATAGACATATAAGGCTATAATTCTTGGCAATTCTTCTCATCTTCTATAGTAATTGTATTTTATAACAGTTTTTAACTTCCTGCTTTACAGGAAGTTATTCTAGAGCTATTCTAGAGTTTATGTTTTAGATAATATCCAAATCACACTTGCATTCATCAATCCCTTATTGATTTTGATGACACTCTCACAAAGGGAAAAGTATAGAGAGCTTTTTATACGCACAGCACCCCTAGAGTTTTCATTTATTAAAACTTGCAGGTGTCTTTCAAGATACTTAAGTAACATTTAACTGAAACCATCCTAAAGGGACTTAAACGAAACTGTAATAACACAAACCTGAGAACTAAATATTTCAGAAGATTCAGTATCACCAGAGTGAGCATTCTCCAAGATTGACGAAGAAATCAAGAACAACTGGCTCTATTTTTATCTCTTGGGCAACCACAAGACAAACTGTTTTCAAAAAATGTGCCTTGTAATGTTAATGCTACCTACTAGAGTTCATAAAGAGACAATTTATTATTTTGAGTTTATTGTCCAATAGCAATTCATCAGCTTTTGGGTTTAGCTCACTAGTTCACAGGGTTCCTTTTATTTGTTGTTTAATTAACTAAACTTCTTGTCAAATGAGGCAGATATTAAAAGATAAATGATGCTTTGTAAAATTCCACTGTATTTCACTTACATACTATCAATGACCTGGAGAGTTTGGCAGATTTATTACTGAAAATTCAGCACTGAAAAAAGGCAAAAAGAATCACAATGTAAATAAATGAAAGAACTGATAATCCTATGCAAGTATAAACCCTTCTGGTATTATACCTATTTCCCAATTCAAAATTCATACTAAGTCACTTTTATGTTTTTCAACCACTGTCATGCATATGCAAGTGTAAATGTAAAATTCAACCTTGCGCTGGAAGAATAGTCAATATTAGCTGAGGAAAACCTTAAGAAGCATTTGCATGAACTTTATAACCATTTGAAAAATTATTTGGCATGAAATCAGAATTATACAAATTACAAAAGATAATACCTATTAGAAGTCATGAGTCTCTTAACATGCAAGATTTAGGTAGCACAAATGTAACTAATTAATAACATCTGAAGTGCATTCTCCCATAGGACTGATGCCCATCTGGTTGACCTTGCACTAGATCAATAGGAAAGGCAAATCTGTAAATCACTGTTTCTCAAATGTTATCACTCCATCATTTCACCACAAGAAGAAGGAATGGTATGTGGATAGGAAAGCAGACCTCTTGTTTCACACACCTTTAAATTGACTGTGATGCTTATTTGCACTGTGAGTGAGGCAAGACTGAGTGGTTTCTTCTAAAGTTCCACCCCAACAGAGATAAGCAGAGGACAGTTTTAGTGAGGGAGAAGTTTTCAAGACAAAAGAGCCAGTAGGCAAGGTAGTTATGAGAATATCAAGATTCATAGAGGCATACAACAAATGATGCAAATGCCCTCTAATGCAACTTGAAATTGTTTGTATTTCCTCAAAACTTCTTCCAATTGCTGTTTTTGACTGAGAAACAGTGATAAAAATTTTGAAATAGAAAATAAATGAAACTATATAAATATATATGCATGCTAACCCTGTACAAAGTTCTATATTTTGACATCAAGAATAAATCATTTTGGAGGAAAATTAGTAACCTACTCAGTATGAGATACAGATAAGGAATCATTTGATTAATGAGAAACTTTAAATAAGAAACTTGGAATAGGCATCTCAACCTATGAAATCTCTTAAAAATGATATTGAATTAATGATTAAAATTTGTTGGTTTTTTTTTTGAGACAGAATCTTGTTTTGTTGCCCAGGCTAGAGTAAGTGAAAATTTGTATATTTTAACAATCATTTTTGCCAATGGTACTTTTCCTATGATATCTTGGCTAATATATGGTCCATTTTAAGAGTTTTAAAAATTGTTAACCTAGAAATTGTGGAATTTTATTAGATTTATTCTCTCTGCTAATATAGCTCTTGGAAACATTATTCAAAATAAGTGATATTCTATCTCCCTCATTATTTATTAGTAATACTTTTGGAAAGGAAAACTTATCAAGAATTCTAGAACTTTTAGATCTATAATCTTATCATTCCATATTCTACATAAATTATAAAGTAAGTCATTCTGTGATAATCTGTTTTGACTTTGAGAGCATTTAAAATATTAGAAATGCAGTATTTTAAAAGTTCATCATAACTCCCAGTCACTGTATACCATAGCTGTCTCTGTCCTACATAGTTTTGAAGTTTGGTTCTAAAAGATATTACTTAATTTCCTTCTGTAAAATATAAATTGCAATTGTCTTTTCAAATACAGACTTGATGAATTATCTGTTGACATACTTTTTGTTAATATTTCCTTTAAAATTTTGGGTTCATTTTGATACAACAGAAGATAAAGCAGTTTAGATACTTAACCTATTAGATCACTTCATCTCTATATACACTAGGAGAAATATAAAAAAATAGAGGGGACATTGTATTGCCTCTTAATGTCTTTTGTTATTTTGTACTTGATAAGCTATTTCATAGTTCTCAACTTGGGAGAAAAAGTGTGAGCAGACTATAAGGTGCTTTAATAATTAAGAAAAAAAAAAAGACTACAAAGGGCCTGTTTTTCCATTCTTTACAACTTAACTGCATAGCTATGGGTTTTAAGGGGAATGCCTGGCTTGGAGGCTAAGCACACAATTAGAAGCTCACACACTCCAAGTTCCAAATATGGCTCCTTCAGTGCTTATGCTGACCTTGGAGAAAGCTCTTGGTGACTTAAAAAGAAAGGAAAAAAAGATAGTCACTTGACTGATAAGTGTCAGTCATTCTGCTATTTGAAATCTGAGATAACAGGGAGTTTCAGAGACACTATAGGAAAATCTGTGAGAGTATTTTTTATTAAATGAAATCGAAAATTTTTAATGACACTGAGGTTTATGCAGAGTTGAAAGTAATAAAAATATAAATGACCTTGACTGGCAGGATGGTGTTCCTCATCCATTACTTACTCCATCTGTCCAATTAGTATGGGTTATTTGACTGACCAAAATCATCCATCTGTAATTTGTTTGAACTGTACATTTAAGCTCATGCATAAAACTCATGCATAAAATTCCCTTAGAAGACCTTGCACCTTTTATGTATGTGAAAATCTGAATTCACACTCATTTCCCTAAGCTTCTGAAGACAGTATTTGTACACACCAGCAATCAAAGGCATATTTCTAATTATTCTTTTAGGTCCTTTTCCATTAATTAGGGGACTATACCAACCTCAGGAAATCCTTGTGGAAATAAGAGAAACACCATTAGAACAACACATTGTGTAACTGGTTTTGAGGCTAACATCCAAAATTTATTGGGAAAACTTTTTAGTAATTAGACCGGCATAGCTCTTTCTGCTGGTGAGAATTAGCACAAAGGGGGCATTTCTCAACACAACCAGGCAAATAATAAGATCAAAGACATTAGGCTTTGAGGTATTATTGACCACCTCGCCATACACACATGTGCAAATAGGAAGAAATATTAAAAAAAGAAAAAGTATATTTCAATCCTTCAAGCATTTTCATGAATATTGTCTCAAGTACAACAGAGGGTTCAAGGGTTCTTTCTATTAACCAATAATATAAAATAACCATTTCACCCAAAAAGCAGCCCAGTAAATATTTTTAAAATTAATCAATCCTCAGTGATTTTTTACTTTCTTTAACTTATCCATGTTTGAATCTGGATAAGGAAGGAAAAAAAAAGACTTCAAATAACATTTTTCCCAGAGTGTTTATCAACTTTCTTACCATCAAATGTTAAATAAACTCTTGCTTGGGGCTGGGAAGATCCTTTTACACAGATAGAGCATATCAATACTCCAACCAACACGCAAAATGCCCGGAATGTCATTTCTTCAGATTTGCAAGTTAATATCCAAGGGAAAATACCTTTAAAAGAGAGATAACAAGTTTGTTATATCTCACTTCACATTTTAGGGGTACAAAACCCCAGCAATCTAGACAAAACACCCTATTCACAAAAGACACATCTGAACTTTTACAGTAATGCAAACAGTAGGAGGTGCTGTGACTTTGCTTCTCAGATGTTGAAATTTGGATTTGATTCATTTGTGTCTGGAAGTCTTTGTAATAAGAGTAATTGCTTCACCTTCCAGCAAAATAATGCTACCATCAAAACAGAACAAAACACTAAGGAAAAAACTTATTGATTCCCAAATGATATCTCAATATTTTAATCGACCTTCTCTGTAAAAAATCCATTATATTGAAAGATGATAATTGTACCAATAGGTTATTGCTGGATGAAAAGTCTTTTTCCCCTAAATGTAATATAATACTAGCAGAGAAATCCCACATGAACATCCATATGTGCCCACTCACTTCCATGCTCATCAGCTCTTTTGAAGTAATTGTCTCTGAAATGTTTCTATACATAAATCTATGTGTGCTCAATCCTTGGTCACTAAAATCACTTGAATCAGTTATCTGCCAATTTATCCAGATGATCGGACAGCTGTTAAAGGATGCAGATGAGGTAACGAGGGGCTTGTGCCAAATTCAAACCAATGACCCAGTGGTGAGTGATCCAGGGAGCCAGGTATCCACCAATGCATATTTTAAATAAATCAACCAGAAAGTAGGCTGTCAAAATTCCAAAAGATAAATCAAAGAGACAAGTAGTACTACTTGAAACTGTAACTATAAAAATTGATACATGCTATTAACTAATGCCTGAATCCCAAAAAAGATCATGTAATGTGTTATAACAAATCTACCGGAGCTCTAGTGGCCACTAGAGCAAAGTAAACTCAGGACCATAAAAGAAATATGATCATTTAGCACCTACTTTAATTAAACAATAAAATGATAAACCAGTTTAAAGTAGAAATTTACTTTTATAGGTTACAACAATGCTGATCTTCAATATTATGTACCTTATTAAACTAAAATTATATCACTAACTGTATTCACTTCTTTACAAGTGCCACCAACAAGTGAAAAGACTGCTTCATTAATACAGAAAAAAGGAAATTAAACTGAACACGCAATTTTAAAAAAATATAAGTTGAATTCCTATGTAGTGCACATGCTAAGAGAGTTAGAAATGAAATTGCATGCTTCCTTTACCACACAGATGGAGGAAACCCTAGAGATGTTTGTCTTGGTAATTTTCAAAAGAAACAGTTTCTTCCTGCTTCCACAACCTCTTCACCCAGTCATCCCTAAATTAACTTAGAAGAAAATTGATTTTATGGGTGACTTTCCCTTAGTAATTTGCTCCTTTGTTTTGTTGACTTTATAGTTAAAGCCAAAAAAAATCTATTAATATGCCTAACCTTTGTATGTTTATTAAGCAGTCTCATACTATTGACACATTTTTTTACATATTGCTATTGCCAGTATCTTATTTTTGATATGTGTCCCCCAAAAGAACATATGCCACAAATTTAAAAGAATAATACTGGGGATGAAATGACAGGTCAAATGAAGCTAGTCTCCCAAGCCATCTGATTTTCTTTCACCCTACCTAGTGAGAGAGGTGAGAGACCAAAAGCCAAGTGTTTTAAATATGCCCCCTCCAACAGCCCCCACACACACAAGTGGTATCTTACAAGTTTGTCCCTTTAAGTCAGCCACAAACGCTTCTCTAGTCGTTTTCACTTGTACTGATTAAAAACTAATAACATATAAGAAAAGAATTCTTATATGCCTTTTGAAGCAATTTTGCCTTACAAGGAATTGCAATACTCAACTTTAAACTCTCCGCAGGTGTCACAGCCTAAAGAAACAACCCACCCCGGGCTCTCAGCAAGCAGAACGCTTCCCTTACAAACCGCGCGTGCTCTTAAGGAAACGTCCAGGCTGGAGCACACCGATGTATGAAAAGTCAATACCCAGACCCAAAAGTTACATTTTGCTAAATGGGTAATGTTGAGAATAATTAATCCAGCTTACCAAGGCTGGAAGAAATCAGCACGGAAAAGTCCTCAACTTGCTACCGGGTTGGATCCGTGTGTGTCTCCAATCCTTTTCCCAGAAGACCTTAATTTCTAGAGCGTCCCAGCGGTGAAATTCTTTCTTCCCGGTCCTCTGAGTTTCTTTGTAAAGGAATCCTCAGCGCTGCAGTGCCGCGGCACCCGGGTCCCTTCTCGGCGGCGCTCAACCAAGCGCCTCGGAGTGAATGGAGAGCGGCCGGGCGCGGGGGGCGAGCGCTCTGGTGTCCGATTTCAGCGACGCGGCGCGCGGCTCGGGCTGCCCCGGCGCGCCGCCCAGCCGCTCGCATCACCGGCCGCGCAGCCCCGGCCGCGTCCCCACCGGCCGCGAAGCCCCACCCAGAGCGCGCCCGCGAGAGCGTGGCCGGAGCCGAGAGGGCGGGCCTGGCGGGGCCGACCCTTGGCGGGGCTGCCCTCGAGATGCAGGAATCGGCGGCAGCAGGCTGCAAGCCCCGCCGAGGAAGAACTCTGTCCCTTTCTCTGTCCACGGTGGAGTGAACAACTTGCAGGGTGCGCTCCAAGGTTTTTGTTACTGGCAGCTCTTGCAAAGCACACGCTTTGCGTGGCCGTAAATACCAAAGTGCAAAGCAGATTTTTTTTTTCCACGAGAAGGATCACTGCATCCTTTTAAGGCAAAGAGATGCGTTTTTAAAAGGGCATGAGTCTTGTCCTTATTCTGCAGGAAATTTTCTAAAACTGGTGGAGATAAACCAACAATCTGGTCGCAGAAGTTTATCCTTTGAACGGGTATTGTTTCCTATTGCGTTTCCTTAACGTCCTGAAGGCAGTAATTCTGTTGACCTCTACACTGACTCATCTGAAGTTCCCTCCCCTCTAGGATACTCCCCAAACATAATTACAAGAAGAAATTATTTCACAATTTTGTGGAGAAAAGCTGTTCTGAATCATGTCAACAGATTGAGGTTTACAGATCCTGTACATCAGAGTGTATTTCCAGCATATCCTTTCAGGTATACTCGTAAAACTCTGGAAATGACTTTGATGTTTAAGTGAAAATTACTGCTCCGGACCCCAATGAACTAGATGTTTGAACATCAGGAGAAATGAGCTTTGATCCCCATAAAACGAGCAGGCACTTGCTTAAAATCAGTGTGGTCTACAGCCCAGTAGATGTCACTGTACAGAGGGAACGTGGTGTAATTTCTCCACCTTATACCTTATAATTTTCCTTAGGTAAGGAAGCAGAATCATTACATTCTTATCAACTGTTTCCTAGAAAACAACTCTTAAGCATACAAAGTCATTTCTCAGTAGGCCAGAATGACATCTGGGGTAGGGGGAAGGGAAGAGGTGATTGAGACACACATTTCATGTGTCTAGGCAGCACCTCTGATGTACAGCAGACATAAATGTGTCTCTGGCTCTTGCTGCATAGTTGAGAAATGAAGAGATCAAGTCGAATAACAATGTGAATTTAAGAGTTCAAAAATAATATTCTAGAGCTAGTATTATCGTCAAAGTCAAACTTATCTGTGTTTATGAAAGAAATTTCCAATCCAATGTCTATGTTATTTCAAAAAAATAATATAGTAACAGTCAGACTATTTTTGCAATGATTAGTGCAATAGGTGGGTAAGCAGCTCCTTGACATAAATTTGTAATAATGGATTTAACCCACAAAATATCTGACAGTATTGAAATCTAGATATAAACACGAATAAGCACTATGGTTCCTTCTCTGAAATACTTCAGAAACTGAGATCTGGGATATATACTATCCACTATTACCATCCTACTGATATCTGAGTCAGCATTTATAAATTAAGGAGTGAAGAATAAATGATTAGAAGACAAGTGCGAGGATTAAATTACATAATGGCTAATTTAGACATGAGCTGTTAGAAACTGGTTAATCTACAAATCTATGTAAGGTAGAATTTGTTTATACATTTTATTTTTAAATTTTAGGGAACCAAGATAAGGAAATGTAAGGTGAAAGGCACATCTAATGATGTATTCACAAGGGAGTTTAATTCCAAACTCAATTTACAAAAACCCAAAGAATTGACTTAATCTCTCATACATACTCCCAAGGCTTTGGAGACTATAACAAATAGCTTAGATATAATCACTGTCTATGAAATTTGTACTGAGATTCCCTCTATTTTGCCTGAATAAACTTCTTTTCAGTATGCTCCTGGGATTTAATGGTATTTGCTTACTGCTGAGACATTTACAGTTGGCCACACCTCAAAATGAATCATAAAAATACTGATAGGAATTAGCCAAGAAAGATTCAAGCACAAGGACACAGCTAGCGCTCATGGTTGCCTGAGAGTTAGGTCACAAAGTGAAATTTTAAAAGGGGCACTAGAAGCCCCTAATAAGATCTCTCTCTGCTCCCATTTCCCCATACTGCTTAGTAGCCTAAAACTCCTGGACAAAACAGGACTTGTATAAGAACCATTGGTGGCCAATACCACCTTTTTAGGATGTGGTCTTTGACTATGTCCTTACAGGCAGGAAACAACATGAGCTAATTGAGAAAGCTGTTTCTAGAAAGGCAGGCACTAAATGGATCTACAAAAGTAATGACACAACTAAATATAGAGGGCACTAATTACAAAGTTTGCCTCCACTGAAATGTCTTGGAAAAACAGCCACATTAAAATACTTAGGCTCACTTTTATTAAGACGTTATCAAAATGGTGCAGTATCTTATACACTGAAGTTTCTCTGCCTGCTGATGTATAGTAACCATATTTTTTAAATTGTACTTTTTTGATGATCTTGAAGAAAGCTATTCAACCTACTCTCTTGCACTGACTTTGAGTGATATACTTACTTCTCTTTATGAGTTCCTGTATCTATAAATTCTTTTATTTCAAATTTAAAGAAAATAGATTTTTTTCCTATTATACAGGTGAATTATATGAATAAACTCTACACTAAATAGAGAATCTCAATCCTTCAGAAATTGAAAATTATCTTCTTATTTAGTCATGACTAACATTTGTAATGATAAAAGATAGACCATATATTTGCTGGGCACTTTGCATATTATTTGCACAGCATTCTTTAATAAAGTTACTCTCTTACATAAGCAAACATTGAAGGTTTGCCCAAAGTCAAATGGGTAGTAAATATTGGAATAGAAAGAGAAACTCAAGCATGACTCAACATCTCATGTTTTTCAGTATGTTTCAATGGTTTCCTCTCCTCCTCTCTTCTGCTTAACTTTCTTCTCCTCCCTTTTCTTCTCCACTCCCCTTTTTTCTCCTTTACTCAAGTTCCAGATAGTAGCCTTTTTTAAATTTCCTAAAATGTATCTTAAGAAGGTTTGAACTTCCAGTGATGGTTTACTTTGTTTACATCAGCCTTACTTCTTATATTAGCAGCTCTGAGACCAAGCCGGTGAAACAGATCCGATCTAGAAATCTGTGTGTAAAACTGTTGTCTGCATCATTGATAGACTTTAATATTTCCTCATCAAAATCATTCCTAATTTTTCAACAGGATGGATGAATGCATCTCTACTTTCATTCCTAATGCATTGCTAATCTATATCCCTGACCTTTGATCTCTTTCTCTGTTGATATATACTAGACTCTATACTTCTCAAATTGTAGGGGCCCTGGCGTTAAACAAGATAAACCCCAGTGGTTTGTTTGCTCTGAGGAGGAAAACTGGCCAGAAAGAAAATTTTCATTGTTTGTTTCATTTTAACCTTTGTAATTTTAAACTAGGTGAGTATATAAGCTATTACAAAATTCAAAGTTTAAGTCTTCAATTTCTTTAAACATCTCAAATACATAAAGCACAATATTTCCCAACTCAACCAAAATAAGACCATATTGACTCTAATGTTTATATGTTACAGTATTTCATGTATAAAGTAGAATAGTAAAGCATTTCAGTAGAGTCTGTTAGTGATTTTACTTCTTTAGTACAAAAATATCATGTGTGCATAACAAAAGTTGTAAAATTTCTGTTGTAGTCATTCACACTTTCATCATAGGAGTAAAATGTAAACTTTGTATTTGTTTTGTTCCTATTAGAATATTTTATGTGAAGCTGCAACGAGGATAAATATGTGAATTAACTCTATATAACTGCAGTTAACTGCAGTTACAAAGTATCCCACAGTTATTTAATAAATGATGTTTGTTAGTTGAATATATGTACACACACCCACAGTTATATATGTCTTGGAGAAAAGTCAGCTGCTCTTATGGATCTATTGTATCTACAGCTCTCTTTCTCTTCACCTGAGAGTACAAAACCCTTTCCTGTATCTATTCTCACAGGAGAGGCCTGCGTAAGAACCTCTCATTGTCAGATGCACGTAATGAGGCTCAAAAATAATAACCACCTGGAGCAATGAATGTAGGACTCTTAGTTATGGCAAATTGACTCTTCTCTACAGCCTTTCAGCATGGTCAAAGGCCTTTTCATGTAATTTTTCAGATTTTACTATGTTTCTGCTATTCTCAGACTTTAAACGCCTGACTAGAAAGTGGGATATAAAACTGTGTCAACAACTCTCACATCCTAGCAGATGCGTTCTCATAATGAAAGTCACAATGAAAAACCCTGTTGTCTTCTTTCTCTACCAGGATTTCCAGGAGGTAGAAGGTTGTGTTTAAAGCTTGAAAAGAATTAGTCACTTATTCAATTATTTGCCTTATTTTCAGTTATGATGCTTTGAAATTTCAAGTAGTATTTAATGACTGTAAACAAGGATATATTAATACAATGTTCATTTTTTAACAAGCATAACATAATTTAAGATCTCTTGGGGTGTATTTCCATTAAATATTTTTCCTTCATGGGTTGCGTCCATTGCAATGGGCTCATTGAACTTTGGACCAGAAGTGTACCAAAAGGGGCAGTATGATTTAAAAGGCATGTGTTATTAATAGACATTTTACAAAGAGTATTCCTTTCAATCTCCCTAACAGCCCTAAAAAGAAGATACAAGTGTCTCCATTATGCAAACAAAAAAGCCAGTTCAGAAATTTGAGGACCCCAGGCAATAAATTCAGGCCTGCTTTTCCCAAAGTTCATATACTTCCTGCTTTCTACTATTTCTTGGTGCATTAATCTAATAAAAAGTTCAGTAAACAGGAAAGGAGAGTGGAGACCTTTACTTTTCTCTTAGGCTATTTGGGTTCTGAAGAGGATTTTCTGTTTTTCTTGGATGGTTATCAAATTCTCTCTCAGATTTGAATGATAAATGCAGACATCGTGTCTTCACTATTAAATTATAGACAGCTCAACAGAACAATCAGTGTCTAATTTTCCATTGTATCTTTTAGAATATCTAGAACGGAAATGATTAATGAAGAGCCTTGCGATATAGATAGAGAAGGAGTTCAATAGATGGAGAAGGAGTTCAATGAGTACGAATAGAAAGGAAGAAAAAAGCAATAATAAATTGATTAGGTAAAAGATCACATATTATGAAACAGAAAATAATACAATTTTTTATCATATATCCAAGTACATGTATACTTATATAAATTGCCTCTATTCGCTTCAAATATATAGTTTGTTACTTATGTAAATACAGTAAATGACAACCCAGAAACAAGCTTGAGGAGTGGATTCAAGCCTAAGTAACAGGAAGTTCAACCATATCAGGGAAGGTCAAGTCCGATTTTAAAATTAAAAGTCACAGGTTACCTGTTCTACAAATTGTCACCAGGGTTACTGAAAAGTCTTTTGTTCATTTCCTGAAGGATGAAGTCCCAGCTTATTTCTTGGCTCATATACTCCCTTTCATGGCCTCTTCTGGGTTAGTTCCTCATCCTCTCTCACCCATTCCTTCCCCTGGCACTGTAAATTTTATGTTAATAGGTAGCAAATATCTTACTTTCCCATTCTTTGACCCCACTGTGCCCCCTCACATTTCCATGGTTTTGCACAGGCTCTTTCCTCTCTTTTCCCCTATTTCACTCCAGCTAGCAAATCCTTTCTCATTCATCCAGACTCACCTCAAATACATCCTCATTATAGCACTTTCCCTTTCTATAATCCTAAGCAAAATAAGTCAAGTTCTGAATATTATATACAGAATTGTAACCATATCAATATTGATGTCAAGTAGATTTTGAATTAAATCTGATTCCTTTTTTTTATTTCAGCATATTATGGGGCTACAAATGTTTAGTCAGAGTTTCAGGCATGTCCGTCCCCCAGACAGTGCACACTGCACCCTTTAGGTGTGAATGTACCCATCCCCTCCTCCCCTCTCCCACCTGCCCGACACCCAACGAATGTTACCACTATATGTGCATGTAAGTGTTGAATCTCTGATTCCTAACTTATTTAGAGTATTGCTTGATTTCTATTTTTAGTTTTGTTATTCATAATAAGAGAATTAAAACAACTACATTAGGTTTATTGGTTAATTAAATACTATAATGTGTATTAACACCTTTTCTCTCACTTCTGTATTTGCATAGGTTTCTTCATGTCTGCTCTATCACTTAATGTTATGATTATGTGAAAATTTTCTCTGTTGACTCCCAACTACTCCAGAATAGGACATAGGTATCTTAGACATTTTGTAGTCATCAGTAAAGCCACGTCTTAGTACATAGTGACAGCTGGATAAATGGTTGCTCAATTAATTAAACTTTTCTTTCAGTGCTGTTTTGTGGAGCCTAAAAACTTAAATATGTCATTGTTACTGATAGTGGGTCATTGCAATGTGCAATTTCTTACAAGATTCTTAAGGTTTCCAAGGTTCATAATTTTACTCCCAAAGGTAATCATGTGTGTATTATCCCCTTTAAACTATATTTTAATTTTATTTTGAGTTTTTAAAAGCTGTGGGAACATTGGAACTACGTTGATTCTTGACAATCAACTGCTATAGGAACAGGTGGCATGAATTAATTTTAATTTTAATTTTTTTTTAACAGAATCTTGCTCTGTCACCCTGGGTAGAGTGCAGTGGCATTGTTGTAGCTCACTGCAACCTCAAACTCCTGGGCTCAAGAGATGTCTCAGTCTCCCAAGTAGGTGGGATTACAGGTGCATACCCCAACCCCCGGCTAATTTTTTATTTTTTATAATAAAAATAGAGATTGGAGTCTTGCTCTTGCCCAGGCTGGTCTCCAACTCCTGAGCTTAAGCAATCCTATTGCCTTGACCTCCCAGAGTGCTAGGATTATAGGAGTGAGCCACTGCACCCAGCCTAAATTCTTTTTTTAATTTAAGTTTTAAAATTAAAATTCAGAAAATGTTTTGAGTTTTCTATCTATGATTTAAAATAAGATTCCCTGAAAGCCATATCACAATAAAAATGAAAATAAAATATGATTAAAAAGAAACTAGTAGCAATTCTTGACACGGAAAGGGAAAAAGTAAGTTCATATCCAAAAGAGTCCTTTAATTAGCAACTTCCCCTAATGCATTCAGGTTAAAAAATTATGTACTGATTTTCAGAAAATGTCTATGGTTTAAAAGATAAAAGATTTATAAAGCTATCATCAACAATATAAGTTATTCAATTTTAAAATGATATAATAGGTAGGCTAACTCAAAATTTTTGTAATTATTAGCATATTACTTCAAGAATATGTGGCATATTATACATATTTATCTATAGATAATCCATATCAACTGGGGAAAAAAGCATTTGTACTTCATTACTATAGAAAACATAAAAGTTTTGTGAAAATAAACCTTATAGAGAAGTATTGTGCTATGGCCATAGAGTTAAGGGCTATTGTTGGCTATTTTTATCACTGGTCCCTTAGGAAGAATAAATATGTACCTGTAACTTCAGAAAAGTCTATTTAGAGAACATCCCTTTTCAAAGTGAGCTATTATTCTTTGCTGGCTTTTAAAAGCCCACCCTGCCACCCCCATACACATATTTTTGAAGAAGTGTTCTCTTAAATTTTTAAAAGAATATTCTTACACTGAAACCATAAAACATTAAAGTATATTGTTTTTTTTTTTTTTTTTTTTTTTTTTTTGAGACAGAGTCTCACTTTGTTGCCCGGGCTAGAGTGAGTGCCGTGGCATCAGCCTAGCTCACAGCAACCTCAAACTCCTGGGCTTAAGCGATCCTACTGCCTCAGCCTCCCGAGTAGCTGGGACCACAGGCATGTGCCACCATGCCCAGCTAATTTTTTCTATATATATTCTTAGTTATCCAGGTAATTTTTTTATTTCTATTTTTAGTAGAGACAGGGTCTCGCTCAGGCTGGCCTCGAACTCCTGACCTGGAGCGATCCACCCACCTCGGCCTCCCAGAGGGCTAGGATTACAGGCGTGAGCCACCGCGCCCGGCCTCATTAAAGTATATTGTAATTTCATTACAACATAGGCATACTGAAGTCATGACCTCGATTTTGCGAGTACACATTATATTTGTGTATCCATTTATTGATGTAGTCATTTGTCTATGTGTTTACTTATGGGCCACATTGGAAATGTTTCCAAAGTATAACAGCCTTTGATATTGGGAAATATTTCATTATTTGCCTTCCATTTAATTTATGTCTCTTAAGTATGCCTAAGCTTTTTGGTCACAAGGTATTGCTTCTCCATGTGACTTATGTATGTTATATACTTTAGGTGCGCACACACACACACACACACACACACACACACACACACTGGGGTATGGATAGTTTAGGTATATGACACATTTATACAAAATATAAACATTTAATTCTTTTAGCTTCTCATTTTCATTTACGGCCCTTTAACCCCATAACCATTTGTTGTTTTAACTCTTTTTTGCATGTCCTTTCTTGTCGGTCTTTTTTTTAAATTTAGGGTAATTATTTGAATAAAATCAAAATATGGTGAGAATATCTGCAAAGTGAAAAAACAAGAAAATACTTTTAATGAAAAAAGTAGCCTTTGGCAATACTTTAAACAATCACTGTGAACAATGCACTGAAGCTTTGGATGTTCCTTGTTTTAATCATCTGAGGTTGCTATGTTTTTTGAAGTTCAAACAAATGTTCTCTGATTTTAAAGCTTAACATTCCCCCAATATTTAGACTTCGAGAAATTTCTTCACTGCTCAGTTTCACTATTTTTAAATTAAGATCCAAAATCATAGATTGTCATAAAATTAAGTCTAAATCTACTTTCCTCAGGCATCACAACCTTGACATTAATCAAGTCACACTGATGACCCATATTTTACTGAACTTGTCAATTTATATAACAGCTTAACCCAAATAAATTTCTTCCCTATTTCAGTAGTGATTTTCAAAGTTTTTCTTACATTCTTTGTAAATAAATCCGGTCAGCTACCCTGGCATCTACTGTCTCTTCCCTTTTCTGCTCATCTAACCCCACCCTCACCTTTGAGCCCAAATCCCCTATGCCTACTATTGAAATATGGATGCCTGCAAAAGATCCCAAAGTTTTGCTCTGCATGATGCCAAAGAGGGGTGGAAGTGGAAGGGAAATACTTTATGTCCTATTTCTGTTACTTTCTAATGGAGAATTATATTAGGTCAGTTTGTGTCCTTACATCTGAAGGCATTTTGCCAGAAACAGCCCTCTTAGCATTTGCATCTTGTATTTTCAGTATATCCTACCTTCTACCCCTCTACCAGGATTTGATGACAAGGGAAAGATAGGTAAGGAAATACATCTGAATGAAACAGGAAAGACAGAAGGCTCTACTCACAATCTCAGCTACTTTTCACTCCTTTCATGCTATGTGTAAGGAATCTGGCTACTGGGCACTGGGCACAGGTCACCACCACCTAGCCTTGCTACATACTCTGGAGTGTCCTTTCTCCATGCACGCCTTGGACACATTGTCTTGACAACAGTTTCAGTGGCTCTCTGAATGATATCAGCATCACTCAGGAGGAATTATGGGTTGAACTGTGTTCTCCCAAAAAATATGTAGAAGTCCTAACCCTCTTGTACCTGTGAAAGTGACCTTACTTGGAAACAGGTGTTTTGTGGATATGATCCATTTAACATGGGGCCATTAGGTAGGCTCTTAAATTAATCCAATATGGCTGGTGTCTTGAAAATAAGAAGTCCATGTGAAGACAGGGGCAGAGATCAGAGTCATGCTGCCACAAACCAAGGAATATCTGGGACTATCAGAAGCTGCAAAGACAAGAAAGGATCCTCCTCTGAAGCCTTTGAAGGAAGCATGGGTCTGCTAACACCTTGTTTTTTGACTGCTAACCTCAGAATTGTGAAAGAATAAATTTCTTTGTTTTAAGCCACACAGTTTTTGGTACTTCGTTATGGTAGCCCTAAGAATTTAATTCATGTTAATTTTCTGCTCCCGTTCACTGCACTGTATCTCCTTTCCACTGGATCATACTATTTGTTAAAAATTAACACTCTGTGAGAACTTAGACACGGTCTCTCTTCCCTCTGAGCTTCAGATTCCTGACTTGTCAAATGCTTTCAATATTTCCCTCCCATAATTGTACAGCTTAAACCAAATAAGAAACATAAAATATCTGACATGTAGCAGGAATTAATGATTATTTCACTCTGTGCTTCAATAATTTCTAACAACTTTCTTGATTAAACATAATCTTAAAATTTCCAATTTCATACTTATTAATGAAATTATTTCAAGATGTGTAGTGTTGTAAAATATTTTATTAAAAATGAAGTTACACATATCTATTAGATATCATGTGAACTTACCTTTATCTTAATATGCAAACACATATGAATATATAAATATATATGGGTAGGTACAGAAATAGTTACAGATATGTATGTGTGATGGTTAATTGTATATGTTAACTTGTCTGGGCCGCAGTTCCCCCAGGTTTGATTAAACGTTATTCTAGATGTTTTTATAAGGATGTTTTTGGATAAAATTAAATCAGTGGATTTCACTTAGTGGATTTTGAGTAAAGTATTAATAGATTTCCCTCCACAAGGTGGATAGGTACCATTTAATCCTTTGAAGGCCTACAGAGATCAAAAAGACTGCCCTAACCCAAACAAGAAGGAATTCTGCAGCAGACCTGAACTGCAACATCTGCTTTTCTATTGGTTTCTAGCCTGCTGGCCCATGCTACAGAGTCTGGACTTGTCAATACTCCATAATTGCCTGAACTAATTCCTTAACATAAATCTTTGTATATATATATTTGTGTATATACATACACTCTATTGGTTCTGTTTCTTTGATGAACCTAATATATATGTATACATGACTTACTTATTAATAATATGCATACATATGTGACTTAGCTTCATCCATTGAGAAGTCCTAAAAGCAATGAAGCAATGACACCACAATAGCAACAATCACACCCAACACTCAGACATTGATTTCCAAATATTAATATTATTCTCCACTGGAAAACAAAACAAAACAAAACAGCATTCTTTGGGAAATGGCAAATGGCTGATGCTAAAACCAGGGCAGAAAAAAAATAAAAGATGAGCCTGGAGTTTCTTTTGGTTCCAGAAAGTAACGAAGTGCTCTAGAACAAAAGGATGAGATACTTCAAAAGGACACAAATAACCTAAACGAGCTCCCAATTACCAAAGCTGGAAAACTTTGAACAACCAAATAAGTAATATAGTATTGCATTATAAACTAAAGTATAAAATAAGTATACATGAATCCATACTGATACAAAACAAATGACTGAATGAATAAAATGTCTTCCAGAAGAATTCCAAATAAAATGTGTAGATATTCCCCAGTACAGGAGGTAGAGCTTAATTCCTACCCCCATGCCCACTGGAGTGTGGCCTAGACTTAATGACTTGCTTCCAAGAATAGAGCAGAGAAAAGAATAATAGCAACTGTACAATGGAAAAACTTAACCAAATAATCAAGGTTAACCTCATGAGTGATGTAACCTGGCTACCAGGTACTTCCAATGTGATGTGAAGAGAAGAGCACTTCACCTCTCTTGTAATCTTTCCAAAACCCATAAACACAGTCTAATCATGAGAAAAACAGACAAACTCAGATTGGAAGACATTGTACAGAATACCTGGCCAGCACTTCTCAAGATTATCAAGGTCATTGAAAGCAAAGAAAAACAGAGGAACTGCCACAGACCAGAAAAGACTGGGTGACATGACAACTAAATGGAATGTGGTACCTTTGGTAGGATCTGGAACATAAACAGCACGTTAATAAAAGTCCTGGTGAAATGCAAATAAAGCTTAGAGTTCAGCTAACATTACAGTAATGTACCATGTCAGTTTCTTAGTTCTGATAAATGTGCCATGGTCATGTTAAATGTTAACAATAAGGGTAACTGAGTGTGGGTTTGAGAACTGTTTGTAATATCTTTTTCACCTTTCTATGACTCTAAAATTATTACAAAATAGAAAGTTTATTTTTGAAAAAAGTAGTACCAATCTAAAAAATATCAATAGTAGAGATGGGTTTATAATGAAAAATAACATTTTCATTATACTTCTCTTCCTTTAATCTTCTTCTCTACTTTTAAACAGGTATCATCATCTATACTATTTCTTAATTAATTAAAGAGTAGCTTTGGTGTTTGTAGAATTATAGGTGGAAACAGAGACCTTACTCAGCATTCACTCTCAATAGTTTCTTTTTGTGAGAGTGAGATTGCTATTATTTTTTGTTTAGTTTTCTTTGTCATAAATTATGTTCTTATACTTTTATTCTTATTCCATCAACAATAGGCAATATCTCTCAAATATCCATTGTTCAAGACGTATATGTTATTATCACCCATAACATTTTTTCCAGCTCTTCTTAAACTTTGTTCTTTTAGTTGTTAAAATATTTTTATCTTGTGCTATCAAAATTAGTTACATTTTATTTTGTTTCATAATCAAAATTAACCCTTCTGGTCTTTATCTATAGTTTAGTTTATAAAGTTGAAAAGCAATAAGAGGTGGTTTTCATTTATGTCCATCTGAATAATGTTTGTATGGAACCACAGGGTATGCTGTGATCACATTTTCTTTTCTGTCTAATTTTATTCATTTGTTGATTCTTTCACTTCTATTTTTTTCTGGAATATAAAGGTGACTTTTTTCCTTTATACTTTTTGTCATATTTGAGGTTCTTCAGAATTCTAAAAATAAAAAACCTATGATACCCCTCGTTTTTTTTTTTCTTCCTGAAATAAATCCCTTTTCTAACTTTGTATTCTGCTGCTTCAATCTAGGCTGATTACTCTATAAACCCTTCTGGTACAACTCTATGTGACTCATGGGTGATATTCTCTATTTTGTATATTCCATAGTTCTGTCCTCCTGTTTTTATTTATTTGTTTGCTTACTCCCTATTTTTTCTGGAACTCACACTTGAGGAGCTTCCTAAGAAAGGCTATGTGCAGAGTGACATTATGACACCTTAATTGTGTGACAAATACTACCCTGTCCACCATCCTCTCCCTAAGATGCAGATTGGTTAACTCAGAAAACACTGTAGCATTTTTTTTCAGGATGCAGTTTTGTTGTTAAGAAAATTGATGCCTGTTTGATTATTTTTCCTTTGTAGTTGACTAGTTTGGTTTCTCTTTTAGAAATTCCTCTCTGTCATTGTGGTGTTGAAATTATGCAATACTTTCCTTATTGTATATATTTTTTAAACAGAAAAAGGCATACAAATTTTATTACATGCTCACGTGCTCAGAAGTCATACAAAATATAAGAATTCAGAGAAATGGTCAACTTGCTGATGCTTTTATGTCATCTTGAGGTTACAGAAAGAATAGGGGTTCAGAGCATGGAAAAATAGGTTATGGGAGCAGGAGAAGAAAGTAAATGTGTATCTTTTTCACATGCTGTGCTAGCACTTAATTAGCCCTTTTGCTCTATGCCTGTATCTCTCAGAAATGACTATTAATTTCTTTTTAATTATTTCTTTTGTATGTTCTCTTTTCTTGCTTTCTAGAATGACCCTTGTTATATTTGTGGATGTTTTATTTTCTTTTGTGAATATCTGTTTCTCAGGATCATTTATTTGTTTGTTTACTTTGACTTTTTCATGTTTTAGACTTCTGTCAACCGTCCTGAGCATGTTGGTTATCCATTATATGGGTTCATGACCATGAATTCTTCCAACGTGTGAGGGACCTGATTACCAGACTTTGCTTTAGGATGAGGTCGACGAGCTGGACTGCTAAACATGTGGCTCCCTATCTATCACAAGATAGATGGTCTTATTTTGGGTGGCTACTTCCACACATTCAACTGCCCTTAAAATGTTAATTTTTGATTGTAGAATTAGAAAGCTGTCTTCCAAGTGTTTTGCATTCAGTTGTGGGAAATGGAGTAGGCCACTTATGCTATCTACCTGCCTTAAATTAATCTCCTGCCTTTTACGGTAACTGCTGCTCCAAGTCCTGAACCTTCCTATGGTTTTGCAGCACATGTTGACTCTCTCCTCACCAGCTGCCGCCTTCTCTTCCTGTCCTCTAGGCCACAGATTTTTCTATCCTGTTGTAACAGTACCACTTTACCATCTGCTTTCTGTCTTATAGAAATGTGTTAAAAGCTTGTGAATAACACCATTCTGCTCATTTTGTTGCAAATTTATATTATTTATGAATCCCTTTAATATTACTTTAAGGTAAAGTTAAGTGGAAAAAGATATAAATGCAAGTGTTCCATCTACATTTTGAACAAAGCCTCCCTTCCCTCGCCAATTAGCCCTTGATCCACCCACCCACACACACTGCTTTTTGTTTGGAATTCTTGTTGTTCCCTTTCACCCTAACATTTGTAAAAATTTTGTTTTGCACTGGGAAGATGAACTCACTAAGAACAACACAATGCTCATACAATTGTTCTCAAGACACCTTGATAACAGACTCCAGGTATTCTAAGAGTTCACTACATGTGAGAAACTCGGCAATTCTAAAAATAAAATACATTATCTGTTATGTAGAAAAGATTGACCATCTTCTCTCATTTAATTCCTGGCCCTAATTCCTCATCTACAGAATTAAAGAAAAAAAAAACCAAAGCCCCTTTCTGAGTTGAATATTTTATAATTTTATACATAATCCATATGTTAGAGGGCTTTTTATAATTTTAAATAAGATCTCAATAGTATAATCAGGAAACAATATTATTAGCATTTTCAAGGCATGCTATAAAATATTTTCAAAACTGGTTTTGAGTTATGAGTGGAAAGACTATCTTGGAATTTGTTCTCCTAATTCTTACAATTGAATACCACTTACGGGCTTTATTATATACTATGAGTAAGAATATAAATACTAAACATTTTCATATAAAATTTTTCATACATTTACTGGTATTGGAGACTATGTGAGTCATTGTATCCTCTTGCGAGGATATTTTTCTTATCAACAGACAGTATAATTACCTTTTATGTGGAGTGGATCAGTGACTTTAATGACATTTTAATGGATTTTAAGTGGATCCTGACCCTGACCTTATCTAATTTGTATGTGACTTTCCATAAACCATTAGGCCTATGCCCTTTATTCAGTTAAGCTGTGTGAAACAAAGCTGGTACATGCCCCACTTGCCTTGCATTCCTTTTGTTATATGATGAAACAATATTTGTAAATCACTTTAATCCATATTATAAATTAGTGACAAGATTGGAAAGTTATTTTCAATTACGGCATAAAAAAGAGTATTGGTGAGCCAATTTTGGATGAGTGCTTTTGAGATAAACATTCCATATAACGTGTTTCCAACATTAGGAATGGCCTCTGTGTAATGTATGGGCATTTCAATGAGGTCTAGGCCCCCTTGTCTTTCTCCACTGGAGGTATTTATAGATTTTTCTTATGTGACTGGCTCGTCTCTTTAAACTACTTATTATAAAAACATGGCCATTTTTATTTCTGTATGTAAATAACAAAATTAAAAGCAAATGCATTAAAGCAGAGAGTTTATAATACTTTGTGATAATATACAAATCATAAATAAACACTTCCTTATTAGAAGATATCTTTAATTTTTATTTTGGAGAGAAACCAGTGTTATCTCCTAAAAATCAGTTTTCTAACTGATTAATCTGGTCAAACTACCTTTTATTCCTAAATGATCTGCAATATGTAGACTTCTAGACATAAAAGGGATTTTGGAGATCGTCTTGTCTAATCTATTCATTATACCTAAGGAAACTGAGGCTTGGAGTGGTTGGTGATTGTTAGGGTAACAAAATTAATATGCAGCAGAGTCTCAGAGAGAACCAGTATCTGTTGGTCACTAGGCCAGGTTCTTCCAATTGTCACTTCGTGTCCACTACACTTTCATACTTTAATGAATCAGATAGTCATTTTTCATTGGTTCAAAGAACTGACATGAATGAGCAAATATATCAAAAGCTATCTGTCATTTACCATCGTACAGGAATTTGAAGAGTCCTGGCATTAGAGGCTAAGAAGGATCTCAGAGGCCTTCTAATCTATCTTCCACTGTCTGTACCCTAAGGCCGTGTGTACGTGTAGTATTACATAGCATATATATAAATACATACACACACGCATATACTTTTTTTTCTTTGCTTTAAGAACCAGATAACTTTATTGGAAACAATGGTAAAACTGAAAGGAAGAAACTTAAGTGAACATTCTGAAAGGGGAATATGCACACCCGGCTGGTGGCCTGACCTGGGAAGGCACCCATAGCTGCGTGGAGACAGTCCCGGATCAGTTCTCCTTGTCGCCGCCGCCCAGGGTGAGCTTGTCAAAGAGGTACTCCGCCAGGCCGCCGGCCGGGGCCCCCATCTTGCGCAGGTTGCTGAGGTGGCCGCCCAGCTCCTTGATGGCCTTGACCTGCTCGTGCAGGTAGTGGTTCTCCAGGAAGTCGCAGAGCTGCGCGTCGCCCTTGTCGGTGGCCAGCTGGTGCAGCTCCAGGAGGCTCTGGTTGACGCTCTTCTCCAGGTGCAGGGCGAACTCCATGGCCTGCAGCGCGCCCTCCCAGTCGTCGCGCTCGGGCTTCTTGATGTCGCGAAGGCAGATGCGGCCGCCGCGCTGGTTCTGCAGGCCCATCAGCTTCTTGGCGTGCTCCCTCTCCTCGTGCGACTGGCGCAGGAAGTAGCGGGAGAAGTGCTTCAGGGCCACGTCGTCGCGGTCGAAGTAGAAGGCCATGGAGAGGTACACGTAGGAGGCGTGCAGCTCCCGGTTGATCTGGCTGTTGATGGCGGCCTCACAGTCGGTGTGGTAGTTTTGGCGCACCTGAGAGACTGCGGCCATGACGGGCGATGCAGGCGCGGGGAGCATGAAGAACGCAAAGGCGCCTCGGGAGCGCGGCCTGCCGAGCGGGAAGTGGCGGCGTTGGCGGGTGAGGCCCTGGGGTGAACCAAGGGTGGGCGAGGGCGGCGGCTGGCGCAGGGCAGGCTCCTAGCCGGGTGGCGTGTAAATGGCGGCGGGTCTGCCCCGGAACCGGAAGTGGGCCTGGGGGCCGTTAGACACGCGTGTATCTTTATGTATCTTTTGTATGCCACTTTATACACTCTGTATGTTTTTAACTTTTGAATTTTTTATCGAGTTAAAACTATCATTGACTACACACTATGTAAAAGACATAACATTTAACCGTTTACATATGTTACCTAATTTAATTTTCCCAAGAATCCAGAGAAGTTCTTTTATGCCCAATCATAGATAATGAAACAATGTTGAGGAAACAGTCTTTGAGAGAGTGAACATCTCACTTCAGGGATTCAAATTTAAGTATATCTTTCTCCACAGCTTGCATTGTTAACCATACTTTTCTTTGGCTTTTCACACCTCTTCCAAACTGTTAAACTTTCTCTCACTTCAGGGTCTTCAACCTACTGGGTCTCTCTGTGCCTGGGAATATTCTCCCCGCCACCGTGGAGTGATTCATTCCTTATACTAATTGAGATCTCAGCTGAAATATCAGTCCCTCAGAAAGTTATTTCTTGTTCATTTGTTTATCATCATCTATCTGTCTACATATATATATATAATCTTCTATTGTCCTTTCTCTCTACTAGAATGTAAATTTTATGAAAGTAATAAATTTGTTTCCCTCACCAGTATAATATCCCTATTCTAATATCTGGCATGGAGTAGCTTTCAAAAAGTGTGACTTGAATGAATAAATTAATTTTATTGATAGACTGTCAGTATTTTCTGCATTGTTATAATCTCATCATAGGTGTTAATAAACATTTTTAACAAAATAATTTATTTTCACTTATAGTATATTATCTTGCCTAAGGGATATATTATAATTTTCTTAATCATTCTCTATTTTTAAAGTTTTAAAATATTTAATTTTCTTTCAACTTTTTCTTGTTGTACATTACAGCTTCTCAACTATGCACTATTGACACTTTGGTTCTGCTGTTTCTGTGTTGAGGGTGGGAATGGGAGGCTGTACTGTGCACTGTGGGTTATACAGCAGCATCCCTAGTCTTTGTGCACTAGCAGCTAGTAACTTCCCATCCCTGAGTTGTAGAAACAAAATGTCTCCAGATATGACCACATGTTCCTTGAGGAAAACTCCAGGTGGGGACCACATCTTTAAATCATCCTGCAATAAATACCTTTAGGTATAATGTTCTTTCCATATTTAAAAGTATTTCTAAGGGTTAGCACCTCAGGTTTATTTTATAGATGGAAAAACAGAGGCTTAGAGAGTAAAAGACTTTGTCCAAGTTTATAGACTTATGAAGTAGTCTGTATGAGGTCAGTATGAGATCAGTATTAGATCAGGGCTTTTTGTTTGAGTGCTGTTTCAGGACCCCTAAATGAAGACCTTGTGTACTGTGGTGCCAGTACGGTACCTCGCTTCTTGATTCCCCCTTCACCCTACTTCCACTCCTTTCTCCCAGGATTACTTTGATTTCTCCTATCCCAACATCCAGTAACCTATTTTTTTTTTTTTATCTCACTGTCAGGGACTCATATTCTCCCTGTCTCTCCACTGTTCTTTACCTCTCCCTTTGTCTTGATCAGGTTCAGCAGAAGCTGACTCTCAGCCAAGGAGGGATGTGTAAGCAATTTATTAAACAAATACTACTAGGAAATACTGGTTAGGCAGCTGGAGGAAGGAGGAGAGGGAAGGGAAGGGTGCAGGTACAGAGGCATAAATCCTGCAGAGGGTAACTCTAGCCTGATTTTGCAGACAGATCTGGAGTATATGTTATACCTTAGAGTCGCGTTAACCTAGAAGCAAGAAAGCTGGTTTTCATAGCATCTGATAATCTTCTGTCATTGTTACACACAGAAATGGTAAAGAATATATAAATAAATAAATAATAAAAGAGGATCTGCAAAGAGCTCCCATATTCTTCATTACGAATTTCTCAGGTACCAAGTCATCTCCACCAGGAAATTTGCCATCTGCTCACTGTTTTCTGTTCCTGCAATCACTCTACTGGGTCCTTGCTAATAAGCCAGGGCCATTTAAGCTGGGTATGAACAATGGTTTTGGGAATCAAAGATCTGAGATAGCCTCCTTGTGGACGTCCTTGTTTTTTATCTCAAAAGAAAAAAACAATGGAGTTTGCTCATGTGTGTGGAAATTCACTGACATTTTGATAAGAGATCTCTGGCTCAAAAGTGTTCTCTTAGGGAATACCCATTTCAAGGCCCTGTCATATGTCAAACTGGAATTTTTGGCCTGAGGAAAATGGCAATTATCTCACTTAGCAACAGCTGTCACCTTCTTGGAGGTTTAAATTTAACTTTGCAGCTAGAAGCTAGTCATCTTTAGATTCATAAATATGAATTCGTTGTAACAGAAGGGACATCAAGGGCACACTGGAGGGACACAGCAAAGACAACGACAGTCTTATTTCAGCGTCATAAAGGAATTGTCATATGAACCTTAACACAAATTCCCACAACTGAGCATCATGAAACCATTGCCCAATAAAGTTAAACAGAGTGATTGCACTTGGTCTTAATTGCTCAGTTTCTATCATAAAAAAAATAGACTCTGAATAACTCTGTGATGCAAAATGGAGAGAGAAATTTTTAAACTTCTTTATATCAGAGACAATAACCACAATCTAAAAATAAATATCAAATTATCAAAACTCTAATGCAAAATACATATTTATCTGGATATGATAACATGTATAGGGAAAATTTATATTATTAATATAAGGGCTATTTATTAGACACTCCCTATCAATAGCCTCTTTCATCCTTCTGCTCTGTTACTTGGCCACCTTTCTTCTCTCTCTTCTCTTTCCCTTTCCCTTTTTTTCCATCTTCAACTTAGTATTTATTTCTTAAGAAACAAGTTTACATATTTCTCAATTATTTCTTTGCTAACAGAAACTTCCTTACTTTTCAGCTGTAAAAATTAAGGTGTTTTTCTAAAGAATTCTCTAAAGAGGAGTTCCAGTGTCCACTGATTAAATAATAATTGTCCTCAATGTGCTTCAAATACATTGATGGTATTTGAGAAAGTTACTGCAAGCAGACAGCAGACTTGTTCTCTTAATATCACAATGCTGACAAAAAATTCAAGCCCGTTTGTACAGATTGCTATTTAAGAGTTCCAATTCTGACTAAAAGGCTCAGTTTTCTCCTCTCTATCCAGCAAACACTGCCTGATCCATAACTCCTGCCAGCATTCTCAGAGCTGCCCCAGACAGTTGGTTGCAGAAACTCTGGCTGAGTCATGTCTCTGTTCTGCTACTCAGTAATGAGCCATCGCTTAGGGACATTCCTGAGATGTGCCAGAGATGTGTTTCTGGTCTCCACCTATTTCTTTGTCATGCCCCAGGCTGTGCCCACATTAGTGGAATTTCCAGTGCATTGCCATGCTCAGTAGGACAAAGGAAAGTCTGCAGAATTGCCACTTAATATTACTCAATAAATTAGTAACAGAAGCAATGAATGGAATGGAATGAAAATGTCTTGGCTCTTAGCCTCAGATAGAACCACTTCCTTCGTATGAACAAATAGCAGTTAATAGCTTGGCTTAGGGGGCTACAGGAAAGGGATAGCTTCTAAGTAGTGAATTTCACTCTGAATAAAATATGGAAAATACCCTTTTCAAGAGGAGTGGCTATACTACTTTTTTTCTCCCTCTTGGAGTATTGATTCTATATTACTCAGGTAATATAGAATCAATGAACAAATATTTGCTGATTTTAATATTATACAAAATGATTCAAATAGTTACTGAACAAACATTTGATGATTTAATAAATAACATGATTCATATATGAAATGTTTTGTTAGATTCTACAAATACTATATTCTTTCTTTTCAACCAATATTTTCCTTTTATTCCAGGATAGCCTCCAAAAGAAAATTGCTGCTGCCATCTGAGAAAAAATAAAAAAGATAACAAGTTAATAAAATAAAATAAAAAGATAGTGGAGACTGTCAAATGTAGAAAATGCAGAAGCAATTCTTCTTTTAGTCCCTATTTTACTAATAGTCCCTTCTGTACCAAAACAAAATAATAAAATAATAAGAATGGACAAATTTTCTTTCACACTCAAGAAAATTGCTTCATATCACTGTTTCCTATTTGTCTTTTTTTGAAGATGCCATACTGCTGTTGACATCTAAAATATCTCTTCAGTTTAAGGGCTCCATTTGTTCCCTCACTACAATTGTCCCAGTGCTATAGAAACTCCTCCCTCTGAACTTCTCACCCAGTACTCAATGTGTTGATGCTAGACTTGTGACCAGACCTCCATCTGCACATATGGACAAACATCACTGTTGGGTCAACAACACTTTCTGCAAAGAGTTCCTTTTGAGACATGTATCTAAGGTGCCAATGGTTAACAAGAATTGGTGAAAAAGATAAAATCTATTTGCTCCACTAACTGTGGCCATTCATCCTTAATTTATTTCACACTTCAAAACACTACCACTGTTTTGTTTCAAAAAAGTCAATCTATCTGGGTGTGGTGGCTCACGCCTGTAATCCTAGCACTCTGGAAGGCCAAGGCAGGGGGATAGCTTGAGCTCAGGAGTTTGAGACCAGCCAGAGCAAGAGTGCAATCCTGTCTCTACAAAAAATAGAAAAATTAGACAGGTGTTGTGGTGTGGGCCACTAGTCCCAGCTGCTCTGGAGGCTGAGGCAGGAGGTTCCTTGAGCCCAGGAGTTTGAGGTTGTAGTGAACTACCATGATGTGATGACACTGCTGCATTCTACTTGAGGAGGCAGAGTGAGACTGTCTCAAAAAAAAAAAAAAAAGAAAGAAAAAAGAAAGAAAAAAAGAAAAAAAACAATCTGAGTATTCCACTTTCCTGTTCAAATCTTGCATGTATCCCTATTTCCTAGAAAATTAAAGGTAAACTCCTTAGCACGGTAAAATGGCTTTCCAATGTGACCCTAACCAGTCTCTTCCTTTGCCTATCTCATTGTAAGTTCCAATATCAGTAAGCTCTAAATCACTCATCACTCTCAGCAGGTGATTCCGTCTCAAGTCTCTGTGTCTTTGCATTTGCTCTTCCCTTGAGCTAGAATAACTTTCTCTTCCACATTGCAGCTGCTTCTCAGTTTTAGGATTTGTTTTAAATGGAACTATGAAAATATTTCAATTATAGTTTTTGTTTTTCACTTGATATTTTACTTATTTTCTATAGTCCTTGCTGAACTCTGAACTCTTTGCAGACAAAAATCATGACTTGATCGTTTTGTTAACATTGAATGTGAAGTGTAGGCAGAAGTCACTGGGGGCCATAAGCCAATTGCAGGATCTCACCACTACTAGCTGAGTATTGGTCAGTGCATTAAAGAGAAACAGGTCCCACAACATTAGATTTCCAAATAGGCATCACTTTTTAAAAAATTTATTGAGATGCAGTGACAGCTGCAGACCTGCCTCGGGATGTCCTGGCTATTAATTTTCTTTAGAGCAGAGTTAGAATGGCACTTAGAAACATCAGATGATTAAAGGAAGTGGATTATGGATACAACTTTAGAAGAAAACCAAGCCATTAGAGTCATTCCTTTAATAAAGCAAATTCTCTTAGAAGGTGCAATACTTTAGGCAGCATCTTAGTATTCATTTATTTATTATCTCTTTAACAAATGTTTATTGATGATCTTCTCTGTGTAAAATATCGTGCCACGTAGAGGTGACACAACAGATAAATCTCTCTTATGGAGCTTACATTCAGAGGACAAAGAAAAACAATAAATAACTAATGTGCAATAACATAAATTATGTTATTAATTATTTAATTATAATCTGAGAATTGGGGTAAAGAAACCATAGAATAGAAGAATATGATCTAAACTTTGTGGTCAGACAAATTTTCTATGAGGAACAGATATTTAAGCCATGATATGAGGATGGCATGAGTTAGCAGGTGAGGAGGGGATGGCAGAGAATGCCTGGCTCTTAGGGAATAGCCTGTGCAAATCCCCTGGGCTTGTATGGTGGGTCTGAAGGCAGAAATGTTTGGAAAGCAGAAACTTAGGACAAAATGTGTTAAGACGAATTGAGAGACTTAGGGAGTTATCAGATATCTGTGGGCCATATTCAGAACTTTAAATTTTGTTATGAAAGCAATGAGTAGTCATTTCCTCTTCCCTTTAAGAAGAATTTTGAGTAGAACATTGATTTCATTAGATTTTTCTGGCTGAAGTATCATAGCTTGGAGATGTATAATGTTGACGTGACGAGCCCAGTTAGCATGGAAGAAATAATGACACTTGAAATATATTGATCTACAATTAACAGGACTTGAGGCTATTGGATATAAAGTTTAAGGGAGAAGGAAGTATCAAGGATGACTGCCTGCTTTCTGGCTTAAACGACTGGGTAGATGTAAAAACCACTCTCTATCAATAAAACACAGGAGGGGGCAATGGACAGATCATACCTTTAGTTCTGGAGACATTGAATGTCAGGTAGCTATAGTAAATTCAAGTGAGCTGCCCAGTAGGTAAATGGTTACACTGGTATGAGCTCAAATGACAGTTATAGGACCAAGATATCTATACAGGGTAAATGAAGCCACTAGAGAAGATAATAAAGCCCAAGTAAAAAGTGTGAAGTGGTAAGGGCAGAAGGACTAGAAGAGAGCCCGGAGGAATTACAGCCCTTAAAAGTTTAATAAAGTAAAGGTGTCAGCTAATCAGACTGAAAGTGAGTGTGAAGTAATTTACCAGCAGGAACAGTTAGCAAGCTAGAGATTTAAAAGGAGAAAGTACTTTCACAAAGATTTTCAAAAGACTTGGATAATTTCCATGACAAAGTCTTTCTTCTACACTTAAGCAATTTAAGTGAAGTTCAGAGAAAAATGTTAGTAAATATTTAATAGTTGTAAAAATAATACTGGTTCAAATACTATAAAATCTAGTATACATAGATATTATATGATTTTTTTCTGAATAGAAACAAAAATATTTGCTTAGTGAATTCTTCATGTGAATTGTGTAATTAGAAAACTAATCAAAATTGCCTAAGATTATTAGATAAATGAAAAAGGTTAAAAAGTGAACTTTGGAAGAAAATAAAGCAATCCATCCCAAGGATAAAATTTCTAGACTAAAAATCAAACTTCTGTGCTAAAGGTCACCATTTTGACACTCTCCATTGTCTTTAGATAACTAATTAATTTTGATTTACATCATAAATCATGCCATTTGCCTAGCAACGAGTTGGCTTTTAAATTCACCTCTCTATAATGTTGTTCTGAGAGCACATGAATATGTTGGTCTTGGAACTTCCTGCTAGAGCAGTGAACTAATGTTGATAAGCAAGTTTAAGACAAATTTCATTTTATACAAAATTAACATGATGAAGCATAGACCAGGGTATTTTTTTAGATTTTTAGTCAGAATTTAATTATTCATTTTAGAAAGTAATTATTAGTACAATCTAATTTTCACCTCGAGGAATTACTTTATAATAAAAATACCCCTTGAAAATTAAATTTTCCTTTGCAGAAACAAGTCAAATGGCCTAGATGTGTGACATTGTCATTACTGTCTATTAGTGCCGTAGGAAAAGAGATTTAGACTGGAAAGTGAACTTGTATTCACAAATCTCTCTCCACTAAAACCAAATATCCTGGTCTTTTAGAAAGCATTTGTAGTAATTCTTGAAACAGAGTACAATATAAGAACAGGGCAGACAGGATAAATGAATTTATCCAAGTCAAAAGTTAAGAGGGCTTCTGAAATGTTCAAGCACTGAAAAAGCACTCTCAGAATCATAACAATATTATTGCTAAATCTTGCATATAGTAGTAAATGATCTGAATACCAGGGAACTACGAATTTCAGAAATCCACTTCTCTTCTAGGAAAATTAACATTTGAGATATACTTAGAAAAATGGGAATTTCTATAGGCAGAGAAAAATGATAAGACTCTACTGTCTGAGAAAAGATACACAGGGTTGCATGAAAATGAAAGTGGGTTAGAGGAACTAGCTGGTATTATGGTGCATCTAGAGCCCAAATCTAAAAGGAGCCTAAGAAGTAGCAAGAGGTTAGGGTTAAATAGCAGCACAGGATACAGCCATTGTTTGGCCCATCTAGCATTATTCTCTCCTTCTGAGAAAAGCCATTTCCTCTTTCAATGAACTATTTCTCATCTCACTCCCAATATACAGTTTTATTTGATGCTGCCAATTATGATATATTTCCTGGCTCCCAATGCCATACTTAACACAAGAATAAGCAAGTGGCTCTTGTTAGCCTAATAGGAATTCTTCTCTAGGGTTTTTGTTTTTAAATTGAAACAAAGGGCAGCTACTTCTTTGTCTTTTTTGCAGTTTGGTCATTGTATTGGACAGAATAATGCAGCATAAAGATATCTACATCCTAATCCATAGAGCCTGTAAATATGTTACATTATATGGCAAAGTGAAATTAAGGTTGCAAATATGCTCACCTTAAAATATGGAGATTATCTGGGATTATTCATTTGAGCCCAATATAATCACAGGGGCCTTAAATGTGGAAGAAGGAGGAAGAAGAGGAGGTCAGAGTAATGCGATGTTAGGAGGACTCAACCCATTTTTGCTGGCTTTGGAGATGGAGGAAGAGGGGCACCCTTTAGAAGCTAGAAAAGTCAAGAAAACAGACCTTTTCCTACAGCCTCCAGAAAAAACATAGCATTGCTGATACCTTGACTAATACCCAGCATATTAGTCTTCTTGGACAGCCATAACAAAACACATAGGCTGGATGGCTTAAACAACAGAAATTTATTTTTTTATAGTTCTAAATGCTAGAATTTCAAGGTCAAGGTGTCATCAAGGTTGACATCTGGTGAAGCCTCCCTTCCTGGCTTGCAGATGTCTGCCTTCCTGCTACATCCTCACATGAACTTTCATCTGTTTCCATGGAGAGAAGGAGACAGAGTGCTAGTGTCTCTTCCTCTTCTTAAAATGACACCAGTTCTATCAGATTAAAGTCCCACTTTTATTACCCAATTTAATCTTTAATACCTTCATATAGGCTCTATCTCCAAATACAGTCACATCGGAAGTTAAGGCTCCAGTACATGCATTTGGAAGAGACACACTTCAGTCCATAATACCCAGTATAACATGCTTTGGTTACCTGAACTATAGAACTATAAGACAATATATACATGTTGTTTTAAGCCAATAAGTAGGTAATAATTTGTTATAGCAGCAATAGAAAACTCATACAGTTATATTAGCCAAAAGAAAAAAAAATCATTTTGGCTTAATCTAGATGAGTTTCTGTCCCTTTCAAAAAAGAGCCTTGATTTGGATTCAGGACATTTGTAAAGAATTAGGAGGCCAGGCGTGGTGGCTCACGCCTGTAATCCTAGCACTCTGGGAGGCCGAGGCGGGTGGATTGTTTGAGCTCAGGAGTTCGAGACCAGCCTGAGCAAGAGCGAGACCCCATCTCTACTAAAAATAGAAAAGAAATTAAACGGACAGCTAAAACACACACACAACACACACACACACACACACACACACACACACACACACACACATATATATATGTATATATATGTGTATATATATACATATATATATAGAAAAAATTAGCGGGGCATGGTGGCGCATGCCTGTAGTCCCAGCTACTCGGGAGGCTGAGGTAGGAGGATGACTCGAGCCCAGGAGTTTGAGGTTGCTGTGAGCTAGGCTGATGCCACGGTACTCTAGCCTGGGCAACAGAGTGAGACTCTGTCTCAAAAAAAAAAAAAAAAAAAAAAGAATTAGGGCCATAATGTCATTGAGGCTTTTGCTAAAAAGAGGAATATGATCTAATTTATATTTAGGGCAATTAATATGGATTCTGAATTAGAAAGGCAAGACTTTGGAACCTATTCATTAGTTTAAGTAACACATAGTACAATTATTTACAATGTATAGAACCTAATAAAAATGAAAAGTATTACCATTTTTGATGGGTTCATTCCCATATTATTATATCAAATGACTATTTGTACTCTGGAGGTTGTGCCTTTTTTTGTGGGGAGTAGCCAGTTTTAGGACCTAACACAAAGGACTGTTTAGGATACTTGTGCACAATAACACAATAAATTTATTTCATCCAAAAGAACAAGAGAGAGACACACATACGCTGCACAAAGGAAGAAAGAAAGGAAAAAAAGGAAGGGGGGAAGGAAAGATGAAGGAAGGGAAGATTCTGTGGTGGATTTCTACTTAGGGTCAAAGATGGTCACTTTGATTACTCTTTCCAATCCAATCCAATTCTACAATTGAAATTGTTTTTTACATTATTAGTTATGAACTAACAATCAACACTGCTTATTCTTCTGTTACTCTTTATTACTATTATTAAATTATGTAACTATTCAGGCTGTTTTAATATTTTTATGTACTAACCTAACTGCAAACCTTTTCCAAATAGATTAATTCACTCTCTTAATGTTTACATGTCTGCAAAAGTCATGTCATCAGATATATATATATGTATATATATATTATTCTAAATGTTTATTTCTTATTTTTAAAGAGACATGAATTATATAGATCTTATACTATTACTCTCCTGCTACTCTCTTTATTTTTCAAATTTCTGCTAATGGTGGTATCTTATAACTTTCTTTTGTAGATAAATAGATCAAATCATAAACATTATTCACATGATGATCCTTAAGAAAATACCTTTCAAGTCATCCAGATTATAGGGCCTTACATGTTTGAGAAATTATAGGATTGATTGGAGATATTCTGCTTTACTGGGTAGACTTGATATTACCGAATATGTTTGTATCTTCTCCTCTTTTTCTGGCTGACTTATTCTACTCACAGCCGTGTGTGTGTGTGTGTGTGTGTGTGTGTGTGTGTGTGTGTGTGTGTGAATGCGTGTGTAGAGACAGAAAGACAGAGACAGAGATAGAGACAGATTAAAATGGAAACTGCCTGCTCTTTCACACAAACTAAACTGTTTTGTTTCCTTCATTTTAGAGCATCCTAAATTCATTGTAGAACATCTGGCCTGATGCTCATATTACCCACTTGGGAACAAAACTCAAAATCTGCATATATACTTGTAGAATCTGATGCAATCTGGTTATTTCCACAATATTTCCTTGGAATATCCTCACTGATATATTTCTGTCCTCCTCCCTCCATGTGCAACAGGCACAGCAAATTGTAATTGTGAGAGCATGTTAAGAAAGATAAATTTCTTCTCAGTCTGGAAGACCTCATTTAAGCAACAACTACTCATTTTTGATTGAGTGCAGGCTCACAGATCGATACAGGGAAGGTTCCTTAAGAATAACCTAAAATCCCCCACTCCCCCAGGAATAAAGGGTTCAATTTTTCTATATCTCTAATTCCCAGTAAAAACATTCTAGTACCCAAACCGTGCATAAAACTCATGTGGTGGCAGTATCAAAACCTTCCACCACTGCACTCAGGAACTTTGAGAAACTGTATGGTCTTCTACTAATTTAGAATTTTAGTTTTCCATTCTCCTTTACATTTTGTACTTCCTGGTTCATATTTTCTTCCTTTGGTTTCCTTATTAATATAGGGGTCAATATATCACGTTTCTTTGGTCCAGAGATGTAAGTTTTTTATCTTTAAATATTCATTAATTTGGGATACATAGTATATAATACAACATTTTTGTGGTACCTATTTTTCCTTAAATGCTGCCTTCAAGGCTATGTCTACAATAGAGAATATCTCTTTCTTTAATTTTAGGATATTATGGAGGTACAAACATTTTGGTTATATGTTATGACTTTGCCTCACCCAAGCCAGGATTTGAGGCATGCCTTTTCACCCCTACAATGCTCACCACATCCATTCGCTGTGACTTTACTCACTCCCATCTCCCCAACCCCTAATTAAGCAAAAAGAGAATATCTTAGTATTGAGAAAATGTGCTAATTGTCATGAGGATTAAAGGAGTTAGTATGTGTAAAGCACTTAGAATAGTACTTAGTACACAAGTGTCACTGAACAAATGTCAGTCATTATTATCATAAACATAATCATTATTACCTTAGGCAGTATAGTACAGATGTTAGGAGCATAGTTTCTGAAGCAGAAGATACCTGAGTTGAAATCTCATTCTGCCATTTATTACCTGTGGGTCCTGACACATTATACAATTTCTCTAAACATTGGTTTCCTCTTATTAGAAATGGAAGTATACGACTTACATTTAAAAAGTAGTGAGATTAAATGAGAACATCTATTTTACCAGCTTATCATAGTACTTGGATCAGAGCAAAATCTTAGTTGAGAAACTAGCAATTGCTCCCAATTAGCTGCAGCCATTAATTAGAGCATTTTAGCTTTCTGAATCCTGGGCTATGCTCACAGGACTGTGATTCGCCAGAAGGTATCTTCAGGAAATAGAGAAACAACAGAGAGCAGAACGTATCTGATGTGCCTGGTCTTGGCTTGCATCCTTATTCCTAAATCCAGTAGCATTACTTTTGGATTTAAACTTGATGACATCTGTGGGCCTTAAATGACAGATGATCACAACTTTGTTGCTACTGTCATTTATAGAAAAGGATAAAACACTGTCTTGGCACATCCTGATGGTGACCTTGAGTACGAATCTTGGCAGATTCATACAGTAACCCTTTGGTATCTCTCTGTGTAGAGGTTTCTCAGTTTGGTGTGTGGTTCCAAGTGTTTCCATTACTGTCACATAATTGACAGGGGCGTTGCTGGGCAGTAAGAGTTATTGGCACGCAGAACAGGCTTGTACTGGCCTTGCAGAAATGACTGTTAAATTTTCAGGATTTTTTTTCAAGCCAATTGTTAAAACCCAGTCATTATTAATAATTAAATTATATAAATTTACAATTAAATAATTTATATTAAAAGCAGAGGTAATAAACTTTCAAAACTCATCACTTGCTAATTATTTTACTATTTAAAACATATTACCATTACCTATGCTCTTGTGACTATTTAAACCTATTTTCTCTGTGTAGTGAAAATGCTATTTAATGGTATGCTACTAAGCACAGCTTTTCAAATCTTGTTGGCATCATGTTGTTAGATTTAAATCAGCCATGGAGGGAGTATATACTACAAAATAGGCACCGGCCTCACTGAACTTGCTTATAGTAATTACCAGTACACCACTTCAGCTGGAATAGAGTTCGATATACTAGACCATAGACGAAATGTTTTTAAGTAATCATCATAGACAACGGATCTTTACTATGTTTTCCCAGCACATTTGATGTCAAAGTAATGGTAGTTTTAAAACTGTGTATGTGTGTATGTCAGTGTGTGTGTGTGTGTGTGTGTGTGTGTGTGTGTGTGTGTCTGCCTGTCTGTCTGTCTTTTATATAAAAGTCAGTTTAGGGTGAGGACAAATCTATTCCCAGTAAGATATGATTGTTGAATATTCAGGCATTTTGATAGTCAGTTGGTAATCTGTTGGTTTACCAACAGTTGAAATCATCTATGATGTGAGAATATTTATACTACAAATTAGAGTGTTTTTTTGTTTGTTTTTAAAAACTAGTTTATCAATACCCTGCCTAAAATACTTATCTTTCTCCAGAGCTCTGACAAAATGTTACCTGAGTTATCATTGTATTCAGTTATTTTAGGGTTATTCTTTTTCAGTTCTTACATAGTAATTAGTCACAGTCTCTGCATGACACAGGGATAAACCTTGCACTAAACCTTCAGAAAATGCAGTAAAATGGAACCCACAAGAAACAGTAAAATCATGTATTGAAACAATACATGTACTGCATAAAACCAATTTTATGTATTTTTTCTGTTTTTAAAATGTTATTTTCTGAGTTCCTCTAGCATTTTCTTTCATTTGAATTCTGTCCCTTATTGTATACTTGATAACATACCGGAATCTCTTTTGTTTGGTAACAGTTTTAGTCAATAGGTAGCTTTTTTCAGTAGGAATAAAAATGTACAATAAAATGCTTTTGCTCAATTTTCTAGACACTTCTACTAAATCTACATTTTATGGATTTTAAAATAGAATGGCTTATGTTATATAAAAATATCAAATTCTATAACATAATAGGTACTCGTGAATTGATTGCTAGAAATTTTTGCTTGCTTATCAGTGTTTGGTTTGAGTAATTAGCTAACAATTACATTAAATTTTGGAGATCTATCGTGCTAAAAATGCTAAAATAAATTAGCATAGAAATATTGCTAACCCAAGTAGTTTTAACATACCTGAAAAAAAAACTACTTAATAAAAAAACATCAATTACCAAAAAGTATTTTTACAGGGATATTTTTAGATAACTTTGTGGAGACAATTTCTTAGAACAGTTGTAAGAAAATAGTTTGATAACAGAGGATCATCAGAACATTGGTATTGTTGTCTTTTAAAATCTCTAGTATAACTGGTTCTGCCTTTCCTATTTTGAGTGTGGTGCATCATTGCCAAGAATCACCACAGCATGCCTGAGGCTTTTGAAATTTTATGCTCAAATTCCAGAGGGTCTATCACGAAACCCTTTTTGACTTCGTCTGTTAATCCAGTGCCCGCCCAGATGATGTTCCCAGGATAGAACCAGGAGGCCCCATAGTTTGGCAATCAGTCCATAGAACAAAGAATAAAGAATCATAAAAGAGAGTAAAGCTATATATCATTACATATGGGAATGTATTGAAATTATTTCAATGACAAAATGAATGTAATTTCTACATTGTAGGTATTTCACATGATTTCAGAATTTTCTTCATTTATGAGGTTAAATTTGTTTGTCATGGCCAAGAATCAGTGCCAAGCTTAGTAGTTGAGCTAATTTTGAGTGATAAAGCAAAACCATGCAATATTATAATAATTCTAATTTTTTTATCTTCTTATTTATTTTTCATATATCTGAAATGTACTGGGTATTGAATAGACTCTGGGGAACAATGATTAAAGAAAATGACATATTTCTTTTTCTCATGGAACTACTATGGAGTACTGTGGAAAATATGGACAGAGAATAAGTATAAGTGCAATTATAAGTGTTATAAGCAGCACAGGTAAAGGGGGAATCAATAACACATGGTTTAACATGGTTTGGGGAAGTCTGGGACGTGTTCAAGGAAGTGATGTTTTCACTCAAAGTGGAAGGAATCAAAGGAATTAATTAACCAGAGAAGGCAGGCAGCATTAGAAGCCTACAGGCATCTCTCTTTCTCATCTGTGTTCCATGCACTTGTCCTCTTACCATTTGAATTATTTTGGAAAATAGGGTTGTAGAGAAGAGTAGTTTAATAGGGGAAGTAAAGAAGGATACTCCCACACTGACACTATTTCTGATGCCTCCCATCCCCCTAATAACCTTTGCTACTTCTATGATTCCAAAACTTGCACAGGATTCAGTTTAATTCAGGAAGCCAGTGGGACTATGTAAAAGAAAACTTACTTCTGGAGGATGAAGTGAGAGCAGTAATGTGTGACTTACTACTTCTCTTTATTCCCTCCCTTTTATTGATAAATCATTTATAATTATATGCAGAATTTTCTATGTATGCATATACGTTTCCCTTCTTCTTCCCAGAGAAAGGCTCTATAACCATTCATTTAATTATCAAATAGATCTAAGCCAAAAATAGAATAGTCAAAAGAAAATGGTCTGATTTACTAATATTAGTTAAAAAATAACTATATTTTCTTTTCATTCTTTTAAAATTTTTAATTGATACATAATAGATGTACATATTTTGGGGGTACATGTGATATTTTGGTACATTCATATAATGTGTAATGTTCAAATCAGGGTACTTGGGGTAATCATCACCTTAAATATTTATCTTATTTTTATGCTAGTAACTTCTCATTCTTTTGTGGCTTTATTTTAAATGTAGTTTAAAAATATTATTATTTGGTAATAATATTAATATAAGGTAAAGACTCAATTTTTCTTATACTGTATGTTGAAAAATAAATGCCTTTATCATCAATTTGCAAGGCATCTTTTATTACATATTATGTTAATATGTGTTATACAGTCCATTTGGGGGCTATTCATAAAAATCTGTTTATCTATGTGCTTCTTTTTATACCAACCCTTGGTGTTTTAATTATCATAATTTCATAATGAGCTTGCATAGCTCAATACATCCTCTCTAGCTTTTATTTTATTTTTCAATGTAAACTATTTAAAGCTATTTTGTCAAGTAACCGAAAACAGCCCATTGAGGTTGTGATTTGGAGATCAATCTTACATTCACTGAGAAAACTAATTGCTTTACTTAATCCACCTTTCCATTCAGTAATGTAGTATCTCTCTTTTATATATATATATATATGTATATATATATGCAATATATATAATATATATTCCCCAGGTGATTCAGATACATATGTTGATATATGTGTGTGTGTGTATATATATATCCTACATAGTCTGCATATTTCTTGTCAAAATTATTCCCAAATACTGTATATATTCAGATGCTTTTGCAAATGAAGCCTTTTCCTGATTATCATTCTAGAATGTTTGTGATGGTAACTTAGTTAATTATTTTCCTTTTGTCCAACTTATGAAACTTTCCTATTCATTCTAAAAGATTTAAAGTTGATTCTTTTGGATTTTCTAGATAATCTATAAATAATGAAAATATAAATTCTCTTGTAAACCTCTTACTGTTTTTGTTTTGCTTTACTTTTTATTCTATTACATTTTCTAGAACTTCTAGTGTAATATTAACGGTCCTGGTAACAATGCACATCCTTGCCTTCATCCTAATTTTAAAGGGATCTAATCTACAAGTGTTTGAATAATGGTGAATAATCCTCCACTGTGATTCAAGAAAAATTAAATTCCATATAAAAGGGAATGCTCTCCTTAAGATCACCTAACCTCCTGTGTGTTTATTCTCAAGAATTAAAATATTCATTCCAGCATAGAATCACCTCCTGTGCTCTTTAATAACAGTTGCCCAGTGTACTTAATGACCCAAAACACAGCTGCATTCATTCTTGTTCAGTTGTTGTTTTTTATATATTTCCAAGAAATGATGTATCTCATCTAAAACACTTCAACTCACAAGTAATTGTTTTATACAAAGTTTAAATTAGGTGGTTTGTGTGTGTGTGTGTTGTATATGTGTGTGTACTAATCGCCAAGCACAATATTGGCAGCAGCCCAGGAATACAGCTCAAATTTCACTTCCTCCATGAAACCTGTCTTGAGTTCCTGGACATAAATAATTCTTCCCTCCTAACTTTCTAAAATAAGTGTTTCCAACACTCATGTGACACTTATTACATACAGAGTAGATTTTTAAAAATAGCTTTACTTTCATCCTTTTCCAGTAAAGTATATTGGTTTCAATCACAAGATCAGATAGTAGACTAACTAGTTTTGAATCTCAGCTCTGCTTCTTAACTTGAAACGTGACCTTCCACAGGTTTCTAAGGCAAATTGTTTTGACCCTCTGTACCACAGTTTGCTAATATGTAAAGTGAGACTAATAATATTTATTATATATTTAAATCTTCATTTTAGAGTGTTGTTTTGAAAATTAACAAAATATATTAAAGCTTTTAGAATGGTTCTTGGCTCAGTTAATTATAACGAGTGGAAAACAATAGTGGCTGTTTAAGATCACCTTCGTGCTGGATGCTCTTGTTAATGTTTTATGTAAACTACCTCTCATTTGACCATCTTAATAAATCAATGAGAGAGCTAAAGCTTGTAGAGATTCAGTTATTTTCCCAAACACACATCTTTAGTTGGCCAGGGAGCTGGAACTCCAGCTCAGCTGGTCTTGTGGCAAAACTTCTATTCTTAAGCAATGCACAACTCAGGTTTCCAGAAAGTACCATAAGAAAAAGGGGTCTCTTTTATACAAAGTTATAGATTCACATAGAGTATGGAAGAAGCTTTATATATAATATAATTCAAAAATTGCAGCTATGAAAACACATAACAGTAGTATTCAAACTTTGCTGTACTTTAGAATCACTTGGCATTGGAGTTTTGTTTTATATTTACTTTTTCTTCTTATTATTATTCTTTTTTTTTCCTTGAAATTCCAATGCCCAGGGTACACCCATACCACCTCCATATGAGTCAGTGAGGGTAGGGTCCAAGCATCAGTATTTATTAAATTTCCTGGGTGATTTTATTGTTTAGCCAAGACTGAAAACCAGTGGTTTAGGACAGTGATTATAATTAGAACCAATTATAATTAGAACCAATTAGAATTTACCAAGTATTCCAGATGGGTCAGGGAGGGTTTTACAGAAAAAGTCATTCTTAGTCTTATATTTGAAAGAGAAAAATTTTGCCACAGAATCATGGGGGGAAAGAATGAGTAGGAACGGGAGTTAAATATGAATGAACAGAATTATGCAAAACAGCAGAGGAGAAATAGTGTGTAGTACTCTGGGGCAATTGCCAGAAATCTGCAGCCTAGAATCACCCTCTAAATGGCCTCATTTGTATAATAATTCTCCATTGATCATCTTCATCTTTTACTCTAAAAACATGGTGTCTTTGTTCTTCCTTCTCAACTGCTCTCTGACAAGCCATCCATGTGGTATTTTCTTTGACTCTTCACTCTCGTTCCATTCTCGCCACTTTCTCACTTTCTGCTTATGATTTAATGATGTAAGTTTTAATTTCAGTGTTTATTATATCATATCCAATTTTTGTTGTCTTCTTATCTGAAATGTTGAATAATTTATCTGTTCTGTTAGGTTTTACACAGTTCAAAGGTAGGATCATTTAGTTATTTGTTTTAGTAGTATTTCCTTCAATTTTATAATAAAGTATGTACTCAGTAAATGCTTTTTAAGTATATGATTGCTGAAAACATGTTTTCCTATTGTGTAATTTGTTTTCAATAACCTTAAGGTTTTTACTTTTGAGAAACTTAATATTGTCTCTAATCATATTTTTGTAAGTATTAAGTAGGATTTTATCAAAAAGTTCAATAGAAATTATAATACCTTAAACTATATATATGTAAATATGTATGTAAAATATGTCTATAAGGTAAAGTGCTAAGTTGAAAACTAAATGACATTTTGAAAGTGCATTAAAATGTAAATCTGGGGCAATAAATTCTCTTCAAATAATTCATCTATGTACCTCAAGCTGCTTTAGTAATAAAAAAAAATAGAGTTCAGTATTTTTTATAATGATTACAGATGGGATTACAAGTTGGGTATAATGGGAATTTTTGAGAAGACCTATTATTTTGCCTTAAACTATGTGCAAATGACTTCCAGGAAACAATTGGTCAGGATGTGATTGAGTCATAACTTAAAATTCCAAAGAAGACAATAGTAAAAACAAATTAAAATGCTATGCAAGTCTATTGGGGAAAAATGTTGTTTACTATAAAATAGAAAATGCAAGTATAAAGAATTAAAATATTTCTTTTTCAAAGAGGAATAGTAGCAAAATGCAACATATGGCCTGAAATCACATTGCTGACAGTTTTTGAAATTACTCAGGGGTTTCCAATATGAAACCAAAGAATAAATATCATACTGTCTTTAAAATATAATAAGCCAACATGTGTCTGAACTGTTTGATGAAATCTTGTTGTGTTAACTACCTCTGTGAGAGAAATGTAATATATAAGTAAAACTGATAGATTAGAAAGTTAATTAACCAATTTGAAATGGTATATTTGTAATCATGTGGCTGCCAGCATTACACATTCAGTAGAAGTGGCTATTGATATGACATTTCAGAAATTTTGCATGTGCTTAGGAAATGCACATGAATCTTTGGAATCAAACTGTAGATGAAAGTATTGGAACATTTGTGAAGAGCAGTTGCTCTGAAAGAGTACTCTCTGGGGCCATAGCTAGTAGTTTCAAAATCCATTGCAACCCTGATATCTGGTCTTCAGAAAAAGACAATCAAAGCAATCAATTGTTCTTTTACTCCCACAATATGGTTTCCTATATAGGTCAAAGACTAAAAAATGAGGATATAACAAATACAATTTTAAAAGAGACTACAACAATTAAAAAAAAAAGCCATGAAATATTTAAGACTTCCAAAAATCATGTCACTTTCAGAAATAGCATTCTAGAATTTGACAACTTTATAGTCACATGAAGAGATGAGTTGGGCATTTTAAAAAGTGACATCATATGCTGGCAAAAGGGAGGATCTGAAAATCAGATTTGTGTGTGTGCTTTCCCTCACAATCTTTCTGACCTCAGGTAAGCTGCTGTATTTTTTCAGAACTTCTTTACCTCTTTGGAAAAATGCCAAAGTTAGACTAGATCAGTGCTTTTCCACTTTTGTTGGTTGTCATTTATATGTAGCAAAAGGCTCATTTCATATGAAGTCATAGGTGGAACAATAGACTTTAAGAACATGTCTGTCTTAGTCTGTTTTGTGCTGCTATAAAGGAATACCTGAGTCTGGGTAATTTACAAAGATAAAAAGGTTTATTTGGCTCACAATTCTGCAGCTGGAATACTGGACACCTGGTGAAAGCCTCAGGCTGCTTCCACTCATGGTGGAAGGCAGAAGGGGAGACAGTGTGTAGAGATCACATGGTGAGAGAGGAAGCAAGAGAAAAGGGAGGTGCCACTCTCTTTTGAACAACTAGCTCTCCAGGGAACTCATAAAGAGAGAACTCACCTCTCCTCCCAGGGAGGGCATTAATTTATTCATGAGAGATCTGCCCTCATGACCCAAACACCTCTCATTAAGCCCCACCTCCAATTTTGGGGATCAGATTTCGACATGAGATTTGGAGGGGTCAAACAAACCAAACTACAGCAGTGTCACCATGTCCCTCACAGCATACTTTTCTGTTGTAAATCAGTCACACAGCAAAACTGGAGTTCATATGAATGGGGATGAGAGGGTTTATAAAATGATTTTTGCCATTTGAGAATCACATGTTGTTATCTTTGAAGTCGTCCATAAATTTTTTGTGAAAAGTAAGTCCCAAGCAGTATTTTTTTAAAAAATGAAAAGTAATATCTAACAAAAAATTTCAGCATTTCCACATACCTGAATTCAGAATTGTATTTTTAAGACATAGTTTTAACCCTTTAAAATCTGCTATAAAAGATGACTTTTATTTATCGACTACTAAGTACCCAGTGCCCTTCCAAGCATGCTATAGATAACATCTTATTTTAACCTCATGTCAACCAGCATTACAGATTACAGATGAGAAAACCAAGGCATTGAAAGATTAGTTGCCCCAAACCACACAGCCATTAGGTGTGGGATTCGAAACCCATGCAGTTTGGCTCCATAGTCTGTGTTTCTCACACTCTAGTGTATTATAAAATGAATTAATATCCCTTTGAACAGTTTAATTCATTATGTAGAAAATAAATAAAGCAGCTATGTCTTCACTGTGTATCTTCTTCAACTCTTTATAAATGTAGAATTACATATTCTTTATTAAGAATATCTAGCCTTGAGCATATCCTTTTTTTTTTATTTTTGTTTTTATTTTTATTTACTTATTTATTTTTATTTCAGCATATTATGGGGGTACAATTGTTTAGATTACATATATTGCCTTTGCCCCACCCAAGTCAGAGCTTTAAGCATGTCCATCCTCCAGACAGTGCACACGGCACCCATTAGGCGTGAATATACCCATCCCCTCCTCCTAACATAAAACTTTAAAAGCAAGTGTCTACTCAACCACTTGCATATGTATTAGTGATCTTCAGTTTATCTTTTTCTTATTTTTCGGCAAAAATCCCCTTTTCAAATAAGTCATAGATAAAACTCAATTCATGTGTAAAATTTTATTTATTTTAATGCATATTGGTGAGAAAAATTTAGTTGTCTTGATAAAGATTTTACAAACTGAAACCAAGAGCTATAAGACACTATTGCAGACACTATCCAGCTATGGCTCCATCTTGGTTTGGCTGTACCATATATGATACATCTTTATTTATACAGGCAAGTAGTTACAATGATAAATTTTTTTCCAGGTTACCTTGCAACCTCAGAATAACCTTCTCTTAAGGTTTGGGGGTTCAGTGGTGGTAGGAAATGTTGAAGTGCTTCTTATATTTCTTATCATAAATATGAAGTAAGACAAAGAACCCCCTAAACTGACTAGTGCTAATACTCTATAATATGTCATTCACTTTTTATTTTGCCATTTGCCTTATCTTGACGTGTGCAACTGCTCATTCAGCTTGACACTGGCACTGGCTTGTAGTGATTTGCATTAAAGGATATACTCAGGTCTGAATTTAGATAAATAAAAACAAGAAACAGTGCTGAACTGCACTTTCTTAATTGATGACACCTTTACAAGGAGTTCAAGTACATGCACAGAGATGGTAGATCTGCACACAATAAGTTAAAACTGAAAAACAAAATGAGTTGGTGATTTTACAGGGTAGCAATTTAACACAACTACAATTGCTGTGGATGTTATCTGTCATTACAAATTTTAAAGAGTTCAAGTATATTTTTAAAATATTAAATCTTAATTAATTGGTTATAGAGCTCCCAAAATACCACAATAGGACCTAAGTTTACATTTTGAAAACCATTCAACTAAGCAATATTGTACCTCAGTTTTATGGCTGACATGTGATTTATAAAAATGCAAAAATGATTACTGAGTACTAAATTTGTTGCTGAACTGGTTTATTATTGGTAGACATTTTCACAGATGTACTTATCTTCTGTAAAACTTTTCTTTGTAAATAGAACATGTAGAAAAATAGAACAATATTTAAGCTTAGTTCTTTTCCGGCTGTATTGTTGAATTTTTGTCCATTCAAATTTGAAATAATTTGGATTTACAAGACCAGTTTCTATGGGGATCAGAACTCATTTTGAGTCCAAGGTGGTCACACCAATGAAAAACTGACCTTTTTTCATCCTTAAAATATTTGCATTCCTGTGTGTATGTTGGCACTAAGAATACCAGCAGGGTTCTGCATAGTCAAAAATTAAAACTATTAAGAAGGTATGAAAATAAGCAGGTTGGCCTAGACTAATGGAATTTTTCTTTTGGATGTGTTTTTATGAAGAAGTTAGATTTTCAACAGGCCTTTGAACATATATCATTTTGGTCCTTTTTCTCTCCTTTAACTATATATAAGTTATCAACTTCTGAAAATTATTCCTTCAAAATGTCTTGTGTATCTCTCCCCTTATGTTCATTCCCATTGTAGGCAACAACATAGTCCTGGCTACATGACTGCATTATTGCAAAATATAGTCTCTGTGCCTCCAATAATTCTGCCTCTTTTCTCCATATTAATGATTATATTTTTATATTGTCAACCACTAACAAAAATCATTCAGCAATTACACATTCTTCTCTTGATAAACTCTAAACACCTCAGCATGAAATTCACCAAACATGCATATGCACAGGCACACACACAGCTTTCCAATCTAATCTATGAATATTCTTCAGCACAAACCTACCTGAGCATGTATGCCAGTCTCCTTACTATGTGTCACTTGTCCTCTCCTCTTATTTAAAAATTCCTGGGTTTTGCTTAAGATTTAGAAAATCTATTCTTGCTTATTTCAACAAAATTTTATTATTCTTAATAGTAATGAGGGATTATGTTTCATTGTGATAATACATCTCATTTTCTGCTTATTTACTCTGACTTTATTTCTTTTTTTGAGGATGCGGTAACTTCACCTGTGAAGTGACTTTTGCTTTGTTGCTTTTGCTTCCCTGTAAGGTGTCTTTTGCAAACTTACTGCAGTTTTATTTTGTGATATGGAAAACACAGCACCAGTATACAACAGTGAGAAGAAATTTGCCAAATGATGCGAGAGAAATTGATGTTGCTCAGATGGTTCAAATTTATCTAAAATGATGGCCTTGTAAATGTCAGACGCAAATGCGATGGACTCACACATACTGTATGATTTCTGTGATGATGATCTATTACTTACTTCCCTACAGTTAATTTGTTCATTTTTAAAGAAATATGTATTTTTTAAAAATTTGTACACGTTTAAGGGGTACAAGTGCAGTTTTGTTACATGGACATATTTTATAATGGTGAAGTATGAGTTTTTAGTGTAACCATCACCCAACTAATGTACATTGTACTCACTAAGGAATTTCTCATCTCCCATGCCCCTCCCACCTTCCTGCTGTTCCAAGTCCCTAATCACTATTATTCTACACTCTATGCCCATGTGTACACATTATTTAGCTCCCACTTATAAGTGAGAACATGTGCTACTTGACTTTCTGTTTCTGAGTTATTTTACTTAAGATAGTGACCTCCAGTTCTATTCATGTTGCTGCAAAAGACATGATTTCATTCCTTTTATGGATGAATAGTATTCCATTGTGTATATATATATCACATTTTCTTTATCCATTCATCCACTGAGGGACACTTAGGTTGATTTCATATCTTTGTTATTTGTCAACAGTGCTGTGATAAACATACAGGTGATGGTATCTTTTTGATATAATGATTTCTTTTCCTTCTGGGCGGATACCCAGCAGTGGGATTGATGAATCAAATGGTATCTCTGTTTTCAGTTCTTTGAGAATTCTCCATACTGTTTTCCACAGAGGCTGTATTAATTTACATTCCCACCAACAATGTAAGGATTCCTTTTTCCTTGTATCCTCACCAACATCTGTTATATTTTGACTTTTTTATAATGGTCATTCTGACTAGTATAAGATGGTATCTTACTGATGTTTTAATTTGTATTTCTCTGATGATTAGTATGTTGAACATTTTGTTGTATCCTTGTTGGCCACATGTATGTCTTCTTTTGAAAAATGTCTATTCATGTCCTTTGCCCACTTTTTAACGGGGTTATTTAGTTTTTCTGTTGTTGTCATGTTGAGTTCCTTGTAAATTTTGGATATCAGTCCCTTGTCAGATGCATTGTCTGAAAATATTTTCTCCCATTCTGTAGGTTGTCTATTCACTCTGTTGATTATTTCTTTTGCTAGGCAGAAGCTTTTTAGTTTAATTAAGTCATATTTGTTTATTTTTGGTTTTGTTGCTTGTGCTTTTGAGGTCTTAGTTGTAAATTCTTTACCTAGACCCATGTTCAGAACTACTATGAACAACTATACATTCATAAAACAGAAAACCTAAATTTCTGGAAATATACAACCTCCCAAGTTTGAACTAGTAAGAAACAGAAATCCTGAACAGACCAATAATGAATAATCAGATTGAATCAGTAATTTAAAAAATCTCCCAACGAAAAGAAGCCCAGGACCAGAGGTATTCATAGCTAAGTTCTACCAAACATAGAAAGATTAACTTGTACAACCTTCCTGAAACTGTTCCAAAAAATCAAAGAGGAGGCAACTCTCCCTATTTCATTCCATGAAGCCAGTACCACCTGCATACCAAAGCCAGATAAGAACACAACAAAAAAAGAAAACTACAGACCAATATTCTTGTTGAACATAGATGCAATATTCCTCAGCAAAGTACTAGCAAATCAATGCCAACAGCACATCAAAGAGAAAACATGATCAATTAATTGTGTTTCATTCCATGGGTACAAGGATGGTTTAATATATGCAAATCAATAAATGTGATTCATCATATAAACAGAATTAAGAACAAAAACCATATGATCATCTGAATAGATGCAGAAAATGCATTTGATAAAATTCAGCATCGCTTCATGATAAAAACTCTCAATAAACTAGTAATAAAAGGAACATACCTCAAAATAATAAGGCTATATATGATAAAACCACCAACAACATCATACCAAACAGGGAAAAATTGAATGCAATCCCCCAAAGAAATGGACTAGACAAGGATGCTCACTTTCACCATTCCTATTTAACATAGTGCTAGAAGTCCTGGCCTTAACAATCAGGTAAGAGAAATAAATAAAGGATACCAATAAATATGTATTGTGCACTATTCTCAGTGCTAAAGATATAAAGATGAACAAAAGAGACCTGGCTCTCAGCTCTACCAGAGTTTAGATTCTAGTGGAATAACAAGACAGTAATCACTCAAGTGAATAAGAGAGGGGATAAAGAGGCACTTGAGAGCCTACGATAGGGTGTTGGCCTAGAGAGGACCTGAGCAAACTTGCTGTGAAGCGGTGATCTCGCACTGAACTCTGAAACAAGAGCAGACACTAACCTGCCAAAGAGGGAAGGCAGGAGTGTTCTAGCAGAGGGGACAGCTTGGTTAAATATCTTATAGTAAAAGGGAGCATGGCTGGTTCAGGGCCTGAAAGAAGAGCAGAGTGGTTGAAAAGGAGAAAGTGAGGGGGAATGTACTGGAAGATGAGGCTAGAGAAGAAGATGGAGGCCATAGCAAGCCTGGTGCTAATGCCTTGTAAGGAGATTTTTCGTCACAGTAAGGGCACAGGGAAGCCAAAGAGGAGCTTTAAGCAAGGGGAGTGATGTATGTAGAAAAATACCCAATATTAATTGGCAACAAAGAATATCAGATTTATAGGTGTTAAGCATTCATAGTAAAATCAACATGTGGGAACTGTTCAAAGGCACTTTATATACCGTATAATTTTGTTTATATAAATTATTTTACAATTCAAAAACATATCGTTCATGCTGACCTCTGGAGACTGTCTTATATGCCTGAAAGTGGCAACCTAAAGTTCTTTCATAAATAATCCATAAATTAAAGTCTAGGAATGATCAGATATTTTTAAATTAAAATACTGAGGCTGAAGAAGTGACCAAAATGTTTTTGTAACAGTAATTTGATGTCTTAAGCAATTTTGCCCCATGGCCCTGGTTGCTTCCAGCTTAGGTTAGAAATGACTTGAAATATTACCACTTGGCAGCTGCTGACATATTTGAAGTTAATCAATTCTCAGCTTAGCTCCTAAGGCAGATGTCCACGTGGTAAAGCCAACATTTTAATTGCTACCAATTGGTTTCTTCTTCAGCAAAGTCATTAAAAAGGCCAGAGATCAGTTTGTTTAATCCCGTCAATAAGAAATGGAAGAGAACACTTAGGTCACTGAGAGCACAGCAAATCTGTTCCCTCTCCTTTCTCCTCAAGTGTTTTGCCCAGTCCAACTTAAAATGAACCAAATGATAGGAATTCTCTGCTTGCAAAACCTCTAAACATTTCACTTTCCTCCTACTCCCTCCCAGTTCTCCTCTTTGCTTCCTTAGTAAACATCTTAAGGAATCCTGGCCCTTGCTCTGTATTCCCAGGATTTGGACAGTAAGCCGAGATGCTCAGTTAAGTCCTGAAGAAGGAATGAGATGGAAAACTGAATTGCTTAATCACCTCAGTGGGTGGTCCTTGTACAGGGAGATAAAATTTATCATAAGGGTGGGATCATAGTAACTATAATCTATCCACAATAAAGTAACATAGACCTAATGTGCATTTGATATTATGATCAAATATTGGCCAAGAAAGCAAGCCACCATGAATATTAAACACATAAAATGCATTAAAGGCCGGATAGAAAAATGAGAATTCTATGATCTGGAATATTCCACTTGTATTTTTAAGGTTGAGTGGGATGTATATGACTATAACAAATATGCATTTTCAACAACCTGATCTTTAAATGTGATTGATGGTGGACAGTGTTGAAAGTGGTTACCACACAAGTTTGGAAAAGCATTTCTATTAGTAAGTATAGGGTTTTTTTTTTTTTTTTTTTTACACATTATAAGAAAATATCTAAAGGTGTTATTTTAATTCTTATAATATGACCTTATAAGATTTTTGTTTTATAATGCAGGAAATTGAACTTCATTTGTGTAGTGAGAAGCAAATCTAGAATCAGAATTTAGGGATCTTGTTTTTCAAAGCCTACTTATTTCACAATTACCATCTGTTAAGTTTTTCCTTTTATAGTAGGTTTTTATCATAGATGAGGGCCAGGGATAGTGAAAGGAGGGGAAGAACCCTGGGTTGATGAACAAAGTGTTTTAACAGTTTAGTGTTTCACACATGGAGAAACAATCCTGAGGTCATCTAACACCTGTTTTTCCAGATTCTGATATATCTGGCTCATGTAAACTCTTTTATTTTCATTTTTATGTAAAGGATTTTTATCGGAATAGGTATGAGGAAACAGAATGTCCATGGCAGAAATATTAATGATGTGGGAAGTTTATAAACATCATAAGGTTTGATTCCTGATCTTTATCTTCTAAATTCTTTATAGAATTTTAACACTAATTCTAAATAGTATTAATTGATAATCTCCCAGAAAAAGGAAAGAAGAGGATGTTAAAATACCTTGATATGTTTCTTTTGGATATATACCCAGAAGTAGGATTGCTAGGTCATTATGGTAGTTGTATTTTTTATTTTTACTTTTTATACTTTATTTATTTCTTTTTAATGGAAAAGTTCAGAGTAGAAAGGTGGTTTCCAGGGATCACAAGGAAAGGTAGGAACGAGTAAATGTTGATCAAAGGGTACAAATGTTTAGATGAGATGAATAAATTCTGGAAACCTAGTGTACAGCATGGTGACTACAGTTAATAAAATGTATTCCGTATTCAAATTTGCTAAGAGACTAGGTGTAAAGGATTAGGTCTTTCTTTGTGATGAGGATCTTTAGTGAAACATTTTACTCGTCTATTTAATATCTATGATCCGGTCTTGCATTCCTGGGAGTATCGTGGCTTTCATTCAGATATCTGACACCCTCATGCAGCTTATGAGGATTTCATGTTATTTTTTTCCCCAAGTTTGGTTTTCTATATGCACACATAGACTTTGAATTTTGGTGCAGAATAGTTTTAATACAATTAAATAGCAATAGTGATATAAGTAAATACTGAATGAGGATTTATTTTTATTACTCTTGTGACAATTGGTTAAATAATTATTATAAGGCAAATTATTATGCTAAGTATTAGGGGTGGGGCTGTGTTTTCTAAGCATTTGCCCAGCACTTAATACTAGTTCCAATATTTATAAAAAGTCTAGTTAATACTAGGTGTGCCATGGGGGGAACTCTTTTATCTTATATTATGATATATTATCATAATAATATATCATTAACTATATATAAGTGTGAGTCCAATCAAGAGATAAGTACCACACAGTAATTTCAACAGGAAAAGTTTAATATAAAGAATTATTAACTATAATAAGGAACTGGAGTAACAAGGGGTTGGCTAGTAAAAAGTAAAAATAACTCTACAGAATATAGAAGTAGGATATGTAAGGAAAAGTAAGTATCCTAAGGCTGAGATAACTGTCCATGCAATAATCTCCCTTCCCCCAGGCCTGAGGTTCAGACTTTATTGGAGAAGAAACAATTGGCTCATTGAAAGACAGAGAAGTTATTGTGGTGCCCTGCCAGTGGAACTTGCCGGAAATCTGTCTTTCAGAAATTGACAAAAATCATCCTCTTGGTAGCTGGGAAAGCTGTTCATGAGGAGATGTCTCAGCAGGGATGCTCCACTATGAAACTGCCCGGGAGGTGTCCTGGGGGAAGCCACTGGCCCCCAGTGCTCTGATTACAGGGTTCTGCCACAGCCTGCTGCTACGGAAAAGAAGCCGCCTACTCTGTGGGAGCCTGGTGCTAGAGAAGCTACCTGTTTCGAAATGTAGGTTTTCTTATTTATGGTGGAAAAGACATTGAAGAGACAATTTGTTATCCTCACAAATCCCAGGAGGAGGAGGACACGTGAGGAAGCACCGGGGTCAGTGAGGAGGCAGAGGAAGCGAGGGGAAAAATGTGGGCAAGAACCTTCATGTGTTTTCCAGGCAAGGCAGGGCGAGCAGGCTTATGATTGGCTATTCTGAATAATTTCAGTGGGCTCTGAGCATAGTGGCTTTGCCTAGTTGTCTAGTGCTTCTCCCTGGGGTGACTAGGGCAGGTGGATAGTGTGGCTCAAAGGGAGAGTAACTGATAAAAGAGGTGGTTGGGTATCCAGACTGCTTTGGACACTTCAGACCTACTTAAATGCACTGGTTCCTAAGTTCTCAGGAACAAAGCCACTTAAATTTCAGCCTACAGCACCTGGAGAGCTTTCTCTTGCTCTGAGACTCACGATTTTGGCATTCCAGCTTTACCAGGAGTGGGCCCACATTGGGTTTTGCTTTCAGTCAAACAACTAAACAAACAATCTAAATCACTTCCAGCCAGGTTCTGTGGTTCATGCCTGTAATTCCAGGGACTCAGGAGGCTGAGGTCGGAGGATCACTTGCACCCATAAGTTTGAGGCTGCAGCAAGCTATGATCGTGCCACTGCACTCCAGCCTGGGTGACAGAGTGAGATTCTGTCTCTTAAACAAACAGAACAAAACAAAACACACTCCCTATAATATTAGCACACTAATTTATATCCCTATTATTGATAAACCTAGGCAATCCTAAAATTAAGATCTGTATTCATTCTAGCTCACTCAGGATTTATTTCACAAACATTGCCCCAATATTTGTTGGTATAGTGCAAACTTGGTATTAGGATACTTGTGGAAGTAATTGTAAAGCTATGACCCACACTAAGTCAGACTGCAATACCAGAATTGCTATAGCACAGTAGTTCTTAACCAGGGATGATTTTGTTCCCATCTCCTTCCCAGCATATCGGCAATGTCTGGAGACATTTTTGGTTATCGCAACTAGAGAGGTGCCAACATCATCTTCTGGATAAAGGTCAAAGATGCTGATATACATCCTACAATACACAACAGCCCCCACAAAAAAAATTATCTGACCCAAAATGTCAACAGTGCTGACATTGAGAAACCTGCTAGATTCAAAGGAGATGTCATGTTGGAGGAGATAAAATCCACTGTGGGTGGGACCAGATGATACACTTTTATCCAAAGAATGGGTTCAGTGATCCCTGTAAGGTAGGGATCAGAGAAAGAGAAGCCATTAGAGAACTAGGCCCACTGATGCCAGCGGGGATGGTAGGATCCACATCATGGTTATTTCACCAGTGTCTGAATGTACAATCAGAATAAAAAAGAAATAACTGGTAGCTGGCATGACTCCCACATTGGATCTTTGGTCTATGGAGTAAGAACTATCATTGTTCTGAATTTCCATTGCCATCTAATTCTCTTTACGAATTATTTTGCTACTCTCCAAATTCTTGAGGGTTAATAGAGAATACAGATGTTTCTAATTAAAAAAGGATCAATTTTTAGCAAGTATTATAGGAATATAACTGAAATTTCCTACTAAAAGTTTTAAAAATATTCCCTTTAATTAATAAAAATTATTAGTAGTTATGTAGCTTCATTCAGCATTTTTCCTTGTTCATAATGATTTGGATATGTTATTTAAATGAATCCAGGAAAATAAAAGTTTGTTTTGTTCTATTTGTCCAAATAACAAAAAAACAAAATAACAACAGAAACAACAGCAACAAAAATATACTTGGGTTCTGCATATCCATATCCATAAAAAATATGCAATATTATTTCTTTGCTTTCTTTCTTTAGGTCTAAACTTAAAACAGAAGCATATATCCCCAATACAAATCATTCAGTTGCAACTTGGAAAATTAAGTGTTCTAAATTTTGTGCCTAAAAGTGGCCTTAAAGTTTTATTTTACAGAGAAAGACATTGAGGCTCAGGAAACAGAAATTACTTCCCTAAGGTCAAACTGTGTTTTTGTTGGCTGCAAACTAGATTTCTACACTCCCATTTAATGATTTTTCCACTAAATAACAAAATAATATTAGAGATGGTCAGAATAACTTGAGGCAACTTTAAGTCATGCTATCTATTTCTATTTGCAATGAAATTCATTTTGCTGGGCCTAAATATATTTACTAATTTGCACAGTTAGGGAATTGTTTTATATGTGGCAAAAAATGAAGACATTTATGTTAAATATATACTGTGTGCTTCATTAGATTAAACAATTTATCTGACATCCCTAAAATACTCCTTTTGTTTCTAATATAATTTTCAACTGTACACAGAAATTTATGAGAACTCGAGGATTGAGAAAAAGCATATCTAGGCTTTATTTCCATCATCATTGAAACGGACATGCTCTTGATGAATCACTTTGTTCTTTGTGGTTCTGTTTCCACACGAAAACTCTGCCTTTGTTCTCCATCTCATCACAGTAGAGTGCAGATGGATAAAAGCACAAGAGAGTTGGTGCTGGGAAGACAGAGTAATAAAGATAAAGGTTTTAAATAGATTTTTCCTGGTGTATAATTTAAGAGTAACGGTATTGAACTAAATAGTGACGAAGTATGCTTGGGCAGCATACTTAGTAGAGCAGAGAAGGCAAAGGGAGAATACAAAGTAATAGTGTGTTTGGCAAATTTCTCTGTCCTAAAGAATTATGGTATAATTTTTTTTTCTATTTATAAAATAAAGAAATTTGCTTTTTTGTGCAGTCATTTGTGCTAAGGTGTTTGATTGTCATCTCATTCAAGAAAGACAAAGGATTATTCTCTGAGTTTTATGGTGCAAAGAAAATCAACACAAATGCTGAAAATATAATTTCATCTGTATAGTTCAAAACTATACTTCATAATACAAATATGAATCCTAAAATAAAAATATTTTCATTTTTATCATAATTTTTTTTCTAATATGATCTAAAACACTGTGGGCTGGATCTTCAAGTGGGAAGAAGAAGCTGGCCAAAGCCTGTTTAATGAAAGGTTATATGTCAAAAGCCTCTTAGTTCTAAGACATACAATTAAGTGATGGTGTAGATCTTCTTTGGTTTCAATAGAAACCCCTATAAACCTAGTATTAATAGATTTCATATTCTAAATTCTAACTCCCCTACAGTGATCAGCAATCAAAGTCCCCCTAAACATTTTTTTGTCTTCCAGCTTCTACTTCCTCTGGGTTTCTTATAGTATTTCCTGTTCATCCACAATAAAGCATCAGCCAGGGATATGAAGAAACTATATGTAAATTTACGGGCTTCCATGTTTATGGCTCCCTCCTTTCCTGAATTTATTCTCTCAATTTCCAGCCACCTGGCAACTCCAAACTCTGATACTACACCACAATACAATAACACTGCCACTTTCTACTTGATAGTTTAGATTTTGCCCTGGGCCTTGTGGACTGTGGGATGCTCAAGAAAAAAGCCATAAATAATAGATCTCACCCAGTGAAGTTTCCTTTTTAGGGGTGAACTTCCTTCAAATTTCTGCTTGATTTGTGCTGTTTTGGTAGCTCAATTTATTTTTGTATGTTATAATACATTTTGTCCAGATTTCTTAATTGTTATTTGCAGGAGAGTTAGTTTGGTACAAGCCAGTGTGGCATTACTGAAACTGACAAGTGAATTTGGAATTGGATTCCTTGGAGAGACAGTGGACCCCAGATATGGTCCACGGATAGCTGCAAAGAGTGATGGAGAAGTTATATTGGTGGAGTGTCATCTTCCTCCCTACTATTGCTTTAGAAAGAGATGATCTCTTTTTTATGTTTTATTTTATTCATCATTGTTGTTACTTGTAAGATTTTATTTAGAAAATAAAATCTGCTGAAAGCAATTTGCAAAATCCTGCAACAGACCATTTATTCAACAGATTTTGAATAATATCATGACATGTGCTGCACCAGACTTCAGATTTTAATTTCAGTTAATGACTAATTTTAGGGTTATGGTAACATTTTTATAACATAAGTCTATTTTTACATGCTCAGGCTTCTTTATTCCTACTTCTATGATACTGAAATGACTATAATTTCCAGATAGAAAAGAAAAAAAACACTTTCATTTCAACATTTTACTAGAGTATATAAATTACATATAGGCTACTGGCTACCATAAGCACAACAATTTTGACTGAAATTGTCAAATAGAGTTCTTTCATTCCAGATTTCCAGTAATAGGAATAATTGTAGTATTTTTAAACTCCTGAAGTTGAGAATACAACAAAAGGAGCAATTACATTGAAGTCATTATGGAATAAGGCCAATAAATATTTTATTATATCATCAAATTAAGCAGAGTTATATAACAGTAAATATTATATAGAACACCTACCTTCAGTGAGAATGGCCTTTATCAAAAATTCCCAAAACAACAGATGCTGACAAGGATGCAGAGAGAAAGGAACACTCATACACTGTTGGCAGGACTGCAAACTAGTACAACCTCTACGGAAAGTAGTATGCAGATATGGCAAAGAACTAAAAGTAGACCTACCATTTGATCCAGAAATCCCACTACTAGGTATTTACCCAAAGGAAAAAAAGACATTTTATAAAAAAGACACTTGCATTCGAATGATTATAGCAGCACAATTCACAATCACAAAGATGTGGAATCAACCCAAATGTCCATCAATACATGAGTGGATTAATAAAATGTGGTATATGTATACCATGGGGCACTACTCAGCCATGAAAGAAAAAATAACTGATGATCTGGTATCTTTTGTAACAACCTGGATGGAACTGGAGGCCATTCTCCTAAGTGAAATATCACAGGAATGGAAAAACAAACACCACATGTACTCAATACTAAATTGGAACTAATCGATCAACACTTATGTGCACATATGGAAGTAAAACTCAAGGGAAATCAAGTAGGTGGGAGAGGGGAGGAGGGGATGGGTAAATTCACACTAACTGGGTGAAAGGCTCACTTATAACTTTGACTCAAACTGCACAAAAGCAAATTATGTAACCAAAATGTGTACCCCCATAATATTCTGAAATAAAAAAAGAAAGTTTTGCTTAAATTTAAAGAGTAACATATTTGAGTGTATCTAATTAATTAACCACTACTTCTTTCCAAAAATTTTACCATTCATCACAATGTTCTTATTTGCTTTTGAAAAACAGTATTCCAATATTTTGTATTAGGACAGATTTTCTATCAATTAATTTTATCTCCAAATAAATGGGATTTTAATTTTTCAGTTATCATTAAAAATACCATACTATATTTTCAATTTGAATGTTAAATTTATGGCACTTGTTTGGGTGGAAGGAATAATGTTTTCTTTGTTGAGTGTTGCCTTTTACCTGAAGGAAAAAAAAAATGAAGTGGACACAATTAGCCATCACTTGACACAAATTTGTCTCACCTTTTAAGGAATACTAAGAAGCACCCTCTCAACTTTGTTTCACTAAGTTGTTCCAAAAATCTCTATTAGTGTTTCAATTCTTTGTGTAAAGTTTTTTTGTTTGTTTTAAAATGAAACAGCCTGGAAAGGGTATTATATGATTACTTATATTTTTTAGGAGCCAGCTTATCATGATCTCAGCTAATATGAATAAAATATGTTAGAAAAGTAAGCCCAGAGGTATGATCTCAGAAAGAAATCTTGTAAGGTTGAGGGGGTTTTTTTGTTTTGTTTAGATTGAAGTTCTGAAGAGGGTATTGTGTGCCTGAACGGAGAGGAAAGTAAAGGATAAACACATAAAAGAGAGAGAAAGAAAGGGATACCGGAAAAATGGTGATTAATTGGAGAAAAGGCAGAAGATAGCGTAATTCTGACCTTAAACATATAACACAACTAAACATAAAGGCAGATCATTCCTTCTGACTCCTTCATATATAGATAATTTAATTTGAGCACAGATAGCTTATATGAATTTCTCACTTTAGCATGGCTAGATCCAGTGAGAACCAGGACCAGGTAACCAGCCTCCACCTGAACTCATTTCAGTTTGCTTCACTGCATTGCACAGTAAATATGCCAACTTGATTTTCTTTAAGAACACTATTTTACAAAAATTTAATTCACAGAAACATTGACTGCAAATTTGTTGTTATGGAGAACATGTTGTAATTTTCCAAATAAGGCTAAACAAAAAATTTCAGCCTCATTGAATTTAATCAGGTGGTGAATTTAAGAATATTAAATAATTTGAAACCTAACACACTAACAGGAAATTGCCAAATAAACAGAGAAAATATTGAAGACTTGTACGAACATTTCCCAGTTTCCCTTTGAATTATCTTGCCTTCAAAAGGAATAGTCTTTCCCACCTTCATTTTTTTCCATAGGTGCTTATTCACCATTTTTAAAACATGAATTATGCTTGGATAGCAACATATTGCTAAGACCAATGGATAAATATCCATTTATACTTATATAAATGCATACCTACACACATACATTTTTTCATCTTTAAATTCTACAATAACTGTCCCAAAGGGGTTCATAATGTGCAGAAGTTCTCAGAGTATACACCTAGATTAAAATACAAACCACACATTTTATAGACTCTAACATAGTCTCATAGCAATACAAGTTTTGAATGTTGCTTTAGAAACTTCTGCCAGATCCCAGGTCTGGAACTTGTTATACATATGGGCATGCTAAATAGCAAAAAATAAACAAGTGAGCTGAATTTCTAACCAAGGCAAGGAACAAAAACTGCCAACACAATTTCAGACTGAAAAGCACTGAAAGGCTCTTCTATGTCTAACCACCATTTAGGGGAAAGAAGGCAGAGGTAGAAGATGGAATAAATGGATTTTGGGGTTAGTTGCAAACATTAGTGTTTTTGGATAGTTTATCTTTGGTGGTGATGTGACCTGAAAAAACAGATTGACTCGAAATTCTGTAAACAAATAGTCTTTTCTTTTAGAACATAGTGCTTACTCTACAAGGACATTCTTGGTTCATCTTTTATTTAAACCAATTTTTATCTCATAAACATCAATGACAAAAGAGATGTCTGTAAATGTAACAGTGAAAAATAGATTGTTAGTTTAAGGGTGGGTAACAGAATTCTTCCAGGAGGGAGCTGTCTTTTCCTGAGCACAACTTCTATGAGCCATGTTAGTTAGGCAAAGATAGGCTCAGGAACCTTACAAGGCAGAGATGTGTTAGGACTGCTATAAGCAAACTAAATTTCCCTTCATAATAAAGTTAGAATACATTGGGGAGCTTTCTAAGACAATGACATAGATTGAAGACCTGAAGTAGCTGGAGGTGACGAGGAGTACAGGTAAGGAAGAGGTCTAGCATGATAGGAGTGATATTTTCAACTGTGAATATGGCCCAAATGGTTTGAACACAGATGTCTAATTTTTAATGTAAGTACAGTAGATGGTTGTGGTTTCTTGTGTCTGCATTGTAAAGTAACCCCACTGCTTCATCATAAGCTTCTGTGTCTACTCCTGACTTTTTAGTAAAATTCTCCTAAACAACTAAAGAGCTAAAACATTTTACCTCTAGTCAATAATACTGTATAGTACATTTAGCAATTTGTTAAAAAGGTAGATGTTATGTTGTGTTCTTACCACAAAAAATATCCTTTTGTAAATGTGATTTGAGAAATATAAGAAAAACGAATATTTGATGATAAAGTCCACATAGCATAGAAAAAAGGAAAGGCTGCTAAGACTTTTAGGCAAAGAAAGGAATGAGAGTAAGCCGCGACTAGAAGAAAATAAGAGCCATTGGTTGGGACTGAGGTTAGTATGGCCACTATTGGTAGGAGGAACTTTTGAGCCTCCATTTTTTTTAAAAAAATCATGGGACACAGTGATTTCAAAGGACTGGAGGACTTTAGGCAGTTGGAAGAGTTACATTTGGTCATGTTTATTTAAATATCAGAATTTATGTCAGATACCATTGTTCTGAAGTTCACATGTAATGTTAAAGTTAATATTGAATTCATAAAGTAGACATAGATTTGAAGCTGTGTTAACCTGAGGCTTCAAGGCCACGTGTGTCCCTCCAGATTCCCATGTGTGGCCCCTCAACCAAATCTAAACTTCATAGAACAAATCCTCTTAATAAAGGAATTTGTTCTGTAAAATTTAGATTCAGTCAAAAGGCCACACTCAACGATCCAGAAGGTCACATGTGGCCCCAAGGGCACAGGTTCCCCACCCCTCCTATATACCAATGAAGACTATGTAGATTATTAGCATGTCAGATACTATTTAGCTAACCTTAAATAGTGAATAGTATGATTTCTTTTGCTACCCTTTTCCTTTGACTTATTTTGTTTTTAATAAGTCAGAGTTTAGAATTTCATCCACACTCTTTCCCCAAATTCAATAGTAATAAAATAAATTTTGTGTTTGTGAATGGGGAAATCTTACATGAAGTAAAACTTTATTCTTTGACAAGGGAAACATTTATTTTGACATTTAGGAAAATAACAACTCTACCAAGTTCTTTATTAGTTCAGGTCACTTCCTGGGTAAAGGCTATCATATTTTTTAGTTCTTTCAAATTCCTTTATTATGGAACCATTTAAAAAAAAACACTTTAAAAAACATATACTTATTATTGTTAAGGAATTACCAAAGAGATAAAAACAATTAGAAATTATATTTTCAGAGTTATAGTGCTACAATATACCACATATTTAAATGCTTAATAAAGTGTATAGAAACATACTTGTCAATGCCAAGTCCCAAGCAGAATGTATATCAACAATTTCATTTATGAAGAATTAGAAAAAGATTTCAACCTTTCTTATAAATCCTCTGGGACATCATTTTGCTAATACTTTTTATCCATTCTTACCACCGCCAACCAATTTCAAGTCTTCATTTGATAAATGTTATATGCCATGTTTTAGAATGTCCATATATCCAATGGATTTTAAAATGTTATACTAAGAAATATTTCTAACTATGCTCCTTATATAACATTTACATCTTTAGTTTCCAAGTCCAATAACAAATGCATTTTATTTAGTGGTCTAAGTTTACTGAGTTACATAATGAATGATTTTAGCAAATTACAAAGCATTTCACAACAGTAGCAATGCATATTTTGAGATAACCCAAGTAATTTACCTTGGGATTTCTAGTTATTAGTTGCAAAGACAAAATTGGGGAATTTCTTTGAAGTTATTCAGCTAGCAAGTGTTTATAGATCTGTGTCCAAATCTCTTTTCTGAGAGTAGTATACCTGTATTATGGGCACACACAGAAAAGATACAGAAACATAAAGAAATGGAGGCCAAAATAGTCTAAGATGATATATCTTTGTGAACATGACTACCACTCAGTGTAATTAATTTAGAAGAAATGCCATAGTAGGTAATTTACATGGAATGCAATAACATTTACATTGGAAAATATTTTAGTCTACCCTTTAACTAAGATAGAAGTATTTTACCCAAAAGAACAAAAGACATTCTATAACAAAGACATCTGCACCCGGATGTTTATAGCAGCACAATTCACAATCGCAAAGATGTGGAAACAACCCAATGCCCATCAATACATAAGTGGATTAGTAAAATGTGGTATATGTATACCATGGAGTATTACTCAGCTATAAGAAATAACGGGAGTAGGGGGAAAGGATGGGTATATACCTACATAATGAGTGCGATGCACACTGTCTGGGGAATGGACACGCTTGAAGCTCTGACTCGGGGCAGGGGGGGCATAGGCAATATACATAACCTAAACTTTTGTACCCCCATAATAAGCTGAAATAAAAAAAAAGATGGTAGTATTTTGTTATTTTTGATGATGATGATGATGGTATCATATTTGCCCACAATTACTGAGGGTTTGTTTTACGAAATGTTTGACATCTACCTGTCAGGATGACATTTATGACCATTTCTAAATAATAATGCCAAATTTAATCTATTTATTTGAAAGCCTCAGAATTACTGCTGAAACATTTCAGTATAGTCCTAAACATATTTTATGGAGATTTATATATTTAATACCACCATGATCATAGCTATTTCTGAAAAGTCATTGTATATCACTGAAGATACCTGAATCAGAGAGCTTGGTGGGTGGTGCAATAAGGACATTTCTCATAGATCTCACCATTTTCTCACATTTTAAAAATAATTAAATTTAAAAAGTCATTTTATATGAATAGGAAATACATGTAACTAAACTAGGTTACGTTAAAGCATGTATATAGCTCCTCTAGTCAGCTGTTTTGCTTAAAGTCACTCACAATAATATATATTTATAATTAATTTTCATAATCAAATTCTATATATTTATAGTTAATTTTATTATCAGAAGCTATGCATTGCACCACTTGTTAAAGAAAGGTTAGGAGACATTCTGTAATATACATGGCTATTAGTACATGGTCATAGTCTTTTGTTCACTATGTAATAAAAATTATCTGAGTACCTACTGTGTGCCAGGTATACAGCAGGAATCAAGACTCACAAGTCCCTGCTCTTGTGAAGTTGACATATCTTTGAAGAGATAAAGTAGTAAAAAATTAATAAATAAATAATATAATATCATATCATGATAAGGGTGATGAGAAAATAAAATGGGATAGACTGTGTTGAAAGGAAAAAGTGCTGCTTTAGGTGGACTGGGTGTGGGAGGCCTCTCTGAGGAACTCATACTTGAGCTAAGATACAAATGATGAGCAGGGGGCCACCAGATAAAGATATCAGGGAATAGGGAACGGTTCCAGAACAGAAATAAGGCAGTGTAGTTAGAACACAATGAGTCAAGAAGGTTGGTAGGAAATGAAAGAAGATAGGTGGGCTGTGGTCAATCATGATGGCCTTGCATGCTGTCATAGCTTGGTTTCCCCAGAATAAAAGAGCCTGAGATAAATTTACACGCTAATAGTGTATTGGGAGAAGTGTAATCTCAGGGTAGCAAATGTGAGAGAAAAAAGGGAAATGAGGAGGGCAGGAGTAAAACTAAATATAAATAGGGCTTTTCTGAGTTAGCCACAAATGTTGCTCTGTCGGGAAGTATGTCTTGCTGGGGTCTGTGTGGAACCTCATAGCAGTCCATTGGGGTTGACAGAAGAAGGCAAAATGTGTCTCTCAGCAACGACCACATTCTGTTTCTTACTGGTCAAAGTTTGCCATGTGGACCCACCCTTACCTTCTTTGTTTCTTTCAGGTACCTGCTGGAGCTCCCAGAGACCTTGTGTGCATAGCGGGGTAAGCACTCAGCAGTGTGGTTGCTGTGACCTCTGCAACAAGGTGGCTTGATGGAGGCCATGAGGGAGCCCAATTCTGAATCCCAGGGGAGGCTGAGTTGGCCAGAAGGATTAGGAGATGATGTTGTAGCCCATGGCTGGGGGTCACCAGAGATTTAGGATCTTAGTCTAACTTCAAAGTTAAGCCACTGAGTATTTTTTAAAGCAAGTGAGCAATACTACCCCATTGTTCCTTTTGCTTAAGTTTGCTTTGGCTATTCAGGCTGTTTTCTGGTTCCAAACAAAGTGTGGAATTATTTTTCCTAGATATGTGAAAAATGATGTTGATATTTTGATGGCCATTGCATTGAATCTATAAATCACTTTGAGTAGTATGGATATTTTAATGATGTTGATTTTGCTGATCCATAAGCATGGAATGTTTTTCCATTTGTTTACATCATCTGCAACTTCCTTCCTCAGTGAAAAAAAGTCAAGGAGCTGGAGAACCATTATTTGGACGATACAAATGTGTATCTATATTCAACCCTATACTGCTCATTTGAAGAGGTAAGCTTTTCAGTGCTTGACGTGTTACAGACTGCACAGATGCTGTTCCTGTACCAGGGGAATCTATAGTGTAGCAAGAGAAGACAGGAAAGGGGCCGGGCGTGGTGGCTCACACCTGTAATTCTAGCACTCTGGGAGGCCGAGGTGGGCGGATCATTGGAGCTCAGGAATTCGAGACCAGCCTGAGCAAGAGCGAGACCCCGTCTCTACTAAAAATAGAAAGAAATTATATGGACAGCTAAAAATACATATAGATAAAATTAGCCGGGCATGGTGGCACATGCCTATGGTCCCAGCTACTTGGGAGGCTGAGGCAGAAGGATCGCTTGAGCCCAGGAGTTTGAGGTTGCTGTGAGCTAGGCTGACGCCACGGCACTCACTCTAGCCCGTGCAACAGAGTGAGACTCTGTCTCAAAAAAAAAAAAAAAAAAAAAAGAGAAGACAGGAAAGGGACCAAACCTGATAATTGATTCTGCACAGAACTTTGTGACTACTCAGACAACTTGAAAAGATATGAAGATTTTGATGTCTCAGTGAGATGCCAGGTTAGGAACTGTACTCTTTGTGCCCAATATGTTCTACATAATATAAATTTCCTGATTACCATGATTCTGTGAGAAAAGTAGTTTTTATGAATCATTGGGAACATGCAAACTCATTTATATTAAATTTAGGATTCACTAGACTATAAAGGAAAGAAAGAAAACCCTAACACTCAACTACCCTGTAGACAAAGCATATTTAATACCTTGAGTCCTATGCCCTGGAGTGTAATTCATACACAAGTGCAAGCCATATGAGAAACTAGATACAGCCAGGGAATTGGAAGCAACACAGAGGCGACCTAGGAACACATTTTCTCATCTGAGGTGGCTGGTTGCCTTCCATTCACATGAGCAGCAGATGGTAAAAAGGCAGCGAGGATGGGAGTGGCTGGCACCTCACAGACTGCCAGGCTCCGTCTGGGCTCTTGATAAATATTAATTAAATGAACTGAATCCATTGAAGAGCATTATCCATGCTGCCAATTATGACAACCAGTCTTTGTTTTATGTATTATTCTCATGTTAGCATGACAGGGAAACTTTTATCTGTCTTTATAAAGACTGAATGAGCTACACAGATAACCCAACATAGGTGAAACTCAAAGTCCTAGCTTTTGTACAAATTCTTCTTTATAAAGATATTATTAAAATCATATCGTAGTAGTATTCTGATTAACAATTCATCTAGAAAAAAGGCATAATTCTTCAGCAACATCAATCTGTGTGTAATAGAGACTGGGAGAGCTTCAGATTTTTCCATCGCCTGGCCTGGGGTATAGCGGATAAGGACAAAAAGTGGTAGTCCAGAATTTGTTTGTGAGTGGGTCTCATATTTCTGGGGTTCACAGTCCATGTCACCTAGAAGTTTTGAAAGTATTACATGAGCCCCTGAATTGTAAACCATTCCAATACATCTGTGTGCCTCTCTTTAGAAAAGAGGTTATAGTGTTGCAGCCTAGAAAAAGGAAGGTGACCTGGAGATTTGCCATTCCCCTAAGGGATGAGGGTTGAGGAGTCATAAAGAAATCCAGATGTTCAAAAAAATCTCTACATTAAGTTGTGTTAATTATGCTCAGTATGAAGCGGTGCTTAACGAGTCATAGGAATACATCCTCTTGGTTGTATCAAGGTACCAGTAATATCTGCCAGCCTCACCAGCCTGTGGGTTCAGATGAGGATTCATTAATATTAATGTCCAAATTCCACAAGCTCACACATAATGGCAAGATATCACTCTTGCTCCTAATGTGCGATGTCTGAAAATATTGGCCAGTTATTTCTGGGAGTCGTCATATGCTGTCTCATAAGTTCTCAGTTTCTTTTACACCAGCCATCTTGTTAATGGATACTGCCAGGCAATGTCCTAAGGGGAGACACCTGGTCACTGGCAATGTCCCAGGACTTTTTACAAGGACATTTCTAGGCACCAAAATTACCATATGGGAATGATGTCTTTCTCCCTCTATGTGCCCAATTATTGTGCTCCAAAGCAGCACAATTAGTGACTGAGGCCCCTCAGGAATACAGCTGTCACTAGTTTTGATGTGTCAGGTCTAGCCCTGGGCACAGGTGAGAAATATTGTGGCTTCACAACTTATCCTTCAGGAATGAGGATAAATATTGCTCCTCCAGAGAAGCATTTCCTCATTTTTAGAGTGTTAGGATTCCTATCTTTATGTTCCCATAGTTCTCTGTACGTCTAACATGGCACTTCAGGATTTTATTTATATAATTTTTCTGCCTTCCTCCTCTAAACTTTTGATTTGTAAGGGCAGAAACTTTGTATGTCTTATATGTCACGGTGTTCCCTAACAGGGCTACCATGTTGCACAAGTCCATTGGGAACCATTGGCAAGGGATTCTCCGATGTTGAGTAGCAGAGGCCCTAATCTTTCAACATTAATAAAACAAGATAGTTACCTAAGTAATTCTGAATGAGTAAATCCTATTATGTATTTCTATGGCTCTCCTACAACTTTAATTAAAATCCATGCTTAAAATCTCTGCATTCTACTCAGAGGTTCCAAGAAGAAAATATAGTACAATATGACCTAATCCCTTTTGTGCTAGGGAAACTGATGATGAAGCAAGTGATATTCAAAAGAGGATGAGATTTCTACTAACTAAGTTCAAATGGCCATACAGGATAGAAATGTGGTAAAGATCTAAGTAGCAGAAAAAATTTAGGAGTTGTGGCTGAGGAGGCAACAAGGGGACATGGACATGTATTCATGAAGTTATTCTACAAATATTCACTGAGCACTAGCTCTACAAGTCCTGCTCTAGATACGGGGAACACAGTGGGGAAAAAACTGAAGGAAACAGACAAGTGAATTAATACATACATTACAAAGTTAATATTTATATAGTAAGTGTTATAAAGTACAGTAGAGCCACAGGATAGAATGTGATAGAGACATATTATTTTTAATACAATTTGATCAGGGACCAACCTCTCTGAATAATGAGGAGTGAGCATATAAAGATTTTGAGAAAAGCATTCCAGGAAAGGAAACAGCATCCTGAGGCTAATCATGTAATGCTTGTGACTAAAGGATTCTTGAGGTTATTTGGTGACTCCAAGAAAATGGATGAGAAAAGTATAAAAATAGGATTTAGGGCAATGTTTAATTGATTGATACACACTTATTTTATGAATATTTGCACTTTATAGAAAGTAGAAAACTGATGCTCCATGCACTCTGCTAAGCACTTTACATTTAACCATTTCAACAATCTTATGATGTATGTTGCACTCTCACCCCCATTTTACATATGAGGATCCTTAGGACAAAGAAATCAATAGGCTTCTCCAAAGCCATACAATCACCAGGTGTCAGTGCTTATATTTGAATCCAGGAAGTCTAGTTATAGAATCTGTGATTTAATCAGGTAAACATATATGGTTTATGATGAATTTCCAATGTTAATATTATGTGAAGATATTTAGACAAATGAGGAAAATATGTATTTTAATATTTGAACTATTCAAGTAATTACTATTTTCCCACTTAGTGTCAATTATTTGAGTTTCCTCATTGAAAAATGTTAATCTAATTACTTTCATTCTCTCCTTTATTGTGTACTGTGTAATTGAAATGTTTGCATAAGAAATAGGTATCAAAGAGCATAATCAATACAGTGATTTCTACTGTTCTCACAGTTGTTGCTATCATTTGGCGTCACAAAATAATAAAATCAGATATGGTGGTTGGTGTCAACTGTGGCACCTATATAATTGGGTCAACTTTACTTTGAATGAATAAATAATAATTTATGAATTTTTATCAGCTATAACTTTAGTGTTAGGCACATCTTTTTGTAATGTTCTCTGGGTGAGAGAAGAAACAATAGAAAATACCACTTTAAGGTTTTGCACATCTATTTCTATTATGTTGGGCTCTAAATGTGATTTATGGAAATATTTTTAAAGTATTAACAAAATATTAGAGGAAACCCTAAAAAGAATATTAAAATAGAATAAGCATATGGTAACAGCCTACAGAAAATGGGACAAAAAGTAATTTCTGTCAGTCGTTCTGGATACTTCTTGGAATTCTTCCCTTGGGCAATGCTGACATTAAAATATCAACATTGTTATTAATGGAAGTATCCAAGACGATAAGTGAATAGATAAACAGAGTCAACTTCGTGGAACATTTACATTAATTTTATTTATTAAAAATTCAGCTGCTATTATTAGGACACATTCATACTTCATACCTTAGTGAATAAAAATTGGTCCTCAAACTTCAATTTTTCCCCAAACTGCTATTTTTTCTCAAATGTTTTTTAAAAGTCTTCTACCAATTTTGCTTATTTAAACTTCCCAGTAACAATAGCCCCACCTATCCATCTGCTGCTGGCACACTTTCTGTTATGTACAAATCACACTGCCCAAGTGCTTTACCCACAGTCACACAAAGCTACATTAGTAGGAATGACGGATTTAACAGTTATGCATTGTAATAGCTGGAAAAACACTGACTTGGACAGATCATAACTGGAAGAAAATTTTAAAGCTAAAAGCCACTCTGAATATTCCAGTGGGCAGTGCCAAACAGAAACATGGAAAATGACAGATGGTAAATGTATTCTCACCAACTGACAATTGCAATTCTCATGGCCAACCAATCCCCTAAGTCATACAGTTCCCAGGACAAATAGACTTCATTCTACATCTATGCTTAGCAAATATGTGTAATTATCTTTAACACATGTTTTGAGGTACTAGAAGGTATTTTGATAAGTATAATGAAAATATGGACAGTTATTAAAAATTTTAGGACACTGAAAAATCTATTTGATCATACATATGTCATATTTTTCTTGAATATTTTAGGAATTATAGAATATCTTAGTTGATGCTTTTAGTCTTCTGAAAAAATATTTTCCCATGATGGAAACTAAAACAGAAATCATTCAAAAATATTTTTCAAAGTTACATGTTTCTATGGGAATTAGAATTAGGTAAATGATTAAAAATGTCTAAGAGGAAGGCAGCTATGCTAACCACTATACCACCAACGCCTCGTGTATATTATGAATATTACACAGCCACAAGAAGGATGGTTTAAGGCCTTTTGCAACAATGTGGATGGAACTGGAGACCGTTATCCTAAGTGAAATATCTAAATAATGGAAAAACAAACACCACACGTACTCAATATTAAATTGGAACAAACCGATGAGCACACATGTGCACAGAGGGAAGTAAAATTTAGCAGAAATCAAGCAGAGGGGAGGCGGGGTGGGTGAAAACCTACCTAAGAGGTATAATGAACACTATCTGGGCTATGGACACATTTACAACCCTGACCCAAGCATAACAAAATTGATAAATGTAACCAAAAATATTTGTACCCCTGTAATATTTTGAAATAAAAGAAAATGTGTAAGAGATAGTTATATCTGTTTTTTGCCATATGTAATTGATGTTTTAGAAAAAAAATTAGTCTAGAGTTTTTCCAGATTGTTATGGATTAGGTTAGTTAAAATAAGTGTTGATCTGCTTTGTTTTACTATTGCTATGTTACAGAGACAGAATTCTTTATTCCACCATTAATAAGCATCTCCTGCTCACCTAGAAAAATATGACCATTGGCTGATCTTCAAATATATAACAAATTAGTAATGCTCACAGTGCTGGCTAGTTCAATACAAAAATATTTCTTGATTTCAATTTTACTATTACATGGAAGTCATGTTAGAGTCTATAACAATCCCTCTAAAAATAGGGACATATCCAAAGGAAATTGACTCACCCTGTGCCCTGGGTTGAGACTGTCATATTAAAAAGCATCTATTCCTCCAGACTGGCAGGATTTCCTATGACAATTTTTTTTTTCGTTCACTCTGAGAATAGGACTGAGAAGTTTTGCCAGATAAAATCTAGCTAAGGCTTGGAAGCTAATAGTTTTAAATTGCTAATTTACATTAAGCTCTGGCTCTGCAAGCTTCAAAAATAAGACTGAGTACAAAGCCAGATGACCTTAAATAACTCCAGGATGAGCATTCACCTGTGCATTAATAATTTGCATGTAACATAGCCCCATGTAGTGCCAAAGTAGATAATGCAGAACAGAATATAGATACGTCTTCTTCAATATGTCTACTCCTTTTTATTTTATTAATCTAATAATTGCCAAATTTCCACATAATTTTTTCTACCCCAGTTATACTATAGTATCAATACAGCTTAATTGGGATTTCATTTTCTTATTTTATCTGTTAGTTTGGGAGAGTAATATGTCACCCTAAATTTTAATAGCTTAAAATGACAACTATTTATTTAGCTCACAATTTATCAGGCTGCAATATGGGCTGGACTTAGAGTGGCTCTTCCAAAGATCTCAGCTAATTTCACTCATTCATCAGCTATCACCTGGGGACTGACTGGGCTGACTGGTCTGGAATGATTCCAGTGGATAGCTGGCAGCTGGCTGATACAACAGTGGTGACTGGGTCCTGTGTCTCTCTTCATCCAGCAAGCTAGTCTGGGCTTACTCACATAGTGGTTGCAGAGTTTCATGAGCAGCAAGAAAGGACAAGCCCCAATGCACAAGCATTTTTCTAAGTCTCTGCTTGTTTCCTATTATCTCATTGACTAAACTAAGTCTTACTGTCAAGCCCAGCATCAGAGTGGGTATCAGAATAAAGGATAAAGCAGCATAGAGAGGTATAATTTGTGGCTATTTTTGCAATCTATCACACTTACTAATCACAGTCAGCTTAACATACAGAACTGAGCACTAAGTGAATTTATTGCTTTAGCAGTGTTTACTAGAAAACAAGGCCAAAAGCTACCATAATGTTTAGTTTTCAATAGGTCAAAAATTTAATCTACACATTTAACATTGACTACCATTGACTGAGCTTTTACTGCATGCAATATATCAGCATTTTACCTACACTATTTCATTTGACTTGGAAAACATGCAATGAGGCCACTGAGTGTGGTATTCATGAGTATAGACTTCAAGTCAGACCACCTATGTTCAGTCCTATGCCTTCAGTCCTGAAGACATACCTTAACTTTTTTTCTTTTTTTTTTTTTTTTTATATATATATTTTTTTTATTTCAGCTCATCATGGGGGTACATAAGTTTAGGTTATATACATTTTCCATGTCCCACCCATCCCCCCGAGTCAGAGTCCCAAGCGCGTCCGTTCTCATTCTCCCGACAGTGCACCTGGCACTCATCATGTAGTCATACCTCCATCCCCTCCCCCCCCCACCTCCCCGGGTCTGCACCTTCAAGCATGACCATTCCCCAGAGGGTGTGCAACGCACTCATCATGTAGGCATACACCCATCCCCTCCCCCCACCCCCCATCCCAGTCTGATATCCAATTGGTATCCTTCCCTGATGTACATTTAGGTGATGATCAGGGAAACCAGTTTTCTGGTGAGTACATGTGATGCTTGTTTTTCCATTCTTTGGATACTTCACTTAGTATAATGGGTTCCAGCTCTCTCCAGGAGAACCAAAGAGATGTCGTATCATTGTTATTTCTTATAGCTGAGTAGTACTCCATGAAAGGAGAAATCACAACCGAAGCCACAGAGATACGTGACATTATCTATGAATATTACAAAAATCTTTATGCACACAAATTGGAGAATGAGGAGGAAATGGACAAATTTTTAGAATCACACAGCCTTCCCAAGCTCAATCAGGAAGAAATAGAATTCCTGAATAGACCAATATCAACAACTGAAATTGAAACAGCAATAAAAAACCTTCCCAAAAAGAAAAGCCCTGGTCCAGATGGGTTCACACCTGAATTTTACCATACATACAAAGATGAACTGGTGCCCATCCTACATAAACTATTCTTCAATATTGAGAAGGATGGAATTCTCCCCAACACATTCTACCACGCCAATATAACATTAATACCAAAACCAGGAAAGGATGCAACAAAAAAAGAAAACTACAGACCAATTTCTCTCATGAACGTAGACGCAAAAATTCTCAATAAAATCCTAGCAAATCGTATCCAAGTGCTGATTAAAAAAATAATTCATCATGACCAAGTAGGCTTCATCCCAGAGATGCAGGGGTGGTTTAACATACGAAAATCTATAAATGTAATTAACCACGTAAATAGAAGCAAAAATAAAGACCATATGATCCTCTCAATAGATGCAGAAAAAGCATTTGACAAAATTCAACACCCTTTTATGATAAAAACACTTAACAACATAGGCATAAATGGGACCTACCTAAAAATAATACAAGCCATATATGACAAACCCACAGCCAACATCATACTGAATGGGGAAAAACTGAAAGCATTCCCACTCAGAACTGGAACCAGACAAGGCTGCCCACTGTCCCCATTACTTTTCAACATAGTATTGGAAGTCCTTGCGAGAGCTATCAGACAAGAGAGCAGAATCAAAGGTGTCCAAATAGGGACAGAAGAGATCAAACTCTCACTCTTTGCTGATGACATGATGTTGTATCTGGAAAACCCCAAGGACTCAACCAAGAGACTCCTGGAATTAATTAACGAATTCAGTAATGTCTCAGGTTACAAAGTCAATACACACAAATCAGAGGCATTCATATATGCCAATACCATTCAATCGGAGAACCAAATTAAGGACTCAATACCTTTCAAAATAGCAACAAAGAAAATAAAATATCTAGGAATATATTTAACTAAAGAGGTAAAGGACCTCTATAAAGAGAACTATGAAACGCTAAGGAAGGAAATTGCAGAACAAGTTAACTTTTTTTCTGAGCTGTTCTTGTTCACTTCCTAGAAGCTGTTGTTTCTATGAAATAATATATTGACCTTCTGCTATAAAGCAGAGAAACATAAATACAGCAAAAATAATTAAATAGGTATATTGTGAAAATTAATATCTATTAAATCATTGGTCAAGGAAGCCAAAAATTTCCGTTAAACTAGATGTCTTGATAAGGTGTATCAAATGAGTTCTTATATTTACACATTCAATAGAAAAATTCTAAATTTTGCACCTGACTTTATGAAATCTTTTCTTATGTTGTTTCTATATGTTTTCATACCAGAATATCATTTCTTTGGACTGCCACACATGTGAGTATATCACTTTCTGCATTCTTCAGCTTCTGTGATTTTTCATTATCTGTCTTTGGCATTGCAACCATACCTCTTCAATCCTGACCACCACACTCACATCACTGTTCTCAAATGGATGGAACAAGATGATACAACATCCCAGATTCTAACTATTTATATCTACTAATTTATACTAGGACTGATTATCCTCTTGGATGAATGACTTGAGCTAATGCAACCACTATGGCACCAATATATCCACATGTTTTCATGGGCTTATTTATTTATTTATTTATTTTTGAGACAGAGTCTCACTTTGTTGCCCGGGCTAGAGTGAGTGCCGTGGCATCAGCCTAGCTCACAGCAACCTCAGACTCCTGGGTTTAAGCGATCCTACTGCCTCAGCCTCCCAAGTAGCTGGGACTACAGGCATGCGCCACCATGCCCGGGTAATTTTTTCTCTCTCTATATATATTTTTAGTTGTCCATATAATTTCTTTCTATTTTTAGTAGAGACGGGGGTCTCGCTCAAGCTGGTCTCAAACTCCTGACCCCGAGCGATCCACCCGCCTTGGCCTCCCAGAGTGCTAGGATCACAGACGTGAGCCACCGCGCCCAGCGGGCTTATTTTATTTCTGTGGAATCCAGATTGTTTGGAGGGAGAAAAGGGCTTCCAAGAGAAAACTCAACCAAAGGAAAGGATTAGGATGGTGATCCAGATGTAGAGTTAGGACCAGCTGGCTGAGAAAAGGAGATCCAAGTGTAGGTTCATGAGACATGTTAATTACCCATCTGCCTTCGCATCACATTTGAATGCTAGAAGACAGAGGCTCTGTCCATAATTTGAAAGATCTGCTCAGGGGTACAACTTTTTGAAAGAGAAGCAACTTTGGTTTAGGATCCTTTCTATTTACTGAGTTGAGTGTTAAAGGAGAGTGTTGCTTTCTCACCTCGTTAGAGAAGAGATATTGCTCATCTACTTCATGGTCCAAAGGTAGTTTTCCAAGTCCACCCAGGAGTGGCATATTTCCAGCTCCACCAGATCCTAGGTGACAGAAATGGCCTCACAAAGTACACTGGGAACTATAAACATTGCAGTTTGGGAAACTGAACTGGTTGAACAGCTCTGATTTAGCTAGGCAAGTCAAGCATTGAAAGAACAGTTTCATAATTCCTGTAATATTTTTCTTCTTTATCAGTCTGTCATTGGACATCCTAAATGAGCACAACATGGAAAAACTCTGCTCCTTTTTATTTTGTAAAAGCAGAAAGAAGACAGCAGTCAATGTCCAACATTTGCCAATATCCAATCTCTTTCTTTTGATGACCTCAGAGAAGCACCGTATCTGTAGATCTGCAGGGGGCTTGGGCTACCTAATCCCAGCTTCACTGCTCCCAGGGGAAATTACAGTTCAAAATAATTCATGAGCACCACTATTCTTTCAGGTAAGCATGGAGGTCTTGGAGCATGGAGATTTAGGTATTGATGTCAACACCCAATGTATGCAGTGGCTGGATAGGAAGGTTTGAGCCCATATTGCATAGAGATAAAGAAACTGAGGCCCATGTCATGTCACAGTTCTAAATTAAAAATTATAATCATAAAACTTTGTAAAATTAGTAAAAACTTGATACATTTATTATTATTCCAAATTAACACTCTTGAGGATGGGTCTCAATATCAGTGTAAATTGTTACCAGATTTTCCTTCTTCCTACCTTGAGGAAATAGAATAAAATATGCTTTTTAAATGCATACAATATGGTTTAATAAATTTTGATTCTTGCTCCATTCTTTCTCTTCCCTTTAGCTCTTGGCTGACCTAACCAGAGCTGGAGCCACTCCCTTCTTTTTCCAGCAGAGAATGTATTCACTCTTCCAACTTACGGTAGCCTGATGTTTCTAATCAAATCCAAGGATTTGAGATTTAGCTTGAAAACATCAGCATAACACATTGTGTACAGATAAGTTACTTCAAACGTCACTCTCTGGGTTCTAAAATATATTAATAAGTGAGGCTATTTTCTCCAAATTCAGATCATTTTAACAGTTTCAACTAATTTAATAAAATACTACATTTTAGTCACAATTTTTTTTCTTTCCTTTTAACCATATATATATTTTTTTAGGTTAGCACTTGTGTATATAAAATTCCTTCCCCATGGCATAAATTCAATTCAACTTGTTAAACAAATATAGAAACTCTATTTTGGAGAATACATAGAATTAGGTATCAGAGGAAAGGAATTGTGCTTTCTTTCTATTTCTTTGCACTAGAATGTCTTTCACACAATGAATGCTTGATAAACAGTTACTGAATTGAACTGAAGCATGTTTTTTGATTTATGCTTTTAAAATAGTAAAATTATTATATAAGTTTAGATAGGCTAATAATTTATGTAGATAGCAATAGCCCAGGCTTTAAAAAAAGTGTTGTAGTAGAAGATCAGTGGGTGCAAAAACAGCAAGATGGTTTCAGGATACCACTCGCCTGTCAGACAGAATATGACACATGCTAGATATGGAGAGGAAGCCAGTGAGTGATTTGTTGCTTTGATGTTGGATGCATGGATATTGGACAATGAAATATAAATCTGGGACTATATGATTCTCAAAGAACAGTACAGATAGCACTGAAATTTTATTAGTCATGTCTAAAATGTACAAAAATAATAAATATTTTAAGATTGGTAGAATTAGAAGAAGCAATCAGAAGTGGATAGGCAAATGGTACCAAGAGACTAGGAGGCTGGGATACAAGAGTGGGTAATTCAGCCATTAGATAAGATTATAAGGCAAACACCAGGCTACCATAACTTCCATGAAGCCCAGTCACTGTAGAAATCATTAAAAAGGGTAAATATTGTGGAAAGAGCATGAACATTGGAATTAGAGCTAGAATTTAATCCTGTCTGTGGCTTTTAGCACATTAATTTGTATACTTAAGCCTCAGTTTATTCCAGAAGGGGGAATAATAAAATATTTAATATGTGTAGAATATCTAGCATGGTACCTGGCATATAGGAGAGGCTCAGTAAATATTAATATGTGTTCCCTTCTTGGATCCATAACGAGTAGATGTGTCAGCTTTTAGACTGTTCCACAGAAAATCAATGGAATAGGCAACTGTTTTCCAGGACACAGGTGCAGACCAATTTGTGATATGATATACCAAGACAACCTTGAATTCTGAAGAACCAGGGCAAGACCTATTTACACTGAGATAAAGAGCAGTTATCTTCCCAGACAGTTTAGGATGGCTTATGAACGTTCTTATTTCCCTGGTGAAACACAATTTATTCCATATTAAAACTAATAGCTACAATTATCTCCTTTTGCATCTATAACAACCCTATAAAATATATGATGATATTCTCATTTCCTGTGGATAAAGGTGAATCTCAAAAAAAATCTGACTTCCAAAAGTATATCTGATCACTTCTCCCCATTTTTAATGTTAACACCCTCATCCAAGCCACCTTCATTGTTTGCCCGGACTACTCATAAATCCTCCTAACCAGAAGCCTCAAATCCACTATTTCTTCTTCTAATCAACCTGTCACATTGTTGAGTAGCCAGTCTATTACTTAATGTTAAAATTTTACTTTTTAATAGGCCTTTGTTCTTTAAACCATTCAATAGCTTCTCAGTGCATTTAAAGCAAAACCCAGAGATTTCCTGAAGAATCACTTGACCCATGGTCACCATGCCCCAGACACACCCCCGCTCCTCATTCTGTCTCCTGCTATTAATACAAAGACTCCACGAATGTGAGTCCTCGGTCAGAACAGTCTGAACTCCATCCTGTACCCTTTCATCCTTTGGGTGTTAGCCTAGATTCACTTCCTCAGAAAGAACTTCCTTGATTGTCCAATTTCAATTGAGTGTCCCTGACTTCAACAGTATATTCACTTCAATTATGTCTTTAAATCTCAGTTCACAATTATTTATTTAATTGTGTGATTATGACCTATTGTGTATTTTTGCTTCCAGACCTTAAGCACCACAAAAGCAGGGGTCATGTTTGTATTCTTCACAACTGTCTACCTATACAGTGGCTTGTGATGGGCATGACATGGAGAAGGTACCCAATAAATATTTTAGAATGAGAGAATAAGTAAAAGATTACAGTTAAATAAGTGAAATGACTGAGATTCTGAATATTATGTTATACATATAGATGAGACCATATCATAACCAATATTTCTGGCAAAATCAAGATAGTGGCCTCAGATAGCAATGTACCACTTATAGAAATTTGTATACTGAAGCCACAGTGTTCTTCTCTGGAATTATACCATGTGAATATCAGTCTTATTTTTCCTTCACAGTTCTTAAAGTTCAGGTGCTCACTATAATCTTTTTGTTTTTTAAATTATAGTCCCATTACATTTGAATTTCTTATAAAATATATATTCTTCATTTTAAATTTTCATTATGGTTTAATCATAATTTTCCTTCCATAATTCAGTCAAAGTCATTTTGGTTGGAAAGCAAAATTAAGTTTAAATATTTAGCCAAAACTCAAAATGTATTTTTAAACATGCAGAAGTTTTTACCTTTTCTCAAAATACTTTTACACATGCTATTTTAATATATCAATTGTGCTCATTTCTTTTTACAAGAGATAAGAATAGTTATATAAAGCTCTTAAGTTGCTTATATTTCTAAAAGAAATTGACGTTAAAATAAATATGTAGAATCTAGTAAACTTTCATTGAAATGTAATGCAGACACAAAAAATTGCACTTATCATAATGATGCAGGCCACTTAATTACTACAGAATAAACACAATAATGTAAATACTAACACTTCTCAATAATTATTGCTTCCACCAAAGATAACCATTACCTGACTTCTATCACTATAAAAAGTTTTTCCCACTTTTGTACTTTAGGTACAATATAGCATATAATATGTATACTTTTGTATATTCAGGCGTATTTCATTCAACAGTATTCTAGATTCTGCCCTGGTATTGGATATAACATAAGTTTTGGGTTTTCACTGCTCTATAGTATTTCATTTTAAAAATTTAGCACAATTTATCAATTTTATAATTGATGCAGATCTGGACTTTTTCCTAGCTTGGGAGTCTTATAAATATTATTTCTACTAACATTCTTGAACATGTATTGTGATGCATATATGTATGCAGTTCTCTTGGGCATATGTCTAGGAAAGAAATTGTTAGATATGTATGTACAGTATTAGCAAATAATATAAAGCAGTTTTTCAGCCTGATTTTTTTCTTTTTATATTCTCATTGACATTGTCTAAAAAGTCTTGTTGTTTAAATCTTTCCTAACACTTGTTATGATCTTTGTAAATTTTAGCCATTCTTGTAGGTGCTTAAAGGTGAGTCATTGTAGTTTAAATCTGAATTGTTTATCTAATAAGTAATGATATTAAAAGCACTTTTTAAATATTTTTCATGGACATTTGGGTATCATCTTTTGTCATGTGCCTATTCGATATTGTATTCTTTTATTCTTTAAACTAGAGATTGAGTTTTTTCTTTTAATGGTTTATAGGAGTTTTTAAATATTTATTATGGATATAAGTCTTTGTCAAATTGATATATTGTTAAATCTTCAACTCTGAGGCTTGTTTTTTCACTGTAGTGGTGATATCTTTTGAAAAACAGAAGTATTTAATTTTAATGAAATTTGTTAGTTTCTGTTAGGTTTTTTAATGTCCTGCTTAAGAAATATTTGCTTATTTCAAAGTCAAGAAGATATTCTCCTATCTTAGCAAATTTCAGAAATTAATTATTTACCTTTTACATTTAGGTCTGGAATCCATTTGGAATTAATTTTTGTGTATGGTGTATACTGGAAATAAGGCTTACTTAATTTTCCATATGGATATCCCATTGAATCAATGCACGTATTGAAAATACTACCTTTCTCCATTGTGTTGCCATGGCACTTTTGGTGAGGCACTTGACTCTGTAAGTGTAGGTCTGTTTCTGAACTCTGTTCTGGTCTATTTGTCTTGCTTGCCTGAATAGTATACTGTGTATAAAATAAGTCTAGATATACAGTAGTATATAAGGGCATTGTTAATATTATATAACAAGAACGATTACATGACTGGATACTTTCCGGATAGCCCTCATATATCACTGAAGATTGTTCTACTTCAAGAAAAGATTGCTATTCTTGATGCTGAGTTTTCATGTAAATTTTAGAATCATCTTGTCGATTTCATGCTCATAAACATGCAAAAATAAACATTTGGGATTTTGACTGAGACTGAATGTTTTCGATTGATCAATTTTGGAAGAATAAATATTTTTATACGTAGTATTTGAAGTACATGGTATATAATGGTATATACTTTTGCTTTAGGCTTTTGTCAGTGATATTTTGTAGTTTCTGTTTAGATTCTTGTGTATCTAGCATTAAAATTATTCTATGTCATTTGATTTTTGATTCTACATAAAGGTATCATTTTAAAAATTTCTTTAATTAATTGTTGTAAATATATACCAAAATATTTTTGTATATTGACCATGTCAATACACTCAGTTAAATTTTTAAGTCCATATTTTTTAATCTGTGGATTATTTAGGATTTTCTATACTCTATTATCTGCCAATTAATACAAGTTTAGTCTTTTGTCACTATTTATACCTTTTATTTCTTTTTCCTGCCTTATTAAACTGTCTAGGACTTCTTATACAATATTGAATAGAAATGACAATGGGTATCTTATTTCTAATCTCAAGAAGAAAGTTTTCAAAATTTCACAAATACATATAATGTTTGCTATGGGTCTTTGTATATATCATTTATTGGGATAAGAAAGTTCTGCTCTAGTCATTGTTTTCTCAGTTTTATTATTTATGATGTTGAATTTTATTTTTTTCTGCATCTTTTGACATAATGCTATGATTTCTCCTTCTTTATTATCTTGCTTGAGGTACATAATTTTAATTTTCCATATGGATATCCAATTGGATCAATGTCATGTACTGAACTTCGGATATTTGGCTTAATTACTTTTGCCAAGTTTGGAAAATTTTTAGACATTAGCTTTTCAAATACTGCTTTTTCTTTATGCTCTCCTGCTTCTGAGACTTGAAACATACACTATATTTGTTTTCATTTTACAATGTCGCATATTTATCATATGTTCTTTTCCATCTCTTTTTGTTCTTCTTAGTTCTGTGTGTCAGCTTGAACATTTTCTGCAGATCTATATTTCAGCTTACTAATCCTGTCATTTGATGTGCCTAATACGATGTCAAAATCAATTTTAACTCTTTAATTATTGCAGTTTTAATTATTTTTATTATAAATCTCTAATTCTAGACTTAGAATTTGAGTCTTTTTAGATATTCCATCTACATGACTAGATTTTCTTTTATATATTATTAATAATAAAATCTATGGCTTCCAACTTAGATAACTAGGTGATCTATGTGTCTATCTCTCATTGAAAGCTGGAGATCTTTCATGTACAGGCTTTTGGTGGTATTACTATCTCCAGAAAAAGTTTATTTTATCCTCTGGCATGGACTCTGAGTTGAAGGAAGAGCACAGTAAATCAGGGGTTAGAGTACTGGTAGCTGAATTGTGATTTTTGTATGGATCAATTTATCTCTGTTTTATTCACTTCTCCTAGGGCATTATTCTTTGGAATACCAACTGAGTACCTAGGATATTTATTAGGGTCCTTCCTCCATGACAGGTCCCTAATTTCAATTTTTATCTTGTTAGGACCAGGAAACTCCCAAATACTCCTCTCAACTTTTTTTTTTTCCAAAATATTATGAGGGTACAAAAGTTTTTATTACATACATACACTTTATAATGCTGAAGTCAGGGCTTTTGGTGTGCCCACCACCAGGACAGTGTTCTTTGTACCCAATAACTAAGTTTTTATCACTCACCCCTTCCTACTCAGCACCCTTCGTTTCCAATGTCCTTTACATATTTTTGTGGCCATGTGCACCCATTGTCTAGTTCCCACTTGTTCATTCCCACATGTGGTGTCTGTTTTTCCATTCCTGGGAGTGGCAAAAGACATGAAAAGAATTTATTCAAAATAAGACACACAAATGGCCAACAGACATATGAAAAGATGTTCAATATCATTAATCATGAGAGAAATGCAAATTAAAACCACAATGAGATACCATCTTGCTCCTTTCACCTTTAAATGGTTTCTACTTTCTTGTTTTTTTAGACTGCTTCTCTGTGAATAGATTTGAACAAATACTTCAAGGGGGAATAACTTAATCCCGTTTTTTTTGTCTCCCCTCTCTCTTGGATTTTTGCCTTTTAAGTTTGGGGTACCTCACTCCAATTTTTATCTCTTAGCCCTACCATATTTCCCCTACATACCTCTTGTGTTTACCAATTTTTTTTCTTTTTAATCTCTTAGCTTTCCTTTTGCTTTGTCTTCTGCCTGATTTCTCAGTCTCTCTCCAGCAAATGCTCTGAGTATGAAAGCTACTTACACAATGCCAAGTTACTTCTCTTTGAGGTTCACTTCTCCGAGGGATGTTGGCCCCTCAAATCCTGAGGGCCTTAGCAATTCTCCAATGACTTCAAACAGCTCCTTCCTCCTTTTTGATGTTTTCTATCTTTTTTACTTGCTCTTAGCAGAAGAGATAGTCAGCTAAAGTTACTCTACTGTAGCCATCTCAGAAATTCCCAGCAACTTGGTTTTGATGATTCAAGAGTTTCATATTGTTTTGAGTGTCAGAATCTGAGTGATTTAACATGTATTGCATAAGCTTTAATAAAAGCCATAAAAACATGAAAAATATCTTTGCCATAATATTTGTGAAATTCTTTAAATAGGCAAAACAAAGGCACTACATAAATGGAATGGTTCTTTTTATTTCTGAAAGAATAATTGAATGGAAAGAAATCCCAGTTTTTCTGAATCTGAGAACAGATTGTTAGAATACAAAATGGATAAAAACCATATAAATACATAGTTGCTTAGTATTCAGAGTGGAAAGAATATAAAATTGTAGTCAATGGAAATTTCCTTGCAATCCATGGGAGACCTCAGTTTTCCAGCTAAGGCAAAAAGTAAAAAGGTAAAAAATATGGCTGTGCTATATGGTCAGATGAATAGTGAATGCTTCAATGGCAACAAGAGAGTTCCAGAAGTTGAGATGTTGCAGGTCAATGTAGCTCAGGAACTGTTACCATTGGGCAGACTGTTTCATTTTAATTCTGCCTAGAGACATTAATACACAGTTGACTGGTGCCAAAAAATTAGGATAATGAAAAAGAACTTACTGAAATGATTTTAAAATCCTGTAAATCACTCTGGATGTGAATAAAAACATATCAAACCTATATTTGCTCTTTATCTATTAATTTTCCAAGACAAGGCTTAATATTAAAGTAAATGTAAACCAAACCACTGAATTAAATCTAGAGGTCAATATTCAGATGCTTTAGATGGTAGGAAGGAACTTATCTATGCTTTTATTTTATGTATTAGCACTTAGTTTTCCTAAAAATAAAGTATCCAACTTTAAAAGAAAATGGTTTTATGAACATTAAGTATTTTCAATGAGAAAATTGTATTGAAATTATGGAGTAAACTTTCTAAAATTTAAATATGCCTAGTATATAAAATTTCATATTGCTATATTTTTATTATGGGGAATACACCTATTTATGCTCTAAAAATTGAATGTTAGTGACAAATGTTTACATATTTAAATGTAACATTTAATGTTTACATGTTTAAATATTAAAAGCTTCGTTATCATTGTAGAAATTCTAGATGAATCTCAAATAAAAAGCACTAAATCTATAAATAGCAACAATTGGGAGGGTCAGGAAGAGAGGATTACATTTCCAGGCATAAACACTTATTCACCATTATGGTTTGTGTATTAATGGTTGTGGAGACTGCTGACACATTAGTGATGTACATACTCATGACAGTAACCTTTTGACTCAATCATTCCATTTCTCATTCAGCAGTGTTTATAACTTCATATTATTTAATCAAATAATTATTTCACAGGGTTGTGAACTCTCTTCTTTAAGTCTTACAGGAAAGTAAATACATACATATTTTTTGATATAGGATCTCACTCTGTTGCCCAGGCTAGAGTGTAGTGGCATCATCATAGCTCACTGCAACCTCAAACTCCTGGGCTTAAATGATCCTTCTGCCTCAGCCTCCTACTGAGTAGCTAGGACTACAGGTACGTGCCACTATGCTCAGGTATTTTTATTTTATTTTTTTTGTAGAGATACAGTCTTGCTGTGTGGCTCAGCCTGGTCTTAAACACCTAGGCTCAAGTGATCCTCCTTCTTTGGCTAGTATTACTGCCATGAGCCACTGTGCCCACCCCAAAAGTAAATCTATTTTTTTAACATCTTTATTTTTTAATTTATTTAACTTTTTAAATTGATAGATAACATTGTATGGATTTACCATGTACAGCATGCTGTTTTGATACACACACACACACACACACACACTGATGCATATATGTACCCCCCCCACATACACATACACATTGTCAAATGGTTAAATGTAGCTGAGAAACAAATGTATTATCTCACATAGTTATTCTTGTGGTAAGAACTCTTCATATCCACTGTTTCATCATTTTTCAATAATACAATATATCACCATGAACTATAGCCACCATTCTGTACAATAGATCTCTTGAACTTATTCCTCTACATTTTTTTAAATTAACTTCTCTATGTTCGTTTCTTACACCATTTATTTGAAACTTTCTAATATGCCAAATTGCCATTTATATCTAACATTCTATGGTTTATCCTTTTATGGATACTCTGTTGGAGTAGAAAAAAATCTACCTGAGACTCATAAAATCCCAGATCAAATCTTTGTTCTCTCACTATGGCATTGGTTATGTTGGGCAAGACACTTTCTAGTCTTTATTTTTTTTCAGAATGAAGGGAGTGTAATATACAGTCTGTGATTTTTAATTCGAATTACTTGATTTGATCACACATTTTCATTTCATTTAATATAAAAAACTATAACTGGTATTATTCTCAACTGAATTTACCGTTTCGCTTAAATTTCCTTTATATTCAAAGGTGTTCTACCCTCTGGATATCTGATGACCTATGTATCTTTTAGCTTTTGTACATTGTCACTGTCCTCATCTCCATGTATATTTCAGAGGAACTGACTATGCGATCAAAAAGAACACATTTCTAAAAGAAAAATTACTGCCAAATATTTTACTAAAATATAAATGTTCAATTGTCCAAACACCATTTACTGAAAGTCAGTTCTCTTTGCAATAATGTACAACTCCAGCTCTGTCAAAAATCACGTTTCTATATTTGTGTCCATCTGTTTTAGAGCACAATATTCTGTTCTATTGTTCACACTGTTTTAAATTAAATCTTGGTGTCTGGTAAGGCAAGTCTAGCTACGTATTACTTATTTATAGAGTGTCTTGACTTTTCTGAAGTCTTTGGATTTCCATATACATTTCAGAATTTACTTCTAAATTCCACCGAAATCCTGTTTTGATCTTGATTGGTATTGCATCGAAGCTACAGATCAAACTGGGGAAAATGGCATCTGTATGATAATGTCTTCCCATCCATGAATATGATATATCTCTCCATTTATTTAGATCTCTCAAATATTTTACTATAGAATTATACAATGTTCCCACAAACATTGTGCACATATTTTGTTAGGCTTAATACTAGGTACCTTATTTTTGTTTATACATGAATTGCATATACACACATACATACACATGCACAAGTATGATTTAGCTGTATATATTTTTTTACTGGTTCTTGCTTATGATGTGTTATATCTTTGCAAATATTGTGGCTTCTGAATATAATCTGTTTATTTTCCTTGGAATCTTGCCTATGGGAAAACTTTGAGCCTCAAATAAAGTTGGGTTCCTTCAGGAGAGTTTGTTGTATTTACTTCTGTCAGCCATTTGGGAGCACTGAGTCTAGGGTATCTAATACTAAATGATCTGCTTGAGAGTTTTTTGGGCTATCAAACAGTATAACTGCCAACAGGCTGTAAACCTATATAATGACCAACTTATGGTTACAAATCAAATTCTCAGGAGTGATTTTTTAAATATCCTTTTTGTCCAGTTTCAATAGAGCCAACTATATAATAGCACCCAGTTTGGAGGAGGATATTTCTAGTTCAGCCTTAAAAATGAGGTGAAAAATTTTGGTGAGGTACTAGCTTGATAGCAGCCTTCAATTATACCTTTCAATTCAGGCTCTAAAATTTAATTCTTATCCGAAGCCCTGCACATTTGCAAAGTCTGATACTCAAATTCAATGAGTTCAGAAGAATTCCACAGGACAAAAGCCAAATTTAGTGTCCCTTTACTTTTGACCTGAGTCATTATTTCCTTGATGGTTAATGGATGTATTTTAACATGTAGAAGACTGAAACAGGACCCACACCTTTCACCTCTCACAAAAATCAACAGACTTAAACCTAAGGTGTGAAAATACTAGAATTCTAGAAGAAAATGTGGAAAAAACTCTTATAGACATTGGCCTAGGCAAAGAATTTATGAAGAAGACCCCAAAGGCAATCACAGCAACAACAAAAATAAATAAATGGGACCTGATCAAATTAAAAGATTTTTATACAATTTTTTACAGTGTGTCAGCCTGGGTATTTAGATAGCCATATCACCAGAAGCAGAGTTTCCACATGTATATTTATTAAGTGTCCTGTTGTTAAAATATATATAAATATTACCTCAATCTAAAGCAATACTTAAATTCTAAAAATTAGCACCAGGAAAATATTTACATTCTAACACATAATTATACAAAACTAATTATTATTTCCCAATTCTACCCACTGAAAATGCCTAGAGGCAACAACAACCCAATAAGAATAGATAGTACTCATCCATGTTATGGTCCTCAAATACTATTCCCCATTAAATGGAACCATGGCTTTTGCAAAGAAAACTGATTTCAGCCATGTAGCAGAAAATATAAAATGAAACTGCAAAATTTCAGTGGGTCAACAATTAAGTATCTATTAAATTCTGTTATTTTGTGTTAAAAAAAGCCAAGAAACTAATATAAATAGGTCATATTTTCCAACTACAGGAGAATAATTTGAACAGGAGAATAATTTGAGCAGAGAGAATGGTAATTCTCTGGAGAACCCTAATTAATACAGAGTTTAGTATTCTATATAAGTTGAACTTAAGTCTAACTAAACATCTATACCTCATTCCTTATATTTTATAAGAAATACAGAAATCAGAGGAACAATTTAAATGACACGAAAACATGCAAATAGAGAATTTGGAGACCTGACCAACTCTTTCAGTTTCTATCAACAAGGAAAAAAGCAATAAAAAATGGATGGGGAATGCTTTATATAAAAATAACTTACGTGACATAAATAGTTAATGTCACATATGAATACTGTTTGAGGTTGTCTTCAAACAGATCAACTACAAAAATATATTTTTGAAGGAATTATGGAAATGTAATTATATATCTGGGTATTAGATTTTAAATATTTGTGTATGCTAAACACTTTGGGATCTTTTTAAAATTAAATATTCTGATTCAGTGTTTCCCAGTGAAACTGAGATGCTGTATATCCAACAATCTCCCAAATGCTGCTGCTGGTCATGATGGTTTGCAAATCATGATTTCATAATAAAGGCATTAAATTATATTACGGAGCAATTTTTAAGTTTCTTGGGTGTGATCATTTAAATCTAACTATATAAGAAATAGTCTATTTTTAAAATAATCATTTATATGACTAGATATGTATAATGCAATGAATAGGTTTCAAAAGAAAGATGTTAAATCTGCATTAAATTTATTAGAAAAACAGAAAACCAATAGAAAAGCAAATGGGAAAAAATGTGATAATTGCTAAATCTGGCTTATGGGCATATGGGAAATATTGAACAATTTTATTTACTCTTTCGTTTGCTTTAAATTTCAACAAACTAGGTATAGAAGATATATTTCTCAAAATTATCAAGATGTATATGGCAAACCCACAGCCAACATCACACTGAATGGGGAAAAGTTGAAAGAATTCCCACTAAGACCTGGAACAAGACAAATGTGCTCACTGTCATGACTTCTATTCAACATAGTGCTGGAAGTCATCCAGAGCAATCGGGCAAGAGAAAGAAATATCCAAAAGAAAGGGTATTCAAGTCAGGAAAGAAGAAGTCAAACTATTTCTTTTCACTGATGATATGATCTTATATCTAGAAAACCTCAAAGACTCCACCAAGATACTCCTGGAATTGATAAATAAATTCAGCAAAGTCTCAGGTTACAAAATCAATCTACACAAACCAGTAGCATTTCTATACACCAATAACAGTGAAGCTCAGAGTCAAATCAAAGACTGAATACCATTCACAATAGGTACAAAGATAGTAAAATACCTAGGGATACACTTATCCAAGGAGATAAAAGATCTCTACAAACAGAACTATAAAACACTGAGGAAAGAAATCACAAATGCCACAAATGGAAAACCACATCATGCTCATGGATTGATAGAACAAACATTGTTAAAATGTTCATACTAACCAAAGTTATTTACAGATTCAATGCAATACTCATCATAAAACCAATATCACATTTCACAGATCTAGAAAAAATTATTCTATGCTTGATTTATAACCAGATAAGAGCCCAAATAGCCAAAACATTCTTAAACAAAAAGAATAAATCTGGAAGCATCACATTACCAGAATTCAAACTATACTGCAAGACTATAGTAACCAAAACAGCATGCTCTTGGCATAAAAATAGAGACATAGACCAATGGAACAGAACAGAGAACCCAGGTATAAAACCATCCACATACACCCAAGTGATCTTTGACAAAGCAGACAACAATATACACTGGGAAAAAGAATCCCTATTCAATAAATGGTGCTGGGAGAATTGGGTAGCCACATGCAGAAGAATGAAACAGGATCCATATCTCTCACTGCTCACAGAAATTAATTCAAGATGAATAAAAGTCTTAAATGTTAGGCATGAAACCATAAGAATTCTAGAAGAAAATGTGGGAAAAACTCTTCTAGATATTGGCCTAGGCAAAGAATTTATAACTAGGACCTCAATGACAATCACAGCAACAAAAAAAATTAACAAATGGGACTTGATCAAATTAAAAGCTTCTGCACAGCTAAGGAAATAATCAACAGAGCAAATAGAAAACCTACAGAATGGGAGAAAATATTTACTAGCTATATATCCAATAGAGTGCCAATAACATAATCTACAAAGAACTAAAGCAAATCATCAAGAAACACACAAACATACAACCCCATTAAAAACACATGAACAGAAGCTTTATAAAAGAAGGTAGACAAATGGCCAATAAAGATATTAAAAAATGTTCAACATCACTAATCATCAGGGAAATACAAATTAAAACCACAGTGAGGTATCACATTACCCCAGTTAGAATGGCTTTTATTAAAAAGTCCAAAAACCACAGATGCAGGTGTGGATGCAGAAAGAAAGGAACACTTACACAATGTTGGTGGGACTTCAAATTAATGCAACTTCTATGGAAACAGTACAGAGATTCCTCAAAGAACTAAAAGTTCACCTTCCATTTGATTCAGCAATCCCACTATTGGGTATTTACCCAAAGGAAAAGAATTCATTATATCAAAAGGATACTTGCAACTGAATATTTATTATAGCACAATTCACAATTGCAAAGATGTGGAATCAACCCAAGTGCCCATCAATTCATGAGTAGGTTAACAAAATGTGGTGTGTGTGTGTGTGTGTATTTCTATATATACACACCATGGAGTACTACTGAGTCATAAAAAGAATGAATTAACACCTTTTGCAACAATTTGGATGAAACTGGAGACCAGTGAAATATCTAAAGCATGGAAAAGCAAACACCACATGTACTCACTAATAAATTGTAACTAACCAATGAGCACACATGTGCACAAAGTGAAGTCAAACTCAGTGAAAATAAATAAGTGGGGTATGAGAGATGGGTGAAAACCCACCTAAGTGGTATAATGAACACTATCTGAGTGATGGGCACACTTATAGCCCTGACTCAAGCATTACAAAGGTGATCAATGTAACTGAAAACATTTTCACTCCCATAACATTTTGCAAGAAAAAATATACAAATAAATACTATCTTATTACAAAATAAATAAATTTATGCAATAAGTAAGTAATTAAAGAATACCACTTGAGAAAATCATCTATTCACAAAGGAAGACAGCAAGAGAGGAAATAAGGACAAAAAGTTCTATAGTACGATCAGAAAACAATTGACAAAATGGCAGTAGTAACTTTTTAAATATCAATAATTATTTTAAATGTGAATGGAATAAATTCTCCAATCAAAATACAAATAGTAGTTGAATGAATTAAATAAATAACAAGGCCCAACCATTTGCTGCCTATAAGAGACTCACTTCACCTTAAAAGACACATACAGATTGTAAGTGAAAAGATGGAAAGAGATATTCCATGCAAGTGGAAGCCTAAAAAGAACAACAGTATGCATACTTATGCCAGATAAAGTAGGCATTTAATTTAAAAACTATAACAAAAAACAAAGGAAGTAATTATAATAAAGGGGTCAGGTCATAAAGAGGATACAATAATTAGTAATATATATGCACTCCACATCAGATTACCTACATACATAAAAGAAACATTAATAGATCTGAAAAGAGAGAGAGATTGTAGTAATAACAGAGGACTCCAATACCCCACTTTCAACGGACAGATCATCCAGACAGAAAATCAATAAAAAAAAAATTGGAATTGAACTACACTTTAGACCAAGTCAACTTAACAGACATATTCAGAACATTCCATTCCACAAGAGTAGAATACACATTCTTCTCATGTGTACACAGTACATTTTCCAGGATAGATCATATGTTAGACCACAAAACAAGTCATAAGAAATTTAAGAAAATTGAAATCATATCAAATATCTTCTCTGACCACAATGGTATTACGAAACTAGATATCAATAATTGGAGGAATTTCAAAAATTTCATAAATACATGGAAATTAAACACAATGCTCCCAAACAACAAATGAAACAAACAAGAAATTAAAAGGAAAAATGTTAACTATCTTGACACAAACAAAAATAGTAACATAGCATACCAAAACTCATGGAATACAGCAAAAGAAATCTAAGAGGGAAGTCTGAAGCAATAATTGCCTACATCAAAAAAGAAGAAAGAGCCAAAATAAACAACCTATTGTTATACCTCAAGCAAGTAGAAAAGGAAGAACTAAGCTCAATTTTATTAGAGGGAAGGAAATAATAAAGATCAGAGCAGAAATAAATAAAATACAGACTAGAAAACCAGTAGTAAAGATCAATGAGGCTAAGAGTTGGTTTTAGAAAAAGATAAACAAAATTGACAAACTATTAGCTAGGAAAGAGGGCTCAAATAAATAAAACAAGAAAAGAAATATGACACATTACAACTGCTACCAAAGAAATAACAAAGAATCATGAAAATACTATGAAAAAACTATGTGATCAGAAAATGAATAACCTGGAATAAATGGATAAATCCCTAAACATATACAACCTACCAACACTAAATCATGAAGATATAGAAAATCTAAACAGATTAATAATCACTCAATCAGTAATAAAAAATCTTCCATCAAAGAAAATCCCAGGACCATCTGCTTCACTGCTGAATTCTACCAACGATTTAAAGAACTAATACCAGTGCTTTTCAAACTCTTTCAAAAAACTGAAGAAGGACTACTTCCAAACTCATTTTATCAGGCCATCATTATGCTGATGCCAAAGCCAGAAAAGGGCAGTACAAGAAAAGAAAATCACAGGCCAATATTCCTGATAAACATAGATGCAAAAATTCCCAACAAAATACTAAAAAACTGATTTCAATAACACATTAAAAGGATTATCCACCATGATCATGTGAGATTTATCCCTGGGATGCAAGGGTAGTATAACATACACAAATAAATGTGATACGTTAACAAAATGAAGGACAAAACAATATGATCATCTCAATTGATACAGAAAAGGCACTTAACAAATTCAATATTGTTTCATGATAAAAAATCTCAATAAATTAGGCATATAAGGAATGTACCTCAACACAATAAAAACCATATATATCAAGGCTACATCTAACATTATATTCAATAGTAATAAGTTAAAAGCTTTCCTTTCAAATCAAGAATAAGATAAGAATGCCCACTCTCACCACTTCTATACAATATAACATTGAAAATCCTAGCCAGAGAAATTAGCAAAGAGAAAGAAATAAAAGGGCTTCAAATCAGAAAGGAAGAAGTCAAAGTATCTCTGTTAGCAGATGAAATGATTTCATATATGGAAAACCCCAAAGACTTCACCGAAAAAATTGTTAGACCTAATAAACTAATTCAGTAAAGTTGTGTGATACAAAGTGAACATACAAAAATTAGCATTTCTAGACACTAACAGTGAGCTACATGAAAAGAAATTAAGAAAACAATCCCACTATAATAGCTACAAAAAATAAAATATTTAGGAATAAACGTATACAGGGAGGTGAAAGATCTGTACACTGAAAACTATAAAACATTGATGAAAGGAGACATTACAACTGATACTACAGAAATACAAAAGATCATTCGAGACTATTATGAAAAACTATACTCTCACAAACTAGATAACCTGGAGGAAATGGGGATGAATTACTGAAAACTACAACCTCCGATTGAACCAGAAAGAAATAGAACTCCTGAGTAGAGCAATTATGAGTAGTGAGAGTAATAAAAAATGTCCCCCTGAAAAACGAAAAGCTCCAGACCAGATGCATTCACAGTCAAATCCTACCAAATATACAAAAAACAAGTGCCAATCCTAATGGAACTGTTCTATAATATTGAAAAAGAGGGAATCCTCCCTAACTCATTCTATGAAGCCAGTATCACCCTGATACCAAATACAGAAAAGGATGCAATAAAAATGAAAACTGCAGACCAATATGTCTACTGAACATAGATATAAAAATCTTCAACAAAATACTAGCAAACTGAATCCAATAGCACATCAAAAAGATAATTTATCATGATCAAGTGGGTTTCATCCCAAAGATGCAAGGATGGTTCAGCATATGCAACTCAATAAATTCACCATATAAACAGAATGTAAAACAAAAAAAAAACATATAATCATCTCAATAAATATGAAAAAAGCATTAGATAAAATCCAGCATCTTTTCATGATAAAAACTCTCAAAATACTTGGCATAGAAGAAACATACCTCAACATAATAAAAGCCGTATATGACAAACTCACAGTCAATATCCTACTACATGGGAAAAAGTTGAAAGCATCCCCCCTCAGAACTGGAGCAAGAAAAGGATGCCCACTTTCACCATTTCTATTCAGCATAGTACTGGAAGTCCTAGCCAGAGCAGACAGGCAAGAAAAGGAAATAAAGGGCATCCAAATTGGAAAAGAGGAAGTCAAATTATCTCTGTTTGCTGATGATAAAATTTTATACCTAGAAAACCCTAAGGACTTCTCCAAAAGACTCTTTGATTTGATAAATGAATTCAGCAAACTGTCAGGTTATAAAATCAACATACAAAAATCTATAGCGTTTCTATATACCAACAACAACCAAGGTGAGAACCAAATCTAGAACTTAATCTGATTTACAATAGCTGAAAAAGAATACCTGGGAATAAATGTAAACAAGGAGGTAAAAGACCTTCACAAGGAGAACTAGTAATACAAATCACTGATGGAAGAAACTGTAAACAATACAAACAAATAGAAAAACATCCCAGGCTCATGGATCAGAAGAATCAATATTGTTAAAATGATCATACTGCCCAAAGGAATCTACAGATTCAATTCAAATACCTAATAAAATATTAATGCCATTTTTCAGAGAATTAGAAAAGAAATTCTAAAATTCATATATAACCAAAAAAGAACCCAAATACCAAAGAAATCCTAAGCAAAAAGAACAAATATAAGATGTGAAACAATGAAAATCCCAGAAGAAAACCTAGGAAAATCTCTTCTGGACATTGGCCTAAGCAAAGAATTTACGACTAAGATCCTATAAGCAAATGCAATGAAAACAAAAATAGACAAATGGGACTTAATTAAACTAAAAAGCTTCTCCACAGCAAAAGAAATAACCAAAAGAATAAATAGACAATCTACGAAATAGGAGAACATATTCACAAGCAACGGGTCTGGTACAGGACTAATAACCAGAATCTACAAGGAACTCAAACATCTAGGCAAGAGAAAAACAAACAACGCCATTGAAAAGTGGGCAAAAGACGTGAACAGAAGTTTTTCAAAAGAAGAAATGGCCAACAAATAAATGAACAAATGCTCAATATCACTAATCATCAGGGAAATGCAAATTAAAATCACAGAGAGACACCATCTTACTCCAGTTAGAATGACTATAATAAAAATTCAAAATAGATGTAGTTGTAGATGCAGTGAAAAGGGAATAGACACTGTTGGTGGGTATAAATTAGTACAACATTTAGGGAGATCAGTATTGAGATTTCTCAAAGAATTAAAAATAGATCTACCATTCTATCTTGCAATCCCACTACTGAGTATCTACTCAGAAGAAAAGAAATCATTAAATCAAAAAGATACTTGCACTTGTATGTTTATTGCAGCACAATTCACAATTGCAAAAAGATATGGAATCATCCTAAGTGCCTATCAACTGATGAGTGAATAAAGAATGTGTATGCACACACCATGGAATACTATTCAGTGATAAGAAGGAATGAAATGTCTTTTGCAGCAACTTAGATGAAAGTGAAGGCCATTATCCTAATGGAAGTAATCTAGGAATAGAAAAATATATGCCACATGTTCTCACTTATAGTAGGGGCTAAACTATGGTGACTCAAGGGCACATAGAATGATAGAATGAACATTGAAGACTCACAAGGGATAGGAGGGGGTGAGGGAGGAAATATTACCTATGGGATGCAATGTACACTGCTCGGGTGTTAAGTACACCAAAAGCCCAGACTTCACCACTATACTACATATATATATGTAATGGAATTCAATTTGCACCTCCTAAATCTATTAAAGTAAAAGAAAAGTTTAAAAAGTCAATTTTAGAGCAAAGTTTAAGGATCTTAAATACCTGACTTCAAATATTTATGAATTAATAAAACTATAGTAATTAAGACAATGTTATATTGGCATGAAGATTAACAAATTAAAATATATACACATATATGGTCACTTGGATTTTGACCAAGGTTCCAATGAGAGAAAATAATCTTTTCAACAAATTGGGCCAGAACAATTGGGTATGAACTTTGATCCTTCCTTCATTCCATCTTGCTAATTCTAATAAAAATATCCTGAAATGATCACAAAGATAAATTTGAGAACTAATATTGTAAAATGTCTAGATAAAAACACAGAAAATCTTCGTGACCTTTAGTTAAATATTCTTTAAATAGGACAATAGTAACTCTACAAACTACAGAATTTGATAAACTGGTCTTTGTCAAACTTAAAAGCATTCGATATTCCAAAGACATCCACAAGAAAATGAAATGGCATGGCACAAAGAGAAAATAATTTTTAAAAGTACTTCTGATAAAGGACTTGTATTCAGAATTTGTGGGGAAAAAAATCACAAAAAAATACCAAAACCAAAACTAAAAATACCTCTTCCACTACAATGTGGTATCAAGAAAGCAAACAACTCAATTAAAATATGGGCAAAAAATTTGAACATTTAGCCAAAAAAATTGAATTGCCAGTAAGCACACGACAAGATGCTCAACTTCATTAGTCACTGGGGCAAAGGAAATAAAAAATACACTTTCCTCTACACACTCACTAGAATGGTTAACATTGAAAATCTGGCAATACCCTCTCTATCAGAAAGAACTTGGATCAACTAGAACTCTTGTATGTTTCTAGTGGGAATCTAAACTAATATGATCTTTTTGATAAACAATTTATAAGTTTTTCTTAATAAAAATAAAGCAAATATTGAAAAGCTAATTCATTGATTTAAAATATTAAATTTATTAATAAGTAGATCATTATTCTTCTGAAGTCATGTGGGAAACATACACTTTTTATAATTCAGAATTGTGGTAAATACTGAAATAGAACAGGACGTTATTTCTATGATTAGGATTTCAAACACTTTCACTACCCCAAGACAATGCTGAGAATTTTCAGTGTTTTCTACCTATGATGTTGCTTTCCTTTGTTTTCAAAGATATTTGCAATGCCTCTGATCCCTTTCTGGTGTCCATCATGGCTAGTGCAATAAAGTTTAATAATAAATTAATTATTCCTTTATATGTATAGTAATGTGTTCCATCAGCTTATAGTTTAGTCTCTTGGGTTTGGGAATGATGTGTATCTTTCAGATGATGTTACATGTCTCCTTTGATCTATTTGGCTTTGTTATACAGACTAATGCAACCAGATTTTCAAGGTGTCTATAGCACCTCAATTTTATCCTCTTTTCACTAATTTATGAGAGAACAAAATATTTGTAAAATAGATTAAATTCTTTTTAAATTTCATTCACTCACTCTTTCATTCCCCAAATATTTATTGAACTGAAATGTGGCAGATCATCTGCTAACAATGAACTTTCGAATGGATATATGTGTTATTTCAACATATGCTTTTATAATTTTCCACAAAATTAAGCAGATTTTTGTAATTTATAGTTATCAGTTAGATTGCTTTCTTCCTTTTAGTGTTCCGTTGAAGTCTAATTTAATTGCAAGTTCTATCTTAGTTGCTTTAAGTTAAAATAGAATAACATGTCTTTGTACCTCAAAACCATGTTTTAAAATCCTTGCTTGAAAATTGAATTTCACTTTTCTCATAATATTGTTAAGCATAAAGATGCATTTGGGTTTTCTAGAACAGTGCATTTTCTGGTTTCTTTGGTATGTCTCAGAACAAAAAATATAAACTCCCTATATAGCTTTTACATGTTGTGAGGACTTGGAAAGCCAAAGTAAGTACAATCTATTATTCAGTAATTGTAACTTCCACAATAGGTAGTAAAACTCATTCTCAAAATACTACACAGATTTAAATAAGTTCCCAAGTGACTATATGATAACTCATGCCCAAAATCTATGAGTTCTATTAGCCACATGTCAGTTTATGTAAAATTAAAAATGCCACTCATTTTACATGATGCCAAAACATTTGGATAAAAGTGAAAACTCAATCATCCATTTATTTTCAAATATTCAAATGTTATATCAAACATCCAGATGTGTGATGAAATTTATTTTTCCTTGTTTTATACTACATAGATATGTTTGAATGCAACTAATTAGATCTATATGCTTCTAATTTCATAAATAACATATGAAAATATTCCTATGTAGAATATCAGAATACATTTTAAAATGTGCAGTAATGCAGATATAAGACCTATGACTAAAATCACCATTTTCAAGAGCTCCTTTTGTAAATGTAGTTTCAATCATATGATTTCAATGAATTCAAATACTTTCACCTGGATCCTATTAATGTATATCTGAAGATTCAAAATAATAGCTATGCACTATTCTAATTAAATTGTCAATTCATGAACATATGCTACCCAACAAGTTACATCCTTACTAATGGTATCCAATATAGATCATAAAAGGTTATGTTTATAAATTAAAATTGCTTTTAGTTTATTCAGAATATATTTTGCTGATGCTGACATGAATGAAAACTAAGTAAAAGCATATGTAATCAAATTCACAAATTCTTTGTGCTCATTCACATCATTCTTATTCTCTTTAGCACTCTTTCTATTGAAAATGAATTAACTAAATATTTAAGTGATTAAAATGCAAACAAAGGTCTAGCTAGGAAGTTTAATAATTCCCATCCCAATATTTTAACCTTTAGTAACAGTTTCCTAAACTTTGGACACACCTATTTGTCCTTCTAGATGAACAAAATATGGAATATAAGTGTTCCAGACAGACAGACATATAGCCACCCAACATCAGTAAAAAAAAATTTGAAACAGAAAGATTTGCATTTGCCATAAGATTATGAAAATTATAAAATAATGTTTTTTTAATTTCCAGTGACTGAAATTGGAAAGATGAAGGATTAAACTTTAGGAGTAATTGATTTCAAATCATCTGCTTCTGTGCAAAGTAGCTTGATACTGTATCTGGAATTCATGAGTGGGCCTGCTATATTTTTGTTGGAAGTAGTCAGTTTATTCTCCAAAGACCTGGTCGTTATCTAAAAAGCTTGCCTGGATTTTATTTATTGAAATATTTTGACTTAGAACTTAACCTGTTTATTCTCATATGTAGACTCTCCCCATCACCAAACCCTTCACCACCACTGGCGATGGGCTCCAGTCACATTAATAGCATTTAAGTCACAATTGTCATGAAAATCAACTGCTTTTCTTTTTTATTTGTCTTAATATGGTTGAACTAAAGTTATGTACCAAATGAATATTCGATTTCTATATTTTCAGCCTCTTATTCTATGCTTTTCAGTACCACAAATTAAGTAAATTAGAAAAATAAAAACAAAAATAATCAAATGAGTCAATTTCAATTCCTATTCATATCTGATAAAATGTCTTATTAGCAAACAATGTTAAAATCTGCAAGTGAATTAAGATTTGCAGATCATCTTTCATTGTATTCATGATTACTATTGAATATGTGGACAAAAGTGGCTTTTGTAGTGACAAGCCAATTGTAATTCTTGGAACCAAGTGGTTCATTCAGAAATTATACCACATGTTAACAATTTTCTTCACTGTTGTTTTTCTCTTGGATTTCCACAGGTAACCAACCAAATCAAATCATATAAGGGAATAATCCCAACAGATAGGGTAATTTATTCATTTATTCATTCAACAAATATTTACTAATTATTTACTTGTGCAAAGCATAGTTCTAAGTACTAGAAATACAGCAATAAACTAAAGTAAACAACTGTTTCATGGATCATATAATCTAGTGGTGAGGGACAAACAATGGGCAGAATAACATTACATTGTGTTAGAAAATGTATATTGAGATGAAGAAAAGTAAAGTAGGCAAAGAGGATAGGAAATATTGAAGCATGTTGCAATATTATTAATATATAGGGTAGTAAGTTTTGGCATGATCCATTTAGATATCTGGTCAGCATTATGGGCAGAGGGGAACAGTGTACAGTATAGGGGGTCTTGAGTGGGGAGCATGCCTAGCATGTATGAGGGACATGAAGGAGTCCAATATGGCAAGAGTAGAGAGAGAAAAAGGATAGTAACAGGCGATATGATCAGAGAAGTAATGGCTAGGAGGAGATTGGGTAAAGACTTAGGGTTATTTAAGGGTTTTGAAAAGTTCTCTATGCACTTTATTCATGGTCTAATTAGTGATTTTAAAACTTTATTCATAGCAAAGTTAGGGAGCACAATTTTAAAGTTAGAATTCTATTCAATGAGAATTAACTTGAAAAATGAGTATTACTTCCACTCTTTCCAGCTTAATGGAAATACCAAGCAGTGCAATACCACAGTGTTCTGTTCTTGTCCCTGCTTTATGAAAAAGTGTACTGGTAATTTGAGTAAAAGCATAAAACTAATACTTATCACATTTAAAGTTTAAATAAGTATAGAAATAATATTTATTACATTTAAAGTTTAAATAATACTTATCGCATTTGAAGTTTAAAGGAAGTTTTGTTACCATAAAACACTGAGCTAAAATAACTAGAATAAAATGTAGAGAGATAAATATAATATTTAGATTTCATTTTGAAATTAGAAGTTGCTTAATTTAGAAAACTTACTCTGATAACAAATCCAGTGGTATTAGAAAAATTGCATTCAGATCATGAGAAATGATTGTCTTGTACTTCTCTTGTCACATCATCTTATGTATTGTGTTCTATTCTTGGAAACACATTTTAAGAGGGACACTAATAAGCTAGATCATGCCAAAAAGAGGATACAATGGAAATTCAGGATGATAATGGGTCAGGAAACAATTTCATAAACCATGCAACATATTAAATATAACTCTATGTTTTTACCCTTGTCCTCTACCCCATCCCCTGCTGAGAGCTTATGCTCAACACTGCAGCAGAACTGATCTTTTAAAAATATCATAAAACATCACTTATCTCCTGAAAACTCTCCAGTAGCTCCACAATGTCCTTATACAAGGATCTACAAAGCTGTAGCCAACTCTCCCATCACCCTCTTATCTTGTTGTCCCCCACCATTCCCCTTCTTGCTCACTCTGTTCCCATCACTGTGGCTGCTTGGCTGCCATACCATGCCCAAGGCTGTTCCTTCAACCTGCAACACTTTTCCCCCAGTCACGTGGCTAATTCCCTCACCTCTTTCAGGTCCTTGCTCAAATATCACCTCAATGAAGCCTACACGGGGCACTCTATTTAAAATTGCAAATCATCCCTATTCCTGCATCCCCATTCCTTTACCCTGCATTACTTGTCTTCACAGGACTTACCAATATTTTAAAATGACATATTTTACTTATTTATTATGGTCACTGGTTTGCTTGATTTCTTTGTTGCTTGTTTATTTTTGGCTATCTCTCTTTGCTAAAATGAAAGCTTCATAAGAGCAAGGAATCTCTTTTTCTTCACAGATCTATCCCAAATTCTCAAAATGGAACACTGTAAGATATCAATAAATATTTTTAATTAAAGTGATTTTTAACCTGTCCTTTCAAAAAAAGACACAGCATTATGATATTAGAAGGATATTAATAATAACTGTAGTACATTCAGTGTTCTTGCTCTAGATACAATATTGACCAATGGAATAACATCAATACAATGATGGAAATGTTCTCCACAGTATACAGTTTAGTAGCCACTAACCATATATATTTCTTGAGCACTCTAAATGTGGCCAGTGTGGCTGAAGATCTGAAGTTTTATTTTATTTTATTTTATTTTATTTTAATTAATTGAAATTTACATTTCTATGGCCACATGAGGCTAGTGGTAACCATGTGGGACAACACAACTCCAGAAGATATAAACTAAAGCCACTGAGTAAATATTAAAGAGAAAGTTTTGTTTTACTAAAGGAGAACATTCCAATCAGAGCTATCCAATAATGGGATGGGGCTGCTTCATCAATAGAGTGTGCTCTACCTCCAGGAGGCAGTTTCAACAAAGGCCAGAGGGTTAATTATTAGAATTATTACAACATAGATTCTTGCCTGGGTAAGCCAGATGCACTAGCGAGTTAATGTAATTTCCAAATTCAATATACTATTATGATGTTTTAGATCTAAAATTCATGTCTACTGTAACTTATTTACTAACCCTATAGATGGAAGAATATTTAATATTCGAAAATAATAAATAGTGTACTAAAAACAGGTCATTTTTCTCTTTAAATCCTGTATGAGTGAAGGGCAATGAGGTAGAAAATATATTTTTAAAGGTGACCAAACAAAACAAATTGCTTGTTATCACTTTTGTACATGAAACCGGTTTCTACAACGTCATGTAAGGAGTGTGGACTTAGTCATACAGGCTTCAGAGACACCGGGGAAAAAGCATTCTCTGCTGCTTGAAGGTCACCACATGTCCATCTATGTCAGCCTTCTTTACTTCCACAGTGATAGAACTTTGTCTAGCGTATGGCTGCCCACCCAGGAGGGCCATGTCCCTAAGTCTTTGCAGTAGGTGTAGATATAGGACTAAGCTCTTGTCACTGAGGTGCAAGCAGAAGTGATGTGTGCAATTTCTGCCTTGCTTACTTAAGAAGGAATCTCTGCCTCTGGCCATCTGCTTTTCTCCTCTCTCCACTGGCTAAAATGGCAATGATCAAAGTGACTTTGGATTTTTTAAACAATGTGAATATAATATTTATGTAATTCATTAAGAGCAGACCTATTAAATTTCTAATCTATATCAGGGCTAGTTAATAAGCTGAAAACATAGGTGTTTCCCCAAAAGCAATATGACAAGTGTTCTAAATATTTGTTTTTCTTGGAATCTGATTTCTTTCTCAACAGTCTAACATTAGATTTGCAATAGGAGGTTTAGGAATAGTCATGGTACAGTGATCACCATGACCAGTAGATCTTTATGACTGGTGACTTTACTGTTTCATTTGAATAGTTCATATGAAAAAGGAAAAGACTATTTAAGGAAATCGCCAAGGCACTGGTGGGCACCTTTCTCTTTTCTCTACGTGGTGCTTACTGTTTGATGACAACAAATACACTTAGATGCAAGGCTGTAATTTTAGATGGCAGAGGATGTGAATCAGTTTCCTGATACAAACATGTAATTAAAATCAAACAATGAGAATAGTTAAACATGCCATTGCCCAACACATTGTTTAATGATGGACTTCCTTTACTCCATAGTTGAAAGGTAAGGGCTCATTGCAACTATTCAGTAGTCTAAATACAATTTGTGTCTTAAAATGTTTTTTGACAAAAGCCTTAGTCCTCTGACTATATTTTCTCATGGGCAAATGTTAGGATTAATAGGCATTTTATTAAGCAAAATTGTTTCTCCCACCAAGGTTTGCCAAAAGTCAAAGTTTAACTGAAAAGACTCACTGTTTTACTCCTTATTTTATTTCTGATATAATGAACTGCAATTATCTGAAGTGTATCACAACAAGTAGGACATTCAGTTTATGACACAAACAGATGTAAAACCTTAACCAACTTAAAGGTAGGGTTACATTTTAAGATAAAAAAATTATTGTTGCCATTTTCTATTACTAGACACATTCTCCAAGTTTGACAAAAACATATGCAACTCCAGCATTCATTAGAAATTCAAGTTTAAGCAAATTATTGAAATGATGTACAATCATGTCTGTCTACTCAGGATAGTACTGAGATCTTGAAGACTCTCCTCATTGAAAAACAGTCTACCACTTCTAAGAGGAGCTGAAAGAATTCCTAAAACGTTTAACATGCATTAAGTTACAAGATGATAAATGAGCATATTGTAATACATTAGCACACAAAAGCCAAATTTCTAAAACATATTCTTAAGGCAATTTTTACCTAAGACAGTGATTACACATATCAGGAAGTAGGAGAGAAGAGAAAGATAATTATTTAATTGTTTTATCCTTAGAATAAATCAAGCCTATGCTGTAAAGCTCAAAATCTCCCAATAAAATGAACAAATGCATTATTTCACTTTCAAAATCACTTTAACTTATCCCTAACACTTTTCCATAATTCAGTCACATCATAAACCACTTCTTAATTTCCTACTTTAAAAGTTACATTCTGGCACCCTGATCTAAACTGCAGGATAAAGAAAACAGAAATGCAGGCAAATTGGAACAGGCGTAATGACTGTATCATAAAAAATGATACGCAAATTCTGGAATGATAGTCCATTCCATTTTAATTTTTTTTTTTTTAGGCACTTTTTCCTATAAGCACGAAAGGAGGTTTTTTTTTTCTTTTTAGATTTGAAGGATTTTTAAACCACTCCAGCTGAGCAGTCTCTGCATTTTCATATTTATTCTTTAAAAACATTATTCTAAGCAAAGGTGATTGCAGTTCTGTCTCACTTTATGATATGCCTTCAATAAAAATCTTAATGACAAAACAAACAAAAAATGATTTTTTGGATTATATGTTCATTTTGCAAAGTGTTTTTAACTTATAAAAGCAAGCGTTGGGCTTCCAGTTGAGAAAAGACGGCGTAAATTTATTTATCCATGCTCCTCCATGCTAAATACAACTATAAACTCTTAAAACAACACCAGAGGCAGACAAAGGAGAATTTTGAAACATGTAATGAGGAAGCCAGAATGACTATATGCCTCAGAACTGGAAATACAGTATAGTAGCAGGGTCACTTATAATCCCTACCCAACAGAGAAAGATGACCCAAGCCAAGGCTAGTAACAGAAAGTGGTCCATAGAGATTAATTCCTCCTCCTCTCCAAATGAGTGTCTAATAAATCAACAGATGCCAAACTAAGATGACAAAGATGCTAGAATTATATGACACAGATTTTAAAGCAATCATCACAAAAATGCTTCAACAAGCAATTATAAACGTGATGAAAAAAATAGAATGTCTCAACAAAGATATATGAGACACAAAAGAAGAAAAAGTGGAAAAAGTAGAAATTTTAGGACTGAAAAAGTTAATAACTGAAAAAATTAAAGCTTGTGAAAGTTGTAACAGGCCAGTCATTAGCTGATAAAAGATAATTAATATGATTAATCTTAAGGATTAGTGCTAAATAAATTTGACTCTTTATTGGCACATTGTGACAATAATTTTCGTTTATATGATTCTTAAAATACCTAATTGATTTTTTGGCAGTAAGCTTAACTTGGTTAAAAAAAGTTAATGAGTTTAATGTTAGTGATTTTCAAATAATGATTACATTTCCTTAAAAATCATCTGGCCTTAGAGAAAACACTATTAGTAAAATGTGTTTGTAATTGTTGTTAAACTAGCTATACAGGAACAGCATGCTGTATTCACTGAAACCTAATTGAAGACACATTTATCTATCCATTCTTATAAATGGATATAAAAAACTCAATACTAATATTTCTTTTTAATTCATCTTGTGAAATTACAAAATTAAAAAGTAATTCATCTTATGCATTCTAGATTTAAAGTCATTAAAAATTATTTGAGGATCATTTTCTTTCCATATTGAATGAAATAATAAGAAAACTTATTTGCAAAGAACAGTGCTTTTAGAAGGCAAAAATCACGAGTTCTTTCGTAAACCAATTGTTGATTGTTGGAATCCTATGGGATAGTAACCACAGTACATAAATTATTGCATTTTGTGATGAACAAAACTTGGGGGCAAAAAAGGAATACTTTGCCTCCAAAGACTATGAGGAATTTGAAAGACTTTTTTTTTTTTTTTTTTTTGAGACAGATTGTCGCTTTGTTGCCCGGGCTAGAGTGAGTGCCCTGGCGTCAGCCTAGGTCACAGCAACCTCAAACTCCCGGGCTTAAGCGATCCTACTGCCTCAGCCTCCCGAGTAGCTGGGACTACAGGCATGTGCCACCATGCTCGGCTAATTTTTTCTACATATATTTTAGTTGGCCAGATAATTTCTTTCTATTTTTTTTAGTAGAGACGGGGGTCTCACTCTTGCTCAGGCTGGTCTCGAACTCCTGAGCTCGAGCGATCCACCCGCCTGGGCCTCCCAGAGTGCTAGGATTACAGGCATGAGCCACCGCGCCCAGCCTTGAAAGACTTTTTAAAAAAAATAATAAGTTAATTAGCAGAGTTTGAAATAAATTAATTATTGTAGAATAAGGGATATGATGGGCATGTTTTTCATTTTTCAAAGAAAACCAAAATTTTCCTTTTCAAACACTCTATGCTGCAAAATAAATGCACCAATGAAACCAGAACAATCTATACCTTACAAACTTAATCAGATTTCTTCCTTTAAACATAATGAATGAAAGGAGGCAATTCTGGAGACATCCAAATATTAAGTGCCTATGGTGTACCACATACTGAGGTTGTTTGTGTTATATCCTTCCCCCAACAATCCTATAATGTAACTATTGTTACCTGAATTTGAAAGATGATGAACTTTAAGACATCAGATTAAATACTTTTCTTCAGATCACACATTTAGATAGCAGTTGAGCCTGGAATAAAACACACTTGCACTTTTGTCCAGAGTTCATTCTCCATCAACTCCATTGTCCTGTCTCGAACTATTGCCAGGTGTAATTTGGTTGTTCAGAGTTCAGACAGCCAAGAGCTAAGAGAGCTTTTATCCACACAGACGAATGTTATTGTCTTCAAATTCAGATCAGAGATGTCTCCTTCCTTATTGCATATTCATTCAATATCAAAGAATAAAATTGAGAAGAAACTGTTGACAACTCATGATCTAGAAACTGTGTGTGCACAGCAGTGCTCCTTGTCAAAAGGCAGCAGACAAAAGTAAGAAAACATTTCTGACCAAAGCCCAGTTGTTTTCCTAACTGCTTTTTTCCAATTCCAGCTGCTCTAACATTTCACTCGGCAGCAGGAATTTAATGACAGCTGCTGCAAGGATTATGATGAGAGACTTCCTACTTTAACTGATCTCCTGGACAGGCTAATAGCTTTGATCTGTCATTGTTAGGTCCAACCTAGTGGTGGTGATAGGAAATTTAGTCATGCTACCATTCAACTAAAAGCTGATCCAAAATTAGATAAGGAAATAGAATTATATCGTTCCATGTGGTTTAAATTGCAATGTAAGTTAAAAGGACTAAGTGAATAAGATTAACTGTAAATGGAATAGTATTTATTAATTGTCTTGGCTTTCTAGGAACACAAAAGTATTTTACTACAAGAACAGCAGCAATTGGGTATTATCCCTCCAAATTCCAGAAGTTACTTAGCAGCTGTAATGAGTCATAAGTGATAGAAATATTTGTCCAGAAAAACAAAACTACTATGAAATATTAATGACTAAACCCAAAGTGATTTTGAGAAGAATGACATAAAGATCCGTCAAAAACTTGAAGTAGTTTACTCTGAGTTTTATTGACTAAAGTGTTTGTATTTCATTTGGAACAACCAGTGTATCTAAGAACTGCTTTTTCTAGCACTGTTTTAGTGCTTCATTGCATGATTATAAAATTTTTCTGCTCTAATCAGTCTGCCATCCTTATCCCCATTACTCTCACAAAACAGACTGCCTTCTACTTTGCTGCAAATTTTGGTACCTTGAAATTTCTATTTATTCTATATCCCTTCTTACTGCCAGGGCATTTTTATAAGTTTGCCCATGCTTTTATTATTTTCTGTGGTTTTAGAAGGAGTTTCCTCCTTCTTGATCTAACCTCTCCCATTTTGCTCATTAATTCAAAAAGCATTTAATCCACTTCTGTTCTGAGCCAAGAATTATGCTAGGAACTAGGAATGTGAAGATGAGAAATGTCCCCCTGAAGGCACTCACCACCGTCCCCTCACCATCAATTACATTCTATCACACTTGTATCATCAGACTTACACTTCCCACTGCATCTAAACAAGTACAGTACAAGAAAACAAAACACAATCTTTGCCTATTCAGCTGCTGTTCCTATCTCTTACTTTGCTCTTACTGCTCAATTTATTATTAACGTTAGTATCTATACAGTTTTTCATTTACTAGGCACCAAGTAATTTTTTAACCTTATACTCCTGCTTCCATCACACCACTTTTCTGAAATTTATTCAAAGTCATATATGGTCTCTCAATGGCCTTCTTTGTGGTTTTTTTTCTTTTTGGCTTATTTTCAACATTTTTGATAAGTTTTGAAATCACACTTTCATTTCTGAGTTCATAATATTAATTTTTTATTATTGTCCTCCCAAATTCTGTGACTTTTCTTCTATGTCTTATTTGCTGGCAGTCAACTTCTGCTAATTCTTAAATATAGATGTTTCCCGAAGTTCTTTTCTATCTCTTTAAATTTTCTTTAGACAAAATTATCTGCCATCATGTTTCCAACTGATGCCTCAGTGTAACTGCCTACCAAATTTTCATTTTGGAGGGTAGATACAACTAGGTAGCTTCCATCAGAGGATGAGATATATTTATCTAAGATACAGGGAAGAAGGAAGGGGTTTTGGACAAAACTCTAGCAGCTTTTTGTTTTTATTTTTTATTTTAAAATTTTTGAATCTGCTATAGTGATAATCTCTTAGTTACATTGTCCCAAATATCTACTAACTCCATAATTGGTGAAAACATTTATATATGTAATGTCAGCACTTATAAAGAAAAAGTTATGCACCTCTAATGACAACATAGACAGGGGAATGATATACTTTGTAGGAAGGAACCACCCTTAAATCACACTCACCCAAAAAATAAGTCCTCCCTGCAGCAAGTCATTGAGTTGCTTGGGTTATTGTTTTGTAAGCCTCAGAAAGCTGTGTTTCTCCAAGAAAACTGGGGAAGAGTTTAAGGGAAGATATAGCACAGAGTCCTTCTATACTCCAGTGTGGCTGGGTAAAATACAGACCTTTCCATAGAACTTTTTTTTTTTTCAGATCAAAAGCATGAGAACTATTTGACATCTTATTTCAATACAAGAACATTTTTGTCACCATAATTTTGTAGGTAAACACTCAGAATCTGGGGACTTCATTCTAAGACTGGCAAATTATACATCAAATGGTATGCCACTTATAAATATGTTGCTGTTAATATATTATTAAGTCCTTTTGGTGTAAGAACAACTCAAGATTTATCTAATTCTGAGGATAACAGACAAATTTACGCAGTATCTGACTGTCTCATGTTACCTCCAAAAATCTGTGTCATAAATTTACAGTCCATTTGTTCCACTGCCAGTCGTGAAGACAACAAAAAATTGTAATCTCATATTGTTTTTTGTGTGGAATCCTGCCACTTGGACTTCTAAGAGGATTACTAATGTAAGTATAGGGCCCTAAAAACATACAACAAATGAATATAGGCAAATCTAGCTGTTGCATCAACACTGTAGCTAAGTTTTTATTATATTTATTGTAGTATAAGTTTCATTAACATAAGTATGTACTATTCTACATTGATCTGCTGCCTATAAATGTTTTAGAAAATGTCTTAACTGATCTATCAATATTGAGTGCAAAATTTTCAGCCTTTGCTACATTTTTTTCAGCTTTACCTAAGTTTTTGTGTAGAATATTTAAAATTTTATAGTTTGTAAGTTATGGCTAGGTAATCTTTGAATATGTATGTTCTCAACACTTTTCTGATGGGGAATTGCTAGGGGAATCTGGACAAAAGTTAAATATGATAGTGTTCCCTAGAATTAAAAAATATACAGCTTAGATGCAAAATGTCTTTCTCTTAAAAAAACTACCCTGATAATAATTTATTTATTGTAGATGCTTGAGTGATCTCTAAACATTAGGTTATATGATGATTGCAAACTGCTCTCAGAATTTTGGGAACTCCAACTCTTCAGTTTATCTGGTAAGTAATTACCATTATCAGTAAATCTTTTCAAAAAATTAATTTGCTTCTTTCCTGGATACACATAAACAAGTAGGATACATTTAAATATCTGCTTTTTAGAATTTCTTAAAATGAGAGCTGTATTTAGAGATAACCTGTTCTTATACCCTGTCTGTTTACTGCCTTGCGAAAATAAGATCAAAAATAGGAATATCAGTCTTAGAAAGATTGATGGACAAGGGCATGGGCTTGTGGTCCTAAAACTGGATGAATAATGCTTACAGTCAGGGGGATTCAAATGCTCTTTGCTTAAAGGGATGTATAATAATCCTAAGCCTTAGGGCAGTATAGAGTCAGCAGGTGGCTAAACAGAATATGTTCACCAGGGAAGTCACTATGATAATGACCAATATTACACAGCAGTAAGACCTATTATTTTAGATGCCATTGTTTTTGGATTTAGCTTTAAAATATGAAAAGAATTGATGGCTATAGATGGCTATTATTGGCAGGTTTAAAAGGTAAAAGACTGGATAACACATAGAACATTCAGGATTTGGATAGTATTTCAGGGTAGCTGAATTTATATGTAGGTGTATAGTGGATATTCATATGGAAAGCTAATGTGGTGATAGATTATAAGGGCTTCCAATGTCAGGCCTATGGGTCTATACTTTACTTGATAAGCAAAATCATTGGCAGGAGGGGGGCCAATAATACTCATTTTTTATTTTTTTTATTTCAGGAAATTATGGGGGTACATTTTGGTTACATGTTATGACTTTGCCATATCCCAACCATGATTTGAGACATGCCCTTCCCTCCCTACAATGCTGTGTCCATTAGTTGTGAGTTTACACACCCCCAACCCCCAAAGAATATTACTACTGTGTGAGCACCTTAGTGTTGATCAGTCAGTGCCAATTTGATGGCGAGTACATGTGGTGCCTATTCTTCCATTCTTGTGATACCTCACTTTGGAGGATGGGCTCAAGCTCTATACAGGAAAATATAAGAGGTGCTAGATCACTGTCATTTTTTATAATTGAGTAATATTCCATTGTATACATATACCAAATTTTATTAATCCACTCATGGATTGACGGGCACTTGGGTTGTTTCCATATCCTTGCAATAGTGAATTGTGCCGCCATAAACATTCAAGTGCAGATGTCTTTATTATAAAATAACTTTTGTTCTTTTGGGTAGATGCCTAATAGTGCTATTGCTGGATCAAATGGTAGCTCTACTTGTAACTCTTTGAGGTATCTCCAAATTCTTTTCCACAGAGGTCGCACTAACTTGCAGTCCCACCAGCAGCGTAAGAGTGTTCCTATCTCTGCACATCCTCACCAGCATTTGTTGCTTTGGGATTTTTTGATAAAGGCCAATCTTACTGGAGTTAGATGATACCTCATTGTGGTTGATTTGCATTTTCCTAATGATTAGAGATGTTGAGCATTTTTTTTTAATTCTCATTTTTTAAAGAGAGTGATATTTGTTTTTAAGATCAACCAAGTGGCTACTCAGGAAGAATTAAAAGAGAATGTGTTAAGGACACAAACATCAGTTTTAAGAACTTTTTCTTTCTGTTGTTAAAGAACTAGGGTAATAACCATTATTATTTGGGTAGTGATCATTAGGATGAATAAGAAAGAGACATCAGCACACAAACAAAAATATACCATATGAACACAGAAAACAGATTGACTAAGGGAGAAAGGAAGAGACTTTGAACCAGAATAAACAGGACAACGATGCTGAACAGAAACAGGCCAGTCTGGGGGAGGTGCTGATCAGAGGTGGAGGGCACAGACCATGAGTTTGTTTACAGGCCTGAGAATCAGGGCAAAAGGATGACAACCAGATGAGAATGTTCAGGGCATATTGGGAAATTCAGTGGGGAGATGAAGACAAGAGATAGAGATTTGAGAATCATCTACAATGAAGTAAATCAGACAAAGAAACAAAAACAATTTAATGAGAATTTTTTTTGTGTTGAAGTGAATGTTGTGCTGATAGATTCTATCTCTGGCCTCAAGAGTTCTGGACTTTTCTTTTGCATGAGTGCCCTTCTATATAATTCAGTGCAATAATTAATGCGTGGGTGTCATGCTGTGGCATGGGAGCTTGTTTTTGGGAATAAAGCACTATGGAGTTGTTTTCATCTGCTAATTATTTAGTATTTCCCATGACCAGTTTTATCTGCACAAGGCTTCTGCTAGTGCTTGAACTTCCCGTGCCAGTGCTTTCACCATAACAAGATGAGGAATGCAGGACACTCCTCCAAACTCTGTTTTGGCAGAAAAATCTTTCATGGGGTTTTAAGTTTGAACTCAGTTGAGTCTGTGATCTCTCAGAGAAACATCACATTTGACTAGATTTAATCACGTCTGTTTTTTAATGATCAAAACCATGAAATTTAACCAACCTGTTAACTTACAGAGCAGTGGGGGTCGAATAATACAGTATTTATAAAAATTCTAGGAAATATTTCAGAAATATGGGAACCAGGATTACAGAGGAACTAATTGAGGCTGTTTTGGGAATATTATTTTTAAAATAGTGAAGCTCGGTAACAGCTAAGAGTAAAATAAATGAAAATTAAAATGAAAGGGGCAATATTTAATCCCATCACATTGGCAAATAACTAAATGCAATAAAGAAAAATAGATCTATCATCAGTATCTAATATTTTAGGAAAAATAATTATCTTCTACATTGTTGCAGGGATTGAAAACTGGTTACATTTTTATAGGGAAAATCATACGTGTAAAAATTAAAAAATGACTATACATTTTCCTTCAATGTCCTACTTCTAGAAACATGAGTCTACAAAGACATGAACATTAATGGGTATTACTTGGTTAACTATTGGAAAAAAACTTAGCCTATAGGAAGGGATAAACACATTTTGGAATAGTCATATAATAATATGCAGTCATTGAAACTAATAATATAGATGTATAATATTACAGAAAGAGGCTCACAATGTATTTATTAAGTGAAAAAGCTAATTACAGAAGGATATGATCCCATGTATGTATATATTATATGTGTAATATTATATGCTTAGTTTCACCTTGACTAAAATATGCTCAAGTAGCAATAGACTCTGGGCCCACACCCATCAAATAGGGTGTGTCCCACAGAATAGACTTTCTCTCCTACCTGAAGTCCTGGCCTCCATGAGGTACATCGGGAAGTGTGGGCAGCTGTCATGGGAGAGGGACTCTAGAAGAATTTCTACATTGAGAGGGTGGAGAGCAAGTCACAGAAGAAAGCAGAGAAGGATAGATCTAAGAACAAAAAAATAAGGGGAGAAAGAGCTTGTGAAAAGACCTACAAGATGAATATTGGGGACTTAAGAAGTTGAGAGAAAGATTTATGAGCAACTATCATGGAGGTTGAGACACTGAGATAGAACTTTTTTTTTAAGCCTTGTTGTGTATTAAAAATACCCTTCGCCATCAGTGCATCCAGGAGAAATGTAGGTGAATAATTGGGTCTTAATGAAGTTTAATTTTTCCAGGACATTATTTCTTTTAATGTAACCCACTGTCCAGATTAACTCACAAGTTTAGTCACTTTTATGCAAGTGAGGTAATTTTTATAGGTTGAATAGGAAATAATTTTTAAAATAACTACTGAAATATTTTTCTTTTGCAAAACAATGATAAAACTGTAGAAATAGTTTCATTCTTCGAAAGAGAATTGATAAACATAATTTCTTCCACGCTATTGTTTTCTCTAAGTATGTATATACATACATATATAATTGGTTTATTTATATTTGTCATATAGGCAGCAATATTTCTAGATGTTAAAAGTAGAATAATGGGTCTTCTGAGGGTAGTAATTAAGCCAACACAAATCCTGGACACCTAACAGACCCTCACAAGGTACATGCTTGTAGGTCTTAATTAAATCACAATTATGGTTGCCTTTAGTTCATTCTTATATTGGATCATGAAAGTTTGAAACAAGGGCTCTGATGCCCAGCAGACAGGGGTTTAAAGCCACCACTTTATGATTATGTGAGCTGAAAATGTTACTGACTACTTCTAAGCTCCAGTCTTTTCAAATAAAAGAAGAAAGAAAAAAGCAATAGGCCTAAAAGCTATGTACTATCTTCTCCCTTTAATGCACTTTCTACCCAGTGACTTTCATGTATATCTGTTTGGCCAGAATGACAACACGTGTCCACTTCTAGTTGCAAAGGAGTTTGAGAAAACTAACATTTTAAGCTGAGGTCATGGCCACTCAAAACAAAATAACAGAGTTTATTTCAGCAGAGAAGAAGGAGAGAATAGATATTTATGTATACTTAGGCAATTACAAGAGGATAATATTCACATGAGGATAACATCCACCCCACAAATACTGTCATAAGGACAAAATGCAATCTTATATATACATACCATACACATATAATCAAGAACATAATACTTTGTAAAAAGTACACTTTCATAAAATGGTATATGAAAACTCTTCAGTTCTCTGGAGTTGTATAAAATGATTAAAAATCAAGTGACTGAGAAAAGAGTTGCCTGGGCATTTTTATAGAACATATATTTTATTTTAGCAATGTCATTTTAAAAATTCAAACCAGATCACAGAAGTGCTTGTTAATGACAGCAGAAAAAGTTTCCTATAATTTTGTGTTTGCTAAATATGGATTTCTTTCACTTTACTGTGTTTGATTGGTACCAATAAGAAAATGTAGGCCAGGAGTGGTGGCTCATGCCCGTAATCCCAGCACTTTGGGAGGCCCAGGTGAGAGGATTACCGAGGCCAGGAGTTTGAGACCAGCCTGGAAAATGTAGTGAGACCTCATCTCTATAGATAATAAAAAAATTAGTGCAGCCTGTAGTCCTAGCTATTCAGGAGACTGAGGCGGGAGGATCACTTTTGCTGGGAAATTGGAGGTTGCAGCAAGCTATGAAGGCACCACTGCACTCCAGTGTGCAAGGAAGGGTAGAAGGAAGGGAGGGAGGAAGGAAGGAAGGAAGGAAGGAAGGAAGGAAGGAAGGAAGGAAGGAAGGAAGGAAGGAAGGAAGGAAGGAAGGAAAGGAAGGAAGGAAGGAAGAGAATGCAATAGTATTCTTGATTTCAAATATAATATTTTTAAGTTTCACATGGCATTTAACTCTGGAAATTATTCTAGCCTACTGTACTACTGTATCAGCTTTTAAACTTTAATTGAATTCATTGTAAAATATTTGTGCACTCAGAGAAGCCTTTTATTTCAATGAGCTTCCCAACCAGTGCTCTGGTACCCTGGCCTGACACAAGCAGGTTGCAGGCACTTGAAGAAGTGGGACCCTCAACCTTTAGTTATGTCCCGGTTCCTGGGCTGGCCTCCTAGTCCTGGAGCAGCCTTATCCCTTTACCCTAGAACCCAAAAAAGTATATTTCAAGATGTATTGTAATTTTTCATGTACTTATGCCTCATCTCCCTAATTAGATTGTATGCCCCAAGAACAGGGACTGAGTCTTCTTAAAGAGCCTACGTGCTCCATAAAATTGGTGCTTACTAAGCATTTTTTATTATTAACATAAAGCACATTGTCTTTTTCTGGCATTTATGATATAGGTACTTATATCCTGATAAACATTATCTGTGCTTTTTGTATAAAAATAAAGTTGTTTAGTTCTCTTCTATTCCCTTGATGACATCTTCATTGTGTTGTCTCTTGATGAAGTTGTACAGAGTATTTTCATGAGACATTTATACGTTCAACTTGTACTCACATGAAACATTTTCTTTTCAATGCTCTAACTTTTATATTGGTTATGGACTGAATTTTATCCTCTTAGATGAGGTCAAGACTAATCATCCCTGCCCTGTGCTTAGTTATAGAACTTCCAGAACTTGGAAGGGTCTTCAAAATCAGGCATCACAGCACTCGGTATTTACAAATGAGGACTCTGAAGCCAGGACGGTCTGAGTTTTCAGTTCGAGAAACATTTGTTGAACATCTGTCATATGCCTAGCCCCAGGCTAAGTCCCAGGGATAAATAGGCAAATTAGAAATAATCATGTAAGGATTAAATATGATATTGTACATCATGAATGGAACATAGCATCTGGCATGTGATACTCATTCATACAATAATATTTGAATGTTTTACATTTAATATTGTGACTCCCAATTTCCCTAGAGTGGAGGCAAAAAAAAAAGCCTGAAAATTGATTGGAAGATGAGGATTCCTTAAGGATTTCACTCATCATCTAAGACAACACAATAATACTTTTACTGTTCTATGATTACACAGCAAGTAACCAAAACAGAAATTTAATTGAGATGTCTTGACTTCTGTTTAAAGGTTTTTTTCTTTAAATCTCCAGTTAAAAATCTCAGAGTTACAACATGATTTGTAGATTTTCACTGTTAGATACAAATATCACTATATTAGAAAGAGGAAAAAATAACAATGGAAGAAAAGTAAGGAGAGCTTTGCTCAGTCCTATAATATACCTACTATATTTAAGAAAACATACTATATTAAGAAAATATACACATTATGGGAATGATAGAGTACAAGAAAGCAAATCCTACTCTAGACAGCTGTAGTGTCCTCTGGCATTGGGAGACATGTCAAAATTTTCAAAGGGTTTTCAAGCAAAGACAGGGGCATCCATGGTCCTGCTTGCCTGTTAAGATTATTGGCCCCAATATGGTTTGACTTGGTCACGTGCGTCCAAGAGCTGAACTACTTTTAACTCTTATTGACAATGTATATTCACTTGTTAAATGAATTCTATTGATATTACATCAGAAATGACTTTAAGCATATGACTTTTTCTCTCTATCCCCACTTCCCTTCTTATATTTCACTGCCAGCTCACTACTGAATCAATGAACCATTTGCTTACTTGTCTACCTTTCACACCTCTGTCCACTCTCTCCATACTCCTTTCTGTCCTTCACACCACTCTCAGTTATCTTCCTTTAAGCTATATCCAAAACACATCTCTGTACCACTGGAAAATATCTATAGGCATTTTGTGGCACACAGGTAAAAATCCATATTTCTTCTTCAGTATAAAACAACTTGCTTGATTAAATCTCAAATGTTCAAAAGCTCCAAGCTCCTGGCTCCCTACCAAGAAGATAGAAATACTTCTGCTGATGTAATTTAAATAACTAAATGTCTTAGTCATCTCAGGATGCCATAACGAAATATCATTGACTGGGTGGTATAAACCACAGACACTTATTTCTTCACAGTTCTGGAAGCTAGATTTCCAAGATCAGAGTGCTAGCATGGTCTGGGTCTGGTGAGAGCCTTACATGGCTGAGAGAGAGCAAGAGCAAGTTTCTTGATGTCTCTTATAAGGGCACTAATCTCATCATGAGGACCCCACCTCCATGACCTTATCTAAACCTACCTCCCCAAAGTCTCCATCTCCAGATTCCATTGTATTGGAGGTTAGGGCTTCAACAGATGAATTTCAGTTGGAGTAGGGGACATAATTCAATCCATAGCACTAAACATTATTACTTCCAGTATAGTGTTGTTCTCTTTTGGTCAAATGTGACTAGATAACAAGAAACATTATATGCGTACATAGAAAAACTTCGGTATCAATTTTCAGCTCCTTGTCTAATCAGACAAAGAATCCATTCAACACAAATGGGTTTAAAAATACACCTTCCATGATGCCACATGCACAGAATATCAACCCTACAAAAAGAAGGTGTGATAGCTGGAGATCACCTTATTTTTTACAGTTCTCCCAGTTAGATTCTGTACCAATTCAAATAGATACAGGAGTTAGATAAGGAGGAAAATATCCACTTAATCAGAGGTAAAGCTGGACTGGAAAATGTGACTTGAATTTGGAGCCAGATGAGACTTTATGCTTTCTTCCCTTGTGAGTTGAATCAAATCACACCTTTACAGGTTGAGGAGCTGAACAAAGTGACCTCCCACAACAAGGGCAGGGCTGCCCTGATGAGATGACATGCTGGAAGCAGCATGGAGAACAAGTGTGGCCTGTGGGCAAGCTGGCTCTAAGACAGAATCTCAGGCAGGCTGGGATATGTCTGCCCAAAAACTCTTCCTAGTTTTACAGATTAAAGAAGTCATTTCTCCTCCTAAGGGAAAGAACTGAGAGGTGGAGGCAGAAGCAGGCACTTAACCACTACTAAAACTTTCCCAACTAATGAACTGATGCAGAAATGTGAAAAATAAAAATAAAGAGTTGTTTTGTCATTTAGGGTTTTTTGTGGTTGGTTTTTTTTTTTTCCTCCAGAATGTACAAACAAGACATCTAGAACACTACATAGCTCAAAAAACATTTTGCTAACTATAAAAGATAATTAGTCCTTCATAGGAATCAAGGAATGAAGGATCAATACTTCAATGGCTATGCATTGAGCAAATGAATAAGATGAAGATCTATTAACAGTTAAAAAAGAAAATAATCACAGCTGAATTGAAAATTTCTTTTAGAGAGGAGCTTTTCTGTATTTAGCAAATTCACTGATAAACCATTTAGAGTAAAAAATGAGACTCTAAAAGCATGGCTTGGGATAAGACAGAAAAGAACTTTGCTCAGAAACCAAATAAGAATGAGACGAGAGCATCATAAAGGAGAAGAGAATGGGAGGGAGAGAACATTAATCTCACAAAAAGAACATGTTACAGTTTGGAGAGATTTCTTCATCACCAGTTCTAGATTCTAAACCAATTGAGAAACAGACACAGGAGTGAGATAAGAATCAACATATTAACTGCTGGATTAAAACTGGACTGGAAAATGTCACTTGAATGTGGAGCTAAAGGGGACTTTCTGCTTCTCCCCTCCTATATTGAGCTGACCACATACAAGTCAGGGAACAAAGTGTTGGACTGGACATAAGCAAAGGAAATCTTGGACTTCTCTTTTATAGCTGTTCATAGAGAATGCCAGTCATCAAGAAGTCTCAGGTACTGACCTAGCTGTGAAATGTATAGTGATTCATAGGGAAACAGAGAGAAACAGAAGTACATGCAACAGACAACTGTCTGAGAAGAGATAATGCCTTTTGCTAAATACTCAGATAGTCTTGGGGTGGTGGTGGCGAATAGCTGGGTTCTACTTAGCAACGGAGGCCCTGAAGCAAAACTGGGTATCTCAGTCCAGGTGTCTTGAGACCATAACCAGCCATCAAGAGTCTTCGGCCCTGCATGTCACCGAGCCTCTGGCTGGAGAAAAGAATGTGATTTTTAAACATACCAAAGCTGTATTTTTTTTAACCATTAAGGAGAAGGATCCAACTGAAGCACTAGATAAATGCCCTGGAGTTAGAGGAGATGCTAAGTCAATTAGAACTGCACACTCTGAGCATAGTTAGAGTTGGTAGGCATCCGCCTGATTTTAAAACAAAAGGAAAGGGAAAGTTGTTTCAATATACCTCCCTCAGTATCATCTTTGGTAGCTGTCTCTAGCAGCCGATTTGAATAGTGTGGACTATTACCAGTATAGAGAATTAAAAGCATAATATCTGGTCACTTGTCACCTCAAGTAATTTACAGCCTTTGGAGCACCAGCAGAATAAAATCTGGGCAAGGTAATCATTCTTTTAGAAAGTAACAATGTCATAGCATTGGTGACTGGTCTTTATCACATGACTTCAGAAGTAAGGACTAAGAGCATGACATCCAGAGGGATACTTGGTAGGGAGGTGATAAGATCATTCAGTTATGGAGGACAAACTAGCAAAGTTTGGTAATAAGGTTACTGTCACTTCAATTTGTGCCTACAATCTTGTTTGGCTGGGTTATCCGGTTACATTTCATTTCATTTATTTTCTTCCTTTTTATCCTCCTCATACTCTTCTGCTTTCTTTGGTGGCTATGGAGTTGTGATGTTTTAAGATCATCCTCCCTTCAACTCTTGGTAAGTAAATGACAATGGTGTCAGGGTGTCTAAGACTGATGAAACCCAGCGGGGAGAAGCAGCTGTATTAGCAGCAGTGGTGTTTCCCCTGGCAGCAGCCCAGCTGCCTTGGTTCACTCATTCTTCAGTGCTTTTGTCAGTACAATATGCAGATAAATATAAGTGTTCTTAACAATGAATATCCTAAAAGGTGCTAATGATTCAGTTTCTCTCACACAGGGCATTATATATTTATAGAAACAATCAGATCTACTACGGCTTGGAGGGTGTGTGTTTCTACACTAAATTTTGATACTAATCCACGGGTCTTCCTAACCCAGGTGATTGCCATTAGTTAGCCTGAATAAGAGAATTGTTCTGATTAATCCTTCCATTTCTTTAGCAGAGCATTCTCAAAAAGTTGAAGGAAGGAAGACCCCCGTTTTCTATATGCTGATACCAACTGTCAGATAATCTAGTTATGCCATTACCTCAACATTATCAAAACATTGAATCCATTTAGAAAGGTTTACTGAAATTTAAATTTGAGAAGATAGTATCTTATTTAAAATACAAATGTCTTTCTATCCCCAAGAAAAATATAAACATATGAAGTTTCCACAAAAAATGTTCAGTTGACAAGCACGCCCGTAACTTCTGAAGACTTTCAGGTGAGCATGACTCCTCTGTACAGTCACTGTTATTGATTATGCCACATTGCTTTACTTAGAAATAAAGTTAATCTCTCTTATTACATCAAAATGATCATATAAATGAAGATGTAAAAAGGAAAACATAAGCCTGTGTGGAAATAAGTAATGCATGCATTTCAAGAGCACTGACATATCGAGGATGACATAATACCAATAATTAGAAAACAAAATGAACCTACCTCTTCTTGAATTTACTCAAAGGCACCAAAAAAGTGTTTTCACAGTTGCCAGGATCCCCAGTTGACAAGGAGTCCAGCTGAATAAAGCAAAAGAAAAAGTGCTGGTAATATGAGTTGACATCAAAAGTTTTATGGAATTCCAAACTTGAGTAGACATCTTGACAAAGGACAGTGTAGAAAACAAAATGACATAGAATGTTACACTTTTCCTTCTCTTGAACTTGAATGAACTATCTTTTTAAGCTTACCTAGAAGTTTTAACTACAAAATTTACACTTCGTGAGAGGTTAGCTTGCCCTGAAGGACTAACCTAAAACAAAAAGCTTCAATGTGTGATAAAAATGTTCTCTCTAATCAAAGAAGCTGTTCTACTAACAGGTAAGTTCATTTGCAATTAAAGGTATGACATTAAAAATGGTATTTATACATAACAGGAGAAGGTGAAATGTAAGCTCAGGGTCATCAGGACTAAAATTCAACAAAAAACAAAAGATATTAAAGCAGAATTTTCTAATATCTTGACTAAATATTTAAATTGTTCTCGTTGAGTCTGTGAAGTTCTTTCTATAGTGGGTAGAAGTTTCCCCAAAATATTTTGGATAAATTTTAGTCACGGTCAATTGACTTTCACAGTTGTACAAATGGCAATGGTATTTATATAGTGAGAAAGAACTTTACTATTTCCTTTCTCCAGCAGATAGACGATAGAGATGGATTGTTAAAAAAAAATTTACGTAGCAAAGCTAACTTCTGATGTACAACTGCCATGTAACATGACCCAGGGAGAGTGTTGTGACAATTCGGACTTCAGTTACTATGGTTCCTGTTGCAGTTGTGTCTTATCATGAATACACTCTCATACTTGTATGACTTTTCTGATAACCTTTTTATTTTTGAGCACTGAAGGCCAATTTTTAAAGAGCTAGGGCCAGATCCTAGAATGAAAGTTTTACTTGGTAAAGCCCAGCGGAACTCCAGCAGGCTTTCTCGTGGACACCAGCACTGGCATCCATATGCTTGTTTGCTACGTATTTCTTAATCCATGTTTATTATTTATGGCAACTGTAAGGTTTGCAACCTTAAGCTATCATAATAATATTGTCATATTGAAGTACTAAACTGAAGATTCCAATATTTTCCCCTAAGGGTAATATTTGTTGAAAAGACATTTTCAAATAGAACCTCTATGATGTTTTCTTCATTTATTCCATTATTCAGTAAATACATATTTAATACCTGTTGTGTTGCAGAAATAATGCTCAAAATTGGCAATACAGCAACCAAGTTAAAGAAAGCCCAGAGTCTTGGAGTTCGTGGTCTCATGGTAAACACATATTGTTAAATACACAATTAATCTGTGTGATGCTGTGTGATTACTGAGTTCAGTAGGTCAGTGAAATTTTAGTAGAGGAAGTGATATAACAAAGCTAAGACCAAAAGGATGAGCAGAAGTTAGCTAGGAAAGAGCAGAAGCAGAGTGGTGAAGTGACCTTTTATTTAGATAATAAGTATTACTTAATATACCATATGTCAAACTTAGCCTCTGAGGACATAGCTGTGAATCAGACATACCAGGTCCCTGTTATCCTGGATTTGCATTCAGTTTGGGGAGACAAGCAAAATCAATTAAAAACCCTGTAAGTAATTTTAGATGGCAATAGTGCTAAGAAGAACTAAAACTGGATTGTAGTGCACATTTTGTATACCTTCTTCCCAGCATCCATTTGCTCTCATTCTTTTCAGAGGTTTACTTGTTCTGCATGCAGCTCATATGCTTCTGGGGAAGGTGATGGATGTCTCCCCTCTTACCTGGTTGAACACAATTACTCTAAAAGTAATTCCATGTCTTTGTGAGCAATCAGTTGAGCAATTCATACTGAAGCAATGAAGATGGGAATGGCAAGGTAACACAATTCTAGCCAATGAACTAAGAGAGGAAGATAGTTCAAACCTCTAGGGGAAAAGTTGCCTCACGCTTAAGAGACAGCCACTGGGAAGAAAATGGCCTTTTTCTTCCTGTGATTGTGATGCCTAGAGCTGCTGCTGTCATACCCCTGTGTGGGTAAGAGAATCTCAGAGACAAGGCTCTTGTAGAGCCATGCTGAGTTCCACCTGCCTCTGCATATTTCAGTTATATAAGCCCATCACCACAGGTGCATAAATCAATATGACTCTGAGTTTCTGTCACTCATCTGAAAGCACTGGGAATGACACCAGAGAAAATGTTTGATGTGTTAGAAAAGAGTGGGTGGGAGAACAGGGGACAGGGTAGATTCTCCTTTAGACTGGCTAGCCAGTAACATTCCTTTGGAGAGATGATGTTGAAGCTGAGACAAGTAGAAGCCCTGGGAGCAGACCCTAACACGAAGCACAAAGAACAATTCAACAGTCACAAGTTTCAGCTGAAGAAAAAGAGGTCTGAGACTAGATTTGAGCCATGTCCCCACGACAAAAAGCTTGTGAGTCATGTAGAAAAGTTTAGGGTTCATCCTAAGAGTCCTTAAAGTATTTGCAGTTTTGGGATGACAAGTATTTTCTTTATTCTTCTCAGTAATATTCAATCTGATGTTTCCAACTACCGTTAAAATGTGTTCTATAGTTTACAACAACCACATTTCATTTCTTGGTACTAAAAATTTTAAATGGAATTCACATCATTCTTTCTTATGCTGTGCAAACTTATTTCAAAAGTATCTGATGACAGGAATTTCTTACAGAATGTAATGACATTCAGTGAGTAAAGTCAGTTAATCAGTAACAGCCCAACACAGTATAATTTTAGTGAAAAATAAAGTCTGGAAAATTTGTCTTATTTTTAATTATTGTAGTAATCAAATTTCAAGTTGCCAAAGGATGTTTTGTCTCTGAAACTATCCCTTTTCAAGACAGCATTATACTAAGAATAGGGTAATTGAGATAACCAAGACGGTATTGTACTAGGAATAGGATAATTGAGCTAATTAAGGAGGCATGGCTTGAAAAGTTAGACATAAATTTACTGGACAAATTTAAAGTAGATTTCCTAAATTTTCATATTATTACTCTTAAGAAGCTCTATACCATAAATATGTTTCTTTCACTATGCATATCTTCAATAAAATATTCACTGTGGAAACCTGTTAATTCCCACAAATGTTTACCAAATTCCGCTATATGTTATACATTATGCTAAGGACTTTGAAGAGAAATACAAAAAATAAACAAGATTCTCTCTTACAAATGTTAGATATCACACCACTTCAGAGAGGAGAAAAAATATATATACATACACATGTCAGACTCAAAAATAACATAAAATAGAATGAGACACAATTTTGAAAGAAGTACAAAATGAGATTACAGAGTGATCACTTTTGCTAGTGAGTGATCACTTCTGCTAGTGAGCAAGAAAAGGCACCACAGACAGGCATTTGAGAAGAGTCTTCACACATTAGCCAGGTGCTCATGGGTAGAGCAGAAGTGTTCCAAGTAATTTTAAATTAAATAATGCATTTTTTGATGTAGTGTAATAACTATAGAATCAATCATGTCTGATTTACCAAATGCTAGCCTCAGGGAACCAACCCAATTTGGCCTTACCATAGGGAGCTATAACTGCCCATATATAATCACTGATGTCTGTATACAAGATGGTTAAATATCAAAAATATATTTCCTGATGCCAAGAAATTAGCAATATGATAAAAATCTCATACAGGGTAAACAGAGTTTTAATGATTTTTAATGTACTTTCACTCTTAGAGTAACTCAGTGACAGGAAAGAAGACAGGAGACCATACGTAGCCAGAGAAGCTATGAGGTATATAATAAGACTTATAGTTCCAATTCTGCCACTCAATGCCCTTATGATCTTGTCCCCTTGCCACCATTAGTTTTAACATTTGTAAAATAGAAATAATATGCATAAATCTGTTCTAAGACACAAATGAGAAAACATGTTAAAGTCTTTAAAGTACCTTTTTAGTTTTCTTAAGAGATGGGTCTTGCTATGTTTCCCAGGATGGTCTTAAACTCCTGTGCTCAAGTGATCCTCCCACCTCAACCTCCAGAGTAGCTGAGACTACAGGCACATGCCACTGCATCCAGCTTGAAAGTACTTCTTTTTTAAGCTCTAGGATTGTCCACTCCAACAGGGTATTGACTAGTCATATGTGCTATTTAAATTAAGTTAAATAGAATTTAAAATTAAGATCCTCAGTCACACCAGTTACATTTCAAGTACTTTATAACCACATGTGGCTAGTGGCTACCATATTGGACAGCATGGACATAGAATGTTTCTATCATCAGAAATTGTTACTGAACGGCACTGCTCTAGGGTATGACACAATTATCTATTGCTCTTTCTACTTATCTTCATGGTCACAGAATAGGATGTTCCAGTCAATAAATGAACCCTTTTAGATAGAAAATAACTAGATCAATTCAGGATAATGAAAAGTGGTACAAAACCTATCTTCATAAGAAACTGTCTTACTATTAAATTTCTGTCCATACACTTCTAATATGTTCATTTTCTCAGGCAGCTCAATCGTTGCTCCTGGGATTCCATGGAGAAGTAATCACATTTATAGATTCAGAAAATTCAGTGGGGACTAAAAAAGTCATTCTGTAGTCATAATGTGAAAGTAGAAACTATATCAAGTTTTAGAAGTTGCTCCAAACACTGAAATTTAAAAAATGTTTACACATCAGACCATTCAAAGCACTAAAGTATATGGGCACTACTTCTACAGCTTGATGAATTTTTACTTATGTATGCATCCACCACACTTCCCCTGCCCTCCCACTCAATAAATCCCTCTCCACAAAGATACCACTAGACTAATTTCAGTATTAGTGACTAGTTCTTGACTTCATATAAGTGGCATTGCATAGTATATATTCTTTTTTTGTCAGGCTTCTTTTACTCAGTATCATGTTTGTGAGATGAGGCCATGTTCTTATAAGTAACAATAACAAATTCTTTTTCAAAAAGGAGATAAATTTTGATACTAAACTCTCCTGCTACTGTGAAATGAGGTCCCCATTCAGAGAGGAAAATGTAGTTGTTTAGCTAATTTTAATGTTAGAAAAATGTTAGAAAATTTTAATGTTAGAAAAAATGTTTTCCCACAGTTTTAATTTGTATTCACTACACATATGATTAAAAACTTGCTTGAGGAAATAAATTTATATTCTGCTGTTTTTTCCTCCTCAAAGTGCAGAAGGTCCCTAAACATCATTATTCTTAGCCTTTAAAAATTGCACTGAAAGTTTATTCTCCAAAGAGGCTGACATCTTTTCTGAACATGGTGATTACTTATGACTTTAAGCTTTCGGTAAATTTTCAGCTTCTTGAAATTGAGTGTTTTTTTCTGTAGAAATAGCACTTGAAGCCAGTGGATATAAGAGGTCTTCAGTAAACCTAGGTTTTTCAGATACTCTTGTCTTTGTATTAAAGCAGTTATGAATTTTTTTCTAATTACCTAAATCTGAAGTCCTACTTAAAGATTAAATAACATAATCTTCCTTTTGAATATCCAACTACCTAAACATTAGATCCAGATAGGTAGGTTTAGGCTTTAAAAATATTCCTAAGAATATGTGTAGAACGTACACACTAATAGAGTTACCATGTGTTCCTATGTGCCAAGTACTGTAATACTCTTTACATAATCTTATTTAAAATCCTTCCTACCTGCTCTTGTACACTTGTGAGATTTTGATGTGAGAAATATTTTCCCACTTATAAATGGAGAAACAAAGATCAGGAAGTTTAAATGATCTCCCCCAGTGAAGTCAATGACAAAGCCTGGCTTTAAACTCCCTTTGACACCAAGCCACGACTGCTAATGTCTATTGTTCTATGTGTTTTCCTAAACGAGTATGGAAATTATAGACTTTAAAGCAATATTATAGATTCTATGCACATTCACATCTGGGTTTATATATAAAACCTATTCTTCTGAAGTCAGAATCAAATTCTTTTTAAAAAGATAATTTATCTGATTGTACAAGTTAAAGTCTAATGCTGGCAAAATGGGAACAATCTTAAAATAGTATTAAAACAGATCAAGTATAGAAACTTGAAAATGTTGTAGATCACAAGTAATGTTTGCACATTTTTATAATTTGTAAGCTATATTCATTTCTAATGTTATAAAATGTGAAATTGTATTCTTTAAAGCTATGTACTAACACAGACTTTCCAAGTTTCTTTTTAATTGTCCTAGGGAAAAAAAGTTTTCCCTTATTATACAACAAAGAAATAGCAAAGCCATGGAAATCAGAACTTTCATATTCTTCCTTAAATGTTTTGTTGCATATTGGATGGTAAAATTTATGATTAACACATGTAGATATTATTACCGTTAGCATAAAAGATACAGCCTAATTTAAGGGTGGGTGAGTGGGTTAAAGTGGGATAGAAAATTCAAGGTAATTAATGTAGAACATACACAATTAGATGTTCCCAACAAGTTGACACAATTTAGGCCTCTATGGGGGGGGGAATTCTTTTAAAATGTTTTTAAAGATAAAGGCATAAAGGATTCTCTTTTGTCATGTCAGCTTCTCAGCAAGTTTAACAGCCATTTGATACATGATGTTGTACATGGTAACTGCAAACTTATGCAGTAACAACTAAGCTATTGTCTTGGTCTCTAGGATTCACTTAATAACAAACCTTAGAACAAGAATGTAGAAGCAATTATATATCAGTATTTAATACAGTAACTTTTCCTCCATTTATGAAATTTTAGCTTTGTCTGAGGTTTTGCTTTTTTAATCTGGCTTCTTTTAGACAGATAGAGTCTCAGAAAGTGATTAGGTAAAATTGTTTCATAATTGTGCCTTTGCATGTGGATAGTGATAAGAAGTATGTATTAATAAAAACCATAGAGTTGTTAACCCAGTCTGTCTTTCCTGCAAAATACCACTTTCATTCATCTCAGAGAGTACTAAATCAGGGAATCTGACATGGAAATCTGTTTTGGTATTTTACATAATTGCTATGATGTTTACATAGTAACTGAACTATTTAGAAAATTCAGCAAATAATTAATTAAAAGAGGGTTCTCCCCTTTAACACTTCCAGAGGAGAAAAAAAATAAAAATAGAAGGCCATAGCAATGTTGTGAGACAAAGAAACTTTAAAGAAATCAGCTTCAGATAATTGCCCTGATAAACGACTTGAGTTGCACTTGTAGATCTTGTTTAGCTGTCTTGTTTGTGGAAACGATTTTTATTTCTGAGATTTAGAAAGGCCGATTTCCACAAAAGATAGTTCTTGTGACCTAATTGATCTCTCAGAGGGAGTGTGTTTCAGCTTATGAGGCTAAAGTGTATTTTCTGTTGGATCAAACTCTACAGCAGGCATTTATGGGGGAACTTCTCCATTCTGCTCTCAGCTGCTAGGCCAGTTGGTTAGAGTTTGCTACCAGGGAGTCAAAGGTCATGAGTTTGATACGTGAACAGATCACTTTGCTTTACACAGAGAAAGCTCTGTAACAAAGACAGACTATAACTTATCCCTGCCAGCGCCAGCTGAGTTCCAGGTGTGCGGCCATTCCCACCGAGGAACCAGACTCTCCAAAGACTTCCCAAAGATGGGTCTCCCAAGAAACAACACAAACTTTCTTCCCCATAAAATAATGTCTGCCAAAATGTAATGGTAACCAATCACAAACAAAATAGGATTCAATCTTTAGTGTTTTCTGAGGAAATTATTATTAATGTAAATAAACCTTGAAAACATGAAACCAATTTTTTTTCTTTTTTGAAGCAGAGTCTTACTCTGTTGTCCTGGGTAGAGTGCAATTGTATCATCAAGACTCAATGCAACATCAAACTCCTGGGGGCTCAAGCGATCCTCCTGCCTCAGCCTCCCAAGTAGCTGGGACTAGAGGTGTGCACCACCACTCCTGGCTAATTTTTTCTATTTTTGGTGGAGACAGGGATCTGGCTCTTGCTCAGGCTGGTCTCAAACTCCTGACCTCAAGCGACCCTCCCATCTCGGCCTCCTAGAGTGCTAGAATTATAGGCATGAGCCACTGCACCCAGCCCCAAAATTTTCACTGGGATGCAAATTTTTTAAATTGTCTTTTTTTTTAAGTGGACTAGATTTTTATTTATTATATTTATTTTATTTTTTTGCAGTGGGAGTAAGTAAAATATTTCTGGTATAAGACATTAAAGTGAGGATGTTTAACAAAGACTGAATCAACAGTTTTAGAAGAGTATTTTAAAATGATATCCATATGTGGTAAATTTTAGAAATGTGTGACTTATTTATGCCATAAACTTGAAATGCATTTATCCATTAACATCTCTCAAACTATTTCACTTAATTAAATCAGTATTTTGTCAGCTCTACATGAAAGCATTTTGTTTTTACTCCTCTTATTGTACATTTTTAATGTACAAGAATATAAAATACAGGGAACTGAGAGTTTCCTGTACTTGAGTACTTGAGATTGGTCTTAACGCCCCCACGCCCCATGTAATTGGCAACTGAATCCTATTAATTATACCTTTCAAGCATCTCTGGAACCTGACATTCTCATCTCCCATGTACACTCTCAATACTTTAGGCAGCCTCTCATAATCCCTCATCTGAACTTCATGCTATACTCCTGGTGGTCTGCTTGCCTCCAAAGTCACAGTCATCTTTCCAGAACACAAGTTCACCATGTCATTTCCTACCTTCCTGTTCTCTGTAGATTAAATGTGAGATTCTCCATGATCCATGCCCTGTCAAGCTCGGCTCAGTCTCTATGACCTACTTATATCAAATTAGTTGCAGTTTCCAAAATGTGCTTACTAGCTAATGGTTCCATTGACTGACACACTGTCTGAAATCTACATTTGCCTTCTCGGCAGTAATCTCTACCCCCTTTTTCTTGGCAAAACAACAACTGATTCTTTTGCTTCTTCCATGTAGCATTTGGGTACCTCCACAGCTGCCAGGGATGCATCATGATTAGTCTAAGTCCATCACAGCATTTCCCTCTTCTTCCCTTGTCAGAGATTACTTCTTGCGTAAGCATGTGAGCCTTTGAGTCTGAGGGACAGTCTTCCAACGGCTTCTGGTAAAGTCTTCCTCACTTTTCAAGTGAAGAGACAACACAGGAATTTCCTTTTTTATATAATGTATGATGATGTTTGGGGAGGATATAACACTCTAAAATACTTTTAGAGGACCAAAGCTAACTCTGAGAATAGCAGAGCAGAAAGAGAAAAAGAAACTTGGTTTCTTAGTGATGTCCTAAAGCCATGGAAATAACTGTCCTGGCTCTACTTCCAATCTTGTTATGAGAGATGAAAATGTTCATATTATTTAGGCCACTTTTAGATGAGGCTTTTGTTCTTTGCAGCCAAAAGCATCCTAACTGGTACAAAGGCATGTATTTGCTAATATGTACCTCACCTTTGCTAATATTCACCTGCTCTGTGCAAAGGTTCCTTAATTCCTGCACCCTTAGAATTCATATTCTCTTTTGTGCCATTGCACTTTATACATTCAGTTTTTATACATCTCTATCAGATAGCCCTTCAATACTTTATTGAAAAATCCAAGGCATCTTTTTATGTCCTTGGCACACATTATATTCCTGCCAACTATACATAAACAAAGCATGAGAAAATGAGTAACTATTTCAATTAATCAATTTAGCTTTTTATAGTAGTAGGATAGGACTGACCTTCATATAAATGATAAATTATTTTTGATGGTGAAGATAAATGATGGTTGCATGTGCATCAAAGTGTTAAACATAAAACACCAAAGACATGGAAAAATCACATTTTTAAATAAGTTTGATAATACTAGATAGTTTTAAAAGATCCTTGTAACATCTTTCATGGGTAAAAAAGTCTTTTGCCTTTCAAAGCTCTTCATGTATATAATTACATTTTGTTCTTCTCAATACCCTTGAATGTAAGGGAGAGCAGTGTTTTAATATACATATTTCAGATACGATTCACTCAGTTGCAGGAAAAAAGTAATTCATTTGCTGAAAGAATTGAACTTAAATAGTTTTTCTTTTCAAAGTACCTTAGGCTTATACCCTTTTCTCAGGTCAGTTTTCCTTATCTCACTCTAAAAGAACAGTGGGACTTAATGTTCGGTATACATCAGAATTACTGAGGAGTTATTAATAATTAGAGTCAGATATAGGCCCTGTCCCCAACATATCTAATCAGGATCTCTGGTGGCTGGAGTCTGGGTACACGCCTTATCGACAGATCTCCACCAAGGGATGAAGGATGAGATCTGCAGTTCTAATAGAGCGCTGCCCAAATTGTGCTCTGCATACAACACTCCTCCCCCCACCAGAAAGAGATGATATTCTTGTTAAAAATGCTAGTTCCTTTACCTCAAGCCCAGTGTATCCGATTAACCAGATATACTGGGCTTGTTTGGAGCTAAGGAAACTGTACTTTTGAAAGTTTATCAGGTGATGGATACATAAGTTTTAGAACCACTATTCAGTGGCTTTATTTTTACACAGTTCTACTTTTTCACAACTGCTGTTAATTACTCTGACCCTTATTTATTTTCCCAAGCCATAACCATGGTTGGAGTAAGACTGACAGCTGTCCCATTTGCAGCCCGTCCATCAAGACAGGCCACTTCTAAATGCTTTTCAGGTGTTCTCTGTAGTAATAGCTAAGCAGACAAAATAAATATGAATGTTCTGAAAGGTTAACTCCACTAATCTGTATTGAAATATACAGGGCAAGGTTAATCTTTCACTGTGCTGTCAGCTTTCCATTTGGTGGATGATGTAGTATAGGTTTCTACACCCCCACAAACGGGTGCTGCATCATCAGAATTTATGGGATTCAATCCTCCTCACCTGGCAATAATAGAAAAGTTTCTTTACCGTGTTATGCTTTGTTTGGCTTTTAATAAGTACTCAACTGTATTAGTTTTCTATAACTGCATTAAAGTTTACCATAGGCTTAGCAGCTAAAAACAACACAAACTTATTTTCTTACAGTTTTCATGGATCAAGCCTCCAGGCATAGCTTTACTGGGTCCTCCGCAGGGAGCCTCACAAGAGTGCAAGGTGCTAGCCAGGGATCATGCTCAGCAAATAAAGGTTGGTCACAAGTCCCTGCCAGTAGGCCCCCTCACAACATGGCCTTCTCCAAGGTCAGCAAGAAAAATCTCTATGACCTCTAGATCCTCTTTTAAAAGGCAAACTTGATTAGGTCAGGCCTACCCAGGAAATATCACTTATGATTAACTTAAAATCCACTGATTGGTGGCTTTGATTACATCTGTGAAATCTCTTCAACCTTTACCTTATACAGTAACCTAATCACAGGAGTGAAATCCATTGTATTGAAAGGCTTCACCTGTATTCAATGACTAGGTTTTATATAGAACCTGTGCAACAGGGAGCAGCCATCTGAAAGGCTGTTTTAGAATTCTGCCTACCCTATCAATAAATGTTTGCTCACTGTGGAATATTTTTTGCATTAGCTGCTGTTTTTTATCAAAATACATTTAAATATGAAATTAAAAAAATCAAAGAGGACAAAAGCGTATATAATAGAAATATGTTTATCTTTCACCACTGAATTTTGATCTCCTTCCCTGTTTGCTGGCAACAATATTTAAAACAGTTCTTATATACGTTTCCAGATTATTCTACACATATATGCACTATAACACTGATTTGCACATTTTTTTAACAATCTCGAAGATATATCATTAGCAGCACGTCTTTCACACATGTGTGTATAAATATATTTACATTGTAATGTTATTCCATTGCACACATGAATTATAAATTATTTAACTAGTCCTGTATTGATAGAAATAGAAGTATTTACTCTTTTTATTGCAAATATACCCACTGTATAGGTCCTTGTACACATGTGTTCATATATTATGGAATAAATTCCCAGAAGTAGAATTGTTGCTTCAAATAGTAAGTGCGCTTAATCTTCTGATAAATATTGACATTTTTTCAAACCTATATAAAGTTGCAATCTCAGTTTCCTTACATTCCTGACAATACTGCCTCAGAAAATTTTCAGCTTTCTCAATCTAACAGTTGAACAAAGACACTTCAATATTGCTATAATTTGTGTTTTCTTAATTAAGAGCATGGTTAAGTACCATTTGATATGTCTGAAAGCTGTTGTATTTTTCTTTTATAAACTGCCTCTTTATGTTCTTCATTCGTTTTTAAGCAATGGCAATTCTTGTCCCGTGGCACACAGCAGAATATTCAAGGAATACATACCCTGGTGTGAGAAGCAGAAAATATGCTATTCTGATCTCTTCAAAGTATAATGAGACATGTGAGCATTTAAAGAAAATCCATAATTGCAGTTTTCATCTCATGGGTTATGGGTTCTTCCCTTCCATCTCTTTCCTTACTTCTTTCTGCTCTACCCAAGTACATTCTTAGTTCTTGTTGGTAGGTTGCTTTAAAAATGATTGTGCTGTAATAAATAATAGGCACAGACTGAGAGGATCTGCCTTTGAATTGCAATTGTGACATTTGCTTGCCTTAGGACTCTGTATAAATTATTTAACCTAACTGAACCTCAATTGCTGTGAGGCTTAAATGATAGAAAATATGTGTGCATGAAATAAGTTAAATAAATTAAGTATTTAATGGAAATTAATAAGTCTTTTCACTTTTTACCACTGGTTTGGTTTATGATGCAAGCATGTTCTGAAAATTCTAATAAATTTTAATCTACAAACGCAACAAATGAGGTAGCATGAATAACCATACAGAAACATCAATATCCTTTGTTACCTGTCCAGAGGCAAAACATGAACCATACCACAAAATAATGTTTTTGAAATTTTGAAGTCGTCAATGCTATTAAAATGCATGATCTTGAAGAATTTCTTTTATTAAGCTACCCATAACATTGAACAATCTCACTATTCTGAGTTTAAAAATGTCTATTCTGAAAGTTTCACAAATAACTATTTTTTTAAATGTAAAGAAAACTAATCTTCTGGTCTATGAATATGTGACAATAGAAGCAGGTGTTCAAATGGCAATACCTGCAGAGATAAGTTAGTCCAATGCAAAGGAGCAAAGGAAACCACCACTCTGTAAAGCTTAAGAAAGAGAGGATAAAATTATGCTGTCATTACAGGCATGCTGGTACTAAGCCTACATTAGCACTTTTCTAAAATGTCATTTCTATTATATAAAACATTTTTTAAATGTGTACATTGTTATAAGTAAATCACAAATTTGTATAACTTTTCCATATACTAATTTGAAAGAATATCCTTAGCAATTAATATTTTACACTGGAAAAACTGTAGGTCCATAAACATAATGGCCAGCCTGGCTTTCTGTCCCTCCAGCACTCCAGGCTTCACATCTGGGGACGCTTGAATTCCACCTGCAGGTTTAGTCCCACCTCAGACTTTGGAGCCATTCCAGGATGGGGAAAAAATGAAGACAGATGTAATTAGCATCAAGGCAGACTTTCTGCTAGTTCTTTCCACTGGAGTAAGAAAACGTGCATGGGAGCATTTAGGGAGTGGAAGTGGGGATGCAGAAGCCTAGAGAAAGGTTAATTAACTCCCACCTGCCCTGGGCTGGAGGTCCTCAGTGATGTCAATGTCCCACTTGTGAGCCTAATGGTTCCATTGTACCTGATTTGCTTTCTAAGTCTGGGAAAGTGGTGAGAGGCTGCTGTAGTCCTCACTATAAAAAGTTAGCTCGGAGGAGATGAGATATTGGATGCATCCCATTCTCATAGTAAGAGCAGAGTGTGGGATGCTTGCATATACCTCATTAAATCACATTCAGGAAATAGACCTGAAGAGCTTCACAGGATATATAACAGGGCCATGATTGTTCTTCCATCTGTTTCTCTAACAGTAAGCCTCTGAAATGAAAGAGGCCCATATGCTTGTCTAAAAGTAACAAAGCCTGTTGGAAGAATGGGGGAGAGGAGGGATGAGCTGAGGAGGACCTTTCTCTGCACTTAGTGCTGGGTACCTACCTTACCCTACCTGAAAATGACTTCCTTAAAGTCATGTGTTGAGCCAAGCTTATTTGTATTTTTATCTTGAATGGATGCATGAATGAGGAAAGATATCAACTTTATGTAAAAAAATTTCTGAAACCTGCTGCCAGGAAGAAAGGGACTAATAAGTCTACTTGGGGTGGAAAGTTAACCTAAAGATGCTGAATGAAAAGACCCTTGGAATTTCAGATATTTTCCCCTTCTACTTTGTAGCTCATATGTATTAAATACATCCCTACCTTATACCTTTATACTTGAATCACTGTGGATTTAATGCCTGCTATCCTAGTCCTTTGAGCTGCATCTTCAACCTATAGTTTTTCTAAAGATCAGAATAAGTTAGAAGCAGAAGTCTAATTATCAAGTCCTGATTTTTAAACTCAGATTAGTGAGATTGTTCAATGTTATGAGTAGCTTAAGAAAAGAAATTCTTCAAGATCTTACATTTTAAGAGCAAGTCGGTTTACCTATCTCAGCCTCAGTTTCCTCATCTGTAAAATGGTAGTAATCACACCAACTCCATTGATTTTTAACAATATCAGAATGCCTTGTACATAGTAAGTGATCAATATGAAGGAATTGTTACTAGTGTTATTTATTTTCAGTTATGACAGTATCTTGTCTGGGCTTCTGAAACCATTTGCCAAAACCTCCTACCATCTGAGACTTCTATATGTTATGCTTGGCCTATCCTCCAAGACTCTGCCCACCACAGAGGGACGGGCCCCTGACAGAACATACTTTTCTTGTTGGATTACAAGAAATCTGTTGCTGTTGAAACCTGTCCCGACCACCTGTTTCCATGCTCAGCTCCCAGGGTATCTATTAATATCTAGCACCTGGCCACTCCCAGTCTGGCTACCTCGCTGACTCAAGGTTTCGTCACTGGTTTTACTCAGTGAACACATTATTGAATTTAGCAAAAACCAGTCATAAATCCAGCACATAGTCTAGTGAAATTCAACGTGGGTGCTGCATGTGAAGCAGACCTCATCCCAGCTACCCTCTTATTACTAGATAGCTTACGAACACACTTTATGCTTTCACAATGCAAATTTGACAAATGTTAAATTGTTATGGCTTAGCATTGCAAAAGAATTCAAAGGAAACTAGCCATTTTGATTAACATGCCTACTGTATTTTTATGTTCTTGGTTTAAGTTTAATTTGGAGTTCATTCTGAATTGTGTCATAGAACTGGACTAGTTTGGCAGACTCAATTCAAAATCCCATTGAAAAATGTAGCATTTTCCAAACCCTAGTAAGTGTGTACACACACACAAACACACACACACACACACATTAGCAAAACCCATTTCAAATGGTGTTTTTACTCTTCTGTTATTTAGCAATTTTGTTATATAGTGGGATAGAATGTTAGTATTATATGGTTATAATTACAATTATTTTTTATATAGGATATATGATTGACTTTTTCTCATCAACAAAAAAGATACAAATGTAATTGTTACTCACACCTCCATGTACTTGAGTTTTGGGCTTTCCCAGCTTAGGTAGGAGTTGCTTATGTTTATGGTTAAATGAGGGGATAGCCCCCTGAAGGCATCCTTCCCAGGCCTCTAGTTTGGAAGGCTTAAATTTTCAAGGCTGGATAGGTGAATGATACCTGCAGGGGTTGTAGGCCATTTGACTTTCAGGAAGGGAAGAGACTAACCTGATCCCTGGTGGTTATTAAGGTGATTGTGCATTAACTCAGCCATCCCTAAATAGACAGTGTGGGTCCCTGAGAGTGTTTCAGAGGGACTGGAGCAGGGTAGACTCTGAAAGCTCTGACCTTGGGAGTTTTAGCAGTGATCTTTGAAGCCAGCCCTGTGGTCAGTGGAGGAGGACACTTAAGGGAATCTGAGCAGAGCAACGATGCTTGATTATCAGTGGAAGACCTTGAAGAGCAGTGTTGGGAAGGTGAGTAGCAGGGACTGAAAACCAGACATTTCCTCCATCGTTTTGCCTGAATAAAACCAGCAGTTACTTATATACTACAAAGGGGCCATGAACATGGGTTGATATTGATCTTAAAAGGTCAAGTCACAAAGTTTCTCTACCCGACCTGACATATGATCTAATGTACTTTAAGGATTTGCATCCTTGAACTTTTTATGCTCTCACCCTCCTGTACAGCTAAGAGCCTTGAGGGATTATCCTAGAATGACTATTTCTGCCTCAGACTGGAGCATGACTCATGGCTTCTGACTGAAATCACTCTATCTGTGAGTACAGAATACCTGCATTGATAAGATATGTAAAGAACAAGTCAGACATCAGCTATTCTGATCAACCACATATAAAACAGTACTGGTTTTGTACATTCCAAATTCTGGAGTGAGAGTGAGGTCTCTCTGATCTATCTAGCTTTGTTTGGCACCTCTTCCAGGTGGATGCAGTACACAGTGGCACATCTTGGTGACTGCATGGAACCTTTGTGCAAAACAGAAAATGATACCTCTGTTCCTTCCAGGTGGGTGCAACCCCATGGTAAAGGTACAGGCTTGGTGGTGGCAGGCAGGCTGAATTTTACCTCCCACTTTCCTCTCTTGAATGGATGTTCTTATACAGGAGAAGAACTACACAACCCTGTGTGGCAGCCCTGATTCCTTGTCCAGCTTTCTGAAAATAGTCCCTCCTATATAGTTCTCTATAAGCAATCAAACTTTTGTGATCATTTAAAAATAATTGCCATTACTAGCCTATGATTTCTCTGTTAAAGATGCCAAAATCCATATATCACCAGTGGAAAATTAGTTTAATAAATGTAAAAATCACTTGTATATATTTTGCAAGGCATATTTATCAACAAAAGATGAATGCAGTTTTACTGTAAAAATATAAGAATAAAAATAGAATTATGTACTTGGACTCAACCTCAGGAATTGGATTGGAAGCAAATTTTGAAGGAAAATGGAATGGACATTAGGAAGAATCAGAATTGTTTAATGTGGGGAACTGAAGGAGGAAAATGGAGATTGGACAACAAATGAAAGGAGAAAAGTGAATACTACTGAGTGAAGAACTGCTTTATCTTTTGTCTTTAATATATCCTTGAATAAGAATTAAGCTGCCTAATTATGGTCATAAACGTGATGGAAGAGTCTCCACATTTCCAAAAGGATATTAGCATCCCAGAATATCAGAATAATAGAGCATTGCTAAAATTAGGAAACATTTTAAAGGTTGAGATCAATTTTGATAAAGAAGGGAAGATTTAGGGGCTTATTATCCTGAAAATGCTGAATATCCATCACACTAGAGAACTGCAAAAGGAAAACAATATTTAATTTAAAAAACACCTCTCTGTAGTCAAAGGAAAATTAAGAAACAATAATAATGAAAAAATTGAAAGAAAAAAGAGAGAGTGCAATATCTATCATTGGTTGATTGTGTGCATTATTATTCACCTTTGGCTGGACTAAGAAAACCCACCAAATTCTTAATGGTTTATGACAATATTCATTTCTTGCTCACATTATGTAAGGACTTCAGGTTGGCTTCAGTTCTGCTGGGTTCAGCTAATCTTGGTTTGACTTGGCTTAGCTGTGCTTGACTGTGCTTGGCTGTGCTTAAATCTATGTATTTCTTCTTCTGGAACTCAGGCTGATGTTCCAGATATGCTTTTTTTTTTTTTTTTTTTTTTTTAATCTGGGGTATGTTCTAATGAAGGAAGACAGGAACAAGATGGGAAGATAAAACAAGCATTTAAAGTTTCTGCATAGACATGACATCTATAATATCTGTTCATATTTCATTGCCCAAAGCAAGTCCCATGGCTAAGTACAAATCAATAAGGCAGAAATGTGTACTTTCTATATTAATTTTCTATAGCTGCTGTAACAAATTACCACAAACTGGATGGCTTAAAACAATTGAAATCTATTTTTCCATAGTTTGGGGGCCAGAAGTCCTAAATCAGTACCTTTGGCCCGAAATCAAGTTGTTGGCTGGGCAGCACTCCCTCTAGAGGCTTTAGGGGAGAATCTGTTCTTTGCCTCTTTCAGTTCCTAATGTCTGCCAGCATTCCTTGGCTTGTGGCCACATCACTCTGGTCTTTGCCTTTGTCCTTATGTTGACTTTGTTGCATGCATGTATCAAATCACCTGCTGTCCTCCTCTTATACATGACATTTAGGGCCCATACAGGATTATCCAAAATAATCTCCTAAACTCAAGATCCTTAACTTAATTACACCTCCAAAAACAATTTTCTCCCCAAATAACATAATGTTAAAGGTTTCAGAGAATAGGAGCTGACATCTTCTGGAGCCATTAATTGGTTTACCTAAGTTTACCTAAAAGGCAGCATGGCAAGAAAGGAGGAGATGAATACGCTAAACAAATAATCTACCATATATGTCATGTGTTAGGAAATATTGTCAGCTTTTAAGATCAATCAACAGAGGTACAGACAGCCATTATATGTTGTACCTTACCCTTAATTTTGAAATCTTTTAACATAATATAGACAGCCATTAGGTTGCTGGGTTTAGAAATAGCCTGCTTAGAGACATTGAAAATTGGTCCTCTAGTGTGATTTTCAGTTTCCATTCAGAGGATCTTTTGAAATATTTTCTAATTTTAACATAATTTTAACATTATAACTATAGTTACTGGTATTCAAGGCCATATATTTTTAAAACATTTGCAGATTCATATAAATATTTTTGTATTTGAAAATTCAAGTCACTTTTCTCCTTAAAATTAAGTGCTAATGAGTGTTGAATGATGACAGAGGTCAAAAGTGAGACTGCTTAATGAGGTCTGGAAAAATGACTGACAACTTTGAGAATGAGCCAATTTGTGATCTAGAGCTCCCAGGGGTTTCAAATTTGGGCATAGATAAAAAAAAAAAAACTGTTTCTATTGTATAGAAAGTACTTTTATTTGCATAAGTTAAAGCCTTTTATCTCCCTTTTATCTTACCAACATCCTCTAAGATTATGAAGGTCAATTATTATTATCTTCCATTCACAAATGAAGAAACTGTGATATAGCCAGATAAAATGACTTCCCACAGTCATATTGGGAAAAGGGTAGTACAGTTTTTAGTTATTATGACTAGTTATTATGACTATCCACTAAGTATTTATTAAGGAATCACTGTACTTAATAAAAGAAAAAATGGAAGGCAGAAAAGAAATGAATGTATCAGTCCTTCTGATGAGATTGTTTAGAAATAAAAACTTTACCAAATAAAAAGCAGGAAGTGCATTTAAAATAGAAAATGAATTTTAATTAAGAATTAAAATTAAATTTATAGGTCAATTAAAAAATCAAGCTTCTGTACAGTCAAGGAAACAATCATTACATCAAATAGACAACCTACAGAATGGGAGAAATTATTTGCATGCTATACATCCAATAAAGGGTTGATAACTAGAATCTATAAAGAACTCAGGCAAATCAGCAAGAAAAAAAAAATCAAACAACCCCATTAAAAAGTGGACAAAGGACATGAACAGAAACTTTTCCAAAGAAGATAGACTAATGGCCAACAAGCATATGAAAAAATGCTCAGTATCTCTAATCACCAAGGAAATGCAAATCAAAACCACAATGAGATATCACTTAACTCCAGTAAGAATGGCTTTTATCAAAAAGTCCCAAATCAACTAATGTTGGCATGGATGTGGAGAGATAGGAACACTTATACACTGCTGGTGGGACTGCAAGTAGTACGGAGATACCTCAAAGAACTAAAAGTAGACCTACCACTTGACCCAGCAATCCCATTACTGGGTATTTACCCAAAGGAAAAAAAGACATTCTATAAAAAAAGACATCTGCACTAGAATGTTCTAGAATGTGTATAGCAGTACGATTCACAATCGCAAAGATGTGGAAACAACTCAAGTGCCCATCAATACATGAGTGGACTAATAAAATGTGTTATATGTATACTCAGCCACAAAAAAGTGAACTACCTCTTTCTTTTTGAGGCAGAGCCTCACTCTGTTGCCCAGCTAGAGTGCCGTGGCATCAGCCTAACCACAGCAACCTCAAACTCCTGGGTTCAAGCAATCCTGCCTCAGCCTCCCCAGTAGCTAGAACTACAGGCATGTGCCACCATGCCCGGCTAATTTTTTAGATATATTTTTAGTTCTACAGCTAATTTATTTGTATTTTTTTAGTAGAGAAAGGGTCTCACTCTTGCTCAGGCTGGTCTCGAACTCTTAAGCTCAAATGATCCACCCACCTCGGCCTTTCAGAGTGCTAGGACTACAGGCGTGAGGCACTGCGCCTGGCCGTGAACTACCTCTTGTATTATCCTGGCTGGAGTTGCAGCCCATTCTTCTAAGTGAAGTAACACAAGAATGGAAAATCCACCACATTTACTCACCATTAAATTGGTACTAATCTTTCAACACTTACATGCACGCATGGAAGTAACATTCATCAGGGATTGGGCAGGTGGAAGGGGGGAGGAGGGATGGATAAATTCACACCTAATCGGTGTGGTTCATGCTGTCTGGGCACAGTTGTAGCCCTGATTCAGGTAATGCAAAGGCAATTTATGTGACCAAAGTGTTTGTACCCCCATAATATTCTGAAATAAAAACAAAAAAAGAAAACTTATTCAAAAAAAATATCAACCAGTCAACTTAAAAGTATTATTGGGTGTTAGAAACTATCTGAAAAAAATATTTTCTTGATTGGTGTAAACTGTTAACTAATGCTCTTTAATTTTCCTCCAGCTCTGCAATTTACTGGGAAAAAAGGATGACCAAAAGATTAATGTTGTTAACATAATACATACCAACATTTTCTGTATTGGCTCTTGCAGTAGGGATGAATTACAGCATATCTGGAGTCCATGTTTCTACCTCAGTGTTTAATTCCTGTGAGGTTAGAAGAGGATGTTGTTGCTTGGCAATCATGCTCCACATAACTTATAAATCTGCAAGTCCCTGTCTTTGTCTTTATGTGAACTCAACAGAAAAATATGTATATGCAACTTGTTTCATTTCACTTCCCAACCCCTGTACTATAGAAAACAGCAGGTGTTATATATAACACTTGTGCAAAGTTCATGGATATAGTAAAGCAGAGAACTGCAAACTCAAGGGAGAGACAAATCAGGACTTAATAATCCTGAGTGCTTTTGGAGTTAATGGTGATGATATGAGATTAAAAATTCAAAATGAAAAGCCCTAAAGAGAAAGTTCAATGAATCATTTTTATATAAAATATTTTCCCATGTTAACAGCTCTGTAAAATAATGACTTCCTCAAGGCAGGAATATGACACAGTTACATTGTTGTATTTTTTTTTCCTTTTTTTTTTTTGGGAGACAAGTGTCTCACTCTGTTGCCCTGGCTAGAGTACAATGGTGACATCATAGCTCACCGCAACCTCAAACTCCTGGGCTAGATGGATCGATCACCCTGTATCAGCCTCCTAGGTAGCTGGAACTACAGGAACCCACCACCCCCTCCAGCTAATTTTGCTATTTTTGTAGAGAAGGGTTTTGGTCAGGCTGGTCTTGAACTCTTGGCCTCAAGCAATCCTCCCACCTCGGCCTACCCAAAGTGCTAGAATTACAGTTATGAACCACTTCGCCGGCCAGAGGTTGCTATATTTATTTGCTATATTTATTGCTTAACAGAGTGGGATGAATGAACAAAATAAAATATTGATAAACTTATTGGTACTTAAATTGGATACAAACACATTTCAATTCTAAATATGAAAATTGTATGTTACATGTTCAATTTACAATTAAACTGGAAAGATTAATCTTCCAAATTGTTTTGGCTTATGATGTCTAATATTAATTTCAAAATTAGTAAAATAGTATTAATGACTTTAAATCTAAATACTCAATTTTAGTGATGATTTAATTTTATTTTAAGGTAATGATTTCCTATTAACAAAAATTTATCCTTTGTTATAATTCAAAAAGAATTGACAGATTATTTTATTGCGATGTGGGTTAACTTCAGCCAAACAACGGCTTTAACATATGTTTCATTGAAGTTTATAGTTGTTATCTGAAAAGTGGTTAGGCATTGCGGAGATAAACCTCAGACTCTACCCTGACACTCTATGTGAAGAAGAGGATTGAGATGGAGTTTCAGGCCAAAAACTCCCAAATAAATCCACAATCACTTTTGCCTGGACTACTCAGATATTTATTATGTGGCACTATCTTAAATTTTGCTTTCCACATCTGTTCTTGGACAGTAAAATTCTAGAAGCTTAGTTTTTTTTTTAGAAACTATAAAGTGGTTATGTTTTAAATAGTTTTTTGTAATGTTAAATTCATCTCATTCCTCACTGTGTTTTTGGAAATGAAAGCAAGAAAATATGTCTGCTGTGAATATGATATATAGAATTCATTTAAAGTAAGATCAAATATTTCATATAATGAAAAGAATTTACGGATGTCAGCCCTATAATACCATTTAAAATTTTTAAAATGATTATTGGTGAAAATGAAATCCACTTCCCATATTCTTTTATTTGGAACACCTAAAATGTCACAATATCTTACCCATATATATCATGAATATATATGTGTGTATATATACTACATATATAATCTATATTATGTATCACACATATATTTATACATCGATATGAATACATATGTGTATCTATATGTATGTAAATATACATATTCAGGAAATTTGAAATCATTGAATTTTAAATCTGGAAGGGATCTTAAAAGTCAACTTCCATTTAGTAGCGCAATTCCCTGAGAGAAGAGGTCATATGTGTTGAATGGTGTGAAGAGTGAGAGAGAGAAATGAGTCTGGGATTATTCCTAAAAATTTGGCTTCTGCAACTGGATAAAAGTACAGTTGTCTTTCTGTATCCAAGGGGGATTGATTCCAGGACCCCCCACAGATACCAAAATCCATAGATGCTCAAGTCAAATATGGCATACTATTTGCATACAACCTATGCACGTCTTTGCATACACTTTAAATCATCTCTAGATTACTTTTAATGCCTAACAAAATGCTTACACATCACTTCATTTGTGTAGATTCAACATAGTACTCAGTGAGTGGCGAATTCAAGTTCTGCCTTTCAGACCTTTGTGAATTTTTTTTTCAAATATTTTCTATCTGCAGTTTGTTGAATCCTTGGATGTGGAACTCACAAGGGCTGATGGTACACCACTCACAATGTATCTTTCTTAAGGATGGGGTCAAGAAAATTAGTTTGAAGAGTACCAAGGACACAACTGGGAACTGAGATGAAGGTGTGAGGTTTATTTTAAAGAATACTTAAGGCAAAACTAGCAATTTCCCTGAGACTGGTCAAGGTAGGTCTCTCTCTTTCTCTCTTCCTCTTACCCCTTCACAAGTGAACACATTATTTTCTTAAAAGACATTCCATCATCTTACTCAAAGATTTAATTTTTATACACCAAGAATGGATTTTTAAAATCTTAACAAAATTCACAAATAATAGGATCACACCTGTGTATTTAGGGACAATCAGTAAACACAAAATAGAGTAGCATGACTTTAATTCTGTCATCATTTTGTACACAGACCACTTAGACTCACTAGATTAAAAACACTAGAATTTAGATAATAGAAGCAACATATGAGATAAACAAGGGAAAGCAAAAATACAACTCTGTAGATTCTCTTATTTCCAAGATACCAAAATTTGATATCTGGCATTGCAAGCAAGGTTGATAACAAAAAATCTAAAAGCAAGTTTCATTTTTCTAATATTCTGGTAACAAATGGTCAGCTAAGGAATGTAACTGTTTGTAAATAATAAATAATGAAGAAGTTAACTTTTTAAAAAATTACAACTTAAATGATCTAACCATGATATCATATCTCTGTAATATTACAAACAGAATAATAATCTCTGCAGGAAAAAAGTTTAAAGATCCAACTTTAACTGAAATAAAATTGTTAATAAAATGCCTTGGAAGTTCAGAAGACTAGTAAAACAACGATTTAAAATTTCTTTCATTAGTATCAAACTTTAAATGAACAAGTTGACAAATCAAGACAATTTTTACCTTTTCTTTGAATGATAAATCCTCTTTGGAATTTCTTACAATATAAAATGCATGAATGCATTTATTTTTGGCCTTTTTATAGTTAACCAGTTTTATAGTTAATTTTTCATACATTTGTGTGCCTCTGTATATCTAAAACTATTTGAGGACAAGAACTACCTCTTTTTTTATTTTTTATTTTTTTTAGTTCAGTCTCTGTAGAGACTGTCAAAAATTGCCAATGCCAACTATATTTCAAGTAGTCGAGGCAGGCTATTGGGAAAAAAGTTTTCAATTAGCAATGAACCTCATTGGCTATGATACTGCCACTGCACAAAGCTAAGAACTACCTCTTATTTTTCTCTACCCCAGAATACTAGCACAATATATTGAATACAGTGAAAACTAAATAAAAGTATATATTAAATCAATTTGTGTAGTGATGACTTTAATATTAATCAAAATGGCATTCTAATTTTACCGATACAAACTTCACAATTACCATTTTATCTAGATGAGTTAGATACAAGTATAAAGCACTTATTGCTGACACATTATTGATTGATTTTTTCATTCAGATAATAGAAGATTTAGGGTACAGTTTCGTAGGTGGAAAAAATATCGGGGTAGAGGGGAATTAGTAAAATGCTTTTTCCTTTTGCTTTGAGATTCAAGATCAAGTGATTTTCAACAGCACATCAATAATAAAGTTCTAGATCCTTGTGTTCTATACTGTAGGTCCCCTGGAGACATATAATAGACTTCTCGGGTGAAATAAAGTTTAAGTAAATAGATACATATTTACTCAAACAATCTTTGCTTAGTAACATGAGTTTTCATATCCAATGTACTCTTGCCAGACTTCAGGCAATAAAATACAATGAATGGGATGAAGGCATTTATTCTTTTAAAACTGTTTCCATTTTAAATTTATTTATAAGAAAGTCTTTTGGTAAGATGTAGTTGACAGTTGCCTCATTTCTTCTTCTATTTGAGAAAAGAGGACATGGATGGAAATGTTTTTGAGTTAGGAGAAAGGTGGAAAGATGAGTATGACTTAATCCCCATACTCAATAATTTTATAGTCCAATGGGATAGGAAAAAATGAAAGAAATAACAAATAAATGCTTCAAATACTCAAAAGTAAAATTCAGAACAAAGAAGAAATCCCTGGGAAAAATTTTCCAGATGGAAATGATTATATCCCTCTTCCTGAGAAAAATAATATATAAAAACCTGTATGTGTATATATATGATTTTTATTTATTATATCTTTATAGTTATCTCAGATTCACAGAGATTAAAATTGTGTTGCCTATGACTCTTCTCTCCTCCAGTGCAAATTCCTGTTATTGGTAGCTAAAGCTCCCATTTCTAGGTTTTTGATTTTGTTTAACGTCTTTTGGTCATGATGGAAGATCTATAGTTCAATGTTACCTTCTACCTGAGCCACGTGGTATCTGTTATCACAAATGTTATCCCTATTCCTCCCCCAACCCCAAGGTTTAACATATCCTACATCTAAAAACTTTTGCTTCTATTTGTGGAATCAGTCTTCCTGTTACCTTCTTTGTAAATGAATTCATACTACTGCTAGTTCTATGTTTAAGTCACATTGATGGTAGCTTGAAAGTAGAGGAGTCTCTAGCAATATCTATTGAGATGACCAGGTTTTACACAGGCAATTATCTATTGGATTGTTTATAAAGTCTGTCTCAGATGAGGTCTGTCCGGAAAGTACCCAGCCATTGTTAATATAACGAGGATGGTTTACATGCTGGATACTTTCCAGACAGACCTCATATATGCAATCTCATATTGCATAGCATATGAGATATGCATACCAATATGACATTTCATCTAAATAAGGTAATATCAGCTGCAAGAATTATCTTTGCCATGACATTTGGATGAAAATAGATAGATGTATTCTTATCTACAATATGTAGATGGGAAAGCAATGACATTCCCTAAATATCACAGACACTTTTTAAAAACTATAGGATATTTAAGAGAACCCTGAGAAATTCTTTTCTAATTCCTTTTCTAATCCTCTAAAATATGTATCAGAACTTTTACAAACTGTAAAGCCCACTGGGACATTGTCTCCTTGCTTGATCTCATTCTTTTTCATGGCTTCTTCTGTCATCTGGTTTTTGCTGAATTGTAAGCACCTTGAGAGCAAGGGTTGTATCTTTTCTTCATTTCCTAAAAGTTTATTTCAATTTTATGGACCTCACAGGACTATCATAAAAGTTAAGAAATTATAGGACAGCACCTAATAATAGGGCTTCAGTCTATTCAGTGTCAAATGAGTCTTCATGTTAAATTAGCCCGTTGGGAATGAACAGTCATATTTTCAGACCAGTAAGATTTTTATAATCAGATTTGTTATTTGTGCTACAGATTCTAGGTAATGCATTTTCCATTTTGTGAAAGGATGACGTATAGGGTAAGAGTTGGGAATATGGTTGAATTTTGTTCATAAAGCACAAATTTCTAGAGTTTATTAAATTAATAGTATATATTACCATTGTAAAGCTAGAATACAAATTAAACAAAGAACTACTATGTTGCTGAAATTTCAACTCAAACTTTGTTAGGATCACAAAATGTGAGAGGTCAAGCTAATTACATTCTTTGTAACTTGTATTAAGTCATCTAAACAGATGGTGAATATATTGTATTGAAAAGTTATGACTAATAAACTTATAAGAAAAATATATTGAGTCTTTAAAGTAACTTATAAAAGTTTTCAGCGTATAAAATAATATATTTAAATTCACAAAGTAAAGTTTTAGAGGTTTACCTGTGATGTGAAGCAAAATATAAGTGAATTTCCAAAGAGAAATTACATATGAAATCACAATTGTATAATTCTGCAACAGTATATTCTATTGATATTATTTGGTGGTATAGAAAATGAAAATACAATTTCTTCTCATAATTATGGTAAGAGATTAATAAATGATAATGTGTTATAAACTCTATATTTTTCTAAATTATGTATCTGATAAATGAAAGAAAATATCTAAAAAAGCAAAGCCACATTTTATTTTTCATGGTTCTGAGGCCACATATTCTAAGGGTAAGGAAACAGTACTGTAGTTCAGTACAATGTTTATGTGGGCTGCTGTGATTTTTATAATGGAAAATAAAACATTTTAAATTTAAAAAAATAAAGCAATAATTATATACATTAAAGTTTATTAATGCTGTCTAAGAAATATTACCCATTATATTTGTAACAAATACAAAGTGTAAAAAAATGTCTACAACTATCATCTATGTATATATAGCTTAACTGTAGATACAAAAGAGTGAAAAAACAAGATTCTTTCTTCCCTAAATTTTTGAAACATACTCCTAAATACAATATTGCTGCTTTCCTCTTAAATAACGCTATTTCAGTTTTAGGACAATTCATAAAACTTCCCAAATTGTAATAAAATTGGGGAAAATATCTTCTTTATTTTTAAGTATGAAAAAATTATTTCTCCATATGTGGAATCCAATAAAAAGAATAAAACACTACATTGCATTATTTGCATAATAAATCAAAGTGCATGTTATGTGCATCAGTATCTCAATATTTAAGCTGAAAACAATGCATTTAAAAAGAAGGATTTCATGAAAAAATGTATATAGTTATTTAAATATAAAATTAGGTTTCACAAATAGCATATGTTAAACTTTTCATCCTGTGACAAGAAAACATATAACATTTTAGATTAAATTTTAAATCAAATTCATGCTTAAAATGTTTATATAAATTTTTTTCAAATCAAGAAAGGTTAAGACGAGTGGTATAGCATGATCCATTTTTGAACTCCTAGAATACATTTTTCTGACTCAGATTGACATGCAATTAATTTAAACTAATATTTTGGTGTCAACAATACATCATTTTCTCTTATGCAATATCCATACAAAAATCTCTCCACAACAAATATGATTTTTAGTATGAACAATTTTCATTTCATATTATCTCCCACTCTTACATTCTCTTTTCAATGTCCTTTACAAAAGAGCAATGGTTTTAATTTCAAATACTGGATGACCATCATAGCTTTGTGGCTAAAATTATGTGATATTCTTTTCTATTAATAATAAATTTATAACAATTTTATATTCATATGAGAAATTTGATAGATTATTTCGCAGAGCTTTGTAGGATAGAGAAGAACAGTTTTAGATATTTAGAAGTTGTTTTTAGTAATTTTGGAAATTTAGAAGTTTTAGAAATTTTTACTATTAATACATTTAAAAAGATTCTTTTAAAAGTCTTCCCATATAAAAACATATTTAGAATTTTAATTTAAATCAATAATATATTTTAATAGAATAAAATTTTTCTTCTACTATATTTCATTTCAGAAGTACTTAGCATTTAAGGCAATAAATAAAGGCATAAATTTCTAGTGAAAAATATTTTTTACAAAAGTTTATGAAAACTTGATACGCAGAAACTGAGTGCAAGAAATATCAGAAGATTCATTGACAATTATGTAATGAATAAGTGTGTTTGGAACACACTGCTTAATGATCAACTTTCCAGAATTTATTATTCAGACATTTTGATTTCATCTTTCCTTGGTGAAATTGATAAAATAAATATTTCACAATATATTTGAACTTCTGTTGAAAAATAAATAGAAAACAGGAAATGGGAAATAAATAATCAATAATAATGGCCAAGATTAATTTCTGAGACACGTGGTTAATCATTTATTATCCCTAATAACTACATTATCATTTTATTCAGAAACACCTTCATATAAAATTTCTATAAACTTTATGCTACCTTAAATAATCTTGAGAACATCTGTGAAGGATATTTGGTACTATCTAGTTTAGGAGTGGAATTATATAATGAAAAGGTGCATAGCGAATTCCATTATTAAAGCAGAGAAATGTTTCTTCCTACTGTCTATTTGAATCTACTTGACACTAAAGTTTGTCACCGTATGTCTTTGAGAATCATAAAAGAAAGATGTACGTTCCTTCAGTATCCTGCCCCAAAGCTATTTGACCCAAACTCTTTTCCAGGTCAGATTAGAGATTCAGTGGCTACTGTTTTCTAAATATCTTGCAGAAATCTCAATAAACCATCTCCTGATTTGTTATTGCTAAAATAATTCTTTTATTGTATCCTTTGTTTATTAAGTTAGTGTGTAGTCTATTATGTTGGACATTCTGGACTGCGGAATCTTGTAATCTGGGTTTCTTTTTCAGTTTGGAAATATACTGGTTGTGAATATATATATACATACACACACACATATACATATACATATATATATTCTGGTTGTGAAGTTTGAGGCAAGTTATGAAATATAGAACTCAAATTTCTCACCTCTCAAAGAAGAGAATTATGTTTATCTTATAGGTGTATTTGTTTGTAAACTGTGAAAGCAAATGTAAAATGCTTGTCAGATTCACTAGTACATTAATATAAACCCCACAGGGGATAACTACTGATACTTACTCTTAATTTATTCTTCAAATCAGCAGTGCTTAACTTTAGGTTCTCAAGACCTGTTTGCTTTGTTAAAAATTATTGAATTTTGTTTATGTGGATTATACTTATTGATATACTTAAAATTGAGAAAATTTTTATAATATTCATTTATTAATTTATTCAAAAGAACAATAAAAAATGACTAAATATTTGGTTAAATAACAATTGCTACAAAAATAACTATATTTCCAAAACACTGTGTGAGAGGAAATCTGCTGTGATATGTTTTATTTGTTGAAGTCTGTGAAGAAAATTTGGCCTCACATAAAGGTAGTTGGAAGATGATGAAATATTTTAACAACTTCTTAAGTGTTAGTGAATTTTCTTTCTTGATACTACACAAAACTCCAGAAGTATTAGTTTCTTAAATGTTCTTTACAGTTAGTTCAAGCTTAGTTGCATGGCAGTGAATGAAAAAACTAAACTGAAACAGTATCAATAAACATCTCATACTCTGTAACATTAAATCCACTTGTCTGTCCGACAATTTTATTGGAATTTACTGGAAAGTATTGGTTCATTGAGATTTGCAGATCTTCCAAATATTGACACATTTAATTATTGTATTAATTTACTAGGACTGCCATAATGAAGTACACAGCGGTGACCTAAACGACAGAAATCAATGTTCCCATAGTTGATTGAGGAGGCTAGTCTGAGATGTAGATGTAAGCAAGATTGTTTCTTTTGGGGCCTCTCTCCTTGGTTTATTATTATTATTGTTATTTTAAAATTCATTTAAGTTGATAGATAAAATTGTATGTATTAATTTCACAAACATATTCACCACAAAATTGATAACAAGTAATGCCTATGTTAATTAGTTATATTTAGTCATTCCACAATGTACCTATATTTCTCCTTGGCTTTTAAATGGCAGTCTTCTCCCTGTGGCCTCCAATGGTCTTTTCTCTGTCTGTGTCCTAGTCTCTACTTATAAAAACAACCAGGAATATGGAATTAGCGCTCACCCTAATGACCTCATTAAACTTAATTACCTCTTTAAGGACCCTATATCTAAATATTGTCACATACTTGTACTGGGTGTTAAGACTTCAAACTGTGAATTTTGGGGAGTGTACAATTCAGGTCATAACAATTATCCAACTGACAGTCTTTGTTGTGAATGGTAAAATTCAAGCTTACAAGAGAAAACTAGAATTTTTTTTTTTAAAAAACTGTATCTTGCACCATGGATACCCAAAACTTACAGGATTTTCCTATAAAGTCGATGGCAATATTAAGAAATGTGATTTTTGATATTGTATATCAAAATCAAATAAGAAATTCCTAAAATATTTTAATGATTAGATATGGTATGTAGTTACCAGCATTTTTCTCTTATATTTCAATGGTTGTTCAGAAGTTTATGTTTGTGGTAGTTACATTACAAAACCTAGCAGTTATTTATCTTATTACTTATGTATTTATTTAGCCTAGGTTCCATCCTTGTTGATAAATTGTCATATTAATTTCTTAAATATATTCATTGAAACTTCTGGCTTCTTGAAAGGCTACCTGGTGTTGAGGCTTTTGGTCAACCAGACTTCAATTTGACAGCTTGCTCTTTCATACACTGAGCAACCCCATGCAAGATATACTTTCTAGAGTCTCAATTTTCTTGTTTTTAAATGATAAAATCTGTTATAGTTTCATTGGGAGACTTAAAACAATTCTATGTAAAGTATGTATATATAAATTAATGTTAAAACATTAGTTTAAAAATTATTCCAAAATTATAAAAGATGAAAAGCAATTTTTAAAAAGACTTTCTCTTTCATGGGGGAAAATATTTAGTTAAAGATAAAATCTATAACAGTATATAAAGCTTTATACCTTTGTGGAAAACCAATAGAAATATTTCATTCAGAATATATCTCTCAACTGTCTTCTTTTATTATATTCATATAACACTTTAATTACTTTTCTTCTATCATAGCCCTTGGTTAAGAAGCCCCCAAGCATATCAAATCCTGTATATCTAAGACCATTCTTATTTCAGATAATACCTACGCTTGCTTATTGTATGTAACTTGAAAGATGCATACACCTTCAATTTAGACATTATTTTTAAAAACTTATTCAAACTTATTTTAAAAACTACAAGGAGTTCTTGACCTCCTGAAATACAACCACCAGTGGTTTATGGTATTGATTATTTTCATAAAAGAAAAGGAGAATAAATGTTTTTTAGTTAGCATACTACATCAAAGTTAAATTCAGTCAAATGAAATAGCCTCTAGGTATTTCCATCCTGAAAGAATTAGTGAAGGCTTTGATCTCAAACATTATGTTCAACTCAGGATCAAATTTTAACCTTCATCAGTCTTTGCTAGTCAACAATTTACTTTACTTTTCTTTCTTTCTAAAACCTGAGAGATATGCATGGCCTTTGCTCAGTGTCAGTCTGAAGGCATTAGATAGTTCTGATAAATGAGCATTTAGAAATCCGTTAAAGCCTTACTTTGATCTCAAGCAGCAATACAGCATAAAGGTGTAAGTCTCTCTTTGTATCTCTATGATACACACACACACACACACACACACACACACACACATTTATATATGTGGCTATAATTTTTTTCTAGTCATATTAGGCTATTTGATCCCTATATCTATTGAATAAAAAAGGAGAAGCAAATGAAATCTAGATCCCTTTCCCATCCATTTTATAGTCTTTATTCCTTACTCACTTTAGACTGTGGTGTGGCAAGGGTGGGTGGCTGCAAGTGGGGATTAAATTTTTGGCAACCAGACATAAAACCCCTAGACTGGAATTGGTACCACAATGAGCCTCATGTCCTCAGGGAAATTCTGGACATTAGCAATATTTAGTTGTCCTCAACTACTCAGGTACTGTTTACTTTCTATTTTATTTTTGTCATAAAAGAAGGGCATTCCTCACCATGTCAGAATTAAAATTTGTCTTTTTTCTTATTAACTAAGTTGGTGGGGCTGAATCATTTGCACTTTAATTAGCCAAAAACCATCTCTTAACTACCTTCTCATTTTTGCTGGGGCAGATGTGCAATGTTTCAGGGCTGCTGCCCTCTCCTCTTCACCTGGTGCTGACATATCTACTGAAAAGATGAGAAAAGGAGACATGATTAAAATGACAACTTGAGCATGGTCAATTCTTCGTAAAGAAAAGCCACATGTCATCAGTTTAAGGTAGGAAACACATATACAAAAAGGGGAGGAGTAATTAACGCAAGCGTACAGAAATGATTTATATTTTTGACAGACGCAAGAACATAAGTCTGATAAAGACATCCTATACTTATTTTAAAGTTGAACTACTGGTACATTTTTAGTATGTTGGCATTGCTTTTTTTTTTTTTTTTCACTCCCTCAATCACATGTCTGTCTTTAACTCTTCTAATCTTCTGGATTAAGAGTAGAGCTACCAACTGATCAGGAATACCTATTTTGAATTGTGTTTGAATGATTATATATTTTGGGGTAAGTTTGTTTATGATAAGCTACCTTACTCTAAACGATGCAAATTGCAAATAAAAAGCAATTTTATAGGCAAAAAAAAAAAAGAGTAGAAACTAAACTAGCGTTCGGTTTCAGAAATAATAATGGAGTGAACGGTTGCAAAATTTTTGGTGCTATCAGCACAGAATATACCGAAATCATGTGGGGAAAATAAGACTGTTTGGTGAAGAGTTTTTGTCCAATGTGGAAAGTGAAGAGTGTTAAAAAAGAATTGAGAAACATCTTAATTTTTTATGGACAGTAGAGTGATGTTTTTAATTAAAATATTTATCCATACTTCTAAATATTCATGAAGTGATTTTATGATGTCATGGGGTATACCAAAAGACTTTCCAGCAAAATGTACTTATTATAATAACAAACTATATTACATGAAAGAAATCTTTTAAAAGTTGAAGTATAGATATGGGAAAATATTTCTGTAAAAATTTAACATTGTTTTATAAAGGATGATAATATCATCTTGTCTATTAGTCAGTCTTGATGCAAATTTTAACACAATGAAAAACATAACCACTCAAAAACCCCTGCTTTTCTATTCAGAGATTTAATATTCATATAAAGTGATATCATTATGAATGTAAGAAAGATGAGGGACCCAAGTACTATAGCATTAACAAATTTTGTTTTCCATCTAAAGTTTGAAACAAAATTGTGTGTGTAATGTGGTGAAAAATAGGAAAATTTTACTTCCAAACTATTAAAGTGTTATGAGTATCAAGTGTATATGAAAATTCTTTAGATTATTCAGTGCCATATATTTGTAATTTTAGGTAATTTTTCTAACTGGTGAAAAATAGAATCAGAGAATGCAATGACTAATTCTCTACAATAAACTAAGATTTAAATTAATTTCCCTTTGTTATATACAGTCTTTTATTTATTTAATTATTTAATCTTAAATATGACAAACAAAATTATATGTATTTATTGATGTATTCAAGTATGTATATCTTGTGGAATGACTAATAAACATATGTATTACCCTATATAGTTATCATTTTTGCGGGAGAACGTATAACATCCATTCTTAGGATTCTGATGGGGCTGTTTTTTTCCTTGCTTCCATATAAGTCATCATTTAAGAGTAAATTAGATGCATCACTTGTTTTATGTATATGTGTTTGTGTATTTGTACTTTCTCTTTCTCTCTCTCTCTCTCTCTCTCTATATATATATATATATATGTATATAAAATTATAGCTTTTTTCCACAAAATTATTTTAGGGTAATTTTCACCTAATTATAATACAATGTAATTCAACATAATTTTCTACACTTTCCAAAAATTCTATTCACTTACAAAGCAATAAGCTGTTCAGAAGTATTTTGTCAAGTGGCAAGAAGCCAGCAGCAATGTATATAATTTGCAAAATTTGTGATATAAATGATAAAGTTAGTCATGTGAGATTTTATTATAGCAGACTTCTAAATATTTAAAAATATCCACATCCTTGATTTAAATGCATTTTCTTTTTAGCTATTTTATTCATATAATATAGCCTTCTTTTACGCATATATTATTTTAAAAGTTCTAAGAAAAATCTTTTTTAATTTAAATTACAATGGCTTGAAATTCTAAAGATTTCTCCTAAAATATGTTGAACCTACTACATATTTGTTGAGTAAATGCAGCATGTGTAATATCACGATTTATTTAGAGGAATTGTGTTTTAACTGATTAAAACAATTCTAATAAAATCAGGCAATTAGCTTTATGACAAATTAGTAACAGATTAAGAGATGTAATGTTAATGTAAATTTTTCTATTTCTATTCTTTTTTATTTGGTTTTATTTGTAGCTAAGGGAACAAACTTGGAAAGACGATATGCAGTTAATGGCTTCTACCTACAAATATGAAGAAAGATACACGGAATGGCTGATACAAACAAAGGCAGAAAGTACAATGTACACGTTATAAATCAAGGAAAAATTTACATTTATAACTATGTTTAAAACTGCTTTTAAAGTCAAAGTACAGCATAATGGAAAATTGGAATTTTCCTAACAAAAACAAATGATAAATGCCTGAGGTGATAGAAACCCCAGTTACCCTGATTTGATTAATTCACATTGTATGCCTGTATCAAAACATCACGTGTACTTTTTAAATATATACAACTATTATGTACCCATAATAATAAAAAATGAAAAAAAATAAAAGTCCAAAATTGTACACTATTTCTAGTGTTTTTCTTGTAAAAATTATTAACTACATCTTTTTTGACATATTAGCTAATCAAAATCTTATACTTTTCCAAAGAAAATTTTACATAACAAGGTAGAAATGAGCCATTTTCAAGAGTACAGACCAGTGGTTTCCATTTATTTTTAAACACAGGTTGTATCTGTCATTTGAAATCATCATTAATTTTTTAGAATTTGTTATGCATACTTTCAATTCCTAACTACCTCACCATGTTTCATTGTGATTTAGTTTTCAAGTATAATATGGAAAGTACAAAAAATGGCATGCTTCCTATATAGACTTGGTTAGTCTAAATTGTTTTAAGATAAGCAGAGAATTCTCAAATAAATGTTTTTGTTTGACTTACTTTATTCATTCATTCTTTAATTCATTTATCAAACCTATAGCAAATATTTATTGAATAAACTATGCAGAAGTTAAGTTCCCAAAAGAATTTCAATTAAAACTTGCTTTTTGTTTTCTTAAATTGATTTTTTACTTTAATCTTTTAGTCACTAATTTTTGACTAGGTAAACTCTCAAGTTAATTTATGTTAAACATGATGAATCATGGAACTTGTTGAGAAGTTATTTCACATTTATATTTAGGGATATGATTTGATTTTCTTTTGTTTAAATAGCTATTGCTATTTTAGTTACTTTGAAAACTGAGAAAAGTGCTAATCCAGTCTTTATTTAAACTTTGGTTGTTTGATCTCTTTCCTTTCTTAGACATTCTATTAAATTCTGGACTATAGTCTTGATATTATTTATGAGCCTGGATATACTTACCATGACAAAAATATATTACAATTTTTTTTTAACAATTCCTTTCCTAAACATAGATTTTTTTTGTTTGAAGCCCTCTCTGTAGAAGTCTGTAGATAGAATCAAAATCAAATTCAATGTACTGAGTGATTTATTTCATTATTAATATGTGTGAGTTTTATTATCTTAAAGAGTTCAATAATCTGTTACTAATATTCTCTGTGATTTTGATTTGTAGTGTCATACAAAATTTGAAAAATAATTTTGCTTTTACTTTATAGTTTAATTTCCTAATAATCTCTGAGTGTGAAATGGTGAGGAATGGAATATTGGAAGTTGCAACAGGACAAACTGTCATAAGAGGAAGCAGGTTAGGTGCAATGAAATGCTCTTACTAGCAAAGGTAGGAGCAAATTTGGTTGAGGATGAGATCAATGTCATAGAAGTGGAGCCAAAAGTATTCTTTAGTTTCCTCCTTATTCCTTCCTTTGATCATTGCCCAAGTAATTAAATAAAGTAACTTTATGAAAAATAATTTGACACTGACTACTTCTTGGAATTAGTGGTATTCTTTTAACATACCTTTAAAAATGTTTCATATAATTGTTTTGCTAATAACTTCTCTTTTTTGTCTCATTTACTCAGAGAAAATATGCCTGTTTTTATCAAAGGAGCAGAACAGATTTCTCCAAGGTTCTTGACAAAATCCTTTATAATTTGGACACTAGCTCTGATACCTTTAGGGCAAGTCATTTCTCTTTTTCAATTACCCTTTAAAAATAAAAGACAGCAAGGAAAGACAAAATGGGAGGTTGGGTGCCAGGTACAGTGGCTCATACCTGTAATCCTAGCAATTTGGGAAGCTGAAGCAGGAGGATCATTTGAGCCCAGGAGTTCCAGAGCAGTCTGGGCAACATAGTGAGATCCCATTTCTAAAAAAAACAAAACAAACAAAAAAAAAATTAGTTGGGTGGGGCAGTGCACCCCTGCAATCCTAGCTACTTGGGAGGCTAAGGCAGGAAGATTGCTTAAGCCCAGGAGTTTGAAGCTGCAGTGAGCTATAAACATGTCATTGCACTACAGCCAAGGTGACAGAGTGAGACCTTATTTAAAAAAAAAAAAAAGGAAGGCAGGGAAGTCAGAAGGGAGGGTGGGATGAGGAGGAAGAAGGAAATTCAAAATCCAAAGCTTATATTATTGTAATTCACCTAGTACAATGATTTATTTCTTACTTCAAAAAGGGTTTACCTGCTTATACAAGATTAATCAATCCAGTAGCAAAAAAAAAAAAAAAAAAGGATAAAAAAGAAGCTTTGAACATTAAACCCTTCACATTCACAGTAGGAAACAGGTAGGAAGAGCAATGTTAAGAATTATAGTAAAGCTTTATGAAATAAGTAAGAACATTATATCCCAATCAATCCAATTCATAAATTAGAATAAGAATTTGGCCAAAATCATTCAAAGAGGTTAGAATTTTGTCATGTTTTTCAGATACTAAAACATACAATTTTTGCCCATATATAAGAAATCATCTCTCTTTGAAAGTGGAATTTAAAAATTACACTAATTTGAAACTTAATTTGAAAACTACCAGAATGATTAAAGCTAGACATTTTAAATAATTTATCTCATTGTAGGCCTTTTGTCTTCTAGATAGGTTTTTTTTTTCTGTTTTTTTGTTTGTTTTGTTTTTGTCTTCACATGTGTATTTTGACTTTATACACAACTTACTTGGAAAGTGTGAACTTTTTATTGCAACATATATGTTGCCTCATTCTATACTGTGCTTATTTTTCTGTACTTTTTAAATGACAGATTTAGCCCTTACGGTGGCCTCTTGATTTGGAGTAGGTGTGACTAACTCAGTGCTCAGAAAAAGTCACATGCATGGTGATAATGTAACTAATATATTAGAGGAACAAACTCCATATAAAAGCATGCCTCTGTAGAAAGATTTACTCTAAGATTATACCAATGGGTGGATGACGCCACTTGAAATACTACCTTCAAGGTAAATGATTAATTAAAATAACCAGTCTTGGCAATAATATCATGAATATGTTAAAACAGCACTTCTTGAACACTAATAGACATGAATCTCCTTGAAATCTGATTAAAATGTATACTCTGGGGTAGGACCTCAAAATATGCATTTTCAAAAAGCTTTCAGGTGATGCTGATGCTGCTGGTTTGTGGACCAGATTGTGGAGTAAGGATCTGAGTCCTCTACAAACCCCATCCTAATGAAATAATGTAAAAATAAGACCAATTTCTTACCCTTAGATCAAACACAACATTTAAAAGGGATTTCATATGCATTACATCCCTTAATAATCATTTTAAAGACGGCAACAAAGTGATTCAGAGTTTAACTGACTTGTCCAAGGCAACAGATAATTAGAAATCTGAAATCCAGGTCTGGTAGATGTGAATCTTTTTCATTGTATTCAGCAGCTACAACATAATTTAGCTCAATTCAATGCAGTAATTACATTTTTGGAAGCAGTGGTTGGCAGTTATAGTTCTTTTTTTTTTTTTTTTTTTTTGACTTTGTACAAATAGTAACTTGTGGTGATGTTTATTTTATTTCATTATTCCTAAGAAAGCTCATTATATTCAGTGAAGTTTTCACAATCTGTTACCAGCACATAAATCAAAGTTTTTCAGTAGCAGTGATAGATTCATTTTTGATCCTCTTACTCTTAAGTAGACAACTTGGTCAATCAATAAAGCATTTTGACACCAATTCTTGGCCCAAACTCATTTATGCAATAGCAAACTCCTGAAGTTATAATTTGTGAACGCTCTAGGATTTATCATTTGATGAAGGGCCAACCTTTTAGTTCTTGAGTTTACTATTTCCCGTCTAGACAACTACAGCATGTTTTTTTTTTTTTTTTTTTTGGATAACTTTGCTGTTCTTTCAAATGTTTTTCAAACTTTACAAATGATGCAGTGCTTTTTACCTCCATGCACTTTATCTCATAAAACTTTTCTTAAATAATTGCACATATTCCTATGGAAATCTTGTTCACTCTTCCCTCACCTCTGTGCTTAGCTTCATCACCCTTCCCTACCAGCGTAAATTGCTATATATTTCTGAGTCTTTCTACAATTTACACCAAATTTTTGGCAATAATTCTACCAAGGAACAGTCAGACTAATGTTAGATATTTACAACCAGAATTTTGTGCATATATTATTTCTTGTGATACAAATTACCATATCCTTTCATTCTATGAAATAATACATTTTGCTAATTTTTTAAAAGATATGCTTTTGTTTCCTTTTTAAAAGATTTAAAAGTGTAGTGATATATGAAAGAACATTTTAAAAATTTTGATCAGGCTGGGCACAGTGGCTCATGCCTGTAATTCTAGCACTTTGGGGAAGCTAAGGCAGGAGGATCATTTGAGGCCAGGAGTTTGAGACCAGCCTGAGCAACATAGCAAGATCCTGTCTCTACAAAAAATAGAAAACTTAGCCAGGTGTAGTGGCGAGTGCCTGTAGTCCCAGCTACTTTGGAGGTTAAGGCAAGAGATTGCTTGAGCACCGGAGGTTGAGGTTGCAGTGAGCTGTGATGATGCCACTGCATTCCAGCCCGGGTAACAGAGAAAGACTTTGTCTCAAAAAACAAATAAACAAACAAACAAAAAACCAAAAAGACTTTGATCATAGTAACATAAAACAAAATACCTCTCTGTATTATACAGTTGGAAATGGCCTGGTAACATTATTAAAATCAGCAGCATGAACCAATGAAGAATAATTTCCTAGCTTTGGGGGATGTCAAAGCATGAATCTAGATAGAACTTGGGTATCCATTTATAAAATGCTTCCCTTTATAACTGTATAAATTTAGATATGTTATGAAAGGATACTGTTGTTTAACTATATGGCTGGCTTAGAGTATATGAATAGCTTCCTTAGGTGATATACCTGTCATGCCTCTCTCGGAGATATTTGCAGCTTTGTTCTATTCAGTTCTAGTTTGGCTACTTGTCACTAAATGAAAACAACCATCTTTGATATGGATTGGTTAATAAACATTCTTCTTTCAGAGTTAACCTTGGTTTTAGACCTAATATTAGAAAATTTAATTTCCCTTATGAGAACTCTGTCATGTGTTTCACAATACTGTCTCAAAGTCTTATGACGATATAAAAGATATCAAAGAAAAAAACGTAAGATTTAAATAAAACTTTATATGAAATTTTGGTAGCTCTAATATAAATGTTATCTCATGATAAAACAATAGTAGTCCATTTTAGCATTTTAACAAGACTGAAAATAGATGAAAATGCAATTAGAAGGGAACCATGAATGGCAACTCCTCCACGAGCTGACTGCCCCACTGTTCTTCATTGGAATGCTTGCTAAATCAACTTCATTGGTTGGTATTACTCATGTTATCTAAGGAATGCTAATTATGTTTTAAAGAGGAAACCAATTAAATATAGTCTACACATCATTATTCTCACTTAGTGTTTGATTTTAAAAATTAACCTGTATATGATCTGGGTTTTTAAAATTTTTCTTATAAAAAGCATTTAATTCTTTCTAATCACTAAATTGATTTTGAAATGCAATTAAAATAGATTTTATATATATAATTTTTTACTTTCTAAAATGTTACCTCATAAGACTCTAATTAAATGGGAAAATGTATATATTTGTATTTGATTATACAGATAAGTGTTAATCTTAACTTTCTAGCACAAAAAATTTTTTTTTAATTACATAGTTGGACTTCTATGGGATAAATTCAAATTTTTGGCAATTTTGTCAAGATAAAATTTTAGAATAAATAGACATTTCTTATTTTTCTGACAGCTGCATCAACATTTCCCATATTTAATGAAATCAATGATTTAATATCTGATATATATTCCTCTAATAAAAAGTAATATTAAAAACTATATAACAACCAAAATGGCATGAGAGCTTACCAGTCAAAAAAATATAAACCACCATATCAGAACAAAGTTCAGGGGTGAATGACCTGTCAGGACTGAATTACAACCGTGTCTGCAATAGAAAATACGATTCTAGAATTCTTCCTGGAGGCAGCTAATGATACAATCAATTGCTTCATTAATTTCGATGAATCTTAACACTCACAAATCAATCGCATATATATGTATATTCATGTTTACCCTTCTTCTTGGACTTCCTATCTTACAAATAAACCTTATTATGTTTGCCTCAGACTGCTGATGCACAACCTTGAAATTAATTCTTAGAGTGCTGTGATTTTAGTTGATAAATTGAGATATATGTGACTTTAAACCTTAGTATTGCTTCCCTTTTGCTAATAACATGTTATTGGTGTATTCTAGATGCAATTTGGTTGATTCTGAATGTTTAGCTTATGAAACATATTTATTTCAATTAGTGGCATCATTTGACTAAGACATGTGTCTTTCACACACCGATGAAGATATCCACTTATTGAATACTTACCAAGGGCTTACTGTGAGTTGAGAAAAATAATAGAAAATGGGACATACAAATAGCTAACATAGCTGCCACCTCAATGCACATGGGGAGAGTGCCAGAAGTGTGTAGTACTACCCACTTTACTGCTGGATGCCTTCTAAACAGCAGAGCCTCATTAGGCCACCTATAGCGCTACTAGGCCAGAGCATATTGAAACAACTCTTAAGAGAGCTTGGCATGCATCTTCAGAATATAGAGAATATTTATGAACAAAGCTAGTCTCACTGATCATCTAGGTCCACAGGGTGGGGTAATCCATGAAATGCAAGCAGCCTGCACTCTCACATGTGACATGCGGCAAGGATGTAGGTGTATCCAATTGGCCAAGTAAAAATGTTGCACAAATGGTCAGGCCCAACCATCTTGATAGCATCCTGTACCTGCCTGGGGCAAAAGATTTCAGCAGTGGAACTCTGTCAGGTGTATTGCCAGGGGAATGGGAAACTGCAGGTATTTGCCAGAGCCTGAGAAGAACTCATAAATGGGGCCTGATACACAGAGTGCTCAGATGATAACAAACCAATCACAAAAGATATTTCTCTATCTTTTCTCAGGGAAGAAGTAAGACCTAGAAGCAGAGGATGAGAAGTGGAAAAGAAAGAGAGAAAGAGGAGAGTATGCTGAACTTTCAGTCCCTGAGTCAAGGTCAGAGCTGTGCAGGCAGAAGCTTTGTATTGTGTGTAAAATTTTAGTTTTATGTTAAATTGGCTGGAATTTTGAGTGCCAAAAGGAGTTAATTACTAAAATAAGACTTCTTCTTATATCCAAAATTTATAGCAAAGGATTTCATCTAAGGCTGATAAGGAAAATCAAAGGTATTTCTCTGATTTAAATTCAAAGCAGAGAAAAAAAAAATGGATAAACTCATTTCTTATTTGTATAACCCCAGTGGATTCAGTCCACATATTAAAGGGTTTAAAAAAACATAGCACCTCTCTTCCTGAAGCTCATAGTCCAACAGGGAATTATATAGTTGTACAAGTCAGTTCAATATAATGTAAGAAGTAAAAGGAAGCATATGATTTTACTAGCCAGAGGAGTACCTAAACTATTGAGCTTGTAAGAGAAAGTTATGTCTAAATTGGGATCTTAAGTATGAGTCTATTAGCCAAGTAAAACATGAAAGAGATGGATTGTAGTGTTCTGGGTGAAGGGAATTCTATTCAGGAAGATTCCTATGTTAGGGAAAACATGACAATCTGAAGGAACTTAGTCCAATATGAACATTACTCTCTGGAGAAAGATGACTTCCCAAAATGCTGTGTGGAGGGTTGTGGGAGAAATGCAAGTGGGCAGGATGGACCATAGCAAACAGTGATTTCAAGAAGTTTGGTCTTTAACCACTTTATCAATTTTGAAGGAGAAGATATTTAGGTCTCCTGTAATTTTCACCTGCTTTCTCCCCTAAAGCAACCCTGTCAAATAAATTATTCAATGATACTAGTTAAAGCACGATAAGGAAGATTTTATTCAGGACTATTGCAATAGGTATGGGGACCACTGCAATGGGATTTTGCAATGGGGGAGAGAGATCAGGCTCAACTCTGAAAACAGCACGAGCAAGTGAAAATTCATAGCCAAAGGGCACACTGGGGGTCACTATATACAAAATTAATGAGGAAGCATCAGGGGTGAGGGGAGTTCTGGATATACCAATCTAACAGAATTCTTGCTGTGAAGACCCAGTATAATCAGACATAACCTGGGGGATGTTCAGATATCTAGGATGTTCAGATATAGAGGTTGGGGAATTCTTGGTAAACTGGCTTAGCAGGTGTCTTTTCTAAAACTAGCTTTTTTAAGGAAGTGTACAGCTGGACCTAGGAGAAGGTTCAGGAGCCTAAGCAAAGTTTGGTCAAGCAAAAAATCTTTGTCAACCCCCCATACACTGTGAAATGTGGTATGCTTGCTATTCTAATGATTCTTCAAGCCTTACTTCCTTTCCAACCAAATAACTGTCTCCATGCTTTATTTCTTGGAGAAATTCTAGAGCCACTGTGTAAATATTATCAAACTTCAAATTGTGTATACATGTATATTTACAGTATACTAACAACTTACATTTCATTGAATCATACTGTTTTTGCATTTTTTGAAGATTATTTCTTAGTTTCCTGTTTTATTTTAACCAAAATAAAAGTGCTGTAAAAACAACTTGATAAACCTGGGAAAATTATTTAAATTAACGAAAGCCTGTAATGTGTTTACTAATGGACTTAAACACCAGATGCTCAGCTTTCCTATTTCTATGTACGATGTTCATTAATAGCAGCTACTGACTTTGCATCTATCCCTAAGGCTTATGAATAACTAACAGTTGCCTCATTCTGTTTAGCATATAATGCATAGTGCTTGGCCCTTCTCAAGGGAGTTATTTGACTCACATTATATAAGTTTCAGAAACACTACCCAAGATTTACATGGAGTGAATACTCAAGGGCCTGGATAAACCAATAGCCAGGTTGAGTTATTACTTAAGTATTATTAAACAAAATTACACTGTATCACCTGGGAATACTTTGAAGTGGTGGTTTGATATAGAGGACAGCTATTGTGCTGCTTGCTTCAACTTATTTAAGGAAAATGAAGTCATATAAGGAGAAACAATCTCTATGCTCAGATAACCATCACTACTAACTGGGGATACGAGAAACATTGATTTCTTAATTTCCCAAAGGTCTAAGAACGAATATTGCTATTATCTCTTTGTGATGTCTACCTTCTTTCCTAGGTGGGACTGTAGATTTGGGGAGGAAAATTCTTTTGCCTCTAAATGAGATTGTCAGGGATACAGGTATGTGTTTTCCATATTTGTAAATTCCACAGAAAAATTTGGTCTGTTGCATTTTATTCAGAGAGAAAGCAGATTTTCATAAAGAGAAAGCAGATTTTCTGTATAGTGTATGTATATTTTATCCCAAATTATACTTTCAAAATAAGTATAGATTGTTTGTATATTAACTACAATAGGGTCATTATATAATTACTAGAAATTTTAGTTTTAAAAATATAATTACCTAATTTGAGAATTGCAATATTAACATTTGTCTTCATTTAAGGCATCATATAACGAAGAAATGCTGAACAGGATATGGATTTGTTTTGGAAAGCTCTATGATCAATCTGCTGGTATCTTTACAAAGACTAATTAGAATCAGAAAGAAAGATATTGAAAGTTTCCACTATGACATATTTATCTGCTGAAAAAAAATGAGTGACTATCCCAGTTATATTTAAATATAATTTACCATTGAAGGAAACAAAATTACAATCTCAAATTATTTGGAAAAATAGATAATTTTACAAAGACTGACAATTTTGAAGAGCACAGTTCCCAGAATATTACATTAATGAAATTTTCAGTAAACAGCTAACAGCTTTATTATAGACATATTAATAATATGTGCCCAGTAACTATCAATGGTGAATATTAGACATTCTAATAGAAAACAGGATAATGTAAAACACTGATTTCTTAATTTCCCAAAGGTCTAAGAATGAATATTGTTATTATCTCTTTGTGATGTCTACCTTAATATAATAGGTTGGAATTTAAAAAAATACTTTTCTGGCTATAAACATCAAATAAAATTCCATATGAATAGTGTGGATTTTATAAATTTTACTACTTTTTAAATATTCTTAATTTTCTCAATTGCCAATTTTGCTTAGTTGCAATTTATTTTTTAAACATTCTAATATAGTCTAAGTAATATTAAATTTGACATCTCATAAGCTTATTATTTAGTTTCTTTTTTCCTTGGGATGTAAGATAAACAATTACAAAGATAAATAAAATGCATTTTTTATAATAGATTGCAACTTCAAATTTCAGAATCTATAATACAACACATGTACTTTGGGGCCAGGAAGAACTGAGCTTGTATCCCAGCTGTGCTATTTGGAAGCTGGGTGGAATTTTCCCCATCTGTCAGATGAGTATAATAATACTAACCACTAGGGTTTCTGTGTGAATTAAATTCAATTTACATATATGAAGTTACTGGCATAGTGCTTGTCACAAATACTACAATAGATTATACTACTATTTTCTTTCTTCCAAGAGGCAAACACAAGCAACACGGCAAGGTTTACTCATTACTTATTGAAGAATTTCCTAGTAGATGCAACGACAATCTGTTAGGTAGAAAGAATAACATAAGGATATTAGGAAGAAAAACTTTCAAACATTTATGGATACATTCTCAAATGGCACTAAATAAATATGTGAGTGGGAAATGTTGCATTATTTTCCAATATATCCATTTATACTATATGGTTCTTACTGAGATAAATGTGATTTTTTTTTCCGAATCAGAAAGACACTTTAGCTCATTCAGTAACAACCTTCAGAATTGCCATTTTGAGTAACTGTGCTAATACACTGTATATACTAAGCAGTTATGCATATTTTTACTGAAGATATGCTTTTTAATATAATGAAAATAGGTGAAAATATTAAAGAAATCTCTATATACCTATTGATTTACCTATTTATATCATATATTTCTCTGTCTGTATATCTATCTATCTATTGCTAACTTTCAATAGTTTGCTGATGATAGGTATACAACTATTGGTAGCTGTACATATTTTCAGAATAATTTTTGGTATTAATAAATTCATATAATATGTAATAATCAAATCAGGATAATTTGGATATCTATCACCTTAAAATTATCTTTTTTATGCTGGGACGTTCAAATTATTCTCTAATAGCTGTTTTGAAATATGCAATAGATTATTGTAAACTATAGTTACTCCACTGATTTATTGAACTCTAGGTCTTATTTCTTCTATCTAGCTGTATTTTGGTACCTATTAATCAAATTCTCTTCATCCCCATTCCCCCTACCCTTCCCGGCCTCTAGTATCCTCGAAACTACTCTCTATCTTCGTGATACTCATTTTCTTAGTTCCCATATATAAGTGAGGCCATGTGATATTTGTTTTTCTATGCTTGGCTTTTGACTTAACTTTTGACTTTTGTAATCTTTCAATTCTTAATTCCCATCCTTTTCACTGTATCCAGTTTTCCCCCAATTTATTAAATATAATAAATTGTTCCAATGTTTTCTCAACACAAATATTAGAGTAAATATAAAAATCTCTATGCCAAATTTGCTCTAATTTTAGTCTAAATGGATTTGGGGACAGTCTTTTTAAAAATAACAAAAACCATAATGTTTTAAATCAAACACAGCATTTCTGATTGAGGAAGAGGCATCTAAAGGCAGCAATTTGTTTGAGAGAGTTGGTCTTATATCTGTTTTAATAAGAGAAATGTATTACCTTTTAAAAAATTGGTTTATAGATACAATCCCTTAAGCAAGAATAGGGCTATGCTAAATTGACAATATTATTCTATTTTATGAATACCTTGACTAATTTCTAGCATATAGTCTCCAGATCAAGTTTGGGACATCCCAGGATTATTTGTTTTAAAAGAATTTTTAACCTGTAAAAAAGAGCAGATCGAATAGCTTTTCTTACTTACCATTAAATTATTTTGATTTATTTTTGTGTAAATATAGCGATATCTTAATTTATTTGCTTGATCTCTGATTCTGTCTCCATTTTGGTGAAAGAGATCCAGGTTCAAGTGAGTCTGTAGGATACACAGATTTAGCGGAGGTACATGGCTCCAGGAACTATGTTTAATAAGATATGCCAATTAATTTGGTAACTCTGGTCACTGAGCATGACAGTTTAGAGCTGGAAAATTCATTTTCTTAGGATTGAAGAAGAGTCAAACCTCCCCCCAATAAAAAGAAGATTAGGAGAAACTTAGAGCAATACTATGTGACATCATGGATTGAGCATCTGTTCTGTGCAGAGAACTTGCTAGAATCCATGGAGAAGGGGACAAAACAAAAATGAATAAGATATTGCCTCTCCCATCTTGAAAGTGATCTAGAGCTGTGATAGAATGAGGAGAAGCACTAAAAGGAAAAAACATCAACATAAATTTTACTTTTCTTAAGTGCTCAATGCTTTTCAGGTGTAATTCCTATAATGGCAACAAACGACTTCCCAGTATTACTGTGAAGAAATAGAGTCAAGGTCACTCTACTAACTGTTCATCCTCAATCTTGCTTTGCCTTAAAGAAAAGCCTGCTTTTCTATAAGACTTAGAGTTTAACAAATACATCCTAAATTTGAGCATTGCCAGGTATTCTCATTTTGATTGTTTTCCTCTAGAGATAAAGACGATAAAAATGCATTTCTGGAAAAAGCTTCCTTGGGGTTAGTGTGAATTTATAGGGATGTACTTGAAGACAAAGCATTGTTCTGAAGACCACCAAATTCATAAATAAGCAATGGAGGCATAAAATTTGGATTTACAGTATTTTAAATGTACTAAGTTACTTTAAGTATGCTTTAGATAGAGCAACAAAATACCACTTACACAGTTACAGCAGGACAAGTGATGAAAGGGTTGATATAGCACCATAAATAATACACACTCTGCTCTTAAGGGTCTAACAGTCCAGTAGAAGAGAAAGCATCTACATTACTAAATATAATGAAAATGTGATGTGTTCAATTATAGTAGTCAAGCCATTAAGTCCAGTGGAGTGCAGGAGAAGGATTCCTGAAGGATGAGACATTTGTCTTAGAGTGGTTGAATCTCATCACGTGTGTGTGTGTGTGTGTGTGTGTGTGTGTGTGTATAGAAGTAAGAGATAATAAGTTGAATATTCAGAGAAGATGGTGAGAATGGATTTAAAGTGTGACAGTCCATGGTCAGGAAGCCTCATTTAAAGGATAGTGCAAGTGAAAATAATATGAGTCGACTTGACCTATTTTCAAATTATCAGAGCAAGGCCCTTTTAAGTTATAAAACGAAAATGGAAAACCTCTGGGTTCCCAGGGATTTGAGTGCTATGTCTCATGGTAGCATGCTTGCTACCACGCTGCATTCCCCAGATCTCCATAATTTCGCAGATCTCAGAGGTAAATGTCACAGTTATTTTGTTCTTCTTCTTGTAAACTATGTGAAACACACATAATGCGTATTTATTCTCGTCTGTTTCCTGCCACACAGGCCTGCTCTGTTCTCTTTCCTCTTCCCCACCGCTGACATCCAGATGCACATGGGCACATACATGCACACACACTCAGGAAAGATTTATGTTTCTGCCTGATGACTACCTATGAAATAAATCCTTGGGCTAGATGAAGATCACTAAAACATACACAGTGTAGAGCACATTTATATTAAGAGAAACAACCAAAGTTCAGGAAGTTGATGCTAGAAACTAGCCATCCAAATAGGATTAGCTTAGCTTCGCTGGAGATTTTTCATTCAGATATTAAACTTTATCTCCTACTGTGAAGATTATTATTTTGTACTCTAAATATCTAAAGCTAACTGAACAAAATAAGCTACGTGTCTAGACATTGCCTAATAGACCATGGGGAAAGGGGAGGAAAGACGGTAGTAGAAATATCTGCACAGTCAGTGAAATGTCTGCATGATGAGATGTTTTCAGGAAAAAAAAATATGATTGGACTCCTCATGTAGTTTTTGTGGGGGATTATTTGACATGGCACTTTAAAAACTTTTTATTTATAAAAATAACGTATTCCTAATCTTGGAGATAATTAAGTTAGGCATAATTATAATAAGTAGTAGATACATAAAAAATGAGTTTACAGAAGAGAGAGAGAAAAAAAGCACGGCTTAACTGCTCAGCTCTGCTGTTATATATGCACCCTAAGTAGAATAGAATAGAATTTTCAGGGGAAACAGAGGTTCATCAAAACTAAGTCTATGCCCTACTAATGTTGTTTCAAAAATCTTAATGTGGTCAAAAAGATTTCAAGAATGTAGCATGACTTGTATGTATACCTTATTGGATTTTAATTCCCATCACAAGCCCCTTTGTTCTCTATGCTTAGAGGGTCCCTGACCTTGAAAAATATGACATCACTATAACTACTTTCAGATTCTGTGCACTTTCCAACACTTATTGTCACGTACAGGAAATAAAAGTCTTCTATGTTAATCAATACATGAATGGGAATGGCTTCACCCCTTTTATTTCAACACAGGGAGTTGTCTGCGGATTAACTGGAGAACTTTTGTTGTGAAAAACTGTAAAAGTTAAGGGGCCAGAAGTACCAGAAACAGAAACCCATTATTTCATTACCTAAAATACACAGTGAAATGCAGAGAAGGGACTATAACCTAAAAGGAGAGTGAAGGAAGAGTAAGACAAGAAATAATGGATGGGCATACAGGAGTTGGAGTGAAGATGAAGTGTTAATTGGGAAGTGATGGAAGTTATTTCTCTCTCTCTTTCAATCTCTGCCTCTCACGCTCCCTATATATATGTGTGTATGTGTGTGTGTGTGTGTGTGTGTGTGCACATGTGTGTAAGAAAGAGAAAGGGGGCTTTTAAGAAATGTTGCTGTACTATTATTCCTGTTTGATGTTTTTAAGAAACTTCATAAATAAAGGTTTTATGTGTTTGACTACTATATTGTGGCAAAACAGGAATTTAGGTAACTTGACTTTATGTTGGCTTCATCTCCAAATCTTGTATTTAGGTCTTATTAAAGAATATTTTTTAAAGATAAAATCATCACTATCCTACAAATATGAAATGAACATATATCAAATATTTTATTAAACTCAATTAATAAGGGATTAAGTAAGATATTACAACTGGTTTAAAGGAGAATTCAAAGTACTACACCCTTACATAAGTAAATCAAGAATACCAAAATAAATTTATGAATAGATGAAAAATTAGCTTTATTTTTTCACAAGGGGGAAAAGAAATCAATTGTCTGTTCACTGAAGAGAATTCATTTTAATAGTATGTAGTACTATGAGTTGGTGGAGACAACCTAGAGAGGTAAGCTAGTAAGGACACCCACTAATCATTGCAGTCTTTTATTTTTCCTGGCAGTATATACCATTTTCATACTGATTTTAACTTGAATTTAGGAACCATGTTTTTAAGATGCCATATACATATAAATTAAGTAGAAAATGAAAGCAAAGCCAAAATGCTAATGGTTCAACTAGATTTTTTCAATTTTTTTTAAACAAAGGTTGCTTAGTATAATGTCTCCTCATATACTGCTAGTTATCTAACTTTTCGTCTAAATTAATGTATTCATTATATTGAAAACTCACACTGATAAATCTTCCACTGCCCATTCTTACCACATAGACTTTCTTCATCTTCCCAGAAGATAAGTAAAATACTATGTGCATGATCTGTAGTTCACATCCTATTGGCATGGAGATAGAAGTGAAAAAAACACAACTGTGAAAAAGTATGAAAGTATAAGGAGTCTTAATTACAGGGATTTTGAATAAATTTGTTTAAAGTGAAGTTCTTACTTCCCAGTTCTTAGAGTCAAAGAATTAGAAAAGTCACACTAATTTGCCCAATGAACATGTATTGAGTGTTAAATGCTAAATAGAAAATATCAATCATCTTAGCAACTTGAACAGCCACTGAGATAAAACTACATGACTTTTTTTTTTTTCCTTTTCTGAGAGGCTCTTTAGTAAAATGGAATTAATCATTAATTTAAAGCCAGGTAATAAAGGCCTTTTATGAATTCACAAGTATGATACTATAAATATATTCATGATAACTATGTCAATACCTACTAATTCTCAATTTTGCCTCAAGAGGCATGCAATTTAAAATAAGATAACACTTTAAATAAAGGTAGATTGCAGTTATACCTAAAAAAAAGCAGAAGACAAAATATTTTAACAGTGTCTGACTAAAGGCTCAACTCTGTCTCCTAACATAAAAACCAATCTAAACACCCACCACATCACATCATGAGAATGGGTTACCAAACTGTTTCTGGTTTACATCATCTATGTTAATAACACTTCCAGCTCAAGTATGATGTATATCCCTATTAAAGTGATATAAATGTAGGAAGTTTAGTCTGAGAATTACTTGTGTAATTTTTCTTGTTTTGTATTTTGGTGGTACCTAAAAATTGAGATTAGTCACTTCGAAATTGTTTTGTGTAATTTCCTGAGTGATTTACTATGTGTATATATTAAGCTTTAGTTGGGGTTTGCATTGAATAAATCACTAGGAGTCAACAGAAACAAATTTCCAGAAAATGATTTAGTACATTTAACCAAAACAAAAAATAATTTTGTGTTAATTTTAATTAGGTTTCTGGATAAGGCTTACATTATGTAACATTCTTACCTTAAATTGGCCATGAAGAACATAAATTTTATGACTTGGTAAGAACAAATTACTGTAATTTTCCCAGCAAACACCAAACATAATTCAGGAAACACAAATTTAGTAGCTTGTTAAAAACAAAATACAATACTGAGGATTTTTGTACTGAGTCCTACTGTGATGGGTAAAGAAACAATAAAATGGTACAAGTAATAAAATAGCTGCTGCTAAACATCAAGTTAGGCTCAAAGAAATATGCAAGTGTATTAATCATCATTAAAGTTATTATCAGGCCTACAGTGTGGAGAAGTTTGCTTTTTTTATTTAGAGACAGAGTCTCATTCTGTGGCCCAGGCTGGAGTGCAGTGGGATAATCTTAGTTCACTGCAGTCTGGAACTGCTGGGCTCCAGGAATCCTCTCGACTCAGCCTCCCAAGTAGCTAGGACTACAGGTACACATCATTACACTTGGCTAAGTTATTTTCTTTCTTTCTTTTCTTTCTTTTTTTTTTTTTTTGTAGAAACAAGGTCTCACTATGTTGCCCAGGCTGGTCTCAAATTCCTGAGCTTAAGCAATACTCCTTCTTTGGCCTCCCAAAATGCTGCGATTAGAGGCGTGAGTCACTGTGTGTACCCAGCCAAGACTCCCTTCTTTACCAAATTTTCATCAGCCTCCTCTGAAATAGTTTTTAGACTATACCTTGTCCTTGGGTCTTGTCCTCAAGCTTGCTTAGCCCAGTTGCAGCAAGATTTCCACTAAATCAGTATAGAAAAAAATCTCTCACTCTTAATATCTGGTCACTCTTGATATCTCATCTGCCTCAATACCTGATTAAATTCCTCATCGTTCATCTTTGATATTTGATTACCCTGACCTGCCCTCAGCAAAAATCTTAAGTCAGTTTAGCAAAAATCTCCGGTATCCTTGTTGACTCCTCTTAATAATGTTCCATTTACTAAACTCCAACCCCTCATCTGCTCATTGGCTATAAATCACCACTTGTCCATGCTGTATTTGGAGTTGATCTTGATTTCTCTCTGTTATTTTGGCAGTATTGACACCTATCTCAATAGTCTTGAATAGTCTTCCTTATGGTTTTAGCATGTCAGAATAATTATTTCTTTAATAGTTTGAAGGCTATATCCGAGCAAGTGTAAAAATCAAGTAAATGCATTACAAGCCAAAATTGTTTGAAAATATAAAATGAATTACTTAACTTCCAATTTTCTCGTGCATAATTTCAATTTTTATTACATTGCTTAATATTCACTTTTTTGTGAAAATAAAATCAATTGACATTTCTTAATAGCTGAATTTTTATCTAAATATATTACCATAATTCAAAAAGTTAAAGATAACTTTGATTTTTCACCCCTTTCCCCAAGATAACCTATATTAATATTTAATAATTTTTTATCTACTATTTTCCCTGATAATATGTTTTAAAGCATTGGTTAGAGCCCTCAAAACATTACTGTTTTTCTCTCTATGATTGAGGTATAAATGTGTTCACCTTTTATACAATATTTAGCATATATCAAATATAAAGGGACAGCAATTCTGCTGCTAAAACAAAGCAAACACAAAGTTGGTGCTTTATATTAATAAAATCCAAGCAACACGCAAAGTTGTTAACCATGAAGATTCCTGGGGGTATATGTACATATGTTTGGAGTTGATAATAGTAAGGAAAGGATTGAGTAACATTCACCTTCTATTTTATACACTTCGTTTGTTTCTTAAAATGTTTTAAAATCATTTATGATAAAAAATATAACATAAGGTTCAGTTCCTAGGATGGCTTTGATCAATAACTGGCACAACAATGATGATAGGGTTTGCTGCAGATACCTATTGCCCTGCCCATCATATCATGTCTCTAGAGAAGCCTCTTTCATTGTGTGATAATAGAGTTGGACTGAATTAATTGCTTTTCTTCTAATCATCTGAAAGCCTAAATGAAGATATTATGCTATTTCCTTTCCAGGACCACTTTCAAACCAGAGTCCTTTATTGTTTTATTTTTATTTGAATGCTATACACTCTGCTGTGGTTTGGATATTTGTTTCGTCCAAACCTCTAGTTGACAATTGATCCCCAATGTTGGAGGTGGGGCCTAGTGAGAGGTGTTTGGGTCATGGGGGTGGATCTTCATAAATAGATTAGTGCCCTCCCTCCAGGGGTGAGCAAGTTCTCACTCTGTTTGTTCCCACGAGAGCTGGTTGTTAAAAAAAAACTGGCATCTCCCCCCTAATCTTTCCTCCTCTCTTACCATGTGATCTCTGCATAGGCCCTCTCCCCTTCTGCCTTCCACCATGAATGAAAGCAGCCCAAAGCCCTCTCCATATGCAAATGCCCAATTTTGAACTTTTCAGCCATCGGAACCATGAGCCAATTAAACCTTTGCCTCAGATATTCTTTTAGAATGACACAAAATGAACTAAGACAACACTGAGTCTGATACCTTCTTCCAATCATGACTGTTACTCAACCCCACACAATTTGCTTCTATTTTTGTGGATAGCTTCAGTAGGCTGTTCATATATATGTATTTTCCAACCAACTTCAGCTGACCTCATTCTCCTGATTTCCAAATTGATGTTGGCTATCAGTGCAAATTTTCAATTTCACATCCTCTTATCCTCCTTAATAACTCTGACCTTTACTTATTTTCACTCTCCTTTGATCAGCCAGTAATATAACCTCACCCTTAACCTCATCAGCACATCCACATCTAATAACTCAAAGTTTGTACTTGGCATGCATAATCAAAACTTCCTGTCTTCTTTCCCATTTCCCCACACCTGCTAAATCTGTTCCTAACTCAACTGAGAATGCCAATTTCTCAGCTTCTCCCTTTTTTAAAATTAACTCTACATTTTTATTTTAAATATATTTGTGGCCTCCAATGCATCTTTGCTCAGGAACCTTTTGCACCACCTTTCTGGATTCCCTTGGACTTATGTAGGTTAGGTTTATGATAGTTCTTGTGGGCGAGCCATTCCGATTTCCCTTGTCTGCCTGCATTCTGAGTTTCATTCTGACATTAGGCATGTGTGCCTGTCTAAGTCTACTCATGCAGCTATAACAAAATACCATAGACTGGATACCTTATAAACAACAGAAATTTATTTCTCATGGTTCTGGAGGCTGGAAAGTCTAAGATCATGGTGCCAGTAGATTTGGTGTCTGGTGAGGACCTGATTTCTCAGGTTCATAAATGACACCTTATATCATGTACTCACGTGGTGAAGGGGTATAAGCCAGCTCTATGGGGTCTTTTAAATAAGGGCACTCACTAATCTCATTCATGAGGGCTCTACCCTCGTGACTTAATCACTCTCAATGGCCCCAGCTCCTAATACCATGACCTAATACCATCATCAAATTTGTATATATGAATTTTAGGGGACACAAATATTTAAACTCTATCAGAGCCCAGATGTCTTTTACATAATTTTGTTCTTCACTTAAGCTACTTATCTTTGTTTTAATTCTGTTATTTGCCACCATGAATTCTGATAAATGCAACTTATAAAACCAAAGAGCTTAATAAGCAGCCTAACTTGGCTAGAGCATAGGGAGTATCTGTGTCAGTAGTGAAGATAAGGCTTAAAGAAAGGTTTGGGAGCTCTCTAAAATGATTAGTACATCTATGCCACTGATTCTTAAATTGGAGTTCAAAGCTGCACAAAAATTCTGTGGATAGAAATATATGTAATGGAAATGATTTTCCTGGAGACAACCCAAGGTAACATTCAGTGAATAAACGCACCTCAAAGTCCAAAATCTCTAGTCGATAAGCAGTGATCACTCTACCAGTGTGGCCTTTTTTGGTCTTAAGACCTAAAAACTAAAAGAATAGGTTATCCATTTCATATATACCAGCATGTGATGGTAGAACAGGAGCAGAAAAGCCACAGACACATACCTATATCCCACTTGGAAGGGAATAATGAGAGTCAAAAAACAGTCACTAGTTCATAACTACTCTAAGATCCAAAGTGGTCACTGTGAAGGCTGCTTACTCTGGAGGTCAGGAGGTTCCTGAAACAGGACATGATTCTCTCCTGGGAGAGTTTTTTTGTTCACCCTCTTTATTTTCCATTACTATCTTTGACCTTTTCTAAAATGAGGCTACACAATTTTCTTAACTCACTTCTTGCTTGTGGAAGATACGGGGCTCACAGGTTACTTAAATTCTCAAAAAGTCACAGGCTTTTCTAATTCAGGCTCATGGGTACTTTGGCGGTTACGACTCTCTCACTCAGTTTACTCCCAGTCTGTTCTTGTGCCTGGACCATCCGCATGCTTATTACAAATGTATATTTCCATACTCTACCCAATCACAATCTCAGGAGATGAGGTAGAAAGCACAGTCTGAGAAAATGCATATTAACAAATTTGTCAAATAAATTGGGTTCTCTGTAAATTTTAGGAGCTACTAGATTAAACTGAAGATGATTTTTGAGGGAGGGGACCTTTTTAAGCTGTTGAAAAGTAAAAAGATAGGGTCTAGGAGCCTGAACTTAGGTACTACAACAGTTTGAGAAAAAGGAATAGATTCCAGAAATATATTAGAGGTGGAATCCACAAAAATTAGAAATACTACATGTGGAGGATGTCAAAAATATAAAGGAATCCACATGAACTTTTAAAGTTTTGCTTGGGACAGAGTATATAGGAGCATTCTTTATCAAGACAAAGATAGAAAAGAAAGAGTTGCTCTCGTGAATTTGGAGGTATCCCTGGAGCTATGGAGGAGAGGGAGTGTTAATTGAGGGCCATCAAAATGAGAAGACAAAAGAATAAAATGGAGTTTATCGTCTTTGAGGTGAGAGTATTTTAAGCTATTGTTTTCCAGTTCTATAGATAGATTTGAGGTCAGATTAGCCTGCCACATTTTCCTCAAATTCTTATGCTAAGCAAGGAACTCATTGATTGCCTTTTAAGCACTAGAAAGTGACTGTGGTTCTTTCTTTTAAAATTATCAGATAGCCTTGAAATTAAGATTTTCTAATGATGTACCAAAGAGGAAAAAAAAAAAAAAAAAGACTTCTGAATGACAAATGACAAATTGTTTATGAACCTTCATTTATTTAATTATATTCCATTAATCACAACCCCAAATCCTATAGACACTTAAAGGATGTGTGATTCTGCCACATTCTATCTTGTCTGAAAATCTGAAAGCAACACATCCTTTCAGCACTTAGCATTAACATACATAAATTAAAACTGGAAATGGGTTCAAGATAAAAATTTCCTAGCATTGGAAGTAATGTGCATCTCAGCCCACTGGGTCCCTGGTTAGACAAAAGGGGAGAGAAAACGTGGCTGCAGCAGTGCATGTAACCTGCTCTTTCCGATTCCCCATGCCTTTGTTCACTATTCTTACTCTAAACAACTCAAGAATTTTAATTATACTTAGCAATGACCTACCGAAGTATATATAGATTTCCTCTATTCTACTCTGACCTGAGACTTTCAGCAGAATTTCTCTATTTAATAAAGATAAAAAAGAAGAGAGGGTTCAATAAATGTGTCCATACCATAGGACGATAATGCAAACGTGTCCCTGGAGGTTCTCTCAATTTACTCTTCCAATGACAGCAGGGTGCTCTGGGGACACATCAATATATCAGTGTGTCTCCCAGGAGCACTAGATCAGCTTTCCTCTCCCAAATGGGATCCTTTTGCCTGACCCAAGTACTCTGACCTTTACTCTACCCCACTGTCTTGTCATCCTTTCTGCCGCCGCCTACCTTTCCTGGCTGTGCTTTGAGACAACCTCCAAATTCTATAAGACACCTGTACTCTCACTCTAGAAAAAGTTAAAAAATTTAAAAAAATGTAATGTTAAAATACTTTTTACTTGTTTTTGTCTGCTGAAAATGTATAATTTAGACACATTTTAAAAGATACTCTAACTTATCTTTGTATTTTTAAAACATGTATGTCCACCCCTATTATACCTAATGCAATTATGAGGTTTTTATTTATTCTACACAGTTTTGTGTATGTTAAATAAAGAAGAAAAATTGCATGTATGTATTAATATATATATTTATATACGCAAATACTTTGGCTTAATTAAATCCCATTTATAGAGTTTATTTTTTTAATGTTTGTGTGACAGTAGAAAGGAATAAGCTTCACAAAAGAAGAGGCACATATTTATTTACTTTCTTAAAAGACCTTAATATCCACTTAGAGTCTGTCCTTTATCTGAAAGGGCTTGAAAACTGATCTGGTAGCTGAGATTTGTGAGACCCCTCTCAATTTCTGGCTCTGACATTCCCCACATGGAGTGGAGAGGATATCCTGTTTTTACAACACACTTAAGAGCAAATAGCTTGAAGCTATACCAAATGATCTGTAATCAATAGAACACTGACATGATTAACAAGGACAAAGCAGTGGAAAAATTCTTCCAGAGATGCAACAGGGATGTCTCCTTGGGAATGATATTATATGAGATATTGCCACTTCACTGTTGTTAGAGATACTTTCCTTGAACACAAGCCCTATCAGTCTTCTGAAAATGAAATGCTAAATTTTGAGCAGAAAAATGTTCTTCACTGCTGTAATACATCTTCCATTAATATATCCAAATGAAGTACCAAGCATTTTAAAGCCATTTGAAACTATAAAGGTAGTCGGAAGCACTTTATTACACAAAGTAAAATACTGAACAAAAGCCATAGAGGTAAAAATTTTGGTCGTTAGGAACTTTTGCAAATATTTTTGTTCTGTCTAGCAGATCTGAAATTTCCTAGTTTTTTAATAATAATGTTAATAATTATAATTCACATACTATAGTAATAAATTAGCAGTTACTTTTTATTTATATTTTCCCAAAGAAAATATAGACTGTATAGATATTAATTTCAAGAGATATATTGGAGTATGTACTTTTTCTACTCTCAGATTAAAATATAACAAGAAAAGAAATGTAATGTGTAGTCCATTATGTAGCCACTAGTCACATATGACTACTTAAATTTAAAATAAGATTAAATAATATGTAAAACTGTATTCTTCACACTCAACAGCTGCATCTGAAATATTCAATAGCCACACATGACTGGTGGCTACCATGATGAACAGTACAAATAAAAGAACGTTTCCATCAAAGTGGAAAATTCTATAAAAAAGTACTAGAATATAATCTTAGCATTATGATTTACAACACAGCCTGAGGGCCAAATTGGCCCATCACCTGTTTTTGAAAATATAGTTTTACTGAAACCCAGGAACATCCATTTGTGTACATGTCGTTTATGGCTATTTTCTCACCATGATGGCAAAGATGAGTGGTCATAAAAGTGATTTTATAGCTCATGAAGCCTAAAATATTTAGTATTTGGCCTTTTACAGAAAACAATTTGCCAAATTCTGGCCTAGAGCCTCTCTTCTGAGCAATTGATAATTAGCATCACTTGCTGGCCAAAATATCTTTTTACATAAGTATTTATAAGCCTTTGCCTTCCTCATTCTCTTCTTCCTTCTCCCTCCTCACTTCCCTCCTTTCTATTATTTCAATCACTTATTTCTTTACTTGAATTGCCAAACTTGAATGAAAAATTCTTAGGAATTTCTTAGTAACTTGATAATGACAAGAAGAACTTGGACTTAGATTCACAAATACTTTTATAAATTTTTAGCCCCCAAGACATTACAATAAAATATAGTAGTGTTTTTAATAAAAGTCACAGAAAATATCATTATGCTGACATATGGACCTGGAATGTAGAAAGGAAGTAATCTTTCTGTTTTATGGACCTGAATAAAGAGGGATGTCCCCTAGCGATAAAGTTCCATGCATATCTCTTTTTCTCATTTCTTTGCAAGAGAAAGTTCATTTCCCCTATTGATACATGCTACTATTTTTTGCTTCAGATTGTTTTATTTACAAAAAGAGAGAAAGAGAAAGAAAGAAAGAAAACTAGCTCTAAACATAGGATAAAATACTGTCCAGTTTTCTTATTTCATTTTTATCTGAAAACATTCCAAGACCACTTCAGCTCTTTTGTGTAATAAAGTGAGAGGGGAAGAATTTTCTTTGATTGATCTCATATGGAAAAATACTATGTATATAAAATACAATTTATTTACCAAAAAAATGTCCCCTGCTACTTTAGGATAATTGAAATTAAAATTTGAATTGAACTACAAGTCTGATCTGTGTAGTAATTGCCAATAAAATTTTTTCTGTGTTTATTAGTGGTAATGGCAGCATGATTAGAAAATCTATTAGGCTTTCTCCACATGTAACAAAGCAAGTAATTCCTTTGACTCTGAATGGATAAAACAATTTACCTAATATTTGGTCAGGTCCTTCACTGTGCATCATTTTATTCATTTAGAAATAACTGATTAATTTGGAAATAACTGACTCATTAAGAAATAACTGAGATGTGATAAAATGAGTTGATATTTTCCCATATAATTCTATTAGTAATGGTCATACACACCTAGCTGGCATTTACACAGCACGTTATAGAGTGTGTATAGTGATACAGTGTATCCCAGCTCTGCTTCTTGCTAGCTGTGAAATCTCGCACAAGTTACTTAACCTATCTATTGCTCAGATTCCTCATCTATAAAACAGGGTAAAAAGTGTACCTATGTTATGGGATTGTTGGAAAATTAAGCAAATTAAATACTTGCAAAGTCTTTTGAACAGAACCCCCATAAGCTCTCACTAAATGTTAGAGAGCACTGTGTTATTACTAGTGGAAAGATTATGTGTATCGGAACCAGTCAGTTTTGTCCTTAAATCCTAGTTCTCTACTTCTTGTCATGCTAAATTCTCTGAGCCTCACTTTCTTTTTCTATAAAATGAATGTAATAATACCTGGTCTTCGTAGCTGTAGTAGGTTTATTGACAATATATGTATGCTGCCTGGTATATGACAAATGCTTAATAAAGAGCAGTTGATAGATAATAACATAATTGTGTAAATATGAAGACTCCAAATTAGCTGACTCATTTAGTCTGCCCAGCCAACATATATACAATTTTAGGTCCATTTCCTCAAATCTCCTCTGAGATCAGCCTTGTTAAAACTGTTGAACAAATGTCTAACCAGTGAACTTGTACTTGCCTTTCAAGAAAGGAGTACTCTTTTTCTTTGCCAATACATGACTTCCACTCCTATGGAGTGAGGCTGAGAAACATGACTTCATAGGCTCTGAGAACTGCATACAGGCTGAAATTATGTAGATCATGCTCCTCATTCACAGATGAGGTCAGTGAGGTTCAAAAAAATTAAACTCTCCCTCCAGAATTGTACAGCTATTTGGCCAAATTTCTTCCAGGGAGCTGGACTGAGTGTTCCTTCTATTACAATGCCTTTAGTATTTATGTGTAAACACTTCCAGTACTTGTTTATATTACTTCAGAGTTGCTCTCTAGCTGTTAACATGTGCATATCATTTTTCTCCAAGTTCTATGTTTCTTGGAGTCTTTTTATTTTATTACCTTTTAAGCAAACACATTAGTGTTTGGTGAATGTTTATTTAGTTAGTGAAATCGTGATGTTTCATGTAGACTTAGAATTCTAATATGTAGGGGCAAAGTATCTAATGTAATTTATATAAGTGCTTCCTTTCTGATCAATCTCCTTACATCAAGATATTTCATATATTTAAATACAATAAACATATATATATGCACATTGCTCGGAGCTCCATTCTGTTGTTCATGTTCTTGTCCATTCTAGAATGATTTATCACAGTGATTTGAATGAAGAAAGGGCTTTATAACACCACACATTGTACTCCTACAATGCTGATGTTCTTCAGTAGGTTTCTTCACCTTTCCTTCTCCAATTACCCAATCATGAGCCAAGGTATATGTCATAATGCAATTTTGACAGCTATTTTCACTCAACATAAAACAAATGTAAAACTTTAAAAATTTATAAGTAATGGATGAGTTATAATTCCTCAGTCATTTCGTTGATGATACACTGTCTCTGATCCCAAGCAGTTATTACCATTTCTTGGAATCACAGATGTATTAAGGCTCAGGTGATCTGGGTCAGAAGCCAGGGATAAGAGGCGACAGAACTAAAGTCAAGGTAATGGAATGAGCTAATGGCATGAATGTCTGTACATACATTTTTATATTATTAAGTAATAAAAAATCAATGATTCTACATTGATCCATGTCAATTATAGCAAAACAACTATATTAAATAGGCCTCAACAAAAAGTCTTGCTTTTAGCCAGTCATTGTTATTAGTGAGAATAATAATATTCCTCAGTTGTATTGGGTTAGAAAAAAAGACTTCTAGATTAAAATACTAGACTAATATTGACTATATATGTGAAACATTGGATACCCTTTTAAATTCAGCATAACTACAAATGAGGATTAGAATCATGTTATTATATGATTTCTTTCTATTTTTAGTAGAGATGGGGGTCTTGCTCTTACTCGGGCTGGTCTCGAACTCCTGAGCTCAAATAATCCACCCACCTCGGCCTCCCAGAGTGCTAGGATTACAGGCATGAGCCACCGGGCCTAGCCAGAATCATGTTATCATAATTATCACTAATGCAATAAAGCAAAGGAGAGAAACCATATCTGGTTAGTTTAACAGAAAAAAAAAAATTATTGAAAAGATAACTGGTACCTTCCACAAGCATCAGGAAGTCTATAGAGCTGAGCTGGAAAAAAAAATGTAGGATGTAAAGGAGGCCAGATAGCCAAGAACACAGCCACCATCACATCGAGTGCTCAGTCTGGTTAGAAAATTGTCCCTAGTGCCAGGACCACTGGACATGCCCTGCTGAGCTGTTGGAATTCAATACAGCTGCCACTGTGGTCACTGGACTCCGGCTATTTTTGTTGCCACCACAGTGTTCCAAAGGATTTGTAAACAGTCAGTGCAGAAGCGCAGTCTCAGGCAGGGGCATCTGACTGGCAGAGCAGAGGTCCCAAGCTGAAGCTGAGTCACATGCCTGTGTCTGGGCTGCCAACGGCTAGAGAGAACACTTATCTGACCCTTTCAGTCACCAGGCCCCACAAAGTGTCACAATGCCCAGTCATAGGAAGAGCATTTCTATGCTACTCAGCCAAAAGCAAGTAATATCCAGCTAACTGTTTCTCTCTTTTTGGTTTTGATTCCTTGCTCTATATTTTTCCCAAATTAAATAATCAAATTTTCCTGAACTGCTGTCTATACTCCCTCTTGTATTTCTTAGGCATTGGTGATGTTCTTGACTACTAATCATTTTGTTTTCCATAATTATTCTTACTAAACACTTTAAAGTTTCTTTTCAGATTCTTATTAATCTTTGGCTCATTAACAATAACGAAGAGTTGTATTTCACTAAGGTAATACCTTTCTTATAAGATGACCTTAAATCTAGTGGATTTAGCTAAATTGTGAGGTTATGCTGGTAGACAAACTGACCTAGTATCCAATTACTAGGCATCCTCTCTTTTATTAGGCATTAGGTATGATATTTAGTTATCACTAATGAATGCTGACCTCATGAATGTACTATCAGTACACAAACAGCAGAAAATTGTCATTTGTTCTCAGACCTTGTTTGCTCCTCTCTATAATGTTAGTGCTGGGTTATCAGCTAGTGTAACATACAATTGTTGGTTTCCTTGCTCTGTTTTTTATATAACTGTGCCTAATGGTACCTAAATGCATTTGTTCAGCTTTTAGTACAATCATGCAGGACATATACCCATGAGCACATGCATGTACACACACACAAACATAAATACACTCTAAGCTGCTATAATATTTCTGCTACTTATCTGTTGGCAAACAGAGCTGTGTGCAGTGAAACTACAAGTAGCAATACAAGAAAATTTTTATGGATATACCTATACAAAAAAAGTGTATGCATTATTTCTATGAATATTAACACAAAATAAATTTTCCATGCCTTCTTTGTGGCATATAAATCAAGGACATTACATTTATTATGCAAACATCCTCAGTCATTATCTTAAGAGCTAAAAGCTTTGTGAATTATTGATATAGAAGCTACTCAGAGAATATGACCAGGTCTTTACGGCATTATCAAACATACCAACATAGTGTTAAATTAATATAATTTTATTATTCAATTTGAATAAGAAAATACTTCAATATTGATTCTATCCAAATAGATTCATTTACGTCTCTTTGTTGATCAAGTACCCACTAGTACAAAAGCATTATCTATTGAGTAAATAAAGAAGTTGGATTTATGAAGCTTTGGCAATTGACAATCAAGAGAAGAATTAAAAATAAGATAAATATACATACAAATAAAATTAGAAAGAGAAGGAAGAGAGGAGAATGGCAGTATAAGCAAATTAAGTCACTTTAAATTCATTGAAAAGTCTCATTCAATATAGGCTCAATTTAATACATTTTAATATAATAAAAGAATATAATTTAGAGTTATACAGTTGTGAATAGAAAAGTTCAAGTGTAGTTATCTTTTAAGACTGCAACTTTGGGTTGGTGTTTTATAGATGTGTAGAGAGAGGAAACAGAAGACAGATGAATATGATGATTTCTTTTTATTTTATAACCTTAATTAAATTTCTTTTATTTTGCCTGCATGTATACATATTTATATAAAATGAAAATATCCTAAACAAAACTCACAATAAACAAGAAAAGCATAAGAAAATCTTGAGGCAATAATTTTAATGAACAAAAATATGCAGGGATAATGAGTGCATGCATAAAACTTGTACTGGAATAGAAGAAAAGGAAAACAGAATAAGAGGAGTCCAAGACCAAGGGGCTAGATAGGGAAATGATGATAAGGCTATAAGGTGAACTCCTTTACCATTGTGAAGAATGAAGTTTTAAATGTAACTTTTGTTGTCTACATATCCATTAGGCCTAGGCTTGGACCCTATAATAGAAAATTCCAAAAGAATAGTGACTTAATTAAAGAGATTTAATTTTCTTGTGCATAAAAGAAGTCTGTGTACACACAGCCCAGTACTGGAGAGGAGCTCAGTTTCCTCTCTTTTGGCTTTCATTCTGACAACTTGACTACATCCTCAGAACATGGCTGCGGATCTATCTTTTTAAGAATGTTTTTATGGTAAGCAGCTGTGGAAGTAGAGATAGTATCTCCCTCCTAGGCAAAGAGTGTGCAGGCTTACTGGCCATTATAAAAGTTCCAGGCTCTGCATGTTGTCTGATCCTCTCCTCATAGCCCTGTGGGAATTGGCACTCAGAAAACGGGGACAAGAAAATGCTGATATTCTGACCACTGCTATTGCTGTGGGAAATAAAGTCCTTTATCTCTGACCCAGGAATCACCTATCATCTGCTAGCTTCCAAGAGACTGTGGAAGGTTAACTACTTGGCTTGCAAGTAGTATAAAATCTAAGAGACTTTGCAGTTCTTTCCAGTCCCATACAATGTTTCTATTAACATAGAAAAATGTAAGTGAACATATAAGGGAGGCTGTGAAATGTTATTGTTTAATTTAGCACTACAACTGGAGCATTGTTACCAGGAAGAAGAAAAAAATGGATTTCAGGGTAGGGCACAAGAACTCGTCATGGCCATAGCCTGAAATATTTGTTCACAATTTACTGTTATGTGAAAAAACTAAAAATAAAGCATACTAACAAAGAGAAATAGGCCACAGATTAAGAAATTTATAGCAAATGTTTATAGAGGTGATCTCGGGGTAACTAAGGCACATTAAGTTGCTAGGGCTACTGTAGCAAAGTCCCAAAGTCCCACAGAGACTTCTTGTCTCACCTTTCTGGAAGCTAGAAGTCCTAGATCAAGGTGTGGGCTTGGTTCCTTCTGAGAGCTGTGAGGGAAAAATCTGTTCGAGGCCTTGACTTGAAGACGGTCATCTTCTTCCTGTGTTTCTTCCCATTATGGTCTTTTGGGGTACATTCCTCTGTGGCCCAATTTCCCTTGTTTATAAGGACATCAGTCATTTTGGATTAGAACCTAATAACCTCATCTTACCTTGACTGATTACATCTGCAATTAATCTATTTCCAAATAAGGTCACATTCTGCGGTCCTGGGGGTTAGGATTTCAACATGCAGATTTTGGAGTATACAATTCAAGCCGTAACAGAAGGTATGGATGACTTTTTTGTTGTTTTTTAGATGTTTTTCTTTCCAAGTATTGTACTGCTTTTGAGTTATTTTGGTAATTTTTTAAAAATGTAATTTTTAAAAACAAAGGTTTTATGCACTCATTCTGCTGATACACTCCTGTTAGGAACCTCAAACTGTGCTTTAATGTCACCCACGTATTTTTTTATTCTTCAAGGAACTATGTTGTTTTGTAGCTGAATCAATAGAAGATTGCCTCCACATTTGTTGCAACAGGTTGTTGTACCTCTCTTCCCGTACATTTTCATGATGAGGGTTTTGTTTTATTTTGCCTGTTTGTTTAAATCCTCAGGGCTCCATATGTTCACAAAATCACTGCACATACATTCAGCCCTTGGGCTTGTATCCTTCAATAGGAGTGGCTTCGAGTCTGGGACTTTTTAACCGTTCATTATAACTCTGACTTCAGTGCTGAATTGGTGGGAAATTATATCCATTAGGCTTCATTCCCAATGATACAGAGACACTGAGTGGGAGTTTGTGAGTGATGACTTTTCCAGTATTATGTGAAGGTAATTGTAACAGTTTGACATGCAAGAACAGAGTGACTGCTTCAGGCATGAGGACATAGGGAACAAACCAAGATAAAAGGAAGACTTGGAAACAAAGGCTACATTCTGAACCAGTTCTTTCCAAGTACTTTACACTGGAGGAGAACTTGTTAATGAATAACCACTATTGAATAGCTGCCATGAAAGCAAACAGAGAGCTATTCTACTATTAGTTACATTTTCATGCAAACGTTACTCATTTGTTCCTGAAAAATCAAATATTCCCTATCACCCCTGAGCTATAGGATACAGAGAAATACTTAGGTAACTAACACAGATGAAAAGAAGAGGTAGGAAAGAGGAATAATGAAGAAAATTGACCATAGATGAGACAGTGAAAACCAAGTAAAAGAAATAGAGGGGAGGGACACCCACATCTGATGTGGAGAAATGTGTGGTTCATTCAACTAAGCTCCAGAATAAAACCTGCGAGTTAACATATCAGCCAAGGTCAGGGAGAGACGGATCATTATATTCTTAGAAGTACAACTCCTAGGTAACAATATTTGTTTGTTTGGTTTTAAATCCTGGTTACCACAAAGGCTTAGAGCTTTATATAAATAATTATTACTCTTTGTTTAAGATCAGCAATATGATGGGAATCTTAAACATCTAAGATTTTCAATTTCATTTTAATAACAATGCTGTATTCATTGTTATATTTGTGATTTGCTTCTTATTTAGAACAAAGCCCTAATTCTTTACTTTTCAGTACCGCATCTCTTATAATTACAATTTATTTTCTTATTTTCCAATCAATCTCTAGGGCTTTTCTTGCTGCTTCCTGCAACATCTTCTAATCACACCCTGCCACCCCCGTTTATGAGCAGTCACTCAGAAAATCACAGGATTCCATAGGAAGTCATTTGAGTTTATAGTTTAGTTTATCTGACATTAATAATATGTTAAATAAACAAATTCCAACTTATAGTCACATTTATTGAGATAATATTTTTAATTAATTGTTTTTCATTTATTGGATATTCCCATAAGTTTCAGTTTCCTTATGGTTCCTCTCGAATTTCAAACAAAAGTGAAAAAGTCCAATAGAACTTTCAGCTTTAGGGGTTCATATATGGAACTACACAACACTATCTATATTTAAAATATTGAAAAAAATGGATGCTTTTTATAAGCAAGTCTTTACATTTTGTTGGCTTCCAAGAGGCATGGCTCACAGAGTGAATGTCTCCTTTATAGTCTGAGCTAAAAGTCAATTTGAAGACAGGATTCAATTTAATAACTCAAGCCAGGAGCAATTTATTATGTTCTAAGTTTCAAACAAGTGGAACTTAGAAAATAAGATGTATTTTAATCACAAGTCATGAATAATAATTTTAGTCTGAATGAAATGTTTTAATCTTGAAAAAAAATAAAGCAGCAACAATTTTAAAAGAAATACTAATGAAATGGAAATGTTCTGACTTGATAGAAATTCTTAGGTAGCGTATCACTTCTACGTTACTCACCCCCACTTCTTCTTCTCTTTTGATTTAAACGAAGTCATACCTAGCATATCTGATACCCTAAGGCGATAATTTTTCAACATCCCTCATATTTCTATAACAACAGTATATTCAGTAATAATCTTCCAATAATCACTGATAATCATTATTGAAGTTATTCTCTAATTTTAAATCAAACAATTGAAAAGCAAAAAATCTCAACTTTTAAGATCTTATTTACATATTTATTGTATTATGAATTATGTATTAATACTTTACCCTCATCCCTCCCAAAACATTACCCTTTCATATTTAGTCTACTACACTTAAAAAAAGTTTAAATGCAAGTAAAATCTCTAAGCAGTCCCACAGAATGGCAGATAGTTATTTGTGTTGTTTCTTTACTTTTACAATCACTGTGCTTTCATCATTTATTTACAATCTACTGTTTTAAAACAAGACTATGTAATATGACAGGAGATAGAGACAAGATTAGTACCAGAATGAATCTGAAGGATTCTGAACTGTTAGGAACTTAGTCTAGAAGCAAACACATATTGCTGAGTCTGTGTGTATGTGTATGTGTATGTTGGAAGATGCAAATATATAAGGAGATGAAATAGGAAGATTCTAAAGGGCACTTTTCCTGTAAACATTATTTATATGCTCATATGATGTGAGACATTTATATTTAAAGAGAGCACTTGGTTTGGTAGGACTTTTTAAAAATGTTTTTCAGATCTGTTAAAAATGAAAACCACAGACATAAAATATTTTTCTTTTCAACCTTGAAAAAATGATCTACTGAATTTGTATTAGTTTAGTTACAAAAATAGATCAGAGTATGCTAATCCATGAAAAATGTGTCTCCTCCTCCCATTTTTCACATCCTTTAAAACCAAGAGATGTGTATAATTCAACCACACTTGCTTTGGGTAACAACCAGCGTGGGGTTGAAATGCATTGAGTCTGCTTTCTAAGGAAGTACAATACTTCAATGTTTTTAATGCATCACTGAACAGAGGTCAAGTAGGGTAGTTTCAGAATAATATAGCACATCAAACTACCCACACTAATGTAACTCAATATATCCTGTGTATATTTCTCCCACATTAACAAGTAAGTCATCAATCTCTTACCCAACCTGAACCCAGCTGTAAACTCATGGTATTATGCTTCCCAACATGTTCCTGCTCACGATTTTTATGATTTTCCCTAATATGTGATCACTTGGCAAATCAAAAAAAAGACTTAAGATGTTTATTTTTGATTGCCAGATTAACCTAAAATAATTATAATTTTCCACTGAGAATTTCAGAAAGCTACATAAACTCTACCAAAAATAGTGTTTGTTTATCCAATAGAAGAATTAAAATTATCCACCTGGTTTCCTCCTAACTTTCCTTGTATATCTTTAACTAAAATTACCAGCTGGGTCCATCATCCTGAAGAAAAATAATAATTGTCAGATAACAAGAGTTTACATAATTCTTAAAGTACAAATTTAAAAATTGCACAAGAGCAAATAGGAAAATTAGAAATTCTGTAACTGAGAAAGCAGGCATTTCACTTAATGTGAGTGGTGAGTAACCTAAACTTCTTCAAATTAGTATATTTTCCTTGCTGTTTAGTACTTGTTTGTGGAAGTTTTGATGCATATTTCATTTCAAATAACAGAGCAGCAGCATATTACATTTCAACCACAAGTAAGAAAAATGGAAGAGCCTGTAGCTTATTTGAACAACCATTTCATCATTTGATGATACAATCATATTTCCATACAGCAAGGGGAAGTTTTAAATTTAGACAACTTTTATACATCTTCCTTTAAATCTAAGCATTTACCACATCTACATATATCTGTTCTCCATAAATACTTCTTCTAGGTATTTATTTAATAAACGTCAGCATTTTGCATATTTTGGGGATATAAAATGAGTAAGATAAGGTTTCTGGTTTGGAAAAGCTTGTAGTTTCCTGGAGAAAATATAGATTGTAAAAGAGGGTGTTTTATTTTTGTTCTTAGATAACATAACTTGGAAACACCTTGAAATCTCATATTATAAAACAATGAGATGTAGCTCAAATTATTTTGATGTGTGCTCTAAGGATTCATGGAGGAGGCTGACCTGTGCCACTGCAAACAACGCAAGTGATGCTATCTCCTGGAAAGAAGAGTCCACTTTCAGAGCAGGTGACTCATCTTCCATGGCTGTCTAGGCTGGGATCTGGGAATCAAAGATGAATGAGCAGAGCACACAGCCCAGATTGCTTTCTTAAGTTAAAGTTACAAATACATTCTTTAGAGAGGATAGAACTGGGATACACTGCTTTGTTTATTTGTTATACACACACACACACACACACACACACACACACACACACACATACATATATATATATATATATATATACACCGTGCTTTGTTTATTTGGTACATACACACACACACACACACACACACACACACACACACACACACACACACACATATATATACAGATACACACACATCTATTCATATATTTCCTGAAAATATAAATTCGTATCAAAATTAATTATCAGGCATAATGTTTTTTATTTCAGCTTATTATAGGGGTACAAAAGTTCAGGTTATATATATTGCCCATGTCCACCCCATCCTCCCTGAGTCTGAGCTTCAAGTGTGTCCATTCCCCAGACAGTGTGCATCGCACTCATCATGTAGGTATACACCCATCCCCTCCCCCCACCACCCACCTCTTTCCGATACCCAATTGGTATTATTCCCAATGTTTTTAAAGGTAAAATTACTTTGAGCTTGCTAAGGATATTCAGTATCTAGCAACCACAAATTGAAGAGGCTTGGTTTTTGAAATAGAGATTGATAAAATGTCTTGAATGAAAAAGGATTAGCTAAAAGTCTCAACCTAGTAATAAAAATAATTCAATAAAGTTGAAATGTTGTTTAAAAACCTGGAAATGACCTAAATGTTTTGTAGTGGGTATCAGCTAAATAAATTATACAACATCTATATTAAAAAAATAAAGGGCATTTAGAAATATGTTTTAGATACAAATTTATTGGAAGTGGAAAAACCTACATGATATGGTAAGTGAAGAATGCAGATTTTAAATCAGCATTACATTGATGGATTTCATGTAAAGCCTGCCAGTATAAAAATAAGAATACAAAGAGATATGAGTATATTTAGCAACATCCCGTTAATATTTTCTTTATTAAAATGTAAGCAAATATAAGTAATATAAATCTCGAATGTCATTTACAATGAAAATAAGCTAATTTTCATAGGTTTATAATCCATCAGGCAGTATTTTAAATATATTATTACATATTAACTCACTTAATCTTTGTGATAAACCTATGAAGTAGAAACTATTATTATTCCCACTCTATAGATGAGTACAGTGACATTCAGAGATATTAATTGTCCAAGGTCAGAGGGATAATAAGTGGCAGAGCTGGATTCTGAATCCTGTTATAATTGTTCCAGAGTTTATTCTCTTAAAAAACACAAGATCTCATTAAGAGGTGTAATCATTTTAAAAAATCAATATAAAATTTTAATTTTTTCTGCCAACTATCCAAAATATTTGTGTGCTTTTAAAATCATTTGTAAAATGTACATATATTTAATATTTTTCATTTTACAGTTATGAATTTTAGGATATTCATAGATTTGTATAACCAGTATCAAAAATGGGATACAGGTCAATTCTATTACTCCCCAAATTCCCTCATGCTGCCTCTTTGTAGTCAATCATTTTCCCCACCCCTAATCCTTAGCAACTACTGATTTTTCTCTACCCCTGTAGGTTGCCGTTTAAGAGGATGTCATATAAATGGCATCATACATTATGTAATCTTTTGAGACTAGCATCTTTCATTTAGAATAATGTATTTGAGATTCATTCATACCATTTCGTGTATCAGTTGTTCATACTTTTTATTGCTAAGCAGTTTTCTATTAGATGGATATAAAACAGTTTATCAGTTAACCAATTGAAGAGTATTTGGATTGTTTCCTGTCTGGGACAATTATAAATAATGCTGCTATTTTTGTCTATTTTTTGTGTGTGACTAAACTTTTTGTGTGTGACTAAACTTTTTCATTTTTCTAGGACAGGATTTCTTAACCTCAGCACTACTCATCCTTGGTACTGGGTGATTATTGTGGGAGCTGTCCTGGACACTGTGGGATGTTTCACAGCATCCCTGACCTCTTTCAACCACATGGTATTAGTGACCCTGTTGTGGCAACCAAAAATATCTCAAGACTTTGCCAAATGTCTCCTGAGTGCAAAATTGCCCAGATAAGCATTATTCTAGGATAAGTACCTAAAGGTGCTGTTGTTAGGTCATCTGGGTATATGTTTAGATTTATAAAAAAAAAACAACAACCTATATTCAAGGGTTGCAGTATTATTTTGTGTTCCCACCCGAAAAATATATCCTTGACAGCACATTATTCTCATTTTTTTGTCTGATATTTTTTTTCTTTGTAATTTATCCATTATAATGGTGTGTAGTGGTACCTCATTATGATTTTAGTTTGCAATTCCCTAATAACTAATGTTGTTTGGCATATTTTCATGTGCTTACTTATCATCTGTATATCTTCTCTGTAAAGAGTCTGGGTATTTCACTCACTTTAATTTTTAAAAATTGGCTTTTCCTAGTATTTTATTGAGAATTTTTGCATCTATATTCATAAGGAATACTGGTTTGTAGTTTTCTTTTTTGTTGTTTCCTTTCCTGGTTTTGGTATCAATGAGTTGAGGAGGATTCCCTCCTTCTCAATATTATGGAATAATTTCTGTATTATGGGTACCTGGTCTTCTTTGTAGGTTTGATAGAATTCAGCTATGAATCTATCTGGTCCAGGGCTCTTTTGTTGTTTGGGGGAGGAGTTTTATTACCATTTTGATCTTACTGTTTGCCACTGGTCTGTTCATGAGTTCTATTTCTTCCTGGTTGAGTCTTGGGAGGTTGTGTCTTTTCCTCTACATTCTCTAGTTTATGCACGTAGAGATTTATGTAGTATTTCATGGATGATGTTTTGTATTTCTGCAGTAACAGTTGTAATGTCACCTTTTTCATTTCTGATTGACCTTATGTGGGTCCTTTATTTTCTGTTTTTGGATAGTCTATCACGAGGTCTGTTTATTTTGTTTTCAAAGAACCAATTATTTGTTTTGTTAAACCTTTGTATTTTTTTTTTGTTTATTTTCCAGTTCATTGAGTTCTATTCTGACATTTGTTATTTCTTTTCTTTTGCTGGCTATGGATTTGGTTTGTTCTTATTTTTCAAGTTCTTTGAGGTATGACATTAGGTTGTTTATTTATGATCTTTCTGTCTTTTGGATGTAGGCATTTAAAGCTATGAATTTTCCCCTGATGTTTGCTTTTGCTATATCCCATAGATTTTGATAGCTTGAGTCCTCTTTGCTTTTCAGTTCAAATAATTTTTTGATTTCCACCTTAATTACACTCATGACCCAATAATTGTTCAGCAGCAGGTTGTTTAATTCAAGAGCACATCAAAAAAATAATCTACCAGGACCAAGCGGACTTCATCCCAGGGATGCAAGGATGGTTCAACATAGGTAAATCAATAAATGTGATTCACCACATAAACAGAAGCAAAAACAAAGACCATATGATAATCTCAATAGATGCCAAAAAAGCATTTGACAAAATTTAGCACCCTTTCATGATAAAAATCCTCAAGAAACTAATCACAGAAGGAATATATCTCAAAATTATAAAAGCTATGTATGACAAACCCACAGCAAACATTATACTGAGTACTGAAAAGTTGAAAGCATCCCCCCTAAGAACTGTAACAAGACAAGGTGCTCACTATCACCATTTCTATTCAACATAGTACTGGAAGTCCTAGCCAGAGAAATCAGACAAGAGAAAGAAACAAAGGTTATACAAATCAGGTAAGAGGAGGTCAAGCTATTACTTTTCACTGATAATATGATCTTATGTCTAGAAAACTCCAAAGATTTCACCAAGAGGCTTCTGGAATTACTAAATTAATTCAGCAAAGTCTCAGGTTACAGAATTAATGTACAGAAATCAGTAGCATTTCTATACACCAATAACAGTCAAGCTGAGAATCAAGTCAAAGAGTCAATACCATTCACAAGAGCTACAAAGAAATTAAAATACCTAGGAATATACTTAATCAAGGAAGTGAAAGATCTTTATAAAGGGAACTATGAATCGTTGAGGAAGAAAATTGCAGATGATGTAAATAAATGTAAAAACATATCATGCTTATGAATCAGTAGAATCAACATTGTTACAATATCCATACTACCCAAAATGATTTACAGACTCAATGCATTCCCCATCAAAACATCATATTTCACAGATTCAGAAAAAATAATTCTACATTTCTATTGGAACCAGAAAAGAGTCCAACTAGCCAAACCAATCTTAAGCAAAAAAGAACAAATCCAGAGGCATCACATTACCAGACTTCAAAATGTACTACAAGGCTATAGCAACAAAAATAGCATGGTACTGGCACAAAAATAGAGACACATACCAATAGAACAGAACAAAGAACCCAGATATAGAACCATCCACATACAGATAACTGATCTTTGACAAAGCAGACAACAATGTACACTGGGGAAAGGAAGCCCTATTTAATAAATGGTGCTGAGAAAATTGGATAGCTTCATACAGAAGAATGAAACAAGATCCATATCTCTTACCACTTGCAAAAATTAATTCAGGATGGATAATAGACTTAAATGTAAGGCATGAAACCATAATAATTCTAGAAGATAATACAGGGAAAACTTCTAAATATCTGCCTAGGTAAAAAATGTATAACTAAGACTACTGGGTATCTAACCAAAGGAAAAAAAGGCTTTTAATCAAAAAGACATCTGCACTTGAATGTTTATTGCAGTACAATTCACGATAGCAAAGATGTGGAATTAACACAGGTGTCCATCAGTACATGAGTGGATTAATAAAATATGGTATATGTACACTATGGAATACTACTCAATTACAAAAAACAATGGTGATCTAGCACCTCTCATATTATCCTGGATAGAAATTGAGTCCATCCTTCAAAATGAGGTCTCACAAGGATGGAAAAACATGCACCACATGTACTCGCCATCCAATTGGTACTAACTGACCAACACTAAAGTCTTCACACGGTAGTAATATCCCTTAATTTTTCATATGTTGTATTTTAATTCTTATTCACTTCAAAGAGTTCTAAGTGTCCTTTGAGATTATTTTTTTACCTGAGGATTATTTAAAAATGTATTGCTTATTATCAAAATATTTGTGTTTAACAAATATTCTTTTTCTCAATTTGTTTTTTTGTTTTTTTTTTTTTTTGAGACAGAGTCTCACTCTGTCACCTTGGTTAGAGTACAGTGGCATCATCACAGCTCACTGCTCACTCCTCAAACTCTTGGGCCCAAGTGATCCTCCTGCCTCAGCCTCCTGAGTAGCTAGAACTATAGGCATGTGCCACCACACTTGACTAACATTTTCTATTTTTGGTGGAGATCGGGTCTCGCTCTTGCTCAGTCAGGCTGGTCTTGAACTCCTGACCTCAAGCAGTCCTCCTTCTTGGCCTCTCAGAGTACTATGATTACAGGTATGAGCCACCATGCCTGGCCTTACAATTTTATTTTTTAATTGCATTATGGCCAAGAAATATAATTTCAATATTTTAAATTTAATAAAGTTGTTGTCTGACTCAAAAGATGGTCTATCTTGGTGAATATTCCATGTGTACTTGAAAAGAATGTGTATTCTACTGATGTTGGGTGTAGTAGTCTATAAATCACAATTAAGTTGGTTGGTATGTTTTTCATATCTTCTACATCCATACTGTTTTTCTGTCTACTTGTTCTTTCTATTTCTGAGAAATGAGTGTTAAAGTCTCTAACTAAAGTTGTGGGTTTGTCTATTTCTTCTTTTATTTAATATATCAATCAGTTATTTATGCATGTATTTAAAGCTCTGTTGTTAGGTACAAACACATTTAATATTATTAAGTCTTCCTGATAAATGGACTCTTTTATCATCTAATGTCTTTATATCTGCTAATTTTCCTTTTATTCTGAAGATTACTTTGTCAAATATTAATATAACCATTTCAGCATCTTTTTATTAGTATTTTCATGGCACATCTTTTTCCATTCTTTTTTCTCTTAATCTGTCATTATTATATTTCAAGTTATTATTTTTGTAGATGGCATATGTTTTGGTCTTTTAAAAAATTAATTTGACATCTTTTAATGAAGTATGTTTGGACTGCTTAATGTATTCATTCATATGGTTAAATATAGGACCACCATTTTATTTTTTTCCAGCTTTATTGAGGTATAATTGGCATGCAAAAAACTGCATGTGTAGCTATTATATTTTATTATTAATTTTCTGTTTGTACAATGTACCTTTTTTCTTTCTCCTTCCCTGTCTTATTTCGATTGTTTAAATTTTTTAGTCCTTGATTTTATCTATTGAATTTTTCACTATATATCTTCTACAGTTTTTATGCATTGCTCTAGTAGATTTCAATATACCTATCTAATTTTGCATTGTACTTAGCATTATTTTACTTTGAGTGAAGTGTAACGTTATAACTGTATGGGTCCCTTTACCATCCTCCTTTTATGCTATAGTTCTGATATGTACTACAGCTATGTAACATTCCAGGTATAAAACTACTGGAGACCCTCTGGAAATTCTGTGTATAAAAAGGACACACACATTTCAATTTTGTTGCCTTTAGAGATGCTTAGAAATGGTTTTTAGGACTAGTAGAAAATTTGTTCAAGAGGATAAGTTAATATGCTGACAATGGCAGAAGAAAGATGGAAGGAAACTTTTTTTTAAGAATGAGGATAGCCTTCCCAGGTGGTCTCCTGCAGATTTCCTTTTACGATTTATTGGTCAGAATTAGGAAAAGAAGGACTCTAACTCTCAGTCTTTTAAATGATTCCATCTTGAAACTCTATAGTTCTACATGGTTATGAAATAAAATTATTAATGATCTTGCTGTTTACGCTACTCTTATGGCCTTTCCTGATTACTAAATCATCCTACATTCCCAGAACTTAGCTAAAATCATAGGATATCATTCACTCAGGCAAAAAATTAGATTGGCATTGACCAATGTATTTATTTATATTACCAGAAAACCTAGGATTTGTTACAATGAGGCTATTGTGTGGAATGGAAGGGAAGGTTTAGAAATTTGTCTTCAGGAAGAATATACAAAAAGAGATAAGTTTATTTACCTTCTATAGCCATAAATGTTTGGATATCCAATCATGGTTCCTTTGTAGTTATAAAGTGATCACAACAAAGTATTAAACAGTATTTCTTTGGTACTCACTAACAAACATTTGTAATTTCTAAACCCTCTGCTGAAGTATTCCTTCATTTGTTTCTAAGCGTCTTCAAGGGTTATTCTATGCATTCATGTGCAAGTCCTCTCAGCCACTCTAGAACAGGACAAATTATGACCTGTGTCCCAGATCCTACCTCCCACTACCTGTTCATGTGCCAATTCTTTGTGGATTCTTTCTGACTACATTGGTAGTTGAATAATTTCAATAGAGTTCTAGTTGCACCAGAGGCTATTTGGCTCACAAAACCTAAAATATTTATTGTCTGGGCTTTTACAGACAAAGTTTGCTGGCCCCTGACTTAGAGTAATTAGTTGTCTTTTCTTGTGTCCTACCTTACCCTTATTCACTGATGTATTAATAGTACTTCTACATGGATACCACTCCTGCAGCTGGTACTCAATGTAATCTTTCCAATTCAGATATTTATGTCCCCCATAGTTCTTGAAGCCACTAAAATGGGGGTCTTTAGAGTTCCACATTTACAATTACTGCCTCCAGATATCCCTGGTTGTTACAGGCAAAGATATTTGAGGTCTTTTGAAATCTTTGATATGACAGAGCTGAGAAGTGCTCTCATGCATCCTAAATGTGCATGATCATGCTGAGTTTCATGAATAAGCAGACATTGTCCAAAATTTTCCACATTTGTGTAACATTGTATTACACAAAACAATTTTTTAAAAGTATGAATTTTGATGTCCATCATTTTCAAAATAATAATGGAACAGTGTATTTTCAGGTTTGAATTTTGTTTTCTTTTGTCCATGCTCTTCCTAGGACTTGCTCATAAGTGCATAGCTTAGGGCAGAATATAGATTTAAGTGACCATCACTACATTGGACTCAGAATCACCTTTCTTTTTAAAAAACTGAGACTTCTTTGTTTGCATCTTTTATGTCTCTTTCTCCACCTTTAGAATGAAGTGGAGAGAGCTTTTTTTTTTCCTCCTTTTTTCTCAGAAAGCCTTTGCCCTTTTAGGTAAATAAACTGCTCATAGGTCCTCTTCACCAATCCTCTAAAGACTTGCCTACACATGTCTGTATTTCAGATAGGCATAATTTCTATTAATATATTCAAATTGTGAATCCTTTTACCATAAATCCATTATTATATATAATCCTTAAAACAACTCTGGAGTAAGATAGTGTCCTCCCTACCATACAGATGAGGAAATTGATACTTAGAGAGGTTATATAAATTGTTTAATTTTAAATAGTGTGAGGAAGGTGAAAACCAGGCTCCTAACCTGTGTTCTTGCCACCAGACTATGGTGCCAAAATCTGGGATAAATAATGCTATATGTCTTTTTATATTTAATCATTTATTTCTTTACTTAAAAATGAAGACCAGTGGAGAAAAATAAGGGTAGCTTCAAAAAAAAAAAAAAAAGAAAAGGAAACATCAGAAAAAGACTGCTTAGGAATTGGGAAAGAACAGTTTCATAATTTACCTTTAGTGACTTTGCATATTAATTGGCTGATTTATGTGAAAGAGCTTCAAATTTTTTTTCTTAAGCACCATCTGGCCAGAGTTGTTTCTTTCTCCCTGAAGGTTGAATCAATGACCAGGTCTCAAGGGCTTGGTTCCACAACAACCTAGCCTTCCCTAAACAAGTGTCTTGGGCTATTACACCAGTCACTGAGTGTCAGCCATTTAAAGCACCTGTAATGGGCAGAAGAAAGAACAGAGCACAGTGACTACAGGATCTGGCCTCCAAATACGGTCTCCTTTCAGACTGGGGAGACCACAGATGGGCTGACACAGGCAGAGTATCTGTGCTTAGCTTTTCAGGTACCAGAGGTAATTAGACTTGGGGGGCGAGCAAAGTTATATTTCATGATGAAAGATCTTTGGTCTTTTGATTAAAGCTTTCATAAAAGCTATAAGTAAATAGAACAATAGCCTGCCAAGTTAGTAACATTTTGAAATTGTCTTTAAAGAATATCATTTATAACAGCTGTGATATCCACTTAAAATAATAATAAAGTCTAGAATTATTTAGAATTTCATTCTAATTACCTTACTGGATTCACAAATTTAAAGAGTTTGCTTCTCTTCTATTAATACCAAATGAAACTAAATGGGCACTTAACTACCGTGTACCAACTGATAATTTTTATTTTGTGTTAAATAGACTGAACACAGGTTTTTAAGCATTTTACATATTTTCATGAAGAGCATGAAAAACATCAACAGTGCTTTTCCAAAACCTGTGATTCTGTCTGTGAGCTATGAGCTTAGTTTGTAGCATATCAGTCTTTCTTAATCTGAGCTGTATTATATATGCTTCTGCATAGGTATATATTTTTTTGTTCCTAACTCTTCTTTTCTTTCTTTTTAAGAAAAGAAAACAGGATGGTTTAATTTGTATAGTCAAGAGTCTTTTGTTCTCTATTACAGTGCTCAACGTGCAAATTATAATCACCCCTTGGTACAGAAATGGCACTCTGCCACTCCCCTGGGACATTTAATCCAAATGGAATTCTAGGCAATCCCTGTCTATATGTCTGCCAACAATTTCCCTTTCTCCCTTTTATGATGATCTGTGAATTCCCTCTTACCAGAATAATCGGGAAATGAGGTCTTTAGTTTAGCTGAGTAGCTATAGTTCGATATAGAAAAAGGATGTTTGGGAAATAGCTTTACTTTTAAAATATTCACTGTATTCTAGCATTGATCATAGTGAAGTGAAAAAATAGGGCTGTCTGAAACCAAAGGAACAAGTATCTTAAAATTTTCAGGAAACAATTTTAGTACATGGTTGGTCTATAAAAATTTTAATACTTCCACGAACAGAAAAACAAAGTTGCCTATTCTTCCAATTTTGTGATACTTCACTTTGGAGGATGGGCTCAAGCTCTATCCAGGAAAATATAAGAGGTCCTAGATCACCATCATATCTTATAATTGAGTAATATTCCATTGTAAACATATACCAAATTTTATTAATCCACTCATGAATTGACGGGCATTTGGGTTGTTTCCACATCCTTGCAATAGTGAATTGTGCTGCCATAAACATTTGGGTGCAGATGTCTTTATTATAGAATGTCTTTTTTTCTTTTGGGTAGATGCCTAATAGTGCTATTGCTGGATCAAATGGTATTTCTATTTTTAGCTCTACGGGATGGGTAAATTCACAACCAATGGATGTGGTGAGCATTGTAGAGGGGAAAAGGCACGTCTCAAATCATGGTCTGGGTGTGGCGAAGTCATAACATGTAACCAAAATGTTTATATCCCCTTAATATACTGAAATTAAAAAAATTTAAACCAAAAAACAAAGTTGCTATCACTTATTGAATAATTATTAAACTACCAGTCACTTTTTATATATTATTTAAATTCAAAATAATTCCATGATATAATTATTATTTTTCCAGTTTTAAAGATTGAGAAAAAGCAAAGGTAAGTAATTTGTACTGCTACCTGTATATTGAAGAGCTATAGAAAACAGTCTATATTAGAGCATGTTTCTGTGCTCATTGGCATGAATCAGAAGAGATGGGAAGTCTGATGATGCTGGAAAGAAGAAACAAACTAAGGTTCAGTCACTGGGAAGGCAAAAATAGAGTAGGTCTTAAGGTTGTATTTGATAGAAGGAAATAGGTACAGGGTGTTTTAACCATTATTACAATTGAGGAAAAGATTTTATGTTGTTCAAGCAGATAGGTCTACAGGTTTGTCAGCAGTAAGATGAAGGAGTTTGAGTTTAATGTCTTCTATTTTTCAATGAAGAATGAATATAAATCATCAGACAATGAAGGTACAAGAAGGAATGAGGGGATTTTATAATTGAAGAATGGTTTTCAGGATGCAGAAAAGTGAGCCTACGAGATAAAAAGTTTGATTTGGGGATAAAATTGAGTATATATTTGAACTCTGTGACTTTTAACATCTATTGATTTATGTTAGAAATAGTTAGTTCTATTGTATGATTTTCTTCAACAATGTTCATCTATTTAGGCACACACTTGGTGAAGATAAATAATTTGCATATTAAATTTCTAGGGCTGCCATAATAAGTTGCCACAAACCTGGAGGCTTTGAACAACAGAAATTTATTCTCTCACGGATCTGGAGGCCAGAAGTCCAAAATCAGGGTGGCAGTAGGGCCACACTCCCTCTGAATTCTCTAGTAGAGAATTTCTCCTTGGCAAGAGTCCAGCTTCCTTTGGATCGAGGTGTTATTTGGCTTATGAATACATAACTTTAATCTCTGCTTCTATTTTCACATGGCCTTCCTCTCTGTGTCTTCACATGACATTCTCTGAATGTCTGGTGCAGATTTTTCTTCTGTGTCTCTGTCTTCTCCTCTTCTGTATATGAGGACAATTGCCATTGGGTTTAGGGTCCACACAGGTAGTCCAATATGATTCCATCTCAAGATCCTTAATTGCATCTGCAAAGATCCTTTTATCCAAATAAGTTCACATTCACAAGTTCTGGATGGACATATTTTTTTGAAGGGCCACCATTCTATAGGGTTCTATAAGAGCTAGTATTTAATTTTTTAAGCCATTGAGTTAATGTGAATACTTAAGACTGAATGCACATGTATCAAGAAATCACAAGAAAATGAAGTACTAGAATACAGTGGCCTTCTTTTGAAAATTGCTCAAAAGTCGATAGACTAAACACTTTGCTTTTGGAGCACCTTATTTTTAATATAGAGATAATAAGTTTTACTTGCTTGAAGGCTGGGACCTAGCACAAATGATCACCTGCAGTCCTTTTTTGCTTGGAAAACCTCTGGTGCTATATTTTAGCTAAAATATTTTATTTTGAAAATGATCTTGAAACAGAAGGGTATGGTAGAATATGATAAAATCATACACATTTTTTCATTCTGGATCACACTATGAAAACATGGGAAGCCTTCTATTTAAAATAAATACACATTTGCACTTAAAAATAAAGACAGAAGTGCTCACAATTACCAATGGGAATTTATTTTAAACCTTATGTTCTACATTTGAGGAATATTTTTCTCATAAAGGTCTGATTCAAAGGGACAAAGGAAAGGGGAAAACCACTCTCATGTAATTCAGTTAAAACATATGCAACTCAATTGATTTTTAGAGTAAAAAGAATAATTCACTAAGCCGCATGATAAGGTTTAAAATGTATTGCAATTCAACATTATGGACAAATAATAGAGATCAAGAGGCAGGAAAAATAAAGAAATGGATAGGGAGAAATTATAGAGAAAAAATGTCAAGTAAACAGATGGAAAGAAAAAAAGAAAAATTCTTCAGAAATGAATTTTAGCTACAGCCATTCTTATCACAACTTGTTCATTTGCTTATGAGCATCATCAGATCACTATTATCTGTTGTAGTCCTTCAGGGATAAAAAGACACTACTTGTTTATGGAAAAGTAGAAACTGTCAATAAGAGACTTCCATTCTGAGCTATTTAAATCTCCAAGTTTAAGTGTATGTCTTTGCAACTGCACAGTTTGAGTGGTGAGAGAGGGAGAACTATTTTTGTACTATTGAGAGAGTGGATCCGAGAAATCAAGCCTAAGGCTATATTGGACTCTAAGGCTTAAGGTTATATCTCTTCTTAATATTAATACTTATCATGTATGAAGGCCAAATCCAGAGGACATTTTCAATTAACAAAAAGTAAATTCAGAAATCACAACTATGTGTTATAAGAAAGAAAATATCAAGGGCATAAACAAATTAGATTTCATAGACAAATAATAATAATAACATATTGAATACATATCCTATACCCAAACCCATTTTAAGTCCTTATATTTTTAAAAAATTACCTCACTCAGCTTCCATAAAAACTCAATGAGTTAGTATTAGCATCTCTTTTTACAAAGGAGAAAACAGACTTAGAGAGCTTAAGCCACTTTCCTCTGATAACAGAACATAAATAGTAGAAATGAGATTCAAATTCAAATCTGTTTACCACACTATGTTTGCCGTGGGAGAATTTTCTAATATACTTACCTAGCAGACAAAACAGCTAATAGTCACAAATGGATGAATTTCAGAGGGCTTCTAAAGTGTTATGTAATGTATCATTTTTCACATGTCAAATGTTATCAGATAGTTGTGACTACGGAAGGCTGGGCAATAGTACTGCCTGCCTGACTTGCACCCATCCAATTGCCAGTTTCTTCTACATCAGAGTATTCTGGGTCCTTTCCCCTCTGGCCTGTCATCCTTAAGCTTAATCTTTATGGGAGGGCATTGGTAGCAATGTCTGGGTCACTCACATTACATTTCAAACAGAGATAATTCCCAGTGCAATAGACAGAAATTTACAAATCACCAAAGGTAGGTTTGATTTTTCTTTCTTTTTTTTAATTTCAGAATATTATGGGGGTACAAATATTTAGGTTACATATATTCTTCCTTCAATCAAGTTGTTTATTCAAAACTCGAAAGCATTTACAATTTCAGGGACTTCTTCTGTATGTTTACATCATTCTGATAAATATCTTTATGATTTTTAAGTGAGAAAATTTCTTCAGCCATGTCAACTTTGATATTATAATTAATGTGCACAAACCTCACTACTTTCTTGCTCATACTGTAATACGTTAATCAGCCCATAACAAACAACTTCTTATTTAAATGCTTTTCTGTGCCTGTCACTGTTCTCACATTTTAGCTTCATGACATTGTTTAAAATTATGTAAACGATTAACATGCATATTCTCATTGCAAAGTGAAAAGTGAAGAATAGGGATTAAACCACCTGCCCAAGGACACAAACCTGGTAAATTGAACTGAGACTCCCTGAATATCTCCAAAACTATTTCTCTCCATGATGCCCGAACCTTTAAATGCTGCATAAACTGTTACATTTAAATGTGCTTACATGTAGAGCTTGAACTGTTTCTAAACTTAAATTGGAACTCATCCAATATATAATGTAGTTCAGTAATATTCTACAAGATGAGATAATCTAATTGACATTTTAATATAAAATGAGATTTGGCAAGGCAAAGTGGCGCACACCTGTAATCCTAGCCCTCTGGGAGGCCAAGGCGGGAGAATCACCTGAGCTCAGGAGTTCGTGACCAGCCTTAGCAAGAGTGAGACCCCATCTCTACCAAAAATAGAAAAAATTAGCGAAGTATGGTGGCGTGGCGCATGCCTGTAATCCCTGCTACTCAGGAGGCTGAGGGAGGAGAATCGCTTGAGCCCAGGAGTTTGAGGTTGCAGTGAGCTATGATAATGCCACTGCACTCTACCCAAGGTGACAGAATGAGACTCTGTCTCAAAAGAAGAAAAATGAGATTATAGAGGAAACATATTTTAATACCTGAGCTGTGCACTTAATCCTCTTGATATATATTTCAAAGTCAGCAAGTGAGGGTATATGAGGTGGCAGGGGTTACTCTTACAAAGATCATTGATAATTTTTATTTGGGAAAAGATTAAGATTATAGAGACTTTTAAGAAACTGGTTTTGGGAAAACCAGCCATAACTTAGGGGTTCTCCTTTCACCCAATCCTGTCAGAATTCTACTTTGAACCACGCTCAAACCAAGTCAAGCAGTAGATACTATATGAACTTTATAACAATGAAAGCAGATCCTTGACCCTCCTGAGAAGACCAAGGGATCTCTTTTTAAAATTTTGTCAAATACCTAGATTCTCAAGTCCTCTTATGTCATATTTCTTAATGGATTACACTACAAATTCAAAAATGCAACAAAGAAGATATTCTCCATATCAGATTCTTGTTGCCTATACGTTAGAAAGAAATTTTTCCACAGGAATAGTTAATATCACAATCCAAAGCCAGTAGATGAAACCTATTCACTTTTTCTGTCATATGTACTTTAACAACCAACATAAATATCTCTGACCCACTTGTAACCAATTTATATCTTTCCCAGGTTATTTTGCTTTATAAACTTATCCTGCATATGGTATAAAAATGAAGACCATAACTGGGCCTCCTATCCTACCTCTATGACTTCATATATATTGTAAAATGAACTTTCTATAGAAAAATAATATTTACTGAATGAAAGAAAAATATCACATAAAACTTTTATTATATTGATAAGCTTGTCTTATTTTTTACACATCATGGCTAAGTCATCTTAAAATAGTTTCTCTTTGTCTCTTTTCCCATTTTTATACCTATTTACAATCACACACAAAATTCCACATGTGGATCTGTGGTATTCAAAATGTTCCCTTCTTTATATTCCTAATTTATAATGCATATGAAATATTTTCATTGTTTCACTACCATGTTGGGGCTTTTGTTTCCATATGAGGATATGTTTTGTGAATCTGGAAAGAAAATTTTTTAAAACCAGTGAAATACTTTGGAGTCTTGTTTACTTTCACATGCCTCCTATTTCCATTGTTAGCTTGCTTGTGTTCATGATTAGTTCTAGTGGTTGTTAATTTTACTTTTAATATTTTAAGCAATGTAATGTGATTTACAGGGAAGGCATAAACTGAGAGAAAGTCAGTTACCGCAGTTCCAGGTAAACTTAACTTCCCTGTTTTCCTTTCATATTAACTAATACCCATATCTTATCAAACATATTCCTGAGTAAATTTCTGGACTGAGGTTTTGCTAAGCTTCTGGGCAAAAATCCATGTCAAATGAAGTGATGCATTCCTCTGTAATGGATTTCTGCATGCATCACTAGTGAAATGCTGCAAGGGCCAGTTGAACTGATGGGCAATGTTCTTTATGTTCAAGGTAAAGGCTACCTGGGTTCATCACACAGTGGAACATGTGATTTGGTCTGAACTTGCTTTGGAGCCAAATAGTAGCCCCACACACATACAAGAAAGATAAACACTACCAAGGGATTTTTTTTCCACAAGAAGCTGTGCACTACCAGCCAAAGAAAACAAACACCAAGAAAAAGAAAGCTCTTATGACGCAATTAAAACTGACTCTCAAAATTCTATTTCTCTCTCCTAAAGAACAATGAAAGGCAGTTCAGTGGTCAAAGTTCAACGTATGGCTAACAGGATTTTCTATGGAATTTCTTGACTTCTCTTTCACCACGCTTTGGAACAAAATGTTAAAACTCCTTATTTGCCTGAAATAAAAAGAGTTCCTGTATGAGGTCAATAATCCTTCTGTTATTCTTTTTCTCCACAGTCGGTCCAAAAGGCAGAGTCAAAAAAAATCTACTCTGTCTTTGGTACTGAGTTTTTTGTTTCTCCCTTTGAAATAGCCTCAAATCTTTTGCAATATCTGCTATAATTTGTTATTCTTTTATTTATTCATTTATTTAATTATAATACTATTTATTAGAAAGGTAAGTTTAGTCTGAACTAAAATACATTATTATTTTACACTAAATTAGAGTAGTTGATCATCCTGGGTATAGACTTCAGTATTTCTTAGAGTATGCATATACAACTCCACTTGTAATTTATGTGGACTAGAATGTAAATACCTTTCTCTGAAATTATGTAACTTCTATGGCATTGTAGAAATTAAATAACATAACAGAAATGCCACTTTCATAAAATGACAAAAAGAAAGAAAAGAAAGTTTAGATCCTCTCTATATGTGAATCATAGTATTGCTTTCCTCCCCTCAGAATAAAAAGCCCATTTCATTCAGAGCAATGTATTATTTTCAACTTAGAACTCTATTGAACTAAATGCCATTTGAGCCTCTAATCAACTTTCGTTAAGATAATAGATGAATTTGCTTTACAAACAAATGAATGCAAGAACAAAATATGTATGCTGTTTTGAATGTTAGTTTGTTCTTATAAAATGTTTTAAGTTAAAGTCAAGTTATTCAGAAACATGTGGATTAAATTTTTTCTTCAAATACACAAGGGCTTAAAAAAATAGAAGTTTGAACATTTGGCAAAATGCTTGACAAATTTTTTGAAAAGTTATCTGGCTTAAAATATGGCCAAGTTCACCCATCCCTTTAGGAGACCAGCTGTTGATGTGTCATTAAAGGCAAAAAAAAAAAAAAAAATCAATTCAGCTGTGTCTGCAAGCAGGCGTGTCAGCTGTAGACACTTATACCGCGGGAGGTCACTTTATGTGTGTTTACACTGACAAAAAAAGAAAGGTGTTCAAACTGCAGTAGCAAAGATATAAACTTGTATCGGTAGGAGAGGTATTTACAGAACACATCACATTCTTTTCAAAGAATACATTTTGGGAATGGCAACAATGAAGAATTTCATCTCCGTGGAGAACCCATTTGAACGCCTTGTGGGGCTGGCAAATGTTCCAAACCTGCCACTATGAAATAATTGGCAGTAAGGGTGGGAAAAAGAAAAACCTCATTTTAATGGTAAATTTAAATCTCAGGAGTCCACAGTGTGCTTCCTCCTTAGGGGAAATGTAAACAGTGGGAAACCTTGTGTTGAATAGGAATTTTCAATGACTGGCATCAAAAGTGAGCCTGGGCCATGCTGCCCAACAGGCAGGGCTGGCTGTGGGAATAGACAGACCAGGGGCTGGTTGCTTAGGTGTTGAGGGCTGGCTGTGGGAATAGACAGACCAGGGGCTGGTTGCTTAGGTGTTGAGTCTTAAGAAGCTACTAAACTGACTGTTGATCAACCACCATTTGTTATGTCCTAAGTGATGCTTCTGAAAAGTTTACAGCTTAAGCCCTTAGGAGGCAACCTTTTTTAACTTTCCAGTGAATGATTAACCAGGGAATAAAACATAGGATCGCAGATGAGTGGGAGTTTGCCATAACAAACCTTGCCCACTTAACAATTTTGTCAAGATGTGGTCTAGATACAGGTTGGTAGATGGAGCCACTGACATGCTCTGTACTGTAAGAACAGGTGGAAAAGCAACAATTGTCAATGTTTACTGAGAGAATCCCTGGTAGTGAAAGTAGATTTAAGCGCTGAAGTGTGAAAGGCTAAGGGTCATTAGAAGAAAATATAACAACAGTATTATGCTTTCCACTTGGAAATTTATAGTTCTCAAAGAACTTTCAAATTCATTAATAGATTTGATGCTTACAGCAGACCTAGATTCCTGACTGAATTGAACAGTGATGATAACAGTATCAGTACAGGTGTTAGTATGATTTGCTATGATGTTGGCTTGCAGACTGTGCCTCTATCTAAATTGTACTAGTCACTCCTCACCCCTAAGGATTGTTTGTTTGCTTACAGCAAGGATTATGGAATTAATTTCAGCTAAATAAGAATTAGTTTGAGAGATTAATTTGTTTCAAACTTCAAAGGAAGATCTAAAGTTTCTCTTCCTTGTATATATCATACATTCCTAACCCTTAGCACATTCATTCTCTATCTTAAAAAAAAAAAGAAAAAAATAACTATTTTTACACAGCTCCCTGGCCATATTCCACTTGATGTTTGATTAGTGAACATAGCACATGGCTGTTGCTAGCTGCAGGAGAGTTTGAGAAACAAGTGTGGAGCAAGGCTGGAAACACTAGGTTCAGCCAATCCATAGTGTCTGTCAGAGACCCAATTCTGAATCTCACTGAGACAGTGTGGTAAGCATTGATGGTCCTAGCTGGACCAGTGATGACCAATAAGAGGCTTTCAAGCCCACTTTGCTTCATAATATGGCTGAAAATTTTACATATAATGCTGTCCTTTCAAATTAGAGGAATTAGGAAATTTTTTTAAAAAATGAACCTCCATGGCAACCATATGGTTTTTAAAAAACCCACCATATTTTCAGCTGAATAAGAACAGATAAGGAGCAGAGACTAAGGATCAATGGAGGAACTTCATGAGATGGACAGAACCTAATTCCCTTGGGGGTTGGGGCAATGGCTGGTTTATAGCAGAATGAGGCTTCTAAGTTCCAGGGGCAGCTGGAATAGCGTCGTGTTGTTGGTGCTTCTGATTCCCCATTTTGAACTCTTCTGACATGCTCAGAGAAAGAAAGCTACAGCCTTTGGAGATGAAGTTACAGCTTGGGAAGGTGGATAGGATTGAATCTGATGTGTCTCTGCCTCCACAGCACCCAGCACGGCATGCTAAATAATGCAATGGAATCTTTCTCGCCTCAGCTCTGATGATAACACTCTGTGCCATGCTCTTGAACCTCAGTTTCCTCTCTAGTTTTTTCAAGAATGAAAATAAATAATGAAATTCAAAATACTACATATGTGTTATAAATATGTTGGAAGAGCTGCATACAGGAAAATTAAATGTATGCATTAGAAAGATTATATAATTTTTTTATTGTTGCTTCCCAGTTATACACAGATATAATATTTAATGGGTATAAATACTGCAAATATTCTCCTTAACATTTTTCCATACAATAAAAGTCTAAATCATATTTGTATTTCTCTGTAATGCTTAGTAAAACTAGTTTCATTTTTTTATTAAAAACTGTGAATTTTGAAAAGTTTTTATATTTTCTTAATTAGCATTTGGACAAATAATAGTAGCTTATCAATGGTGTAGATAGAGAGAAGAGCTCGCAAATCTTCCAGTAGGAAAAATAATTCTTATTTTGATGGAGATTTATACAGTTTCAGTGAATATTTTTAATACAGACATTCTTTACAAGGATTTGCCTTTTTATTTTTATCAGGCATTTGAACCTTCGATTTATTTTGGACAGAATGTCTCTCAGTGTAAGTCTTGGTGAGAAGAAATGTTTCTTATCCAGATAAGCCAAAGGAGACAGATATGACCCCTTTCTGCTCATAGCAAACTAAGGCTTGGGCAAGTGCCTTAGACTTGGCCAATCAGATCCTCACCTGAGACCTTGGCTCTTAAGCATTTCATACCAACATGCAGAAATAGTTGCAAAACCTTTCATAACCTAGAATGATAAGCAGTGATGGTGGCCCTGTGGACCCAGCAATGTCTGGGGATGCCCAGTGGCATAAATGTCACCTCTGCTGCTACTGATAGTATAATAATTAGGCCCTCTTGGGCCAGGCCTTGGCTGTGCTCCCTTTCATCTAGCCTCACTTGGTGCTGCCCTGTTTGCTAAAATTGATTGTCAAATGTCTCCATCAATTCGATGAGCTACTTGATATCCATCCAATATATTCTTTTTTTCTTAAGTTGGTAGGTATTAGTTTCTATTTCTTGGAACAAGACTCCTTCCTGATTTATATATACACAGACTCCTGTATGCATATATCTATTTGCTGGTGTCTTAATGATATATGTAAAACAAATTCTTACTTTGCTAGTGATCACTTCCCATGTAGTTTTTTAAAGTATACTCTAAGATTATTTTAAATCACTAAAAGATTTTTGACTAAGTTACTAAAGAGTGCTGTAATTATCTTCCAAATGTTAAAGAAAAACATAGATTATATATCATTCACTGAATAATCTCAGTACTTTGGCAAAATTAAGTAATGTAAGTTAGCTATTTAGTGCTACAATTTTTATTTTAAAAACATCAAATATATTTATAAATAAACAACACCATGACCTTTAGGGAAATAATGGAATGTCATTCAAACTGAAAACAAATGAACAGATTCAGTAGGAATATTTAGTCTAGCATGTCTAAGTATCTTTTCATATTACATTACTTTTTAAAAAATATATCATATTTTACAGATATTATTATCATATTTTACAGATATTATGACTGGGATTTTTTAAAAATTCTGAGCATTATTGAAAAATTTAGACAGTTTGGTAATTTTTAAAATTTGCTTATTTTTCGTCTTGATTTTTTCAAACTATGAAATACTTATGTAACAGAACATAATTTAATTGTTGACAAGTAGTTTAATGAACTATAATAAACAAACAAACATACAAAGAAAAAAAATTGTGGTCAACAAACTTACCTTTAAGTTCCCGTTTGTCTCTTAGCAGTTTGTTTGCCTTGGTTAATCCACCTTACATCTCTGAATCTTGTCATTTACCTGATAAAAACAGAGATTATAATAACAACAATCTCAGGCTTTTAAAGATTAACTGAGGTAATATTTTTTAATTTACAGGTTATAAACAATTAATTGTTGCACAAAATGTTAATGCTTTGCGAATCTTTGACTGAACCCAGACTTCACCTAATTATACATTTAATATGTTTTTTAAAATTATTTTCCAATTTTCTAATCTTTTGAATATAATAGAAAAATTGCTATCTTTAGTCTCATAAAAAGCAGTCACCTGTTATTTCATTTCTATTTCTTGAATTAAATAATGGCTTATTTCTCTTTAGAAACAATCTGTTATTAAATTACTAGTATGTTGGTTTCTTTTTCCATCAGCCAAAGGTGACATTTTATGTTTATACTATAAGTGGAGTAATTCACAGGTCACTTATTTTTTTGATGTCAAGTTTATCAACAGAGAAAATGTATTTCATTGTGTTAGAAACATTCCAATTTCACTCTTTTAGGAGGTGATGGATACCCAAGTGTCCCTGATTTGACATACAGACATACATCATATGTCTGTATCAAAACATCACATCTACCCTATAAATATATACAACTATTATGTATCCATAATAGTTAAAAAGAAAAAAAATTTTAAAAGAAAATAAATTTCAATTAAGTCTAGGAAAAATTATGTCAATGGGTTGTAATGAGAATTGGCCCTAAAAATCAGTGGATTCATTTCAAGTATGAAGTCTGCCCCAGATTCTTTATGTTTATTTGAGAGATTTATTTTATTTTTCTGAGTGGGCTATGGTTATTTAATTTAAAAAAGTAAGTGGTTAGATATAGCTGTTCTTAAATTTCTTATCAATTTGCAAATTCTATGAATGTTACATATATGTAGCAGATGTTTAGCAAAACCACTATTGTAGTCTCTTTTTTAGAAAGGCATATGTTGGGATCGATGGTACAGAAGTATATATGAGAATCTAATTACATAGCAATGATCCTACCAGATAGTAGTGATCATCAGTTAAGATAAGCTACAGTACACTCATTGTGGTGTGATTTGAGGGGAGTGAAACAGTTCTACCTATACCAAAATACGTTTCTTCCCTCCATCTCCCCAACTGAACTGCTGGCTTGAAACTCTCACAATAAAAGTCATGATAATAAACACATTTAAGGCAAATTTGACCAAGAACGGGCTCGTTAAAATGCAGATTTTTGAAATTGTATATAAAAATGTGTGCAAGAGTTTGGGGGTTCTGGTTAAAATATGCCCATTTATTAACATCACCACTCATGTAAAATATTAGATATTATAATTCTCAGCATTCTGGGCTGGAAATGTAGCACAGAGGAGAAAGAGTTTAAGTACCTGTTTTCAGGAAATATATAGTCTCAGCTGCATGCAGAGAGGGATGTATAGAATATTACAGAGCAACATAATAATATGGTAAATTATGTTTGTATTCAGTACTTGAATTTTTGCCACCAACTAAAAATCTGAAGGACTAAATGTGCATTTTCATTTTGAAGAGAAAAAAAAAGAAACTTCATGATGAGATATCAATAACTCTTATTTAATCTTCATTAAAAGTCAAGACAGAAAAAACAATCTTTGCCTCCTGTACTATTAGTAACTCAGTGAAACTAGCTGCTGCTGAAGGTCTTGGACCTTGTATGGTGGCTCAGAGTGAGGTCAGATTTTTGAATTCCTATTATCTGATGCTGGCCTTGGGAGCTGGCTGCAGGAATTATCTCAGAAGAGGTGGAAGAGAAAATGACCTCCAAGGAAAGCTCTCCCTTAGCTCACAAAACGTCCACCCTTTGTCAGTGAGTCAGGATTCCTGGGTGGATCTTTGGCAAATCCAACCAGGGCCATCTGGTAAAAAGAAATAAAGAAAGAAACCTGTCTTTTTCTAGATTATTATGTCTCAGCTGAAGCACTGGGAGAAAAACAGGACAAAAACAAAGCATATTAAAGGAAAAAATTAAAGAATAGATGCTACTATAGCTTAACTTCTTAGGTAAGGAACACCTTTAGTTAAGGAAGTTCATGAATTTGTCAATCCCATGAAATTTAATTTTAAAATAATGCATTATGCATAATTCTAATAGTCAAATTTTTCTCTAAATCATAAAATAAAATATTACAGTCCATTAATGCCTCTACTTCTATCCCAAAGCCCAATTTCATTAGTACTGTTCCCTAAATCCAAATACCATAATTTCAATTCTTTTAGTTGTTTCTTCTGGTCTTCACATCCATATACCTAAATAATATGCTGTAGCAGGCACTTGTGAGATACCATCTCACAGCATCTTCTTGGCCCACTTAATGGACAGTTTTGTACATATTTGCCAGTGTCTGACATCCAGCTACTCTTTCCACAAAAAAAAAAAAAAAGTCATTCAGCCATGAGTTTGCACAATCATAAAATGCAAGATTTTATGTCCCCTGGGACAACCTTCCAGTAATGAGGGATGAGCATGGGTTCATAGGTGTCCCAGTGTCCCCATCTTCTGGTGGATAATTCTGAGGTGCATTCTCCATGATAGCTCTGATGGGATATCACCAGAGGAATAGCGGCTACCAGTTGCTCACAGTAGTAACCAACCTGGTCATTATTGTCAGTTAACACTTTCCTGGCTTGCTTTTCCTACAGCCTCACTTCTCTTTTCTGAGACTGGCTTTTCTATAAACCATGTATCTCCAAGTCCTTGTCTCAGGTTTGGCTTTGGCTTTCAGAGGGAACCCAAACCAGGACAGCTTGTTAGGTAGAGTCAAGAAGCAGCCCCTCAGGATGGGATTCTAGAATTGGATCACTTACCAGTCAGATGGCAAAAGGGTAACACGCTTCGTAAGTGGGGTGGTGACAATCCCTGGTATGCTTCAGCATCACATTTCCTACGACTCTCACGTGTATCAGGTTGGAATGAGGTACAGGTGGTAGAAGCGGCACTGATTACAGCAATGATTCTCAATGTGTATTCCCTGGACCAATAGCATTAGCATCACCTGGGAACTTGCTAGAAACACAAATTCTTGTACTCTTCCCTAGACCTGTGAAACAGAGATTTGAGGAATGAAGTCCAGGAATCTGCTATTAAAGAAGCTCTCTGTGTAACTCTAATGTATGCTAAGGGTTGAGAACCACAATTCTACTGGAATGGCTTTGAAATTTTGGACATGAAGATGGATTTGTGAAAATGAGACAAAGAGGCTGGGACTGTCTTGGCAAAGTAGAAAGCTTAGAAAATTGAGCATGTTGGAAAGGACTTATCATATGAGACCAAGAATTAACTGTCTTCCCCAGGTGGCCCAGAGGTCACTTCTTTCCCTAAGTCAATTAGAAATACACTAGTGAGGGGTCACCAGCATCCTTGAGAAGCTCAACATAATTGTCATGTATAGTATGATACATAACCTTCAGAGACAAAGAGGATATAATTAACATAATGACAAGAAAAGGGTGCCAGTTTTGGTGCTTTAATGCACAAGGATTTGTACTGATGGCTAATACATCATGTTATTCCCAGTAGTGAGAGAGACAGGCTGCCAACTAGGGTATTATTTGACTTGCATAATCAGAAAAAAATAAAAAATAAAATTTTATGTAACCAGCAAAATATCAACAAAAGCAAAAGGCTTTCTAGAGCTAAAATGGAAAATATAATCTTTTGCTGAATTTCTAGATTTGAGTCAAGTGACAAACTCAGACTCCAATATTCTAAATTGGTCATGGGTTCCTTTGAAGAAGGACTCCAATAGCCTTATTGCAAATACATATATTACCCCAAAGCTTCCCCCAAAGGAACTAAAGATATCTTGGGAATGTCAAAATTCAGATCTTTTGAGGGTTATGGCCTACAAGGTTTAAGCTGACACTACCTATGCACCTTACATATCACCATGCCTCCCCAGTTAAAGTGTGATATTAAGGCCTGACAATAAATGGAGTTTTGTCCCAAGTTTATTTCATAGGGGTTTCAATGGGATAGTGGACCCATGCTGTGGTTATTTTTCTATCCCAAAAGTATATAATTGGGAGGATTATACTGAGCAGTAGGGAAAACCCCTACAGTGCACCTCTAGATGGTGGAGTGAGATCCAATAGGAGGGTTAAAATATTCAACCAAAAATACTTAAAATATTCCTCCTCCCTGCCCTCACTCAAGGTTGTAAATCAGAAGCAAAACTACATGCCAGGAGAAATTATAGAGATTGGTGCCACCCTCAAAGAATTACAGGAGTGGTTGTAGGTGAAAATGGGTGAAATTCACTTATTTCACCCCAAAAGAAGTCAGATGGATATGAAAAATGATAATAAATTACCCTAAACTTAACAAAGTGTTAGCCTCAATTACAGTTGTTGTGCCTGATGTAATCTCTTCTGTAGGTTATATCAATATAGTATTTTGTACTTGGTATGTGATATTGGATCTAATAATTCAGTAACAATGATCAGAAGCAGTTTGCTTTTATGTGGGAAGGGCAGCAGTACAATTATATCTATGTCTAAGAGCTCTGTTAATTGTCTTTTTCTGCTGTTATATATGGAACTTAATTATTTTTCATGTTCCACAGAATATCATGCTGATCAACTATATTGATGACATTAGGCTAATTTAACTTGGTAGTAAAGAAATACCAAGTCTCTGGGTGCACTAACAAGTTTATGGCAGAGTGTCAGAGATAAACCCTGCAACAATCCAGGGACTTGTCACACCAATTAATGTTTTAGGGATCAAATGATCTAGAACATGCCAAGGTAAATGAAAAGTTATTGGATCTTGGATCTTCTACCACTAAGAAAGAGGCACAGTGCTTTTTGGAAGTCTTTGCATTGTAGAGATACAATTGAGAATGGTTCTTTGACCTATTATACAACTCTGAAGGCTACCAGTTTTGAGTGAAACTCTCAGCAGGATAGGACTCTGCAAGCAGATCCAGATTGCAGGATAACCTTCCCTCCCACTTGGGAGATCTAACAGCACCAAAGATATCCTTAATAAATAAGGACAGGTAGATAATAATTCCACAAGGGGTCTCTGGCAAAACACTATAGGAAATGGACCCTTGTGTTCTGGATGGAGACTAGGCGTTCTGTCTCAGACAATGACTCTCACTTGAAAATTGGCTATTTGTATGCTGTTGAACTCTGTGTGACACCAAATAACTTTGAAAATAGAGAGCACTGCATCATAATCTGGATACTGTCCTATCTACCATGTTATAAAAAGTAGGAATCCATTTTATGGTGGAAACAATTCATTTGAGATCAAGCCCAATCTTGCTGGTTCAGAGGGCATAAGTAAATTACATGAATAGGTGGCCCAATGCCTCAAATCACCTACCTTTGTTGCATTTTTTGCCTCTCACTCAGCTTATACCAATGATCATGGGGAATGGGTCCCTTTAATCAGCTGTCAGAGGAGGAAAAATCTCAGGCCTTGTTATTGTATGAATCAGCCTGATATGTTGGACTGCTGCTGTGCTATAACTCCACTCGTGGGGGTCCATAGAAGACAGAGCTGATTGCCTCCAAGGACAGGGCTTAAAGGAAATGCTGTCAGTTGACCATAAACAACACATATGCTTATCAACTTTATATGGAAAAAGAATTAGCCAGACATAAATATACACAGACTCCTAGGCAGTATTTAATCAATAAGTTGGTACAAGTGGGTCCTGGAAATATTAATAAGATGGAAAATCTGTGACAAAGTAGTCTCAGGAAGAGGCATAAGAATAGACTGATGAAAGTGAGCACAAAGCCTGTGGATCTTTGTGTCTCCTATCAGTGCACCTTACAGAGGATTGTCAACAAGGAGGTACTCCACAAGTAAGAAGTGTGATGCCATTGGTTAGATATCTGCCAGTCTCAGCCACTGCTGTGCTTGAACAATGACTACATAATCAGAGGCGGAAATGGGTACTACGCATGCTCAATAAGGTGGACGCCTTCTCACCAAGGATGATCTAGCCAAATGCTACCAAACAGCCAACCTGTCACTGACAGAGTGAACTTACTTTCATCCAAAAATGAAACAAGGACAATACTCATTGTCATGGGACAAATATCACTTTGGAGAAATGACTGAATGAAATGTCAACTTCAAGGGACTCTTAAAATTATATTTGCACCAAACGTAGAAAATTGAAGGTTTCCTATACATGAGATGCTGTCAGTCTTGGCAGCATTACCTGGCAGTATTACTAATACAGGTTTTCCTAGACCAACAATTTATGGCTGGGCTCCAATGGCATTTGAACCTTGCCTTGATGGCTATCAGATGAGTTCTGACACAGGCAAATCCAAACTGTCAGAGAATAATTTCACCCTGGGTCACAAAGCTGCAGACTTGGAGCTTCAATCTCACATGAATGATGGCATTCTATTTGGAAGTTTTGTCTACAAGAAGGTTAACGAGAAAATCGAAACTCCAATAAATCTTGTTTGGACAGCTGGTAGTGACAATATCCACTTTTGAATTACTGTTAAATATAAGCTGGGTTATAGAACTTCTGCATTTGGGAGACTAACTAATGCCAGCCTGAATGCACATGGGTATACCTAGACTCTTTAACCAGGAGTCAAACTGAGTCTGTCAGTTTAAATTGATGGGAAGAACTTCAATGCAGAAGGTCATAAAGTTGAGTAGGGATTTAAGCTTAGAAGCTTAATGTGATTTTGAGTGAAGCACTGAATTTGACCCTGGAGGTTAAGAGAAATGAATCCCACATTATTTTGGTCTCAAAATTCTTCAGCAAAATTTCAAAAGTGTAGATTTTTTAGTCTGTAAAACAATTGTTATTCTCCTTATAATGATGTCTTGAGATGGTGAATCAATTCTGAGAGGTACTTGAAAGCATAGTGGCAATTGTCATATTTGTGACACATTTCAGTTCAGTTCCTCAGTATTTAAATGTCAGTGTTTAAATGACAGTGTGGTGTCAGGTTATAATGGAAATGACCCAATTTGCCACTTTGTACTTCATGAACTTCACTTTTCAGGATCCTGCTCTTTGTACTACAGTTACTTCTTTGATTTTGCATCAAAATGAAATACATACATCACATTTGAATTACAATTGCCCATAAAAAATGTAATTCAGATACATCTTCTTCAGCGAAGATGTAGCAACAGATACCTAAATTACCATGTAGCCTGAAACAACTAAATACAAAAAAAAAAAAAAAAAATCAAAAAATTATACTCATCAGTCCATATGTGTGAGGAAACTTAGCCAAGGTCAAGGAAAGAACTACTTGATGGGATTGCAGGGAATCATCTCTGAGGATTTCACAGGGCTGGGAATATTCCTGTTCCCACCATCAAAAGTGCAAAATCTCATAATTCATGGGGCATAAGTTAAGTACCTATCAGAGTTTTGCCTCAGAAGTAGGGTGAATCAGTTATATGGTAAACACAGCTGCATATCTGCTGAAAAAAAATTTAAAGCAAGACCTAAAAGGATTAAACTATGTCCATGTAATATAACCATGGTACAGCACAATACTCAAGAATATTTGTATGGATGCAAAAAATCATAATAATAATACCTAATTAGGTAAAATTCCCAGTGTCTGGCATCCAATAGAAATTATCAGGCATTCAAAGGAATAGGTAACTACAGTATATAATGAGGAAAAAAATCAATTATTTGAAAGAGACCCATTAAATGAAGATGAAAGAATAAATATACGATGATATAATGACAGTTATAACAGTATTCCACACATTCAAGAAGCTAAAGGAAATGTTGAACCTGTTAAATAGATACATGGAAGATACATAGAGGACCTAAATTAAATTTCTGGAGGTCAAATTACAATGTCTGAAATGAAAAAATACACTGGATCTGATTACTGGAATATTGGGACATAGTAAAAACATAGAGGAAAAGATTAGTGAACTTGAAGGATTAGCAGTAGAAACTATCACAAATGAAACATTAAAAGAAGAACAAATTTAAAAAGACAAACCAAACAAAACAGTGCATTGGTGAGCTGGGAATAACTTCAGGCACCCTAACATGTATGTAATTAATATTCCCAAAGAAGACGAGAGAGAGAAAAGGGCAGAAAAAATGTTGAAACATTTCTTTCCAATTTTAATAAACACTATAAACCCACAGATCCAAGATGCTCAATGAATACCAGTCATAATAAACATGGAGAAAAGAAATCTATACCAAGGCACATGATGATAAAATTGCTTAACACAAGTGACAAAGAGAAAAACTTAAAAGCAGCAGAGAAAAAAACAAAACAAAACAAAAACCATACACACACACAGAGACATATATAAATATTATATGCTAAGGACCAAAAATAAGGATTGCAACAGATATCCTGTTGAAATCAATGCAAACCAGAAGACTGCAACAGTATCTTTAATGTACTGAAAGAAAAACACAGCCAACTTAGAATTGTAGAGCCATTTCAAAAATGAAGGCAAAATTAAAAAAAAATAATATATATCAAAGATAAAAGGAATCATCACCAGAAGACTTAAACTATAGTAAAAGTAATGTCAAAGGAAGTTTTTTGGGCAGAAGGAAAATGATACTAGATGGAAATCAGGATCCACAGGAATGAAAAGTGCTGGAGAAATATAATATGCTGTTTTTCTTACTACTTAAATATTTTTTAAATAAAATAGATTGTCTAAGGAGAAACAATAGCAATGCAGTGTAGGGTTTTTATAAAAAAACAGTTTACACCACAATAAAGAACACAAAGGCAGATGATTATAGAGCAAATGAAACGAAATATCTGTGGAAAGCAGTCTAGAAACTATTTGCTAACCTGCTCTGAGATATGACAAGCTTTACTTGGCTTCAAGAATGATTTAGAGTCACTTCTACTCAAGCCTGAGAGAATCTCACAATTAAATTGCAGAGATTAAGAACTGAAAAAATGTAAGAGCAGAACCTAACTTTAGCTATTTTGAATTAATTTATACTTTGTTATAAGTTATTTACTTAATTTTTAAATAAATGGTTATATAGTCTACTAAATGTTTTGCTTTGCTATTCTAATATAAAATTCATTTGCACAGGAAAAGCCCAAATAAAGTAGAAAGGTTTGAAAACTGAAATGAAAACCAAGGTACCTCTAGGCATTTATTGGCTGCAAATCAAAATCTAGGTTAATATATCTATGAGGTAACAGACTCTGGAGCACTGGCTTTACAATTTCAAGTTTCTTGTTGGTGAGTAAACATCACAAACTCTAAGCAGTTTATCAGCTAAGGAATATAAAGTATAGTCACTATCCTCTGGCAAGAATATAGGAACAGAGAGAATCTAGTTTTCTTATTTTACAGCTGCATTACTTTGATACATTGCATATTAATGTGATTTGGATAAAGAATTTTAGTGAAGAAAAATATAGGCCACTATTAACTTGGCATTCATTTATTTTATGAAAAATTCATGAAATTATAATGCACTAGTAAACTCTAGGGCAGACAAATTTAAGTTGATTAATTTATAGATTCACTTAGTTCTAAAATCCTTTTACATAAAATATTTCTTACATACTTTTCATATTCTCTTCCACATTAAGCTAAAGTATCTCAATTTATGTAAATCCAAATGTGTTTGAAGTGTGATTGAGTCCATATATTTTATTTCAGAGGATGATTTTTGGCACTCAGTTTTGTGTAAGATATTTTATTGTGTACCAGGTAATGGACACATGATGAGAAAATTTCAATTATGTCCATTTCTCCCTATTGAATCTTAGCTTCACATTCCATTTACTTGCACAGATATTAAATAGAAATAAATTAAAGGAAATAATCAAATAATTTATTTCACATCAGATTTTCATATCATGCTTCCTTCATATTGACAATAGCCTCCAGATGCAAATGTGCATGTGAATTTAGGAATTGGACATCATTACTACACCTAAAAGTTTATGACACATTGTATTCATTTCTTTCTCCACATTCCTGAAAAATCCCAAGAGGGTTTTACATCATCATGGTCCCTCCTGGCTCTATTTTTCTGCTCCTGCTTAATTTGCTTTGATTATAGATTATCTTGGTTTTCCCCACATGTAGTTTCTATTTGGTCTCACATGGACTCAGACGTGAAACTGGAACCATTTTTTTAAAGTTCACAAAGATAACCCCTTAATGTCTGTGATTGTGTATAGACTTATGCATACTTTGGTGAAGGAGGAGGGAGGTGTCACATCCCTCAAACATTAATACCTTTGCAATGCAAATTGATCATCTGGTCTCTCAGCAACAGGGGAATTTGGTTTTTTTCCCCATTCTTTCTGACTACAGAGTACCATCTAACCAGTTTCTCTCTTCCTTTCTCATACCTTTCTTCTTCCCCTTCCTCAAACCTTCCCAGCCTACCAAGCAGAAAGCTTCATATTCATGTCTGGACCTAGAGGAAGACTTGATTTAGAAGCTCTAGGTTTAGCAATTTTGTAAAGCCATTAGACTGGCCTAAAAATGAGTAGAGGGAGAATAAACTATGACCGAGGAGAGGGAAATCCAGCATTTTGATGTTGGAAAGAGTAGAATCAGCAAAGGAGACAGAAAAAGTAAATATTGATGTGGGATAAAACCTAGTAGAGTATGGAATCACCAAAACCAACTAAAGGAAATCATTCTGAAAAGGAAGAAGCGATCAATAGTATCAAAGAGTGGTGATGGGTTGAGTAAGAGGAGAGCTGAGAACTGATAACCAGATTTGGAAACAAGGTCACTGATAACCTTGTCAAGACGAGTTTTAGTAAAATGTTTTAAATAAAACCTTAGGATTAGGTTGAGGAGAAATTTGGAGGTGAGAAGCTTGGCATAAGAAGTACAGACAACTTTTTGAAGAGTTCTTTTCAAATGAAGTTTCTAATTAGAAAAATGTTTAACTAAAGGAAGATATGGGCTCTGCAGGACTTTATTATGTTAAGATGGTAGAAATTTCAGGATGATTATAGGCTGATACTAATGATAGACAAAAGAAGGAAAATTTATGATGCAAGTGAAAGAATTAGATGAGGAAAAGATTGGTTTTAAATAGAAGCAGAGAAAGTTTATCTGTTTTGACTAGAATGAAAGGCAAAATACAGTGTAGACATAGACAAGTTTATAGATTGTGACACAGAATATTTCTTGTTTGATCACTTAAGTTTTCTAAGTAAAATAAGAGAAAATGTTATCTATTGAGATTGGAGATGGAAGATTGGATATTACCTACAAGGTATATAGCAGCAATTTATCTGGATGTCAATCTCAATAGCATTAGGCATTTAAAATGATTTTTCAAAATTGTATCTCACTGTCAATTAAATTTGCATGTCTTTGATAATCTGCAATGAATACTTTTTAAAAATATTCCAGATCCTCATTTAAAAGAATGAAGGTGGGTGATAGAAATAGGAAAAGACTAATTTAATCCAAGATATGGCTTCTCAAAAAAATTATATTTCTGTTAGGTTCTTTGCATTATTGGTAACTTTGTCTGCTATACTTTGGAATAAGGTCCAAGATTTGAAAATGACTTTGGAGCTCTCTCAAGAAATCCTTCATCCAAGAAATGCAGGATAAATTAGCCATGTGGAGGTGATCAACATCAGGAGAAGAGTTGTACAGCCAGAGCTGATAAATAATTTTAGGAGAGTATTTCTGGTTTTCTTTTTTCAATTAATGTAAATTCATTTTTAATATGTATGTGTTCTTTTATCTCTGCCCCTTGATATTCATGGAACTAATAAAAAGATACTTAGCCACATAGCAAATCACCAAATGTATAACTAGCTTGCTAATCTATATTGTTAGTGGAAATTAAATTTATTTCCCTGTAATTTTCTTTGTTCTTGTTTTATTTAGATACTGAGATAAAGATTAGTAAAAGTGGGGAAATTAAAGCTGAATAAATCTGCAGGTTTCTTTCCACTTCTAATACTATTCATTGATCCAATAATGGATTTCCATGATATCTTAAAATCAATTTCCTGAGGACAAAGTTATAAAATTTAGATTGAGTGAACACTATCAGAGCTTAAATTTCTCATGGTTAGGTGGTTAGCTGAGGTATATGTTGCCAAAAATAAAGTCTGTGAGTCTGAAATTAAGTGAGCTTTGCCAGAGATAATATTGCTGAAAGTAGCTTTGCCAAAATATTTTTGGAGTTAAAGTTAAGGTGTGTTCTCATTAAAGATATAGTTACTGAGGCATATAAACTTTGGAATTCAAGATTTCAAAGTTCAATTGTGATTTATTTACTGCCTACCTACCTCTACAGTAAGGCATAACTTTAACCTGTGCATTGGGTTAAGGGATTTAAGTGAAATAACTTAGGAACATTGTCAACTTTATTAAAAATGCATTACTAATGCATCTATTCTCCTTCAATAATCCTGAAGTAAGATAATTTTCCATAACAATTTCCTCTTTAAAACAGAATACACACACATATTATGTACATATTTTTGTATATGTGTATGGATAGATGTAGCTATAGATATAGATAGGTATAGATATAAATAGATATAGTCCCACTCCCCAAAGTAGTCTTAGAGTGAGCTTTTGCTTAGCAGTTCATGTTATTGATTGACAAGATTTTAAATTTAATGTGTAGCTAGATTTGCAACCTCTAAGTCTCAAGGTACGCCTTTCTATTTTGTCGTTAATATCAAGCCAATTACCAAGCTCTCCCAATTAATTTTTTTTTTCTAATAATTTACATTTATTTGTTCCCATCCAATTCTCTACCCCATTTTGGTTCAAATCTTTTGCTCCTTACCTAGAGTATTGAAACAGCTTCCTGTAGCACTCTCTTCTTCTTTACAAATAGCCAAATATATTTTTACAGGTTGATGGTTAGGTGTTCCACATGGCTGAGCAGTAGCCATTGGATCATAAGCAGAAGTAATGTGCACCACTGCTAGCTAACATACTCTATGTGTTTTCTTATACTGTGTACTGTTTTCTTATACTCTGAGATACGAAAAAAATATTTGACAAACTCAACATGAATATAAAACTCCATTATGACCCGATGATAACTCATTTTGACTACCTTACCAAAAGTGTGTTTTATTAACTCTTGGCTTATGTTCCCCCAAAATTCTCCAAGGTAAATCATTTTTATTCTTTATTTTTCCATGTTAGAGTTGATCTATATCTGAGGTGGGGGTTGGGAGGAGGTACCACAAAACACAATGCTTTCAGAATGTGATTTCCCAGATGCATAATAGCGGCCCTGAAATCAGATTGTATATCTAGAACTCAAAAAAAAATCAACAAGGAAAAAATCAAACAACCCCATCAACAAATGGACAAAGGACATGAACAGAAACTTTTCAAAAGAAGACAGAATAATGGCCAGCTGTTTATATGTTTTATTAAAAAAATGCTCAGCATCTCTAATCATTAGAGAAATGCAAATCAAAACCACAATGAGATATCACCTAACCCCAGTGAGATTGGCCTTTATCAAAAAATCCCAAAACAACAAATGCTGGTGAGGATGTGGAGAGATAGGAACACTCTTACACTGCTGGTGGGACTGCAAATTAGTGCAACCTCTGTGGAAAAGAATTTGGAGATACCTCAAAGAGCTACAAGTAGAGCTACCATTTGATCCAGCAATAGCACTATTAGGCATCTACCCAAAGGAACAAAACACATTCTATAATAAAGACATCTGCACCTGAATGTTTATGGCAGCACAATTCACTATTGCAAGGATGTGGAAACAACACAAAGGCCCATCAATTCATGAGTGGATTAATAAAATTTGGTATATGTATACAATGGAATATTACTCTATTATAAGAAATGACGGTGATCTAGGACCTCTTATATTTTCCTGGATATAGCTTGAGCCCATCCTTCGAAGTAAGGTATCACAAGAATGGAGGAATACGCTCCACATGTACTTGCCATCAAATTGGCACTAACTGATCAAGCTCACACAGTAGTAATACTCTTCAGCAATTGGGGGATTGGGGGTGGGTAAACTCACAACTAATGGACTATAGTGGGGAAAACTATAGGGGGAAAAGGCATGCCTCAAATCATGGTCTGGGTGTGGTGAAGTCATAACATGTAACCAAAATGTTTGTACCCCCATAATATCCTGAAATAAAAAAAAATCACATTGTAATATGTTGTCTATATGTAGAGTGACAGAGCTTTCAGAATCACATCTTGGAAGTGAAGCATAGTGTGGCCACAAATAGCATGCATGGCACAGATTTAGATGTCTCAGACACATTTAACTAGTTAAGTTTTTTTTCAGGAGTTCATCCAAAAGTGAGTCAATTCTACTGTAGAGTCTCTTCTGTCATATTTGTAAATCAAGCCATAAAAATCAATCACTGTTCTTTGGTAGCCACTGTTCAGAAGACAATAGGTTTAGCTTTTTTTTTTAGTAAAGTAAGTTCATTCCACCACGTTCCTTGCCTTCCCTTACCCTGTTTTTCCCCACAATCCTACTCTCTTTTAAATAGGGTGACCATAAATTCTGGTTTACTCCAGACAGTCTTGTAACATTGTTCTGCCATAGCTGTTCAGTTGAATAATAAAATAAATGATTGCCCTAATTTTAAGCCTCACCTTAGTCATTACCTCCATTAAATATGGTCACTGCATATAATATTTTACAATATAATTCTTTTATGTTATGATTGTAGTATAATTATAATGGATAACTTTAGAGCAAGTTGTGTGTCTTATTTACTTTGTATCCTCATAATCTAGAACATTTCCTCACATATGCTATTTCTCAAAAAGTGCTTATTGAATGAATGAATGAATATGCAAAATTTTAAAAAGAAAGGAAAAATTGGAATATTTAGGGTATAAAGAAATCAAACAAGCAGCCTTGGGGAAGTATTGACCTTGTTCTGCCAAATAGTTGATCCTATACCAGCATCTCCTTATCAATAAGTCCCTATTTGAATTAAAGAAATATGAAGTCCATTAAGATTTATGACTAAGCTGGGGCAGTCTGCTTTGATTTTCCAGGTTAACCTGTCTACCTTCTTTAGGAAATTAAGGTTGAAGACCTTAAGGCACGTACTGATGTAGCAGGGGTATGTTTTCTGTTTCTTAATAATAACTCACATTTGAGTTTAGAAATTATTCAAATAAAATAAGTCATCTGGAACATTTTCTTTCAGCTTAAAAATATTGTTGGCATTTATTTTTCTGAAAAGCCTTTGGCTCTGACTATTGACAAATGAGTATCAGCTAAAAAAATGTGTGCAACAAGAATATTATAAACATTCAAGCAAAGTGATTCTATAAATGAGAGAAGAAGTTATCTAAAAGCGGTAATAAATACACATTTACAATTCTCAATTTTGAATGAAATAAGTTTATAGAAAATTTGTTTAAATAAAGAATAAATATTAATCCTACATACTAGTATAATTTTAATGTTGCTTCTCTGAATAGCATATGTTTCTGATATAAATTTGGAATAAAACTATTCTTTAATATGTTTTATATTCAGTAAATTAGACCTAATAGCTCAGTGATTGTATGAAGTGGCTCCTATTAATATATTTCTTAGATCCTTCCTTATATAAACTTTAATTACATTTCAAAGTTGTGTATTAAAATAATGATTTTTTTCTTTTAAAAATAAATTGAAAATCAAGACATCTGTATTTGGGCAAAGCTTTGTTTCAAAGTGTCATAGATCATACACCCGTCCTCATTTTCAAACACTCCACATTTCTGAAGGTGTTTTATAAAAGTTTAAACAGTAGAATTTTCCTTCAAGAATTTACTAAGCAAGTCACACAACTAGATATGTTCTGTTCTTATAAATTAATTAAATGCATATGAAATTATAATTTACATCGAAAGCAAATTCATAAAAGTAGTTCAGTGACTTTAAAATTTGTGTTTATTTTGTGTATATACTTACCATCCATTTTAATGAAAAAATATAATAATGAGGATGACTTACATATCTTTTCATATGTATTTCTTTTTTTTTTTTTTATTTCAGCTCTTCATGGGGGTACAAAAGCTCAGGTTATATACATTGTCCTTGAACTTCAAATATTTCTGGGAGATAATATGACAAGATTTATTTTCATCCTATTTTATGAGAAAGGGGCTGAAGTCTCAAAAATTTTAAATAATTTCTCTTGTGAAGAAAATGACACTTTACTTCTGTGATCTTCTTCCCCAAAACATAGCACCTCAGTCTAATCATGAAAAAAACATGAGACAAACCCCAATGGAAGGACATTTTACAAAATATCTGATGAGTACACCTCAAAGCTGTCCAGTTCATCAAAAACAAGAAAAATCTGAGAAACTGTCACAGCCAAGAAGAGCCAAAGCAGAGATGACAACTAAGTATAATCTAGTATCTGGATGGCACCCTAGAACAGAAAAAGGACATGAGGCAAAAGCTTAAGAAATCTGAATAAAATATGAACTTTAATAATAATTTATCAATGTTGGTTCATTAATTGTGACAAATGTACTATACTAATCTAAGATTTTAATAATAGGGGAACTCATGGCATGAGGTATGTGTGAACTCTATACTATTTTCACCTATTTTGTAAATCTAAAACTGTTCTAAAAATAAAAGCTTATCTTAGAAAATGAAAAAAAATTGGTTAGCATTAAATTCAAAATATAGAGCCAACATGTCTGTAAATTCTATATTCTTTATACTATATTTTGTTACCTCACTTCTATCATTACTAAGAAGGAATTTTTTTTTTTTTGTTTTTGTTTTTGTTTTTTTTTTTTTGAGACAGAGTCTCGCTCTATTGCCTGGGCTAGAGTGCCATGGTGTCAGCCTAGCTCACATCAACCTCAAACTCCTGGGCTCAAGCCATCCTTCTGCCTCAGCCTCCCGAGTAGCTGGGACTACAGGCATGCGCCATCATGCCTGGCTAATTTTTTCTATATATATTTTTAGTTGTCCAGCTAATTGTTTTCTAGTTTTAGTAGAGACAGGGTCTCGCTCTTGCTCAGGCTGGTCTCGAACTCCTGAGCTCAAACGATCCACTTGCCTTGGCCTCCCAGAGTGCTAGGATTACATGTGTGAGCCACTGCGTCTGGTCTAAAAAGGAATTTTTTATTGTTGTTAAATGTCATTTATTGTGAGTAGAAAAACAGGGTTGAAGTTACTGATTACATAGATTAAATCCTAAAGTCAGATTGCATAAATTGTTCCTTCTCTCAATTATGTAGTTTTCTAATTAGGCTTTATCTCCATTAAAAAATTAATGTAAATGTTTATGCATTTGGCTAGCTGTAGTTAACATTTGTTGAGGGTCAACTCTTTGTCAGGTCCTGGACCATTTACATATTTCATTTTAGGTATTCTTCATGACAACAACATAAACTATGTACTAATACCACTCCCATAATACACATGAGAAATAAAAATAAGACAGATAGAGGTTGCTCAAATTTATGCAATCATTTAGCGGTACAGCCAGGTTTATCAGAAACAGGACTTGGTCCTCAACCATCACGTAACATGTCCTCATGTGATTACTGTGAGATTACCTTATAGACTGAGCTTTCAGTAAACAATTCCTATGGAAAAAAATCATTAAATTAATGAGACTAAATTATTTTTATGGAAAAAGAATCATTAAATCTATAATTTTAGAGCCATTGTTCTTCAGGTTCAGCTAAATAACTATGTGTAATAGTATGTGAGTACCATAACTGCATTATAAACTCATTTATAGTCATTAAGAACATAGTGTATAATAAAGCATGTGTAATTGCTCATTCATAATCTTGTTAATGTAGTGAATTAAAAAATACCTTAAATAAGTTTAAAATTAGAGCAATATTTTTACAACTTTAGCAAAAACTATATTTAATTTGTATTCTATATAAATATATAATATATATAAATATATAAAAATATATATAGAGAGAGGCTCTACTTCTAATTCTCATGCATCAAAGTCATATATTTTTGTTTTTACTAATTTGGTATGAGGATTCCTATAAATATCACAATTTTTAGATGTGTCCATTTAAGTTTTCAATCACTGCAGGCAAACAGAGAATGATCATCTAGATTGCAACCTGACCATTTTATGTAGAGTCCTAAAACTAAAAAAAAAAAAAACCTTAATAATACTTTATTTAGCAATATTTCTTTTGGAAACGAAGATAAAAGTAGTAATTTGCTGTACAGTTATTCATACTCAAAGGGGAATAGCAGTGTTTAATGGTATTATGCACAAACGGATCAAGGGAATCACACACACACACAAAACCCTTCTTATTATGCTTAAAATATTTCATAGATTTTCTTTAAAATAGCTCTGTGCCTGAGTAATAAAGCAGCATAAGAGTCCTTAAACAGAAATCTATGAAGATTAGTGAGTGGCATCACTTTGTTGGGGGCTCTGGAATTTGTAAACTGGTAGGGAGCATAATTTCAGCTACTTGATTTTACCATTATCTTAATGACATGGCTATTTGGCTGTCCATTCAAGAAATATCTATTAGTAAAGCTAGCCCATTTCCTTCCAGAAGTTCATGTCTATTGGAGAATACATCTATTATATTTATGCATTCAGGAAAACTGCACACTCCTTTACAAACAGGTTTATATTTATCTGCCTAAATATTGTATACATTACTTTTAAAGCAGCAACTATATTTCAGTTGGCTTCTATTACTTCTCAATTATGAGTTAAATGAGTTTGTTTTCTCTTTTTACCCATACATCATCATTTAGCAAAGTGTTCATTATAATAATCACTAAGTATTTATACAATTAACTCATTAAGTAAACCCATGATTCATTGTGTAATGTTGAGTATAAAGTAAGCTCTTGAAGGATAGTTGAAAATTAATTTATTAAGATGTTTGTTTTTATGTAAAGAGTGTTTACATAGTGTATAGGACAGTTCAAATTTTTTTTGTTGCCTCCAGGGTTATACATATCGCATGCCATGGTCTAATAGGGGACTGTAATGTAAAATTATGTGAAATCCCACTGCTGTTTTGATACATGGTCTTTCAGGAATTAGCAAGACATATTGTTTCATATATCTCAAAACATGCTTCCTTTATATAACAGTAATATAACTGAGCTTGCAGATGACTTCCAAGTAGTCTTGATTTTTTAATGCCCTTCCACCCTGCTGAGCTATCTTGGTCTTTCATAAACTGTTCCTTTATACATCAGATGAAGTAAGAGCTCATAGAGTTCCGCAGTAGAATATTCTTGCCCTATATATTCACAGATAGTGTCTAGTTGGCAGATGAGTTATCACAGGGCAGAAACAAAGAAAGGAAAATGAAGCAATGAGAAAGAGAGAGAGAAGGAGGAGGAGGAAGAGGAGGAGGGAGAGAGGAAAGAAGGGTGAGGGGAGGAAGGAAGGAAGGAAAGAAGAAAGGAAGAAAAAAAAAAGAAAGTGGATTCTTCAAAGTATTTTCATTTGTAACTAAAGAAAGTGTCTCCACAACAAACTGGGTAAGCAGAGCTAATCCCATCCAATAGAACATGGAATTCTTTCCTCCATATCTCTTAAGGAAACTTTCAAAGCACCACAAAAATCAGAACTAAAGAAAAACAACATTTTAAAGGAGATGAGAGTATCCCACCTTGTTTATAAGAAATATCAATCCCAGAATTTCTTCAACAAAAGTCAAGACTTCAGTGTTGCCTTTGACATTCTTTAAAACATGTAGAGACAATATCTCAGTAAGGTTTATGCTGAATTTTAAAAAGTAGTACTTTTTATGAACAAAATTGGTATGTGATTTAAACTTGGTGAGTGTTCTTATGCATTCAAAGTTTCATACTAGTATATCACAGGTACATGAAATTGATCATAGAGTCCTGAAATAATTGTACTTGTTTATTCTTTCATTTGTTAATTATCCATTTATTTCAGTTTCTGCTAAGAAATTTTACAGGAAATAATGATACAAATATGAATATGACAGTGTTTTGCCTTGGAAAGCTGTGATTCAGTGGAAATGTAGACTATTAAACACACCATGATTCATCTCAAATGGTACAGAAACAGCAACTGGGTGCTATGAAAACACACAGAATTGGCATCTATTACTCAGGGTACCTAATTGCCATTTACCACTCAAAGGCATTTGGAGGACAAGCCACTTGCAATGGGTCCTATAGACTAAGGAGGAATTAGCCAGGGGGAAGGAAGAGCTTTCAGGTTGAGATAAAACATGTGTAGTAGGACCAGAGAGTGGAAATGTTTCATTACAGCTGAGCACTGATGGTGACACAACTTGTATAATATATTAAAGAACATTTATTTAATGCTGTTTAATCTGAATACTGTTTAGTGCTATAGCATTAATATATTTATATTTGCATTTTGAAACAATCACTTTTTGGTAAGAGTAGATGTTTTTTGAAGGAGATTAACAGCAGTCATAGATATAGGAATTAAAAAGTTATTTGTGGTAACTGAGGTCAAAAAGTTTGGTGGCCTGAATGAGGTAGCTTCTTAACAAATGAGGAAGGAAATGAGAAGGTGGTAAGAAAGAGAAACAAAGATAACTACTAATAAAGGCTAGTCAAGGAGATAGATGGTGGCTCTAGCACTGTGAGAACAGACGTGGAATCCCAGATGATTTCTTTCTTAGACACATTTCAGCTTGAGTGGTAAAGATAATTAGTATATCATTGAATTCAAATTTGTGATACTCAGGAGTGAGAATACGGCTGAGGATACTAATTTGAGCCATCAAAATACATGAGACAGTTCAAGCTATAGAAATAGATGGAGTCACACAGTTGGAAATCCTGGACTACTGAATTTCTGAGGGGCAGCTGAAGAATAGGACCTAATAAAGGAAAATAAAACAAAGTGGCCAGAGAAATAAGAGGGAACCAGAAGGGAAACTACATTGAGGAGAGGAGAGGAGAGGAGAGGAGAGGAGAGGAGAGGAGAGGAGGGGAGGGGAGGGGAGGGGAGGGGAGGGCAGCGGAGGGGAGGAGAGGAGGAAGAAAGGAAGAAAGAAAGAAAGAAAGAAAGAAAGAAAGAAAGAAAGAAAGAAAGAAAGAAAGAAAGAAAGAAAGAAAGAAAGGGAAAAAGCATGTTTCAGAGGGTAAATAAAGCAAGACTGAAGAGGTCTTTGGATCTAGGAACAAATCTATCACTAGAGATTTTGGCAAAAACATTTTCAAGGCAGTGGTAGAAAAATCTAGTAGAAAAAATGAGTATGAGTATGGGCTAGTGATAGTGGCTGTAAATGCAAATAGAGAAATAGCTGAGGGTATGTCAAGTTGAGGAGGATTGTGCTATATTTTCTTATGTATTTTGCTTAATGGTTTTATGGTAAAAGTTATTTGTACATGTTTAAAAGCTATTGTATAAGATCCAGTTGAAAAGGATAGGATGAAAATATAGAAGAGAAAAGGTAAAGCGTAAGATCCAGGAGGTGAAGGCAGATTCTAGAATCCAGGGGATGAGATGTCAGATTTGTCTCTCCTTGTGATGGGAAGGAAGTGGGTAAAAATGAATAAAACCTAGAATTATTTGAAAGGGCAGGTTTATGAGGCTGTTCCTATTTGAGAGCTCAATCTTTTCAACATGGCTCTGTCTTGCTACAATATAATGCTATGGATAAAGGATAATGTTTTTATTTTGTTTTTTAACTACAACCAAACTAGTCTTCCCCTAAAGTCTATACACAGCTGTTATCTGAAAAATAAACTACATACTTTATCCTGTAAAAGCTTAGCCAGAATCACACAATTTCAACAATCCCTTCAGTTTTTCATTTATAAAATGATTCAGCCCTGGTAGCATGTGACACGCTTCTGATCTGAGTTATCTAGATGAGTTCCTGAAGCACATATTCCCCGGTGGAGTTAGGGAACATGGCAGTCTTTTGCTGATCCTTGGGTCAGCAAAGACTGTCTGTTGTTCATTGGTACATTCCCATTCCTGCAATCATTGTTGGCCTCTGAAGCAGGAATCCATGGTGGGGGACTTCATAGTTTATTCATTTTGCTCAGGCAATGGTACTAGGAAGTACTTGTCATTTCTCTCATGCTGATGTGGTTTCCTCTCAGTTCTTGCCAGCTGCCTGTCTCCACCCTCTGCTGTGAGATCATTACACTCTCCCTTAGAAGCTATAAAGCAGTTTTTGAGTCTCAACCCAGAGTCTATGCCTCCCAGGAAGCGTGAGTGACTTAGGCAAAGCTACATGTTTTACATCCTATTTATTTATTTATTTGGTCTGGCCAAGCTTGCCAAGTTGCTGTGTGCCAGGTTAATATAGATATATTACTTTTCCTAGAATCCAGAAATGGATCAAAGTCCGTTTGCTTTGCAATAGATATTATCTACACTTGCTTAACAAATCTCCCCAGTAAACAGCTGGGGACCCAGAGAATGTTAACAAATTCATTGTTCTCTTGCTGTCTTTGTTCTCTGTTGCAATCATTCCCCATGGCGAGGAAAGGGGCAAGATTACTCTTACTAAATCCTCTTCTCTGATTCTATCTAAGCCTGAAGTGAGCTGAGACAGCCTTTTTACCCTATGAATAAATGCTAGCAAATGAGGCCTCTGGGCCTGTGCTTGAAATGATAAACGAGAAAAGCAAAAAAAATTAGCAAATCTTTTCTACTGCCTTGCCAAGAGGTACAATGCCAGCCTTCTCCAAGCCTGGATAGATCTAGCAATGGAATATAAATTAATGGAGACATTAATATAGTACAGTTTTAAAGAGAGGTATAAAGAGAAAGGGGGAGATATTATTATCCTATTGACCTGATTGAGGTGAATATTGGAAGCCAGCAATAGCCAGGGACCTGGGTAAAGTATAGACAACATCAGGCATCCTATGAGCCTATTATTGGAAAGGCAGAGCAACACTGTAGGCATAACCAGCAATGATGGCATAAGCCATGTCTGAAACAGAAAATCAGGTGCAAGAGACTCATAACAGAGCACTATTGCCTTGAGAATAACGTCTAGTTTGTTTCCTAAAGAAACAGGATAGTGAGGCAGCCAGCTGGAAGGGTTGATAGAGTCACCAGCCCAACACAAAGAGTGAGCATGTCTTGAGAATTTACAAAAAGTTTACAAAGTGGTTCTTTAGTGTCACCTGGGAGAACTTTTAGTGATCCAGGTGCCCAGGCAGTGCCCTGTTACATCAGAATCTCTGGTTATTTAACTCATGGTTTTAAAACTCCCTGGGTGATTCCAGTGTACAGTCAAGTTTGACAACCACTGCACCAGAGGAAGAGACCTAAAAGGAGTCTGGAAATGCTGCTTTTACGAAGCTGGGGCCTATTTTACTATCATAATCTCTTTTCAATGTGAACACACATTCTTTACAGACTATAAGATGTTATATTATGCTTTTTTTTTTTTTCTAAAGCTTATGTGTAGGGAGTAGAAGGGGTTTTTGCTAGGGTTCTTCAGTATTTCTCTAAACCCATGATTCCTTTTCATATTATTTTCAAGACTGCACCAGTGTGGATAGAGAAATGAGAAAATCTTAGCTAAAAAGATAACAAAAATGGGCCTGAAAAATTAGATTACAAGCTAGAGGATACATGGATCTTAAAAGAGTTTTTTGGGTTTTCTTGTTTGTTTGTTTTTTTGGTAGAAATCACAGCTAAACTTTTCACCTCTGTCAATTAAAAAAAAAAAAAAAATCTCAGTTTCCAGATGCAAACTACCAAAGCTCTAAGGTCTGAGTTTAAGGAAATTAAATTATGTGCATTATCTCTCCAGCTATTGATTATCCAAGAAGTCATCATTCAGAAAGTTCTGGAAAAGGATTCACTCACATTTGCAAATCAATCCAGTATTTTAGGACAAAGGCAAATGGACCTAGTTCACGTAATCAATATATTCTCCAAGGAAACTAGAAAAGCCTCTCTATTACTCAATTTCCAACACAGGCCCAAGGATTCTTTACCATTATATACTGTCCTTTTCAAAATGACAATTTTATAATGCTAAAATCGTGTTAGCTTGTGTATTATTTCACATATTTCACTGGTGATGTCAGCCTGACAGCAGGCATGGTGAGAAAACATTGCACATTGCCTCATGTGAATGCTAGCCCTGGAGGAGATAGCTAGACATAAATTGCACACTTTGGGGTCCATGACAACCATCACTAGGAAAATGGATATGATTAACAAATTTCAGAGGGGTCAGTAAGCCTTATGTGTGTAAGAATTTTAAAAGGACATGATAAAGTACAGGTACTCCATGTAAAATAAGAGATGCAAAGAAGACAGAAGACCTCTGGTAAAGTGCATTGGCTAGCAAGCATCCAGTTTTATCATCCAAAGATAATATTTTGCAACAGATCACAGTAAAAAATATAAGACATTTAGAGCCTCCCCCAAAAAAATCTTTGACTGAGACTTTTCTGCCAACACTCACTTAGAATTATAGAATATTTTGACCTAGATGGGATTTTTAGATATCAGGAAATATTATATTGGAATAACACGTACCCTTCTTCAATTGCAGTTTTGTCAGTTATTTCCTATCAGATCTTAGACAAGTTACTTAAACTTTCTGACTGCACTAAGGTTGTGATCATTAAACAAATAGCATGTATTAAGTGTCTGACTCATAGGTGACATTCCAGAAATGTTAGTTGAGTAACTCATAGATTAAGACTTGAGTGACTAGTCCTTGGCAGCACAAGTAGACATTGGCAGAGTTGGGACCAGAACCGCAGGCTTCTAGCTTCTCTCAAATATTTTTTATTTTTCCTTTACCTCCTAAAAGGCAAAGAAAAGATGATGATTCTTTAGTTTCTTTGAATTTGTCCCAAGACCTTCAAACTCTTTTGAAGGAAAGATACCAATAAGTGGATTTTATATCAGATGTTTGGAGATACCAATAAAGATAATTCTCAAATTGTTTAAAATTAGAGCTTTTAAGTCATGATGGAATATTAGAATTATTAACCAATGTGTTTTTAATTTTGAATTTTTTCCCCTCATGACCCTTCTCCTCATTTCAGGGAGAGTGAGAGTATTTTAGGTTCACTGCCTCAAGAAATGGAAGACACAGCAAAAATAAATAAATAATAATATTAAAAATAAAGAATGTCAAGACTCATGTTCTGAATTTCAAAATATACTTTTGAATTCAAGGGAGACACAACTGTTTTGAGAGAAAAGGCTGTTGAGTTGCATATTGAGGGGTCTTTTAAATATTAAGAGTTAAAGTCCTGACCTAAATAACTGACAGAAAAATAGATACTCTGTTAGAATGAGTTAGAGGATAAGCAAGATGGTAAGAGAAGAGCGATAGCTATTGGCCAGTGTCCTCTTGAATTAAAAATTATTCTGGCTGTACCCCTGAACATAGTGAGAGAACACCCAGCTTTCTGTATGAATACTGTAAAATTTAGGAAATTCCTCAAACCATGCTTTGTGAATATGGAAGTAATGTTTAAATGGAGCTATTTGGCTGATGGACACAAGGCCCAGAACCCCTGTGATCCCCAGTAGGCCCTAGGAGTGAGCAGTGATATCACTTTATTTCCCCCACACTGTCCTGAGTGGCACAGCTGTGACCTGGAGAGCCAGCAGTCTTGAGTGACAGGGATGAGGAAGTCACTGTGGAATATGTCACATTGCCTTCCAAATATAATATAGGAGCCTCAGCCTGTGCTGATGTGGAGGGTTGATTACACCAAAGGAGTAGACAGCAGGGAGAGCCTGCAGAGCTAAGAGATTTGAAGCTCAAGTTCTAGAGCTCCAGGACTGTGTTCACACCCCAAGTGGGTCTCTTAGTTCCTGCATACAGTTGGCCTAGGTTTTTAACAATACTGTGCATCAGTGTTCCTATTTATAAAACATGCATAGTAATAATAGTATTACTCCACAGGTTGGTTATGAAGACTGGATGAATTCAGATATATAAAGCATCTAGTATAGGATTATATAAGTGTTCAATAAATGTTAGCTATTTTTGTTTTTAATGGTCATCTTAGCAGATGCCAGCTATAAATAGATGTAATGCAAAGACCAGCTTCTTACCTCCTGCTTTCACCAATTCCATTAGACTACATTTATTCCTTAAAATTTAGAAATTATACCAATGTAGAAATGGGGCTAGGAACAAGAGAAAACCCTAAACTTACTAGGAAAAGTTTGAAGTGACTCTATGTGATGAGGTTCAGTTTTCTGCTATGAAGTACAATTATAAATTAATTTAGTTTATCTCTCTCTCTATATATATATGTATATATGCACACATATCTATAAATACATATAGATACACATATACACACATGCACAATCAAAAAACACACACTTCCAGTTTTTATATATCTAAGTAATCTAAGTATGTAGTCTATGAAATTCATACCACCAAAAACTAAAGGCTTTTTAACTTAAAATTCCTTTTTAATATGACAGTAAGACATTTGTTTCTGATAATACACACACACACACACACACACACACACACACACATATGGAGAGAGAGACAGAGTTTGGAAGCTGATGTTATTATAACAAAGATAATTAAGCATCCTAATAAGTGATTAAGTAATATAGTAGCACAGGTTTTCAGCTAGAATTCTCTCAATAATATTGTTTATAAATAAATAATCCACTTCATAGCCACCTAAATTGATTAACAGGTAATAATAAATAAACATTGTCTATCCATTGTCAACTCAACAAAGAGTAAGTTCACCTTCAATTTCTGCTGCCTATAAATTTTATCATTACCTTTTGATTTCTGATTTAAAAAGGCAAAATAATACTTTTGAACAAGAAACTGGTGTGTGTTATTCCAGAAATACTACAAATAAAAATATCAAAAGTTAATTATGTTTTGCTAAGCATGCTAACCATTTTAAGAATCTTAAAACTTGTAATTGGAAAAGTCTTGAGACTTTCAGGCTAAATAAAGAAATATAAAGAACGTCAAGTTGCCTTTAATCTTTGAGTGGAAAGTGTGAGTGCATCTATTCATTCATGTGTCTAGCTGTGATTTTGTGAACACCTTAACTACAAAGACAGATGTCAGTGCTTAAAAGCTTGGCTTTGAGACTACAGGGATTATTGCTTTCTCAGGCATTCAAAGTGGGAAAAAAAATTACGTTCACCAAAAATCAGAAAATGAAGTAGATTTAATGAAAGGTGGGTGGAGCAACAAAACACGTTTTACATGTTTAACTTAAAGTTTTAATTTGTCCACCAAATTATTTTCTCTCTCCTCATTCCCCTTTCTTGTCTCTTTCCTACTTTTCCTTCCCTTTCCCAGCAATTGGGCTTCAGAGCCCATCTGTGCTGACACTAAGATGAAAGACTTTAATGGGCAAATAACTTCTATGTTACATATGAAGAATTTTATAGCTCTGGTTCATTCTATAATTAGACTTGAGAACGGGAATATGATTTAAAAAATCAAGTCACTTTTAAACTAGAGAAAAGAGTTATGGTTTGTAACTAAGAGGTAGTGGCTCAACACCTGCAAATGAGTACAGGCATAGATCCATTTATTCCTTTTATAGATAAACTTTGATCACTTACCTGCCAGGTACAATTCTATGACATGCTGATGTTAAATATTTTCAGTTAAAGTTCTTCTGGGCTCAGTCTTAGTACACATACCTAAATGTGGATATTATTTATCAGTTTAATGGGATGCTATAAAATCTCAGTCATCCATATAAATTTTCTTAGTTTATATTCCATGTATTTGTCATATGGACTGTGAAAAACTATGGAGCAAAATGTCTTCTAGCTCTTTTTAACACAAAGAAGTCAAAAACTGGATGATAGCTGCAATCAAAAGAACAGGGAAGGAAAGGTCACAGGTGAGCACCTGGTCATCAACATGGTAGATGCTGGTGAATTTCATTGACTTTGATGGGTGGGGGCACTTCTGAAAGGTGAGGGCCAGGCCCATTAGTTGCACCACTCTTCTCAAAACTTTGCCACGATCAGGACACATGGAATAACAGGACCTGGACTTATCTTCTTATTACCAACAAGTAGAAAACTCAACACATTATATGAAATGAACATTTTTAGATGTTAGACAATAGGCAGTACAGGCTTATTATTCTTGGAATTAGGGGAACAAATCACAGTAGCATTATGCTTGGAGAAAATTTCTGGACTGCAACACAGGAAATGGGAACTCAAAGATAAATTAGTGGTTTTGGTGTGCTAACTACATGAAGGTTGAACTTTTAGGATGCTGAGATGACTAGATTTATGGGTTAAAAAAACACAAGCTGAGAGGTACACAGAGAAAGAGTTCCACTAATCTGTTTACGGGTCCCTGAGTTTTTAGTGAAATTCTAGTCTGCACACATAAAGAGTGAAACCCCAAAAGGCAGGAAAAGAACATCTTTTCTCAGGAAAGAGCAATTACAAGGGAATTATAGGCCAAATACTTTCCAATGTTCACATAAAACTGGGAATTATTCAAGTTCTAATCATGCAGAGTGGAGACTAATCAATGCGTGAGACACTGTGTACAGTCTGCAGAGGGATCATGCCTTCATAATAAGGCTAAACTAAATACCTCTCTAGACTTATCCTAAAAGAATAAAAATTTTTAAAAGATTAAAAAAGCTTAGAAAGAATCAGGGACTCAGAATATTAGTTAATGAATCATCAATAGAAGAAAAACCTATTTTCATTTGCTTTGGACCTTGCCTTGGGTTTGAGTAGGATAGGAATAGGGAGATAGGGTAGGAAAGGGTGCCTACTCTCCAGGGCCTAAAGATCAGTAGGCATTGGATCTCTAAACTGGCTCTGTTTAATACTGTTTATTCAAGTTACAGTCTATGCATTTAGGATGTATATACCGTCTTTTGCCAGCCAAAAGCTGAATGGGCAACAGTGAATTGTGGCTTCTGGCAGAGAAGAGCATGACTCCTTTTATGCATGTAACTTAACTCTAGAACCCGAACTGTAAGTATTAAAAGAAAATGCTTCCTTTCTACGTGCCACATTCTTGTTTAAAGGTTTTTTGATGAAGAGATGGGAGAGTCAGCACAATCCTGAGTGAGACAGTGGGCACCCCATGGTGGCTCTTTGGGACTCACCAGCCAGAAGATAGAGTGAGTCAGGCCTCCTCACCAAGACATAAATCTAAACGAAATCAGGCTAGGGTCAGAAGAGGGGAAAATTTTTTTTCTCTTTTTTACCTTTATAAAAGCACCTGTGACAGCTGGCAATAGTATAAATCAGGTACCTAGAAAAAGGTTAAGCATAGAGAAAATAAAAGAATACACCAATCAATTCTCTACTTTTTCAAATTAGGTAAGTACCTAGAAACTAGTGGTAAAAAAGAAAACCTCAGCTATTCACATGAAGTCTTGATTTCAATAATCTAATTCTTTTTAAATTTATTTTTATTTCAGTAGATTTACAAGTATTTTGTTGTTGTTGTATGAATGAATTGTATAATGCTGTAGTCAGTTCTTTTACTGTACCCATCACCAGAATAGTGTACATTGTATCTGATAGGTAATTTTTTATCCCCCAGCCCTCCTTCTTAGTTTCCAGTGTTTATCACATCACTCTATGATCATATATACCCATTGGTTAGCTTGCATTTAAAAGTGACAACATGTGATATTTGTTCTTACAATGCTGAGATACATCACTTAGAATAATGGTCTCCAGTTCCATCCAAGTTGCTGCAGAAGACATTATTTCATTCCTTTTTATGGCTGAGTAGTAATCCATGGTGTGTGTGTGCATGTGTATAATAAAATCGCATTTTCTTTATCCACTTATTGATGGGCACTTAGGTTGATTCCGTATCTTTGCTATTGTGAATTATGCTGCAATAAATGCGGGTCCAGCTGTCTTTTTGATATAATGACTTCTTTTCATTTGGGTGAATAGTCGGTAGTGGGGTTGCTGGATTGAATGGTAAGTCTACTTTTAGTTCTCTGAGGAATGTCTGTCCTGTTTTCCATAGTGGTTATACTAATTGACATTCCTACCAACAGTATATAAACATTCCCTTTTCACCACGTACATGTCAACATCTATTATTTTTTTGACTTATTAGTAATGCCCACTTTGACAAGGGTAATGTGTTATCTCATTGTGGTTTTAATTTGCATGTTCCTGATGATTAGTGATGATGACCTATTCCATATGAAAGCATGGATCTAGGCAAAGGAATGACAGTGCTAAAATGGATGAACATGTTGGGGGAACTTCTTTCTTCTTACTAAAATTACTTAAAGATAATTGGGAAAGATAAGGGTCACTGTTTCTTATAGCAGAATTTCAACTAATAAATGTAAAAGTAATGAAAAATATAATATCACTATTATAGTACTGCAGTAGTCACTGCTGGCGGCAAGATCCAGCGATATATGCTAAAATCAAAAGGCAAAAATTAAGGAGATACAAGGCATTTTATAGCTTTAAAGGATCTCACCCCAAATATTTATTAATTACCAAGGGAAAGATACTAACAATGAAGAAATTTGGCAGACATCACTTTAACCAAGTGGTAAAGGTTATCATAACCACTAATTAGACATATAAACATCATGTACCCCCAATATGACATCTGAAAAGGGGCATCACCTCTGTAGCATATTTACCCCAAATCCATAACCTCAATCTAATCATGAGGAAACATCAAAAACCCACAAATTGAAATACATTCTGCAAAGTATCTGACCATATGCTTTAAAAGTGTTAAGGTCAGGAAAAAGATAAGGAAAGACTGATGAACTGTTACTGATTAGAGGAGATAAAACAGGAGAACTAAATATGATGTGAGATACTGGATCGGATCCCAGAATAGCAAAAGAACATCAGTGAAAAACTGATCAAATGTGAAAAAAAGGCTTGTAGTTTAGTTAATAATACTGTACCAAAGTTAATTTCTTAGTTTCAATAATTGTACAGTAGTTATGCAAGATGGTAACATTATGGGAACCTGGGTGAAAGGCACACAGGAACTCTCCATATTGTCTTTGCAACTCTTCTGTAAGTCTAAAATCATTTTAAAATATACAGTTAAAAATGCTAACTGACAGTTTAAAGCTGAAGGTGGGGCTGTCTGAGACCTGCAGTCCTGACCGAGCAGGACTTTCTCCTTTCCATCCTCCCGGATTCCGCAGTTTCTCCCTGGCCTCTGCCAGTAGGCAGGACCTTCAAGCCAGCGGATCACCCCTGGCTGTGATGCAGGCCAGGAGGTTCCCTGCCCAGGATTGCAGCCTGAGCTGGGAGCATGGCCCTCCCATAGGAGAAGGGTTGCCCCTCAAGCACACTGATCTGCCCCTGAAGGCACATACAACTCAGTTGGCTGGTTCATAAATATCCCTTCTGTGCCCCAGGGCAATGCTATTGAGACCTGGGTGTATGGAATCTGGTCTACAGGCCTGTCCCCCAGGCCCTAGAGATCAATCCCTGCCCCTGCCAGGGAGAAGAGTGCTGGTCTCAAGTCACCCATGGTGTGCCCAAGCTGGATCAATGTCTCTCTGCCTCAGGATTTGCCCCACTCTCTTGGAGTCACCAGGCAAGCAGCACCTGGGAGGGCAGCTGGGTAGGGAGCTCACAGTCTGAGTACCCCTCAGTCCCCCGTAGGGCCCCAAAAGGAAAGGTCCCATTCCCTGCAGATGCCTCCCGGTGGTGGCTAAATTTTTTCTCTGGACAGCAGAAGGTAGGGAACGGGAAGGGGAAGGGGGGAATGAAGCAATATGGCATCCAATGATTGGCTCTGGTCTGTGGGCCAGGAGGTGCCCCGAGGTAGCAAGGAGCTTGGTGCCCTGTACGCAAGAGGCTCTCTGCTCATGGTGGCAGCCGTCTCTGGGCTGGTGTTAGCAGGTCTCTCCAACCACTCAGGAGCCCACCAGCAGTCTGAGATGCAAGGGAGGGGAAATTTAACCACTGCACCTACCCTTGTCACTGGTCTCCAATCCTCTCAGGGACTTTCTCCTTCCAGTTCTCCTCCGCAACTTCTTCCTATGGAGTATTCTATAGTTTCAGGCACCCCTCCTTCCGACCCTCATCCAATCTATTTTTGTCGCCTGTTTTTGTTTTTTTTTTTTTCACTTTCTTCTAAAATCTATCTTTCTTGCAGAGACACTCTGGCTGGTGGTTTTTCTCATCTGCCATCTTGCCCCTCCCCCCAAAAGCATCCTTGATATCAATAACTCTATTCATTTATGTTAATTCCTTTAAGATTTTCTATGGGATTTGATAAGTATAGGATTTCTTTTCACACATTGAATAGCACCATAGAAATTGCATGTATATACGAAAATATTTTCTAAAATTTTCAAAAATAATAGTAGCATTTTTTCAATACAGTAATTAAAGTTTAATTAAAGTATATGATTACTGTTACTCTTTGACCAAAATTCACATGTTATGATATTATAGAAGAATAATAAGTCTTGATTTTTATCTTCCAAATTCAATACTCCACTTAGGAATTCAAACATTTTTCTAGGAATATAGTCAAATATTTTTTAAAAATCATCAAAGTAAAACAAGAGTAGCTGGAACAGGAAGTTATTTCTTTCTTTACCTCTACCCTAGAATGGGAGAAGGCAGGGGGAAGATACATAAATTCACACAATACAATATATTCATAAAGAGGTTCTTATGTTAGTGAATAAATAAACACATGCTTAAAAGAAGAGATTTTGACATGATCTTTTTTGGAGTATTTATTTGTAAAAATGAAAGATTTCAAAAATCATTGTCCAAAGTAAAGAAAACTAATTCCAAGAAAAATCAGGGTTATGTGCAGTTACTAAATTCCAAACTCTCCAAGTTTCCAATTGAAGGAATTTTCTGTGAGCCTTTACCCACTGTAAATCTGTTGCTTTTGGTTGTGAGCCTATGCATTTTGATGTTCATTATTCTGATCTCCTTTTGTATTCCTTCGTCCAACTCACCAACCCTCTTTGTCATTGTATTCTGTCTTCTATTCTTTTCCTAGTAGTCATATATTTGTTAGAGTGTCGTTATCATTGTGTTCAAAGTAGAATATACGTTCTATAAATCCATTAGGTTTTAGCCAAACAGCATGAGGCAAGATAAACATTTTAGGTCAACAAAGTCTTCTAGACTTCAGAAAAGAATCACAATTTACTATAGAAAGAAAAGGTGAATGCTAGCTAAACATTAGTTTTTATAATATTCTTAAGAGTTTATGATAAAAACTAAGGGTGTTACAAGTGTATACATATATACATGTGTATGTATACAAGGGCATGTACACATGTGTGTGCTTTGTGCATGTTTTCATTTATGTATATGCATTTATTTGTGCAAACATATGTGTGTGTGCACATGTCATATTTTCATAATATGAACATGTGTGTGAACCAGCGTGTCAACCCATGTGTGCGCACATTTGTTTTCTTATGTATGTACATGAATAGGTAGGTACACAAGGGTATATAAACATACATGTTTTCAAATGATGTACACACGTGAACAGGAAAAACTGATTTTTATAGCAGTATTCAACGTAAATGATCAGTTGTAGCTATTGAACACTTAAGGAGAACTATGAAAAAGTTTCAAGAACAGTATTTGCCACATTTTATGAGCCATGAGATAACTTTCCTTCATTGGTATTGTTCTCTTGAATCTTCAAGATGATATTTGCATAAATTGTTATTGAAATAAATAGTAGTTTATTTGGAGGGCTTTTTTGTTATACCTTGAGATGATTGCAAAAAAATAACTTACAAATCATGAACTTATTTACCTGTTGGAAAAAACTTATGTGTAGTCTCCAATAAACATTTCTAAACCAAGATTTCTCAAACTGCAGTATACTTAAAAATAATCTGGCATAGGTAGAGATCTTGATTCTTGTAATCTAACCCTCGGGATTCAATAAGCAGAAAAGTAGATTCCAGATATCTGAATTTTTATGACATGCCCTGGGTGATTTTAACACAGCTGGCCCATGGATCACACTTAGAGTAAAAGAGTACAGTGCTACAATTTGAATTTTATAATTTTTCTCCAGCATGAGGAACTAAATAGAGCACAAAAATATAAATTTCTATATAGTTTCTGCCAAGTATACAAAAATCCTACAAAGTTACTTCTTGCATTACAAATGTTAACATTTGTGGGAATGCCTGCAACTACTTAATTTTGGCTAGTGAGGGGATGTGCACATATTAAATGTTTCAATACTAAGCAAGGAGGTAGAATATATCAGATTCAAGCAATATACTTCATATAGGCCTATGGAGATTTAAGAGTCTTGATAAATATTAATTAGACAGCTATAATCCCATAAGGTACTAGGACGAAAGGTAAGAGTCAGATTTAACAACACATACGTAAAGTCATTTGGGATCCCAATTGTTAACCATTCATCTCTTGATGAATATTATGGTAGCAGTCAAGTGGAACCCACCTGCTGTGCTGTGCCTGAGACAAGTCCATCCTGTCGTTGCACTGACCCCAGTGGAATGTTGACGGCAACATCAGCTAAGCAGATGTGACAGGAGAGTGGCACTGGCTACAGCAGTCAAAGGAATCTAGAGCCACAAACTGCAAATGAATATTAAATGACAAATTAGACCAAATGAGATGCTTTGGAGCATTCAGTCTTTGAAAGACCACATATTATTTATTATTCCTCAAGGAGAATATGTATTCATGGAGATATGATTGTCCTTTGCTGCCAGTTTTTTGTATCATTTGCTGTAAACACTAATTCAGACAAGCTGTTATTCAACTAAGCCATGTTTCAGCAAGATCTAAAAACCTTATTGCTCTGTTTGCTTGCCTTTTGTGAAACAGAGTAAAGAGCAGGATTTGTACTAGTGAAATATATTGGGCACCTTTGGTACCATATTTATGATCTGTGGATACACAGTAGGTCCCAGGTGAACAGATGAACTCTGTATGCTGACTATGAGGATGAAAAGAAAGCCCACCAGCCTTAAGTCTACTAACGACACTAACAGATACAACTTGATAATGTCAACTCATATAAGTAATAGCCAAATTCACCAATAGTTTTATTGAAAGTAATTTGATGACTTCGGATAAGTGGAAAATCAATATAATATCTGCATAAATTATTTATTTTGCAACTCTAAAATCATTTAAATAAAATGTCTTTTAATTAGAGAAAATTATGTATCAGTAAGCCAGATTTTCAAACTAAGGGCAAGAATACTATGAATCAATCTCAGATAGTGATACTCAGAATGTTTTTTAACATGGACTTTCAGAAAACTATGATGAATAAAACTATCTTGGACCTCAATGTGATCTATGGATTATAGACAATAGACATATAGTGGAAGGAAGACAATAAATGGTAGAAATTGGCACACAGCTGTGGTGATGTTCCATGTAATAGTAAAATAAATAACACAAATTGTATTAAAAAGTAAATATTATTAAAAGTATTAAAGTACCTATCAATATATAGGTAGATATACTAAAACTGCCCTGTAATTATTTGTTAAAAGTTTTACCAAGTTGTTATTTATTTTTATGAATGTTATATTAGTCTTCTCCATAGAAAAGCAAACAATAGGAGATATATATTTGTGTAATATGGTATTATATAAACATTTATACATATTATAAGAAATTGGCTCATGCAGTTATGGAGGCTGAGAAGTCCCAAGATGTGCGGTTGGAAAGCTGGAGCCCCAGGAGAGCTGGAGGTGTAGTTTCAGCATGAGAGCTGACAGGCTTGTAACCCATGAATACCCAATGTTTCAGTTCAAGTCTAAAGGCAGAAAAAGACCTATGTCCCAACTCAGTAGTCGGGCAAGAAAAGTTTCAAAGCACCCCTCTAGCGCTGGCTTGGGCGAGGCAAAGTCATTGCTTGTAAACCAAAATGTTTGTACCCCCATAATATCTTGAAATGAAAAATAAATAAAAAATAAGTAAAAAGTTCTCTCTTTCTCACTACAAGGACAGCCTTTTGTTCTATTCAAATCTTCACTAGATTGGGTGAGGCCCACACACATAAGGGAGGACGATCTGCTTTATTCAGTCCATAGCTTCAAATTAATTTCATCCAAAAACACCTTCAGAGACACAACCCGAATAATTTTTGAGAAAATATCTGTTACCTCATGATCTACTCAAGCTAACACATATAAGTAACTATCACAAGTGTATTTATTTATTTTTAACTTATTCACTCAACTAGGACAAACATGCTGTACACACTGGGGAACAAAAAGAGACCAAAGCCACTGCCCTTGTTGAGCTTATCTTTTAAAGTGGGTGGGAATAAACAAGATAAACAAGTAAAATATAATAGGTCAGAGCTTTATAATTGTTACCGAAGAAAATAAATCAGGGACACTGCATATATTTCTTCAAGGTTTGCAATTTTAAACAGTGGGCCATGGAATACCTCATTGAGATGCTGAGATCTAAGTCAAGGTTTTAAGTGCTTGAGGAGAAAATTATATAGACATCTGCAGGAATAGCATTTCAGTCAGAGGGCAGAGCAAGAGAAAAGGCCATCATGGGGTATTTAAGAAAGGCAAGGAGGCTTCTATGGAACAAGCAAAAAAAAGAATACTAGAAAAATAATTGAAAACTGCAATAACAACAGCAACAACCAGTCAACAGTGAATGGGTCAGATCACGCAGGGCTCTGCAGGTTAATATAATTTAAGAATTTTGGCTTTTTTTTTTTTTCTAGTAAGAAGTGAAACTCTCTTTTGTGAGCTCTTATATAAATCTTGATTATTTAGAAAGGTATATCAATTCTTCCTATCACTAAAAAAATAGTAGCTCTGTGACATGTTCAAAATGTGTGTAATTGTGCTAGAAGCCAGAAACGTAAGAGTGGAAAAATGAGACACAGTACTTTCCCTCACTGAGCTGACATTCTGGTTGAAAGACAACCATTTACAAGAAGCCACAATTATTTAAGTAAATCCTATGAGAGGAGACCTTATAAGGTGCTTTGTTAGCACATAGGAGAGGCTTCTAATTAATCACAGTTTTTTTTTTTCCCAAGGGAAGTGACATCAAGTTGAGACACAAAAAATCAGTATAAGTTAGTCAGTCACGGAGAGAGAGAAGGAGAGGGTGTGTGTGTGTGTGTGTGTGTGTGTGTGTGTGTGTGTGTGTGTGTGTGTATAAGATGTCTGTGAAGGCAGAAGTGAGTGACAGAAAGGAGGTACATCATGTTGGAAAGTTTACATTTGAGAGCATGCATATTTAAGAAAACAAGAGAGAGTGTTATAGAGACTGAGAAGTGGGTAGAAAGTGCTAGGTTGAAATTGGAAAGCTGGGCAGGATCTTGATGTGTCTTTATTTTTCTAATTAAGCACTGTAACCTGAGGTCACTAGGAAATACAAAACATTTTATAACTAAATAGCAATTTGTTCTATTTTAATTCAGAAAGATCAACTTGGCTACAAAATGAGTTATAAGGGAAAGTAGTAATCAAACTGTTGGAGTATTTCAGGCAAAATGTGATAGAGGCCTCTGTTTGTCATTGAACAAAAGTTAAGGAAGGTGAGGGAGATAGATCTTGAGCATTAAAGAATTTAAAAAATTGCAATACTCAGTGAATTGTTTTTTGGGCAGAATAGCAAAGAAGAAGGATGATTACATGGTGTCTGCTTGGGCAACTAGTATACAATGCTATTACCGAGATAAGAAATGCTGGAGGTTGATTCCACATCTTTGCAATTGTGAATTATGCTGCAATAAACATTCAAGTGCCATTATCCTAAGTGAAGTACCTAAAGAATGGAAAAACAAACACCACATGTACACACTATTAAATTTGAACTCACTGATGAGCATACATGTTCATAGAGGGAAGTAAAACTCAACGGAAATCAAGCAGGAGGGAGGGGGAGAAAGGGGATGGGTGAAAGCCTGTCTAATGGGTACAATGAACACTATCTGGGTGATGCACACACTTTTAACTCTGACTCAAGCATTACAAAAGCAATCCATGTAACCAAAAACATTTGTACCCCCATAATACTTAGAAATAAAGAAATAAAAGAAATCCTACCAGAAAAGCAGTTCCATGAAGAGAAATGAAGTTCAGTCTAAGATCCTTAATTTACACATTTAAGTGGTTATGTTCAAAATGCTGTTGGATAGATGGGTTTGCAGCTATGGAGAAATGTCTGGGAGAAGATATGCATTTGCAAAGCCATGGTAATTTAAGACAATGCAATGGATAAGATTGCTCAGATAGTGTGTATACAATATGAACATAAGAGAAACTCTCGTGGAACTTTTAAGAATCCAAATGATTGAGGGATTAAAAAGAAGAAAAAGTAACTGTAAGGAGACACCAGAGGTATAGGAAGATATTTAAGAAATTATGATATCTCAAAAAAGGATGAAAAATATTTTTAAAAAGGAGAGAATGGCCAATGTTTGTAAATACTCTTGAGAAGTCAAGTGATGTAGGAACTACAAAGTCTCTATTATATTTTCTGAGAAGCCATTATTAGTAGCGTTGTAGAAAGTACTTTCATTGAAATTTTGTGGACTGCAGGGTTGAAGGGTAAGTGCAGGGAACAGAAGCAGAGAGAGGTATACAAGCTGCTATAAACTGGTGTGGTTCTCATATTTTAAAGGTTGGAAAAAGAGTCCCGTTTCATTCATCATTTGGCATATAAAGTCTCAATTAAGTTCACGAAAAAATGGCATAAAGTTGTTGTTTACATCTTCTAAATGGCAGGCATCAGATCATATCCGGATGAGTTTGGCCCAGAAATAAGGACGATGTCAGCTGGAGAGGAATGCACTCAACTCTAGCAGACAGCTTGACTGCTGTGTGTTTTGTCAGTAGCATACCTTACTACCGAGGGCAAACTCTTCAGATAATTACAAACACAAAGTCTGCAACTCCAGCCAGGGTCGTATTTCAGAAAAACCGTCTATGAAGAGCAGGAAACTCAAGTTTGCCAAGCAAAGGGGCCAAGAATAAAGTCGATGTTGTTCCAATTGGGTCACTGCCAAGGAAGGCAAGCTATAGGGGGACTGGGAAAGTTTGAGACTCTAAAATGTCAGGGCAATAGATTACATCCAAATGGGTGAACCATGGAGCAAGACAGAATACTGTCAAACACGATGCTAAGGAATAGAACAGCAGGAAACCGGGAGATAAATTATGTCTGACAAGAGAAGAGCAGAAGCCTCATCTGTGTTCTGAGTCATGAGCCAGAACCTTAGCTCTGCCATTCTAAAATGTCAAAGGCAACATTTCCAACAGCAAACTCACATAAATGAATCTCCCCACAACAGCTTCCCTGGAGTCCTGTACCCTGATCCACCCTCTCTGTGGTTCTTAATCTTTCAACTCCAGGCCAAAGGATTTCTTTCTTCTTCTTTTTTTTTTTTTTTAAAGGAGGAGGAGGTAAATGAGGGGGAAGAAATTTATTGGATCTTATATAAGTGAGTGACAGGTGATTGTTGAAAAATACAAATTGTTCCTGACATTTAGAAAAATCAGACAGATGAGATTAAAGAACCTAGCGATTACACATGTAGGAGAAAATATAAAAGACAACATTTATATATTTGTAGAGGCAAAATATGCTTCCTAAAGGGAAAAAAAATACTCCAAGGGGTCTCATAATTCAGTACTCTTAGTTGATTCCATTGTCATCTTGTCACCAATAAGATGATGCTGAGCAAAGTGATAAAGATGATCATCAAATAAAGTTCTCCTTAGAAGACTGAAAGATTACAACTACTTTGCAGTTGTCCACACCTGATATGAAATCAATTTTTAAGTCTCACCTTAGAAGCTAGCAAGTTTTAAGGACTGTTCCTCCAATGGGAGAAGAAAGTCATATTTTAAATTCAATTATATCACTCTTGGTAAATATTGAAGCTACGTTCAGTTTGGAACTACTTTATTACTTATTTAAAAAACAGGGGAAATGTATGTCAAAATATATTTAAAAAGTTATTGTTTTCTAGAAATGAGAACAGCAGCCCATGAAAGACATGTAATGTATTATTTCTCAAGATGTACAAAGAGAATATGCACAAGAAATTATGAATGACAAATATTCTTAATAACAAATGGCCTAAATTGAAATAAGTAATCCTCAGGCCTTGAAAAAAGATCAGAAGTATCTACTGTATGTGCTTAAGATAAATTAATATAAATGAAAATAATAATGAATAGCATGTCAGATAATGAAGTGAGTATTTGACCACTTTGTTTAGCACAATACTGACACGCTTCTGTTCTAACAGACATGTGGTCAGCAAGGAGTATGGATCTTTGTGAATGTTTCAGGTAGTAAATATATATATGTACATAACTACACATAAGAGTTTTGACACTCCACAAAAAAACACTTGGGTATAAATATAGCCTCATCTCATTTATTTAGATCAATTATAACTAAAGATCTCATTTGCTCTGTTATCAATAATAGGAAGGAAGTGTCTTTCTATTGAGGTTTCCTCTCATTCCAACGAATTCCACAGCTTTGCCATCCACATGTGGTCTGACCAGATTATCACAAGACTTAATTCTCATTGTCATGCTTATGAAATGTTAAAACCAGACATCAGAATATGCTGCGGAGGACTCTGTTCCATATATGAGTACGTGTCTCTGCCATTCCAGATTCTGACTAGGGTACGGAGGTGCTCCAATCTGTCCACCAAGACTACAGCTGTTTGACACCACCATGCTCTGGATTTTGTTTTTCTAAGGTCAACACTTGACCTCTAAGCTAGGAGAAATTCTTTATGACATTACATATCCTCCATCTTAAAACATTCCCATCAGATTGAGGTTGATAGCTCAGCTCATTCTCTTAACCTCCCAAACCTCCTATTTATGTCAACTACTAATACTCATTGTTATTTCACTCATTAATAAACTTTTGTCTTATGAGCGAGCTGTCTTACCCCTAGGCATGTCATTTTTCTTGGGAATATCAGAAGCCATGTGGCTGGCCCCTCAGCATCTGGCCTTTCATTTCCTTTGTTTCCCCATTTCAAATGAAATTTTCTTCTGCTCTGTCTCACAACCACTCCCATGGTTGTTATCTTTTAGAACTTGTGGTTATCAAAAGCTACAGTCAATTTTCTAAACCTAACATCACACTTTCTGATCAGTTTTTAACATTCATCCAGATTTCCAGTCCATGAAACTCTTTAATCTGTTCTACAAAGTTTTGTTTGATCAAAAATAAAGTTCTGCCATCAGGTTAAACCCACTCCTTGTCCACTGGAACCCATGCTGTCTCATCTACTCAAGAACTTTGTTCCACTTACCCACCCTGTCTTGTATCAATTTTAGCTATCTACCTGATTATTTCCATGAACATGTTGTCATACTTCCCTCTGAAAAAGCAACATAGAGAAACAACAAAAAACTTCCTTGATTGCACATACCCTTTGCTCCTCTTAAAAGCAAAACCCTTTAAAGGACATGTTTAATCATTAACTCTATTTCTTCCCCTCCCATTTCTTTTGATCCCATTCCAATTAAGCTTTTGTCTGAACTGCTCTACAGAAACTTCTCTTGGCAATTTCCCCAATGTGAAAAAAGAATTATAGAACTTCTGTGATATTAATTCATCCTTGACTAGAAATTGCAATTGAAACCACACAGAACAGACTTCAACTAACATAAAATTTGAAGGATCTTGACACAGTTGCTTGGAGAAGACAATGCTATCGTTTAGCCTAAATATCTGGTATTGGTGGATAAGTCAAAAATTTCTCAAATCATTGCATACATTTTTTTCATAAAATTTAAGTTAAATTTATATTTTCTGTACCTAACTTCATAGAGTTAATTTGTGTCTAAGTGTGTTTGCTAACAAGTGCAAAACAGAAAAAACTTTCAAGTAATGCTAAAAGGGTTATTTTAACATTTCTAAAGACTGTGCATGTAAACTTCAAAACTGTTAAGGTTTATTACCAGAATGACTTTTGTTAAAATATGTCCTATAAAAAATATTTAGCTCATTGAGAGTTAGAAAAATGTTTGCTATAGGAAGTTTTAATAGTTAACTCACAATCCATATCACTGACTTTCTCTCACTTTATTAAGTGGCTTGACTTTACTTATGAGTCAGCAAGCATTTAATACCATTTCTTTTCACTTTCTCCCTAAGTCCATTAGTAATAAAACTCATGACTCGAAGAAAGCAATAAAAATCGAGTTTTTCCCTATCAACAATGACTTCTAATTTACCAAATCTAATGGATATTTTTTAATTCTTACATAACTTATGTGACTTCTTAGTTAATCACTTCTACTTTCCCAAAAAGCCTTTCTTCACTTACTTCATGTTCTCCTGATTTTCCACTGTCCATGTCAGCTGCTCCTTCTCAGGCTTCTTTGTTGGAGCCTCTTCATCCTCCCCAACCACCCCTGGAGGTCACACCTCATATCTCTTCTCTTCATCCAGTTGCATGAGTTCAACACTATCTATAACTTTCGAATTTAGTATCGCTGGAACTCACTTCTTCTCTGAATTCCTGGACCGTTTCCCAAACACTTCTCAATATCTCCCTTTGGCATCCTAGGCAGAATTCCTATTTTTCCTATCCACATATATCCCAAATCCAAACCTCCCATTTTTCTAATCTCAATGCCACTTTCTTTCTTTCAGTTACTCAAGTCTAAAATCTAGGTGATACCACCTACTCTGTCTCTCACGCTAAATAACATATCAAAAAATTTTATCCCCTCTACACCTAAAATGCATGCCCAACCTGACTACTTGTGCTAACCTTCGCACTCTCACCATGGTGTAAGCTGCCATCATCTCTTGGCTGGACCATGAGCACCCTTTCATTCTATCCTCAATCATGGAACCCAAGTGATCCTTTTAGAATCTAAGTCAGATCATTGCTCTATCCTGTTTAAAACCATCCTGGGGCATTTGAATGCATTCAAAATAAATCCCAGTTATTGCTATGACCTATAGGGGCCATAGCCAAATTGGCAGGCCATCTCTTAAATTCTAGCCATACGAGCCTTCTTGTTGCCCTTCAAATGAGGCTGTATTTACCTCATTTCCTTTGAACTTGTTATATTCTCTGTCCTGAAATCTCTTTTTATAGTTATTTTCCTGGATAATTCTCTCAGTTTATCTCTCTTTAAATATTATCTCCTGAAAGTGGCCTGCCCCAGTGTTTCTTAAGGAAAACCCCATCATTCTCTATCTTTAGAACCTGTTTTGTCTCTTTAAATTCAATTCTGAAATTATAGTTCATTTTTAAATTTTATTTATTTATTTTATATCCATATTCATCACAAGAACCTAAGGGACTTGATCTTTTGACTCACTGCTGTTACCTGCACTTAGAAGAGTACCTGGCACTAAGAGCTTAAATAAATACTTAATCGAATGCATGGCCTGACCACCATCAAATTCCATGTACTGTCCCCTCTCACACCAAGTTCCAGCCACAGTTGTCTCATTTTAATTCACTTACGTCATTAGTCTTGTTGTTTCAAAACCTTTGCCAATATGCCCTCGTCTGCCTAAAATAATCTACCTTTTCCCAAACATATTTACTTTTCATAGCTGAGTTCTCATATTTCAAATCTTTTGCTTCAATATTACTTCTACATTAAGGCCAGGCATGACTACTAATATCATATCTGTTGTTCACATTATTCTCTTATGTAATTATTTTGTATTTATTTATGGTGTTTGTTATTATTTGCTTTTTTAGTTGCTTAATATATATTTCCTCCATATTAGAATAACCTCTCCTATGCTTTGAATGTCCTCCTCCCAAAAACCATGTTGAAATTGAATAGCTGTTGTGACAGTATAAAGAGCTGAGACCTTTAAGAGGTATGAGGTCAGGAGGGCTCCACCTTCATGAATGGATTATTGCTGTTATTGTGGCAGTGAACACCTGATCAAAGGATAAGTCTGGCCCACATTTCTCTCTCTGTCTCACCATGTGATGCCCTCCACCATGGGATAGCCCTTGCCAGATGCTCTTGAACTTTCCAGCTGCCAGAACTATGAGCCAAATAAATTTCTGTTCTTTTTAAATTACCCAGTCTATGGTATTCTATTATAGCAGCAGAAAATGAACTAAGACAACTTCCATATAAATAGTTATTGTACCTGCATTATTCATCAATGTGAATATCAATGCGAGTACTGCCTGGGCAGAAATTACGCACTCCAAAGGTACTTCTCTCATCAATCACCTGTTATGCCAAGACCAGCTTACCCCACAAGTTCTTAGGCCCTTTTCTTTCTTTTCTTTTATTTTCTTTCGTTTCTTCCCTTTTCTTTTCGTCTTTTCTTTTCCTTTTTCCAACCCCATCTATAAGTCTCCAGTCTCTATTCTTCCTTTCTTCAGTGAATTTTAGTTTTGTTCTTTACTGTGTTTCCTTATTCTTTCTTATCCCTGCTGTTGAAGTCACCCCAAATTTAGGAAATAGAATTTAGAGTTTCTGTCACATCCTACATAGAAGAATGACATGTGTAATATGACATGGGGCCTACTTCCTCTTACAGGACTGTGCATGTAAAAAGAGAGATAGAAATGAAGAGGCTCTATTACTAACTAGTTCTAGGATAGCAAATGCCTTTTTTCTATTCATGCATAACTAAAGCAATCACTCAAAGGGTCCCTTAGAACAATGTTTTTCAAATATTTTTAAAGGATGCCCCACAGCCTTTATTATTTTCCATCACAGCCCAGTACAAACCCAGGTAAGCAGTCATTTATGTCTGCACACATGAACACAATCTGAAGAAATCTTATAAAAATATTCCCTTATACATACCCATGCACTCATATTTTTACTTCCTTTTTTTTTACCTCATGATCTGATTTGAATTTTATATACTTCCATTGATATATACTATTTTCACTTTTTTTCTAGCTTATTTTTAAAATGTAGTTAACCCATTAAGTTAATTTCATGACCCACTAACGGATTCCAAGCTTCCTTTACATTTACGTTTGAAAAGTATTACTTTTGAAGGTAAAGAAGATCCACTCCTAGACTGCAAGGTAATCTCAGGTCTCTGCCACTGTAGGAAGCAGTCGCCTGAGTCTAATTTGAACACATACACACACATTTAGCTACATAAACACAAACATAAATATTTGTCTTAATACCAGTCCTTGCAAATTACCTTTAAAAGGGAAGGACAGTGGTGATTCCAACGTAGAAGCTTGTTGTAGTGCTCTCAGTATCATTTAAATGAGACTGGTTTCATGGCAAAGAAGGATTTTATAGTAGCAGTAAGAATTTTGGGAATGAGCCAAGTGGTCTGCCAAGCAGTCTCTGCTGGAAGACACTAACCATTAAGTTGTTTAGGCTTACTTTTACCCAAAACTATTATGAAGTAGACCTATAAAATTCGGATAAATCAACTAGAGTTTATGACCTGTCCTCTAGGCAAAACAATAATCAAATCTTTATGTTTTTCTCTGTAATTCTCCCAACTACTCAAACTGTAGTTCCCTGAAAATATAATGTTGGGGGTCAGCAAACAACACCCCAAAATCACAGCCTCAGAAGCAAAAGTTTCTATCTGACTTTCTTCTGCCCTCCCTTCTGTTAGTCCCACTCTCTCGCTAGGCTAGTCATAGAAATTAGAATCCCTCTTCCCCGTGGCAGGTCATAGAAACCAGAACCCCTTTTCCCCAAAGCCAGCAATAACACCTAAAAATATGAATCTAACTTTTCCCCCACTTTCTGACTAAAATCTTTTGTAGATCATAAGACCTCCCCACTGTCCATTTCAGAGCATCCTTCCCCATAACCCAGAAGGAAAGAATGCTGCACAGACAAGCCAAGAAGAATCTAAACAGTCGAGACTTGCTGGTTTTCCCAACTCAGTCTATTAGCATTAGATATCCTTTTCGGCCTATTATACTTCTACACAGCTGTCCATACTTTGCTGAACCTAAACATTAAAATGGACAGTTTCCTCTAAATCTTTTGGGTCTTTATTTGAAGTTTCCTGTGCCATGTATAACAATGATCAAATAAATTAGTGTGCCTTTTCTCTCATTAAACCGCCTTTTGTCAGGTGGTTTTCTGGAAACCCTCAAAGGAGGAAGGGCTCATTTTCCCTTGGCCCTTATAGTAAAAATCAACTCTATAAAAATTAAGGAAAAAAATAGAATATTTTTAAAAAGTTCACTTTGAAATTATGCTTGTTTACTCAAGAACAAAGATAAAAACATTATAAAAATTTTACTAGACATAATATCATTAAACTGTGAAACAAATTTATTAACCGTATTTAATTTCATAGTCAAGATTTCCCCTGTAAAGCATTACCACTAAAAGACATTGCTTGATATCTTTGTTCCTGTTCTTTTCCAGTTTTGAAAAGTTCTATTATTTTAGGATCTACCATTCTTAGGGCAGACTATGATGTGATTGTTTAATTGCAGTGATATAAAACTTCAGGATACAAAAGTAAAAGATCTGTTAGTTTTCCCCCTGATCTTTATTCCTATATTAGGATCCACAAATAATAGGTGGATGTTATCAACACTACTTTCAGCCACCTGCTCTAAGGTTGAAAACATCACTTGTATAAAAGTCAATGGCCTGAGCTGGCATTGGTTTTGTATGTTGGGAAGTGGTTATCAAAGAAGACTGCCTAACATTTACGGCCAAAAATCTCCAGAAAACTTCTGAGATCCCACTCTAGCAAATGGAGTGAGTGAAATAATCTCTGTCCTTTTTTAAAGCAATCTATTATAACTAAGAGCTTGCTAGATCAAGATAAAACTTACTCATAAACAGTCTTACAACAAAAGTGCATTTGGTCTCCTAATGTGGCAAAGTATTATCAGATCTTTTGAATTTTCTTTGGCAAATTTTGTAAAACAAAGGAACACGATTTTCCCTAAATATGTAAGGGATACATATACATATAAAAGGGACAAGTTGGTAGGATTTCTAAAGTAAAGGTATTCAAATGGAATATTTGTTTATATTGTTAAATTTCTCTCAGTGCTTAGAAGTAAATAGAAATTTTAAGCAAATGGCTCTTACAAATGAGATAATCACATTATCAACACTATTTTTTTAAGAAAAAAATCATTAAAGGATCAGGCAGTGTAGAATTGGGGATTTTTCTGGAATCTCACGTATACCAATTTTCTCAAAATGTGTTCCTTGGAAGATTAATCCCTTCATATGTTAATAGGCATATAAATAAAAGAATTGGTCAGTCTAATGCAGTGATTCTCAGAGTGTGCTCCACTGACTGCTGAGGTTCCATGGGTACAGTCAGGAGATCCATTAGGTTAAAACTGATTTCATAATTATGCTAACATATTATTTGCTTTTTTGTGTTTGTTGACATCTGCATTAATGTCAACAAACTGCAACGATAACAACAAACTGTTGGTAGGATTGCAAATATCTGCAGTGATACTCAAACTGTAGTCATTGTATTCATAATGCATACATTGAATGCCATACATTTACAGTAGATAAGAATAATTTCACTTAAAATGTCCTTGATTAAGCATTAAAAATATAAATTTTTTAAAATCTTGCCCCAGGAGTACATGTCTTTTAAATATTCTGAATGACAGTATGAAAAATACACACAGATCCTTTCTGCTGTATGGTGAAGTATAATATTTATATTGAAGAAAAACACTTGTGTGATTGAGTTGCCATCTAAACTGGACATTTTTTAATTGCAATTGAACACAATTTTCACTTGAAAAGAATGACTGTAGGCATACTTGGGTGTTTGGCAGACATTTCTATAAAATTCAAAAATGAATATACTATACCTGTCTTTTCAGGGAAAACAACTGCCATTATGGCTAATGATAACATTTAAGATTTCAGATGAAAATTAGAATTTTGGAAAACATGTATCTGTCACTGTGTGTTCTAGAGTTTCCCAGCAACAAAACTCTTTTCTGGAGTCATTGGTGGTAATTTAATAAGTATTCTTTTTGTACTTTTTTATATTGCATAATGATATGCTTTGACATAGGAAAGATCGGTAATACTCAGTGAATCAATATTTTCCAACTGTTCAGAGCATCATATTGCAGAGATATGCATATATTCAGATCTATTTGAGATAGATCAGTGGATTTTAATGTTTATAACTAGGAAATAATTCAGAAATCCCAACCACATTGCAGATTATGATAAGACAGTTCATAGAAGAAAAAAATCTAAAAAATAATTAACATGAAAGATACCCAATAAAATATTTCACACTCATTAAATTTTCAAAAATTAAGTCATACAAAGCAAGGATGGGCAAACAGGATCTTCCCACACTGCATGTGTCAGTACTATAGGCAGCAGTTTGGTAATACCTAAAGATGCTGAAAATGTACATAATCCATGGCCCAGCAATCACGCTCTTTGGCTTACATCCAAAAGAAATTCTGGCATAGGTGCATATGAAGACTTCCTATTGGAAGCTCCTTGCACATAATAGTGAAAAGTGGGAAACATTTCAAGTGTCACCAATAAGGAAATGAATATGTAATTTATATTTGTTGGTGGAACACTTTAGAGCAATTAAAATGAAAAAGTAAGATTTATATTTAACAGCATGGATAGAGCTCAAATAATGTTGAGTGGAAAAGAAAAACAGATTGAAGGATGTTGCACAGTATATGATGCCCACAAAATACAATGCCATATATTATCTATAAATACATGCACATAAAGTAAAAGTAAAAAAAAGGTCTGAATATGTATAAAATTTAATGACAATAGCTGTTCTGAGAGTAGAGGACCTATGTTGTACATATTAGGGATTCCAAATTTGCCTGTGTTATTTACTTGCTAACAAAAAAAACTGATGTTACAATTCTTTAAGACCTATGTATTTTGATGCTGATTGTATATAAATTGTTATAGTATTTTGTTAATATAATATTTTGTAAAAACATCTAAATGAATAGTAACAAAGGGAATATGAGTTTATAAGTTGTAATTAAGCATTCTTGAACTGTAAGTGAAAAACTAATTGCAAGGGAAAACAATTGCAATGGAACAACTAATAAATGACAAGAATCAAAAGCTGCCAAACTCAATATAATAACTGAAAGCTAGGGGTTGTGGTGGAGGGTAACAAGGAGGGAGGAGAGGAAGGGAGCAGGGAGGATTCAGAATAAATTTAAAGCATTCTATCAGTATTCTCTTATTTAAATCTTATGAAAATCATTATCACAAATGCAAAATATCAGGATAAACAGAAATCCAGGAAATTAAAAGAAGCCCCAGTGCACAGCATGTTCTTTTGCTTTTAGAGCATTTGAACATGATGTTTAGTTTTGGCAGACCAACGTAGGGAAGGCTGAAGTTAAGACTTAGGGGGAGACAAGTAGGAAATTCTCCACAGAGTAAGCTGGTACTTCAAAGGGTAAGACTGAATCCATGGCTTGTGTAGTACAGCTCTGGGGTTACTGTTCATACAGTGTTCTATGTAAATGGTGTCTGCTGGGTTGTGGCAGTTTGTAGAAAGAGAAGTAAAAATGTCCCCACCACCTATCTTTTGAGGAAGGTTGTGGAGATTCAGGTGAGATAAGAAACCAGCAGGCCCTGCTCAATAAGGAGCTATAAGACCTGAACCAAGGTCTTTGATAAAACAGGAGGCAGTACAGAGTTGGCCAAAACCAGCTACAAAAAATGACCTCAAGTCACCCTCACTGCTCATTATATCTTGACTATGATCTATTAGCATACTAACAGAAACTCCCATCAGCACCATGACAGTTTACAAATGCCATGGCAACTCCTGGAAGTTACTCTGTATGGTTTAGAAAGTGGAGGGACCCTCCGTTCCAGAAACTCCCCATCCTTTCCCAAAAATCTTATGAATAATCTTCCCTCTACTTAGCATAATATTAAATAGAAGGTATCAAATAAGACCCCAGGCCCTCACAAAGTGCTGCTCTCTATTGCTCTAATATATAGCCACTATTCTGCCCCTAAAGGACCAAAGGGTAACCTCCTTTCTTGTTACTTTTCTTACTTCAATAAACTTGCTTTTGCCTTACTCTGTCAGCTCACTCTTGAATTCTTTCCTGTGCAAAGTCAGGAACCCACCTGGTCTTCAGGCTGGACCCCACTTTTGGAGTCCACTTTCCTTTATCACAGGAAAAAATAAAGATTCAAGAAAGCTGTGAATGTTTATGAATTTAAATAAGCGATAGCTACACAAAAGAACAATGGTAATATGTAATAGGAATAGAGAGGAAGCTAAATGAAGTGATATTATTAATAATAGTATGGTAAGTTGTCATATTATTTGGGAGGAGAGTAAAAGTACCAATTAACCTTTGGGTTTGATACATTCAAAAAAGCAAAAGAAAAACTGAGAATTCTGTATGATAGAAACATGGTTTTGTTCAACCATCGTAGCTCTCAATATGTACATATGAATATGCTTAACCAGCTGTTGACAGTAGTTTTCTCTAGGTGGGAAGAGATGTGGGAGCAACATGCTGGGAGGCAAAAAGTAATGGGAGCAAATATTTTTTAAGGCAACTGTTATGTGTATGTATATGTGTATTGAGACATAGATAAAAGAATGATCACTAAAATTAATGTTATTTATTCCTCTAACAGATATCATTGGATACCATGTTCTAAGCACTATTCTAGGTGTTGATTTACAAATGTGATAAGAAAAAAACATACTTTCTAGGAGAAAACTTTCCATAGAGTTATCATAGAAAAGGAGGGTTTCAGATGATTTTTCCTTTTCTTTCTATTTTTCATTTATATTTCAATGAGAAAAAATTAAAAAATAATTAAAAATAAAGCCACCTTCATTAGAAATAAACAAGTATTAGTTTTATACATTGTATTTAAATTTGAAATGAAAATAATCAATACTGTCAGCCCTCCATATCTATGGGCTCTATATCCATGGATTCAACCAACTATGAATCAAAAATATTTTTAAGATGTAAATAACTAAAAAACAATACAATAAAAAATAATTCAAGTAAAACACAGCATAACAACTATTTACATAGCATTTATGTTGTATTAAGTATCATAAATAATCTAGAGATGATTTAAAGTACATTTGAAGATATGCACAGGTTGTATGCAATTACTACACCATTTTATGTAAGGGACTTCAGCATCTGCAGATTTTGGTATTATGGGAGACCTGGAGCAAATCCCCACAGATAATGAGAGATGACTGGAGTTACTGCTTTGATTTTAAATAATTAAATAATGGTAATTTAGCATAATTAGAATATCTAAGACCATCACTGCAAAACAAATGTCCAGTTCAGGCAAATGTTTTAGAAAGGTGATGGTCTCAAACAGTGTTGTGAGTGAATGTAATTTTGCACACATTTTCTGGATGGCAAGTCACGTGTGATAAAAACTTTTGCATATAACAGTTTACCTATAGAAATAATCTGGAATAGCACAGTGGTTTGGGAAAGCAAATTTTGGAAAAAAATCTATATGTCCAAGAATTGAATGTTACAAATATTGTAATACTATACAGGAAAAAAGTGATGTTGTCGATCAGAGATTGACATACTGCAGCATGTGGACCAAATTTGGCCCACTGCCTGTGTTTATAAATAAAGTTTTATTGGAAAACAGCTATGCAAGTATGTTTAAATGTTGTCAATGTCTGCTTTTGTGCTATAATGGCACAGTTGAATGGCTGTAATAGAGACCAGGTGGCACTTAAAGCCTAAAATATTTACTACCTGGCTTTTTATAAAAAAGATTGCTGACCCTTTGTCTTGAGGAATATAAAATATATATTTTTTCAATTTAATGTAAAAATATATTTTCACTTTATCTGTATCATATGGTCCCTCATTCTTCTCCTGTGAGCTATGCATACAAAACATGTACGTTCATAAACACATAGATAACATCCGTTGAGTAGTATGCGCCAACTATTTGTTTAAGAAATTTATGTGTATGATTCATTTGATTCTCAAATCAATCTTATGCATTATTACTCTCTTTAAAAATAAACTAAGGCTCTGAGAAATCATATAATTGGCACAAGATGACACAACTAGCTAAGTGACAGAAGTGGAATTTAAAAACTTCCACATACTTATTCTTCTCTATAACTGGCAGGCTATACCTCAAAATGTAAAAAGTGTCCTGTGGATTCTAAAATTGTGGTTTTTCCTTACTCTTTTAAACTATGTATTTTTCTTTTCCTAAAATGGACCTTTACTATTTATTTCATTTGTTAGATGTATTAATATAAAAGAAAATTCCAAATATTCAGCAGTTGTTAATTGACCATTTGTTAATTGGTCAAATTTAACTCCTTTTCTTATGTTAGCTATTTCTCGACCTATCCCACAGGAAAGCACAATTACATGTTTTACAGTGTGCTTGGTGGTGGAGAAATGATATAATAACTACCAAACCAAAGCATAAATTGTTTTTTGTCATCAATGAATTTGGTAGGACTGAGATATGTAATTAAAATTATTTTTTAAAAAAGATGCGAGTACTTCTTAACGACAAAGTCCACCAATAAAATATTAAGAAATGGGGAAATGTAAGCTTTAGCCTTCTTTCTTTTCCTTCTCCCAACTTCTTACAAGAGTAATTTGTATTCTCTATTCATGGTTTTTCACTCTTTTACCCCTTGCATTTAAAATTCCACAATCATTATTCTCTCAGAGAACATTAACATTGTAAGCTAGTAGCCTTCTTTCAGACATCCATAGCCTCAATATTTTTTTGTAGCATTTGTCATCGTTTATCACTCTCTTCCTCTTTAAGCAATCCTCTCCTTTGCCATTTTCTATATTTTACCTTGCATGGTCCCAGCACTTCTCCTTGCCTATAGTGTTGTCCATCTGCTCTGTCAGTCCCTCATCACCACATGCAGGGTCTCCATGACAGGTCCTCAGCAACATTTCATGGTCCCTAATGTCACTTCACATGTTAGCAATACAGAGCAAATTTGCTTTGCTGAAAACAGCATGATGTTATCATTTTGTGCCGCTACTCATCATTCATACCCTTCTAGCATAAATTTTCTCCTTTCTTCCTATGGCTAGTGTCTTATTTTTTAAGCCTGTGCTGAAATGTTACAGCCTCCAAAAAGGTTTTCATAATAACTAAAGAGATATGATTTCTTCCTCCATTGGACCTCAATTTTAGAATTTTTATAACATTTTATCTATATTTTGCCAGTTGTATTCTATTCATTTTATGCTATTTATCTACATTGGGCAATAGGGGGTTTAATGACTATTTCTTACTTAGTTTTTAGAAGTTGCTGTAGCATATACTACATTGAACATGATACATGTGCATTAACAATTAGTTGATACAAATATTTGTTTAAACAAAAATTATGAAAATTGGCAGCATGTGTTTTATATCATGTTACAATAAGTTAATATGTCTACCACAAAATGACTCATAAGAATGTTTGAAGAAGTCTTTGATATCCATTTTTAGCCAGAAAAGGGTAGAGGTATATAAGACAATGTGCAATTCTTAGGAGTTTATGCTTTTTACAAATGATTCACCATTTCAGGCATTTTCTTCTCATGATAAAACCTGTATGTGATTATAACATATAAAAATGTGCTTTACAATCTGTATTCTATTACTGTGTAAAACTTCAAGTGTCTTGAATTATGTATCACTCCTGTATTCTATTAATTGTAGATATTGATTGTAATATATGTCAGAGATTAAGTACATTTTTTGCATTTAGAATGGTGAGAATAATAAGTTATTGCAGCTGGCTTTAATATTTTTATGTTAACAGGAATTTTGTAAGCAAAGGGTAATTTGAATGGATAATTTTTCAAGATATCTAATTTACTATAAAGTGTTACATCTTTCTTTGTCTTGAAAAAAAAAACTTGTTCCTTTAATTTATCATAATTAATCAAATCTAAGATATCACCTGTTTTAGTTTGGGTTACACCAAAAACTGATCCTGGGATCTTGAATTTGGACATTGTCAGTGAGCACAGGAACCATTACCACAGCTGCAGCTGAAATCAGAGGTGGCCCAAGAGTTGTAGAACCAAAGTGTCTGCTACAACAAAGACATACCACCATTATGTTTCTCACTAAGAAAGGAAAAAAGTGCTGTCAATTAAATTATATGACTGTATAATGCTTTTTTATCACTGAGACATTTCATTTTATATTTATTTAAAAAAGTCTTTTAGATTTTTGCACATCTTTGCGATTGTGAATTGTGCTGTAATAAACATTCCAGTGCAGGTGTCTTTTTTATGAAAAGTCCTTTTTCCTTTTGGGTAGATACCCAATAGTTGGATTGCTGGATAGAAGAATAGTAGGTCTACTTTTAGTTCTTTGAGGAAGAGAGACAAATGGCCAATAAACATATTTAAAAAAATGCTTATCATCATTAATCATCAAGAAAATGCAAATTAAAACCACAATGAGACATCACCTTACCCCAGTTAGAATTGCTTTCATTAAAAAATCCAAAAACAATAGATGCTGGTGTGGATGCAGAGAGAAAGGTATACTTATACACTGTTGGTGGGACTGTAAATTAGTACAACCCTTATTGAAAACAGTATAGAGATTCCTCAAACAACTAAAAGTACACATGGATTTTTAAAATGCTCTCTCTCTCTCTCTCTATATATATATATATAATATGTATTTTCATGTATGTATTAAAATAAATTGGATAATTTATTTGTGAAACTCCCACATATTCAGAGCCTGAAAAATCTGAATAACATTTGAACCCATAGTTGTCAATGTTTTTATTTTTCTACACAAATTGTACTATGTGACATTAACCATGTTAATGATACAGCATTTATTTTAAAAAGTGCTCTACTATTGTCTCTGGAGCTTCAATACCTCTCTCCTCATTTTGATTCACATGAGCAGCTAATGACAACTGTGTCACAATTGCTTACACATCCTGATTTCAGAAATGTTAAAATGTGAAAAATATGTATTTTAGAATTGATGAAACATGGTATTCAGGCTACCTTAAATAATTATTAAAAACATTAGGCAATTAGTTACCTGGTATCTACTGCTTTCAACGTCTTTGTAATATAGTCAGCTCTCCATATCCATGGGTTTAATCAAGTGTGGACCAAAAATATTTTTTAATTTGATTTGCATTTCCCTGATGATTAGAGATGTTGAGCATTTTGTCATCTATGTGTTGGCCATTAGTCTGTCTTCTTTTGAAAAGTTTCTGTTCATGTCCTTTGCCCACTTTTTAATGGGGCTGTTTGATTTTTTCTTGCTAATTTTTCTGAGTTCTGTATAGATTCCAGTTATCAGCTCTTTATCGGATGTGTAGCATGTAGATATTTTCTCCCATTCTGTAGGCTGTTGGTTTGCTTTAGTGATAGTTTCCTTGGCTATTAGAAGCTTTTTAATTTGATCAGGTTCCATTTATTTATTTTTGTTGTTGCTATGATTCCCTTTTAGATCTTCTTCATAAATTTTTTCACTAGGCCAATGTCTATAAGAGTTTTTCCAACATGTTCTTCTAGAATTCTTATAGTTTCATGCCTTAGGTTTAAGTCTGTTATCCACCACGAGCTGATTTTTGTGAGATGTGAGAGGTGTGGATCCTCTTTCAGTCTTCCACATGTGCCTATCGAATTTTCCCAGCACAATGTATTGAATAAGGATTCTTTTACCTAAGTGTATGTTTTTGTCTGCTTTGTCAAATATCAGATGGCTATATGAGGATGCTTTTATATCTGGGTTCTCAGTTCTGTTCTAGTCTATGACTCTGCTCTTGTGCCAGTACCATGCTGTTTTAGTTACTATAGCCTTGAAGTATAACTTACTGGTAAACTGATGCCTCTCAATTTGTTATTTTTGTTTAAGATTGCTTTTGCTATACGGGGTCTTCTTTGCTTCCATATAAAACATAGAATTATTTTTTCTAGATCTACAAAAAATGATTTTGGTATTTTAATAGGGATTGCCTTCAATCTGTAGATCATTTTGAGTAGTATAGACATTTTAACAATGTTGATTCTGCCAACCCATGAGCATGATATGCTTTTCTACCTGTTTATGTCCTCTCCTACAGATTTCCTTCCTCAGTGTTTCATAGTTCTCCCTATAGAGGTCTTTCACCTCCTTACTTAAATATATCCATAGGTATTTTATAATCTTTGCTGCTATTGTGAACGGTATTGAGTCTTTGATTTGGTTCTCAGTTTGACTATTGTTGGCATATAGGAATGATACTGATTTCTGTACATTGAATTTGAAACCTGAGACTTTGTTGAGTTTGTTTATCAATTCCAACAGTCTCATGGCAGAATGGAGCCTAGGGAGGCTGTGTGTTTCTAAGAACATGAGAGGTTAAAACACATAGTCAGGATAGGCTTCCTTTGTCTCTCCTAACTGAAGCAGTTTCCCCACCCTGTATTTGTCAAAAGCAAATATCCTAGGTGGGGCCACCTGTGGCAAGGGATAAAAGTCAGGGAAAGCTGAGAGGGGAAATCCTGGGAAGGAAGAGGCTGGGGAAGGAGACACATGAGGGAGTAAAGGCTGGGAAACACTCCTGTGCACAGCAGGGAATTAGAAGGCCATGATGTGCCCAATGCTGGACACACACTCAGAAAGGACCTGAGAAGACCCTAAGCTTTCACTTCAGGCTGACCTTAAGTTCCCTGCAAGCAGAAAGTGAAGGCTAAGGCAGAATTGCAAATGGTCTGGCTAAGTGTTGAAGGAGTGCTCCAACATGGAGCCAGTATGCAAAGACTTGGAGAATAGTTTCATTTTTCTTTCCTTTTTCATTGTCCTCGGCTCCAGGTGTTTAGGGATGTCTCTATGAAATCTTACAAGCAAGAAGAGACTGAGGCCCCCATTCTCACTCTTCTCAAACAGAATAATGCCCACCCTAGAATCTTGTACCCTGCAAAACTAAGTTTCGTATATGAAGGAGAAATAAAGACCTTCTCAGACAAGCGAAGACTGAGGGCATTCATCAAGACAAGATCTTCCCTCCAGGAAGTACTCAAATGGTGTTACACACGGATCAGCACAATAAACACTCACCAATGTAAAAATCATCCAAAAGCTAAATGTCAAAGGACAGACACCACAGTGGCTTGAGGGAGAAAGCAAGGCAACAAAGTTGAACTCAATGGGATGAAAAGAAATTTGCCCCTGCTTATCAATTCTCTCAATAAATGTGAATGGCTTGAACTGCCCACTAAATAGACACAGGCCGGCCGAATGGACAAACATACACAAGCCAAGTATTTGCTGTCTTCAGGAAACACGTCTAAGCCACAAGGATACATTCAGACTCAAGGTGAGGGGATGGAAAACAATATTTCGAGGAAACAAAACCCAAAAGAAAGCTGACATGGCACTTTTGATTTCAGACAACTTAGTCTTCAAATCAACAAAAGGAATGAAAGACAAAGATGGTCACTATACAATGGTGAAGCTCTGATGGGGATGGGGCAAAGCAATATATGTAACCTAAACCTTGCTAACCTTTTAATATGCTGAAATAAAAATATATAGATATTTTTAAAAGTTGCTTCTTTAGTGAATACAGATATTTTTCTTTTTGTTATTCCCTAAACACTATAGTATAACAACTATTATATAACATTTGCATTGTATTAGTTAGTATAAGTAATCTACAAATGATTTAAAGTATATGAGATGGTGTGTATAGGTTATATGCAACTGTGTAGACAATTTTATATCAGGGACTTGAGCATTTGTGGATTTTAGTATTCATAGAATGTCCTAAAACAAATCTCCAGTGGCTACTGAGCGACCACTATATGATGTCTCATACATTAATATATATTTATATATATATTATTAAGACAAATACATTCAGATTAACTTGACTAAAGACTAACTTATAGAATTATATTCTTGTCATGTACTAAATTTAAAAAATAGTGTAATGTGTCACATAAAAGTTAGAAGTTACTTTCTAGGCTATTTTCTTAAATTTTTAAAAATGTTATTGCATAATTTTAATGTTGAGCAATTAACACTACATTGAGTTATTTTTTTTAACCCAGAGGTATATTCAATCAATCAATAAGATAGTAATTTGTTGTGTATTGGTCTAAAATGGTGATTAAGCAATTAAATTTGATAAATATTAGAGGTATATCATCTTATGCTTTGATCTTCAGTTCCTAGATACATACGTATTTCATAAGCTTAGAAGTCTTTGTGAAAACAGTTAAAAAAGGGGAAAACAGATGCCATTTATTAAAACTGCATGTTCAATGTTGAATCTTTAGGAAGAAAAAGAAAATTTAGCTACATGAAATGGAGACAGAGCTAACTATAGTGAAGATTGAAGAGCTGATAATATAGGCTGGAAGAACTTCATTGCTTTTGCATTTTTGCATTAATGTTTTCTGTTCACATTTTTATATGCAACCAGATTTAGGACATACATTGCCAAGATTATAAATGTAATATATTCATTATTTTAAAAACATATACCATCCTGATATATTATATCAAGCTAGATAATAAAATCTCTCCTTAAATAAGGTTGGATTTCATATGCTTTTTTTCACAGCTTTGGTAAAAAAGCAATAAATCTAAAAATAATAAAAGGAAAATAAATTTCAGAAATATGATCATTAAATATTTTATACAGATATATTGAGGCTTTGAAAGTTCTGTTTTCAAATGTTCGCATACATTTTGATATCCCATTTGGAGAAGTTTTATAAAACTTGTGCTAAGACCATTTAAGCCAGCAGTCCCCAAATTATTAATGCCAGGGACCAGTTTCATGGAAGAAAATTTTTCCACAGACCAGGGAGTGGGTAGGGTGGGGCTGGTTTTGGGATGATTCAAGCACATTACATTTATTGTGCACTATTTCTATTATTATTACATTGTCACTTGCAACTCACTGAGAGAGTTTTGATATGAATCTGTAAGCTATTGATTTATTATGGTCTCTGTGCAGTCAAACCTCTTTCCTAATGATAATCTGTATTTGCAGCCTCTCCCCAGTGCTACCATCACTGCCTCAGCTCCACCTCAGATCATCAGACATTAAATTCTCATAAAGAGCCCACAACCTAGATCCCTCACATGTACAGTTTACAGTAGGGTTTGTGCTCCTATGAGAATCCAATGCTACTGCTGATCTGACAGGAGGCAGAGCTTACTAGGTGATATGAGCAATGGGGAGCAACTGTAAATACAGGTGTAGCTTCTCTCTTACCTGCCACTCCCCTCCTGCTGTGCAGCCTGGTTCCTAACTGGCCACGGACTGGTACCAGTCCATGGCCCGGGGGTTGGGGACCTGCAGATTTAAGCTGTTCTCTGCAGATATTCTTCAATATATTCATTACAATTCCTGCTTGGTAAGATTTAATCCACATTTTAGAATATTGAAGAATGCATTAGAAGATCTCCTCACTTTTCATTATTCATATTACCTCTTGATTTTCCTGCTTAAATAGGACTAGATTTTGGACCTTTTTTTGTAGCTTTGATGAGGACAGTAAATTACTGCTGTGAGACATTTAAATGAGGACCAAGTGTTCCAATACATCCAGGAGGACTAATAAGGAGCTCTGCCTTTACAGCTGCTTGTAATATTTCATTGGATTCAATAAGCATTGCTGCACTCTTTATCTATTTATAAAAGATGATTTTTTAGCTAAGCTATGTTATAATATAATAATAATTATATTCAGTGATCAAATTATCACTTTGATAATTTTTTTCTTTTCTTTTCTTTTCTTTTTTTTTTAGAGACTGGGGGTCTCGCTGTGTCGCTCAGGCTAAACTCAAACTCCTGACCTCAAGCAATCCTCCCACGTCAGCCACTGGAGTCACTGGGATTACAGGCATGAGCCATTGTTCCCAGTTGATACTTTGAAATGGCAAATTGGGCTAATTGTTGAAGTAAGACATCTGTTAAAATGTATTTAAGTTATAAATCTATTCAAACTTTCATGTGCACAATTTACTTTGGAGATTATCGTTATTACAACTAAGGTTACTGTATTTTTACTGTTTGGTGTGTGTGTGTGTAAATATGCATATATAATTGATGCATGCAATGCTGTATTAATAGAGTAAAATATGGGAGTTATTTGGTGACAGAGTACGCCAAAAGTGGAGGGAATATTTCTATTTGTTCTTTAATCTCTTTCCTTGAATCTGTGGTTTAGCCCACTTAATCCACTTGCTTAGTGTATGTGGCAAGTGAAAATACAAAAGTTTTATACAATCAACTCTTATTTCATTCTTTAATCTACCCATCCATTTCAGACCATTATCCACTAAGTATTGGAGGGACCAAGTCTCAATGACAGCTTCAAAGATGTGGTCAAGAGAGCTACAATGTGAGTCAATGCTGTCCTTTATCACTGTGTAACTTTAGAAGTCCCACATCTCAACACACCTCAATCTTCTCAAGTTTGAAATTAGAACAATGGACTAGTGATGACCACCATTGCTTAAGTATAAAATATTATTATTTGTAACCCAATGTAGAACCTATATCATCACTGAAAAATCAAAGGGGTATCCTCTCAGAAAATGAATGTTATCCCTATTTGATGTCACTCTATTTTCACTTCATTTTCAAACATAATATACTCAATTACCAAATTTTCCAATATTGTTAAAAGTTATATGCATTTTATGAAATTAACATTGAAAGCAGGTGCAAAAATATAGTTATATAGTTATATAGAATGAACAATATTTGACAGTAAAACAAAGTGACTATAATCAACAATAAATTAGGATATACTTTAAGATAACTAAAGGAATAAAATTGGAGTGTTCCTAACACAAAGAAATGTTAAATGCCTGAGGTGATGGATACTCCAATTACCCTGATTTGATTCATTCACATTGTATGCATGTATCAAAACACCACATGCACCCTATAAAGATATACAACTATTATGTATTCATCATAAGTAAAAATGAAGTAAAGATATATGGCTACTGTGCTAGAGACTGCTTATTGTCTCCCAATATCCTATTCCTCTTAGTCTTTTGGTATAGAGTATCTTTAATTTTTGTTGTGTACATGGTTGCCAAGCTAAAGACTTGTGACTAGTTTTGTCCACATAACTAAGTTCTGGCCAGTGATTTATGAGTAGAATTATAACTTCTGGTTTGAGCCTCTAAAATAAAAGGACATGATCTCCCCTTGCGTGTTTTATCTTCTCAGTGTCTGAGATCTGTAGGTGGTACTGAGAGCTGGCAAAGATTTCCTGGAACAGGACATTTTGAAGATGGCAGAGCAAAAAGGTGAAGGACTGGAGCATCTTGATGTTATGCAGTTAATGTTAAGCATGGACTGCTTCCCTCAGATTTTGACGTGATAGAAAAATACATTTGTCTCAAGCCATTGTCTTAGTCCATTTTGTGTTGCTTAATAGAATACCTGAGACTGGGTAATTTATAATGAACAGCAATTTATTTGGCCTATGGATCTAGAGAATTGGAAGTCCAAAACTGAAGGGCCACATCTGGCAAAGGCCTTCTTGTAGCATCATCCCATGGCAGAAGGGTAGACGTGCAATAGAGGGAGAGAGAGAGAGAGGGAGAGAGATCATCCTTTTATCAGAAACCCACTCCCATGATAATGGCCATAATCTATTCAGAAAGGTAGAGCCCTCATGGCCTAATCACTATGTACAGGTCCACATCTTAACACTGTTAAGGGGAATAAGTTTCCCAACCCATGAAGTTTGGGAGACACATTTAAACTATAGCAGCTATTGTAATATTTGCATCTTTGTTATATAATAGTAGCTAAAACCTGTATCCTAACTACTACAGCTTCAGATAGTGTCATCTTGAATGTATCTTAGAGACATGGCAATTACTTAATGATCATCAAGCACTACTGTTTGAGAACAACGAGGACAGCAACAACAACAAACAGACACTTCTTTCTTAGTCATTAAAGTATAATTAGAGATTTTGTCAGCTGGAAAAAAACTTTAAGCAAGAATTGGGCTGAAATTAAACCTATGTTCCTTTTGAGCTTTCTTTTCCCTTATGTTGGGCACTATTTCAAGAGTGCTTTCAATTCTTTCTATAAACAATTATTTTTAAACAAAGAAATGTGAGATGAGTAATAGAATTGTTAAGGGCAAACATGGCAATAGACAAAGAACTTTCTAAGACATAAAGCAAAATACATGTTCAAGGAAGTGTGTCAGACCTGTAGACAATTTGGGGAATAGTCCAAAAGGTTTCTGGGTTTTGGTTCATTTTTGTTTCTAATCTGCATAAGTGATCTAGACATGGAAACCAGCTGCAAATATGTTTAATTTGATGATAGAAAAAGATGAAAGCAGGATAAATGCAAAGCAAAGTGAATGAGGGGGTTAGAATCTTCATGGTAGAGAAATTACATTGCACATGTGGTAAAAGAGAGACTAAACAAAAGAGTTCAATGTTTAAAATAAACTCAGATTTAAAATACAAATGAAAACAAATTTCAAAAATTACCAAAGTGTCATCTTTAAGTCACTGACATATTGAAATATTAGTTAATTTATTACAAAATACAACTGCCTTGGTAGAATTAATAACCTAAATTATCATTCCTGCATGTGCATATCTTTTTGAGAATTAATGGTTTGACTGGCTGATGTTACACTGGGATAAAAGATAATTTCATTAATGGATATGGAATTTTAACTATGTTTAGAAAAGGGAATGTTTTGTAAAATAGTTGACACAAGACACCAAACACAATTGGAAAATACCAAATGAGTTATATGCATCAGGGAGAATTATTTTTCAACGTTGGTCTTGAATGGTGAGGGGTTTAAGAGAGGATGATTTGGATTCCTATGATTACCTCTTATGGTGATTTAGCTAAAGTCCTTTTTATGTAGTTTACTTCAAAATGTGCTCAATATTATTTTTCCAGAAATAACATGGAATTCTTTTAATTATTTGAGTATTAACAAATTGCATCAATACTTTTATAATATCTGCAGTTTTATCTCTATCTAGAACCTCCCAAAGATCTTAGTTCTTAAAATGGTTTATTTGGAACATTAATAGTTTAGATTAGTTCACTTCCTAAGTTCATACGCTGAGATTCTTTAATTCTACTTGAAAAAAAAAAAAAAAAACATTACTTGAGGGGGCGAAACGTATGTTACAACTAGATCTCACTCTAATTGCTTTAACAAATTCAAGGAAGTATTAACTTCTGGAATTCCTAGAAGCACACTTCTCACTGAAGCAAACTTCTAGCCTGCCAGTTACCACTAAGGTTGCCAGGTTTAGCACATAAAAATAAAGGACACATATTTAGACTTGAATGCACATAAACAATGAATAATTTAAAATATAAGTATGTCCTATGCAATAATTCTTATATCTTAAAAATATGTTTATATCTGACATTCAAATTTAGCTAGACATCCTATATTTTATCTGGCAACCCTAGCCACCACTCAATCACTCATCCCAGAACGGACTAATCATGAAGGAGTTTGCCCACAGGAAATTTTATGTGAAGGAGGACTAAGGACTGAATCCCAATGGCAGTTGGTAGTGTGTCAATCTGAAATGAGAGATTAAATAGTCATTTGAAGAGCAATTCTGGTTAGACTTCTGGCTCTGGCTTCTGACTAATAAATTGCTCCAACCTTTCTGAAAATAACTTTAAAAGGTTTTTTTGAAGACATCAAAGTGTTAAACAGACAGCAAGGAGCTACTGAGCTGAGATGAGATGCAGTTCAGTGGCACCAGAGGTCAAGACCCAACCCTTTTTCTCCCCATGCTGGCCAGGCTCTCCTTCCCCTCCACCCCAACCCTATGTCCCTGCTTCTGTCCCATGGTGGGCAGGGGCTTTGTCAATGTAGAGGTTGAACTACTCTTTCTTCAGAATCACAGGCCGGAAGAACATGACTTAGAGTCAGCTACTACCAAGGAAAGGGCTCTTGGTGAAACAGTCTTTATACTCTGAAAAGTGGGTGAACTTGTGAAATTGGGGTATGGGAACCAAAGTTCAGCCTTGGTCCTAGGTTGCTAGCGCCCTCTGGCGCCTGCCAAAAGAAAACAACAAAAATCCTCTGAAGAAAAATCCATTTTATTCCTCAAACTGTGTCTTCAAAGTAATTTTTCAAATGCTGTAGCTAGTATACAACCAAAAAGACATAAGCCAGGGTCCACAGAAACAATAGGCAACAGAAATATACCTCTAATAACTCCAGATATTGAAATTATTTTATTAGGCACAGATTGTTAAAAAGAAAAACTATGCTTTTTATACCTTGGCTATTATTGTAAATAGTGCTGCAATATATATAATGGAATATTATTTAGCCATTATAAACAATGAAATCTTGTCATTTACAACCACATGGATGAACCTGGAGAACATTGTGTGGAGTGAAATAAGCCAGGCACAGAAAGATACTTCATGATTGTACTCATAAGGGGAAATCTAAAGTTGATTTCATAGAAGCAGTGAGTAAAATGGTGGCTGCCAGAGGCTAGGGTGGTAAGGGGATGGAGAATGGGGATATGTTGGTCAAAGGATATGAAATTACAGTTAGACAGGAAGGATAAATTCAAGATATCTCTTGTACAAAATGGTGACAAATAGTTAATGATGATATATTGTATTCTTGAAAAATACAAACAGTGAATTTTAAGTGTTCTCACTATAAAAATAACTATATTGGGTAATGTATTTGTTAATTAACTAGATTTAACTATTCTACAATGTATATATACTTCAAAACGTCATATTGTACACAACGAATGCATGCAATTTTATCTGTCAATTTAAAAATAAATAAGTAGATTTTATAACACACAGAATAGTTCCAGTGCACAAAAAATTCTCTGTGTTCTGCCTACTCATACATCCCATCCCCTAATTCCTGGTAACCACTGATCTTTTTACTGTCTTCATAGTTTTGCCTTTTCCAGAATGCCATATAGCTGGAATCATCCAGTTGTAGCCTTTTCAGATTGGCTTGTTAGTAATAGGTGTGTAGTTTCCTCCGTGTCTTTGAAATGATAGCTCATTTTTTTCAGTAGTGAATAACATTCCATTTTCTGGATGTACCATGTTTATTTATCTAGTCACTTAGTGAAGGAAACAGTTGCTTGTAAGTTTTGGTAATTATGAATAATCTGCTATAAAAATTCATGTGCAGGTTTTTGTGTGGACATACATTTTCAATTGACTTTGGCAAACACCAAGGAGTATGGTTGCTGGATCATGTGGTAAGAATATGTTTAGTTTCATAAGAAACCACGAAACTGTCTACCAAAGTGGCTGTATTATTTTGCACTTGTACCAGCAATGAATGAGAATTCTTTTTACTGCATATCCTCACCAGCATTTGATGTTAGTGTTTTGGATTTTGGCCATTGAAAAAGGTGTAGTGTGGTATCTCATTTTAATTTGTAATATCCTAATGACATAGGATGTTTAGCATCTTTTTATATGCTTATATGCCATTTCTATCCTTCTTTGGAGACATATCTGTTCAGGTCTTTTGCCCATTCTTTAATTATATTTATTGTCTTATTTTTGAGTTTTAAAAGTTCTTTGTATTAGTATATTTTGAGTCCTTTATCAGATATGTTTTTTGCAATATTTTCTCCCATTATATGGCTTGTCTTCTCATTCTTTTGACAGTATCTTTTGTGGAGCAGAAGTCTTTAATTTTAATTTTAGTGAAGTCCACCTAATTGATTTTTTCTTTAATAAATTATGTCTTTTGTGTCAAACCAAAAAAGTCATTGTCATATTCAAAGTCATCAAAGTTTTCTCCAAGGTTATCTTCTAGTAGTTTTATAGCCTTGCATTTTATATTTAGGTCTATGATCTATTTTGAGTTAATTTTTTAAAGGATATCAAACCTAATTTAAACCATATTGTCCATTTATCTTGTTATAAATGTTCACTCATAGATATATTTTCCAACTCTTAAAAACTTTTTTTTCACTTGACTTCTTCTAATTTTACTTCAATGTTTCCTAAAACATAACCTCAGTGAACACAGGTTAACTAACATTATTTCTGAAGGTTACATTTGCTTTTAGTGGATGAATAGAAAATAGGCACCTTTATCTAATTATGCCCATGTATGGTATGCCACATTGTAATTTATTAGACTTTACCTGGTTAATTCTAATGCTAGCAAGAGCCAGTACTCCTGGGTCTTATAATCAGAACTATTTTTTCCAGATGGCAACACTGTGTATATAACTGATATGTGTATATGAGCTTGTATATGTTGGAAGGAATCAAAATTGGGAAATGAGAAGGAGAAAGTGGAAGATACTTCTATGAGTCAATTTTAACACCCTCCTTGATTCTGTTTTCAAACATTGGGTCCTGTCACTTGATACTGTTATTAAAAAGATAAAAGAGTACCTTGTAGTTAAATATATTGCATATATTTCAAAACCATATGGTTTAAATCTCCATAGACATCTGGAAATCCTAATTATGTTTTAGTAACTTGTTCTTAAAAGAAATTATTGTTTTACTCTGAGTTTAAAAGCATGAAAGAATATATTTTGAAAAAACCTATTGTTCTTATGTGCACTAGCTTTAAAAAGTGAAAAAAAATGATATACATAAATATCATAATCTTGGAAGACTATTTGCAATTTGGTGTCAAGTATATGATGTTACTACTGTGTAAAAATATGAGCAAGGGAGTGCCATGGTTAGATTGGTTTTTAATAAAGAATACTCTAAGAAACAATGAAAAATATGTTGCTGGGAAGATGAAAATCATTATGGTAAGAAAGTTTAGAAACATTACAATAAGTTCAGGAGACATAATGAGGATCAGAATTATAGTTGTAATAATGGAAATAAAGTGAATAGACACATTGCACTTCAAGTCATGTAAAGGATGAAGCGGAATTGAAGATAATAATGGCTACCATTTATTAAGCATGTAAATATCCTTCCTTGCGCCAAAATACCAAAATATTTTGAAACATCATTTTACTTAATGCTGACAACAAAATGATATTAATATCATCCTTTCATTTTAGTAGATGTGACTATTTATTATAAACATGAAATGATTTGTTCACAATTCAACAGTGGTATTGCTGGGAGTCAACCCTCATCAAACTCTAAAGATTCTCATAGTGGTTTCCACTGTTGCTATTGTCCTATTTCAAGCCCACATGCAGTAATGCCATTAACCCAGGGAAATGGTGAATGAGGAATAGCATGTCTGAAACACATGATAATAAGTCTTACCCTGGGTACATTTGAGTTTAAGGAGTTTATGGAATATCTAGTCATATATATTTTTCATAAGCAGAAATCCTACCTGTTCTGTTACAATGATTGTCTGTAATGCATATTGGCTTTTACTCTACTGCTTAAGTAGAATATATGCCATTGTAATGCAGAATTTGCTTTGACTTGTAAGCAAATTTTCCTAGCACAGTAATGTTTTCCACCAAAAAGAAAATTCACCTAAATACAATGTACATTAACACAACTAAATACAGACTGTACATGATGTCTTTTCACTCTATGCTCCTTTCGGCTACATGATCTTTCTGGGAAGTGTTTATGGTAGGGTTCTCTACAATCTTTGTGCATTTTGACATGTATCCCTAACTCAGCAGACTCAACCCTTTTCTACAGTACCATAAAATTGCCTTTACTATTTTAAAGCAAAATCTCCTATTTTCTAGAATATTTCTTTACTTATTGGGAATTTTACATCTCTTTTAAACTGCTAGCTATTTTTATCATTTTGTTAGTGCTCTGGTAAAAAGTAATACAGTTTTTTTAGTGGTCTACTCCAGCCATAGTTTTCCCTTAAGTCCTGTTATTTTTAGTGCATAATTTTGTGGAATATGAAGTGCATTCAGTAACCCATATATTGTATTATAGCAGAAACACCTGAATGAGTTTGATGCGTAAGAGAAATGTCAAGATTAATACATGAATTTGGAGAAATCACCATATAAGGGGAAGTTGAAGTAATGGAAATAAATCCCTCTAGAGCAGAAATGGAATAGAAAAGATCTGATGATAGAACTCTGGAGACAATTACAGAGAGATTGAAGGAAGAAGGAGTCAATGAGAGAGAATTGGTTCTCCTTGGCTGCTTTGTTCTTGGTATCATTTATTCATTTATTCAATAAATATTTACTAGGCTAGGTTCTCAAGGGAGGAGAGATTGTGCAAATGACCTAGTTTCTTATTTTATGCAGTTTTAAATTTTAAAATATGCACATATTACATAAATACTATCTTAAATCAAATTGTCCTGAATTTTCCACTCGTCTCTTATGAAATTCATTCTCTACTCAAAAGAGACTGGAAGCCCTATCTTTGGCTTCCTGTAGGATCTGAGAGAGGAGTATGGTGGGTTCCAAGTTGGCTTGAGTTTCATTAGTTCCAAGGGCAGAAATTGGGATGCATTGCTTGCCTGACTCATTTTTCAGTCTGCACTTACCAGGTATAAACACCTTAAAGTGAGTCATCATGTCTTTGTGCATGAGCCAAGAGACACAACAGAGCAGCAGGAACTGGTCCCCTCTTAATTTTCTTTTGGAAAGCAACAAATCGTTAAAGCAAATGTATAAGTATTTTACATGCATTGATTTTTTTTTATTTCAGCTTATTATGGGGGTACAAAAGTTCAGGTTATATATATTGCCCATGTCCCGCCCATGCCCCCAAGTCAGAGCTTCAAGGGTGTCCATTCCCCAGACAGTGCACATCACACTCATCATGTAGTTATACCCCCATCCCCTCCCCCCACCCCCTATCCCCCCGAGACAGAATATTCAAGCATGCACTGATTTTGAGTTTGATAGGATGATGCTGTCTGGCAACCAGTATAATTATTTGCATTTATTTTTAAGTCAGTTTTTCACAGCTCTTGCCAGAGTTTCAAAACATGATTGATGTGGATTTATTTTTATTTATTTTTAATTTCAGGACATTATGGGGGTACAAACATTTTGGTTACACGTTATGACTTTGCCACACCCAAACCTGATTTGAGGCATGCCCTTTCCCCCCTACAATGCTCACTGCATCCATTAGTTGTGAGTTTACCCACTCCCAAGCCCCTAACCCCTGAAGAATATTACTATCATGTGAGCAGCTTAGTATTGATCAGTTAGTACAATATGATAGCAAGTACATGTGGTGCCTATTCTTCCATTCTTGTGATACCTCACTTTGGAGGATGGGCTCAAGCTCTATCCAGGAAAATATAACAGATGCTAGATCACTGTCATTTTTTATAATTGAGTAGTATTCCATTGTATACATATACCAAATTTTATTAATCCATTCATGGATTGACGGGCACATGGGTCATTTCCATATCCTTGCAATAGTGAATTGTGCTGCCATAAACATTCGAGTACAGATGTCTTTATTATAGAATGTCTTTTGTTTCTTTGGGTAGATGCCTAATAGTGCTATTGCTGGATCAAATGGTATTTCTATTTTTTGCTCTTTGAGGTATCTCCAAATTCTTTTCCACAGAGGTTGCACTAATTTTCAGTTCCACCAGAAGTGTAAGAGTGTTCCTATCTCTCCACATCCTCGCCAGCATTTGTTGTTTGGGGATTTTTTTTTTTTTTATAAAAGCCAATCTCATTGGGGTTAGGTGATTGTGGTTTTGATTTACATTTCTCTAATGATTAGAGATGTTGAGCATTTTTTTATATGTTTGTTGGCCATTATTCTGTCTTCTTTTGAAAAGTTTCTGTTCATGTCCTTTGCCTGTTTATTGATGGGGTTGATTTTTTCTTGTTGATTTTTTGAGTTCTAGATAGATTCTTGTTATCAGCCCTTTATCGGATGTGTAGAGAGCAAAAGATAATCTATCTGTCTCAGTCAGGCCAATCGCTTTACATAAATTTTTTAGGATACGGAGCCTTCATTTTCCAGTTATAGGGTATCTTCTTCCAATTTTAACTAAGGATATTAGAGCATATTGAGTGATAAATCTGTTTATAAAGTGAATTCAATTAAAAAATTGAAATTTCTTAATTTTGTATTTATAGGGTCAATTTAGTTATTTTTAAAAAATATATTCTTATCCTCAAAAGCATTCCTCTCAACATCCATCTGTTATGAATCTGGTATAATTCAGTCACCAACTGAGAAATAGATAAATCAACCTAAAAGAGTTTCATTTATTTTATCCCAGAAGATATAAAATCTGTATATTATATATATTTTATATGTATATATTGTATAAATGTACATTTATACAATATATATCCCAGAACACATGTGTTCTGGGATGGTTCAAGCACATTACATTTACTGTGCAGTCAAACCTCTCTGCTAACGATAATCTGTATTTGCAGCTGTTCCCGGTGCTAGCATCACTGCCTCAGCTCCACCTCAGATCATCAGCATTAGATTCTCATACGGAGTGCACAACCTAGATCCTTCACATGCACAGTTGACAGCAGGGTTCACACTCCTATGAGAATCTAATGCCACTACTGATCTGACAGGAGGTGGAGCTCTGGCAGTGATGCCAGCAATGGGGAGCAGCCGTAAATACAGCTTCCCTCAGTTGCCTGCCGCTCACCTCCTGCTGTGAGGCCCAGTTCCTAACAGGCCACGGACCATACTGGTCCACAACCTGGGGCTTGGGAACTGCAGCATAAGTTAATCTGCTTAAATATCTTGTATGCTACTAGTTAAAAGAAAATATTAGATTTATTACAGTTGCAGAAATACATACTGGAGTGATTTGATTTGGAGCATAGAACTGTCATCATACTTCCCCATTTGCTCTTTCACGTGCTCATGTGGTGTGCACATGTGCAGTGAAAGTTACACCTTTAGATCTTATTCAAAGAGATATTTGTGTCTGAACCAATATTAAACACGCTATGTAACTGATTTCTTCTTTATAGTTGCCACAATTTGACATACAGGAGCTCTTTCACTACATTTCACCTAACATGTTTTGCTGTTATATTTACCATAATATGCAGCTAATGTCAAAATGGGTTTGAATAGTTCATTGTTGAATTAAATGGTTTAAAAAACATGCCATGTGAAATATTTATCAGAAAATATAAGTAAAAGTACTATAGAATTTTTTCAGCATTTAGTGTATCAATATTGTAAAATATAAGCTTTTCATATAAAAATATTAAGAATAGTATTATCTAATGTTTTTATTTATTTTTGATAAACTTTATGTATAAGTTTTTAACTAAACAGACTAGTAGGTAACAATTTAAAGGCAGACAACTTGAAAGACATTTTCACCTGTCATAAGGCTTTCACTTTTTCTGCCCAACATATTTATATTTTTGATTTACTAATCATCAGGTTAAGTCGCTCATTTTCTGGATGCCATATATTTTATTAGTGAGTTTACTCTTAAGAGTATAATTATATAATAGGAGGATTGTGGCTTGTAATTTTTATTAAGGATTATTATAACATTGAGTCTCTTTATTGTGTGATACTTCATATGGTATTCAGACTGTAAAAAACAAAGTTTTTGTAATCTTTTCTTTTACAGTAATATTTAAATGTCCAGGTGGTCATGGCATTTGATTTAGTAAGGCAGTCCTTCTCAGTTGGGTGTGTTGTTCTCTATAGAGGCTATTTAATATTTATGGAGATGTTTTGGTGGTTACCATGAACAGGGCATTACGGCATTTAAGATCGGATGGGCCAGGTTTGTTAATCTTCCTAAAATCCTTGGCCCCTGGCACTGTTCCTCATGACTTTCTTATTGCCACTGTAATATTTAGGTTAATCATTTATGTGTAATCATGCTTGGAAACTTTTCCCCCCATTAAAAACAAAATATTTTTCCATAGTTTGATGTATACTGAAATTTCCATACATATAAATATATATAAAATGAAGGAAAGATTATTCTTTTCTTGTTTGGAATTTTACCAGCATTTACTATTTTAGAAATCACATCTCTAAATAAAATGACACTCATGATATTTGCCTGACTACACAATTAAATACGTTTGCATTGATAGTGTTTGTATTTATGATGATTAGATATAAATGTTCAGGCATATGACCACTTCATTATGTTCTCCAGTTAAATCATCCCCAGACACTAACATTTTGAAATATGTTACTTTAATTTTATTTTTTAATATTAAATTAGGGTAACTTATTTGAAATTTTGTGTTTAGGTAAGAATTTCATAGTAGGATAGTAAATTTGTGTTATAAAAAGTAGATGTTGCTTTTGAAAGTATTCTGAATAGCAGTAGAAAATTATAATGTACTTCACATATAATGTCTTTTCTGTAAAACTTTTATATTGAGATATAATATGCATATAATAATATGCATACTTCTTCAGCATATATTTTGATCAAATTTATATATGTATACATCTGTGTAATCAAGCTAGATTGCCATACAATATTACCTTGTTCCCAGCCAATATACTCTCTTAAGAGAGAATCTTTTATGTAAATTATTAATTATATCACCAATCCTTTAGTGTTTCCTGTTCTCGAACTCCATAGAAATGGATTTAAATTTTATACACACATACACACACACATTCTCATCAACACTTGGCATTGCCATTCTTTTATGTTTCATGACTTCTGTTGGGGATGTGATGGTGTATCATAATGATTTTTAATTTTTGTTTTCTTGACAATAATAAATGGTGAACATATGTTTATATGTTGAATAAACATATGGTTATCCCCTTTTCTGAAGTTTCTCTTTCAGTCTTTTGCCCAATTTTTTTAAATGGGTTACCTTTTATCATGGATTTGTTGGAGTTCCTCATGTATTCTGGATATGAGACCTTTATTGGATATTATACATATATATACACACAAGTGAATTTACCATATAATGTTCTACATATGATATATATTTAATTATGTTATATATGTTATATTATAATATATAGTATATATATGGTAAGTACCTTCTCTCATTCTCAGTTATGCTTTTTCACTCTCTTACTGGAGTCTTTCGATAGACAGAAATTCTAAATTTTAATGAAGTAAATTATATAAATGGTTTGTTGTTAGTTCCTTATTTTGCCCTGCTTAAGAATTGTTTTCCTAATCATCAAGATAACCTTCTATATTTTTTACTAATTTTTATTGTTTTAACAGTAGCATTAACCCAGAATGCTATTGTAAGATTTTGTGCTGGTATATGTCCAGGCATCTGACTTCATTTATACAATTCCATTTGACAAATGTTTATTAGATTCCTGTTGTGCAAGATGTAGGAGGAATTATGAAAGTTAAAAATTTTACTCAAGCTCTTTCTATACACAAAGAGCATATGGCATAATATGGAAGGCTGAATTGATAATAAATAAATATAATTTAAGGTAAAATAAAGTAACTTATTAATTGAAATAATTCCTTTTGGAATATAAAAGAAGAATAAATACACATTGACTCTGAGATCAGTGAAATCTTCAAAGATGTGCTCATATTTGAGTTGGAAGTAAAAGGATGATAAGTAATGACAAAAAGAGCATAAGTACATTTAAAGCAAGGGAATGGTTGGGGCACTTTAGGAAATATAAATTAATAGGAGGATATGGAGAAATTAGGATCAAAAGATAATTTGAACAACCACAAAGACCATGTCAAAGACACTGGAGTTTATTCTCTTGGCAGTAGGTGGAATTGAAGTTTTTCATGTTTGGGAATGAAATGAACTGAACTATGCTTTTGAAAACATAGCCGAGTGACCTGGACTATGATAGAATCAATGGGACTAGAAAGCAGAGAGAGAAAGGACACCTATTTAACTGAAAAAAAATAATTAAGTAAAAGTTTCATTTGACTGAATTGGGTGACTAACTGGATGTGTGGGTTGTGGCAAGACAGATGTTTAGAGATAGTGTGTTTTTCAGAAATGAAATATGGGGTTTAAATAAAAGAAGTAAAGACGGTTTGCTCTGACAAACTAAAGAGGGGGAAAAAGCAAAAAAAAGGTAAGATTTAATTGAAAATTTAAAGTGGTGCTCTCTGTAATAATAACTACCATTTATTCAGAGAAAGCATGCATTCAGTTCTCACAAAATAACCCTGTAAGGGAGATATTAGTATTAACATTAAATAGACAAGGAAGCTGCATCTTATAGAAATTGTATAACTTGTCCAAAGTTCCCTAGTTAGTAAGTGGCAGAATCAGGATTCAGTCCCATTTTTTTCTGTCTACATACATGCTTTTTCTACTAATATTCACTTTATAATCTGAAATTATATGGCTATTGCTAAATGAATGCTCAACTGAACTGACCCTTCGATGTGTGAATGAAAGTGGAAGGAATGAATGATAGCTTACAAAAGCACCATAACCCACCCATACCCTTCCCTGTGGTTAAGACTGCAGATCTGTGGGAAGACTGTTAAAAGTTAGGAGGGTAATCTCACTATACATCTGTATACCCTAACTTTTACTATAATTATATTTATATTCTTTTAAATTTCTATGCAATTGAGCTGTTGTTATACAAATACATAATTTTGTTTCATATCAGATTATGATAAAAATATATTTCACTGAAAATCATTATTTCTCTGTTAGTCTAAATTTTATAGGTCCTATACACTCAAATAATGAATATAAATTTGACTCCCTCAAATTCCTACATTTGGGATCACAATGAAAACCCTGACAGGCTCACTATCATCATTACTCTTACTTTCTGGGTAATGAAGGGACTCTAATTCAGTAACTCAGGGGACTTATAATGAGATTCAGCATGCATTGCATCCAACTATTAGCTTACCTCATGTCTAATATCTGCCTTTGGGAATTGGATTTTTGGTGGTCCACTCCCTTCCTATAGTATCTGGATCTTAGTTCCCTCTTTTCATATTTTAGTGCTATAGTTTCTGTCTTAGTACATTTTCCTTTACTCTGGTTCCTCAAATCTGACTGAGGCCTTGTCTTACTCTTCCCAGAGCTCTGAGGGACTGAAATCACACCACTTCTAGGCTACCTATCCTTCGTAATACATACTGTCTACTTCTCTGTGTCACCACCTATGAATCTACTCTTGGACTTTCTATTACTAGTCACAGTTCACCTGCAAGTATACCCAAATTTTGCTCTATTCTGAACAAGTCTGCTGCCTGACCAGAATACTGCAAATCACAGGTCTCATTGTCCATTTGTTTGTTTTGAATTTCATTCTACTATCATTAACGGGAGGAAATATATGTATTCTGTGTTTCTTTAGTTTTCCATGCTGCCATATACAATATTAGGTATATTTTGTACAAAAACATTTGTTACTTTGATTTGTATAATTTTGTTTGATTGCAGCAAAATGACAGTTACAATCCCAAACTCCCACTGAAATCCTCCATAGGTCAAACTCAATGACGTCTTATGCCTGATGTGTATGGTTGAAATACAATTTTGCCAATAAAGCACAAAATAAGTTCTATATAAAAGTAAATTCACTTCATTTATTTAATAATTACAAAAAATTAAATATTAATTTTTATCTGTAAAATAGGAGAAAGAATACTTTTTACTTCATATGGTTATTACAAAAATTATCTGAGTACATGCAAAGAGTTTAGAACAACGCCTGGAAAATATTATGTGTTCAATAATGATCCATTAGTTTAATTATTATTCAAATATGGGTACAAGACTTGTACAATACTAGACATTTTGTAGATACATAACAAAAACCTCTTAGAGTTAACTCTTTTAAAAGTAAAATTAACTTTAGTTTGTGATTTCTATTGAATATTTTAAATCACTATTTAAAAAGAATATGTCCTAATACATGAAAAGTAATTCTGACTCATTTTCTTTTATATTAAAACTGTGTATTTGCCAAAAGATATGAAGAATAATTTAAGTCATAGAGTTTAAATAAAAATAAGTATTAGCATGTTTATAATAATTGCTATGCCTAGTGTTCTCTCTAAATCTAAAAAAGGATTATTTTCTTGTCATCTCATACCAGGATTACAGTATCAACCTACAAAGGTTTTTTATGAGTAAATGATAATAAATTCAACCATAGTTTATAGTGCATAACATGAAGTTATAGCAAACTTTTGATATTCTAATGTTACCTTTATTTTCAATTTTATAGGAATAAGACTTTTTATTATTTTTCACCTAGATGGTTTAAGTAAATCAAAAGAATTTTGCTTTTACCCTGTAAAATTATTTTCAATGGTAAAAAAGTGAAAACATACATCATAGCCACATGAAAGTTCAATAAAGGAACTAATACATTTGTATTTTACATATCCATGTAAAATTGGTGATAAATGTACACAATCTCTTAAATTTCCTCCTCAAAGATTTGTTCATATCTTAAACTTTTGATTTTAAAACAATTTTTCTACTTAATTTAGGTAGTCTGAAACTCGAAATGGATCTATAACAATAATGATGGCATCTGGAAGACATTTTTAGCAACGGACAAAGCCAAAAGTCAATGGAATGCAACATGTGGATAAAATATTATAACTTTAGCTATGTGGTTAGGTATTTAAATGCCCTTTGGCAGTTGATGCCTTTCTTTTGATATGCAACTTTAGAATGCTAATGCTATTACTGCACTGATGTTTCCAAAATATTTATGTTTTGAAATCTGTCATCAGATGTCATTATTTTCCAAGACTTTAACTAGATGGTATTATATGTGATGAGAGGGGTTCCTTCATTTACTTTAATTTTTATTATATTTGTGAATTAAACCTTTTGAATACCCACAAATTATATGGTATTAGTTAAAGAATCATGGGTAAATAATTCAGGAAATAGATTTATTCTATGTTATAAAAGTCAAATGCAGAGTATCAGAGTAAATTTAAACCACTAGACCATGAGGAAATAAAATGCAGATATGCTGTCAGATTCTGCCTTTTTAATATGTGGAAGATTCTCAGACTGCCCCAGAGAGGGAGTGGAAAAGAAAAGACAGATGGCATTTAATATTAAGAATGAAATTTGCTCTATACCTTTGAAAGCCTTAGTCCCTAGTCTTTCATTTTATTTCCTTTTGAAATTTTAAGGTCTTATCATAGAGTATTCTTACATTTCTTTTTAACCTTTCAATTATTCTATTCTCTCTTCGTAAGTGTGTATGCATATGTACAATTTATCTATGTATTTATGCATCTTTGTACTTTCTCTGTCTCTATCTGTATCTAGCTAGCTACCATTGTCTCTACCATCTATGTAGGCAATATACAAAAAAGAAATTGAAATGGAATATAGAAATTACCCAAATCTAAATAATTACAAGGGAGGTTCTATAGTTCTGAGAAGAAAATAAAATACTTATTTTTAACTGTGACCTCCCAACTAAAAATAATCAATTTGAGGCAACTGTTTAATTCTTTATTTAATTTTTCTTATCTTAGGAAGGGTCCTAATCCTCTCTTTTACCCTTTCCCTTTTTCTGTCTTCACCTCAGCAGATTAGTTACAAAGACAATCTTGGAACTCTTCTCTCTTTCAGGCTTAGTGTTCTATCAGCAGAGGCTGAGCTATTCAGAAAGGGCCTTCTAGACACTACCACAGCTTAAGAATACCATGAAGGCCAAAAGCAGCTGGACTGTATTTTTTCCATCATTCTTCCTTTCTAAAATTCTGAATAGTACCCTTAACGCACGGTAGATTATTATAGTTCTTCTCTTTGGACCACTTTTCAGAACACTCAGCATATAACGCAATTGTTAGTTCATGGACTATTACCAATCCTCTGGTTCTCACTTCTCATTGAACAGGAAAAGTAATGTTTCAAGACCATGAATATATTCTTGTTTCAGAATTTCTCTCACTTAACTGCCATGCTCTAGCAAATTTAGACGTTGATATATTGGCTGATCTGGTCAAGAATAAAAAAATTTATTCTTATTTTTTTCATTTTGATGTAGCTTTCAATAATTTTCCTCTTTTTTCATCCCTAGGGTAATAAAAATTGGCTTGGTAAGATTCGTTAGTAAAAATATCTATAGTCATTCAAATACCATAGACAACATTCCTACAGAGAATATATAAAAAAGTCTATGGCGATACCACCCTGATCTTGGAAGCTAAGCACTGTCAGGCCTGGTTAGTACTTGGATGGGAGAATATACATAACATATTTTTCATAGAAATTAGGTAAAATTAGAGCCCTGGCATTTTAACAACAGTTTCATATTTATTTACTTCTTATTAAGATGCTAATTATTCATTCTTTTCTAATTTGTCTGCAAATTGGACAAGACTCCATCAATAAATTCAGCATCTAGAAATAATAAAATTATTAACTTACTAATATATGAAGAACATACGAATAGTACTTTTCCAAAAATTATATAGGGCCCATTGTATTTTGACTATAGTTTTGCATTTTCATTACTAATCATTAAAAAATATCAGCTAATTTTTAAATTGCCTACAAATTAGAGACCACCTCCCTAAAAAAGGGGAAAAAACTGCTACTTTATAGGTAATAACTTAATTACTTTATCAATATTCTACAATAAGCAATAAATGCTAAGCTATACTCGAATGAATGCTTTAATATAATGTATTAAAATACTGGCTATTAATATTTCTTTCATATTTCAGATTCTAAATAGTGTTTACAATGTGATTGGACAAAAATTTCTGAAATTAAAGATAACCACAATTGCATTTGCTCATAAAGATCATATTGAAATTCAATTTTATTCTTATTAAAATTATTTTATATTTTCCCCTTTAAGATACAGCAGTACCAATTTGACATGTACTAATCTACCATCATTACATATAAGAATATCTTTAGCCAATGAGTAGTTTTGGTAGTGATTTTAGTGTCACTATTTTTGTCTACATATTTCATATATTTGTTACTTTCACATAGTGCCTAAAATATATTGCTTAGAGAAGCGACATCATTTTACAAGGCATTGCAATAGTATATAGTTAACATTTGGTATACATAGTTTATGAATTGCTGTAATGAAATAAAAATTTTACAAATGATTCTCTTTTGGATTTTCTAAAACCTAGAAATACAGTAACAATATTCAAAGAAACACAGTTTTATTTTTAAAAAGGCATATCAGAGAGCACAATGAAACTTCCATTTCTGTCAATATGATGGATTAAACATAATAACCTACTGTCTCTGAAAAGAACTAAAGCACTGGATAAAATATTATACTTTTAAAGAATATAAGCTGAAGGAAAAGTGAGCAATCCTCAGAAATTTGCAACTGCGAGGAAAGAGAACTTCCAGTGATGAACAAAGCAATGAATTTGTATTCATTCAAGTTAATTTTTTATGTTCCTGATTTTGGTTTTTCTCACCCTCTCAAGTGTGTTGATACTAAGCCTGTGTTTTCCACAGCCTACCAAGTTGTTCAATCCATATGGGACAGGGAAAATCATAGGTGAGGAATCAAATAGACCTTCTTGCATGAAGCTTGGAGTCTAAAATGCTGTATCCTCTTTGTAAGGCTGAACTAGGACTGCGTCTTCCTCATCCTATTCCCTGTCCCTACCATCAGGGCAGTGATAAAGATTGTCTTTCTCAAATATCACATTGCTTGACAAGCAATAGAGTCTCCTGAGAATTTATAACCATAAGCCAATCTTCACTCAGGATTTCAGTCAAGATTGATAGCACCTAGGTGGCCCTAAAATCTTTAAGCCAATAATTTTTAAATGGCTCTCATTCTGATAATTCCCCTGGGCACTAGACAGAACAAGTAATTCTCTGGAAGAACCAATCTTCAATCCAGGTCTCAACAGTTCCATAGATGAAGATGTATGTTTAAAAATAATTTTTAAAGGAATTTAAATTATCATTAAAGTGTAAAACACACATAAATTGAAATATATACATTTGTATGTGTCTCATATATATAACTTTTGAAAAGAAAAAATATAATAATTGATATTAAGAATTCAACCGTTATGATTAAAAGGGGATTAGGCAAAGTTTGGGTTTCTCTCAGGTCCTAAAAGCCACATGCATATCTTGTCCCATAGTAGTCTCTATTTTCTTTTCTTTTTTATTTATTTATTTATTTTTTGGATACAGAGTCTCACTCTTGTGCCCTGGCTAGAGTGCCGGGGCATCAGCCTAGCTCACAGCAACCTCAAATTCCTGGGCTTAAGCGATCCTCCTGCCTCAGCCTCCCAAGTCACTGGAACTACAGGCATGTGCCACCATGCCCAGTTAATTTTTTCTATATATTTTTAGTTGTCCAGATAATTTCTTTCTATTTTTTTTTCAGTAGAGACGGGATCTCGCTCTTGCTCAGGCTGCTCCTGACCTTGAGCGACCCTCCCGCCTCGGCCTTCCAGAGTGCTAGGATTACAGGCATGAGCCACCGTGTCCAGCCAGTAGTCTCTATTTCCAAAGTGAGCAACAAAGAGTCTCCCTCATGTTCAACCTCTTTTAAACTTCCTTTCTCTTTTTCAGGAAGAACCTACTCCCTTTTAAGGATTTATCTGATTAGGTCAGTTTCACGTCAGGTTAATCTCTCTTGCTAAGGTCAACTGGGTCATATAATATAACCTACTTGTGAGAGTGATTATCCCATGAGATTATATAGGGTGTATATAATCTCTAGGGACAAGGATCTTGGGACTGTCATAGAGTTCTGCCTACCACAGATAATATGAAGGAAAAATTAAGTTACATGGAGAACAGAGTGAAAAATTTTAATATCTAATCAAGGTTTCTTTCTTTTTTTTTTTGAAACAGGGTCTTACTCTGTTGCCAGGACTAGAGTGCAGCAGTGTCATGATAACTCACTGCAACCTCAAACTCCTGGGCTCAAGTGATCCTCCTGCCTCAGCTTCCCAAGTAGCCGAGACTACAGGTACATGCCACCATGCCTGGCTAATTTTTCTATTGTTTGTAGGGATGAGGTCTACTATTTTGCTCAGGCTGGTAATTAACTCCTGGCCTCAAGCAATCCTCCCCTTTGATCTCCCAAAATGCTGGGATTATAGGCATGAGCAACTGCATCTGGCCAAGACTGTAATATTTTGATATAGGTAGTCAAATGCCCAAGCAGCACAATCACACACACATGCATACAAACAACCACATGAAAAAAAAAAAAAAGTTTGTACCAAATCTCAAAGGAAAACATATTTTAAAACCACCAGAGAGAAATAAAAGATCATCTGTAACAAAGGCACATTAATATCTCACATTCAGAAAATATGAGAGACCCATGGTTAATTGTTCTTAACTCTTGCTCCGCTTATTTTTGTACCCTATTGTTTCTATGCCTTCTGGTAAATTTCCCCATAAGTCTGCTACTCTGTTGGGCATAAGAATTAATCTGATTAACAGAAAGATGGGACAAAATCTCTTTAATCTGTCTCATAACTAAAACTTCCACCAACATGACGCCAAGCAGTAGTATGAGAACAACCTGAAGTGTTGACTTCAATCATGGCCTGCTAAGACATTGACCCAATCAGCTGAACAAATGTCATAAACACTCAGTGTCTACATTAGAAATCTAGATGGCTTTCTGCTTAATTTTCTGTACTGACCTTTCCACTTCACCTAAGGCTTTAATCCAGATAATAGCAGGATGTGTTAATGATTGCACAAATACTACCTTGGCCCATAAAGAAGTCTAGGCCAGTGCTATTATCAAAAACAACAATGAGTTCACACTGATCTGAATGCCTCCTGCATCTGAGTTGATATCATTAATAACATCGGAAGCTAAAATCAGGGACAAATTTTATACCACATATTCTAATTAGGTAATTCTCATGATAGGGATAACTGCCCAAAGGGTATGTAACAATAACAAGTCAACTAACCTGACAGCAAGCTCCCCCTAGTAACCAAGGGTAGCTTCAGTCATCTGAAGACTACATATTCATAGACAGTATTTCCTTAAAGACTTTTGGTCTTTTGTGGTCTTTTATGATCATCCCTAATGAGCAAATCACTATGTTTTCAGGAGAGAGGCAAGTTAGTGCCTGGTTTTAAGAATCAGGCTAACATGCTTTAGGGTTCTTAGTTCAGATCAGATAATTAAGTCTAGACAATACAGCGAGCAGGACAATAAATAAATAAACCAATTTCACTTCAGAATGCCCTTAATGAAACATCAAAATTTTTAAATTTTATTAAATCTTAATCCTTGATTGTCTCTTTTTAGCACTCTTTGTGATGAAATTAAAAATACACATAAATCATTTCCACTGCATAATAAACCTCCAAGGTTATCTTGAGGAAAAGCATTTGTGTGATTAACTTGTGAGCTAAAGTAGACACTTCATGAAACATCATATTTTCGTGAAAGAATGAGTGACAAAACTTTGATGATTTAGACCTGAGCTCTTGACAGAGATTTTCTTGAAAATAAATGGTATGTGTTTGTCATTTCAAGGGAAATTACTGTCAGTGTTAGTGATTGTTGCCAATAATAAAATTTTAGCTTCTAAGCAAAAATTAAAATTTCGAGATACAATGTATACATATGTCAAAACAATATGTTGTTATGTGGTAAATATATACAATTGTATTTGTCCATTAAAAAGATAAAATAAATTGACAGAAAGAAATGGCAAAATCTCTATTCGGTCCCAGTATCAAGATTAAAGTCCAGGATCTCTCCCTAAGGGGGTAATGCTGAGTAGGCGGTAATCTGAAAAATCACGCTCAAATATGGCTGCTTTAAACCAGAGAACTTTGGACTAAAAAGACAAGTTGTGCCTCCCACAGCACACTGACATATAATGGTGGAATAGGGACAGGGAAACCCAACAAATGCTTCTAGTGGGACCAGGGAAGAATCAGAGAAACAGCAGACACCAGTCCTTCAAAATTCTGAAATCTTGTTGGGCAGATACTTTAATAGCTTGCCAGTCTGGGAGTGGGAAGTGTCTCTTACTCAGTTTTTGGCTCTGCTCCTGGGGAGTGGCTATTTTGTTCATTACTCTCCTTTGGCAATTCTTTTTTCATTATCATCTTTAGCTACATGTGAAGTGACTATGCAGCATCATATGCTCTTTGGAGACTGACCGGCTTTCCCAGCCTGCTTCCTACTCTTAGGTGGTTGACTGGCCAATGGTTAGTTACTTTTATTCTTAAATATTTTAAGTCACAGTTTCTTATTGTCTCAACTGATGGTTCTATTGGAAGTACAGTTGTCTATAAAATTTAATAAATTTATCTATTTAATTCTTCTCATTCCATGTGCCATAACACCTATTATACTTTTTATAATATAATTCTCTAATCTTGTATATTTTTTTATCTTCTTCCTCAGATCCTTTCCATTTAGAATTATATCTATCAGGTTTTAAGAACAGCACATTTAAGTTTTCATGAGCTCTACCCTCCAGCAATTTGGCCAATTGAATGCTCCTATTAGGTTCCACCTGAATTCATTCAGAGTTTTAACAATGGGTGTGGTTCTTTAGATCCATGAGGAAATTAAGAGCTTAAGTAATTTGCCCAAGATCACAAAGCTAATAGGCGACAGATCTGGACATTGAGCCTGGGCAATGACTCCAGATGCTGTGTAGTTCAACACTGTGCTCCACCACTTTCTTAATAATGGTCAAGGTCATTTACTTTCCATAAGGCAGGACAGATGTGAGCTATGTGGAGGTCTTCACTCTCGGTACAGCTGAGCACCACAGTCTGTCAAGGAAGCTACTCAAAAGCTTTTACTTGAGATCATTATATGTGAATCACTTTAAATATGCTCCTGTTGGAATGTAACTGTCATTTTTCTTTTTAATTTCTTCAGCTCCAAGGAATATAAGCCTATTTTTTAAATGTCAACCCCAAACACTCCAGGGTTCCAAAAATTTAATCCTGATAGACAAATGATTCACTCTACCAGACTGCCATAAAGATCAGAAAATGTGCCATGTGGTTAAGAAAAAGCAGAGTTCGTATGCGTATTTACAAGGTGGCATGAAGATGTGTTGAAGTATTAAACTATAATTGAGGATATTTCAACCCCTACATGTGAACTTCTCTATATAAGCTCTCAAGACTGCTTTCCTACCTGTGCATAAATAAGTCCAATGTCACAGAAAAACTAATTTGAGGAAAGTTAAAAATCCAGGTACAATAATGCAGGTAGCTTGTATCTTGATATTCTATACTGTCCTTCCCTTGGGATCCAACATCCACACCAGTTCCCAGGCTATATTCTCCAGCAAAGAAGCCACATATTTCTTCAAATTTTTCTTTGCAGCAAAATGCACTGGTCTTATCTTCCAGCTTTATTTTCTTCTAATGTATAAATAGGAAATTTATGATTAATTTATCCATACCAATGGATGAATGGATACTTATGGTTAAATATGTGTTCTCTTTCAAGTAATCCAATTGCATTTTAACAGGGTTTTCTAATTTTCTAGGGTTTCTAATGCCACAACCCAAGGTATTGAGATAAAAGCAGTAGTAATTACAATCTTCAGGTTAATTGGATAAATAACTTCAGAAAATTAGACTGAGTACTATCCAAATCATCTGAGGCAGGGAGACTTCAACTCCTTATTTTTATGGTCATTATTAATTAGTATCTCTCCTAGAAATTCATCAGATTTAGTATGTATAATAATATGCACTACACTTTAAACAGATGAAACCATATATATAAAATACTAAAATTCAGTCATTAACGTGATTTACTTCATATCTCCTTTAAACATAAGTATATAATATAATCAGTCATTTAATGATTAGCTTCCTACCCTTTTCAAGAGTACAATATGCAATATTTGTAACATGCAAAAAATAGGGATGTGGAATTAAAAATAGGCATTTGGAGGGTGTGTCTGTTTGTGTATGTGAGTGAGAGAGAGAGAGAGAGAGCGAGCGAGAGAGAGAGTGTTAAAGGGTAATGATCCTGAAGAAGTGACTTAGACTTTACTACAAGTTTTACAGTGGAAGAATGCCATTTCCTGCATAAGATCCATTGTTCTGAGATCTCATTATTTTCTTTTTTCCTCCCTTAAGTGTTATTCTCATGGAAATTGCTGCAGTAAGACTGACTAGTGATGACAACTCTGGTGAAAACTGACCTTTATTCACTTGATTCATGACATCTCAGCAAAGCTTTTTCATCATTAACAGCAATGTATTCAGACAGAGCCTCTAAAATAAGGCCCCAAAGCTTTATTTTATTGAAATATAATAACTGATTTCTCACATATTGATTTCATGCAGACAGAGAGAAAGAGAAAAGGGGAAAATGAGAAAAAGAGAGTCTTTATAGCTTCCTTTTCTTGAGTCTCAATTTTATATCAGAAATAATTTTGGAAATATTTACTTTGAATATTCATTTATATAACAAATATTAAGGCCCTGTTAAGCTCTAAAGAACAAACTGCAGAGTTAAAATGATTTCATCATCAATATGTAGAGTGACTAGCTATCCTGGTTTGCTCAAGACTGTTCTTGTTTTAGAACAGAAAGTCCCAGATCCTGGGAGCCCCTTACTCTAAGTGGCACAACTGGCATATGACTATTTGCACACTTACCTCTAAAAGTCAGAACAGTATTAAAGCAAAAAACTACTTTAAATAATTAGCTTCAAACCATTAAATGCTTTTCAGTTTTCCAGAACTGGCAGCTCGTTGCCTAATTTGGCCTACAGACATTTTTGCTTGGTGTATTACCTATTGCTACATAACAAATTACCCCAACACTTACCATCTCTAAACAACACATATTTATTATCTCACAGTTTCTAAGGCTCAGGAAACTGGCACAACTTAAGACTGTTGGACTGAAGGCCTCAGTTGCTTCCTTGCAAATGGTTGAAGGCTACTCTCAGTTCCTTGTCAAATGGGCTGCTTCAAGATGGCAGTTTGCTTTACCAAAGTCCCCCAGAGAGTGAGTCTTCCAGTAGGACAGAAGTCACAATCATGTGTACCCTAATCATAGAAGGGATTCACTGTATTCTCTTCATTAAAAACAAGTCACTAGTTTCAGTCCACACTCAAGGAAGGAGTTACACAAGGACATATTAATAAACAGCAGGAGGTGGGAACCAAGGAAGACCATCTTCAAGTGTGTTTGCCACACTCGGCTCTCAGAGAGTGTAAGATAAATTAGTTGTATAGAGATAGAGACAGAGATAGAGACAGATACAGACACAGATACAGATATATAGAATGTTACCAGTACTGCTCCCTTCCAGTCATCATTCGTCCCCCCAGAGTTAATCATAAATCTCTGAATTCTGTCACTACAGACTAATTTCACCTCTTTTTGGTCTTCATATGAGTAAAATCATAGAGTAAGTACTTTTTTGTTTCTAGCTTCTTTTATTCAACATTTTCTCTTTGAGATTCCAATACATTGCTTATTCTTTTCCATTGCTGTATTTACTGCATTAATATATCATGATTTATTGATGTATTCTACTGGGTCTCGATTAAAGAATAAAGACTGTAATGAATCATCTTGCATCATAAGCTTATATATCTCAATTTCCTTTGCTAAACTTTTCCCCCACTTTAAACCTCCTTCTTTTCCAGTTCTTCCACATCTGCCTGGTATCTTAGCTTTGACTCAAAGGGAGAGATTTATATAAACTTATTTCCACAAGATGTTTATGATTTAATGCTATCATCTTTAGAGGATTTGCACTCTAAAATTAAAAAGGAATCTTTAGAATACCTGTATATTTTAACAGAAGACACCTATGTGAGAGCAGTTTGGTGAAGGAGGGGTGTTATCTAATAAAACACATTGAATACAATACACTCACTCCATCTAATGGAAATATAGGTTAGACTTTTAAAATTCTTATCATATGCTAGTGATCATATGCTAGACTTTTAAAACTCTTATTATTGATCCTAGTGGATCAAACTTCCGATGAGTTCTGGCCTCATGCTAAAATTTTTGTTTAGTTATGTCAGTAGTGTTTCTCTGTGAGTTCTAATGCATAAGTATTTTGGTATTATAGGAAAGAAGGTTTTATATTATTTTAATTTCCTATGCTTTTATGGTACAACTGTATGTTTTTTCCTAGCTTACATTACTGGGCATATTTGAAATTAATGAACCAGATTTTCCTTTTAAAAAACCCTTTTTATGAATTCTTATTATCTTGTCTACCAGTTAATACCAGTTGAGGAATGATTTGTTTTATATAGTACCCAATGGCACTGTGATTTGAGATGATAATGTGATACCAAAACCTTAATCAAAGACTCTAAAGTCAGGTATTCATTCTCTGAATGTACAACTGAGATAGTATTGAAATATAAAAGCTGAGATGTACACATGCACTCTTGGAAACCAAATGTTATATTTAAACCACAGAGAATGCTGAAGGGGGATAAAATGGACTACAAATTCAAGAGAGTTATTTCAAACTTTTTCTAAAAATTATAAACCATTTATAAATTCCTTCAAAGCTTATTAGTGTGTTAAAAGTATTACAGGAACTTCAAAATTATTCCCCCAAAGAATACTGGATATGTTCTAAGTTCTCCCATTTAGAATTCATAATTCTGAGAAAGCCTATTTCAAACAAATTCAGCATTTCTCATTTATGTTTGGGGAACCATATCCACTTTTATCTTAAAACTCAGATGTACATGTGTGCTGTAAAACAAACTGAATATTCAGTAATGGGTGTGGTGTCTTTTCTGTTTACACATTTGGAATTTCCCATGTGTTGAAATCCTTGCTTTACTCTTAGCTTTGGACGGTGATCACATCTTCAAAATAATCCTAATCAACATGATATGCAGAGGAGGAGAGGAGAGCACTCCCCTAAAGTTATGTGCCACGAGGAAATTTCAACACTTTCACAATCTAGCCTATTTTAGATAAATAAGAAATGGAAGTTGTTCATGCATAATAAATCCCTGCTGGGCTATGCTGTGTTTTCATGACTAATTTCTTTCACTAACCACAGCTTCACAGCCTGTGACCTTCAAGCGGCAGGCATGCTTTATAAAAACATGGGCTCACTGTAAGGGTTGTGCTTTTTCTTACCCACGAACTCCCTAGTGACTTGTTAACTGTCCAAACACATATGTCTTCAAAGGACTTATGGAAAATGCACTTGTGAGATATTTTTTTTTTTTGAACCATGAAATGAACCTTCTGATTATAAAGTCAAAAACTAAAATTATAATGAAGAATAAATGGTTACTCTAAAACTGGGCACAATTAATTTTTCTTCACAGAAACAACGGTTCTGGTAGAGACACTGAGGTACCATTAGTCACTTCCTCATGATAGGGCAGAATGGCAAACTCAGCTGAGACTTCTAGGTGGCTGCTTGAGGCTAACAGGGGACTCTGAAGCAGGTACTAGAACCTGGCACTCCTACCCCATATCAGCTTTATGACTACTTAATAACCATTGACTCCAGATCTTTCTGTCAGAGACACTTGTCTAACATTTTCTACTTGCTCCACTTTCTGTTAGCTCCGCCATTTATTTTGGATATCTCTTGAATTTGTTTGATCTTATAGGAAAAATATTTCTTGGTTTCAAGTAAAATCTACTTATGTAGATAACAATGAGGTTCCTATCAAAACCACGAATCATGGTCATTGAGCTTCTTTCACTGAGTTATTAGCTCAATAACAGAAGTGAGGTTGGTCTCAAGTTTCAAGTAACTCTTTTGAAATTAGTAATTTGTTTTTCTCCTTCAACAATCTCTATGGTTCAGGCACAACATCTTTGCACTCTCAAGGGCTGAGAATATCCTCAGTAGTGTGCTGATTGTGAGAGTGGGTAGCAGAAATGAACTAGGCTACTGACTGAATAAACAATGTATATAATTTTTAAGTGTTCAGTAGGAGAGAAAAATCAAGCGTGGCTTGAGTTCTTTCACTTACTGATCCCTTCTGTTCAGCATTCATAGATAACGTATAGAAACATTTTTCCAGCTTCAATAGTCTTGAAGGTATCACACACTCATCTATCTCCAGGAGCTCACCTCAGTAAGGATACTACTTTGTGTTATTCTTCCTTTCCCATCCATTGCTGATTGGAGCAGAGTTGGAGGGGTGGATACGGTGTGTTTGCTTTTCTTGGTGGTTTGGAATAGGATATAGGGGTGATAACTATTACTATACGATTGCCTGTACTGGAGCTAAGAGGAAGAACACATATTACCATCTCATTCATAATTATTTTCCCCCACTGCATTCCTATTATTTGCATGCTTCTATTTCAGCACTTCAGACATTTTTAACTTGCATTTTGCATTTTATTTTGTTATTTCCTCCTCCCTGCAATGGAAAAGAAACTTTTGAGGGTAGGTGCCATGGCTTACTCATTTTGAATTCTAATCTGTGTCTGGGATAGTGCCTAATAAATAGTGTAGTATAGATTAAACAATGTTGCTGCTTTTGTTGAATTGCATTTCTGTCCTCTTTTGCTCAGTTCTTTCTTCCCCTAAGATGTATTACAGTGACCTTGTAACTTAATTCCATTACATTTATTTATGTTCCTTTTCCAGCTAGCCAGGACCAATTTGAATTTTGAACATGTTTTCTGCCATCTATTACTCCTAGCTCTGAAACCTGAATGTGTATTATATCTAATCTACCATTATTGAAAACATCAAACAGCCTCTATGAAATATTGTTATTTATGTCCTCAGGTTGGGGCATTGATTCATTGGTATTTACTTTTTCTTATATCATCATAGATAACTGTACACCAACCTAATAGCTTTATAGTTTAAATAGTGTTTATTAGTTTAGGACTAATATGCAATATTGAGATAAGAGGGAAATGCTTTCTAAAGTCCAAGTAAAACAAAAATAAAAAGGAGTCATCTATCATCTGAGGCCAGTACTGTCTTATAGAAGACAAAAATATAAACATACTCTATGTATTGAGAAAAACAATTTACTTAAAAATCATTTTATTCCTGTACAGACCCCTTTTAAGATCATTTTTACAAAATGTTTAATGACATGGCAGTTGTTTCATATGAAAATGTAGAAGAAAAATCAACCATTATATGTGCAAGATCTATATTAGTCCATAAATTTATTTTTTCAAATGAGTTTTAAAAGAAGAATTTATTCCAAAAAATATTTATGGATCATCTACTGTGCGGCAATGGCTATTCTATGCCCTGGGGATATCAGTTAAAAAACAGACAAAAGGCCAGCGCAGTGGCTCACGCCTGTAATCCTAGCACTCTGGGAGGCCAAGGCGGGAGTATCGCTTGAGGTCCAGAGTTTGAGACCAGCCTGAGCAAGAGTGAGACCCTATCTCTACTAAAATATAGAAAAAATGAGCCAGGCATGGTGGCAAGTGCCTGTAGTTCCAGCTACTCAGGGGCTGAGGCCAGAGGATTGCTTGATCCCAGGAGTGTGAGGTTGTTGTGAGCTAGGCTGACATGATGGCACTCTAGCCTGGGCAACAGAGTGAGATTTTTGTCTTAAAAAAAAATAAAATAAAATACAGAAAAAAATTCCTTCCCTCACAGAACTTTATATCTTTGCAAGGGAAGAAAATAAAATAACTATATAAATATGGTACTAATAGCCTAATAGCTCTGAAGACGGGGTTATATAGATTGTTGGCAGAATGTGGCACAGCAATTTCAAATAGGGGGTTCAGGGAGGACTCACAGAGAAGCACAGATCTGAAAAGGAGAAGAAAAGTATTATATAAGCACCTAGGGAAGAGCAGTGTAAGATTAGGCAAAGGCAAGTCAAAAGCCTTGAAGCTCCGAGCCCAGAGGTTTGATGAAGAGCAATGAGGCCAGGGCAGGTAGAGTTGAGTAGGTACCTGGAGGACCACAGGAGGCTGAGAGGTGATGGGGGCTTGGATGAGGTTGTTAGGCATGAAGGTGCTGAGATGGGCATGGCACTCTTACGGGTATACTTTGAAGTTATTCCTGACAGAATTTGCTGACAATGAGATGGAAGTTGTGAGAAAAAGAGAGGAATGCAGGATGACCAAGGTTTGGGTAAAGAACCTGGATTATTGTCAGTGTAAATCATGAGTAGACTACAATTGACATATAGTTCTTTACGTATTTTTATTATCTCATTGAATTTCTGGAAATTCTGACAGAAGGTATCAGAAAAAAATATTAATAAGATGAAATGACTTATTTGGCATTGTATAATTTTCCTTTTATTTCTCAAAGTATTTTAACATTAGAGTTTTTTGATTTGTCTTTTCTTTCCTGCTTTAGGATTCTGTATTTTCTACATTAATGTTTTAAATCATCAATTTAAAATTTCAATTATTCTATATTATCCTTTTATACTTTTTCTAATTGATTCACCATTTGTGTGACTGAATTAGGGCAGAGCTTTCAAAATATGCCAGTTAAGGTTAAATAGTATGATCACTATGGTGTAGTAAGCATTGTATTCACTTTTAATATCTAATCCTTCTTATTAGTCACATCCACATTTTCTCTAATTTAAAGATTAGAAAATTATGTCAAGATTAGTTAATGTATCCAAAGCTATGCAGCTATTAAATTGTGAAATGATGTGGAAAAGGGTGGTGGAAAGATCTTTTAAGTCTGTGTGATTAATGCAGGAAACCCATAGCACCCTGTTAACTATTATACTCAGGTAGACATAGCCTGTCCTCTAGAGTGGAAGAAACAGCACAGTAACTCTAATTGATATTGTCTTTTAGATTGTTGGTAAGATGAATAGCTACACGTTTAACAAAATTACATTTTAGACATAAATAGTGTCCTAGATCACTTTTACCAATTGATACATAAATCAAGTAATGGCTTGGCAGCCTTCCATTTCTCTGTTATGATTTACAACTTCATTTAGTGAAAACAAGGCTAGACTTATAATCATTTCTTACTGGTTTAATTTCAGTTTTACAATGTTCTGAAATATTTTTGTGATTTTGGACAAACATGTATCTTAGTTTCTCACTATAAAATAGAGAAAATAAAATGTTGCCTGTTTCACAGTTTTGTGATGGAGATCAAATAAGATCGTTTATGCTAAAGCTCATGGGAAGTTATTATTAAATTGTAAACTATTATAAATTTATATTGAATCCTCTCTTGGGACTTAAAAAGTTTCTAGAGTTCTTTTAGCTTCTGATGTTTCCAGCTCCTACCACAACTGCAGCTTGTAGATTTGGCCTGATTTTCTCCTCCAGGTACAGCAATTTTTTCTCGCTACTTTATTTTTAAGGGGTAAAGTTCCAGAAAAAAACCTTTTTTCCTTAGTGAGATTTGGCTTCCCAATTCCTTCTGAGAAAAATAATTTCCAGCCAGGAAATGACTGCTGAGCTCAGTTAATTTCCTTCAGGATTTACCTACCTGCCACTTCTGCTATCTCTGTCCTCCAGTGGAACTGGGTCTAGCCCAAGCCATTCCATTTCAGAGTGAGGTGGCTTTTGTGAGTTGTTTTATCCCTCTAAATTGCATTTTTCTAACTTTAAAGGTAGTCACCAACACCAGCAATTCTCAAATTGTGTCAACATATATTCAGGGTGTCATAATTAGCAATGAAGTGGAAAGAAAGTAATTTATTACTAATCAGAATCTACTAACGTTTAGAAATCATTCACTTTTATTTTTCAAATAAATTAGCAAATTTCTATATGTTCTCCTGCGTAGGAGAAAAAGGTAGTTCACAAATGTGATGTACAGATTATTTTATCTATATATGTGCATTGAGATAGAAAATATATGGAAAATCACTGCTGTAGAACAAATGATTTCTAAATGCTACTTCTAAAAATTCTATGATTTAAAATTCAAAATTTTCAGTTTCTAAAAAATGTTTCCATACTGCTTATTTCTGTGGATATCTAAGGACAGCTAGGTATATTTGAGGTCTAAAAATTAGTTGTGATGAAATGAGGAATAAATCCAGTGGTCAATTATCTGTCCTCATCATACTCGATCTGTAAACACCATTTGATAAAGTGCTTGAAAAGCTTTCTTCACCTGGCTTTTGGCACACAACACTAACCTGATTTCCCTCTACTCCTCTCTTATCAGACCTCTCCTTTTCTCCTCTTCTTCCCAATCTCCAAAGCCTGAAATGCCACAGGATTCAGTCCTTGAAACCCAACTTTTTTCTCTCCTCATTCACTCATTAGCTCATCTCATCTACTCTCGTGGTTTTAAATATTAATATTATCCATAGGCTTATAATAAATCTCAAATATTTTTTGCTTAATCTCTCTCATGCATTCTGGACTCATATCCAACTGCTGAATTTACATTTCCCCGTCTCCATGTAAATTTCTGATAGATATCTCAAACTTACCACATCCCCAAACAGAAACAAACCTCTCATGTCCCTAAACTTGCTTCTCCTGAATTTCTTCTTCATCTCAATAAACAACTCGATTCTTCCCTTGATTGCTTAAACCGAAAACATTGGTATCATTCTCACTTTCTCTTTGGGGCATAAGACTTCAAAACATAAGAGAGAGAAACACACACATATATATATATAGAAAGAGAGAGAGAGACAATGAATCAATATCCTCAATGTTTCTAAGTCTGTCCTGGAAAAGGAAAGAATAAAAATAGCTTACAGTAAAAACCTTGAAGTCCTATTAAATGACAATTATTTTGCTCTCCTGGCCAAAAAAAAAAAAAATTCAAGAGGAATTAAAATGTTGGAAAAGAGGTATTACTGATTCTTATTTCAATTCTGCTTAACCAATCATCTTTTCACTATTATCATAAAATGACAGCTAGAAGGCCCACATACTCTCAACTTCTACCTGACCACCTAGACTAGCTGCCACGCATGGTCTGAAATAACATTTGGAAAAATATATGTCTGTGTCACTTTCATAGCTGCATAGAACTTGTGAGGTAATATTTTGGCCACTTGCATTTTTAAACTGTTTTCTGCTGAAATAAGTCTATTAGAATGCACTGATGCAGATTTTACACAGCCTGGTTCTTTTATATCATAATTTTTACTACACATACCTTGCATACAAAGTACGTAAAGACTTCATAGATGTACCTTTTCTATATATATCCACAACAAAATCATCATGAAAGTCTAAATATTTGATTTGCTTGAAGCTCATTATTTTCAAAATTTGTGTATGTGTGTTTTCCTCATTTATTAAGACAATATGTCTTTCTTAAAGTTCTGAGCCTTTTGTGCAATCTAATGATATAATTGAAATTTCCACTTGGCTCTTGCATAAATAGGTTCTGCCTAGCAGGATGAAGTGCCAGATTAAAATGCAGGACTTAGAAGCATGTTCTAGAATTGAGTCCTTAAATTCTAGACTATTTAGTGAAATCATGCATGTGAAAACTGAATCACAGCATACAGAACAAAATAAATTTCCTAAAAACAATTTTCTGTGAGCTCCATTCCCTCCTCCACCCCAAGGGGTAGTTACCAGCTTTGTCACATGAACCCTAGTGGGAGGTGATATGTTTAACCCAGGAGATCTTAAGGATAAAGAAAGAAGATCAATGCTATGATTTCAGAGCCAAGACAGTTGCTTCAGAATTGGAATAAGACAGTACTCTGAATTTGTTGCAGCAAAGGATGTTGGAGAGTTTCCTGTAAACCAGAAGAGGGCCATGCACTAGAGGGTACTGGCGGCAGTGTGGTATGGAATCTTCTTGGTTTCTTGGCCAATGGGGTTGCTCAATACAGGGGCAAAGAGACCCACACAGCTAGAAGTCAGACATATACAAGAGCTTCCTAGAGGCTTCCTAAGGATTTGCAAATCACATCCTGAAATAGAGAATTTTCTATCTGCCTCAATGGAATTACAGGTGGGAGAACCCCAGGAGAATATCTGATTAACTTTGTAAGTGTCCCACCAGACAAATAGATGATTTTAAACATTTTCCAGGCCCAGCATCAGTTTACAATGGGACCAACTAGTCATCAGTTCAACTAAAATCTTTCCCATTCCCTTTATCCTCCTCTTTCACATACGTGGAACTAGTAGAGCAGGAAAAGAGAAAAGCCAAGCACTTCTTCAAAATGTCAGAGGATACTAATGGCTGACAAGGTGGAAGTCTTTCTTTATAATAGAAGATGATATTTAATATCATCTTGAACTGGATATTTTAAATTTCTGACTCAACACTCTCTGTTTTCCTTAGAAGTGATGAAAAGACTCTTGATTGCCAAAAAGTGAATACGAAAGTCATGAGGCCAAATTTCGCCCATTGGCACAGGAAGAGATTTATCAATTGAATAAATTTTGAAGAGGAAAGGGGAGAAAAAACTAAAGTTACATTTTTATTGCAATTTACATCCTATACATCATGGTTCTATGAGATTTACTAACAAGTATATACTTGCTAGATATATATATGTGTGTATAAAATGTCTCCTCCCTGACTTTGGTCTTCATAAGGATCTGACAATATAATCTAGAATAACGTAAAGCCAACAGCTAAAACCTAAAAGATTATACTTTAACTTCAAACATCACCTGACGGTAATTTTTATGCTAGTTTTTAAAGTTTTACAAAATTCTAGTTAAATGATGAAGACCAATCTTAGCTCCTGGTGTACTTTATTTGTATTTATCTAAATTTTTAAATTACATTAGGGTTTTTGTTTGTTTTTAGTATCTAGAAAGTAAAGTGCTCTAGGGAAGAGCACAACCATATTATTATACTCAGCACTTAGTAGTAAATAATAGTTGTATCCAAGATTTGAAGAACCATAAATTCTGGAAGTTGCTATAATTATTGATGCTTTTCAAAAGCCTATTTTGTTGTTCATATCTATTTTAATATACTCTAAAGAACTTCTGTCTTCTTTTATGTGTATTTATTGTAATGTCATTAAAATGAGCATTATATAGCTAGCAAATATTCCTAGTCCTATTTTTATTGAATCTTTGTAAATGTCACAACCTAGTGGAAGAAAAATTTTTTCATTACACAAACGTGGATATGAGCTGAAATTTCCTACTTAATGGCTATTTGACTTTCAACTTCAGTTTATTCATTAGTAAAATAATAGGAAAAATAATTTCAACCTTTTAGGATTGCCAAATTACAGATTAAAATATAATGTATAAACTTCGTTTGCTAATAATTGGATAATAAAAATGTTTTTAAAAATTTTCTTACACTTAAACTTCTTATTCCTATATCTCCCCCCATCCCCTGCCTTTTTGTTTAGGTAAAAAGCAAAGTAGCAGAAACTATTTTAGAACAAGTAGATTAAAAACTGGCATTCCTCCCTGTGTTATGCAGACTTCTTTCATAGGTCTTTTTTGCCTTATTCTTACCAGATTTATATTTAAGAAATTCATGCAGTCAGAACAAAGTCTTTAGTTCTCTTTGCTTATCCTCCACTATAACATTATTTTTAAACAACTCTCTTCTTTCTCTAATTATAGGCATATAATGTGAAGCATCAAATTTATGAAATCATTTTAAGTTTACTGCACCACTGGAAAAAAAAAGGCAGAGGATAAAGTTGTTTACTTAGTTTTCTCATTTATGAGCCAAAATCAAGTATTCTGACATTCATACTGCATAGCTGCCTGGATAGATAATGAAACCCTCTTTCACGTACTACAAATTCCCATGGGGCTGAGTCTCATCTGCTTCACATTATTGTATATCCCTGCCACGTGCACAGGTTCCATCCCATTAACTTTAACAGGGGCAGAAATGGTGCTTTGCAGATACAAAAGAGAAATAAATTGGATCAATGGTCTCCAATAAATAAGTGATTTCCTAGTATTTAACCCTGAGTTATTTTCATGTATCCACTTAAAATTGCCTATGTACATTGAAGGTAGAAGGTTAAAACTGAATTTTCTTCTCCCAGAATGATGTCTTCTAGGTGAATCAATAGTCATTAACATTTCTATATTTACTGATTTAATAAATCTTATTTGTTTAATAACTCTATGCACTATTGCATAATAGGTTCTATAGGAAATTTGTCCTCCAAATTTTACAAATATTTTGGTTAATAGATGTATATATCATAAATTATCATATAATGGGGGAAATGCTTACTGATTCAATAGCTTATTATTGGCAGATTTATTTGATTATTGTTAAAAATCAGTCTAGAACTTTAGGCTTATAGTACTCAAGTAATTTCTCATGTTTGGTGGGAAGGATTAGAGTGTTAGACTACTAAAATATAATGACTTTACCCAATAAAATACAGCACCCATCATTATAATTATTTTACTTATTCATGTATTTATAGATTTTTTTCCAAAAATCTCTAAAATCACTTAAAAAACAGTATTTCACAGTGGTTAATAAAACAAAATTATATAGACCTGGTATCAAATGCTCATAAACTATTTAAATTATTTAATCTGATTTTATGCTTCTCATCTGTGAAACAAGTATTTTACTATATTACTTCATATATGAGTAGTTTTAATTGAATTCAGAGCATTAGCAATTTTGAAACTGGCTCAAAGTAAGTGTTCAATAAATAAGACCTATAATAATATAACATTCATCATTGAGCAAGATTGTATATATCAGAAGTAAATAAACAATTAAAAGAGTGGCAACATTGTGTACGTAAAAATTTAGTTGAATTTAAATACAGCAAATTATTGAGAAGACAAGAGTATTGATGATTAGGCAAATTAAGGTGTGTGTGATTATACATACATATAGATGTTTGCATTATATAGGCTCTTTCAAAACCTTTCTAAAAATAACAGCACAAGTGGAAACCACTAAGGAACATATTGATAGTTTTAACTACCTAAAAATTAATATCGGTTATCTGTATGTAAACAAATCAAAATCAGTAGAAAATCAAAACTATTAACCAGAAAAATCATTCGCTTAATTTATTTTAAACAATAAATTTCTATGTTTCTGGAAACACTCAAAAACAAAACAAAATGACAAATGTTCCAAGTTTAAAAATGAGTACAGGACACTAATAAATACTCTACAAAAACTATGATTTTTGAAATCATATATGAAACATGAAAATTATATTCACAAAATTTTTTTAAAGATATATGAAAAAATATAGTAAAAATAAAAGTTAAAGCAAATTTTTTTACTTGTATTATAGCAAAATTGTTAAGAAATTACTAGGGATGCAGAGGAATGATCCTCCTCCTACACTTCCAGTGAAGGAATGATACAGAGGGCAAAATCTCTCAAGGAGCAAAAGACATGGCAAAGTGCCAAAAGCCATAAAAATGCCACTTGATCTAAAAATTCTAATTCCATGCACTTGTGCTTAGATTATGTCTAACAAGAGGAATAATTTGTGCATTATTGCTTATAATTACCATTAAATAATAAAGCTTTTGATTGATATTTATTATGAAAATATGTGTTATTCTGTTCATTTGTAAATTATAAAGTGTATTCAGAATGATTTCCTTATAAGACAATGTATATATGTACATACAAATATTAGGTCATTAAATAGGAACTGTCCAATTTTAAATCAAAAGTGTAGTTTATTATATCTCAAATGAGAAGCAGTACAATCAATCAAAGTATGCAGCTATACTATCCACACAGTTTTGCCATCTTAACAGTAGCTTGTTTATGCCAACTGCCAAGAATCCTAGAGAGCGTGTGGTGATGAAATCAGGAAAGGCATTTTTCACAGCTTATTTGGGAATTGAATATTTTTCCTTGCAAGAAGTGGTCCAAAACCTGGAAGAAGTGGTAGTCAGTTGGTGCAAGGTCTGGGAAATATGGTGGATGACGGAGAGTTTCCAAGCCCAGCCTCCTGTAGTTTGAGCAGCATTGTTTGTGCAACATGTGGTTGAGCATTGTCTTGCCAGAGGATTGGCCTGTCTCTGTTGACGAATCTCGGAGCTGAATCACATGCATCCTCATCATTTCATCCAATTGATTGCAGTAGACATCCACTGTAATCGACTGACCAGGTTTTGTGAAGCTGTTGTAGATAATATCAGCACTGGACTACCAAATAGACACCATTAGTTTTGTTTGTTTTTGGGGTTTTTTTGATGAATATTCAGTTTTGGACTGTGTTTTAGAATTCCATCTTTATCCGACCATTGTGCCGAATATTTCTGATTGTCAAAAAGAATCCATTTTCATCACAATATGGTGTAGAAATGGTTCGTCTTTATGTCATGACACCAAAGAAAGGCAAGCTTTGAGTTGATTCCAGTTCTGACACTCATTTAATTCATGCAGAATCCATCTATCCAGCTTCTTTACCTTGCTGATTTGTTTCAAATGGCCCAATATTGTTGGAATAATAATGTCAAACCTTGCTGCTAATTCACACATAGGTTGAGATGGATTGGCTTCTACTACAGCTTTAAGCTCATCATTATCCACCTTGGTCTCAGGTCACCCACGTGGCTCATTTTCAAGATTAAAATCACCTGAACAGAACTCTGCAAACCATCCCTGTACTGTGTGTTTATTAGCCACATCCTTCCCAACCCATACACTTTGTTGATATTTTGAGCTGTCTGCGCTGCACTGGTTCTACGACGGAACTCATATTCAAAAATAACATGAATTTTTTAGTTATGTATGGTTTCATAAAAATTGTTCTAAAAAATTTTTACAGATAATCACAAGTCAAACCATTGTTTGAAAGAATGAGGATGTACCTTCACAATAAAAAGAAAATGAATTATCAAAGCGAAATGTCAGAGATATCAACTGTCAAACTTAGTATTTAAAGAAATCAGACATTTCATACTTAATAACCTAATACAAATGGGAACAACTCATCTTTATGCATGTATCTATATAACAGGTTTCTAACTAACAAAAATTATTAATAGCTCTGGGTTATAATATGGATGGATTTAATTTTTTCTTCATTATATTTATTTATTTTACTGTATTTCCTTATTTATTATATTGTTTTAGAGAGCCAGGTGATGGAAAAGAAAGAATAAAAACAAACAAAGCAAAGATGTACTAAATTAATTTGCATCATGCAGTCTGAACACCTGAGCAATGGCCATCTTGCTATTGCACAGATTCTATGTTTTTGCTTGCTAATTTAAATGTAGTTGGAAAACATTGGTAAGACATTTTTAGATTAAAGCATGATAATAAATGTAGCCTCCCATAATTACAAACAAATATATACATCCTTTGCCTGCTCCAATCTTTGTACATAGGGATTACATAAAAGATAGTACATGCCTAACAGTTCTTTCAATATTGTTGAACTTAACAAAGGTTGTTCTCCCTTTGCATCTGATGTTTAAAGAAGCTATGATTTGTACAGCCACATGTATCTCTACTTTTACTTTCCGCACCCGAGTTGATGCATTGACTGCTCACTTCCCCATAACCCATTGGTCTCTATAAAAAAACTTAAGGTTAATGTCTTCTTATAGCATTCTTTTTGAAACTTTGGAATCTTCTTGCTCCAAACTGTTTTCCATAAATATTTATTTAAGAATCCAATAGCAAGCCCTTTCCATTTTACTATTTTCTTGGTTTCTTGCTTGGTAGATTGGTTAGGTTATATGGCTACATTTTAGGTTAACCTTATTGGTTTCAGTGTTGACATATGACTCACTGTTGGCTTGGTTTTGAAAAGACATGTAGAATATATTCAAGAGTTATTTTGAAAGGGTTACATAGTGCAACATAGTAACAATAGAAAAATGGGAAAGTGTCACATGGCATGACATAAAAAGAAAAATAATATTTTCTGAGATACAAAATAAAGTAGAATCATATTGGTGATAATATATCTTAACAGAAGGACATACCAATCAATGTTTTCAATTACACAAAATTCTTCCATCTGGTACAATTCTGACAAGAAAATAAATACTAAGGTGGAGAACTGAATCTCATTTTACAGAGTTAACAATAATAATAGAGTGAAAAAAACTGTTCTTGTGTGTTAATTTCTTTTGCAATAGCATACAGCTGGGTTCTATCTTTTATTGTGTATATTATTTAAGAATTCTGTCCTTTTAAACTTTGATCATGTAGTTTTCCTACATCTGGTTCTATTTGGCACTTGCTATAAAGAAAGGTCAAGTGAACATTAATACCTATCTCTAATAAAAAGAGTGTGGATCTTCTATAAAATATGCATGTATATTATTTATGCATAATTTAATTGCTATTTCTATTGTCTTAATGTTCATTAGTATGATGTAAAATGGTATAAAGGAAACTGGTTAAATTTATAAGTTGTTACTTTAATTTTGAATCTCACTTTTGGTTGCTTTGATTCCTGTTTTTTCAATATACTATTATACATATTTAAAAATACATCTTTTATTCTTTTACTTTTATTCTGTTACTTAGTATTGGTTGGAAAGCAGTAAAATTAGAGGTTAGGACTTCATAATTTGCTCTATTCTGTGAAACTGTGCAAATAACTAAACTTCTCATTGACCCAGTTAACTTAACTGAAAAATGGGTTTAAGCTCTGCATCCCATAGGGTAATTGTAAGGATTTAAAGAGATAACATACTATAATATCAGGTCTATGCGTGAAGTGGAAGAAGCAGTCTCCTATTCTGTCTACCTACCCTAAAAATCCATTTAATATATTTGTAACATGGATGAACTTGGAGGATATTATGCTTAGTGAAATAAGCCGGAACAGAAAGACAAATATTGCATGAACTCACTTATATATGGAATCTAAAAATATCCAGCTCATAGAATCAGAGATAGAATAGCAGTTGCCAGGGGCTGCAGGGGGCGGGTAGAGGAAATGGAATGATGTGGTTAAAGGGTACAAAGTTTCAGTTACTGGGAATGAACAAGTTCTAGAGTTCTAATGTACAGCATGGAAACTATAGTTAATACTATTGTATTGTACACTTCAAATTTGCCAAAAGTAGATTTTAAATACCCTCACCACAAAAATAAAAAAAGTAAATATGTGAGGTGATGGGTATATTAATAAGTTTGAGTGTGGTAATTATTTCACAAGGTACATGTATACCAAAACATCATGTCACACAACTTTATTATATACAATTTTTATTTGCCACTTTTACCTGAGTAAAGCTGGAAAAGAAATAAAAGATAATACACATAAACTATTCAAATGGTAAATGGCATTTAAGCACTCTAAACATCAGCTTTTTATCTTTACAAATATATTGCTGCATTGTCTTGTGAAGCAAGTATTTGATGTCTCTAGAGAATAAATTAATTTTAGGATAAAGTACATCTGTAGATCATTGTTATTGAAACTGTCTATGTTATCAACGAAAATATGTAAGATTAGTGAATTCCAGAAGTTGCCCAAATGCTGTATCATTTTTGTTCCAAAGTGATTGTTCTTTATTCATTGAAAGGAAATTTATTTCAAAAAGTATAAGGTGTAGAAGAACAGAAAAAAGTATAATGCTATCTTTCTGCTGAAAAACCAGATAAGAGTATACATGAACATATGTGTTTATGTTTTGTGCACATGCCTGAGTACACACAAGCATGTGCATGTTCACTCAAGAAGGAAAAAAATAAACAATGATATAAAGGGTGTGAGACCAAGACTGTGAGAATATTGTATTTTTAAACATCATTTCAACTTTAGAACCATGTAAATTTTGCATATTTGATATACAAAAGTTTAAAAAGGAAAAAAAAATACAGCTAAGAAATAACATAACCATGCAGGAGAATAGACTACTTCAGGTAACTTTAGAACATGGTACTATGACTACACCTTAAGGCAAATATCCTTAGTGAGATATACTCTATTTCTTGAAATAACAGGCACTGTGTAAGAGATATGTCCAATAATTTGATACCTAAGTCTTTTACTTCAGTGCCAAAATATTATCTTTTTAAGTTAAGGATTAGCCCCCATGATTTTTTAATAATAAAATTATGTGTCAATGGCTCACTCTTTCTCAAGACTTGATTTTTTTCACTTTGAGGAAAAAGATATATGATGATGTATATTAAGTCATATGTTAAAAGCACATTAAATGTTACTACAGAACACTACAAAAAATATTTTTTAGTGCTGAATACAACCGAAACAGCAGGGGAGTTGAACTCCATTTGCCACGATTTCTGATATTGAAACTCAGTTTTGCTCCCTTGAACCTATTTGTTGACTTTGGATCTAAAATGGAACGGAAAATAGTTTCAGTAAGAAATATTTCCTAATTTCTTGACTACTTGTATCCTTGGATCCATAGCTATCTTGTAGAGATTCTAAACACCTGCAGCCATTTCCAGGGACATATAATTTTGAGTTAAGATTTCTACATTCGAAAATTTATGGATTTCTGATCAAACTGGCATTTTAATTAAATTAACACACTGTTGGCTACTCTTGTTGCAAACACAGAGCTATAATAGATGAAATATTAATAAGATAAATAAGAATGACATTTTCTTTAAAAAAGAAAAACATGACAATACCATCAATAGACAAGGAAGCCAATAGAATACAAATTGTGTGTATGATTATAACGTATATTATGTTATATAATAACATAGTATTATGTTATAAATCACAAAATATATTTGTGTGATAGTTCATAAAACCAGCCACAATCATCACAGTTCATTTTAAAATGGCTTATGTATCCTTTTGGTGGTATGGATTTTTACTATGAATAGAACATCTATCCGTGTCTTAACTAAAGAGCATTGTCTTAGACTCCTTTTTAAAAGATCCCATTTGATTACTGAGTCTGCTGTACTATAAGAAAACTTGTGGCTGGGTGCCATGGCGCAGGCCTGTAAACCTAGCACTTTGGAAGGCTGAGGCAGGAGAATTGCTTGAGGCCAGGAGTTCAAGACCAGCCTGAGCAACATAGCAAGACCCCTGTCTCTACACAAAATACAAAAATTAGCTGGACATGGTGGTGCATGCCTGTCATGCCAGCTACTTGGGAGGCTGAGGCAGGAAGATCACTTGAGCACAGAAGATTGAGGTTGCAGTGAACTATGATGATGCCACTGCACTCCAGTGTGGGCTACAGACCAAGATTCTCTCTCAAAAAAAAAAGGAAAAAAAAAAATTGTTCTGAGACAAATTCTCAATTTATTATTAACTTATAGTAAACTTATAGTGATAGATTACTTTTGATGTATTAGAAAATTACTGGGAAAATAATATTGCCTAAGATCTAAAAGAAATAATTCAGAGGGAGTTTATGCATGGTTAGAATTTTGTTTTCTTAATTTCTAATCATCTTACAAAATCTACAAAACAGAACAGTAGAAACACTTTTTTTCTTTTGATTAAAAGAAAAAAATTCCAGTTTTAAAAGTACTACATCTCATTATGGAAAATTCAGGAATTATAAAAGTAATAAAAAGCAGAAAAATCACTATTAATATTTTTTCAGTCTTTTAAATCCATTTTACATAGTTATATCAAATTCCAGATATATGTGTCTGCATATATATATAAATATCCTACCTTTCACCTTCATATCCTACTTTGTATTTTACCTTTTCCTTTAACATTACAGAATATTTCTATGTTATTAAAAATTTGTTTGAATTTTTTAAATAGTTAAAAATATTCTCTAAAATATTTGTTACTTAATTCTTTTTCTAATTTTTTTATTTCAGCATATTAGGGGGCTGCAAATGTTTAGGTTATGTATATTGCCTTTGCCCCACCTGAGTCAGAGCTTCAAGCATGTCCATCCTCCAGATGGTGCGCACCACACACATTAGGTGTGAATACACTCATCCCCCCCCATCTACCTGACACTTGATGAATGTTATCACTATATGTGCACTTCAGTGTTGATCAGTTAATACCAACTTGATGGTGAGTACATGTGGTGCTTGCTTTTCCATTCTTGTGACACTTCACTTAGAATGATCTCAATCTAAATAAATTTTATTGTCTCCAAGCACCGGAAGTTTTAAGGAGGTTTTTCTAGAACCTACAGACTATGCATTCAGGAGCCAAATGAGCACCATCCACACCCCAAGGGCCATTGCCTGTAGTTCTACAGCCATTGAGCGAGGACTTCTCATCAGCAGTTGCCCATGGACTTTACAAATAAGACTGATGATTATCATTGGCCCAGGGTTTTATTACATTATTCTTTGTCACAACCATCTTTTTCAATAGCTCAGGAAACTTAAATTTTTCCACATTTATGGAGGGCACTGAAAGGTGCATCTGGAGAGACAATGAAGTTATTATAAAGAAAGCAACACTGCCTGCATTTGTGTGACTGAATGAAAACAGCACATGCTATTGAGCTCTCTAAGTCAGGTTGTGGAGGAACACACACTCTTTTCATAAACTATTACAAAATATCAAGCATGTTAAAAATTATTTCTTCCCATATTTTCTTTATTCTTTCAGACTTCTCTTTGTCAACTTTTTTCATTTTATTTATAACATATAACTATCATGTCTTTTTCCACAATGCTCTCAAGCACTGACTGGTGTGTCCATAAGTCACTCTAGCCCTTCTTTCCTTCCTTCCTTCTATCTTTCCTTCCTTCCTTCCTTCCTCCATTTCCTTTGCTATGATTTTTTTTCTTCCAAGACAATATTAAAAAGTCTATATAGAGATGAACATCACAAGACATGGTAAAATATCAATATTAACATATAAGTTAGAAGTTTAGGCCGGGCGCGGTGGCTCACGCCTGTAATCCTAGCACTCTGGGAGGCCGAGGCGGGTGGATCGCTCAAGGTCAGGAGTTCAAGACCAGCCTGAGCAAGAGTGAGACCCCGTCTCTACTAAAAAAATAGAAAGAAATTATCTGGCCAACTAAAATATATATAGCAAAAATTAGCCGGGCATGGTGGCGCATGCCTGTAGTCCCAGCTACTCGGGAGGCTGAGGCAGTAGGATCGCTTAAGCCCAGGAGTTTGAGGTTGCTGTGAGCTAGGCTGATGCCACGGCACTCACTCTAGCCCAGGCAAAAAAGTGAGACACTGTCTCCAAAAAAAAAAAAAAGAAGTTTATGTTCTAGTCTAAGGCTCAATATTTTACTCTCCTTGTACCCAGTATTGAATATGAGGCAGGATGGTATAACAGAAGAATGAATTTTTTAGACAAAGTGAATCTCTAGGAGTCTATACTGCCTTATCTGTAAAATGCATATTAAAGCAACTTCTAGACTTCGAGTGAGAATTAAATGAGATCATTTTATAATAAAGTAAAAGCATTTTTTGAGAGATTAGATCTCATATATAGCTTTCATCTATTAGATTGGCAAGTGTGCTAAAAGGTTTTGATAGTAAGTAGTAACATAATTGTTATCATTAGAAAAAATGGTCATTCTCCTACAGTGGTGAGAATGTGAGTTGGTGCAATCTTTTTGCATGGCATCTTGACAATATAAACATGTATGCATGTTTAGTCACAGAAATATTACAGCTGAGAATCTGCATGTTGAATATATTCCCAAAAGAAAAATGTTCAAGAAGTACCTTTGTAGTATTTTTTTGTAGTAGCAAACTGCTAGGGAAAAAAATAGCCAAAGTATTCAGCAATAGAATATTGGTTAAATAAAATATTGCATTCTTATGATTAAATAGTTTGCTGCTGTTTAGAAGGAGAAAGATTTGCATTGCTGAGATAGAAGTTCTTGAAGTATAATTTAAACTTGGATAAAGTAATGTCCAGAACAGTGTGGATAGTAAACTACCTTCTGTGTAAGAGTGGCTGCCTTGTTTTTTTTCTGAGCACATAATACATTTCAAGTGCTTTGTCTACATCTTTCACATAAATAATCACCTTCTCTCATCTAATCCAAACTGTTATCCTTGGCCTTCAATTTTCCGTTCTGCAATTTGTTATCATGGGTCTAGTTCAAAATAAGAATTTGATTACGGGACTCATTTCTGCTCTATTTTGAATCACTAATTTATAACCTCATAAATATTTTGCATTAAGCCCAAATGAATAAAACAACATACTGCTGTACACATATTTAATTCCTTTTGTTTGCCTTTTTATTTGTTTGATAAAGCCTCTGGTAAATAACCAGGTAATTAATATACTAACTTTTTTAAAAAGTGTGCTTCTCTATGCTAACCTGCAAAACACGATCCATTATCTTTGATAAATAACAATGCTTTGCTGTAATCCCTGATGACCTTAAATATGTAGTTCTTCATCTCCCCAAATTTGGCAGCTTAACAAGCAAAAATCTGGGAGCAGTTTAGGTGGGTGGTTCTCATTCAAGGTCTCACGAGGTTGTAGTCAAGCTGTCAGCTGAGGATGAAGTCATTTCAAGGCTCAACTGTATCTGGTGAAACTGCTTCCAAGCTCACTCAAAAGGTTGTTGGCCAGCCTCAGATCTTCCTGCCTGCTGGCTGGAGACCTCCATTTCTCCCCACATCCCTGCCTTCTCAAGGTGGTACCTGGCTTCCCCCAAAGAGAGTGGTCTGAAGGAGAGAGCACACTCAAGATGGAAGCTGCAGTCTTTTTGTAATTGAATCTCGGCAGTGATGTACCCCATCACTTCAATCATATGCTAGTAGAATCACGTCACCAGGTCCAGCCCCCAACTCAAGGTTAGGGGAATTAAGCGTACCTCTTGAAAGATGGAATATTGAAGAATTTTTGGCTGGGTGGACTGTGGCACCACCCCCTCCCCCTAGCTAGCATCTTTCATGTGGAAAATGGTAGGCGCCACCTCTGGAGGTAGGGAGAGACAAGAAAATCCACTCTCTCTGCAACTAACGTGAATCCACTAGTTGGCACCCCAGTGGCTTTACTCGTCAGACTGGTTCTAGTCATCCGGCCAGATCAAAACCCTGGGAATTTTTGAACATATTTTTGAAGCACCTTACTTGCAGAATAGAACCATTGAGAGTGGTCCTTTTTCTCTTTAATGCGTCTTAAGTCATAGTTTCAGATAAGGTAATTGTGGAGGATAATGACTCTATACTGCAAAAACATAAAAAGCACTTCTCAACCTGTACATTGCAACATCATTGGTTAATCACTAATATAAAAAATCCAGCCTCAATAAATATCCTTTCCTTAGATATAAACAATACCCTTGATTCAGACAATTTCCTTAATGTTGAAAATTTGTAATTTGTGCCAATCAATCACACATACTAGCCTTTGAAGAATATTTGACATGTATAATTTTTTTAGGGAAACTGAAAACTCTAACCAAAAACCTCCACACATTTTTATAATTCTACTGTTGTATTTCATGTTTCACATTTTTATGTTAACTTGGAAATATAAATAGCATTTTGTATATTTGAAGAGGGATCAATATTTTAATATTGCTTCATGAACACAAAGTATTTGAAAGTATTCAAAATCAAAATGAATCTTAATAGAGTTATCATAATTAAATTACATTCTCAAAAATATAAGCATTTGCAGTTTTATTTAAAATCCATATTATTTGTTTCTGTCCACGACCATCAAATTGAATGTTTCCCACACATATCATAAATTAGGCAAAATATTAACTCAATTAACACAACTTTTATCTAGGATATTCTTATATGATAATTTACATTAGTGTTTGTAAACTTTTCCCTTCTTTGTGGTATTTAGCCTATTGCAAAGATACATTTAACTATTTTACTGAATTCTCTGTAACTCTACTCTTTCCTTTTCAACTGAGGAAATTACATCATAATGTTGCTGTTTAAACCATGCACACCTAATACCCTTTCATCTGCATATCTATTCCTCTTTGATAATAGTAGCTTTATACAAAATCTAAAGAGAATATTGACAGGGTACATACAAGAAATTGAAATATGAAATTCTCAGGAGAGAATGTCTCAATGGATATTGGCCAGAACATTAGAGTAGGAAATCTAATCATATAAAATATCAGGAAAACCAGGAGGAAGATAAGGCACATGAAGTAGTATTTCAACAGGGTCACAGGACTGAGAAATGGGCTTGAACCAAGGGAAGAAGGTAATCCTAGTCTTCATTCAGTTAAAGGAAGGCTTGTCATGCTGAGCTACTCAGGTTGGGAGTCAGACTGGGGGAAACCCAAGAGCTGGTGACCAGATCTTCAGCAAAAGGCCTATTGAAAGCAACAAAATAGAAACATTCTCATTGGCTTGACAGGCTGCTAGAGCAGCTAGAATGATGAGTGCAGTGTCAATCAAGTGCTGAATTAGAGTTTACATATATTTTAAATATTTCATATTTAGAGGCCAGGCGCGGTGGCTCACGCCTGTAATCCTAGCACTCTGGGAGGCCAAGGTGGGAGGATCACTTGAGGTCAGGAGTTCAAGACCAGCCTAAGCAAGAGTGAGATCCCGCCTCTACTAAAAATAGAAAAAATTAGCCAGGTGTGGTGGCACATGCCTATAGTTCCAGCTACTCAGGAGGATTACTGGAGCCCAGGAGTTTGAGATTGCTGTGAGCTAGGCTGATGTCACAGCACTCTAGCCCAGGTGACAGAGCAAGACTCTGTCTCAAAAAAAAAAAAAATTAGATTATATATTTAAGTATAGAAAACAAATGGGTGCTATACTGAGGGCATGGAAGACTAGCTTAAATTTTAGATAAGCTACCAATTTTATATGGTACATTCAAAGCATGCAAATATTCATATTATTTTGGTGGTACCAAGAGACTTTGCTACATACTTTTCTGACCCATGTCAAAGGCTGTGATTGTCACCCCTTGCTGCAATCAGAGCCCTATCACAGCTATTTGCAGTTAGCACTCAGTGCCTATATGCTTCTCTGAAATGTTAAGGAAATCAAAAGAGAGAATATTTGCATTTTCTCTACACAGCTGTGTTAATAGACAGCAGCCTCTTGCATATTCCTCATCGAATTCCAACCTCAATGGTACCTTCTTCCTGGGTCACTTGGGTATTTAGAATTTTTTTAATACCTACCCCAAATGGTGTGCTGGATCCAGCTTATATTGGTTTGCAAGAAATGACTATTATATTCTCAGAAAACTTGTAATCGTAGTTGAATTGTTGGCAGCTGGAAATGGGCCATAGTGGAATATTACTGTCTATTCACAGCCTGAGTCCCCACATGGGCCTTTGAATCTCAGAAGAATCCTGCCCTCTGATAGTCAGTCCGAGGTCTGCTTTCTCAACTGATTTCTGCCAAAAACTTAATTTTGGAAACCTGGATCATTAACGACCTTTCACACTATTGTAGGAAAAATGATTTTGTTGTACCCTTGGTTTGCTTGAAATTAATATACCCTCTTTCTGAACTTTTAATAGCTCTCTCCTTTGTACCTCACATATGCCTACAATTGATAGATTTCTTGTGCCTTTCTTTAATTCTAGTTTGTGATTGTTATCTTTCATAAGTTACCACCTTTTCTCCCCTTTCCCTATTCTCCTAACACTTTCTAGCCCTTCTTCCCCCCACCTCACCAAAATTTCAGGTGAGAGCTGAGCATCAGGGGATGCCAGTGTTGATGGAGATAAAACTTTTGTACAGTTAGGCAGATGTGTGGGAACTCAATTCCTTCTTTGATACTCTACTGGATCTTTTTTTTTTCTACCATAGCTTTAGAAAGTACCTTTCTATATAACCTGTGGGGACTGAGACAATTGAGCTCATTGTATACACAGAATTCCAGTCTGTATTGGACCTGAATTATATGGATCATTAATTGGGAATGTAGAAAAAAGTTTCCTTGGCACTGTAACAAAACATTTATTTGAAAAGTCATAGCCAATCTGTCAGCATGGCTACATGATGTCATACAAATTGACTTGGTTTTGAAAAGTACCTGAATCAGCCATTTGTTCTGAATTTAGATAGATAGGGTGATGATTACCAACTGAATTTTTAGCTGAAATCACTGAATGCCTTATACATATTGGCCTATGAAATATGTTGCTAGCAGAATTTAATAAGTCAAATATAAGCACGTTTATTCCTTCAACATAGCTTATTATTAATCTAATTTCATAGCCTATTTAAACATGAATATTGTGTAACTATTCAAATAATAGAAGAATAAAAGTATACTAAAGTTCTATTCACCTCTACTTGATCATAATTCCATGCTCTTTTCCAAAGGAATTTGTTGTCAAAAATTTAATATAAATGCCATTATTTAAATACCTTTTTATATTCATACTTTCTACTATATATGTTACTTTATAACCATTTTATTAAAAATATCTTTTTAGCTACTCAGGAGGCTGAGGCATGATGATCATGATCGCTTGAGCCCAGAAGTTCAAGGATACAGTGAGCTATGATCTTACCACTGCACTCTAGCCTGGGTGACAGAGCAAGACCTTGTCTCTAATAAACAAAGAAAGTATGTATATATTTTTTATCTTTCTACTTCATTACACACATTACATACATACAGTACATTCACTTCTCTCCTTTATTGGATTCATAGTGTTATGTTTTGAAATGCAGTGTACCACAATTTATTTAACCATTTGCTTTGTGAAGGAGACTTAGATCAGTCTAATTTTTTTACATTACAAAAAAGTTTAAAGTTAAAAAATTGAACATAATAAACATGTAGGTGCATACTTTTGTAAAGTACATTTTTAAAAATGGGACTGCTAAATCAAAATTAATATGCATGCTAATTTTTATAAGATACTTCCCAGTTGTCTAACAAAATGTCTATACTACACGTTTAACTTCTTGTGAAAATTACATAGAAATATCTACATTTTACCATTTTAAAAATTGTCAATCTAATTTTCTAAATAAATATTTTTACTTGGCACTTGTGAGAGCCTGCCAATTCATAAAAGATAATGTGATATGAGGATATAAAATTATTATTGATTTTTCTTCTCTCCATTTACAAAAATATCATCCTAGAACATGGAATGTAAAAGAATGGAATAGTCCTGTATTTCACTGACCATTGATTGGGCCCATATGAAGGAATGCGAATAATCTGCACTGTGAATAATTAGAAATAAGTGCTGCCTGGGAGGGACGCATCTGAAGGGAAAGATGACTGACAAATATTTACCACGCAAGTAAATAACACTTGGTGCATAACCAGTGATTTTTCAAAGAGTGAGTATGCACGTAATCAAACATTTCAAAATAAATTTGAAGTGAAATGAGGATAGCAATCAACCTGGAAAGTAATATTTTGGAAAATGTTGAGCATGAGGAAGCACACCTCAGTTTGGGTTATGCATATTGCCTTTGCCCACCCAAGTCAGAGCTTCAGGCATTTCCATCCCCCAGACATTGCACACTGCACCCATTAGGTGTGTATATACACATCCTCCCCTCCCCCTCCCATGTGCATATTTTCTAGGCTGCCATTATGTATTACTCTATCATTGGTCCTTAGATAACACAATCAGTTACATAGCTAAGTTTTGTGTTTATAAGTATGCTAAAACCTATTTATGAGGTCAATCTAATAGGAAATGCAAGAAAACATGGCCAATTTTTGAAAGCTGAAGGAAGACTAAACTGTGTATATTTCGGCAGAAGGAATAATAGCTATTATCCCAAAGCATATAATTTTTTTGAACTCTGGCAAGAGTTTAAGGAGAAAGTTTATAGGTAGTACCCATGATACCAGGAATACTATGTTTTATATTTCAAATGACCAACATGGTAATACAATTAAAACCATTGATGAAGAAACTCCTGGAAGTTCTACAAACATCTCAAAGTAAATCTATTGTCTAACTATCTTGGTGCCTTTTAAATTAATATTTAGATTAAATGGTTTTTTATATTTTTACCGAGAAATAGAAACAACTTTAGTATCACATAGACCCTGATCAATCCCAGTACTGCCAACTAATAGCTTTGTGATATTAGATGAGCCACTTAGTTATTGAGCCTAAACTACTTTATCTTTAATACGGGGATAAAGGGAATTCATCAGATTATTCTAAATATTGAATGATTAAGTATGAGAAAGCACCTAGCAGAATACTTGACATAGAGTTGACACACAATAAACATTGCATTTCCATTTTCAAACTGAATAATATCTATCGTAATATATGTCCTATTTGTTCTATTTCAATTTTCCAAATTAGGTTAATAAAATTTTTGTAACATGTAATAAATAATATTTAGGAATTTTGTTGTTGAGCCTCTTTTCCCTGAATAATGGATAAAATGTGAAAGCCACAAATGACATAGAAAGAAAGAAGGCATTTTCCACAACGGGTAAAAAAAAAAAATGGTTAGCTACATATTCAAATGCAATAGTGATTAGCATTTGGACACCATGGCTAAATAAAAATAATTCTAATAAGTGTATTTGCAAATACCAAAATGCAAATATTTTGGAATATAGTTACTTCCAGTGTTTTAGAGTCTTCTAAGAATGGGTTTTAAAATCTTCAAATAAAAATAAGTAACCATGCAAGAAAAATTTAATAGCACCAACAACAAGGAATGAAGTCTGATTTTAATTATAAATATTATAAACTTTTATGGAAACTTCTTTCTAGACTAATTTTAACTATATTATCTATTGATTTGGAAATGCCTATCTTCCTAACAACAGAGAACTGTATGCTCTCAAATCAAAGCATACAGTCATTATTCTATCATTTCAACATAAATTTACTTGGGTCCTTTTATTATTTTTCATTGTGCAATGGATAAGTTCCTTTCTTATTGTCATAACTGATCCTATGACTTGCTGTGCTTGAAAGGCTTACATCACTGAAATGTGATTTCACCACCACCAATTGTGGCCTAGAATTTATGATCAAAGAAATAGAAAATATGCATAAATAGAATGCCACTGTGCACTCTGGAGTCTGCTGAATGTCATTATACATATATTCTGTCTTACTGGCAGTCTTCTGAAACCCTAAGTATACCTTCATTAATAACTCAAAAGACATATTTCTGTGCTAAATTTTTATATGTCTAATACAGTTCACATTGGCATAACTAGCACTCCCACATTTTCAAAACAACCTCTTTCTCAACTGTCTGATCTTGGCAGCCACATCTGCAAAGCAATAGAACAGTCTCTGGTTTTAGCAATTTAAAGGTCATACTTGCCAAAATGCGAAAGTAGTATCTTGTTTTATATATATCAGAGCCAGCAGCAGGAAGGCATGCCCAGCACCATGAGTAATCAATACTGTGTCTGGTAGAACCATGTTTTCTTTTCTGGATCACTTGTATATCCTGGGTGCTCTTTCTATATCTACCAGATGTCCTTCTTATGTTCCAATTTTGCTACTAGCTAATTCTTGCCAATTGCTTAAAGTATAATTGAGGTGGTAGCTGATAGATAAATTAGATGATGGAACAGAAATGAGTAAAACAAACAGATAATACCCACGTCATTTACGTAGTGATGGTTAAAAAAAATAAGGCAACTTTTCAAAAAATATAAGGAAATTGTGAAAAGCATAGCTAGCTGTATGAATAGTTCTAGTAAAGAGAAATTCTCTCAGAGCATCTACTAGGCCAAAACCAGCTGAAGTAGACTGAATTGATACCCTGTGGGCATCTACATCCCCAGCTTCTTTGTATTTAATTTACATGTGGTATCTTTGCTTGGTTGTTAAAAGAGAAGGATCAGGTATGACATTTACACTTGTTTATTAATTAACTAACTACTCTGACTGAAATTCATGCACATAAAAGTGTTTTATCAAATAAACTTTATTCATTTAGCTTTTAACATAGCTATGGAATAGAACAATGACATTTGACACACTGTTAATTGATTAGGGAGGCTCGTGAAAGAGTATGCGTAGAGCAGAGGGAGAGAGGGCTGGTTAGTTTCGTGGAGGGAAAAGTGGTCTGGCGTTGGTGGTACAGTCCTTTGACTATATCATAAGCAGAATGCAAATTAAAGATTTAAAAAACCTGATATGGGTAAAAACCTGATATGGTACCCAAGGAGAGCAAACCTATAGCCTCTCTTCCAAGTGATTTTTTTGGTCTACTTTGTAAAATCTAGCTGCTTTTGTTGATTTTTCAAGGCTAGAAGGACGTGTATATCAGATTCTTCAGATTTAGATTATCTCCCTTTCCATTACATGTCTGTTTCATGATCCTGAAGAATGTTTGCTATGCCACTCTTTCTTAGAAACTTTCTGAATATTAACATAAACCTCTGTTTTCTATTGGCTTCCAAAAAATTGCCAGTGTTGTATATTTATGATATTATTTTAATACCCTAGCATTTGATAATTTGAGTTTATGGTTCAAAATTTCTTATCTCTACTTCTTTTACTATGTCAGCTTCTAGTTACAAAGTTTAGAGGACTTTTCTTTTTTTAAGTAGAGATATTATTATATCAGCAAAAAATATTGTCATTCCAATGGTGAGTCACAATCCCTCTAGGAATCCTGCAATTATAATAAGTGAGTGAAGCAGGCCAGATGCTAGTTGTGTGATTTCATAGCCTGCACCCTGGTAAAAGAGTAAAGCTTCAGATATTCACAATCATGCAGAAATATTCAGCCAGTATTGTTGTATCAGCCAGGAGATAAACAACCAATAGGATCAATCTATCTATTTATGTACCATCTACCACCTACCTACCTATCTAAAGGGAATGAAAGAGAGAGACCTATTGCAAGAAATTGACTTATGCAATTGGAGGCATCTGGCTAGGTAAATTCAAAATTCATAGAGTATTCTGTCAGAAAGACAAGCTGGAACTCTCTAGGAGAAGCCAATTCTTGAGGCAGAATTTCTTCTTCCTCAGGAAAACCTCGATTCTGTCCTTAAATCCTTTCAAGTGACTGAACCAGGCCCTCCAAGACTATTCAGATAATCTCCTTTAAGGTCAACTCATTGTTGATGCTAATCAAATTTATCAAATAACTTCATAGCAACACCTAGATTAGTGTTTGATTGATAGGTTAGCCACTTTGAAACATAAAATTGACCATCATAGTTGCCAAACCTGCATTTTCAAGAAAAACTGAAAATCCTAAATTTAAAAATGTCAAATCAAAAAAAATTAAATTAAAAAATTAAAATGTTAAATTATCTGATTTTTAAATATTGTTTCAAGTTCAAACAAAAGAAAATAAACAAAAAATATTTTCCATCCAAATATTATGACTAACCATCTTGGTTTTCCAGGACTGAGAGATTTCCAGGGAGATAGGACATACCAAGGTTGTCCTGGGCAAAACAAGATGGTTGGTAACCCTACATCCAAACAAAACATATATGTTTTCAGATTGTACCCTGGAATTTAAGGCCATCCTAAATTCCCATGAGGTTAAGAGGTGCCTGTGGAGCCAAATAAAATTGAGCAGAGGTTATCAGCCTTATTATCTTTTCTAGCATATCTTGGGGACACAGCATATTTGAATCACTAACATTCTTACCAGAACAAGGATATCAATTAAGGTGGTCAAGGTATGAGGGTTTGGTAGTGAAAGATTCCCTAGTGGAATGTTAATCAGAAATGTCATGGAAGGGCAGTTGGGGAAAAACCTTCATTTGATTCTAATATATATTTCTCTTTCAGTGGGGTATACTACTGGAGCAGTATGCTATGGATATGCATGGTTCTCCTGTCTAAGGAAATCATTAAAGAAAGTTAAGTCTAGCATGAGAAATCAAAGATGAGGGCAAAGAAGTCTACATGTAAAAACTCAGAAGGTGAGTGGAGATGACAGGGAATATGACCTACTTGGGTGATGTATGTCTTCAATAATGTTTGCCAATATCAACTATGACAAGGATTCTCTTGATTAGTTATCAAAATATATTAGTGTGTAGGCTGATAACACAGTATCAAGCTCAGTTTAAGAAAATGAATTTTAGAGGATACCAAAAAATATGTTTTGAATACAAGCTCCCCTGATGATATGAATATGCTCAACTTAAGGTTGATTTCCCCTTAATAAAGATTGAGGTATTTAAGCTGAACATATTTTTCAAATAAAGTAGAAGCTACCTTACTGCTGGAAGCAGATATACTACCAGCTATGTGGTCATGGCAGAACCACTCAAAATTCCTTAGCTTTAGCTTTTTTGAGTTTAAAATAATTTTAGTAATCTTAAACTGACAGCTATATTTTGATGGCTATATTTTATAACATGTATAGTGAAATGGTTATTTCTATTTCTTCTCTTTAGAATAGAAATCTGAACTTCACATCAACATGATTTTTGTCTTTATCTTATGTATCCATCTACAGAACCAACATCCTAAAAATTATCTAGATTGTCAATTGATTCAATCATTGATCATCATCACTACATTATCTAGTTCTTCTATGAAATGTGCATAGTCTTGACTCATTTATTATAGAATTGTTTCTTGTGTTCTGGAAATAAGCCCTTATTTTCAAGACTTGTTTATAAAATAAAATACAAAGAAAAACATAGCTACATGACAATATAGCTCCATGTGTACCACTATATAATTACTTAACAAATCTCACATTCATAGATGTTATGTTTAGAACTACCTGATTTTCCAATCGTTTTGTATAATCAAATATTAATAATAATAAAAAATTATGAAATAAAACCCATCTCAAAAACACAAATGGAAAACTGGCAGAAGAAAGCAAATCTATATATCAAGCAAGCCCTTGGGCACTGGAAATGACTGAGCATTTGAAAGTGAATTTTGCCCTCTTGCTTCTTTATGCTGTTTTAAAAATAAGCAATATCATTTATTTTTGGATTCATAATGAGGTTAATTGTGAATAATTATATTGATGATAATTTTCTCTTTCTAATGTATTTCTCTAGACATATTTATGTACTGTAGCTACTTATAACCACCAAGAAATTCAATATCTTCTCAGGTATAGTTTTTGTATAATATAATGACCTCACTCTTTACTCCATGCCAAACCATTATTCAGTATCAGAGTAGACTCTCAAGGGGTAATAGTACTGTACCATGAAGCCATCTATAAAACATTTTTTTTGAGAATTCTTTTCATTTGTTGTTAGAATCAAAACATAGGGGATCCATTTAGATCCAGTTTGCTTTCGTAAAACTTGTCCAACTTTGACAATTGATGAAATGGTACATCATTCTTATAATTAAGATCTGTTTATTGTTCCCACTTATAATACATGATTGATACAAATAATTGTATTGTATAATAACAATGAGTTTTATATTGCCACAAACTAAAGATTCTCAATTTTAGAACTGTATTTTATTACTTGAAAAACTTTTCACTTTGGCCAATTAAAATGTTTAGATGAATACATCATTAATGACATTAGAAGTCAAATCACATGCAATACTGTGTATTACAGAATAAATTCATCAGGAAACAGATTAGATAATTAATTAGTCCTAAATAATTATTTATGTATATGAGGTTGTAATATGTGTTTGGCAATGCAGATGCAAAGAGATATAAGATATAAACTTTATCTCAACTTTTGCAACTAGGATGGGGTAGATGGGGAAAGTTTTTTAAAACAATTAACAAAATGATAACGCATATTCCCAGATCTATGTAAAGTTCCTGAGAATTCAGAAGAAGAAAAAGCTCTGTGTATCGTGGTAGAGAGAGGTCGCTTTATGAAGAAGCAGGTGACTGAGTTTGTTTGAAGAATGGGTCCACTTAATATAAGAAGGACACATAAAACAGAGAAGTGGATGGGGCACAGTGGCTCATACCTGTAATTCCAGTGCTTTGGGAGGCTGAAGAGGATGATGGCTTGAGGCAAGGAGTTCAAGACCAGCCTGGGCAACATAGCAAGATCCTGTCTCCACAGAAACAAACAAAAAACCTTAAATTAAAAAATAATAATAATAAAATGAGGAAATACTAAGAGCAAAAAGTAAAGGTGTGAAACCAATATATATGTTTAGGTGACAACAAATCTGGTTCTTTCAGAATTTTGATTCAATTAGAGACAGAGAGGCTTTGGAACCTGGAATGACAGACTAAGATTAAACTTAATTTTATAAACAATAGCGATCCAACAGTTATTCAGGGAAATGCTACAATTAAAGTATGCTTTAATGAATTACTCAGGTAGGGCAAAAGCAATATATGTAACCTAAACATTTGTACCCCTGTAATATACTGAAATAAAATAAAAATAAATTAATTGGATTTTAAAAAATGATTTAGACTATGGGAAGAATTAGATAGGATGGATTTAGAAGGAGACATCAGTTAAGTGCAGGCATTAGTTTAGTAGTACCCTTAATGCAGATATAGAGCAGATTTGAATTATAGCTTGAAAAAGTAGCCAGTTTGATTATCATAATTAATAATATTTATTGAGAAATGAAGTAAATGAAATCTGTGTACTAAAGTGGTACTACAATTTTTAATATTCAAAAATATTTCCAACTACTTAACATTAAATATATTTTTAAAAGTAATTTAGAAAATATCATATTTAAAACCTTATCCATCTATAAAGATCAACTCAAACCAGAGCTATAAACAATTTTGATAAATACATTGTTCTTGAATAAAAAGTCAACTTTCAAAAAAATCCAGATGAAATATATACTAAATTATGTCAAAATGTATCTTTTAATTTATTTTTTCATGTCCCCAGCCAATTCAAAATAAAAATGCTTGGGAGAAAATTATACAGGTTATATTATACATAATCTACATGGTGTCCCAACAATCTCCATACAAAGGAAAAAATTTGTAAAATTTTGTAATGAATATTTTGTAACTAAAGGTACATTTAGCTACAATTTCCCATTTTCCCTATGTATGGTGATTTTTGGGACTCCCTGTATTAGAAGGAGATAAAATAGTTCTCTAAGTAAAGATGGATTTCTTACTAAGTAGTAGATATTTGTCTTATTTGGTTAACATAGATTGCTAAGTCTTTAATATTTTCTGATTTTAAGGAGATCTTTAAGAAATCATAAATATGTTCAGGTTTCATATATGTGAACTCTTTTATAATAATGTCAGATAATAATTTTTTATTTGGCATAAGCATGATTATTTATATAATGGAGATGTATTTAATTTTGCTAATACAAAGCCCCAAAATACGTTTTATTTAAAGAAAGATACATGGCATCTTTAAGTTATTTCAAGAAGACAACACAATGTGTTACGATGAAAAACAGCTGAAACATCTTAAAGCATTATGATATCCCACTGTACCATTCTTCAAAAGCTTTCATTATTCCTGGTCTCTAAATCCATTATTCTCACCTTGGATAGAGTGCAAGCTTTCTAAAAAATGCCATATTAAACATAAATAGCCATTCTGAGGTCACCCTTCAGGGTGAGCTTTTTTTTAAATGTTTGTTTTAATTTCACCATATTATGGGGGTATAAATGTTTAGGTTTAGGTTACGTATATTGCCTTTGCCCCACCTGAGTCAGAACTTCAAGGGTGTCCATCCTCCAAATGGTGCGCAACACACCCATTAGCTGTGTATATACCCCTCTCCTCCTGCCCCCTCCCATCTGCCTGACACCCGATGAATGTTATTACTATATGTGCATTTAAGGGTTGATCAGTCAAAACCAATTTGATGGTGAGCACATGTGGTGCTTATTTTTCCATTCTTGTGATACTTCACTTAGTAGAATGGGTTCCAGGTGTATCCAGGATAATACAAGAGGTGCTAGATCACCATTGTTTTTTGTGGCTGAGTAGATATACATATACCACATTTTATTAATCCACTCATGGATTGATGGGCACTTTTGTTTCCACATTTTTGCAATTGTGACTTGTGCTGCTATAAACATTTTAGTGCAGATGTCTTTTTTATAGAATGTCTTTTGTTCTTTTGGGTAGATGCCCAGTAATGGGATTGCTGGACCAAATGGATCTACTTGCAGCCCTTTGAGGTATCTGCACATTACTTTCCACAGAGGTTATACTAGTTTGCAGTCCCACCAGCAGTGTGTGAGTGTTCCTATCTCTCGGCGTCCATGTCCACTGTAGGGCCCCAAAAGGAAAGGTTCCGTTCCCTGCAGATACCTCCGGGTGGCGGCTGAATGTCTCTCTGGGCAGCAAAGGGTAGAAAATGGGAAGGGGAGAATGAAGCAATATGGTGCCTGCCCATGGGCTCTGGTCTGAGGGCCGGGAGGTGCCCTGAGGGAGCTGGGAGCCTGGTGCCCCGTCCACAAGAGGCCCAGGGCTCGCTGGCAGCAGCCGTCTCCGGGCTGGTGTTAGCAGGTCTCTCCAACCGCTCAGGAGCCCACCAGCAGTCTGAAACGCAAGGGAGGGGAAATTTAACTGCTTCACCTACCCTTGTCGCTGGTCTCCAAGCCGCTCAGGGACTTTCTCCTTCCGGTTCTCCTCAGCAACTTCTTCCCAAGGAGTCTCTTGTAGTTTCAGGCACCCTTCCTTCCGACCCTCATCCAATCTATGTTTGTCTGCCTGTCTATTTTTTTTCACTTTCTTCTAAAATCTATCTTCTTGCAGAGACACTCTGGCTGGCGTTTTTTCCCGTCCACCATCTTGCCCCTCCCACAAGAGCTTTTAAGTTTAAATTAAGGGTACAATGATTAATAATACTACAAAATACTTACAAACACCAAATATCTCTGTTAGTTGTTCATGTTAAGATTTATGTGTTTAAGCCTTTTAAATTTTAATATTTAGTTTTACTTAGAACCTTTTGCCTCCTGCTGTGTTAAGTTGTACACTCTGTTAGGTTATTCTGTGGGTATTTACAATGATAAAATGCCAAGAAAACTAATTTTATTTAATTTTTCATGAGGAAATGAATTCACACAATTCAAAATGACAGCCTTTTATCCTAAATAACATATATATGATAAGATGATTATATTAATGTATAAATTGATGTTTTAGAAACAGGATTTTTTTGTTTGCTGTTTTGTTTTACATTTAATAGTAATCTATGTCTCAAAGAAAGTGGCCCTGTATTTCATATTGTGACATCTTCTATCTATACACTAAACACAATGCTGAAATCAAAGTTAGGATTGACAGTTTCTGTAAATGATTAAGAATTACCTTCATTCTCTATTTAAACCACAAATATCCATAGAGAGAATTTGATTTGTCCTAACAAGATTTGATTAGTGTCCTAACAAGATCCCAGCTGCATAATTTGTAAGCACATTTATCCTCTCTCTTGACTATACTTGGCACAGAAAGATTAAATATGTGAACAAAATAATAAAATAAACAAGTGAGAGAAAGATCAAAGATAAGGTTTTAATTCTGAATTCAGATTCTAGAAGCTAAATTGTGCTCCATATCCACTTTATCTTTTTATTCTATAATCAGTTATCAAAAAATTTTATCTGTCAAGATTTATTGGAACATATGGGAAAATATGCTACTCACACTGGTCACCAGCCCTTAAAGTATAAAAACTACTTTACTGCTTTACCAAGACTGTAGATGGACTGGATCAACACCACAGATGACTCTAAGTATATATAAAAGTTCTAAATAAAATATAATGTGCCCCTTTACTTTTACTGCAGTACAAGGTAAAAACAGAGGCATTGGCATAGAATATGGTGCTTTCCTTTTATGACCAGTAAATTGTGCATAATACATTGATAACTCACGTTTATGTTATCCTTGTATTTCTACAATATGCTGATTTTGAAATCACTTTCTGCTAGTTTTAATAAAAATTGTATTGGTATATGAATGAAACATAAAATGTGTCCATACGATGAGATGAATTATCAATAATTTTCGCAGCCTGCAGTCTCTATTTCCCTGGAATTTATTCATTTATTTATTTATTTTGAAGAATTCAGTTCAACTTACCCTTTGGAAATATAATGTTAAATTGACTTCAGGCTACTTCACGTGCAACTTTTGGGGAGTCCCTTTTTGGTTTTGTTTCTAAATTAAGATAGAAAATATTCCAGCATCTTTGTATGCTCATGGAAAAACTACAATGTAGAGAAAAACTGACATTTTAGGAGCGAGAGGAGATACCTACAAAACTGACATCTTTAGGTAATCTAATTGGTGAGGTTGTCCTTAGGTAGGATCAAAGAATCACCAAAGTAGCGAGTGGGTGGTGTAGACTGTGTAGCAATTCTCTCTGCTTCTAAGGCTAGTTCAGGGCTGAGAGTGAGCAGAGGGGAAGAATTAGCAGATGTCTGAGGGGAAAGGAGAGGCTATGAAATTAAATCTCAGAGAGTCAGAGAGTGAAATGATTAAGGAAATTTAGCTGAATGACTGATAGCCGTAAGAACTGAATTCAAATTAGATAGTTGTGACTCTGAAGTCAGTATGTCAGCATGGAGAAAGAGATTGGCAAGGAAGTTGAGTAGTCATACAAGGGGGTAATTTTAAAAATGGGCCTTGGACTCTAAGCCATGTCTAAAGTGCTTAAGAACAAAACAGGGATGAGAAACTGTGAAAAATCTCCAGGTCCTGGAAGAGTTAAGGAAATTTTTACCTAAATCTATGTTATGATTATGGGAGCAGATACCTGAAGAAAGTCATTGCCAGAGAGGGGTCAGGAATTGATTAGACAACAGGATTGGAAGAATCACTTCCATGTATATAGAAATCATTAAGATCATTTATAGAAGTGATAAAGATGTGGGTGTTGGCAAGGCTTTCCAGGAGAATAGAAGGCTCTAAGGGTCCCTGCTTCAATTACATGCATTCCAGTGGCAGAGTTGAGGCCTATGAAGGGAGTATAGCATGGGAACATGAGCATTGACATGAAACCACACAAATTGTAATGAATTATTAATAAAGGTATAGATATTAGCCTATAGATTGATCTGTTCCAATTTTTCCTCTTTAATTTCCCCAAAATTTCTTGCTATAAATCCTTCCTTAAATCAAATTTATAATTCTTACATATTTCTAATCAAACTGAAAAAAGTTGTAAATGACAATTTCAAGCAGTGAAAAAAAACGTAAATTTTCATTTTTCTATGGATTGTATAACTTACATCAGGACTATAGGCAATCAATATGAAAAGGAGCTTCACAATAGCCAATACCTTAGTATTGTTATGAAAGCTATTAATATCTAGATATTTTAGCCTTTAGTTAGGTTACAGGGAAGAAAAACTCATTTAGGGAAGGTCTATAAAAGTGAATGAATTTTAAGGACAAAAAATGTAATGCAATAGAGTTATTGAAAGTATAGATCATCAAAACCAAGGATAGTCTGAGGAAATGTCGCAGCCGAAGGAGACATGACTAGTAAATGTAATGTGGTATCCTGGATAGTATTCTGAAACAGGAAAAGAAAAGTAGGAAAAAACTGAGGAAATCTAAATAAAGTATAGACTTTAGTTAATAATGACTCAATATTGGTTCATTAATTGTGCTAAATGTATCATACTAATGTAAGATATTAATAACAGGGGAAAATGAGTGTGGGGTATATGCAAACTCCCCATAGTATCTTCACATTGATTCTGTAAATCTAAAATGGTTCTAAAATAAAAAACTTTGTTTAAAATACTTATGGGTGAATAATATACACATATTATGTTTCTATAATTCATGCCATAAAAAAGTTTGGAAAAATATGCACATATTATTTTCATAGAAAAAAACAACTTCAAAATAATTTCTTTATAGTGAATATTTTATTTATTGATCTCAGAATGATTTTCTGATTATAATAGCATAGCTGAACAAATTTTATAATTAAACTATAAATTAAATAAATAGGTTTTTTTTAACAGTGAACAGATGTATGGTATTTGATAACTCGGATTTTTGACAATAATCTAGGTACCATTGGGAATATTTATAATCATATGATTATTAATTATTGCAAAAATAATTCCCAAGTGAATTCTTTGTTTATTAAAAAGATATTTCTTAAAACCAGTCTATGCACAAGGGTGTTTCTAAGTTGTTTTAATTATTTCTTCCAAATATTATAGAACTTAAAGTCTTTCACAAATGTGAAATAGGCTTCTAATTTGAAAAAAGTTAAGTACTTTTTTCTTAAAAGTTAAAGACTAAGTCATTAAGTGCCAATTAGAGTACTTAAGGACTTGTGTGATATTAATCCATATATGAGTGAACATACATATATGTGTACAATATTTATGAATCCAAATGTCATGTGGAAGAACATTTGGAACTAGGAAGATAGTAGCATAGTTACAAAATTTTAACTGATAGAGACTTTTGAGATAAACTAGTGCAATTAATTTATTATTGAAATGAAAAAATCAGGGGCAACTGAGTGTAACTCATGTAGATAAGCTGAACTGAGACCACAACTCAGTCTTTCTTGATCCCAGTTCAGTGGTCCTTCCAACTCCACTTCACAGATCCAGTTAACCGACCAGTATTAACCAGCCCAGCAGAAAACTCCATAGAATGTGTTACATAGAAAAATATTACATTCCCAAACATGAGCAAAAAATCAGACACATATTTCTGATAAGTACACTAATTTGAATCATATCGCTCTATGAAATAACTGTACTCTCAATTTCTAAGTTAATTGTTAGTACATTCATCATAATGGCCAAAACTTCTGCTCCCCGTTTTTCATGATTGATTCCCACCCAATCAAAAGAGATCTTAAGTGGACTCATAAAGGGAGTTTTTAAAATAATTTTATTTTACAACAGTGGTGGCACTTTAATAATCTAACTTTGTTGAAATACATTATTTGAAACTACTTTCTAACCATCCTTAAGGGTGGTTGGATAATTCTTGTTTGATTTGTTTATTTCTTCTTGCTCTTTTTTCATCTAACCCCTACTGAGAGTCCTTGTTGCTTTTTTTCTTTTCTATTTCGTAGTGACTTTGAAAACGCCAAAAAAAATTAAGTAAATAAAAGAGTCAGAGTATAAAATTTACATTGTTGGGATTTTAGAAGGCAAAAAAAGAATCTCAGACATAACTTATTCCAACTCCTTATTTTACAAATTGGAGAATAGAGACTCAGCGGCATTAAGTGGCTCCCCAAATACATAAAACGGTAAAGTTGGAACCTGGACCCTGGTTTCAACTCTGGTCCAACACTTTTTCTGAGCATTTGCATTATTTCTAGGTATTTATAAAGAGCAGTAAAATTCTCTCTCTCTCTCTCTCTCTCTCTCTCTGTCATGCTCACACACACACACACACACACACACACACACACACACACACACATGCATGCATGCATTCATCATTCACAGTAACACACACACCAATATCACATGGCAACAGTTGTGACATTTTCTTCCAGACTGCTGTTTGGAAATAATTTACACAGATGCCAATTTTAAATTTATAGTCATGTGGTTTAATTCCTAGAATGGAAATACAAATACATACTTTAAATGGCTGCCAAATTTGTGTATGTCATTTAAATATGTTATTCTCACATTGCATTAAAACATCTATAGTTGACAGCTTTCTTTGCGAAATTTTAATATCAGGTCCCACTGATTACTTTTCACTGATGTCCACTTTCAAAATTGGTCTTAATCATTTAAAGGGGGATTAGCCTACAATTCCCTAGACTGTGTACATTTACTGTTTAAGTATATTCATTTAAAGTTTTACCAGTCTTCAGAAATCACTACATTTAACTAAAATAATTAAATTATATTCTCAATGCTATCCAACCTTATTTGGTGATAACAGAATTCTGGAAAGATGTATGCAATGAGCTATTTTGTGTGTGTGTGTGTACATGTGGGGGGTGTGTGTGTGTTTGTATGCACTGTAACAAACAATGACAGAACACTTGTAGTAAAGCTATTTAATGTATTCAGTTAGAAAATTCATAAAATGTTGAGAAATATATCTGAGAAATCTGAATTTTTCTCTTAATTCTTACAGTTACAGTTTGTGGAGACAGGCCAAAAGCTCACGTGGAGGGAGTATTCCATTTGGCTATAAAGTGCCAAGAAAACAAAATTAATCTTAGTGAGATATGTAGTCTGACTCATGCATTCTATGCTGATCTCAGCCTTATCCTAGCACAGCAAAGTCATGTTTCTTTTACTTTTGAAGAATATTTTATGATAACAAATTGAAACCATAAAGAATGAGTTAATTAAGAGAAGAGGCTTTTGGCATCACCTTCTCCTAATAGTGCCTTAGGGATGCATTTTCATCAAAACCCCACCTAATTGAGTGCATATTTTAAGAATTGCCTATTTTCATTACAAATGAGTGGAATGTATTACTGGCATATTATGTTTTGGCTTTTTACGACCTGCATGCTCCCCTCCCTAGTCTCATACAATTAAAGGTCACATCCTGGGGATTATGAAGATAGATCAAATGCAGGATCAAATATTAATTGCTATTTGTACCATAGCTATCGTGGCCATTCCAGTAGTAAGATTTTAACTTCTTGGAGACTCAGTTTTATCTTTGCTAAAAGCAATAACAAGATTGTTTTAACTGTTTACTAAGAAAATGTACATACAAGGCAGGTACAGTGATGGTGTATAATGAAATGTCAAAGGAAGGGGAGAATGAACCAATATGGACCTGCTGGTCGGCTCAGGTCTGTGGGGGAAATATGGTATATATATACCATGGAGTTCCACTCAGCCACAAAAAACAATGGTGATCTAACACCTCTTGTATTATCCTGGATAGAGATGGAGCCCATTCTACTAAGTGAAGAGTCACAAGAATGGAAAAAAAGCACCACGTGTACTCACCATCAAGTTGGTATTAACTGACCAACTGATCAACTGACCAAAGGGTGCACAGTTTAATGGATATTTGCAAGTAGATTACTGAATTGCAATTTAGGCTTATCACTACAACAATAACAAGAAAAAATACATAAGGTAACCAGGTATAGGACAAGAGAAGCAGTGAACAACTCTATCTACATATAGAGTTCAGTTCAAAAGTTAAGTGCAAATATAGTAATAACATATTGGGTGTCGGGTAGATGGGGGGAAGGGGATGGGTGTATACATACCTAACGGGTGCAGTGCGCACCAGCTCTGACTCAGATGGAGCAAGGGCAATATACGTAACCTAAACATTTGTACCCCTATAATATGCTGAAATAAAAAAAAATTTAAAAAGAACACTCAAAAAAGTCAAATGTCAATGAACATATAACAGCTATTCTCTTGAGAAATAATTTTACTACCATAGTGGTATTTTTGGGAGGGATGCCTATTATCAAAGGTAGGAACAGAATGACCGCTAGATATCATAAGAAATTTGAGGTCAAGGCCATATCTACTTACCTTTATGTTCTCCACAGTCACTAGAACACGATAAAATATTGAATGTAAGGCCGGGCGAGGTAGTTCACGCCTATAATCCTAGCCCTCTGGGAGGCCGAGGTGGGTGGATCGGTCGAGGTCAGGAGTTCGAGACCAGCCTGAGTGAGACCCCGTCTCTACTAAAAATAGAAATAAAATTATCTGGACAACTAAAAATATATATATAGAAAAAATTAGCCAGGCATGGTGGCTTTTGTAGAAAGGATTTTGTAGTAAGCTAAGCAAGAAATGATAAGCACTTGAATTAAGGTACACCCGAGACATGTGGAGAAAGCGAAGATTAAAGAAATGTTAAGGAGGTACAGTTATCTGTACTGGTTAAAGATGACTCCTAGGGTTCTGGCGGGGAATGAGTGTCTTAAGTGGGGGTTGTATATCTCAAACAAGAAATAGAGGAGGAGAACCAAAATTGGGATGCCCATGGTGAATTCAGTTTTAAAAACATTGAGGGTAAGGTTGAAAAAGCTATAAAATAGTTAGGTAGAGGTTTCCAGTAGAAAATTAGAAACATAAAACTAGAGCTTAGGAAGGAAATAAGAATTAACTATCAATTAAAAACCATGCTTCATAACAATTTACTTCCCAAATCTTTCTGAGCATTATTCATCTCCAGCCAGGACCCTTTTCCACACTGGTGATGTTTTTTTCAGTTAACACATTTTTCCTGTTCTTCTTTTGCATGTTTTAGTAATTTTCTAGGATTTCTTATCTCTTTGTCTTCTGTTCTCACCTATTCTGCACCATACCCAGGTAACAGAACCTCTTTCCAAGGCTCCAAAAGTGTTGTTGTTTCTATCCCCAACTATTAGACTCATCTCAGACCATGCTATTGACCTAATTCTACTCTGGATTTTTTTCTGATTTTTCAAGACTCCAATAATTCTGCCTCACTCACTCTAGACTACTGATGTGAACCTGTGCCTGGATAAAGTACACCACTGCAAAAAACAAAAGCCACAGCCAATTTTTTATTATTAAACAAAGATTTAAATTTAGGCCAACTCAACAAACACTTTTGGAATGTTTTCTATATGCTAGGCACAATGCCAAACATAAATAAAAATGGATATCATGGATATTCAAAGGGTGCACAGTTAAAGGGATATTTGCAAGTAGATTACTGAATTGCAATTTAGGCTTATCACTGCAACAATAACAAGAAAAAATACATAAGGTAACCAGGTATAGGACAAGAGAAGCAGTGAACAACTCTATCTACATATAGAGTTCAGTTCAAAAGAGAATTGACTTACTATGCTTCTAATTTTTTCATGTATTTCTAATCATTTTACTTAAACATTTAAAAAATAAAACTAGAGAAAAAGATATGGTTTGTAGAAATGTTCACCAGATTTTTGTCTTAAAGATCGTTGCCAAACCACCAGGAAAAGTGAAACTTAATAGTTATCATCATATACTGTCCATCCTTATAACTTGGTCATAGATCTATGAAAAAGATGCATTTCTTAGTTTTTTCTTTAATGCTAGGCTAAATTTTGTCAGCATTCTCTTGATTCACTAAAGGACTACTGACAATAAGCATTATAACCACATGGCATTTCTCTCACATCAAGGATAATGGTTCACTCGGGATATTATTGTAAAAATAAAAAATAAAAAACTTGGCTAGAGTAAATGATTTCTCAGAACCACACCTAACTATGATATAACACAATGAGATTTAAGGAGAAAGCAGCCAAGTTTTTCATTAAAGAATTTAAAAAGAGAAGCTTTCTATTCCAAAGAATGATTCTATTTCATTTTAACATATAAACATTCTCTTCTATAGAAATGTAAAATACCTTAGAAAGTCTGCATGATTGTTAACAATTGAATAATTAATGATAAAATAGTTTCCAAGGAGACATATGTAAATGACTTTTTAAAAATACTCTTCTTTGATTCCATACAACCCAATAACTAATCTGTGTCTTAGATCTATAAGAGGACTATCCAATACTGAGATTGGATACGCTGTGGCCTTAATCTGATCCAATTAGTCATCCATTATAGCCACAAGAAGCATTGTTTTCCTATTATGAATTTTATACAGAATAAAACCAAAACACAATGCTATTATGATACACATTAGAAGTGTCCTCTTTGAAATTTAATTCTAAATGTACAATGTACTTCTTTTAAGGGAAACCAGTTACAAATATTATTCATTACATGTTTAAATGTTATTTAAACTATTTGACTTTAAGTTTTTGCTTAGAATGTTTAACAAAAGTATTTTTTAATATTTCTTACATGCCCTCCTATATTTTCATAAAAATACCAAAAATTTATATTTAGCAAAAATAAATAAATAAATGTAATGTTACACAGTCAAAATCAATTTCTAAGCAATATAGTGAATGGTGTAGTTGACTAATCACCATCCCTAGAAACAAGCAAAAAATTTCTTTTGCCTTCACATTGGTGGGTAAGATTGCTATAAGTTTCATAGCATCAAATCAACTTCAATCATCCTATACAGGATTACAATTGGAGACAGATGGTTCTGGGTCTCTGGCAATTGTTATATGATTTTGTAGACAGATAAGATAATATCAGCTTGACAGAAATCACAGTGAAAATCTTTCTTTAGCATTTCAGACATTTAGCCTGTAATCCAGTTTAGGTGGATCAAATTTAATGTGGGAGAGAGCCCTTCTAACCTTGCAGTGAACAGACAATGCCAAAGAGCTACTGCCAGAACAGATTTGCATGTGTACTATTATATGAATTATATCTTGCCGATTTTCTCATTCCATAAAGTCTCTGTAAAATAGGGATATTGAAAGCACCTATGTCATAGGGTTGCTGTGGACAGTGCCTGCTTCATAAGTATGTGCTATGTATTACTAACTACTATTATTATTGTCCCATTTCTCCATTTTTTCTTCTGATTGTTCCTAGGATCACTAAATTCTTCTCATTCTATTATGCAAACTCCCTAGACTCCTACATCTAGGTACATATGTCTCTTATATGTCCCTATAGTATTCTGTGTATTTTCTAATATAATACACTCTACTGAAATTGCCTTATAAATAGATTATAATACCCATTAAGACATGAAATATGACTGTCTTGATTATAGTTGTATGCAAAGTAGCTAGAACTGATATACTATTTAGTAAATATTTAGGTAGAAAAGAGAGGAAGGCAGGCAGACTACTTCAGTTATTTATTTATTTATTTTTTTTTGAGACAGAGTCTCTCTGTGTTGCCCGGGCTAGAGTGAGTGCTGTGGCGTCAGCCTAGCTCACAGCAACCTCAGACTCCTGGGCTTAAGCGATCCTACTGCCTCAGCCTCCCCAGTAGCTGGGACTACAGGCATGCGCCACCATGCCCGGCTAATTTTTTCTGTATATATATTTTAGTTGGCCAGATAATTTCTTTCTATTTTTAGTAGAGATGGGGGTCTCGCTCTTGCTGAGGCTGGTCTCGAACTCCTGACTTCGAGCAATCCACCCGCCTCGGCCTCCCAGAGTGCTAGGATTACAGGCGTGAGCCACCGCGCCCGGCCTACTTCGGTTATTAATTCATTTGTTAAGTGCTACTACCCAAGCCCTCTGTTATTTAATTCTGATTTTCTGTAATCTATGTCAACTACAGGTTCAATGGCCCTTGTTCATCACCCTTGAGGCCAGATGTGTTTCAAAATTGTATTTATTTATTTATTTATTTATTTATATTTAAATGGTTATATATGCTATATATTATGCAACACTTCCCTATAGGGGGGTGAGTATCACTTTGTAATCAAATCATTAAAATAGAAATTATATAAATATTTACACTAAGCTGTGTAAGTAAAAGATTGTAAATAGCCTCATATGAGGCCAAATCATATGCACTCTTTGTTTCTCCCTTCCTTCCTCTCTCTCTTTCTTTTTCTCTTCCTTTCTTTCTTTTCTTTTTCTCCCTCTTCCTTTTCTTCCTCTTCCTCTTTCTTTTTCTCTCTCTGTAACAAATACCTCTGTTACTGATAAATATTTTTAAGAAATAAGTCTTCAAAACTTTTTGAATTTTGAAATTGTAAGTAAAGGATTATAAACTTGTCATATTGGAGTAGTTAAGAAATAATAAAAAAAAAACAAAAAATTAAAACGTAAAGAAATAATGAGCTGAAATTTCACTTGGATTGGAGGGCAAATATTGAAGCAGAAATTTATCAAAAGAAATTTGTGGTTACAGATGAGATTTTTTAAAGTTGTTTTTGAGTAAAAGCTCTTTATATTCTATTTGAAAAATATAGCTACTCAAGCCTGGTAACCTAATATTTTCTTCATATGGAATGAACCACAGCCTGAACACTTCGCTCAGCATTACCCAAAAAGTCAAGTATGAACTGAATATTCGCTATACCGCCCTAACTTGGGGATAAAAAAATGATATTACCCTATCAGCTAAATCCAAAAACCTCTAATTTAACCAGAATATTAATAAAGTCTCCTTATTTTCTCTCCAGAAGTATGTTAGCACTATTTCATATCTTCCTTTACATCAGTATGGGTCACTATGGGACTTGCCCTCTCACTTTCCTTCAGGCGTTCAGCCTTAAGCTCACTCATAGCCCCACACAGCAAGCCATCCTATCAGGGCTCCAATTAAGCCAACAGCTACTTCATCCCTATTGTTCTTTGAGATCACTGTTCATGCCACTGTGATTTGTCCCATTGTTCTAGGTTACCAGCATCATCACACACCAATAGCATACCACTTTTCCACTTCATTTCTTTGTAGATATTCTGCAAAGTAGTCGCTGGGGCTAATTATTCTTTTAAAAATATGATATTATTGGCTTTTTTTTTTATTTTTCATGAAAGTATCTACTTTCTTTTTAAAGAATGGCAAAGTGTGTATCCATACTGAACCTGAAAATATTTTCTCCACTATATCCCAGACTCTTGTCGTGTGTAGCACAACGAACAGAATTCCTTCTTTTCCTGTGGAGACTTTCCAAAGAGATTTTATTGTGATTCCATATTCCTTACCTCACAATGTTATTCCATATTCGTCACCCCATCTTAAATTTTGCTTTTCTGTGCCTTCCAACCCTAGGTACAGTAAACATGTTTATACCTGCCTGAAACCAGAATTTCTTTTCAGGAAGCTCCAACCATCCACACATATTATTGTATTTGAATCCTCTTCTCAAGCATGTCATAGCCGCAATTTGACATGATGAGGACTTTCACTATTTATGCAGACATACTAAGTGGCGGAAAGGAATTCGGGGGTTCATAGGTGGAGAGTTAGAATCACGTGGGTAGCTTTTCTCATTTTAGTCTTTGCCCTGGAGAATTGGCTACAGTTCCATGTAAGCCACTTTTTCTCTCTCTTCCGTCCCATGAAGAATCATTCTCTTGATGAGTAACTGCAATTGATAGAGGTGTGCTCTGTTGTGGTTTTTAAAAAACTGAAAAGCAATTAATCAACTATTGAGTGATGTCTATAAATTATTTTACTTTTCTCCAAATTATGAACTCTTAGCTAGTAATTTAAGTAATCCAGTCTTTTCACCAATAATATTATCAATATGGTTCCACCAAAATATATTGTATTTTGCATTTATAACTCTCATTTTGACACTAAGAGTCAATACTGGCAATTACAGAATTTTTTTTGAGAGTCTGGTTAGGGTTAAATTCTAGCCTTAAATGATTCATTTTTTCTTGTTTTTAAATGTGTTTGTGATTTTGTCTACTATTGAAAGGAATCAGATGTCAAAATCACTACTTGTTTTTTAAGCTAATATACCAAATATGGGATGAAAAGTATATTAGTGTCCATTATGTTATGTTTATCACATATCCATTTATTATTCTAGAAGTACAATTTAGAGACCTTTCATGCCATGTAACTAGTGTAATTCATTGCTTAGAAGTATTTTGGGGCAAAAATCAGATAGTTACAGATATTTATATATAGCTAATAATGCACAATTCTTTGGGATGAATAGGTTAATTATAATAATATTTACCTCCAGTTTACACAAAGAATATTGTTTTATAGAGAATGGTAGGATTGTGGCTCTTTGGAGGTGTTAGAGTAGGAGGCAGGGCTGAGACCAGATGCAGGGGCTTGAAGATTGGATGCAGGTGTTAAACAAACCTCTGGCAGAAGCTAACTAGACGGGATGATAACCACAGGCAAAACCAGGCTGCAGCTCATCAGCTGTCTCTGCCACCTTACATGAACTTTGCCTAATTATAATATCATTTACATTGTGGTTTTAAAATTTCTCCATCCTTGAAATTACCATGACTGTTCTGAGACAACCATATAAAGTATGAAAATGGAAGGAAACACAATTCTAGGAATTACTACCCAAATTCCTAGTAAAAGCTAACCCCTTAGCCATGAATATTCCTCCCCTCAATTATAAGCCTTCAAAAGACCAAAAACCACTTTCTCCCAGTGCAGCTGCTCTTTTCAAACCTGTCTGCAAGCGCTCTCTCCTCTCTCTCTCTCTCACCTTCATTTTCAGTAAAAAAAGCTGGTGCTTGCTTGGCTTGTGTGGTGCATCCCGAAATTCTTGAGGATCACCAAGAACTTGGAAAACCCTTTACTCAGAGGCCACTAATGGGAGCACTTGTTCTATATTTTCTTAATAAGTTTAAGATACTAAACCATTCATACTTTTTAAAGACAAATTATTTTATTTTCAGGCTAAAGAAAAAATACTGAAAATAGTCATGTTTGGTGCTTTGGGACTCAACAAAATAACACCTAAGAACACACAAGACCAGACTCCAGTGTTTACAAAATCCCATAGGCAATATCTAAAGAAATCATATAAAATTTGAATTGACCTTGTCTAATACACCACAGGTATTAAGTTATTCAAAATATCACATTAAATTCAAATTACTGTGTTTCTAATATAGAGTAGATACATCCTTCGGTGTTGCACTTTTAGAAAAAGCAAAACATGCTTTTAAAGATACAATATCAGATTCAATGTATTAAAAATCAAAGTAAATTTGTCAGAAATTATTATTTTCCTTTTCATTTGAAAAATGATTTTTACAATAGTCATCATAAAAGACAACTTATATGTAATATATTTTCAATTAAGTAGTTGGTAATCTATTGGTTGTGAATCTATTAATGTTACAATATTTTGTTTGACAGTAGGTATTTTCAAGAAAATAGATAAACTATTTGAGGACTGAACTCACTAGAGTAGTTTAATTTTTAGAAATTGATGATTCATTTCCTGAATAAGTATTTATTAATTTCTAATTATGTTCCAGACAGGATTCTAGAGGCTGAGTACAGTTTGGTAAATGAAACAGATATGATTTCTTGTCTACAGAGAGTATATATTCTCTTCGGGAATAGAGATAATAACCAACCAGATAGACAAACAAGATAATTATAGGTTGTAATCCAGGCAATGAAGTAAATAAAACAGGGTGATGAGATACAAAGTAACCAGAGGCAACTTTTTAAGGAAGTAAGGTTTGTGTTAAGATCTGAAAGATAAGGAATCAGCAAGCCATGTAAAGATATGGGAGAAGAGCACCCTGTGTTTAAGGGACAGTGAGTTGAAAGCTGGGAGGTGGTAAAAGGATCCATATGTTTAAAGACTAGAAAGAGGCCAGTGTGGTTGGAAACTCTGTGCATAAATGGAGGTGAAACAGTATATGCTGCCAATGGAGAGACCAGAGGCAGCTCATGCACAGTTCTGGTAAGGAGGTCAAGTGCAATGGAAAGTCACTGAAGTCTTTGTGGGAAGTAGGGGTGGGTTAATGTAACTTACTGCATTTTTTAAAGATTCCTGCAGATGATGAATACAGAATGGATTGGGATTGGGTGTGGAATATGAGTCAAGCTGAGGTCATGGTAGAGATGGAACGATAGAGCAGATATGATAAATTCCTTGGAAAAGTAGCCAGTAAAATGACATGGTTACAGATGAGATTTGGAGGAAGGGAAAATATGTTTCTTATATTTTGGCATTGAGCAACTCAAAAAGACAGGATATAAAGGACATACCAGGAACTCCATTTTAGACATATTAAATTTGAGACTTCTGTTAGAATCCAAAAGAAGATGTCTAATAGTTTTATATATGAATCCATATGTAATTAGAAATACTTTGGAGATGAATTTAATATCGAAAAACAGCTTGAACTTTTCAATACCACATTTAGCACCATATATATTCATTCAAAAGACAAATATTTTCAGCTTACTATGACAAAGGCAAAAAATTCCTGCCTTCATGGATGTTACATGGTAATAGAACTTACCTTTTTTCAAAAAAAAATCCAGACTAATTTGAATAACAGACTTCACTTTTATTGAAAGGAGAAATAATTATGTGGAAAGAGGAAATGTATTTAGACTTTCAAAAAAATTAAATAATCTCCCAACTAAAACTATTTTAAACTTTGAGCCAGAAAGGCATGGAGGACAGTGGCCAAAAGCAAAGTAACAATATGCACAGAAGAGTGTCAAAGTAGAGAGCACTCCAAGGTCTGTAGTTAATAGTCTTGTCATAGTCTTGTTTAGAAGTCTTATAAATGATGCATAAAATGAAATGAAAAATGAAACCTCAGTGCTGTTTAATGTTCTTAAATGCAGTTCGGAAAGATATATTACCCAGGATCTTCCAAAGCTCTGTATATGTGATGAAAGGAGATGGTAACATGGTGAATACGCTTTTGGGTAGAAAATGGCAGAAATAATACAATTAAGGGGGAAGTGTAAATTCTATATTTATAAAATAATGGGGTTTTGATTTCTTAGGTACATCTTAGATGTCACACTAGGTGGCAGGTAATAGCAAGTAGGAGGTTAAAATTCATGATGAGCCTGAGCAAGGAAATGAGTGAAAATAACAAATAAGAAACAGTCAGCCAGATGTGGTGGCTCACGCCTGTAATTCCAGCATTTTGGGAGACCTAAGAGGATCACTTGAGGCCAGGACAAAGCGTGCACAACATAGCAAGACTCTGTCTCTATGAAAAATACAAAAATTAACTGGGCATGGTGAAGTGTGGCTGTAGTCCTAGCTACTTGGGAGGCTGAGCAAGGAGGATCACTTGAGCCAGGGAGTTGGAGGTTGCAGTGATTTGTGATCATACCACAGCATTCCAGTGTGCGTGACAGTGAGACACTGTTTTTAAAAAGAGAAGGAAGGAAGGGAGGGAAAGAGAAAGAGAAAGGTGGGGGGGAGAAAGAGAAAAACAGAAGAGAGAGGAAGGAAGGAAGGAAGGAAGGAAGGAAGGAAGGGAGGAAGGGAGGAAGGGAGGAAGGAAGGAAGGAAGGAAGGAAGGAAGGGGAGAGAAAGTGTCAAGGGAACTGTAGTTACCCAGGGTACACTGACAAACCCAAGCCCAATAAAGGAAACAGATAATATCAAGATAAATAGTTAAGATTCAGCAATTTTCAAATGTTATGAGCAACCTGATTGCCTGCTTTTATTAGTGTTCAAGCTTTGCCCCTGAACACATTTTGATTCTCATAAGTTTTATTTCAGTTCTAGGCTTTAAAATTAAACTTACTTACAGTCAAGGGTGATCAAGGAGTCAGAAGCCCAATGGCATCACATCATGCCAGGGTCCTCTGTTCCTCTGACAACGCAAAGCTCATCCTGATGTATAATTAAATGTTCTACAGAACTGCAGAATTTCATCCTGAAATCCTGATGCACAATTAAATGTGCTATAGAACTGCAGTACTGCTTTTTTTTTTCTTTAGAAATGGGACATTGCATCCAAACCTGTTTCTTATGGCTTGTTTATTGTTACCAGCTGCAAGGTATGATTGCCAGATAACACACGTACACACCCAGTTATGTTTGAATCCAGATAAATAACAGATTTTTTTTTAAGTATCGGTATGTCCCAAATGTTGCAACTCAGATATTGCTTATACTAAAAATTGTCTGTTATTTATCTGCAAGTCAAATGGAAGTGGGTGTTCTGGATTTTTAGTTACTTAATCTAGCATCTCTACCACCAGGACTTCCTGGGCCCAGCTGCCAGCTTAGTCCTCAGCTCATTCCCTGCAGTTCACTTACCGGGCCAATTATTGCCAGTCAACTTCCCCTAAATGTTGTCATCAGAGTCATTGTACAATATCTCCAGTGGCTTCTTCTGGGATCTTTTCTGTTGACCTATTTTGCTATAGTCCTGTTCTGACTCATAAAATCTAGGGTTAAAAACTGAACTTCACATCAAAAGTGCTTTAGATTATAGTAGCAGGTAGCTATGATGGTCTTTCCAGCATGGGCAATGACAAAACTCCCAAATTAAAAAAGAGGTTGTTTGAACAATTTATCTCAAAGGACAGATTATGATTAAAGCAGGGTCATAAGAATCACTATAATCTATTATCTGAAGGCATGAATTTGTTCTAATTTTGCCTCTGTGCCTTGCTCCTCCTGGCTTAATGTCACAGGGACAAGAGGCATCGTATTAGAATTTAATAAAGTTAGGTAGTATAACCAAAGCAGAAATACTGCATTAATTTTGGTTGTAATACCTAAGTAAAAATACAACAGAACTAAAGGAAGTTTCAGATTAAAGAACTCAAAACACTTTTTCCCTGCTTAGGACATGCGAAAACAGATTTAAACACATCAGTTACCTTCCAGGAACGACTTCCAAAGACACACCACACAATTCGGCCATCAAGGAAGCCAGGGCCACTTCTACTAATAGGAAGCTACTGCATCCGGAACCACATCCTTACGGCCAGAACGAGAAACCTGACACACTCAGTCATGTCCCATAATTAGGAAGCCATGGCTGCTGCTGCTGCCACTTACATACCTGTCCCTTGCTTTTAAACCACACGGGCACAATGGATGCTTCAGGCCCTGCCTCTTCGTCACCTCAACACTTAAGACTGGATACCAAAGACACTGCTTGTTTGTTTGAGAAAACTAAATGCCTCCATATCTGTATTTGGCATTAGAAGTGGAAGTTGCATGAAAAGCCTGCTATCTGTTCATATTTTCCTTCCAAATATCATGCAAAGCCTATCTTATTGCTTGAACTTAAATATTGATACCTTCCAGAACTAGTTCCAAAAAGATCTGGGAAGTGCAGTATGTAGTTGCCCAACATCTAAGAAAACTCTTCCGATTATCTAATAGCAAGAAATAACATTCTTCAAAGGCAAGAAAAGAACAAATTAGATTATAAATGGGAGGTTAAGTAGTTTTCTTTTATGATCATAAACTAGGCTTGGCTTGCAATTAATTCCAGAGATTAATATTTTGCATGAACTATTTCACACATTTTTTGACAGAAGGCATTGCGCTTTGGAAAAAGCTTTTCTTAAAATAATAACTTGAGAGATTTAAGAAAAAGTTTTTATACATCATTAATAGAAGATGATCTGTTAAAACAGCCTGTATATAAACATTAAAGCTATATATTCTCCAAGTTATCTTCTAGTTATTATAAGTATAAATATATCCTAGAATTCCTTATTATTATTATTTACTATGATCCAATGCCTAAGGAAATTGTTAACATTTTGTGAAAACTACATAAGAATTCTTCTAAAATTCTTCTCAGCACCTACCACAGTGTTTTGCACACTATAAACACTTAATAAAAATTTTTTAGTAGATTCATACTGGAATTATCCAGCAAGGGAAAAGATAATCACTACAAAGTGAGAAAAAACACATTACTCATCTTCATGAAATTCTCTTTAAATAAACCAAATTGTATTTCTACACAGTATTAAGTTCTTTTCTAGGGTGGAGTTGCTTTCCTTGTATTTTTAAGCATTATTTGATAGTTTATAGAATGTCCCACTTGGATTTTATAGATATTGATCTTTCAATTATTTTAATTAATACAGTTTTCAAAATTTACAAGTAAGGAAAAAATGTAAAAGTTTAAAATTGCAAAATTAAGAGAATGGTACATTGCCAATAGATTAACAAGAAGAAATATTAATGTAGTGGATTTAAATAATCACTGCAGTGACTTACAATTTTAAAGAAAACAAAATTAACCTTTACTTCTCGTGTCTTTTTCTTAAGATTTGGCTTGCTAATGTTTTCAGCCATTTTTATACCTATAAACCTGAAATTTTTAACAGCCCAATTTAAAAAATATCTACATCTCAACATAGCTTGACTACTAAACATGACCCCACACCCCAAGATACAATTATTAAGCTTTAGTATTCACAAACAAGTCTCTCTGAGCTCTGATGGTTTATCAGTTTATGTTGCTGTGCTCTTATTCCTACTTAAAAATATTGACAATATTTAGGTATTTAGAGCATTTTGATTACAAACATGCTCAATATCCATCCAACCCCCTTCTAGCATGCCTTCAAAAATGGCAATGTCTGAAAAACAAAAAGTAAATTTTAGAGAATCATTTACAGCCAGGGTTTTGGAATCTTTCAAGCAGAAACTCTGGTAGAGAATTAGAGTAAAGGAAACAATTTGAGACTGCCAAAGATAGGTACACTGTGTAAACACATAAGAGGAGGCATTTTGTTCTGAGACATCACTGGCTGAGAGTCTAGCATCTGGTTTGTGTTGTCATAGGTGCCAAGTGGCATGAGCCAGTGTCCTTAGGGTTTCCATCACAAGAATCTTGCATTTGAGTATTTCCCTTGGCTGCCTTTTTCTGGGCCGTATCTAGCCACCACCCATCTCCACAAAATATCCTCTCGTAAATCTCTTTCTGCTTAAAATAGTTAGGGTGGATTCTCAAAATCCTAACCAAAGAGTAACACTTAGAAACTTGGGAAGATGCCTCAGCAATAAATGCCAATAGGATTGCCCTGAAAAATAGTCTATCTAGATTGAGTTACATTATGACTAGAGCTGTCTCCAGCAGAAGTCTTTCCTACCAACCCCAGAGTCTTTTAGGATTATCTGTCTGTAAGTGACCTCCCCCATTAAAGGCTCCTTTAACTGTGGATTCAGACTTAGCTAAATATGGGCACATAGATTTATCAGCAGTATTTTACCTGACAACAGGCAAGATTTGAAGTCACCTGCTCTCTAGTCTAGTCAGTCAAATGGTAAAATCACCCACAAAATTATTCATTTATTAAATTTAGTGCCAGCCACCAACCAAACTTCTGATTCTAATCTGGTTTAACTCAGTATATGGGCATAGGTGTCTAAAGAAATTCCCTCCCTTTAGGAACTGATTTCTTTAAGCAAGTGCCTACTTACAGTGATATTCTTTTTTGTCTTTGGCCACCAAGACTCTTTTACACAAAAGTCAAATCCTGTACATCTTATATTATAAACAGGATAATATAATAGTTTTATGGAACAACATTTTGAATTAGACATAACCATTATTGCAGTAGAAGAGATGTGATTACTCCTTAATTACCAATATAAACTAAAAAGATTGGCAAGTTATTTGTATATAATCACATTTTTTTCTGAATGCCCAGACACTCTTGATAAGAGGTGTGATCATACCAGATTAGTCCTCCATACTGGATGATACTGTGTTTCTTTCCATGGGTCAGATTTTTATAAAGAGCAAACATTCCTCTTTTTTAGTAGACAAATAATCTATCAAGTCAACCTGATCCTATTATGGTTATGACCAGGTTATATTGCTAGTAGCAATAAATAAGAAATGAAAGAGCTGGACTTTGAGACGATTGCTGCAAAGTTAGAGGGCAACTAAAAGTATCCTAAAAATACTGCAGTGTATATTTGCAGGGTATCTAAAGGATATAAGGATTAATGGGACACCACAGTTTCCCTCTTCAGCTTTGCTTTATCCACCATCCCAGTATATATAGCCTTCCTCACATCTTTAGCTAACATATATTAGTAAGGCAGCTCCCCTTTTCAAAGTTTTATCTTTATTATTCTAAATTTGGCAAAAAAAATTCAAGAGGACCAAATATGAGAATATGACATGGCCACTCTGATGACTCCTTAGCAGGTACTGTCCTTAAACTTGATGTTTTATAATTTTGAGATATGTCTTCTTATGGTATTGGGGTTGGGAAATCACCCCTGGAGGAGTAATACTAAATATGAGCAGCATGATTATTACATTCTGCTCCAGCTTTACTCAGCATCCTGTATGGCGTAGACTCTATAACTTAAGTTAAAATGGAAAAACATGGCTTTGATGAATTCATGCCTTACTATTGGAAAGAAAATGATCCACAGAATAGTATTGCCTGCACATCTATGGGGAAATCATTAAAGTTACATTTTGATGTGAAGTAAAAAAAAATCAAGAATATCATTATTTTGAAAGAATGTACTCTTAATTTAATTGCAAGTCTCTGTTGCTGCAATCATGGCTGGGTACCAGATGATTTCCACACAACATTATCTAATAAGCTAACTGCTGGACAAGAGAATGTATCAAAAGAAGCCAGAAGATATTTTCAACTTACTTCAAAATCTTGTAAAAATACATTTAATTATGGTGATCTATTTCTCCAGAGTCCTAACTGTAAGAGATTATGGGAGATAAAGTTTTCAGTTTCCTAATATCTCCAGAACAGGCACTCAGAAGGAGTGTACTAGAAGACCAGTCAAATCAATCACAGTTTTCGCTGAAATAATATTTGATATCTATTGGCCAAGACTAGATCCCAAACTAATATATGTACTGTTTGTTAGACATAATGGCTATTGCAGTCATCAATGAAGACTCAGAAGATGGAAACTAAATGTTTTGCATTACAAAGGTACCCTTCTAGGGCCACGTCCACAAAGAATACCCAGTCACCCAAGAAATAATGATGGCTCAGAAAGTCAATGCTTTTATTGTGGAATAAAAATGTGAGAGTCCTGAAATGTTGCATTAGAATTAAATTTTACTTGTAAAACAAGGCAAATAACAATAGTGTTAAAGTAGAGATCTAAAATGCAATGTTCAATATTCTAATTTAATCTTTCCCTTGTTTTTATACCAATGGAGTATTTTCTGTAAGAAGTAGGAAAAATATGAGAGTTCATACTTTGTTGATCATGAGCCTATAATTCAAGACTCTCAATTTAGTTTATTTAACAATAAGACAAAAGCCTTTTGGCATATGAATGTTATTAATAAAAAGTAATCAGGCTTCAAACTCTTCAATATGCTCCTAAATATTTATATTAATCAAAGAGTCTGTTTATATTTTGAGTAAAAAAATGTTTTAGTAGCCCAATAGAAGTAATTTACAATGAGTTATAGAGAATTCTTTCATATTCTTAAACAGGAACACGTTCTCAGCACCAAAGTATTAATATTTCTTATTGGCTAGCAGCAATAAGAACTGGCAACTCATAAGCAGGCCATCAACAGATAATGTTTTATTGTGGTAAGTTCACTCAGGAATGTTCTCACCATGAAAGAGATAAAAAAAAATCAGAGTACTATAAAAAACCACAAGGACCTAATTCTTAAAAGCTATCAAAAGAATCAGAAACACTGACATTGTGCCACAGTGCCCCCTGGCATATAGAACATGTTGTAATTTTATTTTGAAAACAAAAATCTAGAATATTTTTTATTTAAAGAAAAGGCCCACTTCAGCTATTGAAGTACATACAGAAGGGATGACTGGATAAAGGTAATTCTATCTGTTAATAGGATATTCAAGTGGATTCAAATGGGGTAATAGAGTTCATCTATAGGCATATATGTGCCTATTTTGAATGAGTATGAAGGTAAAATATCAAGATAGTGTATATAAAGGTTGTCATATATAAATTGCTCAATAAAATAACATACTAGTATTTTACCTTTATCATGTAGTTACTCAAATAGGTTTATTTTTCTACCATTAATATTTCATCATATGCACACATTATTTCAAGATATTAAATCAAAGATTAATCTGTGTGTTATTGATCTGGTGATATTTAATCACAGGGTATATACTATTCATCTCAATATTGTGGTTTAATAGAGACAAATAAAAAATAAAAACCCATATTTCTTTTTATTTTTAAGATACTTTATGATGTAACATATAATAGGAAACATGGGAAATGAGGAAGGCTTAGGAGAATAGGTATTATAATGATAAGTCCAAGGATCAAATTACTTTGTTGAAGGATCAGGAAAGCCCTGGGATAAAGGAAACCTTAGTGAGCAGATTCTTTTGGAGAATGTTTAAAGGAGACAAAATTAGTGGTATGAAGTTCTAGGGTACAATTTACCAAAGAATATGACTCTGAGAAAATAAAATTTTTGCAGTTAAACAAGGATCTACAAATTTACTATGACCAGCACTTATGAGTTATAAATAACCTGCTTCTGTTGAAATTTTGTCCTATTTAGGTGACATCAGTCATACCAACTCATAAAAGATCCCCTTCACCCAGAATAAAGGCATTCAGACGATATACCTTGGTCCTCGATTGTGTCAATTCACCATGCAATTGGTTTGACTAATTACATTATTGTATTGGGTTTAAATGCATGAATGTATTCAAAGATGTATTAACAAAAGGGTTGGTAATCCAAGGGATCTTTCAAGTCCAATGTCAGGGCCCAGCTGACCACTTTCCCTTTGGATTAAGACACACCTCTTAGGATAATGATGGTCTCCAGTTCCACACAAGTTGCTGCAAAAGACATTAATTCATTGCTTTTCTATATCTGAATACTATTCCATGGTATATAAAGGACATTGGAAACCCAGGAAGGGTGGAGGGTGGGGGTGGGGTGAGGTATAAAAGCTTACCTGTTGGGTAGAATGAACACTATCCTGGGGACGGTCACACTAAAAGTCCTGACTTCAGCATTATACAATGAATCCATGTAACAAAAACGGTTGTATCTCCTTAATATTTTGAAATTAAAAAAAAAGACACATATCATGGTGTCCTACCCAAGTTCATGGCTGTCTACCTGAGATGTAGGAGCTGCTTAAATGTTGAGGAATTTTGATTTCCCCCACCTGGCCACAAAGGTCATATTTCTCCAGCTTCTGCAGATGATTCAAATATTCATTATTTTTCCATTGATACTTTACCATCACTCAGGTCTCCCTGGATAGGTTTCATTGTTTTGCTTCAGGACTGCCACCAATTATAGCTTCCCAATATCTACAATGAATGATATTGGCAAAGCAGATATTCTATTTATGTAAGCATTTTAATAAGGCAATATGACAAACTTATTTGAGTTCACCAGTGTTTCTTTTACCAATCTTATATATTAACATTCTATTTATTCCTAATGCTGACTATCATAGATGAAATTTTAACCAGTTCTTGATGGTCTTTCATACCTGCTTTAAGCCAGAAAACCCTTGTAAATATGTCCTCAGAATCAAAAATGCCAACAAAGAGAAAAAAAATTGATTGGAAAGACTTAGGAAAATCATTGCTTGTTGCTCATTCCTGTCTAGTTCTTCATTAGAAGTACCAAAAAATGCCTCACTGGAACACTCTAAAGTATATATTTTTTTCATATCAGAAGTTTATGACAATTATGAAAATACTGCAAAGAAATAGATAAAAACAATTTATAGGATACTATATAAGCACAACCATTGTGTTATATTATACTCATCATTTTTCTATATATATGTTTTATTTTTTACCAAATAAAGTTTATTGTTGCTATAGTTGGGTTATGGTTTGTTTGTGGCCATCAAAACTCATGTTGATTCTAATGTGGCCATGTTGGGAGGTGAAGCCTAGAGAGAAGTGTTTGAATCTTGGGGATGGATCCCGCATAAATGGCTCAGTGCCATTCTACTGGTATTGAATGAGTTCTCACCTTCAGGAAACTAGATTAGTTTTATTGATAGTAGGTTGTTATAAAGACAGGATACCCCTCGAGTTTTCTACTCTTCCCATGTGTCCACTTGCCCTTTGACCTTCTCTGCCATGTTTTGATTTAGCACATGGTCCTCACCAGAAACCAAGCAGATGCTGGTGCCATGCTTCTCATACTCCTCAGCCTGCAGACTAATGAGCTAAACAAAGCTATTTTCTTTATAAATTACCCAGCCTCAGGTATTCCATTGTAGCAACAAAAAATGGATTAAGACAGCTGTTAACCAAAAATATTTATGATGACATTTTATTGTCAAGCTCAACTTTCTTCGTTTTTCTAGAACTGGGCTTACAACCAGGTCATCCAGCCTCTCCTACTTACATATCAGGAACACCTAGAAATATTATGTGATTCATCTAAATGCATAGCATTAGGATTAAGTGTTAGGCTTAGATGCCAGTCTTCTTGCCTCCTAATTTAGAACTCCTTATATTGCACCATGTGCTAACCATGTATTTTAAGAAAACACCCTCAGATAAAACCACTACCTGAAAATTTTTTGTTTTTCTATTTCCTGGATTTTCTTCAATATTTTACCATAGAAATTCATATCACAGAGTAGCATCTTATTAATATTGCATCTTTTTGGCATAATTCAGTAATTTATTTTAAAATTTTTAAATAGGTTGGACTAAAATTGAAATTGTTTCACAAGCTGGCAAAAGTATTGTTTAGAGAGGCATTTTAATATTTCAACAGAATTGGTTTGTAAAATTAAGCTGGATACCAGGTAAAATGAAGGTTGGGTGGAACAAGAAAAATGGGTAGTGCATAATTTTGACCCCTGAGATAAGGTAAGCACATGGAGGTAAGCCACATTGTTCCCTTGGCCCTCTGCAAACAGTTTCCAGATGCAGTGTAGGGAGAGGCGAGCCTAACATTGCATAGCGATCTTGCTGAGCTGGGGAGACAGGGACACAGGAAATCACAGCTACTGAGCCAGCCAGAATTTGCTTAGCAAGGTAACAAAGAAAAGGGGACTGTGCAGAGATGGAGCTCCAGAATTCTGCGTAAATCTCGCCCTGAGTATTCTGCTGAATAGTAGTTTATATATGTTCAGGGAGAGACTTCACAAGGCCTTGTAAAAAGCAACTACTGGGAAAAACTTATCAAAAACAAGTTTGTTTTAAGTAAAATAAAGAACATAAATAAAACTGTAAACTAAACACCTATTAATACTTGAGCTTGTATAAGGCTGGAAATGTTTAATACTGACCTTCTAAAGCGGAGAAATTCATTGGAAAGTCAGAGCATTGAGTAGTGATCTCAGAAAGTCCATGTTTTAAAAGTAGGCCTAATGTCAAGAGTAAAAGCTACTAAGACCCACCATAACCAAGCTTAAAAATGAGCTTCAAAGGGATTAAGCTGATTTACAAGTAAATTAACTGACTTCCAGAGAAAGAATCCAAAAAACTTCAGTATTCTATCAAGACAATAAAGCCCAAACAATCATTTTAAAAGTATCAATAAACTTAAGAATATAAATGATTACATTACATATAAATGGATTTGAACCTCCAACAGTTAATCTGGATAAAAAATAAACAAGATACAATTATATGATATTTTCAAGAAATTTGTTTAAAAAATCAGATGGAAAAACAAGTGTCATACAAATACTGATTATAAGAAAGCTGGAATAGCATAGTAAGGTCAAAGTGGACCCTATATAAGGAGTACTTAACAGAAAAAGATACTTTATACTGGTGATAAATGAGCGAATTTATTAATAATACAGAACACTTCTAAATGTTCATGCCCTGTTAAAACAGCTTCAAAATACATAAAGGAAAAACTGATAGAACTTAAGAGGAAAATAAATAAATCCACAACTATCATTGGAGAGTATAATATTACTGTCTTAGTAATTAATGGAGGAAGTAAGCACAAAATTATAAGGCTATCAAAGACTTGAAAACCACTATGAACCTATTTGATCTCCCAGACATTTTAGAACACTACATCCCAAAACAGAAAAATATACATTCTTTCAAGTGTATATTGAAGATAAACTACAATAGGCTATATGCAGGGTAAGAGCAAAAACCCCCAGACAAATCTGAGATCATCCAAAGCACATCTCTGAACACAATGGAATTCACTTAGAAGTAATCAATAAAAAGAATATCTGGATTACTTATGAATATTCAGAAATTAGGCAACAGAATTTAAAATAACATAAGGGTCAAAGAAAATGAGGTAGGAAAATTTTTAAATATTTTGAACTGAATGAAAATGAAAACATGATATATCCAAATGTGCAGGATGTATTTAAAGCCATGCATAGTGAGTGTAAATAGCTCTAAATGCTTGGAAAAAACAAGTTCAAATTATTAATAGATAGAAGGAAAGGAATAGTAAAGACAAGAGCAAAAAGAAATAATTTATAAAACAGAAAAACAATAGAAAAAATGAGACCAAAAGTCAATTGATTAACAATCTTAATAAAATTGATAAACATTTAGGTCTACTGGTAAAAAAGAAAAGAGAGGAATTAAAAGTTATCAATATCAGTAAATAAAGAGGGCATCATCACCATTAATATAGAAATTAAATGAGTAATGAGGGAATTATCAAACAATTTTATGACAATATGTTTGACAACTAATGGATAAATTGCTTGAAAACACAATTTACTAAACTAATGCAAGAAGAAATAGACACTCTGAATAGTACTATATCTGAGAGTGAAATCGAAAATATAAATAAAAACCTTTCTAAAAATAAAATCCCATGCTCAGGTGACTTCACTGTTGAAATCTATCACATATTTAAAAAAGAAATAATATCAGTTTCATCAAATTGCTTTCATAAACTAGAGAAAGAGTGAACATATTCTAACTCTTTTTATGAGTCCAGATAATTTTAATACCAAAATCAGAAAAGTCATTACAAGAAAACTATGAAAATATTTCCCATGAACTAACACAAAAAATCCCTAAAATATTAGGAAATTGATTCCAGAAATACATTTTTTTAAAAAAAGGGAAATATACCATTACCAAGCAGGAATTATAGGAATGAAAGGTTGGTTTAACATTCAAAATTTAATGAATTCAATACAATACATTAAAATAATAAACAAAAAATTTTACAATCATCTTAATAATCACAGAAAAGGCATTTGAAAAACTCACACCCATTGATATTAAAAATTCTCACAAGCTGTGAGTAGAGGGAAACTTTTTCAAAGTATTAAAGAACATCTAAAGAAAAAGTACAATTAATGTCATACAAGATAGTGAAATGCTGAAAACTTTCTCCCAAAGATTGGAACAAGTAAAGGATATTATTTTCACTATTTTTATTCAGCATTTTACTGGAGGTCATAGCCAGTGCAAAAATTCAACAATTAGTACAAAACTAAAGAATCTGTCAAAATCTCCTAATTTAATGATTAAATTTAGAATGGTCACAGGACACAAAGCGGTAATACAAAACTCTATTTTCTATACTAACAATAAACAATTAGAAAATAAAATAAAATATATGCTATCTTTCACAGGTAACCATTTCCAAGACCTCCACACTGAAACTACAAAAGTTTGAGGAGGGAAATTTAAAACCTAAATAGGAGATTTAAGAGTGGGGTTGCATATGAAGGTAAAATGTGGAATATAATTGGTAAAGGTAACTAGAGGTAAAATGGCAGTCAAAGGCAATTGTCTGAAGGAGGCTACATTAGAGGTTACTTTTCTGGAAAATTGAGGTCCATGATAAAAGGTTCATCTCAGTTTCATATCCACATTTAGTCCAAAGCAGATCATTGTGTATATGTGTTTCTTCCTGCCCCACATACACTTTTTAGCATTGTCAAACTCTCTATGTAAACAAAGACCTTTTGTCTTTCAGCCTCTAAACCTGCTGATGAATTCCAGAGAGCTAGTTCTTTCCTCAACTCATCTGTTATCATTACTCAGCCTCTGATCAAGTTCTATGATGAAATTTTTTTGTAGATGTACATGTACTTGGGTGGCTATATTTCTATGCATTTAATGAGAAACTTTGCTTACCAATATATTTATGAGGCTTCAGAAATATGACTGACATATTTGTGAGCTACAATTTCTAAATTAAACCAAAAAAGAAAGGTATCTGACTGTGTATGCTGATCTTTCCTTGAATGAACTACAGGGCCTCATTATAACTTAGACCACCCAGAAAAAGCATTACAATGAGGTTTGGTCCAGATCAACTTGCAGTATAATGTCTTCAGATGTTGCCTTTTCACACCACACTAATTTGACTTGGTTTGCTCTCCATTTTTCATTTCTTACTTTCTTGTTGAGTTTTGAGGTTTGGGATTTTTGGGGTTTTTAGAATATAGCATGGCCTTCCCAGACCATCCATCCTGAAAATTTGGGACTCAGATTCATATTCTTCTTTGGAAATGCTCATAGTGAAACATGATGTTTATTTTATCATTTATTGATAATATTCTAGTTAGGATTTAGTATAATAAAATATAACCTTACTTGTACATGATTGGGAACTATTTTATGCCCTTTTTGTATTTTACCATATTAGAAACTCTTGTGAATTTTAGTGAAGAACACAAATTTACAGCAGCTGTGTTTAAATAAACCAATAAAAAGTGGTCTTATTTTTGCTTGTTCATTAGAAAATTATGTCAATAAATATATGTTACATCTAAGTTTATTTTTAAATCCTAGAAAAAATCTTATTCATTTATGACCTTTGTTTTACATTAGAATTTTTAAATGGTGTATTTCAAATGTAATATTTGAAGTTTGAATTCTACATTTGTAGACTGGATTTAAGTATCTTGCCAGAACAAGTGACTGATATTTTTGGCCACAAAAAGAAAGCTTTTTAGGTATTTGGTTAGACATTGGAATGGTGTAGGGGAGAAAAAATAATTTCTTTTCCTCACTCACCACAATGTCGATGATTATGGCATCCCTATAACAAAAAGACAGATTAATAAGAAAGAAAACATAAATTTATTTAACCAAAGTTTTCTGTGACATGGGAGTGGTCAGAAATGTTCATTACAGCTGTCTGATCTTCATCAAAAGACCCAAGGAAACTGTCTTTTTATGGTTATGTTTGATGAAGAAGTAAGATTGGACAAAAAGGATAGGATCTAATGATGATAAACTAAGAGAGGATGCCCCAGCAAGGCCTGTCTATTCAGGCCTTTATTGGTCTCCAAGTATAGGGAAGTACACCTCTGAAATGAGGGTTATGACCTACTTTCAGATGAAATAAATCAGACAAATCCTTGACGGCCAGCTCTCACACAGAAAAACAGGGGAAGGGCAGAGTGACCGTCTCACTTCTGAGGCCATCCTGCTACCAATATAATCTCCTCCCAAAAGGTGAGATTCTTTCTCCTTCCATGTGGGGAAGCCAACACGTAAAACTAAAAGTGAGTATTAAGCTGATCAGGCTGTATTTAATTGGTTAAGGAATGCAAAAGCAGGGCAGAGCTCACAAATCTACTTCTTATTGTTAGAGGGGTGGGGAACCTGGGGCCTTGGGGCCACATGTGGCCTTCTGGATCCTCGAGTTTGGCCTTTTGACTGAATCCAAATTTTACAGAAAAATTCTTTTGATAAAGAGATTTGTTCTATGAAGTTTGGATTCGGTGGAGGGGCTGCATTTGGGAGTCTGGAGGGCCACATGGGGCCTTGAGGCCACAGGTTCTCTGTCCCTTTGGTGGTTTTTTTTGGTCATCACCATGGTGATTGTCAACTTTCATGGCACTGGGGTGGAATGTCATTTAGCATGGAAATTAGATTATAATAAAGTTAGGGGTCTTTAGAGGTCAAATGGATGACTATCTTGGATCCCACCAGTCTTAGCCAGTTTTCAAGCATCTGGTCACAAGGATCTCAGTCCTCCTGCTCCTTAAAGATAAGCACAGTTAGGCAGGCAGAATTTGAGGGGGAGATAAATACTCAGCTATGTTAGGCAGAGCTGGAGGGGGAGGTAAATGCTCACCTGTGTTTCACAGGCATTATACTAGGTAACACTCCCAGTATCCTTTAGTGCAAGTTACTTTGGGATAGCATTTTCTGAATGCTTAGAACGGGAAGAGGAATCATGCAAATGTGGAATTTGCTAACTTAAATATGAATTGTTTATATTGTATTTTCTTTGCCATTTCTCAATTTCCAATTTTGAAGAATAAAATTGGGAAAGAGATTTCTATCTGCTACATAATCAAGAAGTTATGCTTTTTTCTCTAATAGGAAATTTGCAATGAGTATATATTTATTTTGGTTGAGAAACATTATAGAATAGATCTTATTCTTAAAATTTTGATGTGTATTTTAATTTGCTACCACTGCTACACTGTTTAAGCAAGAAAGAGATAATGTGATACTTCACCAAAAACACAGGTCAACAGGACCCACAGTGAGTGGAACTACACACTCAAGTTTCATCTGCATTTTCTGTTCTTCTCTGTCTCTCATCTTTGTTTTGGTCCTCTTACTGTTTTCCCTCTTTTCTAGTTCACATTGGCCACTGTCATCCTAAAATCATTTTAGCAGCAGTGTTACACTAACATTGTTCAAGGTTAGTACTGAGTGAAAAAAAGCATATATGTATTCATCTTAACTCCACATAGAACATTATCCAGAGGAGTTCTCTGATTGATTCCGACTGTGTCAGATATCATCCCTGAACCATCTGCTGTGACTAAGGCAACAGAGGGCCATGATAGGCAGCGTGTATTCTGGGCAACAAAAATACCACAAAGGGCTTAAAAGGCATTTACTTAATCAAAGTATTTTATTTTAATTGCTATTGATTTGTTCATGAAGGCATTTCTTTCCAGAAAGATCTATGACTATTATAAGATAGTGAGGAGATTCTTAAGTTCTAACTTCTGGAAATAATTTGGAAATACAAAAATTCATGTCTCAAAATTGTGTTAACTCATCATATTTGGATAAATTATTTCTAGTTAAAAATTGTTACATATTTTCTTTAAAAAGCTTGTTAATAGTTTAAAGCACAACAAATCATATCTTATTATTACATCATTTAGAGATACATAAGTTTAACATTTTCAAAATGATTATTTGACTCTTGTTCTTAATCATATATAAGATGTATTTTCTTGAAAAATTGGTAAAATACATGTATTTATATGCTTTCACCTGTTAGCACTATATTATAAACATATATCCACATCATTAGACATTTTACTATAAACTTGTTTTATTGGCTATATAATACCCCATCAGATAGCGGTACTATTTGTTTATTTAACCAAACCCCTATTACTGGACATTAAAACATATATATGTAATATTTTGATAAATTGTCCTATAGATTAATATTTATACATATATAGTATTGTTTCCTTAGATAAATTTATAGAAATGCTCTAAAACATTAAAAAAATTACAAGTCTTTGATACACATAGCAACACATTTTATTTAAAAAATATGTTGGTAATCATCTCAGACAATCATAAATCAATGTCAGGCTTGTATCAGATGTTTCCTCAAGTGTCAAGTAGAAACTGATTATCTTTTATGAAATGAGAGCACATAAGACAAAAACCAGGCAGAATATAAAATACTAGCAGTGCATTCTAATGAAGACTGTACTGACTTTTGACTATCTGTTCTTTCAACATTTAGAGAGTAATTTTACATTAAAATTTTTTGACATATTTCAGTGAGAGATGTGTGACAGCGAAAGATAAGGAAAGTGTACTCATAGGAGTCAGGATGATTGTCTCCACTTTAGTCATTGTGAGGACTGGCAAGTCTGAAATCCCAAAAAGTAGGCAGCAGCCTGAACACTCAGGCAGGATTTAACACTACAGTCTTGAGGTAGAATTGCTTCTCCAGGAAACCTCAATTTTTGTTCATAAGGCCTTAAATGGACTAAAGGAGTCTCTAGCCACATTATTAAGAGGAATCTCTTTTACTTAAAGTCAACTGATTGTAGATGTTAAACAAATCTATAAAATATTAAATATCTTCCCAGAAACATCTACATTAGCATTTGTTTAAATAATTGAGTAGTATAACCCTAACCAAGTTGACCCAAAAACCTAACCATCACAAGGACGTACACATTATAAAAATTAGGATACATAAGGACCAGACACTGAATTCTATAACCCTTGTAAATTATGAAATATATTGTTTGTCCTCTAGGAACATTTCTAAAGCTATAGTTCTCAAGCAATGTGGGTTTCCATATTAATTTATTACTTTAATAACTTTAGTGCTCATATACTTACTGTAATTGGGCCTTTATATGAATTCCTCATGCTTTGATAAGTTTCTTACTGCTGCAAAAAAAAAAATGACCACAGAATTGGTGGCTTAAAAAATTTATCACATTTTTACAGCACAATCCTATTATCTTATAGTTTTGGAGGTCAGATTTGTGAAATGGATCTTATGGTTAAAATTGAGTTGTTGGTAGAACAGCATTCTTTCTGGAGGTTCTAGGGGAGCATCTGTTTATTTCTTGCCTTTTCTACGATCTAGTCTGCCTGCCTTTCTTGGCATGTGGCCCCTTCCTCCATGTTCAAAACCAGCAGTGTAGCATCTTACAATCTGTCTCTTCTCTGACCTCTGCTTCCATCATCACGTTTCCTTCTCTGATTCTGACCCCTCTGCCTTCTTCTTATAAGTGTAATTTTTTTTACTGCATTGGGCATACAAAGGTAATTGAGGATAATCATCCCATCTCAATATCCTTAACCATAATCAAATCTGCTAAGTACCCTTTGCCATGTGGGATAACATATTCACTTGTTTCAGGGATTAAGACATGAACATCTTGGGGGACCATATGCTCATATAAGTTCTTTGTATTTATTGTCCTGAAAACATGGATAATTGTTTAAGTAATGTATGAACATTTACAGTCATTGCATGATTAGCCTCTATTTTAGCATATTGCTTTGATTAACCTTCAGAGAAAGGTACTAACATTATTAAAAGATAATTTTCAAAAGGTAAATAATGATTCTCATACAAATATAAAATGAACACATAGCAAAGATGTAATTTACTTATTAATAAGGGAAGCAATAAAATGTTACAGTTATTTCCAAGGAAAATTCAAAGCATCACACTCATATAAGTCAGTCAAGAATGATGAAATTATTTTACACATAGATGCAAAACTGGCTTTTTTCCATTGGACATGGGGCAAAATTAATTGCCATCCACTGGGCAGAATTATTTTCATGTCTATAGACAAGAATGCTTTCCATTGCTATCAGTCATTTCCAACTCACAGAGTTATAAAATAGCACAAAGAAAGCAATGGTTCAAATATCATAGAACTAGAGAAATTGGAAAAGTGTGCTTTTAGAACACTTAAAGTTTTCCACTGAAGACACCAAATAATTTTCTGGTCCATTTCAAAGTCTTTCACAATTTTTTCTGACAGTATTTTTACTAAATTTGTATTCAGTAAATTTATCAAAATGGAGAAGAAAAGCATATCCTAAAGTACACACTAAAACTCAAATTAAAAACAAGGAATGACCCTAACTTTATTTATATAAACTTTAAGTTTAAATAATGTAATCCTAAGGGCAAAACAATGAACTGACTAATGGTTATGACCAATGGCTACAAAATTCTATATTCTGCTTGCAGCAATGTAATTATCTTTAATTTATTGATTTTGGAAGTGACAAAATTATATTCACTTGTATTCCCAAAAGCTTCTTACTTTTATTTTGGATTTTTTTTACTGACAATGTTTTTACTTTCATATTAAATGCATATTAAAAAATAAAATTTGTGACCTCAAAAGTGCATTAACCCTTAAAATTAAAAATATGTCACATGACTATGTTAAATTTTAAATTATTGTCTAATAAAACTAAATTTTATTTAGGTAAAATGGATTACTACCAATATGTTTTGTTTTACCATGGTTTTAAGATCTAATAAGGTTGCATTTGAATAAGATGAACAAGAATATAAATTTGTGCAATATTTGTGCAGGCAGTCTCTGGGTTACAGACAACCCGATTTATAGCAATCCGTACTTACGAATGGGCTCCAAAGGCTCCCCATAAGGATAATTTATAATTAAATAATTAAATTAATAATTCAGGAACTGGTTTCTTCCGCGCATGTAAACAAATCCACATGGTGTAAGCAGTTTGTTGACGCAGCATCTCATTCTAGGGGCTAGTCTCATAGAGAAGCAGTGGATAGAAACACAAGAACACGAAAAATCAGAAGATTCAGAGCCAAGAAAGTTTATGACAAAAGAATTAGCTGAAGCCTTTCGTCTCATTGAAGCAGGATTTGCTAAGCTTGAGGAACAAGATCCTAACATTGAGCGGTTTACAGAGGTTTACCAGACGGTTAGTGAGAACATCAGCTGCTGCAAGGCCATTTATGATGGAAAAAAAAGAAAAAGACTGTGGAAAGAACCCTAGATACCTTTTTCAAGAAAGCGACTTCAGCAGTAAGCTCCCCTCCTCCAGCAAGAGAATCAAATCCTGATTCTCCAGCACCTGCTCCATCCTCTCCAGCACCATTTCCATCATCTTCCCATTAATGTCAGCTACATTCTTGCCTCAAAATGCCCCTTCCAATAAGTAAGACATTGATGCAACATTAGATGGATATTAACCTTTAATTTTTTTTTGAAATTTCTCCTATTTCCTATATCTCCTATCCAAACTTTTTGTTTGAGTTTTTTTTTATGTTCTATTTTAATTAAAAGAAAGAGCACAATGGTTTCTGTAACTTATTATTATAGTACAGGGGTATTATTATCATTACAGTATTACACTGTATTATTATTACCACATATGAGCCATTATAGTATTTTCTTGGCTGCAGGCATTTGCACTTTGGATTTTCAGGAACATTTGATAAAATAAAATTTGCAAGTCAACTATCTGTGAAAAGGAATTCTAGCTTTCGCGTGTTTTCTAGCTCTGACTTTAGGTTAAGTATTTAACCACTTCAAGCAGTTTCTTTCCTCCTCCTTTTGAAAATGAGAAAAAACCAGAAGTATTTAGATTACACGAGTAAAAAATACTGCAAATTTTTAGGTCCCTCAATGTAATTATATCCTCTACTTCTGACTCCACAATTGGGTTCTTTAAATTTTTATAATTTAAATTTTATTATTGTTTTGATAGAACTTTCTCATCTTGAAATTTTTAAAATAATCTACATTTAAATGAATTCTATTTTAAATTTTTTTCAGAATTTTGCAATGCTGTTTGTGCTACAGACAGAAGATGTTGCAATTTATCTTCATAAGTCACTGAGCCACATTAACAAAATGGACTTGACAAAGGAACTTACATTATGAATGTTCAAAGGTTAAGTATAAAAATTGGGAAACATTTTTACCATGGCCAGTTCAGTATATTTCTTTAGCAAAAAGAGACTGAAAATTAATATGGTCATTGGCAAACTATCAAAGAAGTCTATGCAGAGTTCTGGTTACATACATCTAGATAAGGTTCATGATTCTAAAATCTGTGCATTAGAAGAAACAATCTTGGTAAAATGTATGTTACTATTAGTGTATTCTCCTTTTGCAAAATGCTTTCTGTAATTTTTACTTAAGACTAAAAATACAATGATAAAACTTACCAGAGTTTTAATAAATCACTTAGGTGGCATATTTTCTTTTCTTAAAGGAATGAATGTTATGCCTTCTAATAGTAGTTTAAATTGTCAAATATGCTTTTTACATGGCAAATTTACAATAAAAAAGCAAAAAGGATTTATACTAGTGACAGTGCATTCTTATGGTAACAAAATGGAGAGAATTACATTTTAGAGAAGCTCAACAGAAAGCAACCCACACATGATTCTTATCATTATTAATATTTTCTTTGTGAAAATATCTCTTAATTTGTTTTTGTATGTGGATGCAGTAAAACTGGAAAAGAAATTATAAAGAACATTTATGGATAGTTATCTACTTTTTCTATAAAGTCAGTGGGACTTCAAAAAATGTTATGAAGAATATTTATGGCATGTTATTACTATTAGTTACCAAATGTTTAAAAAGGCATTGGACATGGTACAATACATATTAGAACATAACTAACTAATCATTTAATGTTTCTGTATACTTTATACAGGTCATAGATTTACCAACTAATAAAATAAACAGGAAGATACTCCTTTTGTATCTTATTTGATTTGGAAAAAATGAAGTTGGCTTGAATTGGAAATTATTAGATTCCCATTTTTTCACCTTCATTTTCTCTATTGTAGTATTTTGTCTATGGCAGTTAAAAAGAAGACTTTTAAGGTAAGTTGTGATTAGAGACACTTACTATTCTTTCATCTCCTTCCTCCTTTCTCTACTTTCTCCAATTTTCCTTTCTCTTTCTTATTATTTTGTCTTTTTTTCTTCTTTCTTTCCTTCCTTTTTTCCTTCCACCCATCCTACCATCCATATTTTGTGTGCTTGCTGTCAGTAAATCCCTGTGCTCTGGGTGGAGGTGAAGAAATGACTACTTCATCCTGACTTCACTGTGCTCTAACTAATCAAAGAAATTACACAGAGAAACACAGGATAGCATTACTACGGATTAAGTGCTATAATCTGAGTGCGGAAAAGGTATAGTTGTAGCCGTCTGGAAAAGAGCTTTGAGGGTAATAAGCAGATAAAAATTCACAGAAGAGGAAATGCTGCTTGATATGGTTTAAAAGAAAGAATAACAATCCACCAAGCACAGAACAAGAGGCCATTTCCAGTGAATACCACATCTAAAAGTGCCAGGTCATATAAATAAATAAGAATAAACTTTGCTAAAGCCACATTTTAGAAGAAGGATTTTTACATCCATGTTTGTGACTTAGAGTACTAGAATAATTAGGGGAACAACATCTGGAGTAGATAGGAGTTAATTCTTTAGCTAAGAATTTTTGAATGTTAACAACAATAAAAAACTAATGGAAAAATATTATCCCTGTACTAAAGAATAATTCTATATGGCTATTAGACAGCTTTCTAAAACAGAGGTATACTCAACAACTAGAAATAGTATACAGTGACCTTTGAATTTTTTTCTCAACTAGTATTAATAAAAACTGATTGCTAAGTCCAATGAGAAGAGCTTCCGTTTTCTCGCCTACTACTAACTTCTCATCCTGTATCCTTTCCACACTGCTATGCCATTTTCTAGATTCTTAGTCCTTTCTTGGTCTGGTCAGTTCTGTACTAGAATAGTCAATTGGTCATATCAGAACCCTTATTCCTAATTATAGAAAACTTCTGTTATTTTGGGGGGGGTGCTATTAAATATTTAGATTTTGTACAGATACATCATCTATGCATTTAAAACATGTTGTTTTCCTCCATTATATTCTGTTAAATGCTGCCACCCGTTATTCATTATCCTAGAAATGGTTTCTATCTTTTTATATGGATCTGTAAATTTATGTCTCCTTTGAACATTAGCTGTTATCTGATTCTCTTATTTATTTATTTATTTATTTATTTATCTATTTTTGGTCTTCTTTGTGCTTTGCTACAGTTGAGAGAGGCCTGTTTTTCCTGGCTTTTGAGATAAAGACAGGAATTTCCAGATAATTTCAGCTCTGTTTTCTGAGCTGGAAAGAGATCCCCAATTGCAAAGAAATATGGATGCCATTGTGTCGCCTATTAAACAGTCCCTCTCTCTGCAGAATCTTGGATTTTTATTGTTCAACCTTCTGCATCCACTAACAGTAAGCTGACTGCACCACAGGTTTGTAGGAGACAAAGCTAGAGAGTAAAATTTAGGCTTCATGATGGTACACACTGACAGGTATGCTAAATATTTCTGTTTTATCCAGTAGACAGTGTACAGCTACTAAAAGGTTTCAACAGAAAGGAACATTTTCAGATTTTCATTTTAGCTATATCACTCTGGTAGGGAAGAAATTTATCTCAGATAAGTGATATTTACAGAAATAGAGGTAAACTAAAAGTTACTCTAAGAGTGCCTGCTTGAGAATAGTTTGACATATGACATTTTGGTGAGGCATTCTTGATGTAGTATATTTGATACCAGGGGCATTTTAATTTTCTGTGTGTGTGTGTGTGTGTGTATGAATATGTATGAATGAAGGGGTATGAGTTAATATTTTACATCAGTTTTTCAAATATAGATATGTTAGAGTAGGAGACTAGGAGGCAGGGCTGAGACCAGATGCAGGGGCTTAAAGATTGGGTGCAGGTGTTAAAGTAAACAACCTTCGGTGAGAAGCTAACTAGAGGGGCTGATAACCACAGGCAAGACCCAGCTTTAACTGGCTTGTCAGCTATCTCTGTCACTTTACATAAATTTGGCTAATTACAATGTCATTTACATTGTGGTGTTCAAATTTTTCCACTCTTAAAATTGCCAATGACAGTTCACAGACCACCATATAATGTATAAAAATGGGAGAGAACCCAATTCTAGGAATTACTACCCAAATTCCTAGTAAAAGCCAACCCCTTAACCATTAATATTCCTCCCCTCAATTAGTAAGGCTTCAAAAGACCAAAAACCACTTCCTAACAGTGCAGCTGCTCTTTTTCAGCATGCCTGCTCTCCCCTCTGAGAGTGTACTTTCGCTCTCAGTAAAAAAAAAAAAAAAAATGATGTTGCTTGCTTGGCTTATGTGGTGCATCCTGAAATTTTCTTGCTAATCACCAAGAACTTGGAAAAACCTTCTCTCAGAGGCCACTAGCAGATAGATACGTACATATATATACACATACACATATACACATATGAATAGGTAGACAACCTTAACTCACATCCCTTTCCTATCTCCTGTCCTCTCTCATTCATCAGTAGTGTTTTCTTATGACCACATTTCCTACACATCTGACAACCTTCATGCTCACCCTGTTCATTTAATACCTCTGTTTCCATATCAAAATAAAACACACCAAAACCTGTTTTTTGTTACTAAATCACTGCATGTTTTAGGTCTTTAAAAAAATAATTCTGAACCAACTGAAATACATTTAAATATATATGGTTCAAACAAGTGATTGAGATCAGAAGAGTATAGTCAAAGCCCTTTATTTCCATCTTACATTTGCCGGGTTATGAAAGAACAATGATTTACATTGACCAAAAAAACAAAAAAAAGAAAAGAAGAAGAAAAAAGAAAAGAAATGAAAACAGGATTTAGTGAATCATTAATTTAAAATAGACATAATTCTGAATTGTGACTACTGAAGTATTTGAAAATTTAATGATTGGCCCTGTGATTTTATTCTAGAAGATACCAAAAGTATGAGCCTACATAAAATGGAACAGCCACCTCAGAAGTTTTCAAATCTGTGAGAAAAATTTATCTTGGCTTAAAAGAGAATGATGAATTTATATACATTTGAAATAGTGCTGATTTAATTTCACATATTTTGCTTTTGTTTTAATGTAAGGAAGAGGACACCAACGGTGGCAAGCTGAGGCTCCCAGGAAGGATAGGGTTGGGGAGCTCAGCTGCAGAGCTTACTTGGTAATTTTAAAGCAACAACAAATCAATGCTCTCATGTTTTGCCATTGCCGTGTTGATGGCTAAATGGCTGTGCAGCAAATTAGCCGCAAAATTGGGTTATTTCAGAAGAAGATTTTGAACCATTATTGTAAAAGTAGGGATAGAGTAGGAGACAAAGATAAGGGAGGCATTGTTAACTTGACAGAATATAGCGAGAGATTTGATGTGCAAAATGAGGACAGAGAAGTTGAGAAGTCTCAAACAACTCACATGTTTCTGACTTTGGAATTAAAAAAGTTAGTGCCTTTTACTTTGAAGGTATCCAGTAAGCATCTCCTGTGTGCCAAGACTTCCAGATGTTGATAATAGTGCAGCAAACTAGACAGACAAGACTCTCTCTTCACAAAAATTTTATCCTAGCAAAGGAGACCAATAGTAATCAAATAAGCAAATAAAGAAAGTTTAACAAAGAGATAGAAAGTGAAAGAAAGGGATGGAGGTAAGGGTTATTTTCAAAAGAGAAGGACAACTCATTCAGGACATGACTGTCATCTGAGCCAAGACCTGAGAAGTGAGGAAATGAGTGAATGGTATTTCTATTACCTTTGGCCTAATTGTATTCATATCCTGGGCTTTGGGGCCGGTTGTAATTTGCATATCTCTGTTAATGTTACTTTCTTATTATTTTTTCACAATGCAGCTGGGGAGCTACTTTTCATCACTCACTAAGCCTAATTTTGAAACCCGTGCAGCTGGCAGGCAGTCTTTTTGTTTTCTGTTACAATATTGCTGGTAACTTCCTTGTCCAAACTTTGCATGCTGTTCCAGACACATTTTATAGAAATTATGATCCCTGGAGATGGATACTCATTTCTTCTATTCCAAAAATGTTAAATCCTGAAATATAGAAAGCAGTCATTTCTCTGCTCTCCCCATCACTCCCCTACAGGTGAGAGTTTAAACTTTGTTTTTATAGTAAGACCACAAGAACACTGCAAATTTCTTTCTATAGAGTGTGTTCAGATTTTCAAAAATATCTTGTAAAAGTTCTGAAATTTTTAAATGATTTTAGAGATGAATTAGAAAAAATCTTGTTGCCATATTTTTGACCCTGTTACACATTTGGTGATGTAAGGAGGACAAAGAATGATTGTAGCCAAACCCAAGTTTGTGTTTATATTATTGATGGGGTTAGTAAGCATGGTTTTATATATACATATCTCAAATGCAAGATGAAGTCGAATAGCTAGATGGATTTAGATCTTTTCTATTCATTAAATGCATTTCTGGAAAGTCCTATATTCTATCTTTATTGAAGTTTATTAGTAAGTTACTTAAAGTGTTACAAGTTATGCTTTTTTGGATCTGAATTCCTACTACAAAGTCATAAAACTATGGTGACTGGCCTCTGATGATAGCAAAGCAAAATTTAAAAAAAATCATATTAATATTATATCAGCTATATTACCTTTCTTCCATTATTCTTTTTTTTTTTTTGCCTATTTTCTTGCCTACATTACTCTTAGAATAACATTCACCAGGAGTATCAGTACTGAGGTTGATTATACCCTCAAGACAAGTATTTAGCACTGGCTAGGAATATTTGCATTCCAGGGATAAAAGCCACTTTACAAATAATTTAATTAATGTGATACACCAGTTTACTGCTAGACTCTACGTAGCTCATTTATCTGTATTCTATAAATTGTAACTAATAAAATGCTTAATGTTCTAAACAACTTTATTTCCATTAGTGTGCAAATCAGAAGAAAAACAACATTTTACGAAGGAAAGCTCCCAAGCATGTTCCTCTATTATTGCATACCATGAGAAATTCACCTTATAGAATGATCCAGACTCGGAACTCGTTCACAAGCACATTCATTTCAAGCACATACCTCTGCATGTGTATTTAACACACACACTTAAATATATACATAAAATGAAATAAAAGTTAGATGAAATAAAATATTCTTACTGCATTTTTATTGCTGGTACACGCTAATGCTATTTCATTCTTTTTGTTTGTTTCTTTTTAATGTTTAGTTTTTTAAGCTAAAGTTTTTTAACGCTGATGGTGATCATTAAGTTGCTTTTACAAATTGCTAATGGCTTGTAATTTACCATTAGTAAAATGGTGGTGTCGGTTATGATGACATGTATGTGTAAATAAAGAAAAGAATGAATAATGGAAGAAAGAGAGGGAAGGAGCAAAGAAGGAAAGAATACAGAGGGAAAGAAAGAAGAAAGAAAAACATCTCTATGAATACAAATATATGCTCTATAAGCTTGTGAATGTAGAACAAAATATGAGAGATACAAATCAACATTAAATAAATATTAACATTGATTAGCTTGGTGAGGTGAGGGCAGGGATTGAAATGGGATGAGGTTCTCTTACATCGATAGTTGAAAAATCCTATATGTGTATGTGTGTATAAGTATATACATATACTATTTTTACATTTATGCATACTGTATATGTATGTACACATGTGGAGATATATGAAAGTACAATATTTGTGTGTGTATAGAGACAGAGAGAGAGAAGTTCTCATTGTTTAATTTATTATACTGCGATAGAATTTGACAAAAAAAAAAAAAGTCCACTTGATATGCATGTAAGAACTTCAGTGGTAAAGTTTGATCTGATTAATAACACAGGAGAAAAACTATTTTGGGTAGTGGTATCTTCTGTTTCGCTCTTACATTCAAGCCCTCACAGATGCCTATCTCATTTCAAGGCTTTTCTCTTTTTGCTGCCTTGAGTTTTTCCTATTTAACATATTTGATGGCCCCTCTATTCGTTACCTAATGTTGTATAATGAATCACTCCAAAACTTAATGGCTTAACACAAAGATCAGCCAAGTGTGTCCTCCATGCCAAATCCAGCCCAACACCTTTTTTATTAACAGCCTATAAGCTAAGAATGGTATTTACATTTTTAAGTGGTTGAAAAAAATCAAAATAAGTATGATATTTTCTAATGTGTTAAATTTATATAAAATTTAAATTTCAGGATGGGTGTGGTGGCTTACACCTATAATCCCAGAAATCTGGGAGGCCGAGGTGGGAGATCACTTGAGGCCAGGAGTTCAAGACCAACCTGGGCAAAACAGTGAGACCCTGCCTCTACAAAAAAAAAAAATTTTTAAATGAAATTTTAGTTCTCATAACTAAGTTTTTATTATAGCATAATCATGCTCACTTGTTTAATTATTGTCTATTAAGGTTACTTTCACGCTAAAACAACAGAGTTGAGTATTTGCAACAGAGACCAAATGTCCTGCAAAGCCTAAAGTATTTACTTTCTGGTTGTTTACAGAAAAAGTTTTGCTGACTCATATCCTAAAACAATGATAATTATTTATTATCTCCAGTGGTTTCTGTCAGTCAGAAATACAAGAGCATCTCAACTGGATAGTTGTACGTGTATGTCTCTCATGGGGTTCCTGTGAGGTGTTGGTTGATAATGCAGATATGGGAAGGCTTGACTGGAGCCAGACTACATCCCTTGCCAAGCTATGACCATGAAGCTGACTATCAGAGTCTACGCACTTGTGACCAAATATGCATATCCTTCTCTTATAAAAAATAGACTTACCCCATCCCAAGGCCCCAAAGTCTCCTCCCTATAAATCATCAACTCCAGTTCAAGGGTCTTATCTTCCAGAATAGTGCCAGTCATGCTTTGGGTCCAGCACCTCCTGATCTGAAGACCTGTGAACTAAAGGGACCTGGGTATACGGTCCCCATCTATTCAGCATACAGTGGTGGGACAGGCACAGCAAAACTGCACAAGACACTCCTGATCAACAAGAGGGAATATGAGAGGCACATAGGAGTCACTTTGTCAATAAGCAATTCTGAAATCCAGCTGGCACAGCTGCCAAAGCCACATATTCTCATCATAGCCAACTAGGACTTGGGTTGCATTTTCTTGTTGTAATAGAAGGGCATACCGATAGTCTCCAAGAGCACAGAGTGTGCAAGCTTGTTTGAGAAATCCCAGGAAATGGCAAACTTCTTCAATGATCCTGCAGGGATTTGGGGAGTCAGAGGTTTTATAAATTTGGCCAATAGGGGCTTAGAGAGATTTTTGCCTTATTATGGATACTATGCCCTTATTGTGCTACCCGATTTGATTTAGCCTTGGAAATACAAACTCAGATGTTGCAAAAAGCAGAATTTCCTTTGAGAAGAACATTTTACTTTGCTGTATCTGAGGTCTTGTGAAGGAAAAGATTAGTTGTAAATACAGTCATCCCTTGGTATACACGGGAAATTGGTCCCAGGACCCCTGAGTCTACCAAAATTTGTGCATAACCAAGTCCCACAGTCAGCCCTGCAGAGCCCGCATATACAAAAAAGTCTGCTCTTCATATTCGTGGGTCTTGCATCCCATGAATACCGTGGTTGAAAAAAATAAGTGGACCCACTCCGTTCACACTTACGTTGTTCGAGGGTCAACTATAATTGTTTTAACCCCCCCTCAGGTGTGGCCTAAACATTTCCCTGACTTTCACAATCCTTTAGATTTATCCAATATTTTCTTAGACTTTCTAGATTTAAAAGATTAAATATATAATGATAGACTTAATAAAATTAAGAAGTGTTAAATCAAAGAAAGATAAGACATCTATGTAATTACTCATCCTATCATAAAACCTATTTTAGAGCCATAAGACAGAAATTTTTGTATAAATCATCCCGTAAACAACCCCATGAATAAGCCAATGACTTTTTTCAAACTGAAAAGTTTTTTAGTATTAAGGAAGGCATATTAATTTTTGAAATTAAAACATAAATATATAAACTATAAGTTAAAACCATGTGAAATATTTGTTAATTTAAAACTAAAAAGTGTGTAGTACAAAAAGCAAAGCTCTGCCCCTAGCCTTCCTATTACAGAAGTAACCACTTCTTACTTTTTCATGTGATTCAGGCTGACTGGTTTCTGTGCCTCACAATATTTTTTTTCTTTAATAGATGATATTACTAAAAATATTGTTCTACAGCTTGTATTTCTCATTTTGAAAGCATAGAGAGCCTATATTTCACATATGTGCATATACTTTTACCCATTTCTTTAATAACCCAAGTTCTTTGAAGTCCAATCCACCAATCCACTTATCAAATGATGTGAAATGATTTTAATGTGTGCTTGACCTCCTATACAGTTATTTTCCAGACAACAACTATTTTAGAATTAGTTTCGTATTTATTGCTCTTGTAACTTTCTTTATGATCTCTCATAATTTGTTGGACATATGGAAAGTGCACTATAAATATTTACTGTTTTATGCTGCAACCCATTTTAGCTGAGCTAGAGGCAGTTTACTGTACAGTTAAGAGCACTGGCTTCAGTAGCATCTGGGTTCAGTTCCTGGCTCTGCTGTTCTCTGGCTATGTGATCCTGGGCAGGTGCCACTGTTTCCTCATATGCATAAAATAGTCCCTACTCTAACTGGACCAGTTTTTCCCTTCTTTGCATTCATTTTGTCTCCTACTAATTGAGCATTCTCTCATTTCTCTTTTTTCTTTTTTTTTTTCTTAATTTTTATTTATTTATTTTTTTTTTGAGACAGAATCTCATTCTGTCGCCCTAGAGTTCAGTGGCATCATCGTAGCTCACTGCAACACCAAACTCCAGGGCTCAAGTGATTCTCCTACCTCAGCCTTCTGAGTATCTGGGACTACAGATGCCAGCCACCATGTCCAGCTTATTTTTCTATATTTTGTAGAGAGTCTCAGTCTTGCTCAGGTTGGTCTCAAACTCCTGAGTTTAAGAGATACTCCTACCTCGGCCTCCCAGAGTGGTAGAATTACAGGTGTAAGCCACCTCACCCAGCCCTCCTCTCATCTCTTAACACTTTTGGCTGTCCCTTTTTCTCCTGGGGGGCTACGGAACTGCTCACACCATTCCAGTTGTGTTGGAAACCACAGCTTACCCAACACTAAGATTCATTTATGCAAGAGCTACGAAGGAGGTCTGGGCTCTTCCCACCACTTTCAGACTCAGATGGATGGGATATGCCCTTCATCTTAAAGAGCAGGGCCTTCGATGCCCTGTAGAAAGAAATTTGACCAGTGACATATAAGAGGCAGAAGGAGCCCACAGATAAATTCCTTTCCTCCCTCCATCCAAGGACTGTTTTGAAGCCTTCCACCAAGGAAGCCTTCCACTTGGCCATCTTTGGTGGAAGGGGGAAGACACGGGGAAGACATCTCCCATGACTAAACAATCAGCTGGTTTTCTTATGAAACCACAACCAGCTCAGTGATAAGAGCCACCAACTACATTTGCTTTCCCTCATTTGCTGTCTCATTTTTTCTTTTGACTTCACTCTTCCTGCTTTGGGGCTGCACCTCCAATAAGGCCTTAGACAAAAGATTTGGTTCAGACTCTGTTTTGTAAGGAAGCTTAGCTAAGACATGTTCAAGCAGGGTTAATGTGAGGACTAGCACTTAGTAAAATGTCTGTAATATAGAAAATGCCATACTTTAAAAAAACACTCTTACATTACAGAAGAATGAAAATTATATTTTAATAGTATATATAAATAAATGATAAATCTATGGTATGGTATGGTAAATGTATCTTGTTTAGGCATAATATTGCATTGGAAATACATAATTTTTACAAATTATTCTTAGTCTATTTATAAAGAGAATATACTTATGAACAATCTATTAATTTTTAGATCCAATAATTCCAATACTTTTTAATGGCTATCATATCATAAGAGAATTTTCAGTATTGTAATGTACCTTTACTTTCTTTTCTATTTTCTTATTTCTCCCCAAATTTCTATTATAGTATGTCCAGATGTAGATACAATATTAAAATACTAGGATATTACACATCCCAATAATTGCTATTATAACCCCAAAGAAACATCATTGTCTAGTTGACAAAAAGAACTCAAACAGAAGCCAAAAATTCTGAACTCAACTTGCCATCCCACCACTTGTTAAATTGTGTAATTTGAGGCCAGGCCTTATTCCATGAGATAAGCTATACTATATAGCTTCACAAGGACCTTCCTCTAACACATTATGAGTTTATTTGCAAAATGATTTTTACACACATGCACACACACACTAAAGAACACATTCTTACATATATACAACTCTAATATATTTCTCCCTACTTCAGTTCATTTAACTTGATTCTTTATCAGAGATTTTTTTCTTTCACTAGGAAATCCATTTACTCTGCTATTCATTAAATATCTGCCAAGTAACTACCATGCATCCTGTATTCAAAGATGTTGGAACATAATGGAGAGCAAAACGTGGTCCCTGCCATTATGAACAAGGTGGCCTACATTGTTCCTTGAATCACTAATCCTCCTGTTTGCAAACAGCTTCTTACTGGTGATTCTCAGATGTGTTCCTTGCAGCAAATCTCAGGAACTGCTGACCTCTGAGCAAACTCTCTTCTTAGAATGGGATGCATATAGCCCAGTGCTAAAACAGAGGCTTGTCATCCTGGGATCCAGACAGTCAAAGCAGTTCAAAGAAATATGGTTTGTAACCACTCTGGTTCTTGCCTGCTGACCCGGATGCCCTAGTCATCACCTCCAGTTCTTGCTGATTTTCCAAGTCTTGTTGGCTTGTTACAATATGACTGGGGTGATTTTTCAACTATAATTTTCATTAAGGTATATCACATAGAAAAAATTGCCTCTGTCACAGTAGTTCCAGTAATATTATAGTTCCAGTAATCCACCTTTCAGTATTCACACTCAAAGCCATTTTTCCAGAGATGTGTCAGTGACAGACAGATGGCTGGATCAGGAAAAATTTTCTCTCATCAGCACATGCTGATTCCTGATAGAGTTCTTCTGATGAGTGTGATAATTTCTATATTAGGAGATACCCAGAGAATTAGTTTCTAAATCAAACAGAGGGACAAGAAAGATCTTATCACTTTAAGAAAACTGAAAATAATTCAGTAAGGCTGAACATCTGGAATCAACTTGAACTGAACTTTACTATTCTAGACTTCAAGTGTTTAGGGCATTGTTCAGCAAATTCCTAAATAAAACCCAACCATTGCTTTTTCCCATGGGAGTTCATTGTTTGAAATAAGTTTCAGATTTTAGTTATTTTGCAATACAGAAGCAGTAATATTTTAATATAATATTAATAGTAACATTATTCTTTTACAAGTTTCAGCACATATGTATGTGTACATATGTATACATACACACATTGTAGTACTGACCACTCTGTTATAAACCTCTATAATAGTGCTTATCAACATATTTTGAAATTGTTGTTTACTTTTCTGCTTCCCCCTTGGATTCTAGACTCCCTAAGGACAGGCATGTTGTTGTCCTACATTTTATTCCCAGTAGAACCAATTTGGTAAAATTGTTTGGCAGGGTCAACTAAAGCTGAATACACATATACTCAAACTCAGAAATTTTACTTCTAGGTATACACCCAACAGAATTGCATATGTGCAATTCTGCATCAATAGACTTACACAAAAATGTTCCCAGCTAGATGATGTTCAATAAATACTTGCAGCATGATCTAACAAGTTGATATGTTTTATTCATGACAATGTACTAATAAAAATTTAAATGTATGGATTTTGAGTACTATCCCCAATTCTTATGATATATGACCCAAATGATTTTGTCTTTCTGTAATGACAAATCACAGCTAAATTTATTTTGTCTCTTCAATTCTTTTAATATGGAAAAGGAGATGAATTTGAAAGGTGTTTATTTTGAATGTTCAGTTTTAATATGACAATATAACATGATCAATTAATTACTTCAGTGAAGATTTTGTCTAAAATCACTTTTCAAAACAAAGAATACTTACAAAAATTTGTTTGTTAGCTTTTTAAAAGACCAGAGAAACAGCGTGAATGCTTGTAAATGTGTTCTTTTGTGTCCTGGCTGTCACTGTAATGTAAAACTTCTGATAACATTCAAAGAAAAAAATAATAAAATGAAACAACAAAGAACGACACTTCTCATAAGAGCAAAATAATTTCCCACAAACAAACTTACTAATATTTATAAGTTATTTTCTATTTAGTTATGTATATTCCTACCTTCACACTATACCAGAGTTAACCACTGGGTCTCTACATCCCGTGGCATAGTGAGTTTCAAAACAATGTTTCCAATGCAAGGCACCTTATAACAGCAAATATTAAACGAAACCATTTATTTGTGTTATAAAAACCAGAACTAAACATTTTCTGTGTGTAAGGATATTGTTGGCTCTACCACTTATCACTCCTATTTTTTCCTTGGCTTTTCATTTAGCATAGTACCTGGCACATAAGAAACACTTAGTAAAGCTACTGGCTGCTCTTGTTGTTAACACAAGCCAAGTTACTCTTTTATTTACTTTTTTAAATTAAAACTTTATTAAATATAGCATATATATGTAGAAGTTAGCAAATTATCAGTAAAAAGTTTGATAAACTTTCAAAAGCAGAAAAAAAAAAAAGAAAAAGAAACCCATAATTTCAACCAGATCAAGAAATAGAACATAACAGTAGCTCGTTTTTAGTAAATATAGCCCTAAAGTAATGATTTTCCTGATTTTTTTTTTTTAGTCACCTTAGGCAAACTTTTTATTTTTGGACTTGTTGAGAATGGAATTGTGCAGTATGTTCTCCTTTGTGAGAGCATACTGTATAACTCCTGGTTTATATTGTTCAACATTCTAAAATTCACTCATGTTGTCATGTGTATCAGTAATTCGTTTTAATTTCTTTATCACATGCAGATACTTCATCAAAGAAGATACATGTATGACAGATAAGCACATAAAAAGATGTGTAAATCATTGGTCATCAAACACAAATTAAAAGCACAGTAAGTTATCACTACACACCTATTAGAATGTTAAGATTATAAAGATCGACCACACCAAGTGTTGATGAGGATGTGGGGCAACTGGATTTCTCATATACCACTGGATTTCAAAATGGTACAACTACTTTGGAAAACATTTTGACACTTTCTTAAAAGGTTAAACATACACTTACCATATGATTCAGCCATTCTAATCCTAGGAATTTCCTAGAGTCATACAACGATATGCCCTTTAAAAATTTTACACAAGATTGGTCATAGCAGATTTATTTTTAATATCGCCAAACTGGAGGCTGAGCGCAGTGGCTCATGCCTGTAATCCTAGCACTATGGGAGGCCGAGGTGAGAGGGTCACTTGAGATCAGGAGTTGGAGACCAGCTTGAGCAAGAGTGAGACCCTGTCTTTACCAAAAATAGAAAAATCAGCCGGCATGGTGGCATGTGCCTGTAGTCCCAGCTACTCAGGAGGCTGAGGCAGGAGGATCTCTTGAGCCCAGGAGTCTGAGGTTGCTGTGAGCTAGGCTGACACCAGGGCACTCTACTCCATGCAACAGAGGGAGACTCTGTCTCAAAAAGAAAAAAGAACTGGAAACAATTCAAATGTCCATCAACAAATGAATAGATTAATAAATTGTGGTATACTCCTACAATGGAATACTATGAAGCAATAAAAAGGAATACACTATTGCTTTATACGATAACATAGAATTTTGACATAATTGTACTGAATGAAAGAAACCACACTAAAAAAACATACATACTGTATGATTTCATTTATACTAAATTTTAGAAAATTCAAATATATAGTGAGAGAAAGTATATCATTGGTTGTCTGGGAGACCAGGAGTAGTTAACCGCAGGAGGGAGAGATTACAAAAAGACGTGAGGACACTTTTGAGGGTAATGGATATGTTCAAAATTTTGATGCGGTGATAATATCACAAATGTATAAATATGACAAAGTTTATCAAATTGTTATAATATTTCAAGTAAACATTTTAATTGTGTGAAGTTTGTATATTTATGTCTGAATGTTTGTGGCCCCCCAAACTCATATATTGAAACCTAATCTGCATGCAATAGTAGTAAGAGGTGGGGCCTTTGGCAGGTGATTAGGTCACGAAGGGGATTAGTGCCTTTGTAGAAGAAGCTTAAGAGAGAGTCCTTAAAAAAAAAAAAAAAAAAAAGAAGAGAGTCCTTGCTCCTTCCACCATGTGACAACAGAGTTACAAGGAACCTTCCATGAGAAAGCAGGCCCTTACCATAAACAAATTTGTCGGCACCTTCATCTTGAGCTACTCCATAACTATGAGAAATAAATTTATGCTGTTTATAAGCTACCTAGTCTATGGGATTTTGTCATGGCAACCCAAACACAGTAACACATATGCCAATTATACTTTAGTAAAGTTGTTAAAATATTCTTCTCACTAATATGATAAATAACTAGCTGGCCATCAGCAACTACAATAATCAAAAAATAAATAAAATAAAACCTTGCTCTCTAGTCTTCTAAAATTTTGGTTAGTTTTCCATATACTTGGAAATAAATGATGCATTTTATTAGCTGAGCCTGGAATCAGTATGGGTCTGAACAGTCCAAATGATGATAAGTAAACACATAAATTGACCCATTTCTTCCACAAATATTTATTTTGCATTTAATATCACTATGACCGAGAAGGTCCAAATGTAGATACGAGCAAATGGCTCCTCTCCTCAAGTTGAATTCCAGTGAGGAACCAATAAACCTGCATTTCTACTGTGGTTTGTGTAAAGTTATGATGGAAATGTGGTGTTACATGTGTGCGTTTTGAGGGAAAGTTTCTGCCCAGGGGTGAGCAACCACCAGTTGATTTCTTAAAGTAATCCAGAAAAGGAGAGAAAATTTTCTGGACCAAGAGAATATAGTTAGGGGAGTGAACTTGGAGGGCAAAATGAGAAAGGAGTTCAGTTAGAAATGACTATGGTGCTTGAAGATGATACTGAAAGATTTTAGTAGAGTTGCCATTTATGCTGGAAGTAAGTGTGGAACCAGAAAGTCAAGTGTGTAGACAACGTGGTCTCAGAAAAGTATAAAAAAGCCCACTACAACAGATGTTAAAATAATTAATTGGGCAGCCATTATAGACTGAGACGGCTCCAGCGTCCTGGGTTCCTACCTAAGCAAGCAAAACCCAACTCAAGAGGAAATGATCACATTCTAGGAAACAAAATTTAAGCTTAACCAGTCAGAAACTGCCAACTAACCTCTAGCTAGGGACTTTAAGGCTACTGTTTCATTTTAATTAATCAAATGTTTTCTTTGTCTTGCTTCCTGGAACACCTTATAAAAGTTTTTCTCTCATGGCCCGTTTAGTGGAACCCGAACCACTTGCGGTTTGGTACTGCCCCATTCATGAATTACTGTCTGCTCAAATAAACTCTTTAAAATTTTAATGTACCTAAGTGTGTCTCGTAACACAATTTAAAGCCAAATTTTTGTTACAGGCATAGGAAAGAGAGCAAGCAACAGGCCTAAGGAAGATGAGTCAAAGAACTGAGGAAGACATGAGCGGAAAAAAAATAAAAGAGAAGGAATACAAATCACACTAAGGAAATAGTGAAATTCTTTAAATCCCATTGTTTGAAGGCTGACCATGGAAAGAGTATTCTAAGGTTGCTGCTGAAGGGAAAATGATCCGCAAAGATATTTTTCTGATCAAAACGTGGTGCCAGTCTACACATTTCACTTCAAAAAAGCAAGTTATGTCCGGAAGCCCCCAAATTCTCACTTAAACCTACACTGAACAGCCATGAAGTGCAAAAATCTAATTATCTCAGGTGTTCATTGGATTATTTTCGTACTTTTACATATTTTCTTTTTCATCATCTGATTCAAATATTAGCAACTATGTTTTATGATGAAGTGTTTAAAACCTGTAACATTAGAAATATTTTCCCACTAATTTGGTTTTTGTGCCTAAACATTTCCAAGTGCTAATGAATGACTGAGATGAACTTGGCTAAAAAATCCTACTGAATTTTACTGGTTCCTTAGTGGGTAGAAAAGCCAGCTGATGCTTATAAAATAAAAGAGTTAGAGGGGAATGGAAAAGTCAAATGCCAAGAAAGTTTGAGAGAGCCTCAAAAGCAAGTTCTAAGAAAGTTGTACAAAGAAAGTGGCAATATTTTTTTTAAAAAAAGCTAATATTTTTAGTATTTTCAAAATCCTGAGCTGACAAAAGGGATATAGAACTTAGATGAAATAAAGTTGAGGTAATTTGTATCTTTACTGTTTAAGTACAGGATATATATGATTCTCCCAAAAAACTAACAAAGGAAACTACAGGGAACTTTAAAGATGCTTCCATGTCACTTACATTCTGAATGGAATTTCTTACATGTTTTCCCTAAATCCTCAATATAATGTACCTTTATAAATGTTGGGGAAAATGGAAGAAAAATATTCTTGAACAGCTTCTATTCTCATTCATCTCAAATTTCATTACAAATCTTTTTCCTGCAGAGAAACAAATAACTTTGTTGGGGAATATATATATATATATATATATATAATTTATTTTACCATATTGACAGTCACTACATGATGTTTGTCTGTTCTTGTTTACATATGCCATGGCTTTCACCAGATGTTAAAAAGTATGGATAGGATGAGCACCCGTATTTTTTATTTCAGAAAATATTTGCTTTATTTCCCCCCCAAAAAAATCAAATGTCAGGAGTTTTTGCAAAAAAAGAAAATTTACAGAAATAATTTTGCTATTCACAAAAACAAAATAGTCTTACGAAAAGGAAATGTTTGACATTTTGGACTTAAAAATTTTATTACAAAATGATATTTAGTAGAAATTAGAATAAGCAATTCTATATGTTATAGCTTAAACTCTTTGCCACAAATATGGCTTCAAAAGCAAGGTTAAGTTCTTCAAAAAAACAATAAAAAGAATTTGAGGTTCTGCCAAGCAGGTTTGCTGCTTGGCTTTCCCAGATCTCAGAGCCTCATGAATACCTGTCTGTGCCTCCAAATGGAGCCAAGCCAGGCAGGAGGTGAAATATTGTTTATGACTGTGGTTCCAATTGTTTCATGAAGCACAAAACACTGGTCTGCTGTTGAGGGAGTTTCACATTACTTGCAATTATTTTAAAACATTTGAATATGAAAGTAACAATTCAAAGTACTGTCTTCAGGAAATTCTCTCTGTCTCTCCCTCACTCTCTCTCATCCCTTCTGAGACTGAGAAAGATGCTACCTTTTCCATTTACCTTAGGCATTTCAATATCATGTTTGATATTCACTGTGTTTGATTCTTCAAGAATATAAATTATATCTATCCACTCAACATCAAATGGGCAATCTCAGGTTTAAATCTGATTTTATCTCATTTTTATTATTGCATTGATTAATATGAAGGCAACAAAAAGAAAACTAAAGAACCAAAGCCAGTCTGTGTCCACCACCAGGAAACACTAATACGTATGTAATTATTTCACTAAGAACTGTAGAAAGGCTGACTAATTCACTGTGATATTCACTCACACAATGTGAACTTACAGTGAATGATGCTTGTTGTAACTTTTCATTACCCTTGAAATAAGGTATTTCCACTGCAATTTCAATACAGCAACAAGAGAGATAGAACCTTGTTATATAATGCAATCCTGGCATTACACTTTTCAGCTTTTTTCAAGAGAAACATGGAGGGTGGAGCAGGGTGGAGAGTGAGGTTTGGGGAGGGACAGGAACAACAGCTTCTCTAAAGGGAGTCAGCTGTTTCTTGGATTGTTGGAGAGGTCCAGATTTATTGTTCTAAAGAGAGAGCCAATTATGTTTTCAGGATATTTTGAATCAGGGTGAGTGTTTGTGTGTGCTATACATAGTATATATATGTGTGTGTACATATATGCATATGTACTATACATACAAATGACATATATAATATATACAAAGGAATATATACATCTCATATATATGTGTCATTCATATATATATGTGTGTGTGTGTGTGTGTGTATATATATATATATATATATATATATATAAAATTTCTTTTTTTTGAAACATGAAAAGCTCCAAACTAAATCTCTCAGGGGGACATGTAAATGTTGAGTTTAGGTATTCTTGATTTGATCAAATTTAAACCTGTTTTTAATCTTTTTTATGTTTTTCTTCCCATTGAGCCATGGAATTGCCCTATGTTTTTGTTCCCATCATTTGTATGCATCTTTTCCATAAAACTTGCCCTGTCTGCTAGCAAACACCAACCTCTTTCTCACTGAATGCTGGTGGCCCATAAAGTCTATGCACAAAATTTGATGTTGTTAATTCCTTTTTCATTCCTGTTAGTTTTAGTTTTAATTTTTCCTGACCATAGCTTATGGGACCAATAGATTGATGAAGATATAATGAGTGCTTATTAAACATGTGTTTTTTAATTGATTGAACCCTTTAATGACAATGAAAGTTATAAAGATAGGGACAAAGTAACTTTGTGGTTATAATTTTAGATTTTAAAAAAACACTTGAATTCTAAAGGCACAGATTTATTACAATCTAAATCTGAAATTTAAGGAAGTAGAACTTTGATGTCAAAATATTAAGTATTTTGCCCATTTCTAATCAGGTTATTTGGGTTTTTTGTTTTGTTTTGTTTTTGCTATTGAGTTGTAGAATTCTTTATATACTTTGTATATAAATCTCTTATTAAATATGTGGTTTGCAAATATTTCCCCCCATTTTGTAGGTTGCCTTTTCATTCTGTTGATTGGTTCCTTTGCTGTGCAGAAGCTTTTTAGTTCGATGTAGTACCTCTTGTCTACAAGTGCTTTTAATGTTGTATCTAAGAAATAATTCTCAAGATTGTTGTCAAGAATCTTTTCTTTGAGTTGAGTTTTGTGTATGGGGTAAGGTAAAGGTCCAATTTCATGTTTTTGTATGTGGATATTTTCCCAGCACCATTTGTTGAAGACACCATATTTTCTCCATTGTGTATTTTTGACATCCTTGTTAGGTTGGCTACTATCAAACAAACAAACAAACAAACAAAAAAACAAAATATAATAAGTGTTGGTGAGGATGTAGAGAAATTAGAGCCTAATACATTCTTGGTAGGAATGTAAAACAGTGCGGCAGCTATGGAAAACAGCATGGAGTTTCCTCAAAAAATTAAACATAGACACTATTGTAAGATCCAACAATCCTGCTTCCAAATACATACCCAAAAGTATTGAAGTCAGTATCACAAAGAGATATCAGCACTCTTATATTCACTGCAGCATTATTTGCAATAGCCAATATGGGGAAACAACCCGAGTGCCCATCAACAGATGAATGGATAAAGAAAATGTGCTATATATACACAGTGGAATACTATGCAGCCTTACAAAAGGAAATCCTGCCATTTGTGACTACATAGATGAAGAATATTATGCTAAGTGAAATAAGCCAGTCACAAGAGAATAAATACTGCATGATTCCACTTATATAAAGTATTTATAATACACAGCCTCAGACTTGAGAGAATAGGCCATGAGCCATGGGTCTTTTTTCCTTTGTCAGCCTTAGGATACACATATTTTATTACTCCCTAAAACCCATGTGTCAGGGGCTCTGAAGGAAGACTGAGTTTTTCTCTTGCAGCCAAACAACAAATGTCAACCTCTTAAACAATCTAGAAAACAGCTGAATCCAAATAGATAAATTTTGCTCTTCACAACCACCACCACCCTCATTTCTCTATTTGCATTATTGACTCCCATGCAATCATTTTAAGTTCTCTTAGAGTCTCATCTTCATGTTAATTTCTGCTTCCTCTCTGAGTCACTGTTCTAAATTCCTACTTCTATCTCTTCTAAAAATTTCCACCACAAATCCAGGAATGCACAATGTCATTGTCTGAATATTTATCTTCTGCTCTCTCATAAAATACTTTTCTTATTTTGAAGTTTCTGCTCTCTGTCTATATCACCCTCTAATTATCTTTGTGTTTTCAGGTTCAGGCTCATCTTTTCATATTCAATAAGACTGTAGAACCTGAATCACTTTCTTCCTTTCAAATCTCATAAGTCTTCTTCCTATGGAAATTCCAATATTCCTGTGGATAATCCTTTATAACTTTTGGACAAATTACTTCCACACAATCACTTCAGTCTCCTCCTCTCCTTGCCACACCCTGAGACATTGTCATCCCTGGGTACTATCAGGTCATTTTTTTTTTTTTTTGCCACTGTCTCCCTAGACCCACTGCCACTGAAAGAGTACTTACTAATGTCATTAATCTTTGCCCAAAAATATACACAAAACCCTGCTCAGCCTCCACTCTCTCTTCACTGCTTTCATATGCTGACCTGTTTAGTGCTTCATGTCTCCGATATGATGAGCATATTTGGTCAACATCTGCCTCGTTCTCCGATTGACTTTCTCTTACTGTGGCCCAGGTTCTCTACCCAAGTCTATGGTACAAATCCACATGGAATTTTGTCTGTGAGTTTAGTCATTTTCAGTTAATCGGGAAGAGCAGGATAAACCATACTTTGCCCTTTGATGTACGTTATGGTCATGTTAATTTGTTCTAGTTCTGCATCTCAGGGCTATTGGTGACATGTCCAGCTATTAGTAAAATGAAATATCATTAATATGATACCTTGTGTAATTTATCTCTCAATAGAATCCCTAGAGGAAAGACAAGCTAAGAGTTAGGATTTCTAAAACCCCATCCAGTTCATCTAAAAATCTATTTAGACTTACTTTTATTTTCAAGATTGTTTTGAGCTCTCTTCATGTATGTCTAGCAAACTGTTCTTTCTCCCCACAATTCACTGTACATTGCAAATACCACAGATATTTCAGGTCTCAGCTTAGTCATTATTTCTTTCAGGATGACATTTCTATATTTTCCATCCTTCTTTGTTATATTTCAGTTTATTCCCAAAGTTTCATGCATTTCTACTCTCATGGCATTTTTCACATTGTATTTTAAGTTACAGTCCATCTTTTCCACTGGTCTCTGAATTTAAAATCTGGTGGGAAAGAGAGACAATATTTTCCTCCTCATTTATGTTCCAGTTTTTTGCACAGTTTGGGGCATAGTATAGTGATTTAATAAATATGTGTTGAATCATTTATTGCATGCAATAATACATAAAAACTTACTAAAATGTTTATTTTGATTTTGTAAAGGAAGCACTTACATGTAACTTAAATTATTGTTTTCATTCCAGATTTTTACCAACAGGGCCTCACTTCAATATTTGGCATTTTATTTTGAGAAAAAACAAAAACAGGAAAATATGCATTCTGTAAATTTACCAGTATAATACCAAATGATTTTAATGACTAACTTTGGTGCATAAAATTTTTAAATTAAATGTAATGCTTTAACAAAGTATTAAAATGTAATACTTTTAATGTTCTAAAAAATAACTTCTGAAAAGGAAAATTCATTTGGGTAAATTATGAGAAGGCATATCTCAAATAGATTTTAAAATTGGTTTTCAAGTTTAAATTTTTCATGCTGTAATAAATATTTTGTGTTCAATGGATCTTTATCTACTGTATTTCAGCTTTATTGTAACATGGAAATAAATCTTATATTCAAAAGATATGTGGTAATCCATTTGCTATAAAAACATTTACTTTTGTGAATAATAAATTTTATTTTTCTTAAGAAATTCAGAAATGGATAATTTAGGACCTAATATTCATAT